>NC_071390.1:162058723-163315721 GCF_022682495.2 Desmodus rotundus | reverse complement strand
TTCAAAATTAACTAGCTACATACTTTTGTTAACTTATTTTACTTTTGGGAGGGGTTTCATTTCCTGTTTGTTTCGAGAGATCTAATTCACTAAATCTAAAGCATTGATCGTTTTCTCCCAATAACCTCAGCTCCCACATGACCTCCTCCTCCTCAAGCCCCAGACCTCTGCAGGTCACTGTTCTTCCCTGCTATTTATTCTTTCGCTTCTGTTCTCTGAATCCACGTCAGAATAGGTAGTCCATTCTCCGGGAGTACAGATGTGTCTGTGTTAGTCTTGGGCCTGGATCTTTTCTTTCCATTTTCAGGTCACAGTTCTTTTAAAAGCTAACATTCCGTGCAGGCCCTAGTCTTTGTCAATAACATTCCTCTGCCTGTAGCACAATCTCTTTTGTTCTGCAAAAGAACCAGTCTTTTCCTCTTCCTTTGGCTAACCCTTCTTTCCAGATCCTTTATCTTTTTTTGTTGTTGTTGTCCTGTCTTTATACAACTCTCAACTGTTTTTTCTAGCCATCAACTGTCAATTTTTCTCATATGATCCTGTGTCATTACAAGTACAATTAAATTGCTCCTTTTTAATTAAAAAATTATCCTCACTTGAGGACATATTTTCTTTACTATTTTTTAGAGACAGAGGAAAGGAAAGAGGAAGGGAGAGAGAGAAACATTCATGTTAGATATAACCATTGAATGGTTGCTTCCCAAATGTGGCAGGAACTGGGATTGAACCAGTGGTCTTTTAGTTACAGGATTACGCTCCAACCAAATGAGCCACACTGGTCAGGAAAAGTTACACTTGTGTGTGCGTGTGTGTGTGTAGACTTCACCTAAGACGATATTCTTGATGTACATACATAGTGTTTGTGGGTTGGAGCGCATGGTTTCACCGCATCTCAGTGTTTGAGCTCAGTCTTTTTAAAAGAAATGGGAATGGGCTTTTAAATTGCAATTTGATGGCTAAGCAGTGAGTCTGCTTTGATATTGATTTTCCCTTCACTGTACCTTCAATTTAGTAACTGTTCTTTTCCTCATTTTTCTGACCAAGCCATAGACTATTTGTGCTAGAAATAGCTTTTGGGATAATTTAGTCTCATCCTATTCTATATTCCATACAAAAAAAACTGGATCCAAACAGCCTAAGTGATTTGTTCTGAATCCTTTCAGAAATCAGGCTACTGTTATTGTTGTCTCCAGAATTTCTAACAGTGTGCCCTTTCTAACTCTAGTCCTTGCTGTATGTCTGGCTGTTTAATTAGGTTGCTACCTTTGGCACTTCTGTTTGCAGAATGACTTTCCTCTTTCTGAGCTTCCAAGGGACTAGAAACCTGTGGCGGCGCCCTAGCCTACGGCTGAGCACTCACCACACAGCACCAGACTACACTCATGCTCACTGTGTGCTCCCTCGCAGGACCCAGACGCTACCTGCCTGGCTGACTCTCCATCTGGTAATTCTGTGTGGGCTCAGTGAGACCTGGGTCCTCTCCCAACATCAGCACTGCTGTGCTTTAGAGAGCATGCTTCTGTCGACGGACTTCCTGTGTTCCCTCCAGTCGTCTGCCCAAGAGAAATGTGTGTGTGTGTGTGTGTGTGTGTGTTGTCTCTATTTTTTATCTGTCTCTTCTCTGACTGATGGAGATTTTGGGAACATCAAGGGACACTTCCCTGGAGTTTTTTTATGAAGTGACTGACTCTAAGATCACTTTTGGACATGCGTAGTCTTGTTTAGGATGAAGAACATGTTCTTCATGACCTTGAGACTTTTCTGCAGTTCTTACTGAGAAAGTAAATGTGTGTATGTTTATGTTGAAGTACCACACAAGTGATTAAACAGTGTGATGCCTATGAAGGGATTCCTTTGAAGGCATTATGGTGTAAAAATGGGTTAAGTTTAAGCCAAAGAATTAGAGTCACTTCACTTGAAGCCCAGTTTCTCTACCTATTCAATACTAAGTATGTGGTTTTTGAAAAGTTGTAAGTTAAGTGCCAGAGTCAAAATTCAAACACATTTACCGAGCTCTCAAAATCTTCATTTTTCACACACCATGACATAAGACACTGAGAGCATTCATTTAACACAACTAAAGAGGAGTGTTTGGTTTTCTGCCATAAGCAAGGAGGACCAATGGACTTTATCTTAGTTAAAGGTAAATAATTCAAGACTAACTGATTGAAGACTAAATGATTTAGTATCTCTAAGCTTCAATTGCCTCAGTTGTAACATTGAGATAAAGACAGTTGTATGGCTAAAGTAAGGTCATGTTTGTGAAAGATGTTTTTAGGAAAAACACTGATAGATCTATCATTCTACCTTCCCTCCAACTTAGAAACTGTGTGAGGTACTGATTTCTGTCAATAATGATTACGTTTTACAAGGCTTGTCCAGAAAGTATCCAGCCAGGTGGTATGAAAAATAGAGACATTTATTGAAGAAGATACAAGATACAAGAAACATTGTACATAGGACAAGATACCTCAGCTTCCTTCAGAGTAGGCACCTTGGGGCCTCACACAGTTCTCCCAAATGCCATCAGCTGCCCCTTTTATTTTCCTGAATCTCACTGATGGTCTGCAATCTATTCCCTCTCAAAGGTGATTTTAGTTTTGGGGAAAGCCAGAAGTCACAGGACACCAAATCTGGGCTGTACGTAGAGCTGAGCCACCTGGGTGATGTGATGTTTCACCAAATAAAACTCTGCACAAGACGTGATGCATGAGCAGGAACATTTTCATGATGAAGCTGCCAACCACCAGTTGCCCATAGCTGTAGCCTTCTGAATCATCCAAATAGTTTCTGCACAGGAATGTTCAAGCTTGATGTGAAATTTGACACAGATTCGTTGCAGTCCTCAGTAATTTTGAATGTGATGGCCACACATTATACTTGCTCACTCAACAGTGTGTACTGTCCCCATTGACTAGTACAGTGAAGTCGTGATTGTTCAGACATGTACTTTTCAGTCCACTCTCTTTGGCTGCCAGGTTACATCGATGTTGCCCATACCATTCTCTTTATATTAATGATGGCTGGACTTTTTCTGGACAGACCTCGTAGTCTATTCAGCTGCTATAACAAAATACCATAGACTGAGTAGCCAATAAACAACAGAAATGTATTTCTCACAGGTTTCTGGGCTGCAAGTCCGAGATCATGGTGCTGCCATGGTTGAATGAGGGCCCTCTTGTGGGTGGTAGGTGTTTTCACTGTACCCTCATGTGACAGAGAGGGCAAGGGAGCTCTGTGAGGTCTTTTATTGGGGGGTCTGGTATTTGATAAAAGGGGTCTCTTTTATTCCCATTCATAAGGGGGCCACCCCCATCACCTAATCTCTTCCCAGACACCACGTCTCCTAACACCCTCATCTTGGGTGTTAATATTCCATTATGTGAATTTGGGAAGGATATAGACATTCAGAATGTAGCATTAATTTATTGTCAGAGTATATTGTACCTAGGAAAGAGATTTGTTAATAAAAGAAATAGATAAAACATTCATAACATTCATAACTGCCATTTACTGCTCTGCTATTTTATGTTGTTTACTTGAACAATATGCCTAAGAATAGTGTTTTCCTGTCTGAAAAAAGATGTTGTTGTGATGTAAGCATCTCTATTTGTGGCTAGGGAGCTGAGTGTCGTTGTGCCATTTTATTTTTTTAAGAGGCCATGGAAAAATATATAAAGCAGGAGTTAGCAAGTTACAGTCATATCAGATTCAATTAAAACCAGTTAGTTATATGTAAATATATATAGATTCATGTACTATGCAATTTAGCAATGTGTCAAAGTCAGGGAGGCAAAAGGGGTGGGTGTACGTGTGGGACGTGGGGGGATTAGAGGATGGGGGAAATAATTTTTCCAGATCTGAGACAGTAGCCCAAACTACTAAGAGCTTCAGATGTACCACGGGGGAATCTGTCCTTCAGCAATACTACTTCATCTAATCAGCCAGAATCCTAAACTATCTCTTGAGACTCCTTGAAGGAGTCTCAAGTTACTAATATGTTAACTGAAAGAGTGGCGGAGTAGAACAACCTCTTGGTGATCAAATCAGACAGCACTACTTGATAATCTTTATTGAATCATAATAGTCCTTCTGGAAAATCCCTGAAGGAGGAAGAACTTGAAACCTTTGCATACGAAACACTTATTTAGTGACATTGTGCCCTCCAAATTTCAGCACCTTCCCTCATAGTATTCCAGTCGCTCTGGCTTGGGGTCGGGGGTGATTTCTAAAAATGGATGTGAACTATCAGAACCAAAATTTAAATTCAGGTCTACCCATCTCAAGGCGAAAAAAAAAGTCTCTTTTCAAATGTTGATCCAGTCTCTCTGAATAGCAGAATGTTTATTATTTATGCTCTTAGTGTTTATCAGTGTTGGCACATGAGTTTCATTCTGCCCCTTGCTTCATAAGTACAGATCGGTAATTTCAGCTGCCTGCCTTGGGAAGGAGTGGGTGGCAGGTCCATGTTCCTGGGAAAGTCACAGGACTGATTAGAAACCTGCCTTGGAATGGTTTGGGGGCGATGCTTGCCAGTATTTGCAATTTCTGGTTTAGAAGGAGAATGTCTAGGAGGCTGCTTGGTGAGTATTAGGTGTTTAAGAAATATTTCTCTTCCATTTATTATCTCTTCTTTCAGGTGTAGCCACACGAACCTTCTTATAGTGGGCCTCTGACCCACGTTCAGCAACTTCTAGCAGAGAGGCCTGGAAAGCAGAGTGGGTAGTTAAGCAGGAAGCCCTACATGGGAAGTGTTCTGTACATGCTCTCATATCGGCCCCTGAGAGGACTCATCCAAGTGTTATATGTTTATATTTATTTTTAGACAGGTTAGGATATTCATAAAAAGTGGCATATTTTCTGGACTATGTGAAGTAAGCTGAAACTATGTTTTCTTATATCAAAGCATGTGTAAGATTTCAGGATGGAAATCCAGGGTAAACGATGATATATTTTACTCTGCTATTAACATCCCTTGTTTTTCCTCCTTAAAAGTTACTTTAAATGTAGAAGTTCAACTACCAAATCAGCAAGGATTTTTTTTTTAAACCACTGTGTACTCAAAAGCCTATTTTCTTTCTTGAGTAGCTATGTAAGAATGGGCTCCTGAAAGACCAGATTAATCAAATTTAAAAGCAAATGTAAATTTAAATCAACCATGGAGCCCTGTTGTACAGCAATTAACATTTCAAGGTAAAATGAAATGTGATGATAATAAATACCGGTTTTATGCAGAATTGGAAACGTATTCTGTTTCATGGTGTATCTGGGCAGAGAATAGAAATCTGAAAAGAAAACCATTATTAACATACTAGCTTTGACATTTTAAGATATAATTTAAATTTGATTACAACTTTCTATTTTTAAAAAAGTCTCATTTTCCCCACCTCTTCCTCTGGATGAGAGTTTCTCAATTTTAGCACTTTTGACATTTTGAACTGTATAATTTTTTTTCTTTAGAGGCAGCCCATAGGTTGTGGAGTGTTTCTCAGCATCCTTGGCCTCCACCCGCCAGATGCCAGTAGCAGCTCACCCTCTCCCTCTCTGGGCAGTTGCAACAATCAAAAATGTCTCCAGATCCCAAGCACTGATTGGGGCATTAAGAGAACTGGGCTACCACTCATTAACTCTAACACTCACTGTGAAAATGTTTTGTAATTACTTAGTTTTCCCTGGACTGGGTTTCAACTGAAATAATGGGGGGGATGGTTGAATAGTCTTATTCAGTTCTAAAGCTCACTGGTTTGATCATTCTATCACTTCCTTAAAAAAATAAAAATGAAAAGGAAAACAATGTTCCAGAGAGAGCAAGTCCTTGGGGATGGCCCTTGGGGGTTAGGCGGAAAGCATTGTGAAGATACGGGCTAAAATTGTCCGGCGGAAACAAACTCAACGGAGCCATGCGTATTCTTTATGAATGTCACCCAGGAGTCTAAAGTTTTAGAGTTGTTCTTGGTTGCCATGGCAATATGTTTGAAGAAATCGGGAACAGTCGAAGGGATGCTGGAAGGTTGTGGGAAGTGTAGGGGACAGTAACACATTTCCGAAGCAGTCAAGAAGTAAAGAATTCCCTTCTATGTATTGTTTATTATTTTTAAAGCTATTTCCAGGTAAAACAAGTGTTGAAATTTTATCTTTCCGATTAGGATCTTTGTAGTTCTGACTTGAGTGACTCCCCTAAAATCATGACCCAGCTTTTGCCTTCTTTCAAGTTTCTTTTCTTCTGCTCAAGGAATGGACCTTAAGCATTTGCCTTCTGAAGCCAGACGGCTCATTTGTAATTTAAGTGTCCACAAAACCTGCTGTTGTGGCATTTCTGGGTTGCTGACAGGGACAGGGAGCTGCGCATTGGTGAAGTGTCTAGGCCTGGGCCGCACTATTGCGGGATAATGGAGATTCTAATTTAAATCAGCCTGCGTTAGGAAAAGCACACACAAACTAAAGCTGTCCGCAGACGCTTGATTCGTCATGCTCAGAACAAAATGTCAAGGTAGACCTGCTTCTTCTTCTTTTATGGTTGTGCTTTATTATGTGTCTTAACTCTTATCCATTCCTAAGATATCAGTGGTCCTTTGTCCATTTAGTCAGACTCTTCAGCGTGCCTGTGCTGTGCACTCAGGTGTGACTGTGAGTGACAGTGTGATGGGCCAATGGGCATGGCGAAGCAAACTCATCCTTCCTCCCTGAGGAGAAACCACTTCACTGGAATTCTCCTTAATTACCAGTCAGAGGAGCTGCTTTGAAATCTGGCTCCTCCGTACCCTGCTGCTACCACCTTACTGTATGGGCATCAAGTACGGTCATATATCAGTGCAATTTAATGTCATTGAATCCTTTAAATAGGATGATCTTTTGCTCTGTGGCATACAGATTATGTTAGTAAATTTAGTAATACAAGGGTATTAGCACAGGCGTAGTCCAGTCCTGTTCTTTTTCTTGTTATAGAGCTAGGGGACAGGTAATTTATTATACACTTATTCACCCTGAATAGGTCAGAACCATGAAATGTGAGAATCCTTCATTTGAGGCACTCAAGTCATTTGGGAGATTAAATCTACATTGGGCTTTAATCTGCTGGATGGCCATCTCCATCAGTAAAATGTCGAATCTGTCAGCATTGTTAATGCAAGGGGCACTGTGTCTGGGTGATCATCAGCTGAAGTCGCTGGCAAGCAATTTTATTAAAAGTCCAAGTGAGAACTTAACCTTCTTGATTTTTTCCTTTGAACCCATTTTCTTACTTTTGATGGAATGAGGACATTTTTAGAAAATACGATGAGTTCTCTGTTGGTTTTAAACAAAATGTTTCTCACTCTTACACCTAAATTTAGTTCATCTGAGAGGTTATGCCAAGAAGAAGTAACAGATTACTGAAAAAAAGAAGAGAAAGCAATTTTACAAGATTGAATGCACTCTATGTTTCTACCTTGTGCTAAGTTCCTATTTTTATAGCAACCCTTTGGCTTATTTACATTTTGTTTTTGAACAGAGTTCTTCTCCCACTGGGGATGTACAGGAGTTGTATTAATCCTTGATATTGCTTGAACCAACTTTTCATAATAGAATTCGTTCTGTTTTTTAGGCTGAGAATTAAGGCCAGTAAAAGGAGAAATATAGGTTAAATGCTGAGTTCCTTAAATAATTCAATATTATAAGATAGTATGGAACCTGAGAAGTCTGATATTAGAACTGAAATCCATATTCTGCAGTTGTCATTCCAATATAAGCTTGACCTCAAATTTTAATATTTATAAAATATCACAACTTCATGCTTACGTGTGTTTATACATACATATATATGTATATATATATAATTAATGCTTAGGGATGTATATAACTGAAGTGAATTGTAGGTAACTTTACAGGTACTCTCTGTACTCTGATATATGTATATTTTAAACCAGTATAAACCAGGACTATAATAAAGATTAAAGAGAGGTGTATATATGTGGTTTACTGAAAATGAGTTTTATGACTTTAAAACCCACATTTGATTGCTAAAAATAAAGATAATTAGATTTACTTTCTGCAAAACAATTGTGTAATACTTGATTATGAAATTTTGCAACTAGATCTTTACTTTGAATAATTTTGAATTTCTCTTAAATCTTCAAATGACTCCATTTTGTCAGGCATTTCAATGATCAAGGCACAGCAGTAGTGGTGAGTCAGTGTGAAGGCTGAAACAGAGAGGTAATGGAATACATTCTGAAATTAGAAAACATGGTTAATGGTGATGTTTGAATGAAACCTTTTCAAACCCACTGTCAAAACACAGTTTATTTCCTCCTCCTGTTTGAATCTCATGGCAACCTTGCTACCTTTTACAGTGACTTCCTTTCTGGGGTGTGTTTTCTGAATGTCTTTCACTTAATGGGATATTTTAGAAATCAAATTTTGCTGTCTGCTTCAGATCAGCGATGCTGTAGAAGCGTAACCATTTTAGACTGTCTGGATGCTGTTTTCATCAGGTCATTAACATTATTATTGAGGGTGACACAAGGAAGTTCTCTCTCCTCACTCAGTTATCTGCCCTCACTCAGAGCCTCTCATTTATTGAAGACCACAACCCCTTAACCTTTATAAAGGATGCGGTTTCACAAAGTTAACTTCTTATGCGGAGCTGTTTTCCATTATAATTTTAGTTTATGTCTGTCTACAGTGCTTCCTGCAAAACTTAACAAGGTTTCTCCGTGTCAGTGAAGCACGCCTGGGTTATGAATAGGTGTTCTCAGGATCTTCTTTTTTAGCACATCGGAGTGGGAGCCCAGGTGCCTCCTTTTAGAGACCAGGGAACTGAAACTCAGGTTGCTGGGCTCAGTGGCACCACCACCTAACGAGCTGATTATGAACTTCCTGACACTTCATCCAGTGTGTTTCTCCTCTTCCCCATCTTGCCTGTTTTCATCAGTCATATCTTCGTTAGAATTATATTTTGCAGCCCTATATTTATATTAGCTCTTTTGCTTTGGATCATTTCTCCGCTGTTGAGTTGAATCATCCATGGAGCGCCCCTCTCAGTCTTCGGCTCTCTCCCATGATTCATTTGGGCTGAACTCTACCAGGAATGATGCAGTTCAACATAAAAGGAGCACTATTGCTTTTGTGAAAATGATACATATTTGGGGACAAATTTAAAATGATACAGAACTAAATGAAAAAAATGCTAAAAATAAATGAATTACACCACTCACTCAAACTCGTGCTTAATATTTTGGGAAATATACATTATATCGTATCCCTGTGCAAAAAGATTTATTTATTCAATTACATATGAATTTTTGCCTGCATTCAGCTATACCCAAATATTTTGCCGATGATTCCAGAGGCTGCCATTTCCTCCCATAGCACAGCTAATACAAATCTTTGTCAATTTCAAGATTTTTTAGCATTTTAATCTACCTGAAAATGAAGTCTTTTTTTCCCTTCTAACTCAGCAGAAGCCTTTAAATCTCCTTTTCATGTCTTTTGTCCTTCCGTTGGTCCTACCTAACTTGTAAAATCTCCTATCTATCTAGCTATTTAGACCCCATAGGCAGTATTTTGGGAATATTTTTCTTAGTTTTAAAAACAATTCCAACTTGCTATGTGTTTTTGTTGGGGTTTTTTTTGTTTGTGTGTTTTTTATATATTTTGATACCATAAATTTTCCTTTGTGTATATAAATTTATTCTAAATCATGCAAGTAGTTAATTTGTGGAACTATATTGAAAGATAAGCTTATAAGTAATCAGGTTAATAGGAAATAATTCCATACATCAAAAAAAACTTTCTGCAGAAGTTAACATTGCTAGTATCTCTGTAGCAAATGGGGCCTTTTATTAGGCAAGAGTAGCAAAAGCTCAAGTATATAACGAGGTTAATTAGCTGCTTACCGATTTCCTTCCATTGGGTTGGCCTCCCTTGGGCATCATTCAGTTCTTCAGCTTGTTTTGTTTTATTGTTTTGGTTTTTTTTTTTTTTTGACAATCCATAGGAAGTTGAATGTTTTGTTTGTTAGTTTTACCTTAGGTGTGTGTCTTGTGTAAGGGTAATTTCTGAGCTGAATATATTAAATTCCTGTCTTGAATTCTTCCAACTTGCCATATGCCATTCAGATTGAATTGTGGAAACAAGATCATTTGCCTGGAGGAGTTCTGCATTGTCTGAAGGGTGTTCGCCACAGATAAGTTTGCTGGACACTGTTAATGTTCTCCGTCTTTCACACTGAGTCCCGCAGCTCATGACTGCCGTACTTCCTACACATATTTTTTCTTTCTTTCCGTTTTTAAAGTTTTATGTTGCTTCTCTTGTAGTGAAGTTGTTCATTTTGTTTTTAATGCAGTACATTCTTTTTTACACCTATTGCTTATTCAAAACTCTGTAGTTTTCATCTTTGGCTCCTTCAAATGACATAAAATTAAATGTTAGGTAACAAAGGTATGAAGGGCAGGTTGTAATAATGATTCAGTAGTTAAACAATTTCATCAACTTTTTGGTTACAATTAGGAGATCACATTGACATCTGATGAAGCCAATAAATCTATCTAGTACTTTTAATACAGCCCTCTGAGTGTGCAATACTTTGAAAACAAGAGCTTTTACTTTCATTCCCCTGTATGTTGAGTGGAAAGGGCTGTAATTCTTTAGAGAGCGAGTTAATCTTTCTTAGTAGAGGGAAAATTTTGATAATGGAAAAGAAACTAGAAATCAGCAGGATTTTACTTCTAAGAGCTATAAGAAAGACCAAGTGAAGCCCAGTGAGAAGAGAAACAAGTCTCAATGAGTTGGCACTTTGAACATAAATCCAAAGGGGAAAAGCAATAAAAGGTAAACTTTTTAGGAGAATGTGACTGGAGCTGGGGATCCTTTACATGTCTTGGAGAATAAGTACTAAAATTAGTGACTAAAATGCGAATTAACATTTGTTGGAGGACCTATCATGTGTATTAGATCTTTTCAGTCACCAACATCAGTAAGGCATTGGATTTCCAGAGCTCTGAAAGGTGGCTCTCACTAAGCCCATTTTACAGATGGGGAAATTTGAGGTCAGATCTGAGGTCAAATACATTACAATGTGTTCAGTCAGTAGTGAAGTACTATGTCTCTGGTTTCAAAAGCATGCCCTTTCTGTCTCCAGGGAAGGTCTGAGAAATAAGAAAATTTCTTAAGGGAACAAATGGATTTGATGAACTCTCTGATTGTCAAAACCCTTATTAGAAAGCAGGAAAAAACCTCTTTGAACTGCCCTGAGAAAGGAGAGCAGAGGGAATATGAGTAGGTGTAAATGAATGATTGTATAGTGCTTTCTTGTTTGTTTCCTTGTCTTAGTATTCATGTGTACTTTCGAACTGGCAAGCTTCGGGTTGTATTGCTGAAGTCTGCTCGTCCGTGCACTACAATTTTGAGATCACGCATTGCGCCTTACCTGTTTTGGCAGTCTGTGTGAACTGGCCCGCGGGGCTCCACTGTTCTGCTTATCTGCTCAGGGTCATCTCTTCCCACAGGATTACCTTCTTGCTCATTCTGCCCCAGGCCCCAAACTAGCATTATCTGCTCTTTTTTTAATGCTCAAATTGAAAGGTGATGAAATATGTATTAATTTTTTATGTAAAAATAAATATGAATGTACTAGGATTTCTTTTAATCTTTCAAAATTTAACATGTATCATATGCAGGCAGATCTCAGTTTTGATCATTAGGTTCCACACTAATGGAGGAAAGAAACATCACATACTTCTCTGAATTTCCAGTGCCCAGTGTGTTATCTGCTTTTGAATTGAATCATTTGGTGCTACTTAACTAGAACAATTTTCCGTATCAAACTATCTTTTAAAAAGCTCTTGGATATACATATTTTACAGTATATTAAACATACTGGGTTTTGATAGACTTCTGGAGTTAGTGGCTAGAGGGCCTTAATTTCTGATTTTTGAAAAGTAAAGGTGATTGCAGGATAGTGATTGATTTTGATTCATGAGTTGTCTACTGATTCAGTTGTATTACATGGCAGCCCCGCCTTATACTTGAAATGTTCTTTGAATGTGAGCGTGACACTTCTAATGAGTCAACAGCAGCATTGCAGGATCTTGAGTTATTTTTCCTGTAAAGGCAATACTTTCCTCTGATTCACCCCCACTCTCTTGGTTCTGATTCCCCAGTGATGTATTGCATGCAGGTATAACATGACTCACCAGCTTAGATTCACTTAGCAGTGGGCCTGAACAATTACTGCATGTATGAATTGGTCTATATGTTATGTTATAATAACCACTTGAGCAACATACCTATACAGCCATATGATAATGTAAAAAGCAACAAAATTAAAAAGGAAAAAGATTCTTACTTTCTGCTGTGTAGACCTTATTTTAGTACCTGCCAATTGAAGGGCTTAGAATAAATTATTTTTGACTCTTCTCAAATTCTAGAAATTTGTGGTTCATAATTTCAATGTAATTAAGCTAATGAATTAATTTTCACACCTTAGTTCCACATATAGCACTGTATTTTAAGACATTTTTAGGACATTTTGTTTTTGTTGTTATAAAATAAACTCAAGGTTTTGAATATATGTGCATGTGTAAATAACATTACAGGAAATATTTATAGTTGATATATTTTTGATGGTAGAAAATAATCATAATTCACTCAGCCAGAGGTTATGTCTAAGTTACCCAGATGTTAAACATTTTGTTTGGTTTCTATTCGATGTCTTTTTTTTAAAATTAAATTTCTGATTTATTTTGTCCCTTATTCATCCATTATTTTGTCCCCTACTGTTTCAAACTTTAAGTTATGTATAAGTGCTAAGCATGGATCAATATAATCCTATTAAAGGCACATGAAGGAATCTTTTTGTCTGTCTTCCAGTAAAGCTGAAAAGGCCCATGGAAATGAGAGTCTTTAAGCCTTCACTTTATGGTTGAAGAAACTGAGGTTGAGCTCAAGTTTGTACTGCAAGTTAACATCCCACGTCTGCTAAATTCCAGTTCTTGGTCTTCCAGCCAATCCATAATTCATTTCTATAAACTGGAAAATAATTGATAATAGGTGTTGATGATGATTAGTATTTAAACCCAATGGAAATTCCTACTTGTGATGCAAGCCAAAAATTGTTCTTTGCTCTCCAGGAGTTTCAGAGAGAAATGTCAACAGTGTGAAATTCTCTGTACCTTAACTTATTTCCTTTATAAGACCTAGAATTGCAAGAATCATGTTATTCTCGCCACAGAGAATTTTCTTGCCATCAGCAATCTACTCCTCACAATGTATAAAATCATGCTGAGGAATTGGGTAAACTCTGTTCACATAAGCAGACACATTTATATAAGTAGGACTGGCCATTGTGAAATGCAGAAATCGCTGTCTAACGTAGTCCTTCTCTGAAGTGTATACACAGAGAGATATCACAGAATTATATTTCAGAATTGATAGTAGCTTTTGTCCAGTGTGTTTGTCAAGATGATATCTTATGCCAATTGCAAATACCCTTTAGGGTCTGCTGCCTCTGCTGAATCTTCAGTTACTGCAGGTTTTAAATAAATACATGGAGAAAATGCTTGCCTTTTGCTCCCTTTTCTCAGTAGTTTTTCTGAACTAAACAACAAAAGGGTCATCAGTGAAATCAGGTGGAGGGAGCATCAGTTGATTTAGTCTTTCTTGTAAGAAATGAAAATATTGGTTCTCTTGACATCCTGATGTCTGCAGCACTAACATTTTTAAAGGTTTAATATGGCACCATGAGGTTGATTTACTGTAGCTCTGATCCACATGATTGTGGAAACATAATTTTGATCGTGAGAATTTACTGCCCACAGTGAGTTAGAGGAACGAAAAAAATGATTTTCTGGTTCCATACAAGAGACAAATGCTAAAGTAAAATAAATTCTTTCCCATTTATTAAAACCAGTTAAGGGAGATTTGTGGCACGAAAGCTTTCACATTACCAATAAATGTCTCCCTTTGCAATTTCAAAGCTGTCTTGAAGTTCATATGCCTTCTGGGATCATAGTGCCACTAAGGGAAATTGGCATTTGGCCAGGTGGTTATGGAATGCATTCTCCTATCTCCAAAGTTTTATGGGATGAAGAAGATATTTTATTGGTTTCCTGCCCAGAAAATAATGCCTCATTCTCTGTGCACTTAGTTATTCTTTATTTGGAAACCCCAGACCACCATTTGAGGCTCTGATACAGTGGTTCTCAATTGAGGATTGTGACAGCCCCAGGGGAACATTTGCCAGTGTCTGGAGACATGTTTGGTGGTCACAACAGGGAAGGTGAACCGGTATCCAGTCAGCCGGGGGCACGGATACTACCCAGCATCCTATGGTGCACTGGACAGGTTTCCACAACAAAGCATTTCCCTCCCAACGTGCCAGTAGTGTCGAGGCTGAGAAACCCTGCTCTGATCTTTGTTACATTGTATTGTAATCCTTCACTTACATATGTCTCACCCTTACCAGCTTGTAAGATCTTTATTGGGCAAAGACTAGTCTTCTGTCTCCGGAAGTGCCCTCCGTGTGATAGACGTCACAGCAATATTGAATGTTGAATGACTCAAATGGAAGCCTGCCTCTGATTGTTACGTGTAGACTTTTTCTCTCCATGTTCATTAGTGAGATTTGGAAACTATTGTTTAAACATTTGTGCTGACATTTGGCACACAAAAATTGCACAGAGCTAAAATGCACAGGTCAATGAATCATCAGAAAATGAGCATGTTGATATGACTACCTCATAGATCGTCCTGTAAATGTTGCCAGCATCTCACGAGCAATTTGCGTCCCAAGCTCCGCTCCCTACCTCTGCTCCACCCGTACCTGCCATCTTCATTTCTATCGAGAATCACATCATGTTCATGAGATTCATCCAAGCTGTGTGCAGTTGCAGGATGTCCATTTTCATTGCTGAGTAGTATTTCATCGGGTCAATAGACCACATTTTTTATTCATTTAATTGTTGTTGGATATTTTGGTTGTTTCCAGTATCAATCCATTACAGTTACTGTGACTATAAATAATTTGTTGTGTATATGCACACATTTTGGAGGGTATATACTGAAAAGTGAAATTATTAGATCAAAAAGGAATGCATATGTTCAACTTTAAGTGTAAGAGATATAATCATACTGAAAGATGGGCAAAGTAGTTTTTTTTTTTTTTTAACTTCAGCATAGGTATAGTTTACCAGGAATCTGTTGCTACTTGCAATAAAAATAGCCCCTTGCCCTAGCCAGGGGCCTCATTTGGTTGGAGCCTCATCCCATACACCAAAGTGGTTGCCTGTTCGATCCCTGGTCGGGGTACATGTGAGAGGCAATGACGCTTCTCTCTCACATCTGTCTCTGTCTCTGTGTCTGTCTCTATCTCTGTCTCTCTCTCTCGCTCTCACTCATTCACCAGTAAAAACATGTCCTTTGGGGAAGGTTTTTAAAAACACCCTCTAACATTAGTGCCTGAGTAGAAATGTAATTACATAAGAGGCTCAAGTTTTGTTTTATTACCTTCATAGACTCCTATTGTTCTAAGCTTTTCTGATTCTGCTCCAATAACAGGCTTAGTTGTTGTGGCTGAATTTCACAACAGCTAATATTAAAAAGGGACATTCATTTTATTATTTGATTTATGTCAATCATGTCTCCCAACAACACACAGATCTCCACTATGCTCAATTTACCTATTGATATTCTATTTTAAATCTTTTTGTCCGTATATGTATCTGATGGTTCTTCTCCCATTGTTTTTCTTACTTGGATTGTCTATATTCCATCTCATTATGGCAGGCTCTTATCCAGTTGAATACTGTGCCTCTAGCCACACGTTGTTAACGTGCCGTATCTTTCTGGGCACAAGGAGAGGGATCACGTGTGCTCTTTGTTGTGTAATTTCACAGCTATTTGTTAGTGCGGCCGGGACCAGAACTCTGAGGTTTGGACTCATGGTCACAGGCTCTTTTCAATGAAGAATTATATGTTGTGTAAGTAAAAAGATATGGAAATGGCATAAAGGAATTATTAAATTTCTTAGAGTATGCTGTAGATGACCATTACCCCTGGTAGCCAGAAAAATACTTAATTGCAGTAGGAAATATGCTGTTTTCATATGGGCATTCTTAACTGCTTTGAGCAATTGTAGGTACAAAATATTTTCAGGTTTAAAGAATGCATGCATGCACACACTTAATTGGTTGACACCAGAGGAAGGAATTCTAAAAGAAAAGCAGAACTTCGGAAGTGATTTAGTTTTCTGTTTTGGCAAGTGCGTGTGCCTGTGCCTGTGTGCGTGTGAGTGTGGGGTGGGGATCGTAGTGGTAAAGCACATTAGGATTGTGTACTAGAGTTTTTTTTAATGACTGATGTTGACACATATCTATTCAAACAAATTAATTCCCATGGTGATGGGGTCTAACGAGAATCATCAAAATCAAATTCACATGGGACAGTGAAAAGAAGCACAAAAAGAGAAGTCGAAAAATCATTAAAAAATTTCCCATTATGTGAGTACTACTGTTTTTTCCTTTCAATACCAGTTCAACTAACAATTTAATATTTGCCACTGCTTTTAGTGTAGAACACAGATAGGAAATAAAATCTATTCTCAGCTGCCAACTTTCTTCACTCCGTGACATTACAGGGAACACTATTTTGAGAACGTATCTGAAGCCAACTGCAGATTTATTGGGAAGGAGTGGCAGTGGACATGCCGAGTATGTGGCATCTTGCTGGAGACTAAGAAGCCTAGCGCCTCAGTTTCATTCTTACGGTCTCTACATGGATTTCTCGTGGGCATCTCAAACTGAGCAGATTCAAAAAGGAGCCCCTGGGCCCTTCCTAGGCTGCCTCCTGGACACCTTTTTCATCTCATTGTAAGGGACTACTATCCTTTCATACCTGTAACTGGGAGTCATTGCTGCCAGGTCTTCTTTTCTTATCTTACCTTGAATTAATCTTCAAGTCTTATAGAATCTACCTCTCAAAATGATTTCAGATCCACCTTTTTCTACATTTTCCTGCATCCACTCCAGTACCAGCTTCCATTGCCTCCTTCCTCTACTGCTATGAAAGTGTCCATTGTGATCTTCCTAAATCTACATACACTTTCAGTTCAATCTATAATCCATACATGAGCCCGGCTGGTCTTAAAATACAAGTCTGATTACACCTCTGTCCTGGAGAAAGCCCTCCGAAGAGCCCCTTTGCCAATGGGATAAAGGTGAAACCCTGTAACAGGGTCCATCCACAAGGCCAGGCGTGGTCTGATCTTTAGCTGTTTCCCAGCATTGCTCGTCTTCCCAAGAATCTGCGTCACCCCTGTCAGCTGCTCAGGTGTTGAGCAATGCTGGCTTTTCCCGCTCTCTCAGGTTGTTCAAACATGCTATTCTCTCTTCCTGAAAATCTCTTCACATTCATGTTATTTCGTTTGAAATCTCTCCCTTCTCTTTGCAATCTCAGCTGAAATGCCAGGGAAGCTTTCCCTAATACTTCAACGTAGGTTAATTTTCCTAAGTACATACATAAACATTTTCTTGCGGTTTTTATTCCACTTCATACAATTGCAATTAAAGTCTAATCTGCTTCTTTATTCAATGTCTGTGGTAGTCCTGTTGCTGCTGTGCAAAATTACTATGAATTTAGTGACTTAAGACAATACAGAATTATTAATTTACAGTTCTATAGGTCAGAAGTCCAGAATGTGTCTATTGTGGCTGAAGCTGAGGTGGAGGCAGGGCTGCATGTCTTCCTAGAAGTTCTGGGCAAAGCTCCATTTTTTTTGCCTCTTCAGGTTCCAGAGGCTACCTGCTTTCCTTGTGGCATGTCCCTCCCATTTTCAGAGCCAACAACAGCCAATCAAGTGTTTCTCCTGATGATATCTCTCTGGTTCTGATAATTGTGCCACTCACTTTTCCACTTAAGGTCCCATATGATTATACCTGCTTGATTAGATATCTTAATTCCATCTGCCATGTCAGTTCCCCTTGACAAGTAACATCGCAGGTACTGGAGGTTAGAGCGTGAACACTGGGGCCATTCTTCCGCCTCCGGCAAGGTCTAAGTCAACAGTAAGTTTTAAGCTCCCTGAGGGCAGCAGCCATTCTTCTCTTGCATAATTCTCCATGCCCAACCCCCAGCACACTGCTTCGGGCAGTGCAGTGCTTTATAAATATTTGTTGAAAGAATGAATTAATCAAGTGCAGTTGTTATCAGTTACCAATGGCAACAGTGACAAGTAGGGAGTCTCAGGGTGAGAAATAGGTGGGCTACTAATTATGATTTATCAAACTATTATGGAAGGGTATAGGTTCATTGTTTGATTCTCTTTATCCAAGTTATCTCACAATCTTTGGGAATTAAAAAGCAAGTGTTGCTTTTTATTTTGGAATGTTTGCTAGTTCTCCCCAGCCCCCACCAGAATGAATTTCATAATTATGTATTCTGAACAGGAATATCGATATAAATGTGCTTTCCTAAAGCATGCAGGTTGCTGTCACTGAGTGTGACTGTAACTCAGACATATGCTGGGTGGAAGCAATAAGTTTGGAATTACTTGCAATAGGTAATCCACAACATGGCGAGACTGCATGCCAGTAATCAAGAATTCACTGTAATTACTTTAATCTGTAATCGGCTCAACACAGTGCATGAAAGACTGGCAGAGGAATTCTGCAACCAGAGAGGAAGTTGGTTAATTATTCCAAGACCATCTCTTTGTTCCCATATTGATTTTGAATTATATGACCTTTTCATTCATTCGCTTGTATATTTATTTACTCAGTGGAATGCATTAATTATAGTAGGGGCATATTAATTACACTAGAAACAAACCCAGTAAAACATGTCCCCTCATCTGTCCCACAAAGAAACAGACATGTGAATAAACTCACAAGTGTAATATTAATTTTCCTCCTTCATTGAAAGAAAAGATGGTTGGAGACTCAACATTAGTAAACAGTTACTATGAGAAAGTTCTTTCAATTTTATATTAGAAGGAAAAATTATTGGAAAACACACAGACAAATTGACACGCATGCACCATGTTGTTGCCAAGGGAGCTAGCTTAGTTTACTAAGGAAAAGAGTGAGGTTTATTTTAAATATCTTTTGTTTTGAATCTATGGGCTATAGACTGTGCACTACTTAAATGGATGCAGGCTATTTATTGCACAATAAAGTCAGTCTATACAGATTAGGTGTTTTGATTCTTCTGAATCAATTATCTTAGGCTGTGAATGGAAAAGTTGGCATCTTCACAGTTTGGCTGAGGAAACTTCTGATGCTGCCCCTCATTCCCCTTTACCCAGACTGTGGTGGCTTCGTCCAATGTGTGAGCATCTCTGAGTGAGCACGTGCAAACGTTCTTCAGGCTGGATTAGGGGTGATGCCTTTCAAAATGTTGTTTAATACGGAAAAAGGGACATTTTTCAAAAGCGATGTTTAAAAGCAGAGTGAGGGAGAAAAACTTTGAGAGCAACATGCGTGAAAATACACTTCAAGAATTTCATATAAGTTTACCACAAGTTAGCACTGACTGTAGCTTTCACCACAAAAGGAGCTCATGTGATGTTAGAGCGCTTGGTTAAGGGTATAGCACATGAAAAGTAGGAACCAATAAATAGTCCCATACTGGTGAGACCCTGCAGATAGTACTGTTGTTGGAGGAGGTCATTTAGAGGACATGACTATAAGCTGGACCCACGCAATTGGAGGCTACTCACCCCTTCCTTATTCTTGGAATGCACGTTTGGCCCACCAGACTCTGCCTATAGTGGGGGCCATTTGCAAGGATGCAGACTTGAGAGAACAGTGCGTTGTTGAGACCATCTGGACAATATATATGACTGAACCCAGGTAAAGCCCCTGTGTAAACTTAAGATTTTGACTGGAGGATGATCTACTTGTCTCGAGGCCTCCCAAGACAAGCCTCATGCATAAGTGCCCTTGCTTTACGGAGTGGCTTTCCTCTTTCTTTGGTCTCTCCTTGCCTTCCACGTCTGTGGTGGGTCAGGGGCAGTTTCATAAATCACCCAGGAAGCTCCTGAGGTCTCAAGCTAACCATAGTGCTTGTTTTTGGGCATCTCAGATAGTAGGTGATAATACATTCAAAAACTGGACCCATTTTTAAGAGGTCAGGATGGGAAAATAACCAGGCAAGGAAAGATTAAAGATATTAACAATGTTTGACTCGGGAAATATAAGACTTGGGATGTTTATAAGGCTTCATTTTTAAATTTCAAATATTTGAGGATTTATCATGTTTAGGAGGAATTCAGTGGTAGTACTCAGGACAGTAATGGAAAAAAATTACAGGTGGAGCCATTTCTAATCAGTACTAAAACATTCAGATGGGGCATATGCAATAATGAAATGGCATCCCGGCAAGTAGTGAGTACCCATCCGTTAGGGGTCTTGAACAGAGGCTGGGCCATCATTTGGTAGACGGTTCCATGGCTCTTACAGAGCAGAAGATTTGAGCAATGGTTGCTTTAACTGTATTAAATCTCAACTTGGAATCTTACAGCACTGTAATAGCTCATGAGACAGTCATTGAAGGTAAATAGTCATTTATAAATGTTCCTAATGACTGACAATTAAGAAAGGAAAATGCCCTCAGAAAACTTGACAAAAAATAACTGTTAGAAAAGTACATACATTTGTCTTTCCAACGTTGTCAGTATTTTCTCCAGTGGTCAGCTCTTAAGTTAGGTAGGTACCAGCTGATGTAGTTGCCATACTTGTAGAATATGTTGTCTGAAAATTATGTGTTATTTGACACTCGAGTCACATTTGCATGGGAGGATGATCACATCCTGGAAGGAAGTGTGGAACTAAGATGGCTAAGAGAAGGCCAGGTCCATTCCAGTGGTTTCACTCACATTTGGGGCACGTATTCATGGGGCAGAACATTGGACAGAATCTTGTACACTGTCTGGTTGCCCTCTGTTGCTCTACCCCCCAAACCTGAAGAGTTGAATTCCTCCTTGTTAAGTGAACATGCTCTATTTTTTTAGAGCTCTGTTATGACCTATAATCTTGAGCTATTTCTGCTCAGCATCACATGGCTTTTTCTGGTTCCTCCCATTATCCTCACTGCTTTATTTGGTAAAATGAATGGAGCTGGTATTCCCATGTAAAGTACGTCAAGGCGTTTAATTTATTTATGTGTTGGTAGTGAAGGGCAGCTGGAGAAGTTTAATTTCACTTAGTACCTAACAGGGTTACTTATTACCCAACAAATCTACATCATTTCACCAGTTCTCTAAGCTTTCCCAAGAAAGAAGTGTTACTGTCCACACTGTACACGTAAGGCAATAGATGCCTAGTCAGTCAGTGTTAGCTGAGACTGAGAAAGACTGAGATCCCTCTGACCCCAGAGTTCACGTGCTTTTCAGGATGCACTCCTGCCCCCCTTATTTGACTTAGCCATTTTAGTAGAGGCCTTTTTAGGCAGCTTGTTATAAAGTGAGAATAAATTTAATCCAGTTTCTAACTTTTCTGTTGAGCTTCTGAGTTTGCATTTCTGTGCAGTGAAGTTAATGGCTATTTTGCTTCCACAGTTTTTCTGGGCAGTCCTTTGCTTTCTAGCCATGACCATAAAAGGAAAATGCTTTCCGCAAATAGTATCTTGGGCAAAAAGTGTTTTTCCTTTTGATGTATTTTTACTTCTTTCTCTGAGATCCTTACATGGTAAACTGGAATAAGACAATAGTTTACAGAGAAATAGGGCTTGAAAAGGACAGAAGAAACCCTCCGGCAGCTGGGAAAGAAGTTTCTGCATGTGGTCTTCATTTGGTAGGGCAGAAAACTTGCTGTTTTTTTCCCTCCAGAACATACAGCTAGACAGGAGGGAAGACAAAAAAGAAATGAAACTCTCCCCTTAAGTGTGAGTTAAAACCAACATTCTAGGGGCAGGAATGGCACATTTCTTTCAAACACCTTCCCTTGCTAACCCAGATGGAGTTAGAGATTCGCTTGTCTAGGGTGATGAGATCAGACTGATAAGTGAGCGCAGGCTTTCTGTGCAGGTCCACAGATCAGAGCCCTCTGTGGCTTTCCAGAGCACAAACCACAGATTGAGAATTACGGCTGGCTTGAACTTTCCCTTCCACTTTGATTTGGTTATCCCACGTGGAATTAGCCTCTTTGTGTGAAGGTTAGTGAATGGTGGGGCTAGAGGTGAGGGGCCAATTTTGTATTTCCCAAAGGCCCCCTCCAGGAAATTGTTTGATTTCAAAAAAATATACTCCAAGCGGAGAAAAAAACGTGTAAGGTTTGTGATATGCTTTCTGATTATCTAGGACGTTTGTCATACTGTGAAGGGCACCTAATAATGAAATAATTGTTTAACAAGAGATATCCAAGAGCCTCTTTTGATATGATACGTGACATACTCGACAGCTTTTGCATTCACACTTTTCATGGTTTTTCCGCTGGGGTGTCATTGCTTCAGTTTTAAGGTCCTTGGGGGAAGGAGAGGGGAGGTTTTGTGCCTCCATGCGTCCATCTGAGAGCTCGGCGCAGTGTCTTTCTCCTGTAGGAGCCCACAGAGGGCTGGTGATTCATTGGTATGGCCACTTTCCTTGTGAGGAAGGGGCAGACAGACTGTACAAGGAGGTGTGGAATATGCCTGTTTTCTCCTGTCACCCACATGGATTACCTGAGGGGAAGATAGCGTTCGTTTTTCCGTTGGACGGTAGGGCTAGTCAGGGGAGCTGTTGGAAATTTATCAGACATGAAATTCTCATTTTGAGAAACTAACATATAGTTCCAAATTAGGATGCGGTTTAAAAAAATTGCATGGCATTTGTAATATATGTTAAAATTTAAGTCTGTCAGTCATGCTGGTGTTTCTATAAGGGAATGTCACAAAACCTTTCCCTAAAAGACACTCAAATCTGAATCCACATTAGTTATTATTAATAGTTATTATGCATCATTATGTGTCTTGTAAAATCCATCAGTTTTACTACTTTTCAGTAGTGCTGTCAGAAGTGTATTCTCACAGAAATAAAAATTCATGCACTACTAACTAGGACTTCAGTTAATGATACCAACTTTTATGAATATTCACTTTTTAAAGCTACCATTTCTGGAAAAATTCCTGTATGCCAGGCATGGTGCTAAGTGTTTTACATACATCACCTCATTTAATCCCTATTATAATGCTATTTTAAAGATGAAGAGATGGTGAGTTAAGTTCATTTGCATGTTAGGATCATACAAAATGGTACAGCTTGCAAAACCCCAATTTTAAACATTGTACTGTTGACTTAAGTTTCTTCCTGAATTGTCTCTGCCTTTTCCTGAGCACTTAGGAACAGGCATTTTATATTTTCTGATTTATCTACTTTGACAAGGAACTTTCAGTGCTTTCCATTTTATGATGCTTATTCAAAGACTTCTTTTTGTGTGACAGCAGTGATTCCTTGTGCTTATTTTCCCCTATTCTTTTGTGTCCCAGGTGCAATGAAACCATAAAACTAAATGATAAACCCTCTGATGGAAAAGAGAAAACAAATGTGTTTATGTAAATGTGACTGATGAAATCCAGGATCTGATATCAAAAATTCTTGATCCATAGCAAAAGCCTGTTGTTTTAGAATCCAAGAAAACAAAAGCAATTTGTTCTTTTCCTTAAGAGCAGATTCTACTTAAAGCAGTCAAACTCAGAAGTGTTGCGATGCATCTATCTGCATAACCATATGTTGATCTGTTTGTCTGTAACTCTAGCTTTCTGGTGTGTAGAGTGTGACTTCCACTCGAAGACTTTTTCTTTCCTTTTTGAGATTCTGTCTATAAAAGTATTTCACCCATATGAACAAACAAGAAGTAGTGGACTGGAGAAGAGTGAATTAAAAATACACTACATCAAAAGAGAACCAACGATGTTACCAACCTTTTCTTCCCCTAGCTAGTGATGGAGAACCACAGGACAGTCTTGGATTCCTTCTGTCACGTAGCTCAGAAATATTCCCAGGTAGAGCGCAAGTCCCGTGGTGGCCGCTTAACCACCAACCCTGCATCAGCGTACCACCCCAGGAAGATAAATCTGAAGTCTCATTAAGATTTATTATAAAAAAGAAGTTTGCAGTCAAGGGCAAAAGAAATATTACCCAAAATCAATTAATACATTGTAGGTTAGCCTATGCAAATTCAGAAAATAATTACGTTGACTTTTTAAAAAATGGAAAAACATTGACTGTCTAATTCAGGCATGTTTGCATTTGGCATTTCATCCTGCTTTATTCAAGACAGGTAAATGTTCTTTCTGGTCATAGACAGCCTCTTTGGAGTTGCAGGTGTAAAGACCCCCCTTGCCAGACACTGCTAAGCGTGTTATCCTGGCTAAGAAGTACAGAAATGATAGCACCGGTGGGCTTCTGTATTGCGCACAGAAAGATCACATTTTGGCATCACTCAGAGCAATTGTCTGCAGAAGGGAGAGCTGCCTGTGACTCATTCATCCCCACCTCTTGTCTGAGACTGTGCTTCAAGCACGGTGCTGCTGTGCATCAAGTTGATCTTTGGGCTGCTTTTCTTTCCCAGATGTCCACAACGAAGTCTAATCACTAGATGTTGTAATTTATGGTACCTGTAAACATCCTCTGTGTCCAAAACTCCCAGAGTTCACTCATTTTTTGTTCACTATATATCAGTAATTTGGATGTTCTCTTCTCATATATTTTATTCGGCTCCTCTACAGGGTTTATGCTGGTGGCACATATCCTTTAAGTTTGGGTTACTGTGCAACCTTTTCATTGGTCATATCCTTCCCTATTTGGTTTTAGAAGTGTTTATAGGACAATCATAATATTCCACCTGTGGGGAGTTCAGATTCTAGAGATGGTGAGAAACTTGATTGTGTGCTTAATCATTGGAATAGTTGATACAACATTAGCTGAGAAAACATAAAAACATTGCAGGGGCTTACCTTAATAGAAGTTTACTTTCCTCTCACAGGAAGACCAGTTGGCAAAGGGCAGGGTTTTATGCCATGTGAATTTCCAGAGCTCAGGTTTCATTTATTTTGTGGCTCCATCACCCCAGGGCTTCTGAGCCATCTTCTAGGTCCTCTACATTCAATCTGAAGAATGCAGACTGCTTTCTAAGTTACTTTGGCCATTTTGCTTCCATTAATATCTGTTGATAAGTATGAGGCACATGACCTTGACTCAAGCCAGTGAGGGCAGGGAATGCAGTTTCTGCCTGGATGGCTATCTCCCCATTGTGACTTTACTAAAGAGAAAAAATGTTAATGGTCAGCGGGCAACGTGTAATACAGTATTCAAAACAAGTAATTAAATGCTGTGCTCTCTATCTCCGTATCTTAAAGAGCGTTGTAGTGGTTTCTGAGGACTGATAGAACAAAATACCACAAAATGGTTGCTCAAAGCAGCAGAAATGTATTCTGTCACAGTTCTGGAGAACGAAAGCCTGAAATCAGGTGTCAGCAGGGAGATCTGTCACTCCTCTGACTCTGGGTAGAACCCTTCCTTGCCTCTTCCCAGCTTCTGGTGGTGGCTGTCAACCCAATGGCACGCCTTGGCGGGCAACTACATTTCTCTGTCGTCTTCCTCTCTTGTCACTTGATGTTCCTTTTTGGCATCTCTGTCTTCACCTGGTGTTCTCTTTTTATAAGGACAGCAGTCATACTGGACTCATCTCAACTTGATTGCATCTGCTTAAACTATCTTTCAAATAATGTCACATTCATAGGACCTGGTAGTAGGACTTTAACATGACTTTTGGGAAACTATTCAATTGAACAGGAATGTTTGGCTCTTTTGCCCCCATTTTTATTTCCTTAGCAATTTCCACCTATTAATAAATTAAGTACAAAAGATGGCAACTATAATCATAACAATATTCTTTTAATTTCTGCCAGAATCTCAGCTAAGGGCGTTCCAGATGGGTCAGCAAACGTTTGGTAAAGGTCCAGACAGCAGATCATTTTGGCTTTGTGGGCTGTATAGTCTGTGTTACAATGACTCAACTCTGCCATGATAGCACAAAGGCAGCCAGACAATAGTAAATGAATGAGCACGGCTCATAGAAGCTCCAATAAAACTTTATTTGCAAAAACTGGTGGCAGGCCGGATTTTGCCTATGGGCGGCAGTTTTCAAACCACTGTGCTAGACTCTGGTCCATTATTACCTGGATGTCAACATTGTGAAATGAATCCAGCTTTAAATTCAGACACCCATAAATTCAAATTCCGGCCATCCCCGAGTAGCTGTAACCTTGACTGGTTTGACTTCAATAGGTGCCAGTCCCCCATCAATAGAATGAGAACAATTCACATGCATCATGTAAGTGGTCCCCAGCTCTTTGGAGGGATTTCAGGTGCTCCTTTGCAGGGAGAGGCTAGCAAAATGAATATGAACAAGAACAATGAAGCCAGACTACCTTTTCTGGTGCTTAATCTTGAGCAAATTTCTTAATATCACTGTGCTTCATTATTTTCATTATTAAAATAGAGATAATGATAATATTTACTTTCTAGCTTGCTTATGAGGATTCAGAGATTTAATACATGTACAGCAATTTGACCAGTGCCTGGCACTTAATAAACACTCAGTGAATGTTGCTTACTCGTATTGGCCGTCACCGTCCTAATCAGCTTCTCGTGCTTCTCGGCAATAGGATGTATGATTGCATTTTATTTTTGATGAATTTTTATCATGGAGAAAACTAAATGAATACATGGTGATTACTCAGGCCCAAGCAATTTCTTTTTCTGATATATTTCTTAGGTTATGATGAAAGAAGAGATTTTTTTCTTTTATTCTCTATACTATGTCTGCTCAGTGAGGAAGGACAAAGGCATCCGACTGCTACGGCAACCACCCTGTCCTCTAGCCACACTATTCCTGAAGTTTTTCACACATGTTACAATAAGACTTTAAAGGAAAATGGAATTCAGTAAGTGGAATTCTTCTTTAGAGCTTACTTTGGTATGAAATATATATCTATTACATCTGAGGCTTTGGATGCCATTTGAAAATTTTTTCAATGGAAACATATATATGGGGTCTGTCTAGAAAGTATCAAGCCATGTGCTATGAAAAATAGAGACGTTTATTGAAGAAGGTACAAGATACAGGAAACATTGTAATAGGACAATGATGCTTCAGTCCCCTTCAAAGTGGGCACCTTGGGACCTCACACACTTATCCCAATCCCCATCAGCTGCCCTGCCATATTTTCCTGAATCTCATGGATCGTCAGAAATCTCTTCCCTTCCAAAGATGATTTTAGTTTTGAGAAAAACCAGAAGTCGCAGGGCATCAAATCTGGGCCATAGAGAGGCTGAGTCACCTGGGTGATTTGATGTTTCACAAAAAAACTCTGCATGAGATGTGATGCATGAGCAGGCTCATTCTCCTGATGAAGCGGCCAGTCACCAGCTGCCCATAGCTGCTGCAGCCTTCTGAATCATCTGAATAGTTTCCACAGAAGAATGTTCAACCTTAATGCAAAATCTGATGCAGATTCATTGCTCTACATGCTAAGTCATTTTGAGTGTGACGGCCACACAGTACACGTGCTCACACAATGGCATCTGCCACCCCCACTGACTAGTGCAGTGAAGTCGTCATTGTTCACACTTGTGCATTCCAGTCCGCTCTCCTTGGCTGCCAGGTTGCATTGATGTCACACAAACCATTTTCTCTATACTGACAATGGCAGAGCTTTTTATGGACAGACCTCTTGTGTATGTGTGTATTTACATGTGTATGTGTGTGTATGAATATATGCATATATACACGTGTGTGTGCATATATACATATACACATATAAGTGTATATATTCAGATAGAATATGGCTAATGTACATTTGACAAGTTTTCATGGATAAGTGTCAGAGAAAAACCTCTTGGGCACTAATTTTCATTGCTTGCATTAACTTAATGATTTTCAGAAACTTCCCTTGTGCTATTGGAAACAAATAATGATGATTTATCAGAAGAATTAGAGTAGTAATCTAGAATTCAAATTAGAACAGTAAAACAGAAAATTGCTAATTAACTTTTGTTGTTAGTATTTTCAACTGTAAATTTAATTTAAAAATATGTATTTCCAAATAATGAGAACTACTTGCAGAGAACTAATTATGATGATCATCTAGCTAGTTTCTCACTTTCCTTAAAGTAAGAAAAGATGTCGGTCATATTTCCTATTGTTTAAATGATAATTTAATAGTATATTCATGAGGTTCAGTTTAAAATGAAATATTTTTTATTTCTGTATATTCGGTATGACATGTGATTGGCCCCTATTTTCACAATATAAATGTCATGTGACACAGGTTTGGATACATTTGGAGCCATAGAAATATAGTTTTGTGTTTGTGTTACTTACAGATACTTGGAAACATTTTTATTAAAAAAAATAAATATCTGAATCATCTCAAAAATATTTGAAGCTCTTTATAATTTAATGATTCAGAAAGTTCCTAGTTGTTTTACTTGGACTATGTTTAATTTTAAATAGTGAGCTGGGAAAAATGTGGCATCATTGTTTATTTCATGTAGAGACTTTGTGAATATTTACCTGTCTTTCTGATATTAAATATCTAAGTGACTCCTTTTCCACAATACTAGAGTCCATTGCTTGGCTCCTTTGGCCTCATTTAAAAATTAGCATTTACTCTTCAGCTATAGTCATTGGAACTATTTATTATTGTTGTTGTTGTTATTGTTATTATTTTACTGTGGCTCCTAGTATATACTGTTGCTTCTGGTAGCTTTTAGACTTGGTATATCATAGAAGTCGCCCACCCCACCCACTTTTTTACCAATCCATATCCAGTAGTTGTTTTTTTTCAGTTTGTTGAAGTCTCCCCTCTCTTCAGATTATAGTATTTTAGAGTTTGAGACTATCTTAGTTTACCAGGGAAGTTCTAACCAAGCTATACTAGATGTTCCAAAGAACAGATGTTTATTATCTCATACTCCCGGAGACTAGAAGTCTGAATTCAAGGATTCACTCTTCTCGAGGGCTACAAGGACAGGAGCTGTTCCAGGCCTCTCTCCTCGGACCATCTTTCTATTCTGTGGTATTGTTCTACGTGCGTAACTCTTTGTGTCCAAATCTCCCTTTTTCATAAAAGCACAAGAAACATACTGAACTAAGGTTCATCCTTATGAGCTCACTTTAAATCAATCACCCTATAAAGACCCTATTTCCAAATGTAGTCACAATCTGAGATACTGGATTTAGGAATTCCACATAAAGATTTTGGGGATGCACAATTCCACCTGTAACATAGCCTCTTTAGAAATTAAGTTCTTTAATATAAAGATGAGAGCTAGAGAGTCTAATTGACTATTTTAAGCTTATACATTCTGTTTGTAATAGAAAGATACAAATCTAATTTTTTACAGTTTCTAGAATATCTGTTACCTTTTCTCTAGATGAATGCATCAGCCTATTCTACACAAATAGACTGGAAGTCTCTCAGCACTGGACTCACTCAGGTTCCCTTTGAATTTATGGGGAAGTGGTTGAGGTTCATCTGAGTCTATGCTTGCTCTGTTGGTTCTTAGCTTGAAGTTCTTAGTTAAGAAGAATTAATTAATCCAGGTTGTTATTTATCTCCTACACATAGTCGCCATTCATCTATTCAGCAAGATTTATGAAGACACCGGGTAGTGCTGGTGCTGGCTAGACATTAGGTTGTTAATTTCAACAGCGTCTGTGAATGTTTTCTTCATGTGAGAGAGGGTGACAGTTAGTTTCACTTGTTTTCAATAATGTTCTGGGTAACAGTTACGTGCGTAGTTTCTGAGGCTCTATTGTTCTTCAAAGAGCATTTGTGACTTCTAACCAAGTATATCGGTAACATTCTTAAGTACTGATGGTGTTCCATGGTGTCTGTGAAGGATGTCCATTTTATGAAATTTAAATTACCTTCCCTCTACCTCATCCTTGGCTGCTCATTTGTGTATCATTGCAAAGGTAACAGATTGCAATATGCATTAACAGCAACTTAAAGTGTTAATATTCTTATCTTTTAGCATCTAGGGAATAGAAAAGCACATCAGAATGGAAATTATTTATAGGCAGAGTTGCAGTAAACATACACCAAGTATGTGATACATTAAATGTTTATTTGGGGCTTAGCAAACACAGGATTGATAAATTAAAGCAACTGTTCTTATTATTACCTTTTTATATGTAAGATCCAAAACTGTTCTGATTAAAGATGGTGTGGATGATAATAGTATAGATTCAGCCGTAAGCTTCATGCATTCAGAGAGATATTTCATTATAATACTCTGCACTTATGTTATAATACTGCTTGCAAATTTTTAGGTACATTTGTTAAGAGCTTTAGCTTAAAATTACATTAGACCCAGATGACAGGTATTTACTTGAGAAACAGAAGGTGGAATGTGTATTTTGTAATATATTCTGTACAACTGTGACAAATATTAATGCTTTCTTATTTTCATTTGTTTTCCTCCATGAAAACATGAAAAGTCTCCTGAAGTAATAATTGAGGAGCATTATGAAAGTTTTAAGAAGTGTTTTTGGAGACTTGCAGTGAATGTCAGATTAAAAAAAGACTACTCAGGGTGTGAAGACAAAGTTAGACTAGGACATGCAGATTTGGGAAGGTGACAGGAATTTGGGGTGGGGGGAAGCTTGAGAAGCTGGAGCTGAGCACAAGAAGTTGAACCTGTGTGTGGGGAGTGCATGCTTGTTAGAGAGGACAAGCACTCTCTATCTGGTGTCTAAATCAGGAAATAATTAGGGAAGAAATATGAAAAGTGTCAGGAAGTTCTGAGTCTTACAAAAAGGATTTAATCTGGCACCACAGTGTGTATTGATTAGTGAGAGATGAGCAATACAGAAGGGGAGGTTGTAGCTATCAAAGAAAAACATGCCTAAGGCAACAATGCATGTGCTTAATACAAATAAAATACAATAAAATAAGGCTTGACCTGAAAGAAACTAGGCAGCAAACCAGTGATAAAGGCAGGTCGGAATCCCTCTGCCTTCTTCAGGGCTCATTCCCTCTCTACCATACTAGCACCCACCGGCATGTAATCTCCATCTCTGACATTAGTGTGGGAATATTGCTTTAAACTCCATCCTATTATCTTCTTCATATCTACTTTTCCTAAGATTTCATTCTTATTCTTATGCTGGTTGCTACATGGTATTCAGTGGAAAATTTAGTACCTACAGCTTTAGCCAAAATTTCGCTTTCTTGTACCATTTACATTGGAACCAAGAAATGGAGATGGGTATGGAAATTTGGTTGGTTAGCGAAGTGAACGTTTTGGAGACAATCATTTGCTTTTTTTTTTTTTTTTCTTAGTGGGAACTCTAAATTTTATGGTGCTCCTAGTCCAGCATGAAAAAAGATGTGGGAGGAAGAGAAGCTCATAACTATGCTTGTATTAGAAGAAAAGAGTGTGAGAAGGAGCAGCAAATACTACATCAATGCAATAATTAAGATACATGTTCAGTTGTATGGCATACGCCCAAATAACAGCAGTTTAAGCAAAAGTAGAATGTTGTTTCTCTCTTACATAAAAACTCATCATGCTAGTACAGTGGGTCAGTGGCTAGTATGATGTTTGGTCCAGGCTACCCTGCCGTCTTTCCTCACCACCTGCACTGGGCTGTTGTGGTTGTGATGGATCTCCACATCTGTATTTTAGCCAGCGGTAAGAGAACAAAAGGCAAATGAGGTCACCTCTGGTATTTTAGAAGTACAACAACATTTCCATATATCACTTCTGCCTGCGTAATGTTGTCCATAAATTAATCAAATGGTCTTACCTGCCTGCAAGGAAGGTTGGGAAACATGGTCTTTCTTACCTTCCATGGGGTTCTTGTGATGGGCAAAAGGATAGAATAGATATAGAAGGACAGCCAGTGGCCCTGGGAGACACCAAGCATTTGGATAGAGTGATAGAACGAGATGGAGGGAGTCTTCTCATCGAAATGACCGCCTGAAGCAGAGCTATGCTGCCAGCTTGACCACTCACCTCGAGACCTCGATATAAAATTTCTGATATTATGAACTACTGTTGCATTGTTTTAGTTTGTCTTATTGTTTTGCTTTTTGGCCTTTTTTTCCCTACAGCCTAGCCATCAGTCTCTTAATTAACACAGCTAGATGGCAAAAAACATCAGAAGGATAAATTTTAACAGTATTTCATAAAATATGTATTAAATACTATAATAAAATTAAGAAATGAGAAAAATTAAAGCTGCTGAACTAAGAGAGAGATGGGAGTTTCTCTGCAAATTTGCAGCAAATATGAAAAAATACACCCTTCATTATTTCATTCTTCCTCTCTTCTCTCTTCCTTCCTTCTTTCCTGTGTTGGTTTTATTCCTTTTTTCTCTTCAATAAATACATTGAAACAGTGTTCTTACCCCAATTTCTATACATAAAAGCACCAAGAATAATTATTTTCCAGGATTAACATAACTGAATGTGCATTAAGAGGAAACTATTTATATGAAATCATTTTATTTTTTCAGCCTCTTTGTAAAAATTTTTATTGTTGTTCAATTACAGTTGTCTGCATTTTCTCCCCACCCCTCCACCCCACCCCAGCCATCATTTTAAATTTTAGAATTGTGATCATATGTCATACTAGTGTGTCTTTGCAAAATTTTGCCCTTTACCCTGAATTCTTATTATTTCTGTGACACTATCCTTGAAAGTTCACACATTAATTACTCTCTGAGGTTCAGGTCTATCAGTACTATAAACTGATATCATGGAGCTATGCTTCTTGCATTTCATTCTCATTTGGGTTATACTTCCTGGAGGGACCCTGACCATTGACCAATAAAGCAATTATTGCCAGGATGACATGCAATATCGAGCAGATTATGTCATGGTTAATTTTACATATTCATAACTCTGCCATCTGCAGATGATGACATTGTAATTAAACTGGTTTCCAACCAGGTAAATAGAAAATGAAACTTCTGAAAACAGTAACATCTCTTTTCCATTGATTTGTTCTTTAAAACCAAAATTCTTTTGTTTACTCCTATTCAATAACTTTTTGGGTATTTTTTTGGATTACAAACATCTTTGAAAATTTGGAAAAAGCTAGGACCCTTTTCTTGGGGGGAAAAATAACCAAATATATGTTTCTGGAATATTTTGAAGACAACTTCAGTGGTTAACAAATTCCCTGAACACTGTTCATATTTCCATTTTGGAACATAATGTTGGGAACCTCTACTTGAAAAAAAATTCTCAAACCCCATTAATAAATTCTATTTTTAATTATAATGTTGGGAATCCCCACTTTTTAATCAATGGATTTGATTGACTCATGGAATACATACAGTGTTCGGCATAAATAACGCCCCTTTTTTATTACAAATTTTTTTAATTACAAAATCGTAGGTATGTAAATCTGTAACATAACAATATCATGCTCAAGCAGACCATATATTTTCAGTGAAATGTTCAAATTAGAACTATAAATTACCTGTATTTTTACCTTACCAACCACTCTCAAGCAGGCATTACTTCTGTTGAACCTTGTGTGTATATAGATAGATATATATAAAATCCTCACCTGATGACATATTTCCATTGATTTTCAGAGAGAGAGGGAGGGAAGGAGGAGAGAGAGAGAGAGAGAGAAATTAATGTGAGAGAGAAGCACCAATTGGTTGCCTCCCATACGTGCCCCAACCAGGGATCCAACCCGCAGCCTACGTGTGTGCCTTGCCCTGACTGGGAATGGAACCGGCAACCCTTCACAGAATGATGCTCTAACCAACTGAGCCACAGAGCCAGGGAGACTCTTGGAATGTTTCACAGAATGTCCTTTAGCTATTTCACAGTTTAGAATGAATTTTAACTTCTTGGCAAAACGTAATACCTAGCAATAGTTGAAGAAGCCCCAGAGTTTTAACTAACTGTGGTAAAATATTCAATGAAAAGAGCTGGTCTATGCCGTTTCCTCTAAGGGTCTCCAATGTGTAAATCATCATCATCCCTCCTAGAGAAAAAATGGGACAAGAACAAAAACAGCTTTTAGGTGTTTTATACAAAGTTTATATTGCAAAGGACTTTTCATATAAACAGCTAAATTAAAATAGTCTAAATAACCGAGAATCTGTAAGTGCAGGTTTGAGGCAATATGTAGAATAGGTGTAAGTTTTACAGGACAAATGGGATCATAGTTGTGATTCATTGAAAACAGTGCAAACAGTATTAGCATAGCTCAATGTAAACACCTCTGCATTGAATTTCTAATAAAGCTCTTTAGCCACTGATTCATCCTGTACTTTGGGTCAGGCAACTTAAAGCAAACAAAACAAACGAACACAGGAACAAGAGTTCTTCCATCTTCTCAGATGTTTCTTTCTATTTGTTCCCTTAGTATTCTAGTTATTTAAGTTACCTGAAGCCTCAAAAGCCAATACCTCCTTTTTAACAAAGATGCAAGTGAATGGTTTCTCTTTAAGTAACAAAGGGTGATATATGGAACAATGATCACAACAGGGAGAAGTGAGTGAGTGTGAAAGAAACACAGAGGGTACAAAGTTGAACGGTCGGACAAACCTAACTGGAGCCCAGAACTGAGTCTCCACATCTGCAAGGCTGGATCCTGTTTTCCTTGCTTTCCCACGTGTTGGCCTCACTATCCTTCTTCCATGGTGGTCTCCGTAAACTCAAGACTTACACATCCTCAACTCCAAGACCACCAGATTGTCTATTTTATTTTATATTATTTTATTGATTTTTTTAGAGAGAGAAATGGTGGGCAGAGAGAGAGAGCGCGAGAGAGGGGGGTAGTGAAAAAGAATTTGTTGTTCCACTTCTTCATGCATTCATTGTTTGCTTCTTGTATGTGCCCTGACTGGGGTGCGAACCCACAGCCTTAGCATATTGGACGATGCTCTAACCAGCTGAGCTACCTGAAAGGGCCAGATTAGCTCTCTCTAAACCAACTCAGATTACACACCTTTTCTGGATCAGTTTTCTGGGTGAGGTCCTTATGGATTAACTGGACATTTTCCCAACCGGGAATGATCACTGTGGCATGGTGGATGAGTAAAAACGATCGACCAGGCCTAGGTCCCATTACACATACTGGAGCTGTTGGTGAAACTAGTAGAGCGTCATCACAGATTCAGGGAGTAGGAGGGAATGATTTTGTTCAGAAACTCCAATTCTCATACCCAAAGAAGAATGGACACCAGACAACAAAAAGAACTATTATCCCCGTAGGCATCAAAACAAACATACATACTCACAACAGCCAGGGATCACTGAAGAATTTGTGTTAGGTCTTGCACAAATTTGGAAGCAAGTTTTCCCAGTTCTATTTGTCTTCTACCATCATTTCTAGCTTTGTAACTGCAGTTAGGTCTCTTAACAGCTTTGGAAGGAGGTTTTTGCATACCTAAAGGAGCCTTTTCGTTTAAGAAATGACTATGCCCAGGAAATTGAGAAGTGCTTTCAGTAAGTCACACCATCTGCTGCTCTCCTATTAAGTTAAAACTGGCCCAGGTTTGAACCTTCATGTCTGTGACTTGCAGGTTTCATCTTCACACATTTCAGCAGTGTCGATTAAAGGTAACTCAGCAGAAAGTCTTTAATTAAATTGATAGAGTTGGGGTTTTGTGCATTTTCTTGTGTCTACAATTGTTTTTCCTCCTCTATGTACTTATTTTTATTTTAACAAGACAGATAAAAATATGGGTCATATATGTTATGCTTAATAACAAAACTTTTTAACACTTAAAACAGTTAAGGGGATAAAATGCTTATAGGCCACCAAGTGGGGACTTAAGTCTTATTTTGGATGCCTTAATTTGAGGGCAGATATGCTAAGAATGCTTATTTTCTACTGGTTTAGAGGATACATAAACCTTTTTTTGTCCTGGTTGGTTAAATAAATAAAATATGCAGTTGGTGAATCTACCATCTCTGAGCTTTGGTCACGTGGGACATAGATCTTCATTGCGCGCCTTACTCTTTGAAGAGCTGAAAGAAGATAAAAACAAAGTAAAAATTTTCCTTATGGAAGTCATTGCCTTAGTAATAGCTACAATTACCGGGTATCCAACTCATGCCAGAGGTTAGTAGGCAACGCTTCTTAGCTAGCACACCAAATAGCTTTCTCTGTCTATTCAGACTATCCAATTTTTCAAATATTTCATATTTTCCATATTTATCATCTATGACTCATTGTCCACAAAACCAGCCAGGTAATAGGGATATCTTGTGATCTCCAGAAGTTGTGATTTCTCTTTCACTATAACACCTCCTTTGCTTGTATCTGTCACTTTGCCATTCTTTTAGTCAATGTTAGTTTCTTCCTATTAAACACACACACTCACACACATATGCTCACATATTTCCCTGGGCTATTTCTCTAAATCACTGCACTGACTTTTGCCTAAATAGCTCAGAGTCCCACAGAGGTTATTAGAGAGAAGGGGTTGTTATCTTCCCTAGTATAGAGAAAAACACCCAAGGAACATAAAATTTAATTGGTGTATCAACCCATTCAACTGGTTAGTGATGGTACAACCATCAAGCCAGATTTGCCCCGTACAGCCTTGAATAGGAGACATGCAGAAAGCTACACACTCCTCTGTCTTAATGCTTCTATATGTGAGTGTGTGTCTGCACCTATTTTGACTTTTTCTCCTTTTCTTGAGATAGCTTCAGAATATGTGAAGGTCCAAGTAGTTATTGGATGATGACCTCAGTAGTTTGGGTGCCAATAAATATTGCTTTGACTGTTACACCAACATGGGGAATGTGACATTGCACTGTGTGTCCCTAAATTTTTTGATTGCTCCAGACATGAGGAAATACAATTTCCATGGCAACTCAGTAGACCCATGGATACACACATAACTGCAATACTTCACCAAATAGCACTTGCTGTCATTTCACCTGCTACACCGCGATGTTTCCTTCTCTCTTCTCTTTTCTTCTCCTCTTTTCTATATTTAAAAAACATGGTCTCAATCTACTACAATGATTTTATGACTGTTTGAATTGCTATAACCTGTAGAATGAAAAGCACTGGTGTGGTGGGAAAACTGTAGCTGTGAAATCAGGGAGACACGGTTGCAGACCCTCCTGGTTTTGCCCTTTACTGACTGATTTTGCATGAGCAGCAAGACGCAGTTTTCCTGACTGTAATAACAAAAGTACTTCTCTGGTGTGGTTGAAGTGAATGTTAAGTCAGGTGACTGTGAGAGTAGCTGGTGTTTTTTAATCTTTCCTGACCTGTTGGTCCCTTTTACCATTTTCTCCCTCCTTTTATAACTTTTCATTCTGTGGGAGGCAGGAAGAGAAATATTTTTCCCTGACTACCTTATTTTCTGTTTATTTTGATTTTATAAATTAGATACTGTGGCTCCTTTTTTTTTTTTTTAAACCAAACCTAAATACCAAGACCTATGTTTTAGGGACATAATAACAAAAATAATAGCTACCACTTTTGAGTACCTTATTACTTGCCAAACACTGCACATACTATTTTCATGAATCTTTACAGAATTAATGTAAGAGAGGTACTGTCTGTATTCACATTTTATAGACAGCAGGGAGTATCAAGTACATTGCACAAGGTCATGGGACCAGAACCCAGGTGCCGGCAATCTTACTTTAGTCCATATGACCCAATGTGCTGCTTTTTCTTTGTTTCTTACTTACATGTTTAAGAGGCGGTTTACCGGAGCAGTTAAAACACAGATTCTGCGGTCACATTGTTAAGTGTGACTTCCAGTTCTGTCACTAAGTGGTGTGAGACAAGTTGCTGAAACTGAGTATTTTTCATATAAAATGGTTTGTATTATGATACACATTGTGCTGTGAATTAAATTAGTTAATTGGTACAAAACAGCATGTGGTACATAATAAGCAATATAAAAGTGTTATTAATGCCTCAGTCTCTTTCAAGAGAAGTTTTATGGTATTTTGAGATGCATATGTGTGTGGGGAGGGGTGATTTGAGAGCTATGAATTGGGTCAAAATCTTATTGTTGGCAAACAAGGCAGGGGTATGCTAAGGTAGCTATGGCTAAATAATAATCCCCTGTTGACAGTAAGAATATCAGACTTTTTGAGATAGCCATTTATTTTCAACTTGAATTCTTAAAGCTGAGGATGTTGTACAAATACAGCAGAAATCATCTGTGTTTATGTGTCTGTCTTTCCCATTACACTGAACACTTCTCAAGTTATCTTTATACCCTGGGAGCTCAAAACAATAGAATATAGAAATGCGTTGTGCTGTCTCTAATGAAATGAACTATATTTTCAAGTGCTAAATGCAACTTAAGGTTACAGAAATAAGTAGACATGTATCATCTAAAGTGTAGTGTTTTGCCATTATACTTCATGAAATACATAACAAGAGGCATTCTCTCCATTTTCCAGATTTTTTTCTCTATAAAACATTAAACATATGCTTTCAAAATTTGGTCTAAGATAATTTTGTTAATTTTATTTCCAGTAGTTTAGGTATGATGTAAACTACAAAGGCATACAAAGCCAATGTTATATGTAAAGATTTGTATGACAAAACTATGTAGACAAATTAAGTTGCATTCATTAAAATTTGTAAGCTTGCATTCATGTGAATTTGTAAGCTTGCATTCATGTAACATTTATCTGATTTTTACAATAGAAGCCACAGCGAGCTTTTTTCTTTTTAAAATGGATTAATGGACTCACCATAATTTAAAAATCCTAGCACTGAAAATAACATAGGCATTTTCTCTGGACTTATAAAACTCATACAGGATCTGAAAAGCCAGTATATTTCCATAGAGGGCATGTTGATCTTAACCACAAGAATGCGATCAGCAGATCCAGACAGAGTTAATGCAGTAGCCGATCAATCAATCTTCTCTGTTCCTCTTCAAATAAAGTCAGTGGTGAGACAAAAATACAGAATACTATAGATTAAAAGAGAAATAGCCATCAGTTATCATGTTATCATGTATGGAACTCATTTAGATTCTATTTTAAAAACATAGGACAAATCATTGCACGTTTGCGGTGATTCGATGTACGGACCCTGACTGGACAGTTGATAGTATTAATGAGTTAGTATTAATTATTTAAGAGTGATAATGGTGTTGTGGTTTGGTTAAGATAGTTCATATTTTATAGATATAAGTAGTAAAATATGGATGAAATTAAATGTATTTGGAATCTGCTTCCTAGTGTTTAGGAAGAAAGGAAGTGGACCGAAGAGTTGTTAGGGCAGTTTGCTTCTGGGATGACAGTTGAAGGGACTGGCCAGCGTGTGCATGGGAACTTATTATACTATTTTGTTGAAATTACCCGCAGCAAAAATGCTTGAGAACACTTTAGATTTACTTTAGTTCTATGCATTAAATTGGCTTGAATTGATAACTTCAAAATTGGTGGTACTTCAATCAAACACTTATGGGGTAGTTTGACAGTAACTGAGTATTTGATAAAATTAGCTAAATATGGTTGTGATTTATAAAAGCAATAGATTGCATTGCTTGTTTCTTTTAAATAATAATTATAAGCTATGGAAATTTGATCTTAGACCATAATACAAAAAATTTAGAATTCAAGGAGTACTTTCTTAGCGATGTTCAATAGCACAAGATTTGAAGATAAATATCATAATGAATTTCATAATATTATAGTTCAAAAAAGTAGAATGGTGTGCTTTGTGCTCAAAAGCTGAGACAAAAATAGACGCTATCATTACTAAATGAGAAGTTTGAGATGGCAGATAAATACACGAATAAACAGCTGGAAGGCAATAGGGAAAGCACGGTGCAGAGCAGCGTATCAGCACAGAAGGATCATGGTCAACTCACTTTGGGCGTCAATGTAGCCATCAAAGGCAATGGGATATGTTTTTGCTGTGTTCTGTGTGCAGTACTTGTTTGTGGGATTCAAACCATAAACTAAGAAGAGATTGACAGAAAAGTTTAAGAAAGAAAAACTTTTAGAGTAAAATTTGACATTGACCAGTGTGTATAGGGGTTTCTTTTAAAACACAGGAAATGAAAATCACTCTCAAAGAGTTATAATTTGTATGCCAAGTGTGTCTGATTTTCATTTAATGCAATTCATACTCATTTAATTTGAAGGATTCTGAAGCTGAGGTGATAGAAAAATGTCCTACATACTTAATATACTTCCATTTTAATTGCATGCTTCACATAAATATGTTAGACTAGACTGTGATTTATGGTGCACTTTGTTTTATGTGTTTGCTAAGGGATGGGATTGCATTAGGTCTCCTCATTTGTTGTTTTTCTTGATCATTGTATAGTCAATGTCAACGGCTGAAAATTCAATATTTTGAATGCTTTAATCTAAATATGTGATCAACATTGGTCCTGTGCATATTTGAGAATCTTTAGGAAGAGTTGACCTATTTTGATGCACATTCATGGAATTCAAGTCAACAGTTAATCTTAGTAGTTTCCAAGATCAGAGGGGGAAAAAGGAGTTGGTAACCTGATAGATTTCTTGGAAAAAATGCCATGCATAAGATATTTATATGCCTCAACATCTTTTGAAAAGACATGCTCATTCTAAGGGTATATTTAAACCTTACATTTATCTAGTATAATAAATGATATAGTAATGTATTATAATGTCCAAGTGAATTAAAATAGGTGTTTTTTAAAACAATTATTGTATTGACCCAGTTAAATGGAGGCCTCTTTGTTATTAGTCATACTGAATGAAGCAGCTTGGACAGAGTGTTCCCCAAGGTTAAGCACAGGCTCACAGTAGGTGCTTCATAAATACTGGAAAATAAAACTCTCAATGTGATCATATGAAATTATAGTTTACATTCTTCTGCCTGCATTTTTAAATCACCTTCTGCAGCTCTGTTTAAATGAGAGTCCTGTAATCACCAACTGTCATTTTGAATCATCTGTTAATCCCTCTCTAGTCATTAAAATAGTTAATGGGTTTCTAAGTGAGCTTAATCTCATGATATAGTAAACAATTATATCTATCTTAACAGGAATGGGATAATACATTGATTACATTTAGAGGTACATTAACTGTGTTGAGCCACTTAGGGAGTTGGGATGGTCTCATTACTAAACGGACTGCAAGTGTTGCTTTTCTGTGGAAGCCTGCAGATTCTGCTGCTGTAATTTCAGGTTTTCATTTTTTAACATATATTGTGGTATGGAAATATTATGCCTGAATTTGACCAGAGAGCCATTTACTCTACATAAATATGTAGAATAAGTTATATAATTAAGACACCATGTTAGATATGGATTCAGGGAATGATTGATTAAAATCTTGGTTTCCCTAAAGAATCCCTTTTCCTCTAACTAAACAATGGTCACTCACTGTGAGTGAACTTACTGTTGTGTGTGATCCAAAGCTACTGTTGTTTAACTAAATAATACAGCAGCAGCAAGCACATGCTTTGTTAAGGGAAGGAGGAAAGATGACCAAAGGTCACCTACTGATTCATACAAAACTCTTAATTAATTACATGTAACAAACACCTGGTTGGTTGTGCGTTTCCCCCCCTAGTTTTCAGTTAGCTATTTTTTGTTCTATTGAGGGTTAAAACTCTCCAGAGTTTTCAGTTTATAAATTACTTTGGAAAATTCTGGGATGATATCGTCTTTTTGCACTTATGTGACTTGTAAGATTTTCAGCTGATTTGGTCATGGAAAAATGTTCCCAAGAATTTACATGAACTGACATGTATTTCACATACAATGGGTAGAAAAAAGAGAGATATTCTATCAATAAAGGATGAGTGCTAAATAACGTAATGGCTTTTTATATGGTTTTTACCCTAAACATCTTATAAGATATGAAAGAAAATTCAATATATATTGATTGTAAAATAGACTCTGAAAAGATAGGTTCTCTAAACTGTATGTCCATTTATTCCCAAATTAATTGAGAAGATATTAAAACTTATTATTTCACAGTGAGTTGGAAACTGGATCACAGAGAAAAACTGTCATTCTAAACAATTTTAAATTGGAGCTTTTATTATACAATAAATTGTGCTGTATGGACATGTGAAAAATCAAATATATTAAGTACACTGCGTGCCTTTTTAAATAACTTTAAATACTGAATCATTGGTAAATGAAGGCTCTTTTTTTGGTGTGATGAATAATCAAATCCTAAAATATTATTAATACAATTTTTTATATTGAATATAATTCATGTAGGAAATGACATAACAAAGTAATAATATATATGATATACATGTATATCATACATATTTTGTGTGTGTGTATGTGTGTGTGTGTGTATATTTTTTTCCCCAATGGAGGAAATTCATCTGATGAGCCCTTTCATATATTAGGACGCTGAACAGTTAGTTGCCTTTTAAATAACATGAGCTGACCCCTCCTACCAATGTGTCACTTCTTGTTTACCTTGGTCACTCCCTTTGCCACAATTGAAAAGGCCACATTTCTTCCCACCACTAATTCTGAGACATACGGTAACTGTCTCCTCATAGAGGCTAACATGTTGAAGTGTGATTACCATTGCTTAAAAAGTTATGCAAGTATTATAGAGTCATTTTTCTTAATACATTCTGTTTTTCACAAGAAATTGCTTTCTTGCACTTTATACGTTTTGTGTCACATACTATATAATCCTAAAACTGGAAGCTTCAACCAGATTGCTTTCTATGACAAAAGAAGCAAACAATACTTTTAGCTAAACGTTAGAATGAGATACTATTTTCAGTGATTTTAAATTTTCCAAGCTACCATTATCATTGTTTTTCTAAATCTGTGGTATTCATAAGTAGATTATTTTTTACTTTCCAAAAAATATCGAACTTATATTAAACATGTATGAATTGGCATTCCTCTCTCCTGAAAATACCTATATCTATACCTATATCATCTACATCTCTATCTATATTTATATCTGACATTCCTCTTGAATTACTATTAAGTTTTGAAGTGTCAGAATATCAGTATTCAGTAGATTGCAATGGAACTAGCAATGTCTGCCTTCCTATTTCTTCACCCACTCATGGCTATTTCCCGTTTGGGATTTAAAGTCGGCAGTTAGCACACATTCAGGTTTGCCAAAGGGTGAGCTACCAGCCCTGCAGAACTGTGACTTGCAATATGTGTGATCTGGAAGGTTCGTGTCCTGGTGATACGGCTCATTTAGTTGAATATGAGTAGTTGGCAAAGAAACCTCTTACCACGTTTCCAGAAACTATAATCCAGTTTGTGGATAAAACCAGAGGTGAATCTCATTTGCGACAAAATGTACTATTTGTTTCATTAGTTGTTCTTTAATGTATTATTTTTCATTTGAGAATCAAAATGCCTTCCATATGAAAAATTGACTTAGCAGCTTACACATGCTTGAGCAAATTACCACAGCTGAGTGTGCTCGATTAAGTGTCCGGGGAAGGAGTGGTAAGTCTTAGGTCATTGTTGCTAAGTGTTTGTGTATTAAATATGTAGAGGACGGGTACTGACAGCTAAACCTGGGCATACTTCTGGAGGTGACAGTGCAGAATACCTGGCAGATACCTATATGCCCTCTGGGAGAACTGCACATAGATGTTTTTAATGTTGAAAATAAATTATCAATTGCCTGGGTTATTTTCTTTTGTCCTTAAGAAATCATCCCTGTCAGAATATGAAACTCACATTCTAAGAGTCATCTTATGTGGACGCGTGAGTCCTTGGATGCTTAAGGTTTGCATGGCAGCAGGTTAGGAGGCAGGCTTCAAATTGCCCTTGACCAGAAAACAGCTCCCAGAGTGAACAACTATCCCAGAGAGCACCTCTGCTAGACTAAAGCCCCATCAGGTGAGGAGTTGTTAGGAGAAAATACGTTCAATATCTGCGGCAAAGAGTGCACTAGTGAATGATATACGTCCGTCTCCCTGGAGTGGTAGCTTCCCAGAGAAGCCCAGTGGGTTAGAGTGTGGTATTGACAAGGCCAAGGTCATGGTCTAGAGATGAGCTGCTTTGGGAAAAAGAGGAATCTTTGTTTTGTTTGAAGTAATAACCTCATTGTTTAATTGAGATACATGATCTTGCTCATGTAAGCATTCATCATGTGCAATATTTGGTAAAAATGAAAATGTTTTAATATGGTCAACATGAATGTAACTAAATGAAAAAAGCAGCAGAGAGAAAGAAGGAGCTTATACCCTTTGCAACAGCATGGGTGGAACTGGAGAGCATTGTGTTAAGTGACATAAGCCAGGTGGTGAGGGACAAATACCATATGATCTCACCTTTAACTGGAACATAATCAACAGAAGAAAAAAGCAAACAAAATATAACCAGAGACATTGAAGTTAAGAACAATCTAACAATAGCCGGGGGGTAGTGGGGAGGGGACGGTGGGGAGAGGGGATTACAGGAACTACTATAAAGGACACATGGACAAAATCAAGGGGGAGGGTGGAGGTGGGGGAGGGAGGTGGGTTCGGCTGGGGTGGGGTAGAGGGATGGGGAGAAAAGGCATACAACTGTAATTGAATAACAATAATTTTTTTTTTAAAAAAAAGCACCTCCGGGAGTGGAATGATCCAGAACCTGGCTATATGTTTTAGGATCTTCCCTTTCTGTTTGATTGTCAGAAGGTTATTCAACTTCTCTGAATTTCAGGTTTATTCTGTATAAAATGGAGGTAATAATTTATATACCATACCACCCTTTGTAGGAATTTTGAAGCAATGTATGTAAAACCTTACAGAATTTCAGATCAGTATTGTTTATAAAACTTAAAGTGTTATTTTTTCATGTGAACATAATTTCATCAAAAATAATGAGTAGCTGCTTTGGGCAACACGGTGATGGACACAAAGAAAGACAAAACGGTGCTCGGCAGAATTTTCCCACCCATTCAAGAGGACAGGCAGTGTATAATCAGGTGTATGTTTAAGGACTTTGCTAGTCTTTCTGTGCTTGGATGTGTAGTGTTCATGTAGTGAGCTCAGCTATGTACAGCAATAGAAATAGGTCTTATGTCAAACAACTGGAAAATGCAAGGGGCGTTTTAAAAATAAGCCTAACAAGGATCTTCTCAACAGTTTGACTCTAGGACCATGTGATTTATTTATAACATGGGGTCGAGTATAACTGCATTTTCCAAGAGTCTGTCTCTCTATTCTCCCTGCTGCTCTCCCATCACAAACGCTGTTTTCTTCTCTTTATTTTGTTCACAGACGGGGCAGAGCAACACTTGATTCTCCACATAATCAGTGGTAAAAGTTTGAGAAAATCATTTCTTATTCTGCTACCTTTAAGACCACCCCATGGTGTGGAAAAAGCCACCCTACCCCAACCCAAACCCCCAAAATATAAGAACAGTGATGTTAGTTATCCCAAGGATTAGCTCTTTCCTGTCCCAGTGCCTGTGACAAATTCCTTCTTAGATGGTACCTTACTCAGACCAAATTTATGTGACAAATTTAAATGACAACAAACCCATTCAAAATGAAGCTGAGCACTTGGAGAGATGTGTCCAAAGAACATATCAATAATTCAAGATTCCATGGGGACTTTATTTTTTCCATTTCATCTAATGCGCCTTACTAGAACTCTGGTTCAATATCAAGGGTATTCAAAAGGTTCCATCCAATCTTATAAACAAGAATGATTTTCACTACATAAGTGATAATGAGTTGCGGGAGTTATTGTTTTGTTCTGAATGCTGTGACATAATTCTACATATTCTACTGGTATTTTCCCCTGTTTCACTACTTCATAAACCACTTCTGGCTAAATTCGGTTACATTTGTATTTTGGAGTGTAAATTTGGTGTGTCTAGAGAGCATTTAATTTACAATTTAGTTATATGGGTTTGTGTAGACATCAAATTCTTGAAGTAAAATTGGAAACTAGACAAAAAATAAAATGTTATTTGTTGAAATTTTATTTATTCCAATGCAGCTTAATTGCTTTTGTTGATTGAAACTGCTATTCCACTGCTGAGCTGACTCTCAATATTTTGTTCCTGTAAATTTTTTTCTCCCTCTTGGGTTCTAACCTACTAAAATGATAAAAATAACAAATCTATGTTTTTTATAAATGTGATCAACTATTTTGCGCTTTAATATATAATACATACCTCATCATTGGAGAAAATGATTATTTTTTCTTTTTTAGTCTTACAGATGATGAGTGATTTAGACAGTAATTTAATGAATTAGATACAGTAAAATACTAATATAGACTAATTGTGTGAAAAATTTTAATGAAGTGAAACATTTAATAAATATGTTTTAAATAAAGTTTTATTTCTTCAAAATATTTACTATAATTTGTACTAATATCTAACTCTCATTTCACCGACATCATATACTATTTTTAAAAAGCAAAACCACATGAATTATTTGTAGTCAACACTTATCTCTACACTTAGTTGGACACCAGCGTGCTTTGAAGGGTGAGCCAAGCATTTCCCACATCTCTCCTGCCCCGAGTCAGACCTTTATTTCCACCTCTAAATGGCCGCACAAACTTCTTTTTTAAGAGGTAATGCAAATATTTAAAGGGCATAATGATATGAGATTTAAATATTATTTTCTCATCTGTTGCTTTATTCCTCAATAGTATTTTTAAGTGCTGAAGTCTACTAAATCGTAACAGGTGGTTCAATGACTTAAACATTTCTATGTCTACGTTAAAGTGTTTGTGGAATATTTTAAGGTTATTTTAAAGGAATTCCACGTATAAAATATTTCTAAGTCCACATAATGATCTCCTTCAATTATTAATTACTGATTCATATCCTCACCCAAGGCCATGCTTATTGATTTTTGAGAGAGATGGGGGAAGAGATGGATACAGAGGAGAGAAATGTAGATGTGAGAGAGAAACATCCATTAGTTGCCTCCCATAAGCACTCCAACTGGGGACTGAACCCACAACCTACGCATGTGCCATGACTGGAATTGAACCTGCAAGATGATGCTCTAACTAACTGAGCCACACCATCTAGGGCTGTATAAACATTTTAATAAGGTGATACAAAGGTATTTGGATATTTGTTGGATATATTTGTATTGATTAAGACTTAAGTCAGAGATAGACTTGTATAATTCCTAAATTCCTTAATGGAAGTGATGTGAGTTAATAATTTTGTTCTTGATCATGGAGTGTGCATATAATCAGGCAAGCTAAACTAATTAAAACGCATAGCTGTTTATCTTCTGAAATAAATCATGTCAATATTATACACAAATAAAATGAGTTGTACTTACTTTTCTGTAGTGATAGCATGGGAAAGATAATAAAATTGCTTCTGGTTTTATTTGAGAATTTTTTCTAAATTTTAACCAATTAGTCCAATCAGGAAATATCTTTACAGCTTAGTGTAATCAGCTCTTAGCCCTGTAATGGTCTTCTTTACAGATTCATCTGCCGAGTACATTCGAGATGTGTTTCTTTTGCCCCAAAGGTGCATTTGTAGTTGAACTATAATAAGAAAATTGAGAAGTTAAGTTTTCCAGTTTGCAGTAAGATAAATATACAATAAAAGTTAGTTTATTTAAATTGGTTTAACATGCTCCTATTTTCTAACCATAAAAGTAGCCTCAGGGAAAAAACTCTCTATGAAATAAATCATAAATTGCATTTGAGAGAGTTTTTGTCTTGTGTGTGTGTTTATTTTTTTTAGAAAAATTGGTGCTTGTTGAGTTGAACTCTGAGATCTGTATAAAACTTGAAGGAATTGAAAAGATTAGTGAAACCTGACAGGTTTTTTTATTTATTCCTGACACTTAGTGTCTCATTTTATTCATGTGTTAAATGCAGTGCCAGGCATGGGATTGAGTCAGGTCTAAGGTTCTGGCTTATAGCAGAAGAGAAGCATACACAAGCAAGAAGGTGGAAGATGTCAGGGAAATGAGATCTGCTATAGCTGAAGGCAGTTTTTAACGTTATAGGAGTTAGTATTTTGAGAGATCTGGGTCACCTAGGTTGCTTGTAAAATGTATATTCCTAACTCCAATTCTAAACTACTAAAAGCATAGCTGGGGGCAGAGCTGGGGCTGAAATCTCCATTTTTAACAAATGCCACCTTTTATCATGATGCAATAAAGACCCAGTAAATGGGTCATAAAATCAATGTAGCAGATCTTAACCAGCATTTTTAAATTAAAGAAGAGAATGGAATAGTATAGAATATGGTGTGTATATATATGTGTGTGTGTGAGTATCCCCAAGTGCATTATGTTAATGAAGAAAAATATTTTTAAATATATATATTTTATTTTTGATTTTTTGATTTTAGAAATAGGAAGGATATATTAAGACTTAAGACCAGTTTGTTTGTCCAGTTATTTATTCATTCATTCATTGGTTGATACTTGCATGTACCCTGACTAGGGATTGAACCTGCAACCTTGATGCTTTGGGACAACACTCTAACCACAATGGAGCTACATGGCCAGGGCAGGAAGATATTGTTTTATGAAGCTTCCTATGTGTGTATACAGGATAGGAATGCAAAATTTATTTACTCTTGGTGTAGAAAGAAAAGCACATTTGAAGGCTACTAGCCCAGAGTTCTCTATACTACAAATTTGAGAATGACTATTTAGAACAATACAAATTCTAAAGTGTTCCCATCCCATCCACTTGAATATAGCTAAGCTCACTTTATAAAAGAAAAGCCCTCAGAGTGTTACAGAATTTCAGGTTTTACAAGATAAAGTTGTCCTTATTTTGACTTTTTTGTGTGTATGCAAATTTTTATTGTTGTTTCTGTTTAAATAATCCCCCTTGCCTAATTCCCCATGACTTTCTTATGCCTAGTTTCTTAAAGCTGTGTTATGTGATGTAGGTGCCTCTGGAGCCCGCTCTGTGTGAGGCAGGGCCTTGCTTATCTGCTGCTGCGGCTTTTACTTGAGCCTTTTACCAGTGGGAAGCAGAGCAAGGCTGCCAGGTCAAGGGTAACTCATCTAGTGTTTTCCAAAATGTCCTCCTTTGGATTCTCCTCTGCTGGTGATTCCATCCTTTGAAATCTGTCTCCTTAATTTCCCCAGAATCTTTCTATATTAGAATCCACTGTACCATGACTCTGATGTTCTGCCATCTTAAGCCAGCTCTTAACTGCGTGCATCTGTTTGTGTGTGAGGGTGTATGGAGCAATGAATGACTGCAATTCTTGGAAGTAGTTCTCGCCATAACTAAATTTCCTGACAATGGGTGGGCCTGGCTACCACTTTATGGCCAGCCATAAGGAGCATCTCATTATCAGCCACAATAATGTCAATGTTAATAACAAATGTAATAATAATAAAACAAATAGTGTGCTCAGTGTTTTACATGGTTTACAGCAGTGATTCCAAATTTGGGTATGCATCACAATTAGCTGTTTGTTTGCTTTTTTTTTTTTTTTTTCCTAAACAAGCAGATTCTCTGAATGTGGGTTAGGGAGCTTTTGAATTTTTAAAAATATCTCAAGTGACTCTCATGTACACAGATATTAGGACTTGATGGGTCTTCCAACTTAAATCTCTTAGCTGGACTCAGATGTAAGTACTCTCATTTTCCCCTCGCGTTAGTGATTAGGAAACTGAGGCTTAGAGGAATTACGTATCCTGTCTTAAATCATTGAGATCATGAATGGTAAAGCTACTGTGAGCAAAATAGGGATCCGAGGAATATTTTAGAATATAAGTGAAATGAGAAGGTTAGGTAGCAACTGCAAGTCCAGTGGTGTTTCTAGTTGAAGTGAAAATAGTTAAAGTATTTATCATTTAAAGAGTTCAGTCTTTGTTCTCAAAATTTTCTTATTCCTTCGATATTCAATTCTCAAAATTGACACCATCCCTGAAAGATTTCCTTGAGGCATCAAGTATTTTAATTAGGTATAGATGCTGTGTTATCTGCAGGGAGTAACACACCATCCAGAAGGCAAAGAACACATACTCTGGTTCTCATTACCATGGACACTCACAAATCAGTGTACACCAAAGTCACAGGACAGCTGAAGGGCCATTTGTCCTAGAGAACTGATGCAGTGTGTTAGTAGAATGACTTGAGATATTTGAGAGAAAAAATATGGCATAAGAAATGCTAACAAGGAGAAAGGGTAAAGGTATGGTTTTAGAAATGCTTAATAATGCTACCATCATATCTTAGATTTCCTACTGTTAAAGGAAGAACTAGTACATGATTTCATGGAAATAAAATCAGGAATAGCAATACACATTTGAACCATGATGATGAAAAATAGAGCTATGGTCAGTCAAACATTGTTAATTGTCAATTGAGGAGCAACTTAAAACACCCAAGTCATTTTTTCCAGAGTAAGCAAAATGAATAAAGAACGTTCATTTTAAGTATTTCTGGAATTTTTTTCAAAATATAGGCTATCTGTTTCCATAAGGATTTGAGACATTTTATGATAAAAAATGTTTATATAATACAATTGTTAAAATAAAAATGGTACATCAAAAACCACACAGAGAGAAGAATGAGTAAATTTATCTCCTCCACTTAAGTTTGTAAGTATACGGTGTTGAGCGCTGAGTTCTCTGGCAGCCTGGTGGATTGAAATTGGGAAGATTTCTCATTTATTTTAGGATCAGAGTACATTTTCAACCCTGCTGACACAGTTACTGAGCCCTGTCTCAAAATAATTTTGGGACGTTGCCCAAGAATCAATATTCTTTAAGTTTCCCAGGTAATGCAGATATGCAGCTAGAGTTGAGAACATTTGAACTAAGTAAAACAAGTCCAGAAGGTTTTTTGGACTTTAAGAAAATGACTTAAGTGCTCATGGTCGAAGGTAAACCACATATCTTTTCCTTTCCAATTGGCTTAAATGCAACAACAAACTACAGATAATATCTAGTGAAGATTAAATCTAAATGCATAATATTTCAGCTGAAGGAAACTCTGAAAATCCTTTATCAGAAGTGGCTAAAATAATTGACTTTATTTACCTGGGGACTTGTTCCACCATCCTTTACTTTTAAACAAGATAGTCTGTGTTAGAGTGTATTCAGTTATAGCACTGCTCTTGTCAGTGTATGCACAAGTCTTATTGTCTGTTTATCAACTACTCGGGGTTTAATTACAGTGAAGCTGTTGCTCAGTAAGAATTGAACTGTGGATCACTAAGCAACTGTGTGACTGTGGACAAGTTTCTTCTGTGGGCATTGGTTTCTTCATTTACCCCGTAGTGCTGCTGAGACAATTAAATAAGCTTAGAATGGACACATGGTAAGCAATCAATGAGCGTTAGGGAATATCACTATGCATTGGAAGTACAGACACTATCAACTCCATCATTAAGGAGGTTTTGCCTTCTATCAGTGTGTTCTGGGAAATGCCTGCTACCAATTACTGATCACTCCCTAGAAAGGGTTCTCTTTCTATTGATCAGTTGTTGCAGGGTGAAAGTCTCTTGCTCAGCCACGTATTGCTGTTTTACTGCAGGGCTCTCTGTCAAACTGGCGAAGATAATATATAGCCTCTCTCGTTAATTCACAACCTGCCAATATAAGCAGTTACCATTCAAAAATTGAAGTTAAGCATGAAAAAGCTACATGCCAACACAATTGTGTTTCCACCAGAATACAAGATTTAACTTAATTACATGGTTTATTGTTAATGTTATTTCTTAATACATAAGAATGCATTTAATAAGATCTAAGGGGCAGAAGCACTGGTGAGTGGAACATTTTAATAGGCTGTAATGAATTTCAGAAATGATGGGTGCCCAAAGTGTTATCATTTTAGTGCTTCTAAAATGAAAATTAAGATCCCCATTAAATTGTATGTACGAAATGGCATCGTGTATAAACTTATGTGGGGGAAAAAGACCAGAGGCTTGTGAGCATCATAAGGTGAAAACCAAAGAAGAAAGGAATAAAATATATTATTTTATATATGGCTCCCCAGGTATCTTCAGAATTTGAAATACAAGCAGGCTTAGAAAGCCAAATAGTGGTGGTGGTAATAAAATATGATTGTCCCATGATGTTATTGCCTCCAGGATTTACTTGTTCTTCTCTCATATTTCAAAACGTCCCTTTCCTATAAGCCTAAGTTTCAACCTTTTTTCTCAAGGAAGCAGTAAATGAATCAAGTTGTTTTGTGGCATTTAATATTTGAATAATATTTGAGAAATACTGGATAATTTAAGTTACATTTTCAAATTAGGGCTATACACTAAATTCCAGTCCGTGTTTCTGGCTAGCGGCCCTAATGTATAAAAATTGTTTTTGAGTCCTCACGCTAGGGTCCGGTTGTGACTGCTCTCGTTTCTCTAAGGAATCATAAGGTAACAGGCCGGCCTGCTTGCGTATTATTTGCTGAATGTATTCGTCTTCATCCCGCTGAAAAGCTCTAGTGTTTATACAAAAAATTTATCCACCTAACAGGTTTTTAAAAAAATGTTCAAGCATAAAAGTGGAGCTAAGAGAGAAGGTAGCAGAGAAGAGACGATATCTACAAATATAATAACTTCAGTTCAGTATCAATTAGAATTTATTATCTCTCTCCAGTGTAAATTAGGCTATTCTTGAAAATCAAGACACTCATTATCAGTTTGGTTTATTTTTTTTTAATACTAGTGTGATGGAAAGAATTTATTTCTTCCAGGTTCATGATTTTTTTAAATGCTTATATTAGCTCCCGAAATCTTTGACCTAAAGACACAATTTTGGGCTCAATTCACTGTTATCATTTATAGAACACTATACCACAAAATCTGTTGCTCTTATAAGATCAAATTGGATCTCCATTGCATCTTTAAAGGGTAAAGATTATCATTCATGTTTACAAAAGATGAGTTGTAGCTCAGAAGCTTTAACTCAGTGGCCCAAGTTTATTCAACTTACATGTAATTCATGTTAAAAAAAGAAATTCTGGGTTCCTGAAAATATAATATTAGTTATCTCATAAGAGGGGACTGAAATACAAATTTGACGTGGTTTTCTTCATGTGGATAGGTGGGCAAAGAAGTAGTCCACTTCATTTTTTTTCTTCTTTTGTTTGTCATTTGTGTTTTTATTGTATTAAAAGAATAATGTGAAAATAAGGTTATAAAGATTATTTTAACACCATTACACTTATTAAACACTTTCAACATAAAATAAGCAACACCATACATGAGTGTTTTATAGAATAAATGTAGTCATTAGAATTATGTGCTAGTTCTCAGCGCCCTACAGTGGGCTGGTCCAGAAATAGAACACTAATGTACTTTTGAATGATGACTCTAATCTCCTATAAATGTCAAGCCTAAACCCCAATGCTCCACTTCTCTTCCTTCCCCACCATACCTCAGGCTCCATGCCTACTGTACATGTTTCCCATTGATGCTATAACACATTACTAAGAATTTATGACTTAAAACTATGCTAATTTGTGGTCTTATGTAGTTTTTGAAGCAAGAAATCCAAAATGGGTTTTTCAGGGCTAGTATCAAGGTGTTGGCAAGGCGGCATTTATTCGGGACACCCTGGAACTGCAATTGTCAATTGGTGTCCTGCGAGAATTTTTAAGACATACAATACCTGACTATCTAGTCAGCACTCACCTCTTTTGCTCTTAGATTGTCGAATGAAAAATGACAACAACACAACAATAGCCATGTATGAATGCCCTGTCTTGGACCGTAAATATATATGTCATATAATAAGAGTTGCATCTTACTGATCATGTTGCATGATAACATTGCATCTGAATGGTTAATGTTTGATACCAGAAATCCTTATATACAAGTATAGGCACCTGGTTTTTTAAAAAGTCACTTTGGAGTAAAAGGATAGGTGATTACTACTGTTACTATTTTTTTGTAAAGCAATCAAAATTATACTGATTTTTGGTCAGAAAATTATGTTTTTTGGTATGCCACAGAGTTTTAGTAATTAGTACCCTGAAAATGAAAAAGGTTGGAAATTGCTGCTTTAGAGGAATATTTGCTCCCTTCCCTGCCTTTAGTACTTTCTAGAGGCCACTGCACTCCCTGACATGCGATCTCTTCTTCTCTCTTCAGAGCTAGTGACGGTGAGTACAGTTCTAACATTGTATCACTTTAACCTCATTCTTTGCCTTCTCCTTCTACTTCTAAGAACCCTTATAATTACATTGTGCCCACGCAGATCATTTATCAACAATATAAGTTCAGCTGATTAGCAGATTCTGTCAGCGGTCTTAAACACCTCTTTGCATATGAGGTCACCTGTGCATGGCTTCCAGAAATTAGGATGCGGACGTCACTGGAGTCCTTTTTCTGCCTGTGATTCCCACTTTCACTGATTTGTTTTGAAGTCATTTGACTTGACCAAAGGAACAAGAATTAGCACATACAGAGTACTGAATACATTTTTCCCTGTGGACGCTGGTCTCTCTTCTTTTTAACCAAGCGTAGACCAGTAAGATAGAGCAAGTGAGCCAGAAAAGATGGCAGAGGAGATGGGTCACCCAGGGAGCAGAAGATTCTGGCTCAAGAGTTAGGTGTCAAGTTAGTTTCATGATAAAGGCTTAAGTAACACTTCAGGGCCTTACTCCATCTGTCTGTCCTGATTCCTGTCAGCCATTTAAATCCAACCAGACCAGAGAAAGCTACGTAAGGATAGAAACCTCCATTCCACGGAATATGAAAACTCGAAAAATTTAAATGTACATAGTTGCCTAAACAGATTTCAACAGTACAGCTCAGATGAAGTGGCTAAAAAAGAAAAGAAAAAAAATCTGGAGCATCTTTTGAGTGGGTCCTAAAATGCACATTTCATTTTCTTTCATTTCAGTATAGAAGAATTAATTCAGATACTTATGAGACAGGCTCCTATCTGTGCTTCTAAGCTTCTGTGCGTTTTAGGCAGTAGATTTTTAAAGGTTATTTTTGTCCTTGTTCTGTTGTTTATTTGTTCACTTTTTAATGTTTTAGTAGTTGGAAACCTGGGCAGTGCTGTAGGAGTTCTGCTTGGTTTTCAGCATTGCTTCCTTGAATTGCTGCAGACCAAGTGCAGCTGTGTGTTTAAGACATAGGTTTGCCGACGTCATTCAGCTGCTTCTGGAACTCAGTGTATGGGAGTAGTCATGCAAAGCACCTGAGAGCGGCATGTGAACTGAGCTTTTGACGATTATCACAATGGCAAAAAGGGGGAAAAACCCTTTCTTGTATTCTGTGAGTGCTTTTGTATGATTACGCTTGCCCAAGGGAGCTTAATGCTTGAATTTACAGCATGTAGACTTTTTTGCAGTGGTAGACACACAACAAGTGCTTAATAAGTCTTTGTTGGATTGAATGTCATTGCCAAGAAAGCCTTTTTCTCATTAGTTGCCTGTCAATATTCTCTTTTCCTAACTAGAACTCCCTCTGCCTTCCTGTTTCTCTGTGCATGCAAACATAGAAGCTTACAAAGGAGTATGTAGGGTCTCAAATGAATAGGAAGGTGAAGTCCGATCATGACCCAGCACGCTTTCACCTTTGCATTTCGTACCAACCTTGCTGACCTCTGCTGTTGGAGTCATGCATTTGAGAGATGAATGAGGACTCACAGCCTCTGGCACACAGTGGGAACTCAATAAACAATTGTATGCAGTCGAGTCAAAGAAGGAACCAAGGAGGAGACGGTTTCACAGGCAGAGAAAATTTAGATGAGCCCATTCCATAGAGCTGGCATTGGAGAACATCTTTACTTTTTAACAGAGATGTAAGCCCGAGGGTACCACACCATCGTGGTAGCTTTTCATTACAGTAACAGCCTAAAATATTTGGTTGTCATGCGTATGTTTGTTCACAATCTTTGTTTTATAAGTAAATGCATTCCAAGATGCATTAATATTTATGATTCCATGTAATGTACTGAGGAATTTCTTAATGGGTGAGCAAAGTCAATTTTAAAATTATTGACTTCAACTATTTATTCCTTGATCCAACACACACCAGTCCCTTTGGTTTCAGAGAATTAAAGAACTGAAAAAGGTATTAAGTACCATCATCTACCACTCCTTCATTATCAAGTTGAAGGTGAAAAAGCTGAAAGACTAATCTTTTCCCTGGATTTCACACGTAATATCAAAGAAAGTACTCAAATCCAAGTTTCCAGATTTCCCAGTTCAGAGTAATTTCCAAAAAGGACAAGAAATAGATCAGAACATGTTAATAAGTGGCAATTGAATAGGAACAATTTTCAAGGTACTGCCATTGAAATAGGGCTGTAATGGAAAAATAGTGTTCATGAGGACTTTATATCCTCGTTAAAAAGTCCACATACTTTAAAATATTAATAGAAAAGTTATATTTTTTATATTTGATTTTTTACAATGTTACATGGTTGAAAAAAATTTTCACAGAGTGGGAAAATTATATGAAGTTCAAACTTTTGTTTCCATAAATAAAGTTTTATTGGAGCATGGCCAAGCTTTATTTAATTTTGGATCATCAGTGGCTGTTTTTGTACCACAGTAGTCAAGGTGAGCGGTTGTGGCAGACAGCTAAGACCTACAATATTTACTTCCTGCCCCTTTACAAAAAAAGGTTGCTTACCCTGCACTAAGTTTAACTAAATTAGCAAGAAGAGCAAAAAAGAGATCATGCAATTGTGTCCAACAATATAGGGGGCCCACAATAGATGTTTTAAGGAAAATACCTACTTTTAAGATATGTTTGCCTACATTCCTAAGAATTTAAAGCTTTGGCTATTCTTTTTCCTGATATTTTTCATTATGGTAAAAATATGAGAAACCCATTTGTATTTATATGCTGGAGTAGTTCTTGCTGTAGTTTAAATATTGAAATTCATTATTTTTCTCATTTATAATATCGTAATATTCATATGAGCCATGTAGGGATGGCATAAGGAGAACCGAGGACGTAAGTAAAAAGAATAGCTCTTTCCTGAGATATAAAAGTTAATAATTTTATATTGTCATCATTGTTCTTTGGCAGTATGAAACAGTTTATCACTCCTGGACAAAGAACAATAACGTATCACCTGCATTCTTAGTTTCTGAAGTACAACTGTGAACAAATATGTCAAAATATAATTACCTACAAGTCAAAGGAAATACAGTTATGTAACTACTCCTTCCCCAAATTAGTGTTTTAATTAATCCAAATGTCTCAGCATGCTTCTTTGTAATGTTCTTTCATGTGCTGTTGACTTAAAAGAAAGAAATGCAGTTTGAAGTAAGGAAGAGTCTTGAGATGTCAGCAAAGGAAGACACCCCTAAAAAGTTAAAAGACCTGATTAAAGTTTGTTTGAAGCTTCTGCCAGACGTATTCCAACTAATGCATCCTGGAATCCTGGGTATGTTTGTACAGTAACCACTAACTCCGGTTGAAAACGTTTGCCGAGCAATCAAGTACCAGTACGTCTGCAGGGGAAGATCTCACAGTCTTAGCTCCTCTTTAAAAATAAAATGCAGCTCTTCTGATACTGCGATGTTCTGCTCTACGACTGCTTCGGTGCTTTATGACTGACAAAGAGAGTCATTAGAAGTCTGTTTGATGGACGTAACCGAGTGAATTGGAAAAAATAAAAACGCCTTTTCAGCTCATTCAGAAATAATTGATGTGATTGAGACAGCTGTATGTGAGCTCCAGATAAGGAGATTTACGGAGAAACTATTGAAGCTAGAAAGGAAGGTGCGCATTTGAAGTTCTCAATAAAGTTGTCTGTAAGGCACAGAGCAGTATTCAATAAGGAGAGAGATTTAACCTGAAGCTCTTTCCTGTGGCATCCTGAGGGTCCTATCCTCTTGCAAATAAAATCCCTGCAAATGCAGACGGACATGAAACGACCCTGAGGGGGAGGGAGATTCTGCACTCTCACCCCGATACTATTTTCTCTTTTACTGTAAGTATTGTGTGAAATAGGATATTCCCGAAGTTCTATTGTTTTATCTTTTTTCTTTCCTAAAATTAGCCACTTTTATTGTGCAGGTTACTACTGAGAAGGTTTTGCTGCTGATGATAGATGGAAGGCAAATTTTTTAAAGTATGTCTGATTATGAGACATAATAGTTGCCTTTCTGGTGTAATGTTTACTTTTTTTAAATCCTCATCCGAGGGTATGTTTATTGACTTGAGAGAGTTAGAGATAGAGATGGTGAGAGAGAGAGCAGGGGGCGGGGGGAGAGGGAGAAAGAGAGGGACAGAGAGATTGGTGTGACAGAGACATTGATCGGTTGCTTCCCAAATGTTCCCACATGCGCCTGGACCAGGGACCAAACCTACAACCTAGGTATGTGCCCTAACCAGAGATGGACTAGAGATCAGACTCGCAATCTTTTAGTGTGTGGCTCGGCGCTCTAACCACCTGAGCAACCTGGTCAGGGCTTATCCATTTTTAATGGTTAGATTAAAAGGTTGGAGCATCCCATACACCAAAAAGTTGGGCGTTTGATTCCCAGTCAGGGCACACACTTAGGTTTCAAGCTCAGTCCCTGGTTGGGGCACATATGGGAGACAACCAATCAATATTTCTCTCTCACATCAGTGTTTCTCTCTCTCTCTCTCTCTCTGTCACTCTCACTCTCTGTGTCTCCCTCTCTATCTCTCCTTTTGTCTCTCTCCCTCAAAATCAATAAACATATCTTATAGAAAGGATTTAAGAAGTAAACATTACATCATAAAAGCAAATATTACCTCTCATAAACAGATATACTTTAAAATATTTGCCTTCCATCTATCATCACCATCCCCCTTCCCTTCTCTCTCTCTCTGTCTCTCTCTCTCTGTCTCTCTCTGCCTCTCTGTCTCTCTCTCTCTCTCTAAAAATCAAACATATCCTTGGGTGAGGATCAAAAATTGATAAAAATAAATGTATTATTATTCATATATTTTTAATATGCATCTGGTCTCTATTGCTTTTCTTAGCAACTATAAATAAACTTAGTGGCAACTTTTTTTTAACTAACACTTGGAAATGTTATACACATTTGGCAATGATTGTATTCCCAAAACAGAATGGCATATTCGTGTTAATTTAAAACTTCAATTTCTGAACAGTGTGGGTTGTAAAGAGTACATGCTATTACATCAGTACTTTCAGAGAAGAAGGTGATTCTGTGGTTCTGTAAAATTTTGAAAAATAATGACTACTTGCAAGATAAAATAATAAAATGAAACAGTTATCAGAGTTGTAGTTCTGTTGGACATCAGCTTTTTAGATATTTTTTAAAATCCACTGTTTAGAAAACTGTCCAGTCCTCTAGTGAATTTGCAGTTGTATGAACTTAACTTTCTTTGAGTCCTCTGAATAGGAGCGGGATGGAATCTGGATGCTAGTACACCTGCTACAGTGCCCAGGTTTAGGTTTCCTGCTTGGTAATTTATGTTATCCACCAGAGAGATGAAATTTCACAAAAACTAATAATAATTCAAATGCTCATCTCATCTTCCCTTCGTAAATGCATGAAATAATGCCATTAGAACACAAGCCTTATTTCTCTAATCCAAATTTGTGTATTCTAACCAGGCTCTTTCTAAGCAGGCTCTTTCTCTTGATCCCGAGTTCCCCAGTATATTGCTAGTAGCATCCGTTCACTTTTTTAATGAAAAATAATAAAAAATATTAATGAGCAGATACGTTTATTGAAAATGAAACATTGTACACCCCACAGCACCCAACTTAAAACAATTCTTATTTGCTCTGTTTGTCTTGACGAGGATATAGGTGAATGCTATATGGAAATGATTATTGCAGTCACACACCCCTACTTTGGTGTCATCAGAATTCCACTGAGGAGGGGAGGACAGGAAGAGGCGGCCATCCTCATGGCCACCTGCAATGTGAGGGCAAGAATAGAGGGCAGAGATCTTCTCCATTAACACTTTTCCCCAACTTTTCATGTGACCTAAATTTCCAGAAAATAAATTTATATTAAGCATAGAGAATGACGGTTCCCAGTTTACAGTAGTTTAAATCTGTGACAACTCTAATGCATTCCATCATTTGGGGACTAAGATGATGATGAAGGTACATCCATACTGCAGTGATTGCATAGGATCTGGAGTTTCCTTTAATATATTTGTAACGACCTCTGAAATACCTGGGAAGTACTCATAGTAGGGTGTGTCTTGAAGTGAAAATGTCCAGTGTGTCATAATGAAATAGAAAACTAGTTGATAAATGCCATTGTAAAATTATCAACTATAAGAATGTTCATGCTTACTAAATTAATTATATTCAAATAGTTTTTGAAAAAATTGTGGCAATGTATGTACATATTTGTTTTATAAACATTTGTATTTAAAACAATAAAAATCTACTGCATTAATAGGATAATTAGGTTTAAAGTTTCATATGATTTTTTTAAATTAAGTTTCAAAAGCATTGTGAATTATTGGACCAGTAATGTATTTTTTTAAATTAAAGAATAAAAAAACCTAAAACATAATAGGACTTAGTTCAAGATATACAGCTGTACAGCTGTGGCCTGAGGTATTAATACCTTTTATAGTATATGTCTTTGAGGAAGCTCAAGGCTCTTTTTATAAATTATCTCATTATCTCTCAGGGAATTTAAGTCAGTAAGGGGTGAGTATTATTATCTCTATTTTACAGACCCTGAGCCTAAGGCACAAGAACCCCGGGTCAGCTAACTTGTGTGAGGTCAACGGAGGATCAGTGGAATTGCTCGGCCTAGAATCACTTTCTGCTTTCTCTAATACACTATTTTTTCTCATGACAAACACACACAGACACACATACCCCATGCTTGGATTTCCTCAACACACACAATGTACCTTACCTTTCTAATTTATTTTTAATTTCACTTATCTCTTAATTGTATTTGGTTTACTTACCTTCTCTGATTTCTTTCATTCACCAGCAACTTTATGTTAGGAAGTGCACCTTTTTTCTTGCATCTTCAAATATTTACTTTAGAGCATTTTTTCAATACCACAAAGAAACACAAACATATAGATAAATAAATTAAGCTATTAACACAAATCTTTTATTTTAACTGTGATCCTACTCCTCTTATATATCACATTTTTAAAATCAGCAGTCTAACAGCACATTCTCCATTTCTCTCTATATTTACATGTTGGTTTTTTACTTCTCTGGTGTAATCAAGAATTGTCCTGCAGAGTTCAGAGATTTCATAGCCGCAATGAACTTCTGAAGGATGAATACAATGGGTGTGTGGTAGTGAGCATTCTCCTTGATGTCTCCGATGCTTTTGAGCATATTTTCTTTCTTTCCAGAACTGATTGGCTTCCTTGCCTTCTGAGTTTCAAAAGTGACCTAGTTTTCCTACCAACCCTCATTTTTATTATTTGCTGCTGACCCCAACTGTGGAATCTATAACCAGCCCTCCAATATACATTAGCTGTCAAACTTCATTTACAGCTCTCAACCCCAAAATCTCTCCTTTGCAATGCTTACCCTAAGTTCCCAAACAAGTCTCACCTCATCTTTTTGTACCCTTTCTTATTGAAAACTTGATCATATTATATTTTGTCTGTTTTACATAGCTATAAGATTTAATTTCTTAAATGTGTAGAGGCATTTTTGGAACTTCCTTGCAACCAATAATGTGTATAGAACAAACGGAGATGTAGTGAATTAATGACTGGGCCCAGTTACCCACACAGGTCTTGCTGCCCATTACTGTTTCTCCAGAGTTCACCATTTTTTACCATAATCCTCTGCCTTCAACAGTTCTTCTAATTCCTTTTTTTGGTAAAGAATTGACAGATGATGTCTTCTACTGCACCCTTTCAATTAGGTCATTCATTTGCCTGAATAAATTATGTTACTTCTGCTTCCTCATATTTATAATTCTCAGAATTTTTGGAAGGATTTTCCTGAAGACCTATTTCTTTCATAACTCATTTGAATAATTTTCAAATACAACTTCACTTCACAGTTTCAAAGAGCTAGAAAGCTGACACTCTTCTTCACGCTATTCTGCCTTTCCCTCTTCTAGAAAGACCAGTTTGCTTGGGTAGGACATGAAATCATTTCTTACCATAGACAGAACAATACAAAGCTTCAAACACTTCAGGTCACTAGACGTCTAAACGTCCACATTTTTGCATCTTGAGATGGAGCCATAGTTCTACTGACTCTCCAGGAAAAACGCTGTGGACACTTTGGGGACCAGCTAGTTTTCTGGATCAATTTAATCTCTTTAGCATCTTCTCATATGTTCTTTCAATTGTAGGGTTTCTCCTTCCTCCACTTGCCTTTTCATCACCTGGGGAGATTTTACAAACCACTGATATCCAGTCCCACGATGAAACGAATTTAATTGTGTAACAGGTCCTGACGTTATGTTTTTTCACAAGTCACTCTGGGTCATTCGAAGGCACATCTAGGTTTAAGAATGACCACTTAAATCACTTTAATTCAGAGTATCTGTGATTAACAAGCTGAGAGTTACATGAACAATGCAACTCATTCTCTCTTCACACAATCGACACATTACATTTCTGGGTTAGTCAATACCTGGAATATATAAATAATATGAATTCTGTGCCATGACTTTTCTGTAAAATCTATCTTCCCAATAAACCTACCCTGATGACAAATGATGATGAAATACTTGACTAACTATCATCCATCTATCTAAATTTACATGTTTGGTTTACCGTTGCAATTAAAGCCTGCCTCTTGCAGAATTGAGGATGTAGGATTCTATACTAATTTGGTACATATGTCAACTTAAAAATTTTGCCACAGGAATTTTATTTATTAAAATTATCTAAGTAGTGTGTAAGAGATACTAATACAATGTTGACATTGTACTGTGGAATTCTAATGGGATAATTTAAAAGCAAATAAAATGATTGATGGGGTAGTTTATGATCTATTGTGTGATACTCTTTACTTTAAATTTTTATTGTGAATTAGTTTTCATTTATCCAGATATTACTTTAAATATAAGCATTTTATAAAAACAGAAGCACTCATGAATCTAAGTATTTTAGTATATATATATTGATCTCAGTATTTTTAAGGTAAAATATTTTTTCTTCCATCATTAAATTTAATATGTAACATATTAAATTATGTAACATATGTAACATGAAGTATTTAATGGAGATTATTCACAGTAAAAAGAAGGTAGAAAGTTAGGAAAATAAAATGCACAGAGAGATTAGATTCATTGTAGTTATTATATAATACAGTACAGAAATCATCACTTTGCTTTGGACATTTGTCATTGCAAGCATATCCTGTCACCTGCCCATACACTAGCCTATCATTACTTTCGGTGGAACCAGCACTTAAGCACCCAAGCATCACCCTCTTTCTATTTTTGTATGAAAATGAACCTCCATTTCTGTCTCTTATTTTCCTTTTGTCAATTTGTAAGTACAAATTGTGTATTTCTTTATAAATTTTAAAATTCCTTGTTAATGAAGACTGATTCTAAATGATTTGAGACTCATTAAAATAGAATTTGACTCTCCTCCTTCTATCTATCTCTCTATCTCTCTCTCTCTCTATCTATCTATCTAATCATTGCTTTGTCTGGAAGTTATAATACGTCTCCGTTACCCTTGGTGTGCTTTCTTGAATGTAGCATTGTCATTCAAATACGATTGTTCAGAAGCATATACTTTGGTGAGTGTCTCTGTATACAGAATGATGTGGCGTTTGGGCACTGTCAGTGGTCTCATTTCCAAGGTGAGATTGAAGACATAAAATGTATCAGAGATAGTGCGCAGTCAGCTGGGAGTGATAAATAAAAAAAAATATGTACACATAAGATAAAACATCACAAATATAAAGTGGTTTCTGTAGTTACTTAGATGTAAAGTAAAATATCACAATCACACAATTGTAAATACACATAAGAAATATTAATAAAATAAGGATAATGTTTCTTTTAATGGAGCTTACTGAAGTAAATTTTGGTCCATGATGTGTATGCTCTTTGTACTAGAAATATTTTGTAATTTTTTTTAAAAACTGCAGTACCAATTCAGTAAAGCATTATGAAGAAGACAATGTGAGTTAAATGTTTTCCCTTTATAATAAAATTCAGCAGTTCTTTTCTTTTATTTTTACATATATTTTATTGATCATGCTATTACAGTTGCATTTTTCTCCCCTTCCACTCCCTGCACCCCCCTCCCTCCAGCATCACCTCCCCTTTATTCATGGGTCGTACATATAAGTTCTTTGGCTTCTTCATTTCTTAATACTATTCTTAACCTCCCCGTCTATTTTGTACCTACCAGTTATGCTTATTACCTGTGCCTTTTCCTCCATCCTCCCCTATTCCTCCCTAAAGATAACCCTCCATGTGATCTAATTCAGTAATTCTAAAAGTTTGATTTTGACCTAGAATGAAAACGAAGATTTTATAATAACTGTATAACACAAATAACTTGAGGTACTGGGTTACAAATATTAATGGACAACATCCCTGGCCAATCTTCTATCTGAAACAAAATAAAAGGAAGATTTGTGGAAATATGTACTTGTCTTTAGTAAAGCCAGTTTATAAGTTTGGAGAAAATGTCACAGTTCTTCTTAATTTTCCCTTTCGTAATCTATCATGTGTCTATAATCCTTAACATTTTTAAAAATTCTACTGGTCCTAGTTTCATTTAGTGATTTTTACCATTAACATTCAGGTTACAAGAGTACAAAAAAGGTTCTTCACATTTCTTACTCTTTCCTGGCAGCATTGGTGTTATACTTCATAATGAAATGGAACAGTAGAAGTTATAGGTTTAAAAATCTATACATTTATGCCATTTTCAAATCATACTAGAGCTTAATTGACCAACAATTGCATGAATAACCTGAAACAGACATTACAGAATCTTTTTCATATTGGTTTTTTCCCCAAATGTTATGTATGTTACATGGTTGATGCATGGCATTACTACGTTTCCTTAATGCGCCTTTTTTTGGTTTTATTTTATAGTTACAATAATGTGTACGTTTCATGCAGAGTGAACTTTGAGTCCAGCCAATATCAGCATCATAGTAACGTGTGGGTCCAAATCATACAAAGATCTGAAACATTTTTTAAATCCAGTCTAAAGGCTGTACATGATGTTATTTTTTATAACAAATTATAGTCATAGAAATCACATACAATTAAACTTTTTTAGTTTATTCTCCATTCTCTGGTTATGAGAACGTTTATCTATTATTTCAATACTACCCTTTGAATTTCAAGGTCGATAGGTAATATTTTAATATGAATGAAGTGTGCAATGTATTCCTATTTCTAAGCACGACATCTAAATTCCTATTTATCGGGTGTACCCTTAATAGTTTAAATCATCTGCCAGAACACTCATTTTTAACCATTATATCACATGGAAAATTATCTTAAAATGATTTCTTCTTACAATGGATTGATTCAATATTTCTTGCTTTCCTGAATCACTGACCCTTGTTATTACAGAGTCTATTTATGAAAAGCATATTTGAAGCGAAGACTACAGGATAGAAAAAGACTGAATATGTGGGACTAACATAGATTTAGATGTGTGTGTTAGTGAAATTGCTGTTTCCTATCTCTGTTTCAGAAAAAGGAATTTTGAGCTTTTGCATAATAAAATCTAAGTATTGCCTCAGATAATTCAGAGTTAACCAAATAGATTTCAACATATTATATTAACCATTTTGTATTGAATTAGTTGTCCGTAGACTTTAATGTGTGTAATTGATGTATTTTTAATGAGATCATGTACAATCTTCTACCTTAGTGACATTCAGAATCTTTTCTTTTACAGCCATTTCGTAGAGTGACGTTTTCTGTTGTGAGTCAGCCTCAGGACCCACATCAGGGGTCACTGCAGAGTTGCTATGACAGCGGGCTGGAGGAGTCAGAAACACCAAGCAGTAAGAGTTCATCAGGGCCAAGACTGGGTGCCCTTCCACTCCCAGAGGACAACTATGAAAGGACCACGCCGGATGGCAGTGTTGGTGAGGCAGAGCATATGGAAAATGGTAGGGGCAAACACAACATCCACACACATAATCACGCTAGTGAGCCGTAATAAGTAGCCTCGTGAAGGTCAGTCTAAAACCACAATACACTAGCTGACACTAAAACTATTCTATGTGAAATAATAAATATTTCCTAAAGTACAAAAATGCCAAATAAAGAACCATAACTTTGTAGATAAAATTTGCCATTGTAAAACAGCCTGTCAGACATAAACACATTTACAAATAAGAATAATACTATGAAAAAAAAAGCTAAATTAGTGCATAATACTGAAACGATAGCAATTTGAGAAAGGTCTCGTGTTATTGTTTTCTCCTATTCATTTTTGTCATGCAACTATTTCTTCAATTGCAACTATCCAGTCTTAGTGCAAGGGAATGACAGCAAACGAACTTTGCTCTTTTCCTAGGTATTTAGAAAAGCATTTTCAAACACTTCCTTTCAAGTGATAGCTGAAATGGCGTTAAGAAGGAGAACAGTATTATCTTGTTCTCAAAAGTATATTGTGCATGCTATTAGAATTCCCCTCTCACTTAAGTATAAGGTTTTACTCATTTTTCTGCAAGGAAATGGGAGGAAAGGAACTCGTAGTACTTTATATTCTTATCCCATAGTGAGACGATTTTCATAATTACTACAAACATTGGCCTTATATACATTTTTCTTTAAGTTATCCAATGAAGATTGCAAATAGTAATTATAAAATTTATACATTTGTTTGTGTTCCCAAAGACAATTGGAGATGCATTTTTTTAAATTTTGGGTAAGAAGTAAATGTCTGAGGAATGGGTTTTTGTCAAATAAGGGAATGGTGCATTTCTTACTACGTTTACTATTATTTCAATACAAACAGATATTATATGTAGGGAAGATAAGGGGGGCCACACACATTTTACCTCGTGGAAACCTGGAATTAATTTGTCTTTCATCATTCCACCCTCAAGTGAAATAAGACATTCTAACTTTTTGTTATATACCAGTTCCTCTGGTGATGATACGCAAAAAGAGCATAGTAATGCAGGGTAAACTTGATTTTCTTCTGGAAGTTTGCCTATTGATATTAAAATTCAACATGAGAAAGTATTATGTAAGTGACCCCCAGTTAAATTACTGCAAATCTGAACAATGTTACATAATTATTGTTCCACATTGTTATCTGGGTGATAGGATATCAGGGTCTGATGATTGATAATCCTTCTTGATTAAGTATCTGTAGTTTAAGTGGCATTTTGCCTTATGGCTATAAAGGCATGCTTATCTGTGTGTATGGTGGTGTGTGCTTATGTGGATGGGAGTTTGGTATGGTTTTTAAGAATTAACTTTAGTATTTTTAAATGAGTATAAAGTATTTGATATGAATTGCAGTGCTTATGAATATATATATATATCTAAGGCAGATATGTTTGAAAAGCTTCACAGAAAATTAAAAGAATTAAATTTAAAATACTGCCAGATTTTATATATGCACACATATGCGCTCACACACACCTAGGAAGGCAGGTTCATTCATTGAAGGTATTACTATATCTGTGACTACATTTTGATGATACCATTTAATTTTGTGTTTTGAAAAGTACTTGTGTCACTGTAAACAGCATAATGATTAATTATTTTTGATGTCAGCTATAGTAATAGAAAGAAACTTTGTATCATTGGCATTACAATCATATTTTAATGTTTTTTTGAGTTTAAGGAGATTCGGTGCCTTTAAAATGAGAAATGATGAATAATAAACATAATTATATATGACAAACACATATCATTTACTCTTAGGAAACATACTTGCCATGGAAAACTTTACAGATGAGCTTGGTAAGAGACTAGAAAGTTCATTAAGACACATTTACCAAAAAAGACTTAGTTATTTTTTTAACTATGATTTTAGTCTTGGCAGCAGTAAGAACCATCATAATGTACCTGATTTTTCCTGTTTTTTTATGTGACTGACACTTGAAATTTGGAGTTTACATAACACTTTGTCATCTGCTAGCTGTGATTCATGTCAGCCCTAATCTATAGGTAATGATGGAAGGAGATGTGATTCACGTTGGGCAATCCAAATGTAGCAGCTGACATTCGAGTGAGTTCGGTGCCAAGGTTTCAGACTTCCATCTAGCTGTAAAGCACAATCACATTGCTTGAATTCTGGTAATTTCATTTTCAATATTAATGGGTCATTCTGACATAAATAGAATTGGAATTGAAACCTGTCAAGTATCCATTTGTCACATTTAATTGGAATCCAGGTAATCGGCAGTGTTTTGCTTGGTTAGGTTTTAATCAGGATTTGTATTGGATTTTCCGTGAAAATGCCTTTTTGGATGCTGTCCTAGTTTCTAATGATTATTACCTCCAATATTTTCCTTGAATTTTAACCTATGTGAAACAGTACAGTTAAAACTATTTTGAGGATTAACGTCCATTGTAAAGTTTATAAGATAATTTTCAGTGTAATACTATACAACGTTCTAACATTCTAATGCCCTAATGCAAACTGAGCGTAAGTTGGGACGGAGCTGATGACAAAAATACGTTTTCACAGATGCTGTCATTAGGACATAACTGAACACAGGAAAATTTAAGTAGCTAAGCCATGAGATGCACATCTTTTATAAAAGTCATTGTCCGATTTCTATATTTTAGCATGATAAACAAAATTTCATTCAGCGGGTCTGTGGCTTACTTTTTTGTATAACCAGTTTTAATATTCCAACCTAGTTAGTGACAGATCGCAAATGAAATTTTATTCTCTTATAGCGTAAGAAAGGGAAGGCACTATAAGACTAAGAATAAACAGTGTCTTGACAGCTGAGTCTAGTGATTAGAATGATGCCCACCATTTTGATAAATCCAAAGCTGGGGTACTCATACCCCATGGGTTCTGGAAAGAAGTCATGGAAATTACCCCATTTAAAAATGTTTTAAGAAAACCTTTATGGATTATACATTTATTCATGAACAAGATCACTAACATATTTTCTTCCCCTTTAACAAATTATTATCAATTTATGATTATTTCAAATTGATCCTTTGATAACATTGAGAAAATTGGTTATTTATTATTTTATTAAACGCACTTAGTGTAATTAGATATTTTAAAATGTAGAGTTCATGGTGGAAAGTCAAGCAATGATAAAATATGTGATAATGAAATGTTAAATAATTAAAACCTACAGCAATGAATTGATAATTCAAGTGAAAACCAAATACTAAGTTTACAAACACCGTCACACTAAAGGAAACCATTGACTATGCAAAAGGTTGCCCTTCTTTTAATTACGAAGGAATCTGCACACTTTCCCTTGGAGTGGGCTTTAACAATTTCTTTAGGTCTATTGTAGCCATTTACTTTAGTCCCTGCCTTCATGCCCCAGTCTATTTAGTCTTCCCGGAGTCCCCCATCCACCCTGAATGCTATTTGCAAGGCTAGCTTGTCTTTGCTTTGTATTACTTCAGAAGATGTAGTGGTTAATAACTCAGATATAAAAATATTCCACTTGACCTCTAATTCCAATTTTGCTGTTAGGACTACGTAGGTCATTTACTCCATCTGTGTCCACTTCTGATCATCTATAAGGCAATAAACTAAATTAACTTTAAAATGTTACCCAGATCCAACAATCTGCAATTCTCTCCTTACAATTCAGTTGTTCTTATTTTTTTTTTTCTCTCCAGAACAGAAAGAGAACTTTGGGCCTCTTAGTGAGAGGTTGAGCAAATTTGATAAAATGTGTTAATGTGAGCAGCACACAAGCAGTTCTTGGGCTTTCCTTGCAACCCAGGCACCATATGTGCATGCTCATCGTAGATAATGCACGTATTCCATAAGTCAAAGACGTGGACCGATTTCAATGGGGTGATCTTCTAGCAGGTAGATGGCGGGGTTGATACCACAGCAGGCCAGTGTAGGAGACCCTTTGGGAGCCTTCTTCAAATCACAGTATACAAGAGTCATCTGTAGATCCGATGTAGCTCTGGGTGCTGGGCCCTTCAAAAATATTAATTATGATTAAGTGATATCACAGTAGAATAAGCACACTTGCTTTCCTGCTTGACAATGTGAACTTTGGTCAGAGTAAGAGTGTACAAAAGGTAGAAAACATATGTAGTTTTCTCTAGGTGAACTTACAAGTAGTATGACATCAAAATAAATTAAAACAGGAAAATAGCAGTTGATCCACAAGACATGTTATAAGAAGTTAAATGAGGTCAGAAATTTGGCCACACTAAATGCCTATATACATTTATACCTTTTGATTCTTTCAGATAGTTAAGATATAATTTTGACTCATGTACATTAATACTTTTTAATTTCCTACTTCCAAAATGTCTTACTTTTTCAGATGTGTATGAGCTATACTTAATTGTTGCTTTATTCACGCTCACTCCGTATGCTTTAACCAGTGTTTAGATATCACTGTCCTTCAAGGTTAAAACGTGGTACAGTCCACCACAAGCCCATTTGCTATATGCCATGGACATTACTCATTGCTCTCAGAAATAAATGAGAATCTGTGTGAAATATTATTTGGGTATGAAATGCCATTTTTATATGACCAAAGATAATGAGAACATAGACTAGACTCACGTATTTTTGTGACATAAAGGACACCCTTTTTCTCTACTTTCCTCCCCCCCACCCAATTTTCAGCAGCTGTCTGGGAGGTGCTATCATCCAGTCACTATAGGCTTGTGCTGTTTTCATTTAGATTGCATTACGTAGCTGAGGCTTCTTCTGTCCTTCTGTCATGCACTTGTCACTGTCATAAGCATCGCACCTCCAAACAAATGCTCTGCAAATTTTGTCTGTAGGAGAGACTAGCGTTCCTTGCAAAGGATTCATTTCATGACTGTGCATCTCATGGTGTCACTCTGGTTGCCAGGGTCACTGAAGCTGTCCCAGCCCTTTGTGAAATGGCTCCCTGTCTCCCAAGTGTCCCCGAGAAGTCCACATGCCCTCACCTCGGGAGGTCCCTGATTACTTCTTCTTCTTCATGTTGACTAGAGAGAAATAGTGATGAGAAAGACTGTCTCTAAGCCAGGTCTTAGCCAATGCAGGTGTGTGTACAGCAGCTCTCCAGTAAAAGGAGCAGCAGAGTCTGTAACAGAACCTAAAGACGATGTTGTCCTAGAGGAGAAGAGGCAACATTGTAGGTGGCATATATTGATTTAAAAACAGGCTTTGAAATCTAATGATATTGGTTTGAATCCTGGTTTCTTATCAACTAATAATTTGTAACTAAATATAACAGCAGAAATAATATCACTATATAAATTGGTAACAATTTTTATTACTATTATTTAAATAATAGTAATAAATAAGTGTGATTATTACTAAGTAAATAAATTGGACATAACACAATCTCTTCATCATCAAAACATCATTTAATGTTTTATCGCACAAAGAGAGCCTCCTATCATTACTGGTAAGGACGATATTCTGACCTTGAGTACCTTTCACTGAATTGCTCATTTTTGTGGGGTAACAAAGGGCAACAACCAGGAGCAGTGACCTTTAGCCACATCAAGGATCTAAAATGAAGGGAAGGGTTTTATCTTCTACCAGCAAATCAACCCAACTCCGTGCTCTTTTTTGTTCGAGGTGGGATAAAGCCATTATTATCTTCCTATATTCTCTACTCTTTTTTTAAAAAGAATGGCTTTACATTTTATACCCAGCACTGCAATTGAGTGAGTGTCCTTTAGGTGTGTATTTCCTTTTGAACTGCAGCAAAATATTCACACTGCAGGGAAAACAAGCTGAAAAAAAGTGTTCAATTAGTATGCTTACTGAACTCTCAGCTCTATCTTTTTTAATCTCAGTATTAATAATTAACACTAATAAAACATATGGTCATATTACCCTTTTTATTCTAATTTGGTCATTTAAAACTAAATTACTCCGCTAAACCCTTATGACATTTGAGGATGGAATGACCTCTCATCAGATCTCAAAGTGACTTGGAGGTCAGATAGAGTGTTTGTTGCCTCCAGACCCTTAAAGCAGTTGCTTTATTGGAATTTCTGTACACTCGTTAGATAATGCACTCTCTGTTTAACTTCTTATTTAGTGAAGGTGTTATGCTCATATTTCCTGCATCAGTTTTTGCTTATAGATTGTATGTACCTCTCTTCTTTCACAGATTTCTTTTCTTAGACTTTTGTTTAAAAAACTTGATATTGCTGAAATACAACACTCAGGCATCTTTTGGCTTTTATAGTGTAGTTAACACTCAAGTTCAGAGGTTAGTCTGCTTGTTGAGAAACTAATTCATCTTAATAGTCCTCTTTTAGTGTAAAACACTCTCGATTGTACCGTATTGTAGGTTTTTTATTTTATTCATTTATTTATTTATTTTTTGGTCAGAAAATTTTCAGTAGAGCAAAGCACAATAATATCCATTCTATCTCTTGTTTAATGGAGTAATTATATGGTGACAAGGCTGTGGTTATGTATTTATTTTTGATGTGATTTTTTTAAGAAATATTTATTTATTTTTAGAGAGAGGGTAAGGGAAGGAGAAAGAGAGGGAGAGAAATATCAATGTGTGGTTACCACTCGAGTGCCCCCTACTGGGGACCTGGCCTGCAACCCAGGCATGTGCCCTGACTGGGAATTGAACAGGCAATCCTCTGGTTCCCAGCCCACGCTCAATCCACTGAGCTATACCAACCAGGGCTGGTTATTTATTTCGATTCAACAATCATGATTTGAAAATACAATATAAGCAGAGTTGTCAGAGGAAGTCAAAGTGAATAGGAAAGAATCCCTGTTTTCCTAGTGGAAGTCCTTGTATCAGGGAGATACAACCTTGATTGTAGTGAATTCACCGTAATATGAAAAAGAGAAAGCTTGTTAGAAAAGTTTAGACTGGAAGAAATACAGACAAAAGAGAAGATATTTATATAGATGAAACAATTATGGATACATTTATTTAAAATTTGCATTTATTAAATAACATCTGGGGCTGGAAGAAGGCCTTGTCATGTCATCTGCATCATGTCTCTCCTTTTACCTACCTATTTTCAACATTGTTTAAATAGTGATTGAATTGGCTTGGAGGGGTTCATGTTAAGCTAAATTAAGTTAAATTATATGTTTTACATTTTTAAATCAAGTTCTTTTTTCCCTGTTCCTTTCTTTTTGTATGCTAAATATAAGTAGTTAAAAAAAAAACCCTCCAGAATTTATCATTGATGAAATTGGCAGCAGACACTGAATCCAGGTCTGAACTACAGAACAAGTTAATTTTATGTCTCTGTTCTCTCATTTCTTATAAATATGGACACTTACTAAAAATATCTGTGCTTTAATAAGGCCTTTCAAACTTAATAAGAACTTGTAAATAATATTGAGAAGTTATTGTTTTCATTTCAGAAGACTAATTGTCTTACTCAAACAGATAATTAGAGTAGATTGCATTGGATTATATTTTTTAAAATCAAAAAAGCAATTTGTTCCTCATATTGTGGCTACACCTTGTTTTTGTAATTGCTATCTCAAGTTGCAGGTTAAGTTTTTGGATATTTGTCTTTATGTCATATGCCTCTTTATCTAAAATATAGACAGTAGGTTGCCTTGTATTTGTATCTTGTTTCTGATAAATTTTCCTTAATTCATGCAAATAGATTTTTGACATTACTCTCATTATCTTGTGTGTCTTCTCATTACTATCCAAAAAGTATAAGTTTATTAGAAAATGAGAAAGTATTTGAAACATGTAAAAATTTAAATGACTTCTTAAAAATAGATTTTTAACTGCTAAAATATGACAATCACAGAATAAATTAATTTTTGATACTATATGTCCAAATGAAGCCTGTGACGTGTGCCACAAAATGTTTTGGTTATAAAATGGTAGCAGAACTGTGGCCTGCTTTTTGAAAATTGTCCACCTGTTCATTTCTAGTGCAAAATATGTATTTTATGATGTTATTTCTGCTCTGAAATGCCCAGGACCTACTATTGATGAGGTTCTGAGACCCTCCTATATCTGAGAGTGGTTTGCTTCTCCGAAGTTGCGTTCCTGAGCTATAGTGAGCTCACACTGAATTATGCACGCTGTTCCTATTCAGTGTGAGGCTGCATTTCACCAACCCAGCACTTGTAGCATAAGGTCATAGCAGCCATAGATGAAACTTCATACAATGAGCAGAGAATTTTGACTATTATGAGAATTCACCAAGTTAAATAACCATTTCCTGAGCACTTACCCTATGCAAGTTCTCATGGAGAATCTGAAGGTGAGTGAGACACGCTCTCTGCCTTCTCTGCATTAAAGTAGTGTGGTGGAGAATGAGGTACACAGAGCTGGATGTTTAGAAGTAAAAGAATGAGAGGTCCTATAGAGATCCATTGTTACTAGAGCCAAAGGAGTATATGAGTTAAGTACATGAAAAATTGTAGGCAAGCCTTGAAGGATGGGTAAGGAGAGACTTGATAAGCAAAAATATGAGTAAGAGTATAGAGAACAGTACGTGATACCAGGAATACCAACATGTGGGAAAACAGTGGTGCTCTTTGCCAACTTTGGAAAAATAAAATAGAGTAGCATGTTTCCAGGAGAGTAGATCTGGTTAAGGTATGTGGGCTTCAAGGTACCTTTGAAACATTCAGGTGATATCTAGCAGGTGACTGAATGTGTATATCTGAAACTTCAGAGTACAGATAAGTAGCAGGCTTGTAGCGTTAAAGTCATTAGCACCCTGGGAATTTTGAAATCTTGGGAACAGCTAAGACAGTCAATTCTGCATATGCTACTAGAGAAGAGATGATGTCTAACACAGAATCTGAAAAACTACTGAAATGTAAGAGAATAATGGAGAAGTAAGTTTTGGTGCTGACAAGGACATTTTTAAAAAATAATGTGACACATTAAGGAGAAATATAGAGTTAGAAAGTAGTGGTTATCAAATGGCCAGTGATGCAGAGTTGGAGGTAAAGAAGTAGACACACGATTAAACAAACTTTGATTAATGAAGAGAAATAGGAGACTTTGCTGGGAGCTATATTGTCTTTTATACCCCTTGTCTCCCACTATACTCTACGTGGTATGAGGGCAGGCCCTTTGCCTTGTTTACCGTGGCGTGATGCATCTGGAATAATCCCAACTCATAGGTGTCCAAAAAATTGCTGAATTTAGTTGTAAGGACAAAGAGCTCAATTTTGCCGATCAAGAGTCAGTAGAAATGAAACAATTGAGAAAGCTGAAGACCAAGAAATGTAGTGTAAAGATACACTTGAGAATTTCTTTCTCAGGTCAGCAAATCCATTACAAGGTCATTATCAGAGACAAGGGCATGATTGCATCCCTTGACATCTATATTAATGAATTTCTAATCATCTTATGAACCCATTGTTCACGGTTTTCTTGTTTGTTTGTTTTTACAGAATTTTCTGAAAGTAACTACAGAGTCTGAATGTCTGAATAACAGCTTTTGCTATCTTTCCTTGAGTTTTATAGTAATTACTCTTTTAAATGAGTTTTGGCCTCTCATATGACTTTTGTGTTTTATTTTATACTAGGCAATCATTTGTCCATCTCACTGGCTTGAAATTAAAATAGTGTCTGACTAATTGCATTTTTGGTAAGATCCAATCATTGATAATATTGTCCTGGTCATTACAAAACAATTTAGTTTGTGATTAAAGAGTATAGCACTGTAATCGTGCTATCAGTTGCTAGGAACTATTCAAGTAGATATGCTTCGGAACAGAAAATAATGAAAGCAGAATTTGCATGAAAAACAAACTCAAATAGTATAGTACAAGGCCTGTCAACTTCCAATCTATTTTACATGTAAAAAACATCAGAGAGATGCAATGTCAAAGATGTTTACCGCAGCTACTACACCTTGCAAGGGAAAAAATCACTCCAAATATATTATGTGCAAAGACTTACTAATAGTGATTTGCCAGGCAGATGTCACTTTGATGTTGTTTTTAATCTAAAAAAAGACAACCACCAATGTCACATAAATTTACTCTTTTTTTTTCTTTGTCCATTGTTGCATAGCCAGAATTATGAATGGGGATTAGATTGATAAAACTTGTTTTGTAGCCCAAGATAATTTAACCGATTGCTACATAATAATTTCCAAATAAAAATACACCTCCTATTTAATCATGAATACATTTATTTGCCTCATCAACCATCTCTAGATGTGTCCATTTTCAGCTTGATAGATGCTCTCTCCATGTCCTGGAACATTGAAGGAAATGTATGGAAATGTAGTGCATGCCAAGAAAAAACTACTTGTCTAGTTTCCAAGTGGTCCCTGGAAATTTTTTTCTAGATCCAAAATTCACAATTTCTTCAGTGTAAAGAATGTTCTGAGCCAAGGCCAATTCTTAATGACATCATAACATCCTGAAAAATTAGACTATTACGCTTTAAACTGGTGAATACTCCATTGAAGAAATAAGAAGTCCCTTTTTCTTCTCCAATACTCTTTATCTCAAAGAAGAACCAAGGAAAATCAATGCTTCTTTTAAAAGATTGCCTTGTGAGGATGGAGTCAGAAGAGAGACTTCATCCAATCCAGTGAAGCTGGGTGAGATATGAAACACGTCCACCATTGGTTGAAATCATCTCCTGAAGAACATTGCTGTGGCTCCCTGGATCCAGGGCTTCTCGCAGTCCTGGGTCCTAACTGCACTCCTGTGTCTCTAAGTTGTGCTTGTTGCTTGTTTGTTTGTTCTCTCTTTTCTTTAAAATCATCTCAAGGACTTTGCATATTCTTTCTTTAAATTAGATGATTTTCTTAGTATCAGCCTTAGGTGCTCTTATATAGCCAGACTTGATTTTCCTCCTTGCTTGTGGTTCCTTTTGTATGGTGTCTTTGCATTATCTAAACATTCAATGAATCATTCATCAATGTTGTTGCTTTCCTAGCAGAGTTACCTGCCCTTACTCTAGAGTATGTAAGTGACCCGCAAAGCTGTGTGTCAAAAACATCTCCCAGACTAATAGGTATTTTAAAAAATCATTTATCGCCTCATTTCACCAGTAATTCTCACCCAAAATAAACTCAGGCTTCAATTATACACATACTTGAGGAAACTGAGTTTAGGGCCCGATGCGTATTCTTTCCCTTCATCTTGCACGAGGCCATGCTAACTGTAGGTCATCTTTGAAAAGGTGATTGGAAGCAATGTGTTCACACAGAATTTTATCAGAGCTTCTTTCTTTAAGCTAACTGCCCTCTATTCAGTGTGATCAATTGTATTCGGCCTTCGCTAGTTTCTCGAGAATTCAATTTTGAGAGGCACTTCTAGTTTCCTGGACAACATGGGCTCATCTCTTCCTCCCAGAATAATGAAGATCTGAAATCTAATTCTCGCCTATTTCAGCCCCAGACTGTTTTTATCTTCTTTTGTGAAATCAAACCCCATGTGCTTTTTCCTTTACAGTCCATGTCCCCAGGACCAAGTAGCTTTCAAATTAGTTCTATCAATGTCCACGGTTTTAGGGGTCTTCATGTGTGTTTTTCTTAAGTAACCACATTCTATTTCAGAGCACAAAGTATAGGACTTCTGACTGGATTACTCAGCCTTCATATTTTTTCTCTTTTCAGTTTTTGAGGATAACAGAGACCATATATTACTCTTCTTTACCCTGGTGGCAAATTCCCGGTTCCTCTGACAGTCATTTCTTTTTTGAAGGGGGACTGGAGGACTGTCCCACAGACTGACTCTGAGGTTTCATATTTATTTTCTTCATTTCATCCATTCTAACAACCTGACTGCTTTCCCTCTCCAGCCTTCATCCCGTGCACATCTACCTCCTCACGGTACCTTTTCTACGACATTCTGAAGATCGTGTAATTCATTTTCTCTGCCAAAAGTCATTATATTTGAGTCAGTTCAGACAATGAAGTTTCAGTATTTCTTTTGGGATACTTTTTAGCAGAATCTGTTCAATTTTTAGTTTTAAAACATCCTTCTTCAACCCAACTGAATTTCAGTGTGGTAGTATATAATTTAATGTATAGATTTGTAAGAAGTTGATGCCAGAAGTTTGGATCTTATGTCAAGATCTATCACATTTTCAGGAAGGAAACCTGGAACAGTTCACATAATATTTCACCCACTTACAAAATAGGAACAAAATTCATTATTTTTAAAATAGTTTTTTTTAATGTATTGATTTTTAAAGAGAGAGAGAGGAGGGAATGGGGTAGAGGGAGACAGACAGACAGACAAACAGACATAGATTTGTTGTTCCACTTATTCACGCATCACTGGCTACTTCCTGTATGTGTTCGACCGGGGATCACCCCCACAGCCTTGGCGTATGGGGACAATGCTGTAACCAACTGAGCTACCTACCTACTGGGGGCAGGAACAATGATTATAATATACTCACTACCTTATTTTCCTTTAAAAGTTATTGTGCAGGTATACACGAACATACATTTTTAGGAACTTAGTATCTAATAAAATTACATCAAATTATTATTATGCTATGTTCATTTATAGATTCCTTAAAATCATCTGATTGCACGGTTCTTTTCTTCTATATTAAATCAGACTCACAATGTTCATAATATTTATTAAATGCGTTATTCTTTGCTTGCCTACAATCATGTCCACTGGCTTCCCTTATAACTTGGCTTAAAGATAAGTTGTTTGTGTTGGCCACTTTTGAATTTCCTATTGGTTTCCAAGGTTAAGAGCACATGGCTCGCTATCTCCTGTGAACAAGCGGCACTATTTACAGCAAATATAATTCAAAATATATTAATAGATTCACATTTATCTTCTGCAGCTAAATGGCTTCTGTCTCAAAGAGACCTGTATGTATTTTTCTGAATTTATTGTTACGGAGTAGCAAATGACAGAAACCAGTAACTCACAGAGATACCTATCAAATAATTATTAAAGATCACTCCATGCCCAGTAACAGAGCAATTCTTAAAAGACTGAGATTACAGACGACTCTCAAATAATCATGCCAGTAAGATAAGCCCTGTAAAGCTGTCGCAAATCAGGGCCTGGGCAGGCTCTGCCAATTGGGCACCAATTCATAGCACTTGTTCACATCTCCTTCTAAACTGCTAATTAAACCGAATACATGTGTAATTGCAGAAATCAACTTTTGTGGGGTATTGAGATAATTTTCAGAACACAGTACAAAACACCCCAATTATAATATAATTCAAACATAAAGGGATGAAGGGACTTAGCAGGGATCAAGCCATCGTGAAGTGTCTCTCATGTCAGAAACAAATGAATTTAGACTTATTCACACACAAAGAGAGAAGGACCAGAAAAGAGCAATGTAACAAAAAGAGGATAATCTATCAAAAAGGTTTACTAGAACAATGAAATGGTGCCCTTATGAAGTATATAAAAATAAATGATAAAAAAGTGAGGGGAAATTAAACTAATAAACTTATACTTTTACCATACATTAGTGCTGATTTGAGGGTTCTACATCTTAATTTGCTTTATGGAATCATTCTGAGGAGGATACTATTACCTGCATTTTATAGATGATAAAGATGAGATGATATGTAGAATTGTGGTTAATACCTGTCAACACTAAGTGTTTGATACATAGTGGCTGTCGTTATTTATTATTCTGTTTCGTTGCTGTTAGCTCTGAAGAGTTTTATTTGCATAACGGCATTCATAGCCTTAAAACCTTATTACCACCATTATAATAATTTCTATTTTAAAATGTCTTTAAGTAGATTTTGTTTTATATGCCATATAAGTACTAATTTATTATGTAGCTTTGGGCAAATCACCGATCTCATCATCTTGTTGTCTAAGTCACGCAATGACCCATTCCCTACCTACTTTCAAGGGAGACTCCCCTTATTATTTATATGAAAAAATTATTAAAAAACAATACATTTTCCTAATTTTGTGTAAAGCCACATTTTAATTTCATCAGTTAGAACCACCATAAATTATGGTGTAACATAAATGTTGATACTTAGGGTTTCAAGGGAAATAATCAAGTGTTCATATCACAAAAAATCTGAAAGAGGCTAGTGGACCATTTTCCTTCAGAATAACAGCATAATAGAGTCAACATCCTGAGTTTCATTATATGTCATTTAGCTTAAAGTCACAGAACCTATTGAATTTGAAGTGTAGATGTGCTGTACAGTATACTTGTAATAGGGTAAGCATTAACCCCAGGTACTTTATTCACTGGTTAAACTTAATAGTTACCTTTCATATGCTTCGATTTCATTGCTAGCGCATTCTGTATACACATGCACATATTTATGGCATCCTTCTGCCGTGGCTGGGGAGGCGCTGCACTCAATGGGATGATGCACATGTACACGGAAAGAGTTAGAAGCCTGTTTCTGGAGTTGGTCCAGAGACATTCAAAGATTGTAGTAACAAAGCAATTAACTTTTTAATTATGCAAATTATTCAATAAAGCAAGTACTAAAAGATGTTTAAACACTATAATACTCTTAATATTGTCTCAATAATGTTGGAAATTACAAAATACACAAAACGTTTCACCTTAGTATGCAAACTTAGTGGGGTTTTTTTTTCTCATTTTTTTCTCTCTGTAGGCTAAATATAGGACAAAGACTTCCATACACCTATCACTACCTTCATAACTACTAGACTGTGTTAAATACTATGATTTTCATAATATGTAACCAAGTTAGAAAATATCTTAGTTATTTCAAGACTTAGGCACACATTTTAACTATAACACCAGTCCCCTTGCCTCTCTAGGGAATAATTATTTTAATTATGGCTATCATTAGTTGATCTGCATTATTGAACTTGCTCATACTTGCTCAGGAAGTTTCTTTACATACAATAACAAATTAAAACACATCAGGTGAAATCACTAGAATAAACGAGTGAGAGGACATATGTGTCATCCGCACAGAATTTCCAGCTCACCTGTGCTCAAGTACTGTTATGTCTCACTACATTTTCTTGTGGTCAGGAGAAGACATGCCTTACAGAAGGGACATGCCTTACAGAAGGAGACCGATGACTGATTTGGGGCTGGCATTTAATACACTGTACTTTGTTTTTCATACTAAAATAATAATATTTTTATTTGACACAGAATCGCTTCACTTACTTGGAAACACACATAAAAGCAGAAAAGAGGATGCATATTTCAATGAGGATAAAGTAAAAAACAATCTTTTTTCACTGACGAGCTGTCATATTAACTTGCTAATAATTGACCTAGTTATTAAGCGAGTGAAAACTCCTGTTTGCTCTGCTGTTCATTTGTAATTGTCATTCACATATATATAATACACCTGACAATTCATATATACGGCAATTCATATGTATAGCTATATATATGAACATCATGTGCGTGTGTATATATACACACAAACACATATATGTATACACACACAGTGCTAAGAGCACTGTGCTGAGAACTTACATCAGTGCTAAGGCCTGCATTTCCTTCCTTGGGAAGAACGCGTGGCATTTCTGGAGTGACGAAGGGAGTTCTCTTGCCTCAATAAGGGAGAAAATAACAGGGGACATAATATACCACATGGAGAGATGCCTGCCTCTGAGCCTTTTTCATTTGAGCTGCTTGAGAAATATTGCTACCTGTTATTGCTGAGACACACGTCTTTCTAAATGAAGGTTATGCCAAAGAGCAAAAGGATCCATTATAATATTTTTTGCACTTCATTTAGCTAGTGTCCTTATTGATTGGACTTTATGAACTATCTACATGTACTTGGTATGCCTTCTTAAACAATTTTGAGGGTGAATGTTTTATTTGCTAGTTCAGCATGTGGAAAATAAGACCTCTCAGTTACTACATATTTTGGATGCTCATTCTGAAATTTATGAGCAAACTGTAAGAAGATCTAGCATCACTCGCCTGGGAAACACACACTCCCATACACATGCACACACATACACGTGTCCACACATACCATTCTTAATGGGCTGGGCTGAGAAGGCTACAGCACATCATAAAACTAATTCCAGTAATAAATTACGCCTTCAGAAATATTTTATTTTGGAGATGTTCTATTAAATTAAAGTCAATAGTTTCATCAATTGCAAACTTGACAGCCTCTTACCATATAGAGACTTAACATCATAAACATAGGTAATCTTTTGTATATTAAAGTAGGCTTTATTAAATTGCAAATAAAAAAATTCATAGTCCATGTGCTTTTAACATTTGGATCACTTTCTCTTAATTAACATGCCAGCCAGGAATCCAATATAATCCTTTAAGTAAAATACTAACAAAAAAGACTGTACAGCTAACCTAAGGCTGTAATTTTCAAATGCCTTCTACTGCCCCCCACCAGGAACAATATGTACACTTATACTTTTACAGTATAGACTTAGGACATTGTCGTCTGTGTTAAACTATCTATATAAGTATTTGAAATTATTGCTTCAAGTTTATTTCACTGGATTGCTCAAATATTTCATCATTTCAAAATATCTTTTACACCTAGAGGTCTGTTTTTCCTTGCAAGGAATTTTCTTTTTTAATATCAGCTTAAAAATCTCTAGGAGCACTTAGGCTTAGCACTGCTAACATCTAACGACAGGTCTCAACAAGAAACCCTGCACCCCATGACTAATGCTGACGGAGTTGGTATTTCAAGTTTCTATTAAAAATGTATGGTAATCTGATGTTAATATACCAGTTATTTATAATAACAGTTTCAGTATTGTGGTATATTAAGCTTTTCATGCTCTTTCTCTCTGCACTGGAAGCCAGCCATCACTCCGTTTCTGGCTTCTGCAATGCTTGTTATAATGAAGTCCTTCTATTACTTGTAATAAACCTTCATGGAGGCGATCTGAGATAGAAACTGCCAATAGCTGAATTCTCTTTAGTAGGGACTGGTATTCTGGTGAGACTTACGCATATTTATTTTCTTTTAGAATTTAGGGTTTTATGTTGAAATAGTATTTATTTACTTATTTATATCATTGCACAGTCTCTCTGCTCTAAGAAAATTGCTCCATAAAATACTTGGTAATGTAAATGTGAGAATGAAAGTTATATATCTGGTAATTTATTAAATTTATGGCTTGTAGGAACATGACTCTCTCCATAAAAGAATCTAATATACACATTGGAGAATATTCTAGTAATGCCTTGTAAAAATGGGATGCTGTTGTAATTTGAAATCTCGAAAGCATGAACCACTGTAGAAGTAAGCCTTTGGCACTTCTTATCATTCATGGCCTGGCTTTGCAAATCTAAATTTAATGTAAGAAAATTTAGAATATGCAATTATTTTGAAAAAACACACTCCTACACAGAATGTGACATTCCATGGGCACACCTGATTTTGATGTATTTCCTTACCTGTTTCTTTTATTGGAAAAAAATGGGAGGGTCAATTTGGAGTATGTAGTTTAATAGGGTTTGTGTTAGAAGAAAAACAGAGCAAGGCAGGTGAACACAGGCCTGGATTTAAGACCAGTGAACACCCCAGAAAGAACACTGATGTGTAGGCAAGAGGGGCTCAGGGTTTTGACAATGCTTTGAAACTGCATTTGGCTTTGCAATGTGTATTTAACCTCTTTCCTCATCTCCCAGGGATTAAGCTTTAAAAGTTCTGGCCCACATTTTAATAAAGAGTGGATTTTTGGGCCTTGAACTTTTAAGAAATTTATATCATCACCCTTTCTGAACTAATTTTGATCAAAACTCTATTGAGAAATTAAGTGTATATAGTTGATAAAGTATTTATTAACTTACAAAAGGTGATTTTAGGATTTGTCTTATAATAAATCCTCATTAATTGATTAAATATTTTTTAAAACTTAAAAGACTCTAGTTACACAATATAAAATTATATAAAATTACATTTTTATAAAAATAAAATATACAAGAGCAAAATACAAAAGCATATTTTGAGCACCTTGTACAAAAAAGAGTATACTAAGACCAAGATTTAATTTATGAGAACCAAGATTTATTTTGAGAACGTTTCTATGTAACGTTCTCAAAATAAGCTTAGCCATTATTTTTTTTACAATAAAACTCATGTGGCGTATGGCTTACATTCAGGACCCCCTCCAACCCAGGAAGTGTATTATTTAACTGAAATATAAAAGAGCATATATGTTGGGAGTGAGACAAGAACAAGTTCTTCACATGTATTAGCAGGCCCATATGCTGTTTATTATATTTGATGCTAGTGAACCAATTCTGACAGCTGATTGAAATGAAAAGAAATCAGCAATTCTGTGGAAGTATGAAAACTTGTACACATGTACCACTCTGATGCAGTTCTATCATCTGTCAGATTTCTCAAGAACGTACCATATTTTATTGGCCTGAAATAAAACATGATGAATTCATACATACATAATGAAATAAGATATATGCTTTGAGGGAATAGCATTACCCAAAGTTGACATTTTAGTTCATGTAATTTAAATGACAGTGTTGCAAAAGGTGTTCTCAAGTATTAACTGAATTCCAATTCAGAGCAGTTGCTTATCTCTTTGGTTGTACGTGAGTGGGTTGGGAAGAAAATAATACAAAAATTAAACTTTTACTAAGAGTCTGAAATGTTTTATAGTCAAAGAATAGCTTGGGTTTTAAAAGTAAATTAAAATACATTAACTAAGAACAGTAGGAAAGTATCTCAAAATGAAGGATAAAGTGAACAGACTGTTTTTACTTTCCTTCTATTCTATATATCTGTGAGTAATCATTCTTTGAGCTTTCAAAACTATAAATAACAGTTCAGAGTGGAGTTATTTTGACTTTACAAAGGAAATCATTTTATACATGAAGTGTTTAAATCTAGTTAAACACAAAATGGCTTTGTGTAGCTTCTGCTAATTATATTTAAGGCTGAAGCATTTTTGACAAAAACATATTTCACAATTGTGAATAGATTATTACATTTCTGTGCCTCAGTCCACTCAGAATTGATCATTGTTGTTTAATTTTACTAAGTTAGAATATGGTAATCGATACTAAAAGAAAGGAGGTAGCAAGAAAAATTGTAAAGAAAAGAGAAACTTCAAATGAAAAACCTGTAAGTAACCTGTGCTTTAAGGAAGGATGGTTGAATAGGGAGATTTTTATCCGTGAATTATCACCATAAGTTGATTGCTATATCCTGTCTTCACATGTGTGCACACATCCGTGAGGCTAGAAAACGAAGATAAAAATTATCACCTAGTATTTAAGTTCCACGATTAGGGCATCCAAGGGATGGTCCTAGATGATGAGTGCTAAGCGGGGTTGGACCCTTGTCTATTTGGACATGGAGCCTTACTCTATATCTACAAAGTCAGGATGGGACAGGTTATAAACTGGAGAGCTTGGTTTCATATTTATGATATGTAATTTTTACAAAAAATTCTCTTGAAAATAATTCCATGAATTATTTGTATGTACAATGGGTAGAATGGGGGCCTGTATTTATTCGTTTATTAAATGGCTCACCTACTAGACTTCATGCTACATGAGGATGAAAATCCTGGCTTCATGGTAATCATATCTTCAGCTTCTAGGGCAGTGCTTGGCAGGTGCTCAGGGCATACTTGTGGAATTAATTCAAGATTAACTTAATATCCTCTGTGTCCATCGTCCATCTGCAATTTCCACCTTGGCTTTATGCTTTATTTTTCTTTGCTTGCTCTTTTGATAACTTAGTCTAGGTAGAGTTGGAGGTGGAGAAATAAGTCAAAATGATTGATTACTGCATTCTGTATAATAAAATGAATAAGCAAATTCTAAACTCTGTGGAAGATTGCAAACTTTCTCACTTAAACTTCATCCTGTTATTACGGACCATACATTTGTTACTATAACAAGTGTTTGAATATAGGACAGGATATTTATTGTGTTTAATGAAATCGTGAACCTGGGCTTTTATGAAGAGTGTATTTTGTATTTCAAAACTGTGCTTCTCTACTAAGTATATTTTTATCCTCTGTGCCCTAATTAACAGAACTAAGGTGCATCAACAAAAAAAATCTTAATTTCATAGTTGAGAAGTACTTCTTTCCAACGTTCTATTCATGAAGGTCCTGGAGGATCAAAGATACCAGCTGGGTGGTACACACCTAGTATTGGGGAGAATCATCACATCCTCTGCATACCACACTCTTAATACAGTTATTTTCTAGATAATTTGACATTGATTAGTAAACTTGATGAGTCTGGTGATTTTTAATTTCATTTTGAGAACATCATAGTTGCTAATTGAAGAACTTAATACATTGCCCATATGGAGTTAAAGATATATTTATATTGTATTCATTCATTCACTGATATTTGAAATCTGATTTTTTTTAAGCTGAAAGATTTAAGTCAAGGAAACCTGTACAAACTGTGGGAAAAGTTAGTTAAATTTTTGTCTTTTTCTACCATCCATGTTATTCTTTACACATTTCATTTTATATTCATAAAGATCCTTGAATATGTTTTTCTAAAATTACAGTCTGTTTTGTTCTCCTGAAAGAGGGTTAGATGGCATTGGGTGGAAATTAAGATTTGCTGTGGATTTTCTGAAGTCTGTAAAGTGTTTAGAAAACACTGTAAAAGTGTTTTCTTTAGAGTTTCTAAGGTAGTTTATTTTACATTATCATATTTATGTTTTTTAATTACTCATATTCACTTTAACCTTCATACCAATTCTGATGCATCCGTCTTTGCACTCTTGTTTATATCTTCCATCCTCCCCCCACCTCACCGTATTCTATTTTCTCAGCCTGAAAAACAATTCAATTTCTTTAAACAAATACTTCTTTAAAAAATTACTGAGTGTTTATTGCCACGAGTGTAAATAATTTACATATTTTATCTCACTTAACCCTCACAACATTATTAATATGTAGGTTTTATTATTTAACAAGAGAGTAAATGGAAGCTCACAGACCTTAGGTGATTTACTCAAAGTCATGCAGCCAATGAGTTACTGAGATGGGGTTTGAAGAAAATCTGTCAACTTAAAAAAATTTGTGTTCTTTCTATTATGCTGTGTCTAGCCATGATGCCCTTCTCTCCCTGGAATGGTCTCAACCTCTTTTCATTTCTTTTCTTCTCTTTTCTCTTTTCTTTCCCTTCCTTTCTTCTTTCCTTCCTTTGTTCCTTCGTTCCTTCGTTCCTTCCTTCCTTCCTTCCTTCCTTCCTTCCTTCCTTCCTTCCTCTCTTTCTCTCTTTCACTCTCTCTCTCTTTCTTTCTTTCATTGTTCAATTACAGTTATCCCATTTCCCCCCCTGTTGCTCTCCCTTGTCCTTCCCACCCTCTCCCTCCCTCAATCTCCGCTGTGTTGTCCATTACCATGGGTCCTTTATACATGGTCCTTGACTAAACCCTCTCTTTCTTTCCCCCTTTATCTTTCTTCCCCCACCTTTCTGGTCACTGTCAGTTTCTTCCTTATTTCCATGTCTCTGGTTCTATTTTGCTCATTTGTTTGTTTTGCTCTTAGGTTCTCTTTATAGGTGAGATCGTATAAGTATATGGTGAGACTATTTGTCTTTTGCCACCTGGTTTTTTTCTCTTGGGATAATACTCTCAAGATCTATCCTTGCTTTTGCAAAGGGTAGAGTTCTTCTTTCTTTCTGCTGCATAGTTTTCCATTGTGTAAATGTACCACAGTTTTTTGATCCACTCATTTCCTGATGGGCACTTAGGTTGTTTTCAGCCCTTGGCTATTATAAATTGTGCTGCTGTGAACATTGGGGTGCACAGGTTTTTCTGAATTGGTGTTTCAGGATTCTTAGGGTATAATCCCAGCAGTGGAATTGCCGGGTCAAAACATAGTTCCATTTTTAGTTTTCTGAGGAAATTCCATACTGTTTTCCACAGTGGCTGCACCAGTCTTCATTCCCACCACCAGTGCACTAGGGTTCCCTTTTCTCTACAACCTCACCAGCACTTGGTTGTTTGCTGATTTGTTTATGATGGCCATTCTGACCAGTGTGAAGTGGTATCTCATTGTAGTTTTAATTTGCATCTCTCTGATGGCTAGTGATGTTGAGCATCCTTTCATATGTCTCTGGGCCCCCTGTATGTCCTTCTTGGAGAAGTGTCTGTTCAGGGCCTTTTCATCTGCATCTCTTTCAATTCTTTCTTTGAAGTTTACTACAGGTATCACCTCTTCTATGGAGCCCTTGCTGACACTTTTTCTTAGCTCTTTGAATTTCCCATGTCTGTATTAGTACATATTATAGTATCAATCTTCTACCTGTTTATTTATGTCAGCATGAAATGAATTTGTTTTGGCTGTTTTGAAATACCTTTGCAATTATTTTTAAGGCATCTTAATTTTTATTTGAATATGATGAGTATCAATGATAATATACCATACATAGAAGCAAATGGGCTTTGGACCCTCTGTAGTTTTTGAAAATTCGAAGAAGTCCTCGTTTGAGGAGTGCTAGCTAAAGCAGTATTTAACACAGCGTTTCACACAATTGAGCACTCGTTGAATATTTGATGGACAAACCTGAATAGCAAGATAACAACTTCTAGTTGCAGACTGTAAATGCACCATCTGAGAATGTAGGCTTTCCACAGTTTCATAAATGTGCTCTAACAATCACAGGTTAAGAAGGGAGGGAGCAAAACCCCCACTAAAACATAATTTAAAAAATAGTAAAATTGAATATTAATTTATCAATTGAGTAAAATACTATATTAATTAAAGTAATAATTCTAAGTGAATGTTATACAGTTCATTAGTCAACAGCAAGCCAGGTACTGAGGTAGGCTGTCAGTTTTTATAAAGGGCATAGAGGATCATGCTATTAGGTTATAGATTATGAGATTTTTAGAGGGATTTGTAAAACATTAAAACTTTGAAAATAAGCAAAATATAGATTTGTTGGAAACTTTATAAAAAGTTTTCAATGTATCTAAATCTTGAAATTTTAATAGAATTGTCAGAAAATATGTTCAAACTTCAGGTTTGTATATGGCAACATTTTAACTGTCATTATGAAATTTGATTTTTAGGGAGTAGTCTGTAATACGAAATTAAATTTATGAATATCTTTAAAGAGAAAAAATAAAACTTATTTCATGATTTACTTGAGTTAAGAAATTTTAAGCATCATATAGTAGCATTTACTATATTGTACTTTAAATTTATAAATTTACCAAACCCAGTTAACATATAATTTGGCATTAGCAGCTAAAGTTGACAATTAAATCCTTTTTATACTGTTTGCTAATTTCCTCTTTGTGCAATGATCTTACTGAAGATGGAAGCTGGTAATATTAAACACTTTTATTTAGTAGATTTTATTGCCATTAACCTGTGCATTTTAGGCCTTTAATTCGCCTTTACATTTTAAGAATACAAAAGGTAATCTAGGATGCTAGATACCATAACACTTGCCAAAAAAGAGTTGAACAAAGGATTAATAACTATTTTTTCTTCTTAAGTCAGTTGTAATTCATATTGATTGAAAAAGCTTCAGGTGGAGCCTACAACAATGATTTTTTTTCTTTGCCTTGTATTTTCTTTCTTTTTCCTTCCTGTGGTCTCAGTAGTTAAGTCCTGACCAATAACCTTGTTTAAGATGAAGGCTTATATGATTGAAGGCTTATATTGTATGTTTTATAACTTAAAAATACGACCTGTTCTTCATTAACAGTAAGTGAAATGGGCAATGTCATATCTACACTAGAGTGATTTCCCGAGTGATACGAGAACATGTAGCATTCCATCCTCCACAAAGATTTCCGATTCCACCTCTCCCTGTTCCCTCCAGAGTCCATCTTTCTTAATCCTTCCTGCCACAGTCAGCACAAAGAAGCAGGCTAGCCCCTCCACAAGCCAGCCTTGCCCATACATACGATGACACTAGCATTGATTATGAAAATGCACTTTTTGGTGATTATCCAGCCACTATTAGCAAGAAGAGGAATGAAAGAATCTGAACCATTCATTGCCTGGAGCATGGTCTCTTCCAGAGGAATGCTTTAGCCTGTTCCTGTTCAGAGGAGTCCTGGGTAAGAATGTGACCCAGACTTAGAGTTAAAAATACCTGTTTTCTAATTGTTACAGAAAATTTACTTTAGAGAAGGACCTCCCAAATAGGGTAAGGAAAACCATACTGTTATCAGGAATGCTTATGGCATCTAGTAATAGCCTTCTATCATGTATCCTTGTACCAGAAGCATCAGGTTTTGGTAACAGTTTACTGATACTGAGCAGAGGACAGCAGTCCTACTGCCTAATTCATCTTTAGTACCATAAATTGCCCTATGTGTTTCTTCCCCCAATCACGGTGTGTCCTGCTGGTCCTCTCACCACGCAATTCCGATTGGACAAACTTCAGACTTGCCAGCACTCAACAACTTCCTCCACACCACACAACATTGAGCTGTGTCAGCCTCTCTTTCTGCAAACGATTTCTTTCTCTCGGCCTTTATCTGTATCCTGAGCCGTCTTCAAGAACCAGTTCAGTATGTCTTGTCAAAGTTTACTCCCCTTAAGCTATTGCCTTTAACTTGCAAGCACTCCAAACTTTGACCCTTACTTTTACCCCCCCTAAAGATTGTGTTCCTTGAGAATACCAATTAAACCTTTAGTTTACTACCTGAATTGGGTTCTCTGGGCTTGTTTCACTGAATCACACAGCTAATATCTTAATATCAGTATTTCTATCTTGAACACACACCTAAAAAGAAAAAGAAAGGAAGCTAGGTGAGGCAGACTACAGTGGGCAACCCATATTCCTGTTTCTACTACATGATGGGGAATTTCCAGGTCCTGTCCTTTTGGAAAAACAATCTCATTACAAAGTCTTTATTGTCAATGCTGTCCACTAATAATCGCAAATTATCTTTCCATCTGCTTTTTATTTTCATGTATCATATGGTCCATTTTACTTCTTTTTTATTTAGGTGGCAATCTAGCTCATGTCATTGTTTATAAGCCAATTTCTACCAAATACCCATTTAGTACCAAGGAGTATTGTATTATTCTGATCCTTCAAATACGAAAAAAAAGTTTTCAAAAAGAAAAAAAAGTTTCCACTTTTATTGCCCTTAATTCATATAGTTGTATTCTCTACTCTATGAATTTATGACTCTTTTTTAAAAGATTTTATTTATTTTAGACAGAGGGGAAGGGAGGGAGAAAAAGAGGGAGAAACATATCAATGTGTGGTTGCCTCTCAGGCATCCCCTACTGGGGACCTGACCTGCAAACCCAGCTATGTGCCCTGACTGGGGATCAAACCAGTGACCCTTTGGATCACAGTCCAGTGCTCAATCCACTGAACCACACCAGCTAGGGCTGAATTTATGACTTTAAAATTTCAGTTTAATTATCATGCCTATCAGTCTATGTTATTTCAGTTATTTATAAGCTCATTTGTTTATAGAATCATTTTATATTACTTGTTACTTCTTGATAAGTTGCACTATTAGTGTTATTCTGTGGTTTTTCTCATAAGTAAATCTTTGGTTATTTTTGTATCTCTCACAGTGCAGTGCTAACGTCCAAGTATATTACTTCGTAATAATCTGCCCTTCCTAAGGTCAAAAAAATAATTTACTATACATAAAAAATCCATAAACTTTTATGAGTCAACATACAAAAAATGCCATATTCCATGCAAATATCTTGCCACAAATTATGAGCACATGGATTCTTTTGTTCTGGTTTGTGAGACTCCCACATTTGATTCTTCCAAAGACGAAATGTTGACCCCAAAATAATCACTGAGGAATATTTAAATTTAGTAATAATTCGATTTAATATTTTAACTTCAATATTACTGAAATACATAGGCTTTAATTTTGGAAAGGGATTTAAATTTTAAAATATGTGTAACAACAATTAATATTTTAAATGAAATACAAAATAAAACATTTATAAGGAAAAAGCTACAAAATTATGCTCAATCATATCCAAAGAAATTAAGTTTGCTACTTGATTTTCTTTCTTGTAATCCAGCAGGCCTAGATACTGATTATGCCCTCAAAATTTTTCTGATGCTAATTTTATGATAACCAGTTAGTTTGCAAATTTCTCAATTCAAAGACTGACTAATACTGCTGCCTAAGCATTAGTTGAGTCATTTGATTTTAAACGGAGATGATAGCTAATAGTAAGCAGTGTGTCAAAGACAAGAGGAGTTGAGAAAGTTTTGAGACACCCTGTCTAAACAGGATTAGGCAAGACCAAAGGGATTATCATGTTCCAAACCCCAAAGATTTTTGTGATAGCTGCTTTCCTAAACATCAGGATTAAAGTTTTAAATCTCATTCAGAAGCAGGAATGCAAACACAGCAGTCAGGAAAATCCCTGTCTTTAGATAAAACTTCAAGAATGCCCTGCCTTTTTGTAAATAACACAGTGAGAAACTTATTTGTGATAGGGGTCAAAAACAGTTTTCCCATAACAGAAAATTATTTTTCTATTTGTATTTTTTACAATACCTTTTTTATTACTTTCTCAATTAAGACTTTATGTTTTGGGGGAGTTTTGATTCACAACAAAATTGAGAGCAGACGCAGGCATTTCATATACACCCCCTGCCTCCACACCTGCGTGGGCTGCTTCCACAGTGGGACACTGCTCTTCTTCTCCATAGAACGTGCATATATCTTTGCAAGTTTCTCCCTGCTATGTATAAAAGCTTCTTTAAGTAATGTGAAGAGTCCTTTTATATTTAGTTTTTATTTAAATATAAATATGCAAAATTAAAAATTTCTTAAAAAACAAATACTAAAAGCAAAATTGGTAGCAGTATTTGGTTATGTGGTTTGGTATTATTTCATATACTGATATCATTAAACCAGTTACTCACTATTAAAATTCAGATAATTGACTATTATTAACTATTTGTTAAACATTTTCATTTTATTCTTTCCATATAATCCTATATATTTTCTTTTAAAAAATACATATATTTCAGATTAAACCGTGTATATAAAAATAATTAAAACATGAAACTTTTACAACTTTTATTAGTTTGTCCCTTTGCAGTACATAAGGATTCGACTAAATTTAATTATTTTTTATTAACAAGTTGAAGCTATTTTGATATCAAAACTATATGCCCTGCAGGGACTGTAAAAAAGAAGGTGCATTGTGAGCCACTTATACGGCAATCAGGTAGAAGCAGTTAGAGGAAATGATAATATTCTGTGTATCAGGGAAAGGTACATACACATATGTATAGTTGATTTTATTTATCCTATAGGTTTTGTTAAATCTGTTGTAAAAAAATAATCTACACCCACGTATCAAAGTCCTGCCTTATGCTACCATGTCTAGTCAAACAGCGAGTATGAGATGGTAGCTCACTATGTGTCTCAGGCCCCTGGCTCTTTAGTCTTTGAAGATTCCCATTGTGAGAATATTCAGATTACTCCTTTCAAAATACTTAACTTGTTTCAATTATCTTTGAAATTGATATACATTTGAAAAAAAGAAAAAGCAAGCTCAGGGTTTTTGGAAATTGTTTTATTGGCGAATTCTGTGGATGGACACCATTGTGGAGGGGCTGCTGATTTTCCCTTTACGTATTTCCCCATCTCCCTTCCCCAGGTGTTGCTGCCATCACTACCTTTCCCTTCCTTCCCTTTCCTCATGGCAAGACGCTTGGAAGAAGAGTGCTGTTAAGGCCTCTCCATTAATCAACAGGTATGGCGGTTCTCATGAAGCAGTGCAGCTGACCCTCGTCTGTGCTCTCCATTAATAGTCTGTCTCTTTTACATTTAGAGGATGTGTTTGTCCACTACACAGAGCCTACTGATTCGGAAGAATTGTCCAACCCAAGTGCATCTTCACATATTTCAGCATGCTCTGCATTTCATAATTCCCTGCAGTTGTAGATGTATTTTTTTAAATATAAAGAGCACAGATAATTAGTACTATCCTTTTCAGAGAAAGATACTATGATATTTTCTCAACTAATTATGTACGAAAGAAAAGGAACTTAGATGTTTGTTTAATATACCTACCACTTTCAACATCCTTCAAATAAGTGTTATGTAACATACCTTTGAAAATATAAAATGGGCTATTTTGTGAATTTTAACTCATATGTAATTATTATAACATTTAGATTTTAACTTATCTGGTTGTAGAAAATTAGGTAAAAAAAAGAAAAAAGAAAATTAGGTATAAGCCAGTTCTAATAAATCTAAATACCCGGCAAAGCCATGTCATTCAGATGCGAGAGCTGAATGTAGGCTAATTTCTGCAGCACTTTCCCGAACTCAGCTGGTGGCATTTGAGGACGATGGAGGACTGTTCCCTTCAGCAGTCCCCACATTACCTCTTTCAGGCTGCTACATTTTCAAAGGAACTAGTCGCCCAGGGCTCAAACTCCTGCAGTCATAACCTATAAAACATAAACACTCAGTCATCACAGGGAAACACCCACATTCTTGATTTCCTTTTTCACTAGAAGAACCAGTCCTTCTAGTTCCTGTGGGGGCTTGTTGTAAAGATGTATCAGGCTCTGCATTACATCCTTGTGACTCTTTCACAATCTTTGAGACTTGTGACGAGAATGCTGCCTTTGGGCTAGGGTAATTATTGGCAGACATTTTGTGAAAAAACAGCAAATGTGTCTATAGGTGTGCATGTGTGTGGCAGTATTTTTGTGGTGTTTTTAAATGATAGCTTAATTAAGATTTGTCTTTGTACAAAAACAAAGCAAAGCATTTTGATTTACACGCATTTTCATTGATCAACCATTAACCATTAAAGACTGGACAATTACTCTTCATTAAGTAATATGTGGTCTCTTATCCAATGAAGCTCTACAATTATTGATTGTGCTTCGTGATCCTATTTCTACTCCTGTTTCTATTCGATATGTTATGCTTTGCCGTGGATGCACACTGTGCTCTGGCCTCTGCATCTTTCTCCATTGTTACAATCTCTCATATCCACAGGCCTTTGCATAGTTGGGTCCCTCCATCTGGAGAGTCTGGGTCTGTTTGGCAAACTTTACAATAATAATAGCAAACACGCACTGTGGGTTTACCCTGTGTCAGGCACAGTGTTAGCGAGCTTAATATCCACTTTCTTAATCCATTCACACAAAGGAATCTTGAGTTAGACGCTTTTATTAGCCATATTTGATAGATAAAAAACAAGGTTCAGGAAAATCTAGTGTGGTTAAGGTCACTCAGAATTGACCGAAGTGGGGTGGACCTCCTGAGTCTCTGCAAGCTAAGCTGGGACTCACATTCATGCTCAATTCTGAGTTTCCGGAGGCTAATAATTTCATCTTGTCTTTCATGAACTCTTCTGTATCCACGGTGTTTGTTATTCACATATCGTTGTCTACAAAACAGTCATTTATCCTTTTCACCCTGTATGGGCCTTTCTCCTCACCTACATTTCCCTCTACTGTGTTTTAATTCCCCTTAACTTGTGGCTCTTTACTATTATTAGCTTCACAGATCACTTAATATATTTTATCATAAAAAATAATTCATTAGTTCCCCCAAATTGAGGCCTTGTAATTAAAAACCAAGTCAGTCTAAAATTATTGCATCTGCAGTGAAAAGATAATTTAAATTTTATAAAATTTATTAAATCTAGTCATACAAAAGATTAATAAGTATGCTTATATTTCATATGGAAATAAGGGAATTAACCCAAAATGTTATAAATTTTTGAGGAAAGGTAATCAGAAAAATTAATTTTTACATTATTGGCAAATAAAGGAAATGCTTACCATATTAAAAAAAGATCTTATCCTTTTATAAACAAGAAATAATAAGTGAAAAAGTAAAACATAGATGAGAAAAAAAAGGACAAACTGAGAAAAACAAATAACCTTTGAGAAAAAAGCAACAAAGATTTTGGAAAAGGGAATAAATAGAAAAGCAATAAGAAAATAAAAAGAAACAATTGAAATCCACGGATACTCTGAGGACTTTAAAAGAATATGAAATAAAACTTGGATGGAAAAAAATCAATGTAGCTAGAAAAAATAATTTTACTTATGAATTCATATTTCCAATACACTTAGAAAAACCTTTGAGGTAAAATGACAGCGTAGAGAAAGGGCAAGTTAAGACATGTTGATTTGTGTATACTGTATTTTTCTAGGACCTTTTTTCTGTGGAAACAGTGCTTTTGAGAGCAAGATAAGACCTTAAGTATTAATTTGGAGCTCTGTGTTTAGAAATAAAAAGGTACTGAGAGAATACAGTTGAGGGAGGGCTTGATGGAAAATTAAGATAGAAGTCAAAATATCCCTTCCTACCATGCTCTCTACCAGGGTAGTCATAGAATAAGCTAATCAATCTATGAATATAAGGAAGCATTTAATATCTGTTTGTGTTTATGTGGAGTATGTGGAGCATAGAACAAATGTTTGTTCCATTAGTCATGGAATTTTAAGACTTGGTAGAGAGATATGGTCAACCAATCCAGTTTTAGGTTGTGTATGTATCTCTCATCACCATCACAAGAATTCCTGCTTGAATAATTCCATTGACACAAACAACAGAAGTAGCTCACTATGTTTTGGAACATCTTTAACTTCCCAGCTTTTTCTTATATTGGATCAAAATCTGCCTTTCTGTAACTTGAATCCATTTATCCTGGGTTTTCCCTTTGGGGAGATACAAAATAAGTTCTATTCCTTTCCAATGAAAGTTCTTCCAAAACCTAAATTCAGAAAGACACTCTGCCATGATGTCTAGATATACAGTGTCTCCCAATACGTTCCTTTCTGAGTTAACTGTCCCAGTCTCTCTAACTGCTCCGTGTTACTTGGTTGCCAAACCGTTTAGCATTTCATTTAGTGCAAAATGCGTTTTATGAAACAAGGAGTTCAGGATGGGCTCCCCCAGTTTATATTCTTATATTTAGTCAGTTGAAAAAGCCCAAAAATCAATTTAGAGAAAGGAAAAGAAAAAAGAAAGTACAGTTTAAAATAGCGTATTGCACTGATCTGAATGAGTGCATAATAGAGGTGTGGTTGGGATAGCATATAATATAGTATAAACATAAAATGAATTTAAGTATATACAAAAATGGATGCAAAAAGGTTGAAAAATGAATTAGCATTAAAATAAAGGTAAAGGTGAAAATGTGCAGTCTTTCCTTTTTACTTTTTAATTGAATATATATATATATAAATATATATATATTTATATATATATAAAGCCATATATATATATGGCTTTAGTTGGTGCCTGAGAAGCATCTTTTCCTAAGAAGCCCATTCACCAAGTTCAACAATTGGGCACTTAAAAAAAAAAAAAAACCCTTAAGTGGATAATAATATCAGGAGAAATAAAAGAGAAACAAAACAAAAGCAAAACAAAACAAATTATTTTCTTAATGAAAATTACCAACTTTGATGACTAACTGAAAACATGTGCTCACATGGTGGTCAAAATTGCACAAAAGAGGATGGAAAGATGTGCTATCATTTAGAATCAAGGAGCAGATAAGGTGCTTCCCAGACACAGTAAAGATAAAGGAGTTCATCGTCACCAAGCCATTATTATATGAAATGTTCAAGGGGCTTATTTAAGAAAAAGATCAAAACTATGAACATAAAAATGGCAATAAATTCATAACTATCAGCAAGTGAATCTAAAAAACAAACTAAGCAAACAAGTAGAATAAAGACAAAAACATAGATATGGAGATCATTTGGAGGGTTATCAGTTGGGAGGGGCAAAGGGGAGAATGGGTGAAAAGTACAGGGATTAAGGGATTAGGAAGTACAAATTGGTAGATATAGAATAGGCAGGGACATGTTAATAACAGTATGGGAAATGGAGGAGCCAAAGAACTTAGATACAAGACTCATGGATATGAACTAGGGGGGGATTGCCAGAGGGAGTGGGGGGTACAGGGTGGGAGGAAAAAAGGGGGAAATTGGGACAACTGTAGTAGCATAATCAATAACATATATTTTTTAAAAAAGAAAGATGTGTAGAGCATGCCCTGTCAGATATGAACTTTCCTTAATAAAAGTTAATGAAAAGTAAATCTTTCATGTATGTGGATTCTTCCTTAATGCCAAATTGTTGTCAGTGTCCCTTGGTGAGTCCTGTTTATGAATAGATCATGGCACTCTCTCACAGGCCAGCCTAGGTGACTCTCAGTGGGTTCCTGCACAGAATACATGGCCTTTTCTAGAACTGGCAAGTTTATTTAATGTGCTGGCAGAAAATACCTTTTACGCCACCTGGCTTTTCCCTGACCCTACCCAAGGATTTCATTTTCAAATGTGCTTCATACATTATGAACCTATATAATTTTAATGAATGCCTTCCATACAGTAATTAAAGTGCTTGACTTCATACTCTCCCAACCTACAGTGCCTACATAAATTCTTTCTCTATAATAATGAATGTTGCTCTCTGTCTTGTATGAATATATGCTCCCTATTTGGCCTTCTTTAGATTCCATTCTCAAAGCAATACCCTTTAGTTATTTGATAACATGTAAGATGCCTCGGCAATATTCGTAACAGAGTACCTCCATCTGCTTTGTCTACCACCGTTGTTGAAGATGCATGCAATGTGCAGCATGTCTAATTTAATACCTTTCGCTCTGCCTTTAGCATTTTAGGAAGAGGGGAGTGAAATGTAGGAGATGTGAATCAATCGCTTTACCTCTCAAGACCTCATTTACTTCACTGAAATGATGGATTTCACTAGTTGGTTTTTGAAGTAACTGCCAACTCTCTACAGAATTTGGAAGACCAGCAATTTTAGAAATTGGTATTTGTTTTAGGTTTGCCAGTACAGTATATTGAACCTCCCTGGGTCATGATTTACTCATCTGTAAAATATGGAGACCAAACTGAATCAGGGATATAGTCTTTAGTGATAACATGTATTGACTTATTTTTTCTTTCTGGAGCATTCCCATCAGATGGATTGTGAGAACTGGCTTCGACTTAGGAGCAGGGAGTGCTATGATTATGTGATCAATTACCTTTTATGTGCAGGCTTCTTAACATAATTTCTAGGAAGGCTTCTAATTCAAAAAAGGGAAAAGATTGATGATTATTAATAAGTTAAGCTGCTTTTTTTCCTTTTTGCTGCATATGCACGTGCTTCTAAAAACATATGAATCCAAGAAAATGTTTGCTCTAAGGACAGGTTGAGGAAAAGACAGCAATTTGAGATATTTGAAGCACGTTAGTACAGAAGAGAGAAGTATTTTATTCATTTTTGTGATTTCTGAGGTCAGAACAAGTGCCAGTAGGCTTAAATGAGAGAAAATTACTTGCTTATAAGGATGAAATGTGTTACGATAAGAAATGTGTAATAAAATATGCTCCAAGAATAGTTTTGAAACCAGTGTCACTGATGTTAAAACTTAGGTTGCTCAATAATTTCTCAAAACCATTCTTAAAGGAATTCATTCACGAGATAGCTAGTGAGACAAAATGAATCCCAACCTTAATCGTCTGTGATTCCTTGATAACCATCAGACATAATAATAGCAACACTACCGTACTGGAATTTGGTGTCACAGTTCTCAAAGATGTCATTGGACATGGTGCTTCAGAATTGTAACACCAGTCAGCTGTTTGCTGGTGCTGTGGTGTGGTAGTGAAGTGCTCCTGAAGAGAAGTTCACTGATTTTCATTTGAGGAACCATGGTTTTTTGGGGTTTTTTTGTTTTTTTTTTTTTAATCTGGAAACTCTACTCTTTAATCTATTGTGAATGATATTTTATTTTTAAACTAATTAATTTTCTTTTTGTCTTTTAAAAAAATTTTATTGTTATTCAATTACAGTTGTCTGCATTTTCTAAATTAATTGATTTTCAATGACAGTTGACATACAACATTATATTACTTTCAGATGTACAACAAAGTGATTAGACACTTATGTAACTTACAAAGTGATCACCCCGATAGGTCCAGTACCCATCTGCCAACATACATAGTTATTATAATATTATTGAGTATATTCTTTAGGCTGTTCCTTATACCCCTGTGGCTATTTTTGTAACTGGCAATTTGTACTTAATCCCTTTCAGCTTTTTTACTCATCCTCCCAGTGCTCCTCTCATCTGGTAACCATCAATTTGTTCTTTGTATTTCTGAGGTGATTGTTTCTCTTTTGTTTGTTCGTTTTTTTCTGTTTGTTTCTTTTTAGATTCCACATTTAGATGAAATCATGTTATTTGTCTTCCTCTGACTTATTTCACTCAGCATAATACTGTCTAGGTCCATCCAGGCTTTACAAATGGCAAGATTTCATTGTTTCTTATGGCTCAGTAATATCCATTGTATGTATGCACCACTTTTTTATCCATTCTATTATCGATGGATACTTAGGTTGCTTCTCTGTCTTGTCTATTGAAAATAATGCTGCAATGAACACAGGGTTGTGTATATATTTTCAAATTAGTGTTTTAGATTTATTTGGATAAATACCCAAGAGTGAAATTGCTAGGTCATAGATATGGTAGTTCTATTTTTTAGTCTTTTGAGGAAACCCCATACTGTTTTTCACTGTGTATGCAACAATTTACAACCCCACCAATAGCGGATGAGGATTTTCTTTTCTCTCCATCCTTGTCAACACTTCTGTGAGGTGGTATCTCATTGTGGTTTTAATTTGCATTTCTCTGATGATTAGTGGAGTTGAGCATCTTTACATATGTCTATTGGCCATCTGTATGCCCTCTTTGAAGAAATGGCTATTCAGGTCCCCTTGCCATTTTTAATTGGATTGCTTTTCTGTTTTTGGTGTTAAGTTTTATGGGTTCCTTTTTATATTTTGGATATTAACCCCTTACAGCATATGCTACTGGCGAATATCTTTTTCCATTTACTAGATTGATGGTTTCATTCACTGTGGAAAAACTCTGTAGTTTGATGGTGTTCCATTTGTTTAATTTTTTCTTTTGTTTTCCTTGCCCAAAAAGACACAGCTAAAAAAATATATTACTAGGAGCAATGTCAAAGACTTGACTTTCTGTGTTTTCTTCTAAAAATTTTATGGTTTCCACTCTTATATTTGAGTCTTCAATCTATTTAAGTTTATTTTTGTATATGATGTAGGAAAGTGGTCTAGTTTCATTTTTCTGCATGTATCTGTCCAGTTTTCCCAGCATCATTTATTGAAGAGACTGTCTTCACCTCATTGTTTATTCTCCCCTTCTTTGTCATGGATTAATTGATCATATTGTGGGTTTACTTCTGGGCTCTCTACTCTATTCCATTGATCTGTGTCTCTGTTTTTATGTCAGTATCTTGCTGTTTTGATTACTGTGGCCTTGTAGTATCAGGTAGCCTGATTCCTCCAGCTTTGTGTTTGTTTGTTTGTTTGTTTTTTAAGATTGCTTTGGCTGTCGGGGTCTTTTGCAGTTCCATATGAAATTTAGGATTATTTCTCCTAGTTCTGTGAAAACTGCTGTTGTGATTTTGATAGACATTGTATTCACTCTGCAGATTGCTTTGGATAATGTAGACATTTTAATGATGTTAATTCAATTTTCCATGACTACGGTGTATCTTCCCATTTACTTTTTTCTTCCTCAATGTTTTATACTTTTCTGAATACAGGTCTTTTACCTCGTGATTAAATTTACTCCTAGTTATTTTATTCTCTTTGAATGTTACTTTCATTGCAGTATAACTGACTGAATTTAAAAGTTGTAATACATGTGACTTGCAAAGATTATTTAATGTTGATTGTTTTCCGTGTATTAAGTAAGGTATGGGACGTAAAGCAGTCACACAGAGTCATAAGTTATCTTGTCTGGAAGAGATTATGAAAATTTCTCATTTTAAAACTGAATTCTATAGAACTGTAAAAAGGTGACTTTTTTCAAAGGTAATTTTTTTAAGGTCATCCAGTTAGTTTTTAAGATCTGTGATCCCGATTTCCTTAGTCCCAGTCTGAGTAACCGAATCAACTGCAGTAGCCTAAAAAATATAGATATTGGTGAGTTGGCATTTTTTTGTACGTTTGGATGAACTACTAACCTTAAGTCAGCAGGATAAAATAGGAAAGTAATCAAACAAACTTATTTATAAGAAACAGAAAAACATTAGGTAGTGTAGCCTGCTGTGTTCCTTGAAGGGAATAAATATTGGCATCTCTTTGAAAAGTTTACATTACAAACATTCTTTGTATCCAACTAAAACATGTCAGAAATGGTATCAGTCAAAAATATATTCCAACTTAAAATCAGGATTTGCATAATAAGATCTTATCACCTCCGTCTTGTAACTGGGGACACCTCGGCACACAGCAGCCCCAGACTCTACACTGAGTAAACCAGGGCAAGTTACACAATATTTCTAATAAGTGTTAACCTGATTCAACCATCATTATGTGAGCTTGCCTGTCCACTCGAATCAGCACAGCAGTCATCAATTAAGTAAATAGAACATCTGATTATAAAGAGAATTATTAAAACAGGCGCATTAGCTGGGTGTAATGGGATATTAGCTAATTGATGGGGGGAGGGGGAATGTCTGTAGACACCATAGTGCATATATTACTGAAGATTTGCATTCTTTCTGATCTTTGTTGATTAGAGCAATATGATAAGCCAATGTGTACAAATAGTATAGAAAATGCAGGAAAATATTTTTAAAACAACAGAGAAATATAGGTCTGATTTTAAAATCATTCCACTTTGTGAGAATAATAGACAGCTTGCCCATAATGCTAAAGTTGCACTGACTTGTGTATTCATAACGAGAACAAAGAATAAGGTTGGGAGGGCTGATGGCTTTCCAAAGATGTTTTGTCTAATTTATATTAATGTTTTTCCCCAATAAAACATCATGCTAGCAATGATTTTTTAAAAATTTCTGAACCAGTTATCAGAAAGATATTGTATAGTATGTATTTTCATATGTGAATTACACAGGTGTTGCATAGTAAATATATGTATGTGTGTGTGTATATATGACATTTTGTGACATATATATCACACACACACACACACTATATATATATAGTGATTCAAATATAATCTAGATTTATAATCTAATCTAATCTAATCTAATTATAATAAAATATAATCTAATTTAATCTAGATAAAATTCTAATTTTAACATGGACACCAATGGAAAAGGAACTTTCAGCTAACACATTAACTTTATTTGCAAACTCTGTGGAATCACATTAGGTTAGGGAAAACTATCCAGATATCTTTGGCTTCAGTGGCAGTGAAAAAAGAAGCAAGAATCAAACCGTGTGGTTATTATGTTTTGCAATAGCTGAACTTCAGAAAACTGTGGAACTGTGGTTATGCCTTAGAGACCGAAAATATATGCTGGACTGTAACAGGTAGACTGGTTTTCCATGAGAAAGTAAAGAGAGGAAGACATCAGTTAAAACTAGGCAGAACAAACTACATGTGCATGGAAAGAATCGGTGATGTAGGAGGCTATATTTTTAAAACACACTAAACTTTTATTTAATTTGTTTGTCGTATGACAAGACACGCAGGTGAAATGGGAACACACAAAAGTAAGAGTGAAGGAGTTAGCAAACTAAAAACATTCTGCCAGGCCTGCTAAAGAGTTCTTCTTAGCTATTTTACACGGGTAGCTGGATAGATAGGCTCTTCTTCACATTTCCAGAATATGCATCATAGATATGTGAGTGTTATGTAAACATAGCAACGTATCAAGTATAGTTCAAAGAATACATAATCTATTTATGGCTATCCAGGATGTCTTAAGTGGTGTGTCTTTATTATATCACAAAAAATGCAGTCATGTATAAAGGGAGCCCAAACAACCCTGGAATTATCTTCTGGAGAGCAGGCCTCTTACAGTACAGGCTTCCCTTACCACGTGAGTGTTCTAGGAACCCATCTGTATGGGGAACTAGCTGGCGTTGTTGTGAGAGGCTATGTTTGGCATCAGTGAATTTTTTTTGAAGACTTCCCTCAGTGTGTTTGCCCATTTCATGACGGGTGACTTACAAGTGCACCTGCCCACACTGCACTGAGCGCTCAGCAGTTTTTGAGCAAAAACAGCATAATCGTGGTGCCCTACCCTCCCTATTCACCTGATCTCACCCCAAGTGACTTTTTTTGTTTGTTTATGGATGAAAAAAGTCCTCAAAGGGAAACGTTTTGCTGATGCAGAAGAGGTGAAACAAAAAAGCAGAAGAAGCACTAACAGGCGTCAAAATTGACGAGTTTGAAAATGGTTTTGAGCAGTGGAAAAAATGTCTCAATAGATGTATTGCATCAAAAGGAGAATATTTTGAAGGTGACTGAAGTTTAAACATGTAAGAAAAAATACATAATTTTTAAAAAATAAATTCAATGTTTGGGGCATCCCTCTTGTATATCTAAAAGTATAATTTATTATTTTTGGATTTATAGATACTTTAGAAAATAAAATGTGTTTTATGTAACAGAACTCTGTTTTTAACAAGCTTTTTATAGTTTTTAGAAGAACTGTTCATGTATTTTGGGCCAAGAACATTTAAGTTCTAGTAATGTTTTAAGAAATAAATACATTACTTCAGTCTGCAGTGAAATGGTTTACAACTGAAATAAGTGATTATGGGACACCGTAGTCCTTCTATAGCATGAGCATTCTGTCTGTTCCTTTAAGAAAGAACACCATTATTTACATAATTTAATGAAGAGCAAGCACACCAATAATTTCATACAGTAAATCACTGCTATCATTGAAATAGTGACTGATAAAGGACAAAACTCAAATGATCTCATTATCCATTTAAGAACACATTTTTAAGAAAGAAAATATATCATGAACAGATAAACCAAAAGAGTATTTTACTAATTTTATTATTTTATTTTTTCCATCACCATTTATACTACCTATACCCTCTTCCACTTCTACCCACCACCTTCCTCCACATCACCACGGACTAATTATATTTTAAAAGTATACTGCTAAGTAAATATACTTTAGCACGTGTACTGTGTGGCCATCACTTTCAAAATGATTGAGCGAGTGTAACAGTGAATCTACATCAACTTTTGCATTAAGCTTGAACATTCCTCCTCAGAAACTACTTGGATGATTCAGAAAGCTTTTGGGGATGATGCAATAGTGCAGCACAAATAAAAACGTGGCACAAATGCTTCAAAGATGGTTGAGAATCTGTTGAAAGTGGTCCATGTATTGAATATATACTGGCTGCAGTGAACAAAGACCAAAGACTGACCGTGCGAGCACTAGAAGCTAACCTGGGGGCTCCGAACACTACTGTGCCCAAGATTTCGTCACAGGATCTTGGCATGAAATGTGTCATGACAAAATTGGTTCTGCAGCTTCTGCTACCAGAGCAGAAGGAACATCGTGCTGCAGTTACTAATGACACTGGGAGAACTGTGCGAGGTCTCAAAGAGCCTACTTTGAAGGGGTCTGAGGCACCGTGACCATTGTCTTACGTACAATGTTTCTTGTATCTTCTATCTTCAATAAACGTCTCTATTTTCCATAGGACATGGCTGGATACTTTCTGGACAGACCTAGTGAAGTTAACTTTTACTCAATAACAGTTTATTTGTGAGATCCAATAATGAGAATGACCATATGTGTTTTTTTTTAATTTTGCTCATAAATTGAGGGGCACTGAAAGGAACATTTTAGTAATATAAAAGATTTTAAGCCAAGAATTTATTATAAATAACTGTGAGATTTCAAAGTGGTTTGCTCTAAGGAAATGTGATATATGCAGCACTATTAGTAATTAAATTGATGAACTATGGTCAGGGCTCTCATAAAAGTCCAAGTGTGAAGGTTATAAATTATTTTGTCTTATTGGATGAGTTATATCTCTGTAGTAAAAAGTGGAATTAAATATTCTAACTGCTTATTGCTAAGCGTATTTTAGAAAAGAAAATAATAATTATTATTAAGTGTTATAGAGTTTACTTTGACATGGCTATAGTAAAAATGCTTCTTAGTTGCATGAATATTATATATACATATACATAAATATATATACATAAGTAAATGTGTATATCACTTATTCTTCCATAAGTCTGATGGCATTTAATCAATTTCTAGTGTTGTATTCTACTAGAATATTCTAGTAGAATATTTTGTGGTTAAAAATGAATCTCTTTGTGGGTGGTGCTTAGAGAAATGTGTTTGGGAACAAATCGGAAAATGACAATTGACTCTGGCTGGGTCATGGAACAGGGCACTATGCAGACACTCCAGTGAGCAGGGCAGTTTTTGTTAAGTGAAGGTGGAACTCCTTGGGCAAAGCCACTAGTTTTGGCTAATTTTCTAGACAACTCTTAAACAATGGCCATGGAAAAACTCTGGTATGGAAATTATAAGATTTCATGCTAAATGTTAGAAGAAAAATTCTTATACCTATGGTTCCTTATTTCAGGATTAAAAAAGTGAATCAAGCATGAAATATGTTGGGCTACAAAAAGTTTGCAAACATAGATAGACTGAAAAAATAAACATCCAACTGAAAATGTAGTGAGACCTGTTAATTCTCAAGTATCAGTTCATTAACATATCGTTTATCTTCCTTTGTGTCGGATGTTGTGTCCCAGGATTTTCTGGGCGTTATTGATACAAACCAACCTGAGCTGCTATGGGGCCTTCTCCATTTATCGTGCGCACTTCAGTTACATTCACGTGATTTTACACAACACAAAGTGATGAGACCACAGTGTGACCGTAACTTAGACCAAAAGTATCTCCACGGAGTGGAGGAAAAAGGAAATGAAATCTATTTTAAATGTTTTCATCTGAACAAACTGAGCTAGATCTCTTTTTGAATAGGCTGTTTTAAAAATTAGAGTTGATTCCAGTAGAGTCTAGCTGACTAAAATATGTGAATTAAGGAGAAATGTCACAGTTATTACTTGACATTGAAATGAAAATTTAAGAGTTCCTAGGTCTTCTATGTGGTTTATTTTCTCTTTCAATGAATCTTCTCTTGACATATGAATAGTCACTTATTACTTTTATGGGGACCTTTATAAAATATTTACTATATTCTTAATGACACATTAAAATTAATGTTTTTATTCATACTTTACTTTATTCAAAAATGATTTAAAGTGCCTCATAAAATGTGCATTGTAAAACCTGACACCTTGTCATTGTTTTATTATGACTGAGGCATATCTAAATCTACCAAAAATACTGTTCTCTTCCCACCTTCCACCCCGCCCCCATATTATTCTTGAGATTTGAAAATGTAATCTTGGTGATTGCTCAGAGCATACAGTTGTTGTCACTTGCTAGGGACTGCCCTTGCATAAAACTTATCTACAGGTCTTCTGACCTGGTCCCATCTCATTGTTTTTACTGCCGTCTTTCTGCCGCAAAGATAATCAAACCAATTTACCTGCGGTAGCATATGTGGTAAAGGTGGCTGCTTCTGCTCTGGTCAAACACAACACACCCAGAGGGCGTTGTTTCAAATTTTGTCTCAATACCTTTAAAGCATTTGCTCTGACCTAACTAATCTCCCTCACTCACCTTTCTACCCACCAAGTCATCTGTTTTCCAGGGTTGGCAATCTACCTCTCCCTTTCCTCAATCCACATTTGCATTTATGTGGTACACTTCTTCTGGGCTTGAAATCTGCAATAGACTTCAGTTGAGCAAAAGTACATTATTAGTTTGTGAACAATTTAAGTCTCGAGTTGGTCTTGGAGGAAACAAACTATTTGAGCTGAAGTCCTTCTCACATATGAAAGGTCACTGAAATCTTAAAACAAGGGTAGCTGCAGTTTTAAAAAAATACTTTAATAAACAGATGTTTCTCTAATTGATAGAAATTCAGGAAGCATGACAAAACAATGGAGAAATTTCTGGCATTCTAGTAAGGGAATTATTATAGAACCAAAGATGTGTGCCAAGGAACATCACCTAGATTTTATCCATTATGTTCTTAAATAATTAGCCCTCGATTTCTAAAAAGCTTCAAGGTGTGTGTGTGGGCGTGTGGGTGGGTTTGTGCAAGTGTTTGTGCACTCGTGATTTTGTGTGCTTTCAGTTCAGGGATAAAGGTGGTCAGTCATTCTGTGTCAATGCGGGTGAGTCTTCGGCTAGAGTGAGAGTCTACTACTTTATAGTTGTACAGTGCTTATCTCAGTAGCTGTCCTACTTGTTCATTATTTCTGCCGAGTGACAATAGCTCCGCTGGGCTTTCATCATAAAGATAATAAGCCTGCAGACCAAGTTGCATTATTGTCAATCTTCTAATCAGCTAACATACTCTTACTACTTACGTTTCAATTGTTTACCAATCATGGGAAGTAGGGAATATTACAGCTCTTGTCTGGGTGAGAACCAGAGGAGAGGTATGCGATTGGCCCGCTGTCGAAACCACCGTATGAAACTCAAACCTTGGCTAATGGTAGCTGTAGTGAGGAAGATCTGATAGGGGCTGACGCACAGATTCCTCTGGCTTTTGGCCAAAATGTAGTCAATCAAAAATAAGGCTTCTAAGTATAAAATATCATGCCATATGTTAACCAAGCATATATTTTGAGACTTAAAAGTCATTAGAGATTTCATATTCCTTTCCAACTTTTCTAAGTAGCTTTTCCAAGTTGCTTTTCCTGGATAATAGTATTTTCTCAGTTTTTATATATATGCTTCCTATAGAGATTGGAGATCCCTAAATTGTGAAGATGTTTTCCCAGTTCTTGGTGTCTGTTTAAGACCAAATAATGCATTTGCATTTTTATATTACTGCATACTTTTACAAAAATAATGGGAATTAAGTTCATCTGACAACTAATAATAGCTGAAGTAGTTCCTTTGTGCCCAATCCTGTACTACATGTTTAACCAAATTGTTCTTCCCATTTTTTTTGTTTTTTATTTCATTGCAAATGGAGTGGCTGGGTGTTCCTGTGTCTTTCAGAGTTCATAGATAGGAAATAATACATGCGGTGCATTTTAGAAGGTATGATAGTTGCCAAATCGGAGTGAATGTCAGAAAAGAGAAAAAGAAGGAGCAACACTCCTTTTTCTCACTTCCAAAATAATGTTTTCGATCTATGGAAGTTTTGGCATCAGTTTAAACCTTTCTCAACTCTGCAAACCAGACTTAATTCAGAAGGTCACTCTGAGTCTTCTGGATCGTGACGGTATCAGGGGGCCATATTTTTGCATGGGTGAACCATTTCAGCACAGTTTCTACAATATATTACCCACACATGTACTATCTTCCCATTTCAGATACGTATGTATTATCTTGCTCCCTTGATGTATCTTTGGTAAATGCATGCATTTTGGTTTTAGAATAAATTTTCCATTTTCAACCACCATTCAATTGTCTACACATTATTCCATCCCAATAATGGTGTAGAGCATGGTCTTCCCTGTGCTTCAGAGTTCATTTTCTTAGGGGAAGGCCTGACTCACAGCTTCAGTTTGCTGTAGGGGAAATGGCAGGATGCTCTGCACTCCTTCACTGGCAATAGTTATACTTATTTGGGGACTTACTGCATTTAATTTTTCATCCCTCTACACATGAGAACCTCAAATGTACTTCTTTTCTTATCTCCCTGGGGTAGGCAGAAGTAGCAGTAGCTATGCATCTTCAGAGCTTTGGACAACAAAAGTGGCGGTGCTAGGAGCATGGACATGTATTAGACTAAAGTGACTATTGTTCTACAGGCATTTCCACTCAGGCAATGAACACCCAGACTAGAAAGTTCTTTCCCTTTTAAACATTTTATGGTCAACTGCTTAAAATGGTTTTTATTTTTTTGTTTTTTTTCTCTTAATGCTATTTCCAATTGTGGAGAGTAAAGAGGCACTTTCTATCCCATTGCCCAAAGTTCCCTTTCAAAGAGAGAGAGCAATATTCAGAGAGTTATCACTGTAAGTTTTGCTCAAGTGTTCACTCTTTAAATTCATATTTATACCATGCTTTTTCACAGAAAGGACTTGAGGCATTCTCCAGAATGTAAGGAACAGACATATGTTAATTAGCTACATTCTATTATTTTAAATTTAACATCTCTTAGTTTTTGTTGGTTTGTATTCTCTTATGATTTTCAATGCTTGCAAGGCGTATTTTGTAGATGGTTTTTAAGGTATAGTCATTCATTTTTTAATTGTATATGAGTTTGCATAGAATAATAAAGTATGACAGCCATTTTCTGCAGTGTAAATGTATGTTCAGTGGTCCTGACTCACAAGGGAGATGAAATAACTTGGATTAGACAAAGCATGCAGACAGATGGATTGATTAAATAATCTGTATCTCCATAATTCTAATTATATAGAATGACATATTTAAAATAAGTGCTTAATTTGAGGGGAAAACATGAAATTTATTTTTTCCATCTTTTTGAAGTGCAGCGAGTCACTGTTATCGAAATAATTTTATCTTAAATTTGTTTGGCTAGAGTATTTTATAGAGCTTATGCTTTTTCCTGAAGCTATTTCCCCCATAGATCATGTTATAAGATACCAAATCACCTTTTGCCAATCATGCAAAGCAGAAGACATTCAAAGCCTAAGCATATATCCCTCATGAGAGATGTTACCTCATATCATTGAATCTTCCTATACAAAATCGGTTTCTTCCTCATTCTTCCCCAGCACTGAAAGAAATTAAAGAAAAAAGTACAAACTTGCCAGCTTAAGATAGTCCTGTTAAATATTTTGCCTGTTTGTGTTCTAGCATCTGCATTTTTCCATCAGGAACAAAATAATCTTTGAACTTTTCTGGAACTTCCAGAAGGAAATTTTTTAAAAGGGAAAGTAATGTTTTCCTAATTCCAGATATACCCACAGCCAAATTATTATGAATAATCTTCCAGCAATATCCAGACAGGATGGTCATTCTCCAAAAGCATTTCTGTGGAATAAAAAAAAAATGCATTTTCTTCTTAGAATCTTTCAGGAGAATTAATTCTCCGTGCTCTCTATGACTTAGGTGGAAAACCTGGCCTTGTTAAACATGTCCTCTGTTTCTGACCATCGCCATTATAACTCAAAGCTCTTGCTTTCCAGAGCAAGAGCTGTTTAAATAAAAGGGTTTTCATTTTGGACCCTGGCTGCTGCTGGCTACATGTCGGAGTCCAGAAGATAGCTCTCTATGTAATTGTAAAGCACTGTTCTCCAATCTGCATATATTATTGCAGCAAGAACGACCCCGTCAGAATTTCTGTTGAAGTTATAACTTAGTCATTTTGAATTTTGTGTGATACATACTTAAATGTCTCCACTGGATTGACAGTACTTTACTTTCTTCCTCTTTTATAATGGTGTTCAGAACAAAAAAATCTATTCTTTTTATTTTCTAGTTACTCATTGGGGGTAGCTGTCAGAGTTTGTGTGGCAAGATCTAATTCACATCCATGAAGTATATCTTGGCTATTTTACTGTCTGCCCCCAAACACAGAGCAATAGCTCTTAAAGGGCAGGAGACAGTGGAGGCCTTCAAATATGAAAGTAAAGGAAGAGAAACACATTGAGCATTTTGGTTTCATTTGGTCTTTTGTTTATTTTATTTTTTAGGGAGAGTGGGATATGGATTGAGTAAGCAGGCATTTTGTTTTTTGCCTCAAATTTTCAAGAGGAACTGGAAGTGGGAAATCACATGTACAACCTTCATTAATTTTCATCGAACGATCCCATGTTAGTAGCAGTTGAAAAAGAAGAGGCGACACCCTACATTGAGACTTAGTCAGGTTGCACAGAGGGAGTAAAAAGTTCTCTGAGGCTGTGCATCCGCTTACTGTTAAAGCTGAAATAAAAGTCAAGGTTATCAAAATTGCTTTCAAGGACAAAATCCTATTATTCTTGGAAGAGAACATAATTTAGCAAGAGGAGTATCAAAATGGGAACCAAGGACCTCCATTTTAATCCTTCTTAGGAAATAAACCCAGCAATCGATCAGCCTCTTTGTCCTTCAATTTCCATACTGTGAAACTATGGAATAGGCTAGAGACTTTTACAATCTCATCTCAAAGGGATTTCAAATTTTGATTTTTCCTATGTGTTGAATATCGTCAAAATGCCAACATAAATAAAAGGTGAATATTTAAAGTAAAAATGATTCATCATAAAAGTTAAAATAATTTTAAATCCATATAAGGACTGTGGCTAAGAATGTTGATTGCAAGAAGGGAAAGCAATGACTGACAGCGCAAAAAGAAAAAAAACATCTAAATCATAAACACAATTGATTTTTTTCCTCTTGCTCTTCTGGTTTTGTTTGAATTGTAATTTCAGACTGTACTTTCAAAACTAATCATAAAAGAGCCTAATAGCTAGCAATAGATATTTTCTAAAATTGGGCCAAATATAATTTCCTGCACATTTACAATCAAGTAAGTCTTATAGTTTATATTATTCTTTTCAATGGACAGTCTGTGTATGATGCCTTTCTGACTTGCTCTCTTTGTTTGAAATTATAGTTTATTCTTTTACAAGGAAACTACACAGACTGTGATTGGCAGAAAATATAGACAATTGTACAAACTGAAGTACACTTTGAAAAGTAGAAAGCACTGAGACCTATCGAAGTTTTGTAAGAGCCTACAGGTACTATTATATTTTCTTTCAGATAGATAGGTAGGTAGGTACATAAATAGATACACAGATACAGAAATACATGTGTTACACAGTATATATATACACACACATATATAATATATACAAATAAATATTATACATACACTCCAAGGGAGCCTTTTACAGTGATACTAAAACTAAATACATTAGTAAATAATAGTCTTTAGAATCAAATGTTTTGAGTAATGTTTCCCAAAACCTAAGCACAAAATAATTTAAGAAATGAAGCGTCCATGCCTTCTGAGTTCAGACCTTTAAAGTCTAATCCATAGGTCTCTTCCCAAGGAAATCTCATGTTGCAGACATTTGTCTTGGAAACCAGTGAAGTGAACTAGCCCAGCTGTCTCATACATACTTCTAGCAGAGACAGTATCACAGCTCAGAGGAACCTCAGTCTGTGTATCTGATTCTTGCACTAGACCGACATACGAGACAAAACTCGGTATCTCGTATGCAGATTTCAACATACATTTAACAAAAAGATGTAGTTTCTTGATTTTATTAAAAATATGCCTATAACGGCAGGCACAAGAACTCTTCTCCATAAAGTCTCCACTGTTCCTCTTTATTTATTTTGCAAATATTTGTCAAGTGGATACTGTGTTCCAAGTACCGTTTAGCTTCCAGGAAGAAAAAAGATCAAGCATGAGTCCCTCCCCTGTACAAATTCAAGATTTAGTGGGAAGAAAAATATAAACATTGCTAATGAAAAATAGGTGATCATAAATGTATAGAAAGGCTATTATGGGAGATTCAAAAAAAAAAAAAAGCAGAACAAGCCAACCTCAGACCAGCGTCAGAGATTTTTGATGATGAAACACAGGAGCAGAATCTTTTTGCTTCATTCCTACTGTAATCTTCTAAAATAACCCCTAAACCTCAAGGTTTTTTTCTTAATTTATTTATTTTTAGAGAGAGAGAGAAACACCATTTTCTTGTTCCACTTATTTATGTATTCACTGGTTGTTTCTTGTACGTGCCCTGACCGAAGATTGAACCCGCAACGTTCGTGTATCAGGGTGATGCTTTAACCAGCTGAGCTACCCAGCAAGGGTCAAACCCCATGCTTCTTACATGTGACCTTGTACTCTCATAATTCTTCATACTTTTTCACAAAGAATAGTTTTTTTTTTAATCAGGGATTTTCAAAGGTTAGTTAAGTTCACCTGCCAGTTATTTTGAACTCAGCTTTCAAAAAGAACTGCCTGAGAGCGATTAGTTTGTATGTCTCTGTGTAAATAAGAGTGTTACCTGGGTTACAGTAATTCTCACTAAATGGTAGAAAACTGAAAATGGCATATCGTAGTCTGTAGTGACAGATGACAACTGCAGGTTTCTCGAGCATGTGTGTGCCATATTTCTATGTTTCCTTTGCCCTATTGAAATTTCTTCTTTTTTTTCCTTTTTGGACAACTCCTATTCATACATGAATGTCCACAAATATTAATGTCATCTCTTTCCAACATTTATGGAACAGCTCCAGGATCCTGCATGAAATGATTATCTCTCTTTTCCTTTATAACATTTGGTCTGTATCTCGGTCAGAGAATATTTACTGAGAGCCTGGTTTGTTGAAAGCACCGTGCCAAGAACAAAGAGTCACTTCAGCTCTCCAGACAGGGCTGTTTTAGGCCAGAATGCAGAGCCTAGAATGACTGGTTATTTACAGCCAGGGTCCACTCTGAATGCCCCATATCCTCACTGCACCAGTTTGTTAAATATTTTGAATGTCGCCCCTTTACAATGTGTAAAGTGTCTCTGGGAATTTTCAGACATGTCATTCTCGTATCTTCCCTTAAAATTGTACCACTGCACTTATGTGGCAAATTCCTAGATAAGAAAAAAGGTTGGATTTTTCGCTTTTTTTCCCCTCAAACATTCCTCAGAGGAGTGTCAATTCCTATTCTGTGACTCTGACAGGAACTGAAGGACACTTTGGAAAGGAAAAGAAATGTAGGAAATATGTGGCAAGCCCAAGTGAAACAGGGCATTTGGTGCCTATAGTATTCAGAGAAAACTGGCAAAATGAAAAAAAGAAAAAATGGAGGAGGTTGTCTGATTTTGCAATCCATCTCTTAAGCCTCATCTTTAAAAGTATATGTGGCTTCTGAGTCTGATGGACCCAGGGCTGCTTGGGAAGAGACAGGAGGAGAGGGAGAGGTAAGGAGAAAAGGAGGGGCTGGATAGCTGTAGCTGAAAACTCAGATTAAAATACAGGATTTTATGTTGTCTTTCATCAATGCATATAAAACAAACTCCAGAGTTTTTAGTCTCTGGATTTAAATAACAATAGTATTAAGTAACAGTTAAAGTCATGGACATTAGTATCAAACAGATTGGTGTTCAAATCTCACCTCCTATATGTAGAAACTGAGTGTTGTTAGACACTTAAATTACTTTTCTGAGCATCTCTTTCCACAGATAGTTTTTGCAAGAATTCAGGAGGTAACTGTTGATTATCAGTCACTTTCTGTGCACCACATTTTCCTCTCTGAAGTGTGTGTTAACTTAATTATCACAAGCATCCTATTGTTCCCATCTTGCACATGAGGAAACTGAGGCTCAGATGTACTCACTTTGCCTCATCCGCCCACCGAATGCCCTCACCCAGGCGTTCAGACCACAGAGCGGCGCTGTGCAGGCTGTGGTGCTAGGCACCCGTTTCCTCCCTGACATGTAGTAAGTGCTACATAAATAAGGTTTTATTAATAACAATCTTGAAATAGACCTATTTTGCTCCAGACATTTACTGTAAATTACACAGCACAAAAGTCTTGACAAAGTGGTAGTTTTGCTTTCTTCCTGGAAGAAATAATACTTCACATGGGTTGAATGATACCTTTTAAATATCAGATATTTTTTTTCTCCAATTACCTTTTGGAAGACCAAAAGGAGAACATTGTTTTCTTTACTACCTCTGAGTAGACTAGGCAATCAATACTGGCTTACAGAACATATTGCTAACTGTTTATTAGATTTGTCAGTGCAAGTGGGATTTAGTCTATTTTCTCTAGCTACAGAGAATATATATAAAATGGTGTCATTGTCATACAGAGTATTAGCGGTCCAGGTTTTCAGATGTTGTCCTGTGAAGGGGGAAAATCACTCCATCTGCCTAAGCTTCAGGTTTCTAATATGTGAAGTGTGGAACAAGTTCAAACACTAATGACACTTCTAGCTCTAAGGTCATTGGTGCTGTTTAACTCCTAGGAAGGAAATTTACATGTACCTCAACAAAAGAATTCAGGTCATCCGAACACAGAATTGTCTACGTTTTAAACGGTCAGATCCATACCATTAGAAATAGCCTAAAGAATTTCCTACCAGAGGTGATTTAGAAGGTCCAACTGTGTAGAGTAAAAAGGTGAAGTATATTAGCTCTTAAAGAAAGCTGCTTCTGATCCTGTTTCTTAACTGTCTCATATAAACTGAATTTATATGCAGGTATAGTCAGAGGAACCTTAAGAAAGGACTAGCAGAGATTATACTCAGGTTTCTTAATCTGAGGAAAACAAAACCAAACCCAACCCATCCCAAGGAGGCTGACACCAAGGCTCCGATTACTTTGTGAATTCTGGCAGCAAAGCAATGAAATGAACCCAAACACCTGCTGTGTGTTCATGTAAACCAGATTTAGTCAGGATTTCTCTGAGGGGGATTTCTCTAAAGTGACCAGGTAACTGTGGCTCAGTAATGCCCTCGTACTGGCAACTTCTGCAAATCCCATCAGCATTTCTTACAGCTCAGTCCTCAAGCCGTCTGCATCGGGATATCTCTATCCAAAGGGCGGATCCCTGGGCCCTCCCAAAGGTTGAATCCGAATCTCTCTCTGTGTCTCTCTTTTTCCATCCCTCCCTCTCTCCTACTGTCTCTCCTACCCCTCTACTCCTTCCCTTCTCCTTTTCTGTTTTAACAAAGTGCCCTTTCCAGTGGTTTTCAAATTTTTTTGATGGAGATGTACAATGCACATTTTAGGTTAATCTTTCCTTTAAGTGATGCGCCTGTAGGAGCCACACTAACCATTAAGTTCTTCCTAAAAGGAGTCATATTTGGTTAAAATGATAAGCTACAAAGGTCATCTGAACAGTAAAATATTGAGGGGCTTTATAATTTGCTTAACATTTAGGGAACATCAACTTTGAATAAAAATGTTTTATAACTAAAATAATTTTCTCTTTAATTGTTAACATTCTTATGGAAATGAAAAGTGTTTTAATTTTTCTTATTCTGAACACCGCTATTTAATTATTAGTTGCTAAAATTTGTGGGTTCTTATGATAATTTAACACAGTGTTTCTTTTTACGTTAGCTGACTCATTGGTTATTTTGTATATTTTTTTTACATTTTTGTGTGCAGGATCATTTTCCTCACAGTCTATTTCAATTCTAAAGTAAGTCTGTACCACAGTTAAGAGGGTGACTATAAAAGGTAAACATGGAGAGACCACAGTCAGCTATAAAATAAAAAAAGTTTAATCATGTGACTCATCAAAGTCCCTTCCAACTCTGAAGTGCAGAGTCAGCTTCTGATGTGGGTACATTCAACAGGTCTCCCACTGAGCACACATGACGCTTACAAAGAGTGAGGTAACCAAAACTATTATGGTGCCCAGCCTATTTTTAATGTAATTGTCCTGTGCGGGACAAACAAATTATCTCTCAAACTCAGTTACACTTCACAGATCTTATTTTGTTCATCAAATTACTGGCCTCACCCACATCGTCCCACACCCCAAGCTTCATACCACCTACCATGACATATAATTACTTCGGTACAATCTGCACTGGCCCATCTCGACTGCGCCCCACCCCACTCCACCCCACAGACATGGCGTTACTTGACAACCTAAACTCACACTCACCCTCCAATTAACTAATTCTAAAATGTACCTCTTACCACCAGGTTTGCCATTGTGTGTGTATCCTTCTAGTAAAGACAACTTCATTCTTTTAAATACTTCTTGAACACTTTCCAGATGAGAAATAAATAATTGTTACTAAAAGTTGTGGGGAAATGATAAATCTCTTGGCTGATCTCTCAAAGAATGACATGATTGAGGAAATAAGACATCCAGAAAAAAATTCTGAAAGTATATGGGAGTACGATGTTGAGCACAGATTACATTTATAACAAATTTGCCATTGATTGGCCAAGTGTATATTATAGATAAAAATAGAAATGAAAAGAAAAAAGACTGCAAGAGTAAGAGAGATTACGGGAAGTACCCTGAGCAGCCTGAACCTCCAAATTTAATAGATTTGGGATAGGTGAAGGGTTGAATGAAAATGTACTTGAAGAGAAAGGATGAAGCATAAACAGGGATTGGGAAATGGTGTGGCGTGTTTCAGGACTAGAGGGAAGGCTGATTTGGAAAGAGTATTACCTGGGGGGTGAGTCTGGATAGCTGTATTAGAATTAGATCAGAGAACCCTTGATTGCCTGATCAAGACATTTAACTTTGTGCGATGAGGGATTGCCTGCAGTTCTTGAACAGACAACTACCTTCATGGAAGTTTAGGCAGATTGTCCCAGTGACATGCTGAAAGATAAAAGTAATAATCGAGACTTGAGGAAGGGACAAAAGCCAGTCATTTAAGTTGCTTCATGCCTTAGACGAAGAGAAAATGATGGTGTTAATGGCAGCAGGATAGTGGGGAAAGGGAGGTGAGTATGGACAGGATATGCCAGGACTGCTGGGGTTAGAGGTCAAAATCTCCAATTTCTTCTTTTTTCTAAACTTCATTCAGATTCCATTGTATCCAGCTTGTACGAGCAGGTGGAAATTTTCTTAGTTCCGTTTGTAATAGCTCTCAAGTTTGCCTTGAAAAAAATTACCCAAGTGGATTGAGTTACTATTCTTAAAAAAAAAAAGAACAAACTGAAATTTGCTGGAGAATGTTGCTCCTAGCACTCATGTGAATTTACTTTCTATCTTTTAGGAAGAGCAATGCTTGTTCAATTCCTAGCAAAACAACAATGGCAGGAAGGAGTGTATGTGAGGGTGGGAGGCATAGAATTGGCAGGTACCAGTCGCCTAGCACAATCTCTTCTAGAATCACGTAGAAGAAAAAAAAAACACGCCTAGATGCTTTCCTATTTCTCATTGCCAAAGCCTAAGTTCAAGTGTCAATAGATGAAATCTGATTATTGCATTTCTCTTCTGTCTCGATTTCTTTCCCTCCCTCCCTCCTTCCCCTCCTTCCTTTCCTTCTTTCTCTCCTTCCTTCCTTCCTCCCTTCCTTCCTTCCTACCCATTTCTTTCTTTCTATTTCTTTCTGTTTCTGTCTTTGATCACCAGTCACAACCTGGGGAAGAAAGCAAAACAGAAATTTTCCACAAAGACAATGCTTTCACACTAAATCTGAAAGTCTTTGTTTTAAGTTCAGTCATGCGCCATTTCATAACTAAAGTCAGATACTCAATGGACTAAAACTGCTAATAGAGACTTTCACTGCATAAGCCTTCCCTTTTTTGATAATGCTGAGAAATAGTGAGAGCTGCCTAGGGACTTGACTACTAGAAACCACCAGTTGTGTGTTGGCTAAATACAAAGACAGCTCTTTCCCTCAAGCTAATTTCTAATAAATAACCAAAGTATCCCGGAGTGCCAAGGCTAATTAAGCATGTAAGGTAGTATTTCATAACCTCCTTGGAAAGCATAGCTCTGCTCAATAGTCTCTGTGGTTGGGCCATATTTAACGTAAGTAAACATTCAAAAAATGCTGGAGTATCAGTCTTTCTTAGTGATGTAGTAAGGGGGCTATTTCGAAGGAGATAGAGCTGAGGGAAAAGAAAGTAAGCTGGGAGGTGTTAATAACAATACAAAGCAAAGAAACCCATTACTTAGTTGGCTTATGTTTCTCTCGGTGTTTCTCACTCTCCGTAACTAAGTTAAGCACATAGTTTCTGTCTCACTGGAAAGAGCCGTCAGGGCCAGGGGGCAGCTGCACTGCGTTTCTCCTGCAGGTAACTGACTCTGGAGATGTCAGCCAGCCTGACTGCCTGCAAAAAAGTATCAGGGAGCAGCCAACCCCCAGAGAAATGGAGAGACCGAGAGAGAAAGCAGTACTTTACAGAGCCGTTCTGTTTCACTTTCATTCTGTGTGGGGGGGTGTGCATTTTCCTACTAGGGGCTGGCAAGGGTTTGATTTCCCTCAACATTGGCCATCTCAAACCATTAATAGGATGGCTTATAAAACAACCAAGAAAACGGATTCTCAGACAGGACATATTACTCTGAAATTTTCTAGAAATGAGTGATAACTTATTTCCCAAATCATTGAAATCTGTTCCATCATTACTAACATAAATGCACGCCCGTGCTTCACAAAGGGAAAATTATGATTAAACAATACTTGTACTCATACAGAAACCCTGACACTCTCAGTATTTTCATATATCCTAGCAAGACTGCTAAATGTTCAAATGATTAGCAGCAGACATTCCCCAGATATGAATGACATTTATTACCTGGTGCCTATTTGTCCTATATTTTTAAGAGACTTACATTTTACAAAGCAAGATAATGTTAGTTTCCCCAGCTTTTCTTCTTACATTTATTGGTTCATTCATTCATTCATTCATTCATTTTTATCTCCTGAAAACATTTATTATTCTAATAGAAGCTGAGGATTGATTCACTCCTTATGGTAAAATAATGTACCCAGAAGTACAAAGGCTTTAATATTTATCAATGCCTATTGCCTGTCAGTGTTAACACTGGGCCCCTCCCTTATCCCTTCCAGTGTATTTAAACCAGACAGGAGCTCGAGTGTTCCCCCAACAGCCCTTTGGTCTCTAGTCGTAGACGCCCTACAGCACGTCCAGTAGGTCTTTCAATCCCTTGCAGTCTTGGTAAATCCCTACTTCTTCAGAGGAACATTTGTCTTACGTTGAAAGAATTTAGAACCTTCATAGTGCAGTTATTCATAAATGGGATCACTTCACAATTACAATCAACAAATGCAAATGACAATATCAGTAAACTTTAACAGCTAGTTTCCAAAAATGAATCTCTCAAATCAAAGATTGATTTGTAGTGCCTCCATAACATTGTATATCTATTTTTAATTAAAAAAGATGATTAAAGAAAAGCCAGTAAATAAAACTGTACAGGAAAATGTTCGGTTGCCATTAACAAGATCCTATTGCCTATTTCTAATCTAATTCCTGCCAGGAATTAGAACAGAAGTCATTGTTAAACAAGAGAAACAATTATAAATCTTGATTGGCAAGGCCAATAAGTTAGAATTTTTTCTTTGGTAAAAGTAGTTAGTAGCTCACCTAGAATATGTATACATACTAAACTGAACATTTACCAAAGTTAATAATAAGTAATATTAGGTTATTTAAATCCTGCTTTGTTTATTTGTAAATAGTCATTCTTAGTGAAAAATATATGGTTTTATTTATCTGGGTAAATTTTAATTTTAAAGACTGCAATCAGCCTTAAACACACAATATGGATAAATAAGCAGTCACTTATTTATAATGTCTGCCTTTTAAAAGCCTTTTATACAGCAAATATGAAAAAAATCTTAGTAATACATTGGGCAATTTTTTATTTGCAAAAATCAGAACTAGAATCTAGGTTCTTTAGCACTAAGTTCTTTCCCCTATGTCACCTTTGACTTTGTCCTAAATCTTTTCAGCCCCTCTCTCAGTTTTTTTTTTTTTTCATGTTCCCTCACCTGTTCCCCAGACACTGTCTGGGGGGCACCCGATTAGGTGTTTGAAGTCAAGGCAGGACCTGCCTCATTTATCAATGGAAGACTTTCTTCTGGGGACAAAATACAATTTGTCTTCCTTCCCTTCTCTCCTTGCCTCCCATCTCTTAGTTGGGAGCGGGGTTGGGGATTTCACTTGGATTACTTGGATTTGACAAGTTTGGAATATGGTGGTATATTAAGAAATACCACCAAGTGCAAATCTTTAAGCACTGTGTTGTTTTCAGAGATTATATATGTGAAGTCCACGTCAGGATTCTCGTTACTCATTCTGTCTTTTCCTCATTAGAGTGAGAGGCATAGAGGCTTCATGTAGGCCTGTGACTCATTATCATGCAGCCTAGAACCTGGGCTTCTCCTCCCCCTGACCCGTTAGTGTTTCTGGAAGGTCATCCCATCAGGTGTTTTGAATGTGTTAAAGATTCTGAAAAATGGCCTTTCCCTCTCAGAGACCCATGCTGGCCATTTGGAAATGAATATCATTTGGTACTTAAAACACCTGGTGCAAACCACTGCATATATGCTGATGTAGAGGTGTGTATTCCCTGTCTTCATATAAGTCTAAGACTTTCAGATATTTTTCTTGCATACTCTGAATTTTCTTTGTTGCTTGGCCAGGTTTCATGAGAGTCATTCAGAGGGTCATAATAATGTTCCACTGAAGTAAATATTTTATGTATGACTCGATTTATAGTAGGGACAGTCTTTTAAAAATCTGGGTTCATGAGGTCTGACTTCCTTATGCTGTGATTACATAAGAAAGTATCTTTTAAGTTTTAAGTTAATCAGGCCTTATTACTATTCAAGAAATCTGGTTTATAATTCCTGGTTCTACCACCAAAATGTGTGACTATGGGCAACAAACAGACTTTACCCTTCTAAGTGTTCATTTTCTTATCTGTAAATAAAATGTTAATACATCACTAAATATTTTACAAATACATTTTTCAGACTGACGTTCTATGATAAGAACTATTCAAACCCTCAAATAGTAGAATCTTAGCATTGTGTTTTACAGTTCATACAGCTGAAAGAAAAATGTAAGCATGCTTTTTAGGAAAATATTTCTGCATTGAGAAGTGTTGACATTTAGTGGGAAAGTATGTATGATTTAGTTCAAAATTACCTATGTTCAAATATTTATTTAGCTATATGATCTCAGGCAAATTATTTTAAAGTTTTGAGCTTTGATTTTATTATTGGCAAAGAAATAATAATATTTTAGGGTTGCCATGAGGATTAAAATCACCTATCACATTATCTAGTAATAGCTGGCATTCAATAAATAGCCATTTACCCCTTTCTTTTGGCAATATCTCTAATAAAATACATCAATAACTAATTAATATACCACATATGAATAATCATCAAAAATTAAAATATGTTTCACTCTTTGATAAATAATAAAGACTCCATTTTCACTGAAATTTTTTAAAAAAGATGGTAATGAAAAGTCTGTCTCGAATATGCCAAGAGAAATTAACTATGTCCAGATATTAATAAAAATAAATAATTTCATTATTAAACAAAACCACATAGCAAACAATGTCTAGTATTTGGGACTCTTCAAGGTAAGAACAGTCCTCACAGTTAAGGAAAGATTAGTGAGCCATCATATCAATCGAACAAATGATCCCTTAGAAAGTTTTTGGCACTGCCCGAAATGGAAGCTGCCCGTTTGATAATTTGTTTAATCCTTGGCCAAATAAGGAAGTGTTAAAGATGAGAATAGATATTGAGTTGACCAACGTTACAATCTTCCATGCTGGTTGACTAGCTCAACCATAAACCAAAAGTGGTTTGACTTTTGCAATGTAATCTGATAATATGAAGTGTATTCTCTTCCGAATCACACCAGAACCTTCAGTTATGCAAACATCACTCTTCGGCGTGCACAGTGTGGCAGGTGGTGTCGTATCATGTGGAATCCCAGTCTTCATTTTATTCTCATTGACGAATACTGTTGGTTCTTTTTCAACTAGATATGTTTGAACATCCATCTAGACCAAACGGCTCTTGAAATTGGGGACAGTTTCATTACTTTTGTATCTGTCCCAATATTTATTTGGTCACAAGCATGCATAAGGTCCATTATTTTCTTCAGAACTTGTTGGACCAGCTTTTTCCATTGTAAAGTACATAACGTACAGCCAGCTTGGTCTGTCACATCCTAGCAAGTTTTCATTCACAACCTGGTGGTCTGACAGTGTCTCTTTTTCTGCACACTGATGAGGCTTCCTGCCCGACATCCTGAGACTATGTCGGGAGAATTGTCCTCACTGTGATTGTAGCCGTCTGAATGACGGTACCTCCAGTTCCTTTCCCTTTGCTGGACTATTAGACCCAACAGTGTGGAGCCTTCTGATTTCTTTGTTCACTCGTATAAAGCTGAAGATTCTTCTTGCTTTTAGATAATATAGGATGCCATTTTTACTTTACATATGATGAGTCCCACATAATATAACATTAGGCAAAAAGTATTCAACAATGACTGCTTGCACTAGAGCTTTCTGGTAACAAAATACACCTTGTATTTCCTAAGTATCAGACTAATAACTCAAAGTCATAATAATCTGAAACTCAGAAAATCTTTATTAAAACTGAGATGGTACAACGAATCAAGATTTTGCTTTTTGTTCTGATAAGAGCATATTGAGCTACAAGGGCAGCGTGGGATTCCGTCCCATGTTTAACAGAATTTAGTCTAGGCCTCTGACAGTGGCAGACATGTAATGAAGCCAAGCATGTGCATTAAGAATGACTCCTGATCTCAGTATTAATGTTGTGCTTTCTCTAATGAGTTCTGAGAAAAAAAAAGAAAACACAAGATTTGTATCATACTCACTCAGATACAAATGATTCCTTCATTCTCCTGTGAGAAAAATTTCTAATCATTTAAAATAAAACTGCCTATTGTTTTATTCTTCAAATTTCCCAATAATCCTTACATTTAATAATAAAATAGATTTTGGTTAATTTTGGTTAAATATAAATTCTTTCAGAATATTGATTTACCTATTATTTTGTTTGTTTATAATAGCGAAAGATTAAAAGAAAAATAGAGTTCCAATGGTTGGAACAAATTAACCCTTCCCCCATACCTCATTTTCCTCTTTGTATAATCTATTAATGTTATCACCAACTACCAAGGTCAAAAATTTATCTGTTAATCCGTTTAAAACCATGGGAAAGTGTTGTACCGTTTGAAGGCTTTATTAAGTTTATTGACAGTAGATTATTGTTGGGAAACATATTTCATTTTTGGATGCCTAGATTTATGACAGATTTAGTTACAAGGGAAATGAATTTGATGGATAACACAGGAGGCTTGGAGCTGCATGAAAAAATACCACAATTTTTTTTATAATATGACTCTCTCATATTGAACTACCTGCTGTCTTGCTGCCCATGGTTGAAGCAAATATTTTATTAGAAATCATATTCACTTCAGATAATAAAAAGCCCATATTCTATCACTGAATGAAGAACAAGTACCTCAAAGGTCCTCTTTAAAATTAATAAATATATCAGTTTAGGTAATGTAATACGGCATCCAAGAATAAGAAAGGATTCAGTCTTCACCCTTCTTCTTAACTTTGTTCCTTTTTGTGAAGTCTTCTGTTGCCTTTGCAGATCTGATATGGAAATGCTTTGTGCCCTATGTCTCAGAGGCTTTATTTTTTTTATGTTACTCTTATTCATTCTTTTATTTCCTTTTTTTGTTTTTTTTGCCCAGCATACAGATGGTCAGAATTGATGTTTTACACCTTAAAATATCATTCACTTTATGGGTCAGCTCTCTTCTATTTCTGTTGGAGCACGGACTCTATTCGAAGGGAAATGGAGGGGCAGCGGAGCAAAGGGAGTGTGAAGAAGAGGGAAAATGGGGTGCATCATTCTCCAGTTCTTTTCTCCCTTTGCATCTCTCCTTAGAAGTCTTAACAAGCGTTTACAGTAAACTCTCTCACCTACATCTTCACCCCCAGTTTGTACTCATTTCTCTCCTTCATACAATTTTCATGGCGGGTCTTATGTTCAGGTTTTTACTTTCAACAGACCCTCCACTGCTTTCTCATCCACATGCAGCAGAACTGTGGTGCCCTTCAAGGTAGACATCAAGGTTTGATTTGACCCTCAGGAAAAAAGCTGTCATCTCCACCCATTCTCCTAACATGGGAATCCCCTTTCAAATGTCCCCCTCCTCCAATTGGCAAAACTTCCCTTTGCATAATACACACAAACCACTACATCGTGTGTAAAATTCCATCAAGATGTCCTCAGTTCTGTTTTGTTACTTTCTTCAGCTTCTTTACTGACCTCACTACATTTAACAGTAACTTCTCCTTCACTCTTTTCCCTGTGCCATCTTTTTTACTGTCCTTCACATCTCCAGGATAGGAGGAACAATCAGATTTAGTCCTGACGGAACCTAGAACATTTCTAAAGAGTTGAAGTGGAATTTAGAGGTTTTCTGTATTATTGACTGTGGAGGGGGCTGAAGATTTGAAGAAAATATTTCAGTGTTTTAAGCTTTAAACATTAACTGCATTTGGGATTGGACAGGTACATGACATGTTCTTTCTACAAAATTCAATGTGTCGATTACAGGAAAGCAAGTGATAACATGCCCCTATACTTGCTTGTCCAGGCATCTCTTGCCTCTTATAAAGATCAAGGGAGTAGCTTGACTTTGGTCTCTGATTACTTCTACCTGAGAGAGGTCAAGTTGGGGTTACATTAACCAAGTAATTTGGAAAAAAATTATCACCTGAATTATATATGCACACAAATCTATAGTATATGTATATATGAATTTTTATCTTTATTTTCATCTGTTCAATTTATAATGTAGCTTTTTATTCCAATGGAAAAGGAAACAAAGTAACAATTTTATTTTAAACTATACTTAGTATAATCCAAAGGAGTGCTGGCATTCAGTGGGCAAAGATGAAAATCAATCTCCAGACTCAAAGAGAGAGCAGGATGACATCTGTTTGGCAGGGGGGAGCGTGGAAGGTGGGGGGATCAAGTGGAAAGGACAAAGGCCTGATGGACATGGGCAACAGTGTGGTGATTGCAGGGGAGGAGGAGTATAGGGGGGGAAAATGGTAATGGAAAAAATACAATAAAAAATTTTAAAAATGAAAATCAATCTTTAAATATTTAAGAGGGAATAATACTTTGTTTTAAAATCGATGCATGGGTTATGATCCACCTTTCAAATCAACTATGCCATTTGTTTAATAAAGTTAACTTTATTAACTTATAAGTTAAATTTAACTTATAGAATGTCAGAAAAGCTTGAATGCTTTCACTGATTGTCATCTAAAATCCTCACTAAATTCACATTTTCCAAAATGATAGGAAAGCAAACTTATCAAGGTTGAATATTCAAAAAAGATATAAGTGAATATTTCATACTCAAAAAATAGTGTAGTTGTATATTTACATGATTATTATAGTTTTGTTTTATTTTTTACCAGATTAAACTTCAAGCAAAGTAGGAGATATTTTTTAACCCCTAAAATGGTAATATATTTTTGTTTCTAAATGTATGTGGCCTAGCAAATCCAGTGGCCATGATCAGTATGCATTTCTTGTAGAGTGGAAACATAAGTGACATTTTGAAATATTTTAATTGCTTGTTCAGAGTGCTAGTGGATATGCCAAAGTGAGAATAAGATCCTGAAACTAATTAATGTGGCTTCATTTATCAAGAGCACTAGAGCTGTTATAAATACTAATAATAGGATTGTAACAGGGTGTTTCCGCTTGTCTATTGATAGTGCTGCCATAGTGACCCACGCCACTGAGTCAACGAGAGTCTTCCTGTGGATTAAACAAGAATCCTACCACATTGCTCTGTAGTAAATTCATGAGACTGCCCCTACTAAGGCTCCTTACCCTGGTAAGGAAGCCTTAGCATGTATAATACTGAGATGGATGGTCTTGAAAAACGATAGGGTTTATTATTTACAGCACTGGAGGAGTAAGGGAATCAGTAAAACGTGCTCTCCATTTAGACACATTAGTTAATAAAAATATGTAAAACACAAAACGTAATCACATGACTGTCCTTTGAAGGAGGTAAAGGGGTGTTGAGGAAAGGGATCGGTGTGTAGGGGTTAGTTTTGATATAAAATCTTGTAGTCATAACTAAAGACTCCGTGGAAACAGAAAAGGCTTTGAAAGCCATTCTTGGATAAAGGCCAGTCTTCGTTTCTCACCTTTAAGCAAGTGGGAATCTTTGCCAGTGGCGTGTTTGTCTGCCACCGTTATTGTGAGAACATATGGCAAGAGCATTGGATTAGGAATTCTAGGTTTGATCTGAGTCTTCCATTCCTCGTTAATGTTTTTTTTTTTAATCCAATTTTATTTCTCAGGCCTATAGTTTGTTTATACATAAACATAAGGTAATTTGACTCAGTAACTTTATGTATTTTCAACTAGCTCTAAAAAGCTGTGATTCTGTGATCATTAATGAAAGATGATTGATGTCCTAAAGAAAAACACGAAGTGAGAGCAACATTTAATGGTTAGACTTATCTATCCAGAAGAAAATTGCTTGCCAATACTTAATTACAAAAATTATTTGTGGTCCCCTATGAGTCAGTCACCTGTAAAGGGACCAGTTTACTACTCTCTGTGGCAATGAAATTTCCAGGTCAACTACAAAGACATCTCCATCGGCAATAAGATGATCCATGTAGAATGTGGCAAAGGCATGCTGAACCCAAATAAAACACTCGCTTTGGAGAAAGAAAGCCAGCCACCATGAATGTAAACCTGTGCAAAGAAACTTCCGCTCACACTTGAGGCAGGCTTGTCATCTGTGGAAAAGGCAAGATTAGTAGCAGCATTAAAAGAAGGACACGTTTAGGCTTTGTTTTATGTGTCCTTTTGCTTGAAAGCTTCATTTGTCTTTGTTCTGAGCCCCAAGTTCAGCTAATGACTTATTGAATTTATATTTGGATTCCTTTTTGGGAAACATTATAGATTATCATCTTCATTATTTCAACAAATATTATTGTATATTAGGTTGGTTATAGAACAGGCCATTGAACTTCACATATTTTAACATGGTAAAAATTGAAAGAAAACGGCCTAAGGAAGAGCATGGCCTTTGGTTTTAGTGGTGACTAAGCAACCGACTTAATGCCTTTGTGACCTTGGACAATTTACCTAGTCTCTCTGATATTCAGTATTCCCACTTGAAAAGTTAGTAAAACCATTTTTCCCCCTGGACCATGTTTGGGTGAGATGAAAAAATATATTCAAAGCAAGTATTACAAGGCCTATCATAGAGTAGACCTTCATTAATTTTTAGGTGATTTTACGTCAACTGACTTATCCTCATATTGAAATAATTTCTGGTTCTTGGAATTTGTAAACCTGTGAATTAGCCTTGGCTTTGCTATAGGATGTGTGACCTTGAGCAAACCGTTGCCCCTTTGCCCTCCACTGTTTTTATCTCTAAAGAGAATATTTGAACTATATAACCTTAAATATTTCAGTACCTTGTCATCTAGCCTTATTTATTCTTGTCTATTTAGATTTAATAGAACAACAATAAAATAGATATACTACCGTTCCCTGATTCTGCAACAAACTATAATAGTTTTCTATGCAACATTTAAAAATCCCCCCCAAAATACCCTCTACTTTTTGTGGCTTTCTTAAAGCAAAACCTAGACCTGTGTGAGAATCACCCTGAAAAGCATTATAAATAAGAGACTTGAAACATTTTTTTTCTCTTAACGAAAAAGGGAAATTTTATCCACACCTTGAAATCTTTAAAAATTGAGATTGTCCTTCTACTATTAATAATTCCTATTGAGTCATAGACCTCTAAGTTTTACTTTGTTTGACCTGCAGCTGATTTCTCCTTGTCTTCGAAATGATAGCTACTGATTATATTATTATTCAGATCTCTGTTCTGTCTTTCTAAAAGGTCATTTTTAGCCTTTAAAAAATTAAGTTCTTGTATTCCTGAGAGTGGAATTATTATTACTTCCCATGAACATGTTTTGTAGCAATAAGGGACTTTCTCAAAGCATACAAACAAACAAAATATTATGGCCACACCAGATCATCAAATGATTCACTTTTGTAGATGCTGTAACAAATCTAGAAGGCCAAACCTGTGAGAAATCCACAGACAACCCCTATTTCACTTGTCCCCTGTCAAAAAAAAAAAGACTCTATAATGTTATTATGAAGAAATGGTTGAACAATGACAAAGGTGATCCTGTACAATTTAAATTCTTTACCTAAAATTTAACACTACTCTAAGATAGTCAGTATGCACTTGAAACTGTCTTTGTCCTTGGGCATAGAATTCGACAATGCATTGTGACATTTCACACCTACATGAAAATTACAATTTTATAGGCTGTAGGTTAGACAGACTGACTGACTGTTTCCTCAGTCCATTCTGTTATTATGTTATGATGGAGAAAGTTAATCAACATTATTCTTCTTCCATACTCCAAAACCTTCTTCTTTTCCAACCCACAAGGAAAACCAACAAAAATAAACAATAACAACAGAAACAAGCTGTAATCCAAGAATAATTTTTGCATGAATAAATGAATGTAATAGACATCATTTTGCCTGCTTACCTAATCTAAATATCATGTAATTAGCTTATAGATCACTTAAAATTTAGAAGAAAGTAATAAACTATATGCATTTTGTCTATATGTGGATCCTTTCTTTATTCTTGTTTACCTATACCTGGTATGTCTTTTCTACTAAGGCACCTGGCTAACTCCTCAAAAGTTTCCAAATGTATTTGCCAAATTAGCTCCGTGATCCCCAGTCAGCATTTCTAAAATATGGTGGATATTATTTATAGTATATCTGGGAAATTTTGTATTTCTCAAATTGTGTTACACAGTTTTAAATCATGAGAAGGGCCCATAAAATAGCATTTTCTTTCCTTTCCAGATACACATATAAGATTAAAAGATAAACTATATTTAACCACATTTGATTCTACTTTTAAGAAATATTTCAAAGCTTGGTAATACCGTAGAAATAGGTTTCAGTTTAAAAATTATGTGGAATATGAAACTACAAAATAAAATAGCAGTGCACGGTTATATCCTAATGACTTAGGAATTACTTCTCATACTAGGCAATTTAGAAATGTATGCCAGGCAGGAAAAACATCGTGCCCCTTGGGCACATTAGGAGGTAATTCATTTTTAGGGAGGGCATTATGCTACAAATGGTGGTCATTCACTAGGTCACTGTTAGGGTGACACTGAGCTAAGACTGGAATGCAAATTAGTTGAAAGGCTGATTGGCTTCTACAAAAACATGTTATCTGGTAGAAAGCGCATAGACATGGGTTGCATAAAAATACCCACTCTTAAAATACTGTGTATTTATTTCAATTTGGTCAAATGAATCACTTCATTAGAAAGAAATATTAAAACATTAGCCACTGTGATAAGCAGATGGAAACTTCATGATAATAGCATTTGATAAAAAATGAGGAATTTTTTTTTGGAAATCACATTATTTTGGCATGTTTATGCCCACAGTACATCAAAGCCACTACATTTCCCTACATGGTGAAATACCAAGAATAACTAGACTTGGGCCATTGAAATATGCTAGATGATAGATTAGATTGATAGATATAGATTAATTGATTTATCACCTACATACTCTGAATTATAAATAGTTGTAAACACTATAGTCTGAAATAAATTTAAACAGAATTCTCAGGATGTGAGAAACCCAACATTTTCCATATGCACTGTCATATTCCATTCTTTTTCTAATATTTACATCTCATTAGCATTTAGCGCACCGGCCTTGGAATTTTTTGGAAAAAAATGTTCGATTTTGGCATTTGTGAACTATCATTTAATTTACCATCAAGGCCCACCTAGTTTTGTGTGAGACACTAAATGAACCTAAATCCCACCTCTTTAACTTTTGGTATGCAGATATTTTTACTTTGATGTTGTAGCAATACCAATTCAAGTTTTCAGCATGAACTGCTAATGATAATGTGATTACTTCTGTATTAGTGTTGAGTGCTACAAAAATAGCAAGGGACCGTTTAACGAATGAAACTGGGAATGGAAGAACTCTTTCTCTGCAGGCCCTCTGCAATGCTGGTAGTGTTGATGCATGCCCAGTGATGCTTGGTGCTTCTTGGACAACAATGGATGCCATTTTGAAAGCAAATAATTTTGGGTTTTTAAAAAACCTGACATCTTGATGTTTTAAAAAATTTGAGTTTCTCAAAAAGTCCTCATGTTACTTTCTAACAGCTCAGAGAGTTCAGATGTATTTAAAATAATTATTGCAGATCATACATTATAATTTATTTTTATAATTAAAGATGTTTATCTAATGTAGTATAGACAAGGTGCCTGAATGTGAATTCGACACTTTTTTGTTGGAAGTGAATCAGGCTTTTAAACAACCAATGAACTGTTTTTTAAAAAATATATTAAATTGATTTATTTGATAAATTTGAGAAGATTTCTAATGACCTGTAACAAAAAAAGATGATATAAATATCTAGTTCCAACTCCAGTTAAAGTAAGTATGCCTAAAACCTGTGGGAGAACAGTTTTCTCCCTCTTTTGGAAATAGTAATTAAAAATGGTATCTCGCCATGTTGAAAACATATATGTACACCATGTGCAGGCGATCCCACTGGTGGAGCAGCAGGAATACCTGCCACCTGTGGTGCGCCTGCAGTGCGCATGTGGCTTGTCTCCCCGTGAAATGTCTGTGTAGTGTCTGTCTGTGATTTGATCACGCCTGAAAGTCTCTATGCTCATTAACCTTTTCCAGGTGCCGCACCGTGCCAAGGAGCTGCAGGTACTAAGAGAATGGGCAGTACTATTGAAAGAAAGGCATGGCTCGCTTGTGAGCTCCAACCTCTTCTCATGCCTACTTAAGCCATGGTGTAGAGGTGACTCAGTGAATTAGGTATTTGTGACCAAGCAGAGGGTGTGAAACAGTAGTCGCTAAGGATTGAATGAGCACTGTGTTGTGTATTTCCAACATATCACTAATCATCTGAAGAACAACGAAAGGATGTAAAAAGAGAGAGAGAGAGAGATTGACAGATGTTCCTCAGGATGTGGCTAGAAAACTATTTTAGAATATAGGCACATCATACCAAGTTTTTAAAAGATTCCAAAGAATGTATGTGATATATAAAAATATAATGCAGAGATTAACTAAATTAGAATGTTGATGAATTGACATTCATAAACTAGTGGATTATAAACAAAATTAGTTACATTAAGGATTAAACACTGAATTCTGTTGATCTTATTTTTTAATAATTGTAATGGAATTTTTATATAATTAGTCAATTAAATAATATCAAACCTTTGGCATAATCTAAATTTATATTTTGGAAATTTATATTTTGCGTATATGGGAGGAAAATGTATACTGTGATAGACTCAAACAAGTCAGGATATATATTGGAACAAAAGTAGGTTTATAGTTGTTTTTATGGAAAATAATATAATAATTAATAAATAATACAAGACTAAACTCTGCTTCACATACTCCCAACTGTAAACCTACTTTTGCCCTCTATGTATAGTACGCATATATGTTATAGAATTTTTTTGATATGATAACTGTAATAGTGGAATATTCTCTCCCAGAATGCTATGATTTTGCCATAAATATATTTTTGCCATAAATATTCTTACCCTGCATATGTGAAATTATTTTTTACTCTTTCTAACTAGTTCTTCAAAAAATGAACTTTTTTCATAAGTCACAAATTTATTTTACCAATGTGTTCTTTTATCTATAATAAAACATTTTAAAAGTCAATCTACCTTACAGAAAGCCTTATTAAAAACTTAAATAGACTTGAGCGAACCACTTATAAAATCCAGCCGCCTTATTAGAGTTGGTGAATGCTATTGTGGTTATGAAAATCATTAGTGCTATTAAAAATAATGATGCCACTGATACTAGTCTTTATCATTGAAACTATTTTCAAGGGCTGAAAGTGGGGCAAAGCATAACACGAGCCCACTCTGCTTAATGAATTCACAATCTAAACTACCATCTTGCTTAACCTCTCATTTAAAAAATGCAAGCCCTTTAAGTCACTATGGAAATTGTTAAGTATAATAATCCCATACCCTTTTTCCATAATGGGTGGCAAATAATTATCTACAATTCTTTACATGTATAATGAAGAAAATTGTGGTCAGTTAAAGTAAAAAAAGAAGGGAATCCTGTTTTCCTCACTTTTACAGAGGAGATTTTTTAGATGTAAATGCTCATTCCTTTGCTCATCTCTTCATTTCTTTCGTGCCTATTTCTTTTCACTCAAATGTCATGGTTAAAAAAAAAAAGTCCGTTTTAAAACTCTTTCTCTTCCAGTGTAATTTAGAAGTATTCTAATCACCACTGAAATGTTGTTTCTTAAACTGCTTTTCAAGAAATGTGCTACTGGCTGCTGTTACAAGAAAACTGAGCCCCACGCCTCACTCAGTCCTAATGCCCGTCCCTGTTTGCCAGCCTTTCATCTTCATTTAAACACACAACTGTTCTACTGGACCTTGTTACACACAGTGTGAAAATGACTACCAGCTTATCTCCTTTCCAACTGAATAGTCGTGAGAGGGGAGAGGACAGAGACTGTACAGGAGGCAATGAGTTAAGGAAGAATACCCTTGATGAAAAGATATTCTTAGTCCTTAGTTCCTTTTAGACCACTACTCATATGACCAAGAACTGACTTTTTAATTTTTAAAAATTTTACTCAATCTTAATTTAAAATTTAATAGCCATATTTGGCTAGTGGTTACTATAATGGGCAGTGCAGACGCTCATGTTCTCATTTAACTTTAAAGGGCATGTTCAATGGCTTCAATTTAGCCCTTGAAATAGACCTAGATCCCCCCAAAATAAAACTGGTCATCGTACCTTTGGAGAGTCAGTGTTCCTTTTGTTAATTTCAGATGGTTTGTCTTGGCTCCTATGTTTTTAACCTCTTCCTTCATTGAATATACTTAAAGTATATTCTAAAAATTAAGATTATAGACATATATATGTATGTGTGGGTATACGTATATACTATTTTTCTTTATTAGTGAGATTTCAATAAATATATATAAATGTGCATAGAATATAAATACATGTAAACCAAATACTTTGTGTCATATTAGCCTTAGCGCTGTCTGTAATATTTATCTGCTTTGATGGCTAAGGCCATGGCTTTGGAGTCAACTAGATATGGTTTCAAACTCTATGTATTTGACCAGCTGAGTGACCTTGGGCAAATAAGCTTCTCAGGTCCTGAGTTCATTCACTCGTACGTAGAGACGACGTTGCTTCATACACTGCAGAATGGTGGTGACAGTGAAACGAACCAGTCATCGAAAGCACGAGCATGGTGCTTCTCTCATAGCGTGTTTTAAGTAAATGTCAGCCGGACAGTCAGTCCTACTCTTGATGTTGCGGGAGAGGTCACAAGAATACACTCGTCCTCAAAAGGAACTTGTTTGTTCTTTAGGTGGTTAACAATGGGTAATCCCCAGCCCAGCTGAATACAAACAGAACCGGTGGGTTTCAGCACTTCCTCCTCCACTGGCCTCACATACTCATAGGGGGATCTTACAGGGGGTCTGACTACAACAGTCTTATACATTTTGGAGTAAATAGAACTATTTTCAAGTATTTAAAGAATTATTCCAAAAGAGAGGAATACATTTATGCTTCTCTTGAGCTTCTACTTTTCTTTTTACTTTTTATGGTAAAATTGTCAAGCTAGGTACATACTGGCTTTCAGATGGGGCCAGTTATTTTATCAGAGCCAAATTCAGGGGTTGGTCCTTTTAATTTAGGGAGCCCTTATCTGTGATCTTTTAAATTACATCAATTGAAGGAGAAGAAGCTGACATTAGCAACTGATTGGGAAAAGTGATAACATTAAAATATGTATGCATGGTCTTCATTCCCAGTCACACAACTTCTTTCATTTAATGTCAATGCCCAATGACCGCAATTGTCTAACTCTCTTTTGATAAACCATCTCCACATATCAAGCTGCCACTGTGAACTTCCTAAGATGTAACATCCTCTCCTTTCAGCTGCATGTAAAGTTGGAGGAGCTGAGATATATGCCAGCCCATGCCTATTTCAACCCTATTTCTGCATTTCCTGTTAAAAGATTTTACATAGATGGAAACTATACATTACAATGTTTTTGAGGAAATCTAAGAAATGTACTTATTCATATACTTTGAAATCAGGTAATAGTCTTCTGTCTTTTCAAAAAGAATCATGGTTCCCATGGATCTAACATGATTATAACCCAGATTGAATTCAATATAAAAAAACCCATCAAAGTGGCAAGACACTATGGAGATGGATGGTGAAGAATATCATCATTCATACAGTGTAATACTTTGTTGATTACAGTGAAAAACCTGTTCCTTACATAAGTATTAAACAGTCATCAAAAAACAGCAGGCTCATTCTGGGCATCTGTCTTAAGCTTTGTTACAGCCTTAATAAGAAAAGCAAATTAAAGCCAAGGTAGTAAATAAACATGTAGGAGTTTTATTTTTAATATTTTTATGTGCAAGCAAATATTTTAAGAGTTCTGAAGAACACCTTCAATGTAAGGTTTTTGCCACATGCTGACAGTCCTTTAAAAAAAGTCTAAGGTTGGAAGATTTAGTAAATTACAAATTAAATAGAAGTTTGGGATTAAATTGAAACGAAACAAAAATAGCTGTAAGGCCCACCAAATGTTTAGAAAAAGGTGCTCTTGTGGGGGTGTATATTGACAGTTTGTAACATCCCCAAAATGTGTATGTCTGAAACTAGAAAAGGAGAAAGAATGCTAGGTTGGTAGTTCTTTGGATAGAATATATATACAGGCAGTGACAAGATTGAACTGCCTACTTTGTACTTTAAAATATCAGTAGATTTATGTAAAATGATGGTAGACATACCAGCTCTCTTTAGAAAACCAGGCATAATGGGAAAGATTCTACTACCTTTTTAGGTTGAAATAAAAAATCTCAGAAAGATTATTGATTCTCATTATCTGCAACTACTTATCTTTTGGTAATGTCTGTTTAAAGTTTCATGACAAGTAAACTATGCCCTTGCCTTTGTATAAATTCTCTCAAATTATAAGAACTTGAAAGCTGCAGAATGTAGCCAGTTATAGGAAAATTGCATTGAATTACCTGTATTTATACCTGTAAAAAATTAAGATTAGCTGTTTCAGCTCTAATTGTTTCAGCTCTGGACCTCTGAACAGACTCCATGACCCATGACAGCTGTGTGGCAGCTGTGTTGTGATATGAATAGGCAGCCATTCAGAAGATAGAAGTCAATTCATTTCATTTTATTTTGTTCTGTACTACAAAAATTTGATCTCTAAATTTTAAGTGTAAAAGTAGAATATGTCTATATAAATTCAAGTTGGGAAAGAGTGATGATAAAAAACAAAATTACACGCAACTCAAAAATCAGCTTTCCAACCAGGCCAACAAAATGCATGAAAGACACTTAACTAGCACATATTTCCACTGAGTTGAAAGTCATTCATATGTTAGGATGATTCTGTTACTATTTAAACTTTTGTGTTTATTTTTTGGAAATTTGTGCAATGTCTTGGTGAACGTCAAAGTACAGACACTTAAAAAATCTAGAAATAAATCACAATCCCCTTTAAAAAGCAGATAAAATAATACATTGTAGTTTAAATCATATAGATCTATTCAAAACCATCGTTAAAATGGGCTCACAAAGCCAAAACATCTCTGTGTGTGGATCTGTGCTGTTCACTATAGCAGCTACCAACCAATTGTGACAAATGAGCAATTGGCATGTGACTAGTGGAAATCAAGATATGCTCTAACATCGACAGCTTTAAAAGGCTTAGTACAAATAAAATTAATGTAAAACATCTCATTAATAATGCCATATTGATGGCATTCATATGGTACTATTTTGGATATATTGAATTGAATAAAATGCATTGTTAGAATTAATTTTGTGTCTTTTATTTTTTAAATATGGCTACAAGGACACTTTACATTATTCTTGTGGCTCTTATGTGGGATTTGCATTAGGTTTCTGCTGGTTAGCATTGATCTAGACAGTGTTCACCTTTTAGCACAAAAGAATGAGGCAAGTGTATGTATGTGTTCTGTTCATTTCCTATTTCTGCTTTCACAAATTGTCCTAGTTAGTTAATGGCTGAAACCAACATGAATTTATTATCTTGCAGTTCTGGAGGGCACAAGTCCAAAGTGGTTATTATTAGGCTAAAATCAATGTATTAGCAAGTCTTCATTCCTTTTGGAGGTGCTAAAGTAGGACCCTTTTTCTTACCTTTTCCAGCTTCTAGAGGCCAATCTCCCACATTCTTTTACTAGTGGCCCATTCCTCCACCTTCAAAGCAACATATTTCTAAGGAAGTCATCTCCAGTTCTCTCTCTCTGCCTCTTTCTTGTACCTAGAAGAAGTATATGATTATATTGGATCTATCCACATAATCCAGGATAATCTCCCCATTTCAAGGCCAAGTGATCTGCTACTTTAATATGCCCTTGCCATGTAACGTAGGTGTTCAGTTTCCTAGGACTAGGTCATAGTCATCTTTGAGTGGCCATTCTGCCTACCACAAGGTGTACGAGGTCTATCACCAGCCATGTAATATGAAAAATACAGACACTTATTGAAGAAGATACAAGAAACATTGGACATAGGACAATGATGCCTCAGTCCCCTTCAAAGTAGTCACCTTGGGACCTCACACAGTTTTCCCACTACCCATCAGCTGCTCTGTCATATTTTCCTGAATCTCATCAACTGTATGAAATCTCTTCCCTTTCACAGGTGATTTTAGTTTTGGGAAAAGACAGAAAGTCACCGCATGCCAAATCTGGGCTGTAGGGGACAGAGTCACCTGGGTACATTTCACCAAAAAACTGCATGAAATGTGCTACATGAGTGGGCACATTGTCAGGATGAAGCTGCCAATCATCAGTTACCCATAGCTGCAGCCATCTGAATTATCCAAATAGTTTCCACAGAAGAACATTCAAGCTTAACACAAAATTTGATGCAGATTAGTTGCTCCGCTCTCTTAGTTGTTTTGAATGTGATGGCCACACAGTACCCATGCTCATTCAAGGGCATTTACCACCCCCACTGACTAGTACAGTGAAGTCGTTACTGTTCACATATGCATATTCCAAACCATTCTCCTTGGCTGTCAGGTTATGTCATGCAAACCATTCTTGTTATGTTAGCAATGGCTGGCCTTCTTCCGGACAGACCTCATATACATATATTTATATTTAATGGAACTTATAAATATGTAAAAGTCTATTTACATCTATCATCTGTTTTTGGTCTCTCCATTTCACAGTAAAATTTAGTGTTTTTCTTCAAACTTGTTTCCCTTTCAGTACTAATTGTTTGTATCATTTCAGTCTCTGGAAAGGGTCAGATAGTTTTCATCTCACCGAAATAGTCACGGCCGCTGATCAGTACGATCATGTGGAAAAACTAAGTTGCTCATTTTAATTTGTTGGTTCCAATTATGGAAAAATGTCTCAAAATCTGAAATTGTTTGCTATGCTTCTTAGGTAGATTAGTGACTGACACAACAGCCGTATCAGAAGGAAAGAAATGTGAATTCCAGTGGGAGAGCACGTTTTTCAGCATGGATAAAATGAGTAGAACTTTTGTGAAAAAGAAAAAGGCTTTGAAACAAAGCCAAATAAAGGAAAGAGGAGAAGTACTCCTCTGCCTCTCCAAGGGATTTTGTTAGTGTAGCACACCTACACAGACCTTCCCAGATTATCTTGGGACATGCTACTGTTAGTTGAAAAGTGGGCTCTTCAAGAAACTGTAGAAACCTGGCAAACAATTGGCAACAACCTTTTCACCTTGTCAGATATTGAAAAAATTCAGACTTATTTTTAAAGTACCGTCAGCCCATTGTATCCACAGGTTTCACACTGGAGGATTGAACCAACTGCAGACAGAAGATATTTTTTGAAAAATGTTATATTGTTGCTGTCATGTATTATACAGTTTAGCCTAGGATGGTTTCATCTGTACTACACAAGTACAGGCATTGTTTTTGTCATTATTTCCTAAACAATACAGTTTAACAACTATTGCATAGCATTTATGATGTTGAGTTGTCATAAGCATTCTAGAGATGAGTTAAATTATACCAGAGGCTTGTGTAGGTTATATGCGAATGCAGCACCATTTTAAATAAAAGACTGAAGCATCTGAGGATTTCGATGTTTGGAGTCCTGAAGGCAATCCCCTGAGGCTGCTGAGAGACAACTGTATAGTTGATTAGACACCATTTTCACCATTGCTTTTATAATATTGGGTGATAATGAAGCTTAATTATAAACTAATTGATGAGAATAGTGCTTGGGAGTCAGAACTTGGCTCTTGAATTTTTACACAAAATGACTCAAAGACTTTTCCAAAGGTAATTACCCATAGCTTTAAGTTAAACCCATTTTTAAGATGTTATACTCTGAATTGCAATATTTAATTTTTCTCTCATTTACAGTAATGAAAATGGTTTAACTAGACTTAAAAAACTGTTAATTTACCCTGTCTATTGGACTAAGCAAAAGTAGCTACTAATTGCCACAGAGGTATAACAATAAAATCAGTGAACTCTAAATGCAGTGATTTTTTCTTTATATTTTTTATTGTTATTCTATTATAGTTGTTCCAGTTTTTTCCCTTTGCCTTCCTTCGCCCAGCCCACCCCCGCTCCCACAGTCACTCCCCACACTGTTGTCCACGTCCCTGGGTCCTTCATAAGTGTTCAGACACAGGCTGGGTGCTTCTTCCTTTCCTCTCTTCTCTTTTTCTTTATTTTCTTTCTGCCTGTACCAGTGCAATCAAAGCAACTTTATTTCTGAAAGCTTTGCATTATTTCCTTGTAGGCAATTTTTAGGACAATGTACTGGATAAAGATAGATAAAATAAAATTAAGTGATCGAGGAAACTAAAGCAAATTTATGTTATAATTCTATAATTTATATATAATTCTCTATTTTATATTTTTAAATTACTGTTACATTAATAAGTTGATATATGCAAAAAAAAAGGTTTTTGTTGTAAATTTGGTCCGTAATAGTCTTAATCCTAGGTTGGATGAAGCTTTTATTAAGTTTTAAAATGCATTTAGTATAGGAGGTATCTCTTGATATATTTAGAGTTAGACTATATCTATATTATTTAGAAAATGTAAGTGTGAGTGGTAGTAAATTTCTAATGTTCATGCATTGAGGAAAATCCTTAAAACTGAGGGTGAAGTCAGGGCAAATCTTGAGGCACTGATCACAATAAATCTGTATATATTTAAAGGCAGTGACTTAAATTACCCAAAAATAACTGTATTGATTTAGACATTCGTGTCTCAGAGACACATGCCTACACAAGTTGTTTTTCTAAACTCATGCAGATAACATTGAACTCTCTCCCCAGTACAGCTTGGTATTAACATAGTGTGTTGGAGGTGATAATATATGCTGAATGATATATTTGCAATCAAGACATTTTTAAAGAACACTTAATAAATGGAAGTCAGCAGGCCAAACAACTTATCTGTCTTTTCTCTTTATTTTTATCAAACTATAAGAGCCAGAAAAAAATCATAAAGTACCTGAAGATAGTTAAATTTTCTTTTTTTGTGTGAAGAATTAAGCAAATAAAAATAAACCCTAAAATGGCCACCCTTGATATTCAATAATATATAATAAAAATTTAATATAGCTCGTAGTAAGCTTAATAAGAAGTTAGACCAGGGAATTATGAACTTTGCCAGGGGGAACTTAGACATATTTCAAAAAGATTATGACCTTTGGAATAGACTTTGAAGGTTAAGTAGAAGTTGGCCAGACTGAGATGAAGGCAAGCATTTATGCAAGGAAAACAGCCCCCTGGGCAATGGCTTGCCATGAAAGAGATTCAAGAAATATTAATTAGTTGTATAACTTTGTAAGATTTGTGTTTTTATCCATTAAAATTAAAAGGATGGATGGGGATGGGAAAGTGACAGTTGATATTTTTAATCAGTATCGGGCCAAGACATAACGAGAGCACAGCACCACATCTGCACACAAGGAGTGAAAGAAGGCATTGGAACTGTCTGTCACCATGTGGTCGTCAAATCAGAAGTATTGACATCACCAGGCAACCTGCCAAAAATGCCAGGTCCCTAGGGACTCATCCCAGAGCTATTGAATCAGTAATTCTAAGGTAGAGTCCAGTAACCTTTTCTGGGTGTGTGTTTAAGTATAACTAAAACTTAATTGATAACAAAAACTACACATATTCAATGAATACATCTTCTTGAGTTTGGACATACATGTACACCTGTGATACCATCACCAAGGTACTAAACACATTTATCACCTCCAGCAACTATGTTTTGACAAGTCCCCTGGGGAGTCTGAAGCACACTAATATATGAAGAAAACTGCCTTAGAGACATAGTTCCAAAGCTGAACACTCGGAATAGAGGAAATGATTGGGTTTGGGAATAAGGCACATGAAGGAATCGGGAGCAGCTAAAATTTCTATTTTAGGCAACTAAGTGGAGAGCAGTTTCATTAAATGACATAAGATATAGGAGAGGACATTTAGGCCTTAAAGGGTGCTTTCGAAAATATTAAATTGACAAGGAAGCTGTCATTACAAACAAAAGGTCTTTTGGTCAAATGTCAGGAATTGGTCTTACTAGATCAATTTTTGGTCTTTGACTAGTGAATCTGTTATTAATTTGGTTTGTACTTTTTATCTAAAACTAAGGAGCTTGGATGTAGGGTGAAACACCACCAGGAAATGTGGTGTAGAAGAGGTCCACGACCTTTCTGGCACCAGGGACCGGTTTTGTGGAAGACAATTTGACAATTTTTCCACAAATGGGGGGAAGGGAAGGAGCGCAGCGCTTAGGCAGTAGTTCTAGCAAAGCTTTGCTCCCTCGCCTTCCACTGATTTCTTGCTCTGCCACCTGTCCCTAGCAGGCCACGGAGGGTACTAGTCACTGCCGGGGGATTGGGGGCCCCTGGAATAGAAGAGCGAGGCTTGGGCTTGAGATCTGAGGACTTGAACTATGGCTATGATCTAGAATATCTATAATATACTCTGGCTATGCACACTAGTTGTGTTACCTCTGCAAAAAACTTGAATTGGCTTTTTTTTTTACCCTCACTCCCAATTGGGACAATGGAAATATTGCCTTTCATAAAGATTGTGAAAAAAGGAATGTATAAAAACATAGAACACTCCCTGGCAATAAATGGTAGATTTCTTTCTTCCTTCTCAGTTATTTGCTGTTTACACAGCATTTCCATTTCATCATCTAAAACCATGTTGGAGAATTACTGAATTTTGGGGAAGCAGATTGAGGAAAGAAAAAAAATATTTCTTAGGATATTCTCAAACATGCAGAGGAAATCAAGACCAAATAGTTACCTGAAAACACTTGAAAGGATGAATCTCTGACCATAGTCACACGTAGTTTCCTAGATAAAATTGTTGAGCAATACATCCTAAAATATTTACTAAGGGATCACAGGAAAAAACCAAACTGGACAAATTTCTCTTGGAGAGACATGGGACCAAAATATATATGACATTTCCAATATAATATAGCAGTGTGCTGTTATGTTTTGCTATCAGCTACACCAATTAATGCAGATGATGCTAATTAAAAGTAAATTTAGAGAGTGATTAGGTTCTCTCACCATTGTTAGGGAGAATTGATTCTTCTATAGATCTAATATGTTCAAATAAGAAGTTAATGATATATTGATGGATTTTAAAGCACCTAATTTAGATTACAATTCCGAGGAAAACATTTGTGTTAATACTGAATATTAAATGACAAACGTTTTCCCTTGGAAAAGGAATGGCACCATTTGTGTAACCCTAGAGCAACGCACATGTTGATGTTTCGAATAAATTATTGTGTATGGGTATATAATCTCAGTTTTAGTTTTATAAAAATTATAATACTAGAATTCTATGGCACATGTGCTCATTTATATGGCAGTATACAGCTGTGTGTGGCATAATAACTATTGAACAAAATTATGTTCTGTAGATCTTGCAGAAATTTCCCAGTCCCATCTGGGCTTGCTTTGCGGTTGAGAAAGCTAACGTGGGCAAAGATTTTACAGGACTGCAGAAGACAGTAGTAGGTTTTGCTGTCAATTTAATATTTAGGAAGTAAGGTCAGTAGGTGGTCAAGCTAGATGGATTTTTTTTAATATTCAAAAGGGGTTTTCAATCAGGAACAGAAGCACTCTCACTATATGAAGGTTCTCAGATGTAGACAGGTATCCAGCTGATATTTGCATGTATTGGCCTTCAGTTACTGTGGCCCCAAAATCTGATATCTTGAACACAACCAACTAGTGGATTCTTATATTTTACCAACATAGGCACTTAAATCATTTTCTGAGGGCTTAAAGCCAGCTAATGCTATATAAGACCTGGTTATGCTACTTGTTTTTATGAGGAAAAGATTAACATAAGTATGAGGCTCACTAAATGGCAGGACAAAACCATTCATTACTTGCACTAATGTCTTCCATCTCACTTCCTTTTTCTTCTGTCCTCCATTCTCTTTGCCTGCCTTCTTTCCCTCAACCCAAACAAAACATGTGACACAAAGGAAAAAATGAAAAAGAAACAGCACAGTGCCCATCTATATAAAATTAGTGAAACTGAGTTGGGAACAAAAAAAATAGTGTATTCTAAAATAGTAGTTTTTATATCTAGAAAATGGTGCCAAAATGGAGGTGCTATTATTAATGTTCTCGTGTTGACTAATCTTTCTATGATGATAGTATTCTATATGTACTTTGGAATCTCTATACGTACATATACACATATAAAGATGGTGAAACTTCAGAAATATGTAATTTGTTGTTGAACTAGGACTGTGACTGCAGGTAGTGGGATAAAAAGTATGTTGATGATAAAAACGTGTGCCTAATAATGATTTAATCCCATTATAAGCTGTTATTTCCAGTGATTTTATTAAAGAAATTTGACTAGATATTAAACCACCTATAACAAAATCCTGTAGGTAAAATATAATAAGACAACTGTTACATGTTTGTACAATAGGTACAAGTTCTGAACTTTTATCAGAATATAGTTTTAAATTTGTTTAAATATTAGTTTAGTTATTGTATAATAAAACAGCAAATATATGCTTTCACATACATAGTAAGTTAAAAGGGTATGGCAGAAGTAACGCCTTCTTGAGTGTGGTGGGTAGGGTAATAATATGGGTGTAATAATTTATAGTCTTCATTTGAACATTTCTCCTAAAATGTCCTATGGCGTGCTTGAGTGTGATATTGTTATGTTACAGAATTACATGCTTGTGATTTTGTAATAAATGACTTTGCAATCAAAAAGGGACATTATTTGTGCCGGACCCTATAGGTGTATGTATGTTTGTATGTGCGTGTGTATATATATACCTTTAGATAAGTAGGTAGGTAGGTAGATAATGGATAGATAGACCTATACCATCATATACAATCATTGCACAGCTGCACCCATATATATGAGGCATGCATTCAGCAAATCAGACCTCAAATTCCATTATGTGATGGATTTTATGTATACAGTTACATAATTGATGTTAGATGATCATCATATATATGTATTTATTTCTCTATAAAGGGACTCACAAACTTTTAGTCAACCAGACAGCTCACATAACATGTATCAGCATTCAATTGCATTGTAAAAGAAAGTTAGGAAGCACACCTACTAACACAGTCATTAAATCCCGAGGTGAAGAAAGAGTTAGCCAAAACCTGACTATAGAGAAGCTGTTTAGAACAGCACCTTTTGTTGTTACTTTAATTGTTGAAAATACTTAAATAAATGAAGGGAAGATTTAGCAATATGGTTATATTTGATGTTGGGAAAAGAAATATTTACCGCTGCTTCTGTGATCAACACAGTAATTATTTCTTAACAAGGATAATATTGAAATCCAATCAGCCAATTGTACACAACCAAACAACAAAAGCATCATTTGGACTGTACTATTTGAACAGATAATAAACTCATGAAAATAATGATCCAGTGTACTGAGCTAATGTGATAAAATATACCACATTCTTTTAATATGTGGAGCAAGCTGCCTTGCTATTATAAACTACCTAACATAACAAACACCCCCTCCCCCACCTCCACTCCTGCGGAATTCTGTTTATCTGGCTTTTTTTTTTTTAAGCTAATAGAGAATCACCAACGTATTTATAAATGTACGTACTTGAAAAATTTTAACGGGAAAATGGAGAGATCTTTATACAGGCAATGAAAGTAGCCATGATTTAGGTCAAACTTTAATTCTGGGGCTTATTGGCCTGTCAAAGGGATGCAATGCTAAGCATTCAGACACCATGTGCCTTTCACAGGCAGTTCCAAGCCAGGCTTTCTATTCGCAGCAATATGCAGGATTGAATAGCATTAACAGCCCAGCAGCTTCACTGCTCCATGAACAGCACTCCCATTTAAGGTGGACCTGGTTTTTCAAAGTAAATTGGCATAAATAAGCCTGCAAGAGTTGTAAGTTCTACTTAGATGGGTCTTGAGAACAGAGGCCAAGAATCTTGCAATGACGCTAACAAAATTAGTTTCTCATGCATGGCTTGAAGAGGAATGGAGGTATCATCTAAGAAAACTGAAAAGTACACTGTTTTAAGCCAATAACAAAATTTGACTAAAGTAGAATATTTCTTTAAATAAAACTGTGCTTTATTAATTAATGCAAATTTCACTGTAATTGTGGCATGAAATAATTATTCCTTGAGGTAGTCTTAGCTCAATTGAATAGAAAAATCAAGGGAGAGAGTAATGTTTGTGTCTGTAGTATTGATTCTGTCTATAGTTTTAGCCCTAAATATTTTGACATGTGCCTTCCTGTCACATCTGAAGCTCTGTTTCATTTGAAATCATAATTGTCCTGCTGAGAACACAGTTTGTGCTGATACAACCTGTGTCTCTCTCTCCTTGAGGTCAGAAGAGATATAATTTATATATTTTAATTACTCTAAACTTTTGCTCTGAGTAGATGACTTTATCTTGAACCAAAACACTTTGATAGATAACTGCATCCCTTTTAGAACAATAGCTATTTGCACATTATTCATTTACATGAAGCATATTGAAAAGACAGAGTTGGTATAAAAGAAATAAATCATGCTTGTTTAAAATTTCTTTTAAAATTCTTACCAAGTGTTTATGAGTTTTAAGTATTTTGATCACCTCCCAACCTCCCTGCCAGAAGCATACTTTCATTTAAATGTGTAACTTTTATGTTCTTTCTACTTTGCAGAGTTCCCAGTGACAAGATTTTACTTCTAAGGACATTGAATACATACAAAGTTAATTTTATGTAGTAGCACCTTCCTCACTAAGAAACCTTTCTGCCTGTCAGAGGTGATACCTGAAAGAAGCCTCCATAATGTATTCATTCCGCTATAGGAAATGCTAAAAAAGTTTCTTTAGGAATTGCAACTCTCCTCAATTTGTTCCAACTTTCGTTTTACCATTGCTCATGAAATATATTAAACCAGTTTTTTTCACATTAAATAACACCAATGAAACAGGATTTCTTCTATTTTCTGTAGACCCAGCAGTGTATTGTAGGTTATATAGGTAAACTAAGACCATTCTCTTCAAACTCATTTGAGTTCTTCAAATCCCACCAAGGTTTCAAAGAATTTCTTTATGAGCCTTAGAGATTTACTTCACAATTATTGGGACCACATTTTCCATTATCTAGTGGCTGAGGGAAATCTTCTCCATCTATTAAAAAAAAAAGACCCATTGGAACGATGCATTTAATTTCATTCTGTATATAATTGATGGATATTGCCTATGCTCTGCCTTCAACTGTTTTCTAGATGAGAGATGATAGATAGATAGATAGATAAATAGATAGATAGATTTTTAAAAAGGGACAGAACCCCGGCCTAAAATAAAAATGCAGGAAGAAACTGTACATGCATTTGATAACTAATTCTCAATACAAGGCAAATTCATCTTTATTTATTTGGCTGTGAGGTATACTCAATACTATAGTCAAATAAGAGTGAGACTGATTAATAAGAAAAATGAAAGTTATACTAATATTTATTATTTATTGAATGTATAAACATTTATTGACGTAAGCCAGGCACCGTCTGATGTACTTTCTATTAAGTTGGTATTTTCAGCAATCTCATGAAGTAGGAATCATATATTTATTCCCATTTTAAAGATGAGAAGACAGAAGCTCAGAGTGATTGATTAATTTGCCCAAGGTCACACAGCTAAATGGCTGAACCAACACTAAAAACCAGGCAGTCTAGCTTCAGAACACACTGGGTGACTGAATGAAAGGAGGGGTCGAAGTGAACACAAAGAAGCAAAAGAAAACAAAAATTCCTAAACTTTTCATTGGTCATTTCACTGTGTGAAGTTGCATTTCTGTAAAAATTGGACCAATCAGGTTTCTGAGATTAACTTCCCCTTTCAGATGAGTGCAGTTCATCATATTTGTTCTTCTGATTACAAGGTTTCTTCAGTTTCAAATGATTCATCTGGTAAGAAGACTTGATAAAACTGCTTTGGAGATGTTAGTTGTTTTATCTGTTATTGAAGATTTCCTTTTTTTTTTTAATGAGAAACTAAATGTTGCTTGAGCTATTTATAGTGGGGACGTTTGAAAAGCTAGAAGCCACGCTTTTTGCTTTTATTCCCTGTGATCCTCTCCCTAGCCACAGGGGAGGATGACTTTTAGCCGCTGAAAGTAATATGGAAGGAAGGGAATGCACTTGAATGGAGGTGCCACAAGCAAAGCCGCTTGTGCAAGGGTGTGGTAGCTGCCTGCCCTCAAATGCATGAGAAAACTTCCTTCACTTGAGGAAATAAAAATTTCATGAATTCCTATTGTATCACCATCCTTTCTTCTAAAACGGATACTCTTTGAAGGGGAAAAAACAGGTTCAAAATAGGTTTTCTATATAAAAACAGTTAAGCTAAGGAGACAATCATTTGCAAGGAATTTCTCCCTAGTAACTTATGCTGTCAGGTTATCAGCATCATATGATCTCAAAGACATATAAGATTTTGCCCTGGCTGGTGTGGCTCAGTGGATTGAGTGCCAGCCTACAAACCGAAGAGTGCCTGGTTCGAGTTTCCATCAGGAAAGGTGCCTGGGTTGCAGGCCAGGCCCCTGGTAGGGGGCAGGTGAGATGCAACCACACATTGATGTTTCTCTCCATCTCTTTCTCCCTCCCATCCCCCCTCTCTAAAAATAAATAAATAAAATCATTTAAAAATGCATGTAAGAGTTTTTCACTGTGTTTTTTAATATTACTTTGTTGAGAAGCACGTGAATTTCACCATTTTATGAGCAGACGCAGAAACAGGCCCAGTGCATCTATTTTTGTAAAATAAAACAGCAAACAGGAAGTACAGCAGCGCTCTTCAACATGGCAATCACTAACTCACAAGTGGCTATTATTTTTATATTAATTAAAATTTACTAAAACTTAAAATTCAGTTGTTCACTACTTTACAGCACACTTTCATCACTGCAGAAAGCTCTGTTGGATGGCGCTGGTACGGAGTTGTGGTTAGCAGGTCAGCCTAAAAGCTCATTTCCCGAGTTCCAGTCCAGCCCCGTCACTGACTCCCTGTGCGACACTGGCAAGGCTCATCCTGAGCCTCCTTCTTCATCTGGAAAGTGGAGATGATAATGATGCCTACTTCATATACTTGCCATGAGATTTCAGTGAGATAGTGCATATAACGTACTTATTGGCTAGCAGTGTTAGGAATTAGAACATGTTTTTAGAGCCACTAATGTCATTAAATGACTTTAAAAAAGATCAATCGCACATCCTCTGATTAAAACCCATCAATTCATAGGCCCCTAAAAAGGTAATAGTAACATTTCACTTTTATATATTCATACTTTTTGTGTTTAAAAAGGGATGTCAGCTATTAACACATATTTATTTATTTTATTTTTATGTTTTTAGTGCTTGCATAGGAGTAGATGGATTTATTTATTTTATTTTATTATTTTTTTATTATTGTTCAAGTACAGTTATCTCCACTTTCCTGCCACCACTTTCCCCCACCCCCCACCCCCACCTCCCACCCTCAATCCTACCCCCTTTTGCTTGGTCCATGGGTCCTTTATACATGTTCCTTGAAGACTCTTCCCCTTCTTTCCCCCATTACCCTCCCCCCTCCCCTCTGGTTACTGTCAGTTTGTTCTTAATTTCAATGTCTCTGGTTCTATTTTGCTTGCTTATTTCTTTTGTTGATTAGGTTCCATTTATAGGTGAGATTATATGGTATTTGTCTTTCACCTGCCATAATGTTCATTTAAAGGACATATACAATAGAACCGAAAATGATTAACCTAACTCTTGAAAGGTAAACTTATAATTGGCTAATTGGGGGGAAGGGGGTTCATGGAAAACCATAAACTGTTGCAATTGAACAACAAGAAATCTTAGCTGAGGCTTCTGGTAGCTATGGTCAAAGGGAGACATCTATTTGGGCACAGTTTTGTTTTGTTTTAAATTCAGATAAGACCCAAATAGATGTAAAAAAAGGTTTCTGAGATGCATTCACATGCAATGCAAATCTAACTCATTCTTTATCAAGTAGCTGAACCTTACAGAATTGGTAGAAAATATCTTGTTACACATAGCTATTTTAATGATGTATTATATTTGTCGATTTTTTTAAAAGGAAAAGCAGATATGACGAATAGGCCTGTCGAATAATCTAGGGCAAAGCTAGAAGAAATTATCCTAGGGAAAGCTGAGCTACAAACTTAGAGGTGGGGCACTTCTATAACAGCGTGGTTACAGCACTCAAAGTACATTCTCAGTGTGTGGACCCGATCTCTCTCCTGTGTTACCAGCTGAGTGACTTGGACAACTGCTTAATACTTTTTGTCTCAGGTTCCTGTTATTTAACGGAGAATAATTTTAACATTCTCTTGTTTTTTTGTGGATAATAAATTAGCTGGCGTCTATAAGGCAGACTGCGTATTACTTAGTACATAAACAATACATGAAATATTTGTTATTATTCAATAACTTTGAATGGCTAACTGTGAGTTTGGAAAATTCTACTTATTCTTCTCTACCTCCATTTCCCCCCTGCAAATTTGGTGTAAAAACAGGCATAACGATTGCATTGCAGGAACTACCACTGTGTAAAACAACACATAATATATTTTTAATATAAAGGTAAGAACTTAAGAAGCCCCGTTTCAATTTTCATATTTTTATTTAAATATACTATGCAGTATTTTTGTGTATTTTGATGCATTTTTCTAGAGAGTATAGTCTCAGGTAGCTTTTGTTGTTTTATTTTTTAAAATATTTGGGAAATATTTATTAAATAGTTAATATTGGCAGAGTTTTTCACTTCGGGGGGTAAAAGCTGAGAATATATGCTAATGGAATTACAGTAGTAAGAGAAACCTGAGTAAATCTAGTAATTGCGTGCCATCTGCGGTAAGGAAATTAAATAGAGCACTTAAAGTGATTCAATAATTAAAGATGTATTTATTAAATCATTTGTGATAGCTTTAGTGTATGACCTCAGGACTCAAAGGCAACCACATGGCGATTACCCTTGAAGCTTCACCGAAATGGGAATTACAGAATCAGCTTTCTTCTCTTACTGCATGAAATGCTTTACCTTGAAGTCTCATTGTAAAAGAAACTTCCCTCTCGCTCGCTACTTTTGCACGCTACATAATCTCTGCAGCAGGGCATGCGGGGAGGGAGTGGCGGAGGGAGAAGGGGAATGTCATGAAAGTTGACAATAAGTAGAAGCAGTCAGAAAATTACCTGGGGGGTGGGGCAGGTGATGAGATGCTGAGACAGAAGGCAGGCACAGCACAGCAGCTGGTGAGGAGAAAAGGTACATTAGTCCACTGAACTATGAAAAAAGAGAAATCAAATTCCAGTGAAGTGCTAACCATATACTTTATCTTTATACTATTAAGTTTTCTTCCAGACTTTGAGATATATTTATTAGTTGCCTATTTTTTGGTCAATATATTACTTAGTGAAAAAAATTATTATGTTAGCTTCTGGGGAAGAATATAAAACTCAAGTGATTAACTTTGAAAATGGTATTATTTTGTCAAATATAGATTGATTTTAACTTGGTTAACTTGAGTGATTTACGTTGAAAAGTCACATTCTCAGAGATCGTGTCCAAATGTTTGGTTTATAAATCTCAGAATCAGCCCTCTGGATGCATTTTCTTATTTTGTAAGCCAGATTTTGTGGACAATATGGTGAAAATAAACTGTTAGTGTTTCTATTCCCAACTTTCTCTTGTTAATTTACAAGGTTTCCTCCTAAAAAATAACAGCTGTAAAATATCTTTTGATGATGCAATTTAACCTCTTTGTTCTATTTCCTAAAACCAAATGGACAGCATTATGCTACCTCCTGTACCCACAGATTGCCATGCTATTTTGTCTATCTTTTTTTATTTTCTACAGTAAAGTTTGTATTAAGAAAATCCTCAAAAAGTAATTTGAAGGGAAAAGTTCTCCTAAGGTAACCTAGTTTTTATTTATTTTCAACTTCAGCTCCTAACTTCTTTTCAGCACATTTTCAAATGTGCAGAGTTATGTAATTTTAGATAAGTCCTTTGGCCATTACCTATGGTGACTCACTTTGCATTCCATCGGGTGATATACCAAATCATTCTGCACCTGGACGCAGTTCACTCTGGGTGCCTTCATCACAATAGAGGTTTGGGGGAAAACCATGAACGTATAGGTGAGAAGCATGCAATTAAAGTATAAAAATTAACATCAAAATATCATACAATGTCTAGTATCTTATAGGTTAAAATGGCAGATCAGGTTTACTCATGCAATAAATTACAAACACGACACTTTTGCAGGAACAACATTGTTGAAAAGCTCGCTCCCATTAGTGGAAATAGTGGAGAAGCTGGTAGCAATGTCTTAGAGAAATATCTACTTTGGTAGAAAGTGAGTAACTGATTCATAGGAAGACTGAAGGTGTATGCTCACACACACAGTTAGAGAAACATTCTATATAGTTTTTTATTAGTATGAAGAAACCACCCAATCTGAAGAAGGTATGCCAGGAGTCAGAGCAGAAACCATGAGCAATTGGTATCAAATTCTGCCAACTTCTAAATGAGGAAAATTCCAGTCACTTAATTGTATATATTGTGAGATTAGAGACTTGTCATTATATTGTTGTCAGAATGTATTGTCCTATATCAACATATATCCAGCACCTCTATCCCCGGCTTATGGAACAACTGTGTATTGGATCATTTTCAGAAAATTTATTTTGGGCCGACTTCCCTTAACATTTTCTCTGTGCTAAAACAAACTGGACCTTTAGGTTTGCCTGAAACAAATTACTGTGGATCATACAGATGGAGCTGAATGGTTGTTATTTATTGACTGCTGAGTTAAAGATGAATTTTCTAGTAAAACTAGAGAAAGCAATTCTTGGGAGGTAAAACTTTTCTTTTTTATTGACAAAAGGCCGAAGGTGAGTATTTGGGGGAGCTTAGACAATAACGAGCTTCACCACTTTTGAATTATATGCGAGACAGGAGGGGAAAAATGCGTTGCCTTCTGAACCATAAGACTCTAACAGCTTTTTATGCCTGCAAAATTAAAAAATGTCTCGTGGTATAAACCTCAGGCTTGGAATATTGTCCTCCTTATTGTATTGAGAGAAATGTGTTGAGTGCAGGAGCAGCAGCCCACATTCACATTTGTAAAGCTATGAGGGCTTTGGAATTCATGCCTGAATGAACACCGTATAAGCATTTTTCTTGATTTCTCAAACCAATCTTTCTGCTGCGGGACTATACACATTTTTTAATCATTTCTTGTTGTTATTGTATTACAGTTGTCTCAGTTTTTCCCCCTTTGCTCTGCTCCTCCCATTCCACCCCCAGGTCCTAAATCAATCCCCACACTGTTGTCCGTGTCCATGGGACATTCATACATGTTCTCTGTCTAGTCCTTTCCCTTTATTTCCATGATTGTCTCCCTCCCCCGCCCCTCTGGTGACTTTCAGTGTGCTCCATGTTTCCAGGGCCTCTGGTTCTATTTTGCTCATTTGCTTGTTTTGTTCATTAGGTTCCTTTTATAGTTGGGATAGTATGGTATTTGTCTTCTGCCTCCTGGCTTATTTCACTTAGCATAATATTCTCCAGTTCCATCCATGCTGTTGTGGAGGGAAGGCGTTCCTTCTTTCTTTCTTCTGTATAGTATTCCATTGTGTAAATGTACCCCAGTTTTTTGATCCACCCATTTCCTGATGGGCACTTATGCTGTTTCCAGCACTTGGTTATTGTAAATAGTTCCACTTCAAACACAGGGGTGCATAAGTTCTTTTGAATTGGTTAATCAGGATTCTTAGGATATATTTCCCACAGCAGAACCGCTGAGTCAAAAGGCAGTTCCATTATTAGTTTTTAAAGGAGATTCCATACTGTTTTCCACAGTGGATGTACCAGTGTGCATTCCCACCAATAGTGCACGAGGGTTCCCTTTTTTCTGAACCCTCACCAGCACTTGTTTGTCGATTTATTAATGATGGACATTCTGATCCGTGTGAAGTGGTATCTCATTATGGTTTTAAATTGCATCTCTTTGATGGCTAGAGTTGTTGAGCATCCTTTCATGTGTCTATGGCCCCTCTTTTTGGATAAGTGTCTGTTCAGGTCCTTTGCCCATTTTTTAATTGGACTATTTGACTTCCTGATGTTGAGTCACATGAGTTCTTTATATAAACACTGAGTTAGGAACCTAAGGGAAATCAAAGTTTAAAATATAAATAACATATTTGGGCAAACCCTCTTTTGTTTAGGCCTAATGGAGCTTTGTATTCATTTGCTTGTTTCTGTAAATCTTTACTTTTCTCTTCTTTCCTTTTTGAAGATAAAATAGAGTAATTAAAGCAACATTTTACTTAATGATTGCAACAGGTCTAAATAAATGAAAAATGTAAGGTTTTGTGAGGTTCATCAATAAGAGTTAACTTGAACTTAATCTGATTATCTCTCCTGTTCAACACCATGAGTTACAAGTCAAATTACATTTTCAGAATCTAACTCAGAAATCATGCTTTTATATTAAAAACATATTTAATGTAAAAATACTATTAAGCATTCTGAAAGTAAATTTGACCAGATAATTTTCTAAATTTCAATTCCTGTCACAGGTTTTATGTAGATGTAATAGTTTCAAAACAAGACATCCAGAAGTATATTTAATCAGACCTCCACCTATTGGAAATAATAAAGAAAAATCTGGCCAATTGAACTTGATAATTTTGAAGCTCATTTTTCTCATTTGTATGTAAACAAATTAAATGATTAGAATGACAATTTTGAACTTTGGAGAATTTTGGGAACGCATGTATTTTATTGACATGATATAAAATAAATGCTAGTCTCTTTATGTTCCCTGTTAACTAAGTTCAAATATATATTTTCTCTATACCCAAACAGCTGACTTCTTTTCTGTCCTGGACATACATGGAAAATCAAGTCCATTATCTTTTTATGAGTTCTCATAATATATATATCATATCTCTCAGTTAAGCATTGTGATCAAAATAAGTTAGCAGTGTAAAATAGGTTCCATTGACAAGGGCAGCCATAAGGTCATTGTTTTGTCCAGGTGTGAAAGGTATTGATAGATTATTCATCAAAGAAATTAAATAGGAAGATAAAAATGCATTAAGCCATTTTATAGTAAGGCATTTAAGAACTGTGCCGCTGTAAGAAAGTGTATCAAATTGCTTTTTTATTCAGTAGGTCATTTAAAATATGGACAGTTGGAACTTGGTCTTTTGTAAAATTCAACAGGGATCTTTTATTCCTGTTATTTGGTTCCTTTCCAAGCATGTAAGTGTCTTGGGAAGTATCTTGAATTACAAGCTAATAAATGATACTTTAAATCGAGTGCTAGACTTTAAAAGAAATTTTTCCTTCTTTCTTTCTTTTCAGTCAATTAAGGTACTTTCTAATGTTTGCATACATTTAAAATCAGCAACTTTGTAACAGACTGAAGTAGGAACCATAAAATGATGACCACAGAGAAGACTAGCGGCAAAAATGGATTACTGCAAAATTTTTTAAAAGTGAATAATCAGATGCAATTTAGTCAATTTTCAACATTATAATAATTATCTATCAAATGACTACCATATTTCAAAACTATAAACATGATTTGTTTTCCTAAAAATTAATATTTGAGACTGTACTAGTCCAGGAAATTTGCAAATCACGTGTGGAAAATGGAACATATTTTTCTAAGTTTTCGGAAATAGTATTCCCCACTATATAATGATTTCTTAAGGCTTACTTTTCCAATGATAATGTCAAATTAATACAAAGGAGATATTACTTTCATCATACCATCTTTGCCTTTCTGTTAAAAATTTTAATTATATAAGCAGTTACTAAAATCAACTTACCATTTATTGTTACCAAATGATTTAGCGATATTTCAGTTATCACCAAACCATCTTCCTAGGAACAATGGTTATAGTTTAAACCTCAAAGTTTTCATTTGAAGGTGTGACGAGTGCATCAAAAGCTGTATAAATAATCTTTTATCAGACAGACTGTTTTTATCTATCTACCTACCTACCTAGCTATCATTTTTTTCTCTCTAGTTTGTCTAGATATATATATAGATATTTACATATTTTATATATATGTATATTTTACATATATATATTTGTCGAGCATGATTTAAAGATCCTTGTACCTTCATTAAGGCCCAATGTATAGTAGACTATGCACATAATATATACAGAGAGCTATTGTTACTTATTCATCATATACATTTCATGTATTTGTTATGTTTTATAATTTCCAAGGGTGTATGGTAAAAGAGGACCCTATCTTGGAGAAAAGGTTTGAATAATTCTGGAATTTTATGATTTATATGTAGAATAAATGAGATTTTTTAATGGCCTTGTCACATAGAATTCTATTCTGTTACATTGGCATTCATATTATTTATAACTTCTTATAAGCGGAACCAATTTTTTTCCTGGGGATTTCCATTTTAGGCTGAGATTTGCAAGTAATTATCTCAGGAATTTAAGATAATATTTGCAAGTAATACAGCAAAGAAAACCTTATGAAGAAAAACCTTCAGAAAAAAAAAACGATATTTTGTTATGATTTGGGAGATGATAAGTTTGTTTTTGGTGTGAATGTACATAATATAGTGTAAACTTATTTAAAATCTTGGTTGATACAGAAATGTGCATTGCTATAGAGAAGAGAAAGTGACCTATTTAAAATGTATAGCAAAAATCTAGCCAGAGGGAGGTAAAACAGAGGAACAGAAGCATAATCTGAAAATGTTTAGAATGCTTCTATTAAAGTGTAAAATATGTATAGATGTACTGAACTTGAGAAGCATTTTAAAAATGAGACATTTACTTGACTCTCATTTAGAAAGTTACCTGAAATCACTTTTGTAACACTTCCCCCCAAAACTTATACTAATATATTTTGAAATTATTTGTTTCTAAAATCTATTATAAGCAAGTTTTTTATACCTAGTTAGCTTTTAGATAGAATAAAGAAAAAAAGAATATAAAAAAACAAAAGAAAAAAATGAAGAGGAGCGGGAGGGGAGGGGAGGAAAGGGGAAGGGGTGCAGACGAGATGACAGGAAAGCAGAAGGGAAGGGAAAGCAACACAGGCAGTTCAGGAATCACACGTTTCTTTCACAATTCTATATCAGTTTCATCTTTAAAAAATTGTGGGCAAACCACTAAATGAAAATACATATTTTCTGTCACTTCCCATTAAAATACAGAGAGCTGTAAAGCTTGAGATGTAATGAAATCCTTAAAAAGGTAGTAATATAATATTCTTAAATGATATCACAGGAAAATTACCTGTCAGTAATTTGGGGAATTGGGATATCACTTAGTTTTCAGGTAAATGTCACTTTAAAGAAACCTCTATGGCCCCTCATTAACTTTGTATCTCATCACCTTATTTTAATTTTTGCACAGGATTGATCACTACCTGATAAATATGTGTTTATTTATTGGTTTCTCATGTGTGCCTCCCGCTCCTAGAATGTAAGCTAATGAAAGAAGAGAAATTGTCTTGTGGGGCCTTTTGAAGACAATATTTATTAAATGAATAAGTACAATAAACATACAATTTTAAATTTGACCAAGTGTCTTTTCAGTGAAGGTGTGTTTTGCCACGTCATCCATAATCGTACGTTGGGACCTAGTGTGCCCCTGCCTATGTGCACTGGTGGTTGACACTCGAGATGGGCAACGAGAAAATGTGTTTAGGGTTTATACCTGCTCCTTTTCATAGTGGCAGTGGCTCCATTTTATGCCCTGTCTTATTTTGTCCGAAAATCAGAATGCATAAACTCAGCAAACTACCGCTTGCTTCATTGTGCAAACAAAATACAACCTAGCCGTTCCAGGCTCACGTCTGCACTCTATGATGAAATGCCAAGTCCGTCACAGTCACGTGATACAGTCTTACAGAGGTGTACTGTGAATGCACAGGTAATAATTTTCCATGTGCTTTATAGATTTTATTGACACAATAAGTGATATGTCTGTCAAATAAAAACATAATACAAATTATACAATATTTTGCCATCAATCAAGAATCGCCATGGAAATTTTATATTTTATATATATGTGTGTGTATTATATATATAATATATACTTAGTATATATATTATATATAATATCTTATGATATATAATATATATATATAACACACATACATATTTGTCAAGCATGATTTAAAGATCCTTGTACCTTCATTAAGGTCCAATACAAATTCCATCTCTTCCATTAATTCTTCTAAAATCTCACAGTTCCCAAAATCTGTCTCACCCTCAGCTCCCATGTAAGCCTTATCCAGGCCTGCATTTTATCACTTAGCACATTCTTTTCTAGTAGAGCAAAACTGTTAGTATATGGGTCTTTGATAAAATTAGTCCTCTCACCCTACATTACTAATCTTAAACGGTAGTGACAGTGTTTGTTTTATCTTTGTCTTTTGCAAAATACCTAGTATAATGCCTTATACATAGTAAGATCTCTTAAAATAGTTAACTGAATATAGATCACCAGTTTAGTAACAGACTTCAATTAATGCATAACAGATCAGAATCTAACAAACTTGGAGTCAAATACATTATGTTCATATATGCATTTATTAATTTTCACAGATTAATTTTGTGATGTGGTTACAGTTTCCAAGATACATAGCTTCTGGCAGCAGAAATGGATGGGCCCGGAACAGTGGGTGTAATATAATTTATTATGTTTTATGCAATTAAGCTATTCAAGGCCAGCATTCCACCTGCCAAATCTGACCAATTATTCCAAAAACATAATGAAGTGGTTTTGAAGTGTCCAAAGGTATTAAAGTGACACCTATTAAGGCCAATGCTCAGGTTTTCGTTACTGTTTCAAGTTAATGTGCAAACTATGCAAATTCCCAAAGACCAAATGAAAATACATACTTATATCTGTAATTGGTAATACAATATCTACACATTCGCAATGGTGATAAGGGTCTTTCAAACCACTTTATAGAGAGAGTGCTTTATGTAAGAAATAGTAATTAAAACATTTTGGGGGATTTTTAATGAATAATTATTTTCTAAAAATTTGGCTTCTGATATTTTTTACAAACATATGATTTACTATAGGAGCTTGCAAAGCAAGTCACTGAAAAGATGGGTGTTGCTGATAGAATGCCACTAATAATTGTATCAGGAAGGAGAAAAGAAAGAGCTGCCATTTGAACCTATGGTTCAACTGTAGGTATGTATTGAATGACTCTGGGGGGTGCCATTTTCATAGAGGACAATGGGAACAGTACCCTTGGACTCAGGCAAGGCAGTAGGTGTAGGCAGTGACAGCTATCATGAGTATCAAAGCAAGGCAGGGAAGATTCATGAGGAACTTATTATGGTAACAGGGGGAAAAGGAGGAAGGGTTGTCAAGGAGCATGCATAAAGGACACGTGGACAAAGCCAAAATGAGGCACAATCAAGGGTGGGAGGTGGGGATGGGTGGGGTGGCAGGGGAAATGGAGACAACTGTACTTGTACAACAATATAAAAGAGAGAAGAAACTTAGAATTCAAATATAAAATAAATTAGTTGAAAAAATCTCTCACATGAACTATCTCAATGTAGTGTTTCTAGGCAAATAGTTGAATGTCAGGGTGGTCTTGTGTGTGGGGAGGGCAGCGTGTGTGGTGATGCTTTGTATTCCACTGTTTACAACGGTGAGCTTTTCTGGACCATGAATGATGTGTAGTTTACTTAATTCGTGTGATGCTGCATTTAACAAGTGCCGTTGGAGACGCAGACATGTGGTGTGGAGAGAGTCAGGCTAGTTGGTGAGCATACTGTAAGCGCTATGCAGGAAGGAGTTACTGCACACCTACTTCTAGACGTAGTCTAGGTCTTTCTGTCCTCCAAATTCGACTGTAAACTCTAGTTTTGGATTATATTTAGCATGATAGATAATTTAAGTGACTAATAACAATTGAATTAAGGGATATTATTTTTTAATGACTTAAATGCATTCTGTGCATCAAATTATAAAGGTTACAATGTAAGCTAAATGAGGGCAAGGTCCATGTTAGCTGTGCTCATTCATATATATGTATGTGTCTATACACACACATATTTATACATACATATGTGCACATACATACATATGTGTGGTCATATATACATACATACACGACTGTATACATATGTGTATGTGTATATGACTATATATACATATAGTTATATAGATACAGATAGATAGATCTCATATATATGGGGTCATATAAACAGTTCCCAACACACACTGCAGAATGGGACATCAGCATCCCTAATTGCCTGAAGATATCCTGGACACAAGAAATTAAGTACAACATCTTTACTTTTCTGAAACTATTGTATAAAGCTTCAGTTACCAAATGAATTAACAAATAATTTCACTTAAGGGAAATTCACTTACCACACATAGATAGATAGATAGATAGATAGATAGACAGACAGATGGACAGACCCAGGCAGACGTGGTAAGGAACATCTACCTAATGCGTCTCATCTGACACCCTGGTGTGAGCTCACACACACAAGTTTACGTAACTGTGTGAATCAAAGTACAGCACTATGCACACCACCACCACCAGTGATATGAGTGTACAACAAAAGCAGTGTGCTCTGTTTGGTTGCTGTAGTGAGAACAATTTAGAGAGAAATTTAAAATTAAAATTATATGTTGATATAGGTGGGAACAAATATGAAATTTATTTTGTGGTTTATAATACTGTGATTCTGTGCTTGAATACAGGTACAATGTTGGTCAAGACAGAAGAGGCTTGTAATAATAGTAATATAAAATATAATTACTAATAGAAGAGACTTTATTTATTATTCATAATGAATACAATTTTACTTCTACCCAATAATCTTATAGCAATAACACTTTCCATTTGCTTCAGTAACTTAAAGCCAATTTCAGCTTTGTTTTAATTAGAAATTAGTTTTAATAATTCCCAGATTTGTAACATCAAAGTATGAAACTTTATTTTTCAAACCTTTGGCATTTATGAATATTTGAAAATCTTAATTAAGTTGGTGAAAAGGCTGGAAAAGATTATCAGTGTGTGGTGATTGACAGGATAATGAAAATTGGCTTCTGCAAAATTCTGATATATTTAGCCTGACTTGGGTTTCTTCCTATATCATCAGTTCTCTCAGTGTTATTTTTAGTTCAGTTAAATTAATAAAAGGAAAACATTCACTGATGTAGTTTGTGATAAAGGATTCTGATAGCAAACAAAGGTCACTGACCCTAGACCAAATTACAAGGTGTAGGTGAACTAAGTTTGTCCAAGTCAACATTTGTAATTCTGTCCAAAAATTTTCTTCTGAACTACAAATGTTTTCTCCAGTATCCTTCAATCACCCCACACCATCGGGCACCTATTCCGTATCACAGCACCATCCTAGCATCCTTAATCCAGGGCTTAATATGATAACCACTTCTCTCTTTTCTTCTTTGAGTCATTTACAATCTCGCAAGTGGAAGCAAAGCCTTGAAGCTGTTCCCATTGTATTCAATATCTTATGTGAGTGAGGTAGAGGTTTCTAAATCAGTTATATTTTCCATAGAATACATTTAAGCCAGAATCTGTGACTGTCCAAGACTCTACACGAGGCTCTAAATCCACTGAGATCTTGCAGCATCTCATATATTGTGGGCAGATTGAGGCAATTGTTTCCTTATGTATCTGTTTTTGCAACTTGCTTCTGCATGATTTTCTTATAACTCCTACCCAATTCATCAAAAGATCAGGGTATATTTTTAAGTAACACCATTTTTTTTTGGACAAACACAAGTGGAATAGTGCTAAAACTAACAGGGAAATAGCCGAATAACTTTAGTCTTGATTTCTCTCTTACCTAGCTAACAAAGGTTAAAATATAGGTATAGTGTCCAGTTATGACTAAAGAGAAATAGTTACTTTATTATATATGGTGAGGATGGATAAATGTGCACAACCTTTAACAAGATAATTCTAAAATAGGTACCACAGGTAATATGTATAGGTTTTGAATCATCAATCCAGTTTGAGGAATTTATCCTGAGAAGGAAATAAGTGCCTAAAATGTATATACACCAGTGTCCTTTACACCTTTGTGGGTAATTGGGAAAAATATAACATAAACAACAAATGAGAGCGTTGTTAAGTGAATTATGGCCCTGGCTGGGTTGCTCAGTTGTTTGGAGCCTCGGCGAGTGCACCGAAAAGGTTGTGAGTGCAGTTTCCGGCCAGGACACAGACCATGGTTGCAGACTCCACCTCTCTTCAGAGGGCGTACAGGAGAGGCAAGGGATCGATGTCTCTGTCTCACATCGATGTTTTTCTCTCCTTCCTGTCTCTCTAAAATCAATAAATATGTCATAGAATGAGGATTAAAACAATAAATAAAAATAAATTATAATATGCTCATCATGTGGAATATACTCATATAATCTTATAATTTGCTAGCATTCTACTTGTTAATATAAGAATAAGTTTTAAACAATTAAGAAAACATGATCATGTTTCATTCATCTAAGCAGGAAAAATATTTATTTAATTTAATTTAATTTAATTTATTTAATTTATTTTGTATGAGGCCATATTTCCTGCCAGGGGATGAAGCTTGGAAGGAGCCCAGTGTGACAGCACTTCTGCCTTTGCAGAGTGCACAGTTACCTGGAGGAACATCTATCTCACACACACACACACACACACACACACTCTAACATAAAAGAGAGACTTTGATAAGAGCCTAAAAGAATTGTGCTGTGCTGGGAGTGGGGAGCTGGAAGTTCCTCCAAGAGAATGGAAGGTGGACAAGCAGCAGGAGAAAAGGCAAATAAGGGAGTGGCAGGCGAAATGCTGGAAGGATAGTTTCCTTAATTTTCATACTAGCGGTCTACAGGGATTAGGATTTCTGGTAATTTTCACTTTTGAAAACTCTTGTTACTGGTATTTTATGTTTTGCAAGTGAGTATATATCATATTTATAACCAGACATAAAAGTTTCCATCTTCAAAACAATCTGGCTAACAAAATGGCATAACCTGTTATTAAAATCAGAGATAATTGCAGCTTGGTGTTAATTTAGGGGAAAAAAAGAAAGTTAAACGTATCTATCTACATGTAAAAACTATATTAAATAGACACCTAATGTCTCATTGATACTGAATATCCCGCAGACACAAAAATAACCAATTTCTAAGCTACCTTTCCACTTCAATATTGGAAACGCTGCCCAAAGCTCAGCACAAGCGGTGGATCTTTCCTGAGAAGGTCCAAATGCACGTAAGAATGACAGAATCTCTTAATGAGGATTCTTTTATTCGGAGACTACAAAATATATGAAAATAAGCAGGATGTCATCCCAAGGTGCGTGCATGTTTGTGTGTGGAGAGACAGAGGGAAGGGAGGGAGGAACAGTTTAGAAACACTGATATAGAAGCAGTTTCTAAAGTATTAAAGGCAAATCAACCTCTATTGTAGAGTTTAACAGTAAATTTGGGAGGCACTACAGTTGTCAGAACCTCTTAAGCTCTCTCCAGCATCCAGTGCTACCCCTCAGAACACAGAACACAGTTAAAGGACAGGGAAAGAGTACAGGATTGGCTTTCAGAAGAGGTGTAGATTCCGAAGCTAAATCCTCTGTTTGCTGTAAAGTGGCACAAGCCATAACACCCCAGCAGTCTTGGTTTAGTGAGTTAACAGTAGGCTTCTGTCTGCTTTCCTACAAATGCAATTCAGGTCTCACCAGAATTATTCACAACAACACTAACCATTTGTTTGCATAATGCAGGGTTGTACATATTCCCACTATGAAATCTATGTTTGAGTAAGATTTACATTGATTTCTACCCACTGATTGTGTGCAGAGATTCTCACCCAAATTGATTGGTTTTTATTTCTCCTTTCATTAAAATGTTGCCTTCTGAATGGTAGAACTCAAGCAAGATATTTGTGTTCTGTGGAAAACATTATTTTTCTATGCTACATTTCAAAATAAATAACCCATTAAGAAGTTATTCTGATGAATGTAGGAAACAAATATATTTCATACATATTTAATCAGGCTCTATGATAACACCATGCGTGGAAAAAGAAAAAAAATTATGCTGATGTAAATTTATCGGTTATGTCTGACAAGTAATGGGTGTGAACAAGGGGTCTCCAAAGGCAAAAGGCCCAGAAAATTAGATGTCATTACCTCTAATTCATTAAGACATTTTCAATTGTTTTCTCAAGTAGGCTCGTGCAGCCCCTAGGGAAATGCATAATTAACATATACTAGATTCATCAAAGCTCAGACAAAAACTAAGAATTTTCCCCACATCCCTTTTAGACATCCTGTGGGGAAATTATCAATCATCAAAATGGTAAGAAAAACTCCTAGTCAAACAAAAGGTCTATATACCTTTGAAAAAATGTTTCTGAAGTTGTAGGATAATTGTTGTAATTAACAGCCCCTGAAAATTAGTGATTTAACCTAGTTGACATTGACTTTTCAGTTATGTAGTAATTGGCTGTATTCTGGTTTGTCTTTCCATAGATTCAGTGACCCAAGCTCCTTCCATCTTGTAGGTCCAGCCTCTCCCCGTACCTCAGAGCCCCTTCAATTCTTGCATGAGATAAGGAGGGAGAAGAGGAGCAGAGCCCATGCATTTCCTTCTTTCCTTTTTTAATGGTCACTTCTAGAAGGGGCACACATCTCTAGGCCAGACAGTCATATGACTCATCTGCAAGGGAGGTGGGGAGACACGGTCAAGTTTGGAGCCTCAGAAGAATAAAAAATTATTTGAGTGAACATCTACCCATTTGCTATCACGGACAAGAATTCAGTAAGGAAGTTATTTCTTTTCTTTAGTAAATAAAGAAATACAAAATAGAAATAAGGATGTCCATCTTTAGTTGTTTCAAAATGATAAAGAACATTTGCCTCAGATTAGGAACCTCACAGATCTTACTTTTTTAATTGATGTTCTGGGGATAGTTACTTTCATATAAAGATGTGAAATATAGGATATTTACTTTGAATTACGTTCTCTAAAGTCAGTGTGTAAACTGGGAAGGTGCCTTGATAGTTACTAGTAAAGAGTCTTTTGATTTTCTGTAGCAACAAAGTGCTTACAGCTGATTATGTGCAAGTGCCCCTTGGGAAATAATAATATTTTTCTTTACAAATCTCAGGTGTTCCACATGGAAAACAACTAGGTTTACTGATAAAGATATTCTTGGCAGTGCAGAGATTTTGTGATTTTGCACAGTTGATGTCTGATTATTTTTAATGTTAGAGTAGCTAATGACTTCAAAAATGTATATTATATCTCTCAGAAATAATTGTGTTTAGTTTTATTGTGCATAATTTTGCTTACTGCATCATTAAATCTATTTAGGTAGATGAAGCAAAACATTTTCTGAAGCATGGTGGGAAAGTAGAAGAGTACATTAAGAATACTGCATGACTGAATATTTTATATGTTTTTATGTGTTTATTTAATATAAACACACTCTTGAAACAAAGCCTGACTTAGATGTTTAAAACAAGTTTGTCCCAGATATCTAAGCTGTAAATCAGATTTATCAGCCTGAGAAGTAGAACTTTTCAGTTCTCTCACATTTCTAGGCTTAGTTTTCACACAGAAAATAACTTGTAAATACTTCATTTACCTTTATTTTGATGAGTATTATTACACACTGTTATACGTAAACTATCACATTAGGCTTTGAGAAAAATTCAGTGTTGAATCAACCTTGGATGTTGCCTTTTAAAAAGCTTACACATAGTAATAGAAATAGTGTCTACGCACAAAAAGCTGCAAAAAAAAAGGTAGCTATGAGAAGTATGGCAAGGGAAATTAAGCTAATAGAACAAGTGTTAAGAAGAAAAAAAAAGATGGGAAAAATACAGGAACAACATTAGAGAGAACATGTAAGTTTGAGATGATGGGGAAATGGAAGTAAAATAATCAGGAAAATGATTCCAACTATCTCTACTTTGAAGAAGAGACTTGAATTAGTAAGGTAAGGCAAATGTGAAACAAAAAGATGGGAAGTGTTTGCAATGGATGTTGAAACGAGAGTTCAGAAATGTTAGCAAGACACTTCTGAATTTAAGGAAATGATGGACTGGGTGGTGAGATTAAGGCCTAACAGTGGAGAATGAATTGACAAGGCTGAGGTAGTTGGAAATAGTTTTCATTCTCCCATTCAAATTTTGATTATTGCCAATGCCAGAATCCCTGTTTGCAAGGAAGCTGACCATGGTTTAAGAGGATCTGGAAGTTGTGAAAGCAGACTGTGGAACGTAGCCTGACATCTAAACGTCCCTATTCTAAGAGAATTGGCAGAAAGAACAAGAGCTTCAGGGTCAGACCAGGATCAAATTCCAGTTCTATCACAAATTAACGGTATAATTTCAACATTTGTTTTTCTCAACCTAAAATTATCCTTAAATGAAACAGAGGAAAATTCTTAATGTCCTGACTTATCAATAAAAGTAAGTGAAATAACACGTGTTTGAGTACAATATTTCTATTCTTTCCATCGCATCACATTTATTTTTCACTTACTGGCCTCTCTCAGAGGATTTAGTCCTTGAAATTATACACTATAGCAATATCACTCAGTGAAAGAACATGTATTTTTACTTAATAACTATTAAGTAAATTCTGGTGGGTACTTTGGTTTTCTGTGATTTTTTAAAAAAATCTTAAGCTACGTAAATATAATTTTACTAAGAAATAATAACCCTATGTATGGCATTAGTGAAATGTTCTCTTGGGTGGGCAGCTTAATCAAATGCACAAGTCTATGCCATTTTTCTCTCCAGAGGTACACAGCAGAGGAAAAGGTTAACGTAAATTTCACATAATTTTTAGAGAAATTGCCTCATATATAGGACACATTGCATTTAACATCTTGCATAGCATCTGCCCTTAATTTGCAGCTGTGAAAAGCTAAATGAAATGGCTATTAGTGTACACACAGCATTAGGGGAGCGACTTGTTTCTTAATGTAGTTCTTGGAAGAGCTGGAAGAAATCCCAACTTTGGCAAAGAGTATAAGGATTTGAAAGAATTTTTCTTTGTCCTTAAGCTGAAATGTTTTGATTCCACTTAACGTGGACTCATAGTGTTGTATTATTCTTTAAGTGCCAAGCAAATCCAGTAGATTATTTTGAAGTGGATGATTTATTTCCTAATTATCAAAGGTGGTTAACAGGTGAACAGAAAGGAAAGTTTCCATTTACTTATTATTTAATGGAAAATTTCTCTAAAATCTCTCTGTTCACATTGTAATATATAGCCCCAAATATGTATTTTTTAGTTATTTTCCAAATATATTAAGATTCTGTTTCTCCATTAGTTCTAAGATTCTAAGCCTAGTGATTTTAATTGAGGTTGCATTTTGGAACTTCAGTCTTTGTATAGGAAAAACTTAACATGATATATTCAATGCAACCCACTGAAAATGTGAATACTACAACTATCTTTTTCTACTATAATCTTTGCATAAATGCTGGAAATTTTTAGGACATGAAGACAGACCAAAACAGTGATGGTGTTTAATAGGTAACAGTCACATGTTTTCAAATAATCACTTACGGGTTATACATGTTTCTAGAATTTTATACAATTTTAATTATTAGCATATATATTAAATAATTTACCAGGTGCTATTATGTGACATGTCCTACACTGTCATTACTGAAATTCCAAATAGCAATGAGATCTCACTGAGTTCGGTATACGAAAATGTTTGCTAGGATTTGCTTGTATTAATAACTCATTCACCATTTTAGATTTTCTCCCTTCATGCCCAGCCATCCATGAGATTGTGCCTGCATTCCCTCCAACTCTAGAATTTTATTTGAATTCTCTCTCTAAATACAGTTTCACTTCCCTCCATTTTTGTACCACTAGTTGTGCCTTTGACATGTTTAGATTTAAACTTCTTATATGGACATGGAGGTGAAGCAACAGGAATTCCTGAGGCTATGATCTGAAAGGCAACAGCCAGACTAGCAGCAGCAAGAGAAGTCGAGATACAACAGTGGGCACACCAAAGTGAGCATGCTGTTCAGACACGTGTTCCTCGTTTTATGAACATATTATGGAGCTGACAGATGCTAGGATAAATTTGTATAAAGACATTGTCGGCAGCATAATCTTTATGTATTCCCTTTAAAGCTGAAAGTGTATGCGTCTGTGAGCAAATGTGTGTTCGCAGACGTGCCGTTCTGCCTGCCTCGCTTTCTTTCTAAGGGACAAAACATTCTGCCACCTTGGCATCCCACGGAATTAAAACGTTTCCACACATCACTGATATTTGGAGCACCTCTTATTTTCACCATCAAGAATATGTTGCGTTATTTAGCTTCCCTTTTGGATAAACAGTGAACCTTGCATTGTATATACACAAACACACAAAAACGTGTGCTGTGAGATCTTGGCCTCCTGGGGTTTGTCTGCAACACTAAAAGAAATACATTCAGTGAGGTCACAGAGCTGATTGGTTCAGGTGGGCTCATAATGTGGTTAATTAATAAAAGTGATCTGCTTGATAGACCGCAAAAAAGTTTCAAATGAATGCATTTTAAATAAAAGTGAGAGTAAGCAGTTAATATTTACCTCTAAAAATGTTTATAAAGCAAATCTAATGCAACTATTGCACGTGAATCTTCTACCTGTGTCCCACAGAATGTTCCTGGTTTGCCAGAAGGAAACCCAGCCCTCAGCTCAGCTGATTAAGATAAATTTATCTTTCCCAGACTCAATTGTTAGTGTCTCTCTTCTAAGCCTTGATGAAGTAGCTAAATTCATCCCCACCCCCTGCCTCCACCCCAGGACACTTTAAATTGCCAGCTGAGCTTCCTTGGAACCTTACAAACAGGCATTATGTTCTTGCTGAAGAGAATTTCACTTTGCATTTGATCAAACGCCTTGGCCGTCTGAGAGTTGATAGAGTATCCTACATCATTCTTGACTGTATTCTACATTACCTGTGTTCCTTTTTAAAGTGTTGAGAAAATTCCCTAAATTTATATTATATGTATGCACGTATATAGGTGTTCATTTGTACATGCTTAATATTCACATATATATTCACTTGGCTCTGTTTACAGGATCCATTGAAACTATGTAACATTTTACAATGTGAGCAAACCTGCTTTGCATCAATTCTGCTTATTCTTTATTGGTATTTTATCAACTAGATTCAATTTAACTGTAGAAATGTTTGAATTTCCTGTGGAAATTAAATTACCTAATTTAATTTTAGGTATAGTAACTCTTTTTGTATTTAGATTACTTATTTATGGCCACAATCATTTATGCCTTTTATAACTTTTAGTTTTAATTAAATGTTTTTTTTTATTTTTAAGAGATTTTATTTATTTATCTTTAGAGAGAGAGGAAGGGAGGGAGAAAGGGACGGAGGGAAATATCAATGTGTGGTTGCCTCTCACATGACCCCTACTGGGGAACTAGCCCACAACCCAAGTATGTGGCCTGAATGGAACTCAAACAAGCAACCCTTTGGTTCGCAGGCCTGTACTCAACCCACTGAGCCACACCAGCCAGGGATAAATGTTTTTCTTTTAAGATATAAGAAGAGTACTCTAGAAGATATTCTCAGTCCAGACAAATTGCTTATTTTATATGGCAATAACTTTGAGTAGCTTAACATAATGTCCATTAACATGGCTTTTGTATACTGGGGATACATAAAAAATTGATATGATATGTAATGTTATACACAGGAATGTTCTTAGAGTGAAAATGTTTAAGTACAGTCTTTAAAAGCCATTTGTTTCTTATTTTGGTGTTCGTGCAACACCCTAAATTCAATTGTAATAATTAAATTTAAATGGGAACATTTTGAAATAGAAGAAAGGAAGATAAATATTTCATTTCAAAAGTACTCATATTCAAGGTTAATATTAGAATTATTCAACTAAGTGTTCTAATTTTAGCCTCACTTAAACTATAGTTCTTCATGATGCATAACACTTGAGATGAGTAACATTGAGAAATGCCCTAGTCCTGCAAAAATTAACGAAGGCAGATCATTATAGTACAATCTGAAGAATTGGAAATAGTAATAAGTGTGGGAATAATAGAAAAATTCCTTATGTCACAAAACATAACTACCCTAATGATCAGAAGCAGCCCCAAACTGGCTGTGTGGCTTTGATTTATTTTGATAATTGACTGTGCTCAGAATAGCTATTAACACAAGTCTATAAAAATGCTATAATTTGGTCCAGGTGGCAGTAATTTTCATACGTGATTACAAAATGTTATCTTCCACTCCCGGAAATGTAGCAAATATAATATATATCTTTGATTTTAAAGGCCTGGTTAATTTATTTTGTTATTAATCATTGGTGTGTTTTTGTGACCAGGAGAAAACAATTTAAACTGAATTAAAAGCATGATAACTCTATTCTTGGTGTAGAGATGCTATGTCTATTTTTTTATTAATGCACCATTAACAAATCATAAAATGAAAATGATAGACTTCTTCTGAAGGTTATGTGTCTCCGATATGAAAACAGGGTCAGAAATGTGCTAGCCATCCAGACATGAAGAGTAAGTCCTTGCAGATGGGAGCCAGTGGAAGAGAGGGCGAGGTCCTTTGTTTAGGGTGGAGCCTGAGCAGGGAGTGAAGACATGGTAACTGTAGGCATAGCTGGGGTCTTGAGAAGACTCTACTCCAGCTTATTGGGGAAACATAGCAGCACCTGAGTGTAGCACTATCAAGATTTGCTCCTCACTCTGGCAAGGAAATTCATGGAGAACTTCAAATTCAGACAAATTTGGGTTTGCACATTAAACCTGCCACTCTTAATTCATATTATATCCCAGAGAAAGTAGTTCAGAATTTCAGAATTCCAACAACTTAACATAATGCCAAGATGGGGAACCTGGACGAAACTTGGAAAACCCAGGCAGGCAGGTAAGCCTCACAGTGAAGGACTGATATCATGTAACATGGCCCTGTGCACTAGGCTGGAGTACCCACCTAAGAACTTCATCCCTAAGGGTCATACTTTGCCCTAGGCAGACTTTGGTGCCCAGGTCGTTTACAACAATGAAGAAGGAGAAACCAAGATGAATGCAAAAATAGTTTTAAAATAAACTGAAAACCTTATTACAATGGGGGCTAAGACTTGAAAATACGCCCCATTTTCTAATCATGCACTAACCAGCTCCCGAAGAACCCAGTCCTGAGCTGCAGAGTGAACTCTGTGTCTCTGTCTGTGAGAGAGAGGATAAGCAGGTTCTGGGTCGGAGTGTGTGTGGTGGGGGCTGTTCAGGGGCAAGACTGCCAATTGTGTTCACTTGTCCTGTAAATTGCAGCCTTGTCACAACATCTCCGCCATCCTTCATTGTGTCCTCAGATTGCTTTGTCTTTCTTGGGGCCTTAACCTGGAGCTAGAGAAGCCAGGGGCAGTCATCTTTCACTTGCCAGTTTCAGGAGGGGGAGGAGTTGGAAGCATCATTCTACCTGTCTGCCTTTTAAAAAGTCTTGTCTGACCATTCATTTTCCATTTAATTCAAAATTTCATTCATTCTCTTTGTCTTCTCTTTTAGATCTTAGTTCAACAATTTAGTTTTAGGATATTATACTTTCTCACAAATAATAGAGCAAGACACACAGTTATTTGCTCTACTATTTATATAACCCAATGTTTTGCATTTACATTAAAATTCTCCCCAAACACTAACCAGGCTTAGTCATAGACTGAGAAAGAAAATGAGAGAAAGGAAGAAAAAAAGGTTGATGTTTGTTACCCAAATAATTTGTCTTCAGGCCTAGAGCTAAGTTACTATATATATATAAATTATGAACAGCATAATTTCATCTTATTTGAAATTGTTAGTCCTTAGAAAAGAACAACTGAAAAAAAAGGCCTGAAGTTTCAGTGAATTCCAATTACTTATGGCTTAGCTGCCGTAATTGAAAAGCTAATTTGTTTAGTAATGAACTTTATCTGCAGAGAGAAAAAGACAAGACTGTTACTGAATTCAGCAGGAATGACTTACTCTCTAGTTTTTAGCAGAAAAAAATGAATAGTACTTGCTTATACCATGTTTCAGAGTGGTTAATATTTATCCTATTCATGTTTTACCTTTTCAAAATCTTTCATACAGACAGTGATGCTGAGGAAGGAACACAGTGATGATAATATATTGAATATTATATAACAAATATATGACAACTTCTGAACAAATAAGAGGTATAGGACCTTATTCCAAGAAAGGCATTTTGGAGATCCAAGGGAGAAAATGAATGATCCCAGTGTTCAAACAGATCTTGTTGTAACGAGGTAGATAAGATTCAACCATAAATGCTTGTGACATAAGGAATAATGAGGTTGTTTCAGTAATACTCAAGTGGTTAGTAGTATGAGGAAGATGGAAAGATAATATCTGTTCTAGGTCTGGAAGGGGGAGGATGGTTAAGATTTAACCAAGTGTGCTATGAGGGATTAAACAGTGAGTCTTAAAAGCAGGCAATGTTGACCTGTATTTCTTCCTCCCCACTGGGACATTTGATAATGTCTGGAGACATTTTTGCTTGTCACAACTGGGGGGATGAAGCTGGCATTTGGTGAGTAGAGGTCACGGATGTTCTAAATATCCTACAATCCGCAAAACCAGATCCACAAAATCAACGTGAGCTGTGGGCCCAGAATGGTATTCTGAGAGAACACATTCATTTTGTTCATAGCCTGTTTTCACTGGATGAATACAATAATATTTTGATTAAATAGAAGTAGCTCTTATGGATGTGAATTTTTGTAGAGAAAGGATGCTTCCCTAATCTAAGCATACGTAAGAAAAACAACAACCATCTCTTTAGAATTAGAACTATCAGAGAAGAAAAAACTGCCAGTGGGCAATGAAAAATAAAAAGCTGATCATGAGTCAAAAAACTAAAGGATAAAAAGTTAAGCCCTAGTTGGTACAGCTTGGTGGATTGAGTGTGGGCCTGCGAAGCAAAGGGTCAGAGGTTCAATTCCCAATCAGGGCGCATGCGTGGGTTTCGGTCCAGGTCCCCAGTAGGGGGCATGCAAGAGGCAACCACACATTGATGTTTCTCATCCACTCTCCTTCCCTTCCCCTCTCTCTTAAAATAAAATAACTAAAATCTTTTTAAAAAATTTCAAAAAGTTAAGAGAATAGAGTAGACACAGAAATCCAAAGGTGCCTGGGTGGTAAGATGGTCTCTGCTGGCTGGTCTAAATGGATAGAACTCTGAGAGATCCAGCCTCTTTACGGAGTTAGCTCCACTGTTAGATGTATCTAGAGAACCTAGAGGACATGGAGAAATTGGAAAATGGCTGGGACTTAGATTTAGAATGTGGAATATCTACTACTTGTAGTATTATGTTATTTGAAATAAGTTGATTCCCTGTATGTTTTCATTAATGCATGCTAAGTTTTGTGGTAGATGCCAACACGGGTGTGTAATGTTGAATACATTAAGCCCTTGTGTCAGAAATCTAATTATACTTTCCTGAATCTGTTCTCATAATTATTGGTGGCAACTTAGCCTTAATTAGCCGGGAAGGAAGGGCATAGTCTAACAGCTCCTTAGGACTGGCCTCCATTCACAGAGAGTGACGTGAAGGCACATTCCCGCTTTTCTTCAAGGGTCATTCTCTCACCATTCTGCCTTCTCTGCTTTTCCAGATCGTTACAGTGGCTGCCACAGAGCTAAACCATTGTGTAATCCCCAAGTGTGCCCCCAGCTTGTTTGCTTCATTCCTAGTGCTTTGATCTCTAAGAAACGGTGACTACATAGTCATTTTTATACACACATTAGAGTTTTATAGGTTTCAAGTTAGATGAAAGCTGAAAATGCAACTGAAATAAATTTGAAAATAAATACGAAAAAGATATGTTATCAATACCAGTGTGAAAATGAAAATAGTTATTCGGATAAAGGGAAGAAAAACATAAAAGACTGCCCACCACAAGCAAGAATGACCCAGCACGAACTGTCAGTCCTTCCCAGATGGAGATACCCTGGGATAAAGAAAATTCCAGGTGGAAGGAAGAACACTCACAGAAGCTTGAGAACTTTGGAAAATCCCAAGTGACATAGTTTGCCTGAGGTGTACAGATTACGTGACAGGGTAGGAAGTAAGCGAAGGCTGGAAGGACAGTTCACAACGAACTTGGAGGCCAGATTAAAATATCTCGGTATTTTAGTTGTCAGCCTTCCCAATAACACCCATTAAGAATGTTTCACATCTTACATAATGCAATGTAAAATATATTTAATTATTTAAACAATATTATTTCAAATATTTAATAGGTTTCACTCTTTTCAAATGGCTTCTCTATTTAGTGTAACGAATGAACAGGGCATATGGAAACACAATCAAGTAACTCCTTGGAAAAAATGTTCTTATTAGGAGCCAGATTTCTTCAACCTTATTTACAAAAAGTCAGAGGTAGTTTCCTCAGATAAGTGCTGGAATTCTAATTTAGGCCCTTCATGATTCTGGCATGACTTTTCTCCATTAAATATTTAATATTTAAGGCATTTTTATGATTATTTTAATTACACATAAGTACTGAATCATATATATGTACAGGACTAACTGGTTTCATTGCTCAACTTCTGAAAGAATGAAGGTAAAATGCATAGTTACTTACTTTACTTTAATTAACTTTTAAAAAAGCTTTACTATATCTGCCTTAGTAAAATTATTTGTTTAAAATTATCTGCATGTATCAACTCATGATAATTCTTAAGATTGGAGAAACTTATCTGATGACGCACCCTTCTTGAAAGGTTTGACTTCTAATTATAAAATTATGTATATGTACATTACATATAATTTCATGTTTTATAGAGTTCTTAAATGTCCCATATTACCTTTCAAAAAACCAGTATAACTTTTATAAACATAAATAATGCATGCCATTTTGAACATGTGATCTTTACACATAACATTAAAGCTAAACTAGTATTTTATCGTAGAGTCTATGTAATAGACAGTAACACATATTCAATTTTACATGATGGCTGTTTCCTTATTATCAAGAAAGCGCCTCTCTGGGTGTTTGTTTGCATAATATTGTCTATTATTTTCCTCTCTTTTGCCTTCCGTTGCCAGTCTCCTTAGAATAGGAAGCATGGCAACCCCGTGCTTCCTGTGATGGTGGGCACTCAGGAAACGTTTAAAGAACAAGTAACTTGAAAGGAATGACATCTGACTTTTTCAAAAGACAGTTTCCCAAAAAACAAAATGTAAACATCAAATGCAAAATGCAAGTGAAATTCATTTCATTAGTCTGCTCTATTTTTTAACTCGATGCCGTGTAAGGCCAACGGAAATGTGCATCAACATTTAATCAGCATATACATGTTATTGGATTTAGTCCCTTAGTGGTGGGCCCTACAGATGATAACTCACATCATGCACCACGGATAGATCCCTCAGACTATGTGCAGAAGCCTAACAGAACTACATAGGGTTGGTTGAAATGACAACATGTCTTTACAAACTTCGCTGAGAAAAACACTAGGATTGGGGAATCTTTACTAAGATAATACAAGCAGTATACTAGTACATTTATAAAAAGTAAAAATTGAGCAAAAGGTCTTGCAAGGTGGGGAAAAGCATCAGAGAGAATTGTTTTTGCTGTAGAACATGCCTCCAGAGGCTAACTCCAGTTTCATAGTGCTGTACAACTGGAATCTACATCTGCTTCTCAACCTCAGATCAAGATACTAAACTTCCTACATTTCTTTGGATTCGGGCATTGCCTCTTGCGTAGTCAGTTTAATAGTCACAGGAATTAAATTCTGCCTTTTATTTTTTTTACAATATTTTCATCCCATCCTTTGTTTCCAACTTCCTGTGCTTCCTAAATCTGTTACTTACTCTTTTACCTTTCACTTTCATCTTTAATTGTTAGACTTTTTGTAGCTTTTTCTTAATTCTTTTTTTAAAATATTTTATTTATTTATTTTTAGAGAGAGAGGAAGGAAGGGATAACGAGAAGGAGAGAAACATCGATGTGTGGTTGCCTCTTGCACACCTCCCACTGGGGACCTGGCCCGATACCCGGGCATGTGCCCTGACTGGGAATTGAACCAGTAACCTTTTGGTTTGCAGGCTGGCGCTCAATCCACTGAGCCACACCAGCCAGGGCTGTAGCTTTTTCTTTTATATTAGAACTTCCCGGGATTTATTCTATCCAGAGGAAAACCAAACTCAAATATGTTGCCCTGGTAGTTATCACTCTGATTGATTTCTCCCTGTTCCAACACTGACGGCTGAGTGTCTCTTCTACTACTTCAGCTGGGTTTTCAGTCTTCCTCCTAGAAGCTTATTGAATAGACATTCCTTTTTTGTAACTGGCATCTTTACAGTTTAAGGAAATCTTTCTTTCTGTTTTATCAGCTGTCCATTTTATCATTATGCTCCATCACTTCCCTTTCTCTTCCCATTCCTGCCCCTACTGCATTGGATCTGGGCTTCGACGTCACTGCATTAAAATGTTTCTTTTCACAGAAAATTACCTCCTCTCATGCACAACCTCAGAAACTAAGACCAGTTATTTAATTTAAAAAGGGCATAATCATTCATTATTAGTAATGTATGTTAACAATAAGTATGATAAAAACAACCATTGTGTGCACTACAATATTTAGGTATTTAATTTTGACATTTGACTGAAAACACTAGCATGAGTTCCCTGGCTGGTGTGGCTCGGTGGATTGAGTGCCAACCTGCGAACCAAAGGGTCACCGTTTTGATTCCCAGTCAGGGCACATACCTGGGTTGCAGCCCACGTCCCTATTTGTGGGTGCATGAGAGGCAACCACACATTGATGTTTCTCTCCCTTTCTTTCTTTCTCCCTCCCTTCCTCTCTCTCTAGAAATAAATAAATAAAATCTTCAAAAACTATATGAGCATGAGTTGATGATGCCTGTTTTAAAAAGCACGTATTTAGAATGAGGACAGTTGAAGCCTAGCTGCTCAGCTCCTTTTCAAACATCCAGATGAACATCTGAATTGAAAAATTGCCATTATCTACTGGTAATGCTATTCCAGAACTTTTTTAGGCTTGTAAAAATCTATCGTCATTTCCCTGCCTGTGGCTTCCACATTCATTTGGTAATCTTGCCATCTGTTTCACTGAGATGGCAGCCCCAGAGGGCAGGGAGCATCTCTCATCTGTGCAGTGCTGCTCGTGTGGATCCTCTGTCAGCATTTAAAAAATAATAGAACTTCAAATAGGGTTGATTTAAGCTTCCCTAGTCAGCAGTTAGGCTTGATGACATGAATCACTCTTTCAAATGGTAATTTGCACCTGTTACCTTCCTCCACAGGTTGGAAAACACTAACACCTTAATTAATTACACCCTTGCAACGTGGGAGATTGTAGCCTCGATTCTGAGGTAGGGAGACTGGGGCAGAGAGAATCAACTGCTTTTCTGGTATTTCAAAGCAGATATTTGTAGACAAAAATGAGAATCAGGTCACGTTTCATGGAGTGATCGATGAGGCTCTTTAGGAATCTGTGTCGCTTGTGACAGAAAACACGGTGATGGCGTCCCTTCCAGTAAGAGATGCGCTTGTCCTGAGCTTATTCTGCGGCATCGCTTCAGCGCGACCTCAGAGAGCACCTGTGCTCCTTAATCCCACTTCCTCTCTTCCCTTTTGCAGTGGCTGATGTCATCTAGAGGAGCAAAGAGCAGGTGGCATGCAAATTACTTTTAGGTGACCGTAGTATCAGAATATAATTCCCCAAATGGCAGTGCCACCATGTAATTAAGCCGCGACTAAGTGACGAGTATCTGACATCAGATAATCATTTAATAAAGGAAAATGAGAGGCAGCTTATTATTTTAAAATGTGTTGTGTTTTAAGTTCTTTGAGGATGAGGAAGGATTCTCTTGGCATACAAATGATCTTAAATTGTTTGTGTGTAATTATTTCTGGCACATTTAGTAAAGTGTTTATGATAGTGATAAGTGTTTCCTTGGCGCACATCATTAGACGTTCATGGAATTGTAAGTGGACTTTCACCTTTGATTTTGTATCTGCCAGAGAAAATGTTGTCTAGATTCATATGCTCTTTGTTCATTAAGAAATACTAAAATAGAAACTTTATAAGGTGACATAAATGGATTTTGCATTAATATATACATTTTATTATTTTAATTAATATAATACCTTAACTAGTACTTTGCCTAGTGTTATTTTTTTCACTGAAAATAAAAGTGAAGAAACTATAGTTCTTGAACTGTAGCAATAATAGATTTCATCTCCAAAAGATTCCGAAAGCAGCATTTGTATATATGAGGTAAACTTGGGTAAATTGCAAAGAAGAAAATTGAGTTAGAGTAAATCATGTAATACTCATTCTTTTCATTAATAATATTTTTTCATAATCTATTACATGCAAGGCAATCTACTGCACTAGTAACTCTAAATTAGTAAAACTTTTAAAATTTCATACCTCATTACCATCTTTCTCTCTCTAATGCCTTCCCCTTCGTTATGAATTAACTTTATTTAATTCATAAATATCTCCTGTCATTTTCTTCATGGTCCCAATCCCATCTCTGCCTCATCCCTTATTGCCATATGCTCCATCCTTGAAATCTCTTACCTGATATCTCTGAAACTCAGGTTCTTCAGCTGTGTATTGGGAATAACAATGCAGTCCCACAATTGCTTGAGAATTAAACAATATTTAGATGCCCATTTACTCAATTATTGGCAAATACTGGACAGTAATTATTTGTTATTGCCATTATTGATTTATTTCAAGATTCAGCTTAGATATCAAGAGCTCTCCTGGAAGGGCACCCGCCTGGTACCACTGCAGTATGTTCATACCTCTGTGGTTCTAGCCAAGTTCTATGTTATTCTTCTCACTCAGTAAACAGTGAGTAGCTGGAGACAATGCATTATGAATGGGCCACGTGTCATTCACCTCTGTGTTTTCAGTCATTAAAACATTCAAGAATCTCTAAATGTTGGTCAACTGGATGACTAAAGATATGCTCTGAGAAATGTAACTGTAGCTGACATTAGTTGGGAATGTTTCACCTTCTCCTACTGACTGTATTCGTGCTTTCTTACCTATTTCTTATTTTCCAGAAGAAATGCTGAAGACTACCCTCTAGAGATTATTTAGTCAGCTCTCGTTTCTTCCGCTACCTCCCTGCTCTGGGGCTAGCATCTGCGGTGTGGATTTTGCTTTACATGGCGGAAACCCACATGAACTGTCATATGATGATATGTTAAGGGAAGGAAGCACAGCTCAATCAGACAGGTAGAGGGCAGGTGACACATTTCCTAACTGATGATCAGAACCATTGACAGAGGTAGATGGCAACGAGCAATATTCAGAATTTGGGCAGGTACGTAAATGGATTCAATCATGTCTGGCAGCAGATGGTTGGGGCCCAAGCCAAGACTTCTGAGAGTAAACCTGACCTGCAGTTTTCAGAAGCATGGATGAAGCAGAGATCTAGTTGCAGAGGATAAATTACAAGATATGGAAAAGAAGGGTGTTCTCAAGAGTTTAGCCTAGCTACTTGACCCTGCAGAAAAATTTAATGAAGTCATCCTATAACAGGCTTTGATTGATATGTGGTAGTAGCAAAAAATCTTGGGTTATAATTTTATTAAACATTGTTCTATATGCTTAGTTTCTGATAGTTAATGTTAAATTTTTATTATAATTATTACTTATATTACTCATTATAAACCTAAACATTCATTAAAATATACTATTAAAATTATAAAGTAAGAAATTAAAACACTTATTATTTCTTCCTTAGTGGTAAGTAACTTAAATATAGGCAAAATAAGCACATAGCTCACTAGGGGACTATATGAGATAGAACAAGAAATAACATAGAAAAGAAATGGGGTTATTTTTCATTATGATAAAAATAAATAGCATGCATCTCCAAAAACTGTATTGTTTTCTTTTCCATTTATGAATTGTATATAAATATTACTGTACTTTTTTCAAAAAGGATTTATATTTTTATTTATCATTTATTTATTTATTTATTTTTAAAGAGAGAGGGAGGAGGGAGAAAGAGAGGGAGAGAATCATCTATCAGTTGCTTCTCGCACGTGCCCCAACTGGGACTGTGCCAGCAACCTAGGCATATGTCCCTGACAAGGAATTGAACTGGTGGCCTTCTGCTTTCTGGGACTGTGTTCCACCAACTTAGCCATACTCTATACAGGGAGAGGGGAAAGGAGATTTTTAGCTGTTTGCATGGGAAAAATAAAATAATTAATTAATAATAACACAAGAATAAACTGAGTTTATAATACTCACACCTGTAAACCAACTGTTGCCCTAGCCTGTATATTCTTCTTTGACTTGGTTTACTCACCAGGAATTTTGTGAAATTACTCCATGTTAATGTGAGTAGCTGTGTTTCGTGATTTTCAGTTGTATATAGTATACAGGGTGGGGCAGTGGGCTTACAGTTCTTGTGGAAAATAATGCAATAATTAATAAATCATAATATAGGAATAAACTCTTGTGAACTCAAAACTGTAACCTCCTTTGGCCCACCCTGTATTTTTGAAGGCCTACATGAGTTTATTTATCAATTCTTTTATTGATAGTCATTGAATAATGTCCAGTTACTTGCTATAACTAATAATGCTCTTATATATATTGTTTTTCTTCTTTTGACCTTGTTTTACTTATTTTTAAAATATTTCATTTACTTATTTTTAGAGAGGAGAAGGGAGGTAGAAAGAGAGGGAAAGAAACATCAATGTGTGGTTGCAACCCAGGCATGTGCCCTGACTGGGAATGGGACCGGTGAACTTTGGTTCACAGGCCGGCCCTCAGTCCACAGAGCCACACCAGCCAGGGCTGTTACACATACTCATATGCAGTATTGCATGGTCTGTGCATTTTAAAATGCCAGCTCTACCACAAACCTGCTTGCTAAATCTGGGATAAACTACTTAAATTTCTCTTAGTTGAAGGTTGCATGTTTGTAATATTAGCATAATTATAGTAACTTACTACATAGAGTGTTTGCAAAGAGACAATGTTAGCTAATACATCTGAGTGCTTAGAACAGCACCTGCCCATAAATGCAAAACAAATACTAACTATCATTAGCAGTATTACCCCAAAGCAGTGAAACCATTTCCAGGAGAATAAATGACTCTAACGATAAGAAGATTCTCCCTTGTTTTTACTCAGTGTGGTTTGAAACACCAAAATCCTAGATTCAATTTGGCATTTGTCTTTAGTATTATGGAGTTCTCTGTACATGTGAGAAAGCGCGAGGACATTGGAGTGTTCATCACAGCTCCCTCGGCCACCAGATTCAAAAATGAGAGGAAGGGACGTGCCTTGAAGTAGGAGGATCTGTTGCTTACAGTTTGTGGTTTTGATATCTCTTCTCTGGAAACCCAAGTCTACCGCCTAATACTCTGCTTCCTGTCCCTTATTCTTCTCTTACGTCTCTCTTACGTCTTATTCAACGTGAAAGAGATTCTTGACTCTACACATTATAACTTGGTAAGAAGAGCAATTAAAAGGCTTATTTTCTCTAAATGCTTTTGGGGGGTTGGTTAGCATGTGTGTGTGTGAGCACATTCCATAACTGAAAAAATTCAGCCACATTTCTTCTTAAGCTAAGAACGCAAATTAGAAGCTACAGTCAGATGATTAAATTCTCAAAGCAGGATAGTTAAATTTCAGTAAAGCCAAGAGTAACAGACCAAGGTCACACTCCCCTAACCTGGAACCTGCACTCAGTTTAAAAATCATAGGTTGGATATAAGCAGAGCTTCTGAAAGGGGTTCTAGGATTGTATCATGTTTCTTCTTTGTCAGGAGAGCAAATGGCCAGGATGAAATGGACAGATTTTTCGATGTCTGTTCAAGGGAATTTTGATAAATATACGCATTCATATAACCCAATCAAGACATAGAGTATTTTCCTCACCTCAGGAAATTTCCTTGTGCCTCCTTGCTGTCTCCCCTCAGTCCCTGTCCGTAGCTCCCTGGCCTATCTTAGCAACCCCTGCTGTGATCTTTAGTACCATTGCTTTTACCTGCCCTAGGATTTCATGTCAGTGAAGCATACTCAGTGATGCGCACTTTTTGTCTTTTTTGTTGTTTTGTTGTTCAACAAATTGTGTGACATTCATAAACAGAAAGAATGTTTTTAATAGTTTTAGGTATGAAGTTATAGTCACTTAAAGTTTGGACATGTATGATGATTTAGTTCAAATCACTTTAGTATATTGAATTTGCTGAAGTTAATGATAAAGTGCTTCACTTGAGGCCATAGAGCATACCCACCATTAATCAGAGACTAGAAACATTTCTCGAGTTTAGGTTAGATTGGACAACCCAAGACAAGGCAAAAATTTAGTCATTCAACAACTCATTAGGTCAGTCTTTGCTCATCACATGCTTAACCATCCTCAAAATTTAGTAGTGTTTTAATAATCTGGATCATTTGAGCTTAAAGTACTATTAAAGATCAAAGATGCCCAGATAAATGGTCTCTCGTATGTATTTTTTGGTTTGGACACTAAAAGTCAAATTTAGAAAAACGAAATCATATGCCACTTAGTAATAAAACATGTTTTCCCCTGAGTCACCATTCAAATGACATGTGTGTTGAGGAAATAGTTGGACCAGGAAAGCCCATGGGGATACAGAGCTGGAGAGAGAGGCTGGAAAAATTACTCAACTTTCTGAGATAAGAAAAGTTCAAGTGATTTTTGATAGTGCTAACATCCCCTTAGCAAGGCTTGCAGAAAAATATTCATCATTAAACTTTTAAACTCCATAATGCTAACCAATTTAGAGGAACAACTCCATAGGGATTTTGTTTTGTGTACGCTCATCCATTTACGTGACTCAGGATGAAATTCTACCACTAAGTGCCATTGAAAGAGGGCGCAATACACATTTTCTTCTGAAATTTGTTTCTTCACCAGGGAATTACCTAGTTTATGGTACTACCTACCTACTGTTAGAATTGTTTGCTTGGTTATTCTTCTGGGGATGCTTTATGAGTGATGATTATGTTCAGTCAGAGTACTGACTTATTCAGATTCTGGCGCTTTATTTCTCTTCGCCTTACTGGCTTCTACTCAGCACATTTTAAAGAGCAAACTCCTTGTTTAACATGTTGAAATACAGTTCCTGCTAATTATCACGGCTGCAATCTCCAGCCTCAAGGATGAAAATCAAATCATGGACTCTTGCGTGCTGGAAGTCGTGTACAATTCTAAGACAGTTCTGAAGGAGCACAGCATAGCAAGCAAGTTCAAGTTCAGTCAGCCCATGCTTGAGGATTCCTACAAAGAGGCTTGCCCCAAGCAGACCAGCGCTTCAGTTGGCATTGCTTGGGCAATTTCCCCTTGAAGAAAGCCGTTCCAATGTGCTTCTGGAGCTTTATAGGCCAATCAACATGCTTCTAAAAGCACGTTTAACTAGTTCTACGAAATGAATATTATCTACGGGACATAAAACAAACCAAGAATAAGAAAAAGCTTTCTCTTCAGAGAACGGAGTATCATTTCCTTCGAGAGAGTTGTGTGTAACAGGGGACAAATGGTAGCAGTGGGAGTAGGAAAGTTAATCAAAAAGGTAATCATGTGAATCCAGGCGGCATTCCCTCTGCAACTAGACACCGGCGTTTCTCATCAGAGTGCTCAGCGCTTTAGGGGACCAGCGTTGCCATCAGCCCGAGTGTGCAGCCCAGCTCAGCAACCTGGAAACACGGAGTGCTCAGCCATTCGCATCATTTGAATATGTGCATGTGTTTCAAGGCTTGACTTCCACTCATGTTTATTTGTTTGAGTGACTGTTATTCTTGGCTTTTTAAGGTAAGATCGGAGGATAGTTAAAGCTTAGCATTTCCCCTGGTAATTGTCAAAATATTGGAGTAACAGCAGTGAGTCAGAAATGCTTGTTACAGAGACTTTTTTCCCAACAGAAGTGTCTAATTTCCTTTTGATCTTTGCATTTTGCATCAATGGTTGGTAATTCCATTGACATGGAGAATATTTTACTTTTTTGATGAATATGGTACAAGAATTCACCAGAACTGTTATGGATATGGATATGTCTATACATGCATATATGAATAGTTTAGGCAGGTTGTTTCAGGTAAAGAGAGACTTGTAAATTAGCTTCTAGCTCTTTCTTTGGAGCACAATGCTAAGCCGTGGGGAAGGATCATATATGGATGTTGGTCTCAAGGATATTTTACTCTTTGGGGGGTGCTACTCAAAAATAAATGCGAGGTTCAGCAAAGTACAATAACTGCCATGAAAAATGCAGATAATTTTCAGTGTAGAAAGCAGAAAAAAAGATTGTTTTTGGCAAAAGAATACACATACAGAACTTCGTACCAAGTGTGTGCCTTACCATGGTGTTGTTGCTTGTGTTGTTTTTATGGTGGGGGTGCTAAACACATTTTCATGTAGTACGTTGGTATTCATCTACACAAAGAAAAGATATAATTTGGATATATGGACACTGCAAAGGGGCAAGAATAGCTTAGAAACATAAACGTGAAAAAAACACTAAACTGGTGTCAACTAGTGTTACAACTGAAAGATCAGAAGGGACACGGAATACTGGGAAAGTGAAATGGAACCAGATTATAGAAGGTCTGTACAACCTCTTCAGAGAACCAGGCTTTCACTTAGAGGCAGTGGCAGTTTTCACACGTCTTTCAGCTTTGGAAAGACTCATCTGACAGACAGTACAGTGAAGTGAGGAAGGCCAGGAGGGGAGAGACTGCATGGAAGGCTGTTACAATATCGCCATAAGAAAAGTGCAAAGAGTATGGAGCAGCTTAGCAATAGTGGAGTGTAAGAGGAAGTTCCCTGTGAGAGAGACAGTAATGAAATAAAACGTATGAAATGCCGTAGCTAATTGGATGTAAAGACAAATTAAGGGGAGGTTTCCAAGAAAACTCTTGGCGGTTTGATAGCCATTAAAACAGAGAACAGAAAACAAAGAATGACGTATGGAGGTGTTTGGTGTATTTAATTTTTGACATAATATTTGAGGTGCTTAAAATACTTTAAGCATAGGGGGATGACTAAGAATACAGAGAGAAGATGGAGAATAAGGAATTAGAATCTAAGACAAGGATACATTTAGAAATACAGATGCACAAGCCATCCTCTTGGAAGTGATATTTAAAGGCATGGCATTGCTGGAAGAGCTCTCACAGAGGAGAAGGGAAAAGCTGTTGCGGAGAACAGTGAAGCCTCGGAGACGTGCAGGTGGGTGGACGTAAGGGCTGACGCAGCAGGAACATTCAGGAAAGGAAAGCCGAGAAACACTGATGTCACGAAGGCTGAGGGGTTTTCACCTGTCTCAGTGTTTTCAGGGGATTGAGTGAGGATGAAGCTTGAGCATGTTGTCGAGTTTATAGAGTAGATCCTTATAAACCTTCCGGAGAACAGCTTTGGCAAGGTAAAGGCATAGGTCAAAACGTAAGCTTAAAAATGAATGGAAGATGAGAAGGTGGAGATTACTGGATATAGTGGACATTTCTCTAAGGATGCCTAATGACCAGACAAAGGAGAGAAGATGGTAGCGTCAAATGAAATCCAGGCTTGAAAGTAGCAGTCTCCTTAATAGATCATTTCTGCCTATTCAAATAAAGGAAGAAATAGATAAGAACATTAGGAAACAATGGTGATGCCTGTCATGAAGAAAACATAAGGAGAGGGTTCATGGGATATAACAGATTCCACATTTTGGGGGCAGTGGCAAGAAATTAGCAAGGTATGCTGCAGTCAGGTGTTAAAAATTAACAAAATAGACCAGAATTTGTATTCAAGGCTGTGTAGAGAAAAGCCAAAAGAGATAATAACACTATTGGTAGACATTTAAAAAGTGTACCTTTGTATATCGATGTATTGTTAATTTTAGAGTAAGGATTCTGTGGCAGAAATGGTGTTTGCCTCCTCTCCATTTTATGTACTTTATCTGGGTTTTTAAAAGGTAACTATCATGTATTATACCTTGGGTAATAAATTAGAACCATACTTGTAAACCACTGAGTAATTACTAACTACTAAGTGATAAAACAATGAAAATGGCTTCTTAGTGATATAATTTGGTGTTTTAACCAACAATTATAAAATGAGTTCTAAGTTATTTAATTGGTTATTTTTTATAAGCGTGGTGAAGTTGGAAGGGAGAATAAATATAATTACAAGATTCATTGTAGCTTTCCTTCCTTTTTTATTCTTAGTAAAGTTAGTTGTTTTTAAACAATCTCAATCTTGCTCAGCTGAAACAGAAGCGAATGGAGGAAATGCAGAGGCTTTTTGTCTCCCCAGCCCTTGCTTCAGATTCAACATCCACCTACCAGATGGGGGCGGGGAGAGTCGCTCCCAAGCACATTATCTAACTTTCATTTTCACCTCGTGCACCGCTTCTCTATGGCCAGGAAAAAATTCTAAATAACCAGCTAGATTCTTCAGGACATGTGCTAGCCTGTAAGTCAATGACTGCAATTTCCAAGCATTTTATGAATTTGTTTTTAGCACAAGGTGACACATGGGAACTACTATGACTTCAAGAAAGAAAACCCACACGGACCTCACACTCTGTTTTCTTGCTTTCTTAATTTCTAATACTTTCCTCCCAAACAAAATCTCTAAATCTCTGTATTTCTGCTAAAATACATAGTTTTTATTTTTATTTTTGTCTTCTTTTTTTCTTTGACTTTTTAAAAAATTTTAGACTCCTCCAAAGTTGTTTCATGAGTATCTGCATTGTGATCGAAACATTAACGTTTAAGGAAGGAACAGTACAGTGTTTGTGTATCTAGGGGACGAGATAAAGAGCCAGAGGACCCTCACTTCTGGGGAAGCACACGCATTCTAGACTGTGGAACTAAATTGAGAGTGTCACAAAACATTCAGACTGCTTGTAACGTTCTTTCTGATGAGGTCACACCATGAAAAACAGAATGGCAGGCCAATTCAAATCGTAGCAGCATATTCAGAATCTTTGGTTGAATACAGTTCTTTATTTGCTATAGTTTGGCATGGATATGTATTAGGAAAACATTTTTGCTTGGAATCCTCAGGACTAAGCCATAATGCTCTCTATATGTTCGATTATTGCAACATATGGTTCCCATAGTTATGAAAACCAAAACCACACAATCCCTATCCTTGCATTAAATTTTATAGTTTTACCAAAGCTGCCTTTGGAGGAAATGTTTGAAGAATTCGTGTGAATAGCTCTTTAATTGCATTGTATCTTCTTAAAATTGTAGAAATGAAAGACAGTATCATATAATCATCAAATGATGATCATCATTGAACTAATCATCAAAATGTTTATATGATGCAGAAAAGAACAATTTACCTGCAGAATTCCTGGATAGGTAGCTGGTGTCAGATTTCATTTGCATCCTCAAGAGGGCACTGTCACCTGTTTTATATAGTTTATAATTTGTATCTTTTATTGATAAGACTACTTGAAATACTTAAGGAGTGAATTTAAACTATTTCTGTCTGAACTGCAATATTGCTTTCTTTACATCATACACAATCTTGCTATTTATGGCAACCCCCACCCATCCGCTGCTACATAACACAGGTTAACTTATGTATTGACAGGAAGTTGGCATCATTTGACTGATTGTACATCAGTAACATTTTGTAGATTGTTCCGCCTATCAAGATAGCTAAGACTATTTAAATCTTAGCTATCGATTAATCAAAGAGTATTTGAGCACCTCCTTTATTCTTATTATTTACGAAATTGTTACATATAGGTTGTTAGGTTTTAGCTATAAAATGTGGGGGTTAGGTAGGACAAATAGTCCAGTCTACACCTGCTAAATACGTCACTTTTGCAACATCCCCACGTAACCTTAATTCTTCCCATATTTATATTAAGACATAGCTTGTAAGTGATTTTACTTTCCGTAATAAATACGCACACATTATGCTTAACTCTGGAGTCAGACATCTTGGGTTTAAACAACAGTTCCACTATTTATAGAGAATATGAATATCCACAAATAATTTCTCCTCCTTGGGTTGTTTTGAGGATTATATTAATCTAATCTTATACATTTCAAAAGTTCTCTATGGCACTTGCCATTACTCAAATTATCTAGCTTTTAGTTTGTGTGAAATGTGTTTAGTTTACAATGATCGAAAACATTTATGTTTTTCCAAGTATATATATACAATGCTTTTAGTTACTTAGGCATGGACTTAAAAATCCCTTAGGTTTTGAAGACTTTTCTGAAAGTATGTGTACACACACATATTTTTGGTGGGTATTCTGCTCTGAAGTGGCTTAGATTTAATTATTCAAAAAGACAAATTCTTTTAAGCGCACAAGTTAAAACATTTTTAAATAAATTATTTTTGTTTAAATATTACTTACATCCATCATATTAAAGTATTTCCTTTGCAAATGTTATGTATTCATATATGAGAGAAATAATTCTAAATAGGTTTTATTTTAGCACAGAAAAAGCTATATAGATTTTACATTGCAAATCTAACATAAGAATTTAAAAGTACAGTAAGTTGCCCTAGCTGGTGTGGCTCAGTGGATTGAGTGCTGGCTTGTGAACCAAAGGGTGGTTGTTTCCATTCGCAGTGAGGGCACATGCCTGGGTTGTGGGCCAGGTCCCCAGTAGGGGGCGGGCAAGAGGAAACCACACATTGATGTTTCTCTCCCACTCTTCCTCCCTTCCCTCTCTCTAAAATTAAATACAATATTTTTAAAAAATAAAAGTACACCAAGCTGTTTATTTGATAATCGATATGAAGAGATAAAAGAGATGAAGGACCACAGTTGCTACTATAATTTCTCTGCACAATAGTCCCCATTTAATTTGATTTGGGCAGTATGTGGGTAGTTAAATTTGACAAGTATCTGGTTTCAAGTTAAATGAAATACTTTAATGAAAAAAAATAGGTTTAATTTTTTTAATTAAACCTATTAATTAGTTGAAACTTTGAAACTTTCTTTTTCCTCTGCTTTTACAAATACTACATAAGAACAATTTTTAAAACCCAAATAACATGGACTCTAAATGTTCTTAAAGATGAAACTAATGAATAACTTCATGTGGATTTCTCTTCAGCTGTTAAGGACAAATATTCAAAAAAAATTGCCCTGCATTTTTCCACTATCCAATAACATGATTGCCAGTTTGTAATCTTCAAAGTACACACTGGTGTTTCAAACCTTGGTCATCACTTATTTTTTAATTCAGGGATTATAAACAGTGAGGCATGCACAGCTGCATATTTTGGACAAATGCTCGTTGTAGTGGGAGCCACTGTCTCTGCCTTCCCCTGCCTATCTAACAACTCTTTCTCCACGAGAGTCAAAGAATTGTCATCTCTCCATTCTCAAAACTTCCTTCTCAAAACGCACTGTTCTATATCCAGAGAAATACAGCAGGCACGAAGAGAGAGACTGCTCAGTTAATTTACTGATTGATTGGATAGCTGATTGATTTGAGAACTTCTTTAAGAATTTGTCATTGCTACATTTTGAGACCAGTGTTACTTTATCATGTCCTGAACGATCCGATTTAATTGGATACCCCTCATAATTGCAAAAGCAGTACATCAGATGCCTTTACCTAGAATTCATTTATTTTGATCATCTTTTTCCTTGAGGCTAGTATTTATCTCTAAACTCAGAACTAACTTGAGAGACATAGAAAATCCTTTTGATTTAATCTGTGTAATGAATTCTTCAATTAACTTTTTAATTTGATTTAATTTTTAACACATTGGGTTTTAGTTCTGGGCCATGTTTTACATTTCAACAGTCTGTTCACATTTTAGACAAATATTTTAAAGATGTTATATCACAATTGCATGTTTATTTTGCATGTTCTTGGAGATTTTTCTGAAGATTCAGGGGTGGTCAGCCCTTTGGAGGAATAGAAAACTAAAACCGTATTTCTCTGTTTCTAGCTGCCCCTTCTGGCTGGTTTATGTTGATGCTTCAGGCCCCTCACTACATGCTGATTAAAACCATCCCATCATGGCTGAGTCTATCTCATTAAAAAAACAAAACAAAACAAACACATCATTCAGATGAATTCCCCCTCCTCTATCTTATTAAAGTTTAATTAATTGACAAGTCAAATTGTGAGAAATTTTAAGTGTTGCCCAGGTAAATTGTGGCTTGGTTATATACTTAACAATAATAAATATAGTGTAAGCTGCATGGTATTTGCACTCCTCTACACTTTAATGAAATAGTTATCTGTGTGAAAAATTGTTAGAATACGAGTTCCATAAGGAAAGGGGCATCTCTCACATAATTTTATCAGTACTGTTCAGTTCAAGGTCACTGCAGTTATGGGTACTCGGTGATTTTTTTTTGGATTAAATGTATAAAGTAGAGCCATTACTATTCACTAAATACTATTAAATGATGGATAAGTGAGTAAGAACCATTTCAAGAATTTTGGAAGCTGGGAGATATTTCCAGACTTCTTAACTATGGCTATACTTGGTCTTCAGACAAGTCTTATAGTTATCAGGTTCAAAAGCTCATTAATAATCCCAGTGTTACATAATGGGGAAAAGTTATTCTATTTTTGATAAAGACTACATTGTACTAAGAGATATAAACATTGACACTTTGTTTTTTGATTTAGTCTTTATTGTATTTATTCCATTACCATTTAGTCCCCTGGTACCCTCCCCCACCCCCAGCAATCTAATCCATAGTAACATAATTATTTCCAGTCCTTCGGCTTGATGCCAGTTACAATCTTTCCCTGTCAGTAGAATCCAGGACTAATTTGCCCTGATTAGCAGAGCACTGCTTTGCAGACTTTCTCTTCATTTATGCAAGCACCTGTCCATTCCAACCCAGTGAGTACATAGGGGTTGCCCACAGAAGTCAGCAGAAGCCTCAAGCTTTTACTACAAATAGTTGACTTTTCCATATGCCAGACTCAGGTTTCCAGAAGAAAACATCCCGCTGCTGTAGTTGAAAAGAGGGAAAAAAAAAAAAAAGGAAAAGCTTAATTTCTTAAGTGAGGTTGCTGTTGCCACTCAGTAAAAGAAATGCTCTTAACCTCGTGCAGTTTCTGTTTTTCTTGCAAAGGTTTTAGTGAGAACGTCTCATCAGAAGATTGCCTTAACAGAGCCCCACAATGTACAAGAACAAAACACCCTTTGAGAATAAGAGTACTAGTCAGGAAAAAGACAACGGTGATGACATGAAATAATTCAACTGTAAACCAAAAACAGAAAAGCATGCTGTGGGTATCACATTAAAGTGCATTTTTGTAGTGCTACTTGAAAGCGGCTTCAAGGACGGTAAGCTAAATGAGAATAATTATGAGTGTCAGGCAACATGAACGATCTCTTAGTTATGGATGAGCAGAACCCGTTGCTTACAAAGTCACTGGCACGTGTGACTGAGCAGTCTGGAGGTGGCAGTTGCACAGGCTTGTGGATAAGAAGACCCAAGTGTGGATATGCAGGAGAGCTCAGGCTATGAAGGGCAGTCAGGGAAGCAACGATGTGGAAATAAGCTGTGATTTTTTTTGTCTTGCTAGTAACAGGGATAAGACATAAATTGTTAGTATTGATTGTACCTGTTGATTATATTGCAAGTGACAGAAAACTTGACCCAAATTAGCTTTTATCACAAGGATGTTCATCTCTTAAGATATTCAAAAGTTTGGAATTTGACCTGGCATGGCTGCATAGAAGGTCACATGCGGTCACCAAGTCCCCTTTTTACTTTTGCCATTTCTTGATGTGTCTTTACATCCTCTGAGAAATCGTTCTCTTCTGCCGTTTCAGCATAGTCTCAAGGTCTCCAATGGTGTGACGTGGACATTCATTGTATGAAGCAATCACATGAGTGGGAGAAAGTGATATTCTGATTAGCATAGGCCCAAATCACACATCTACCTCACAACTAGGGATGGGACTCACCCCACAGAACAAGATGAGCTAAAAGCCGAAAGGAGGTGATATTCCGAATGGAAATAGTGCATTCACATTAGAAACAGGGGAAACGAATGCGGGCAGCACAACCACAACAGATATTTACTACATTGGTCCAGTGAGTCAGTGGTCGCAGTGACAACCCACCCCTGGCTGGGAGCTGGGAGCTGAGCACTTCCTCCTAAGGCCGCTTTGTTCAGTTGACACTTGGCGTCAGGAAGTGTGCCCTCAGGCCAGCTCAGGCCAGAGGCTGGGTTCGAGTCAGATTGATTGCCCATCAATTTCAAGAGACAGTTTTTAAAAATATTATTTTGGAATTGGGTTTGATTTTTTTAAGTACCACACTATACCACATAGACTACAAAATCATTATTTATTATATTGATTATATGTGAGTGCGAGTATTAAAAATAATTTTCACATTAAGTAATAATATACTTGCAATTACAGTGAGCTCAGAAGTAAAATACAATTATTGGGAAAAATGAAAATATATGTACTCAATGAGACTGCAGGGACAATAATTTGTTCAGGTATTATTTGATTGTAAATGATACCTCCTAAATAGGATCCTTGCTTTCTCATGGATGCCTGTTCTCAATGTTTAATTAGCTTCAAGGACATTATATTAATGACATATAAAAGGACCTCACTGTATGTCTCTCATTTTACTGAAATAATATTTATATTAAAAAGACATGGGAAAGAATATGCCTCTTGGCCTTGCCGTTTCTAAGAAGTATGTCTTTATAATGAAGTGACCTCTACTTTTACCCTTACTAGACAAAAATAGGTATATTTAGGTAACTAATCCTTAGATGCTTTAGTACTCATGGAACAGATTCATGTACTCTCCTTGACGACTCTGTGAATCCATTTTTAAATCTATATTTTAGAGACTGAAATGGGGCCACAGAAGTTTCCCAGGGTCGTCTCCTGTCTTGCCTGTCCCTGCCTCCAGGCTGCCTGTCCTCCGCCACACGAACGCATTTCTAGCTGCATGTTCTTTGTGAAAAGCACCTGAATCTTAGTCAATTAGTTCACATGACTGTTTATCATTTTCACTCACTGATTTTTATTGAAATTGCGTTGGAAATGACAATTCTTTCTTCAACATATTGCTCCTGTGTCACTTTCTGTTTAAGGCTGTCTGGAATCCCTAAGCAAATAAGCCCTGTCCATCACCCCAGCCCCCTCGTACAAGCGTCTGTTAGCACACCTCACTCTTCTGTTACAGAGCTTGGTTTATATGACTGTCTCTCCAACTGCACTGTGAGTTCCCTGAAGATAGAGGTCATGTCTTACGCATCTGTGTATCCCTGTTTACTCGTATTCCAGGAGGTGGGCACCTGAGAGTTAAGTAATCAATGTGTGATGAGTTAATGAATGAACCACAGTTACTGGCAGCAGAGCAACAAAGTTGTGGGGACAGAGTGCTCTGCTGGAGCATATTGAAGTTAGATGTAAGTAATTTCCAGCCATAGTGTAATAATTCCTGAATATTATATGTAAGATTTTTAATGCTTTTCCTGATATTGTTAGGTTGCCATCTAGAATTACAGCTGAGTTTGATTCTATTTCTTAATCTACATATAAAGCCCTTAAATAATGCTCTTTGTTTTAAATTTAACTCTTAGCAAGTATAATAAAAGAGCACCAAATCACATGTTTTTCATGGGTCGGGGCGGCACTTCAACCTTCACAGTATAAAAATAACAACCCTGAGTTGACACCTCATCAGTTATGCAATCTCCGAAGAAAAATCTTACACTTTGTCCTCAATAGAAGCAGACTTGATCTTTTAAAAATGAAACTTGTGTATGTGAGAATGCACGTGTGTGTATTTAGGGATGGAGAAAGTATTTCATGATATTTTATTTAATATATCTTCAGCAGAAAATCATTGACCTCTATTTCTATGATGATTTTATTACAATGTTGTGACATTAATTTGCGTACTAATGGTATTTTATTAACTTTTTCTGTGTTTCATAGAAAGAGATGATGGTCAATTTGGCAAGTATCTAAACCGAATGTTAAGGTTGTCACTTTATATATTAACTGGTGAATGGAATTTTGTGTCTTGGTACCAAACATAACTCCCAGCTTTGGGGTTAAGACATTAGAGAGGTGTTGAGATGGTGTCAGAAGGAATGGGTTCTTACAGCTCATTATCCAGACTTAGCCAGAAGTATTCGCTGTATACCTGGACCTCAGGGCCAAGGTGCCCAGTTTTTGTTCAACTGATACAGAATTTCGTCTGCCTTTAGAACTATGAACTTTTGAGTGATAATATCCTCTTCACCACTAAACATTTTCAAACTGCACGAAGGAATTTATCAATGTCCTATTGAACATCAAGAACTGGGAGGCTCTTGACTTGGAGTTTACAGTGTAGTTTGGATTTTTTTTTTTTTAAGTTTTATTGAGAGGTGTTTGGTAGTAAGGCAATAAATTCAATCCAAAGATGATTTTGTGAAGATTTAAAATATATTTATTTTTCTTGAGAAACACAAGAATGTTAGTTACCCAATCTCTGCCCTCAAGTCAACTCTGCCAAATATAAAAGACTCTTTAGAAAAGAAAAATATAACAAGTGACCAGGAATAAGAAAGTTATAATAAGCACGAGTGATTCTGAAAAATCTGTCTGCATCTGCAGCAATGAAAGGACTTTTGTCTCTGACACACTGTAGACCCTGTGGAAGATGATGAGCTGCTGGTGATCTCAACATCTGACTGCATGGCTTATCCTAGGGATCACTTGTGTTGGGAAAATACAAGGGAAAATAATATAATCTGACCCTGTCCCTTCAGGATAATGATAGATTTTTATAATGTATTTGTGTTATTCATGATTTTTCATTTCTTTCTCCCCAACCTTTTTAAAAAAAATTTTTGGTGGTTAAATATTTCGTTGTGACTGCTATTTAAAATTGTATTGAATTTTAAGCATCTATAAAGAAAACTATTGCAAAGAGAGGAAGCTGGAAAATGATTTTTCACAATGAGCCATCAGAGCCCTGGTAAAACATCAATTCAATTACTAAAGAGCTACAGGTCCTGCACAAAATCCCAACCTTGTTACTTAGTCATTCCGACTGGAGGTGTCTCTCACGTGTTCAGTTTCTTAGCCATTGTAAATTTAAATAGCCAGTATATTTTATTTGGGTAATCTGTTATTTAAAAAAAATACGTTTTGCTCAATGGTATGGGCAAACCCAAAGAATTATAAAATTAAGCTACCAAATGATAGGAAGTAAAATTTAGCTGTAGGGACAGAGCATGCACACATGGCAGGATATGGGGCAATAATAGTTGGTAGGTTAAACATAGCAAGTGAGTGTTAACCCACAGGGTGTCAGAACGGTCCAGGAAAGGACAGTGTGAACAGTGACGTGAGAAGAGAGGGACATCTCACAAGAAGATCAAGAAATCAACTGAGTTTTGACATATGTGAAGGATCTAAATTAGGGGCATCGAGAGAGGCATGGTGTAGATTAAGTAAACCTGTGCAACGAATGCAGGGAAGCAAAGGGAACTGTGTTTGGAGGATGTGACTCAAAATTCAGAAAGGAAAATTTGGAAATATTGCAACCACACTGACTTTAAGAGCTGTTTTGCTTTTAAATATCTAGGTCCAATGCTTCTAACATGTTTAAAAGTTATTTCAACACCTCCCTCCGTATGAGGAGATCAGAGAGTAACTGAAAAATTTAGCTCGATGACTTTACAAGAAGTAATCAACTGAGTGCCATCAGATTAAAGAAACGGAAGATTCTGGCTCCTCTTGGTGGGGCCATTACATGAGAAATGCAGGACGGTGCGAAGTGCCAGATGGGCGCATCTGGTCTGATACGGGCTCGGTGCTGTGTTGTTGGTTCCAATTAGGCTAATTTATCTGCAGATTTCTCTTCAGAACACCAATTTAGTTGAATATTTATTCCCACCATGTTTATTGCCTAACGTTTGTTTTAATGTAACACATAGAATATTTATCGAATGCTTGTATCAACCTGCCATAATTTTTGTTCTGTCCCATTTCATGTTATTTTCTAACTGCTGTCCGTGTCTTATTTTGGCTTTCTTTCTTCCTGTTGCTATTCTAACTTCTAATATTACTATTTACTGTTCTATTCCTTTATTCCTATTACATATAGCATTATCTCTAAATGTTTTGTCCCTAGATGCTATGGAAACATGAACAACAAAACATTTATGTTTCACAGTAGCATATCTGGATTTGATATGGAAATCCTCTCCCTTTAACTTCACAAATAGCTTTGCTCTTTTTCTCTTTAGCTGAGATTTTTATTTCTTCCTTTTGGTGGTTCATTTTCAAGTGAAAAACTATGTTTTTATAAATCCCTCTTACAAAAACAATTTTAAAATATTAACTTTGTTTTAAGACACTGTATTTTCAGGTATACAAAGCATTTTGTTAATGGTTTGAATTTCAGAGAAATTTAGTATATTCTAATTCTCAAAATAAATAAAATTTATAAATACTATTTTTAAGATCTCTCATGTAGAGCTGTATATTTGGGGGATCTATAAAAGTTTAGTGTGATAATTGTTTTTTAAAAATCTAATTTTGGATTACAGTTTCCTTGGGCAGTAGCCAACTTTTAAAAAGTCTCAAATGACAATTATTTTAGTTGCCTCAGTAAACATCTGGCATGTCACTAGGTCCTAGCGTTGTGCTTTATAAGGTAACCGTATAGTATAATACAAATATAATCTTCTTTTAGTGCTGTTGCAGGAGACGCACCCTCATCGTTGTCTAAGAGAAAATGCTAGACAAATGAGGGGCATTGAGTTGTGATATAATTCTCAAATTTTAGAACTAAGTTAGCCTCAGTTAGCAATGTTTTTTTTTTCTTTGAGACTCAAAATGCATCCAGATACACATAGCAAAATTGGAATGGCAAATTATATGAAATGCCTTTACAAGGTCTTTATACTCTCGACGGGGAGAGACAACTTGTGTCTGAAAAATGTAAATACTCTCAGTGCCCCTGAAATCGTAGAAAGCAAGATAAGAGTTCAAAGAAGAGAGAAATCTTCTAGTACATACAGGAGATTATTAGGCTTTTAATATCTAATTAAGTTGAAATGTCCTTTTACAATTGAAAGCAATAAGAATCTGAACATGAATCTGCTATGAAACGAGACATTGTGGCATTGAAAATTTTTATATAGGAGAACTAGGGGAAATTTGGCCTCCCGTGACACAGCCATGCACACACAAAACAAAACAGAGACAACGTAACTTTTACCAATTAATTCCAAGACAGACACATATCTGTGCTAAGAAATCATGTGATGCACCTTGAAGAGTTATTAACTGTAGTCTTTGTTTCGATCCATTCTGTTTAACAGAGTATTCCCAATGGTGAGGTTGTTTGGAATTCACATTAAATATTGTTGATGGTTATGTATACAATATTAATTTATTTGTTAAATATTCACTTACCTATGCCAGTCCATCAATCAAATTTCAATCAACGCCTTATAAACCTGTTAAGATAAATGGATAATAATTAAGTTAACTACGGTGTATTTACCTGAGAAGGAAGTGATATATAGATATTTAGTTACAATGATGTTTTTCTAAACTTTTATTACTTTTTTTATTTTATTGAGCTTCCTTCCTAAGGACAAATACAATTTGACAGGTGATTTAATTAAGGAGATAAAAGATCTTACAATCTAGGTAATGTTTTTGGAAATTACTGAATGAAAAAGTTAATTGCCTGGCAGGCTTTCACACCAACTGTGCTGGAAATCTAGTGAGTACCTAATAAATACTCTCTTTTGTGTACGAATGTACTTTAGATGATAGAGTCTTTGAGTAGAGGCGTCTAGATACACTCATTCAAAGGGGGAACAATAGAATAAGTCAGCCAAGAAGAAGAATCAACAGAGGCGGTGATGCACAGAATTGTGAGGCTGTTTACAAGCCTGACATTCACGGCCACATGTAACTGACTGCAGACCTAAAACCTATTGTTCAGTTATGTTCTACTGGGGGAAAGCATAAGCCCTAGAACAAGACTCAATAGAAATTGAAGGGAATTTTCCCTTAGAGAGAAGTCCAATTCACAGAAAACACTTCAAGTTTCTCTCTTAAAATTTATTTCTGAAAATGGTGATATTTTCCTAATTTTATATGTCATTCTTGATTTTATATATCATTAAAATCATGCTTGCATTTCCTTGTTTTCAATTTTGTTTTGTAAGCCTGTGATTATTTATATTCCAATTAACTTGGAATGACAACAAATTTTGAAGCAAATCTTTCTTCTGAGAAGAAATGTTCCATGAGTCTTTGAGGACAATTAGCATCTACGTGACTTTTGTATCTTCTTAAACATGTTCTTAAAATAATATGAATCAAAACACTTCTACCCAACAACATTTTTAAAATCGTTAACTATCTCTGAATTAAATGCTTTTTCTATTAACATAAAGAAATTAGAATAACAATAATATTTTCTAATTAATTATGCATTATTTTATCTTCATTATGCAAATAAACCCAATGGAAATGTCCTGCATATTTACTATATAAATTATTTTCTTACATGTATAAACTATTATGCTAAAAGTAACCTTAGAGATCCTCTACTATATGTTCCTTCTACAAATTGAAGAGTTGAGCCACAGCGAGGCAAAATGACTTTTCATTATTCAGGCATAATAAAAGCTAGAGTCAGCCTGCCTTTCTGTAATAATAACAGCACATGTGCTTGGTCAGGCATATCAGACCAAAAAAAATGTAGAGATTGCATTGATTTCCATTAAAGGGCGCCTTTATCTTTATATACAAGTGTATACATTTGGCTAAACCCTATAAAGAATAAATCAGCTGCATGCCGTTGTAGGCTCATTTTCCCTTTATTCATGTATGCAGATAAAATACGCACTTTTCCGGGATGCATGGTCCCAATCTTGGTGATGTGACTAGACATATTTCTGTGATAAGAAATTACGTCCCTTCACATTTACATAGCCAAGATCTCACCTACTGGGTTCATTTACTTGAGGTCACTTTATACTTTTGCTGGCATTTAATTTTCAAAGAAATCTCTATTTTTTGCCTCTCCAAAGAGCTCCCAGTATCATTAGGTTCTTAAACGATTTTGTCCTGTGTAATGCCATACTGTTTGAATGGCCCTAAGTGGCCAAACATTTAATTAAAGTCCCTTGAGGGGACAGTTTTCATAATCTGTTATTAGACATCTGCCAAAGTTCGTTTTACCAAGCCTTCGTCATTTACTTAGGCCACTTCCGAGTATAATTCAATACTGTCTATATGCCTTAAGTTTCAAATGTTCCCTGAGTGATCATTTCTTACCACTCCCCAAGTCTAAAACTCTCCACTTTTGGTATATTCGAAGGTTAGTGTATCATTTCTACTTGTAATCTGATACAGTTTTTTAATTAGTAATTTTTCTTAGAAGAATAAAAACTCTACACCATGTATATGAAATTACTGATTTATTTAACATGTGCCATATCCATATAGGTAATAACTTACCATTTACTGAATGCCAATTTTTCAACATCTCTTAGTAAGCATATGACAGTGTTTTGGTTCCAGATCATTACAAATTAGGAGAAAGTTTCATTACTCTCAAGCAAACGAGATTCAGACTGTTAAGTTACTTGCCCAAGTTTATGTCACTTATCAAAGGGAATCCGGGTTTCTGTCCAGAGCTCTCTAAGCCCAGGTTGTGACCATTTCACAATACAAACTGCTCTCAGAAAGATCCTGTGCTCCTCACAGACTTCCATTTATTGTCATGCTGATTTCTATGGAATATGAATTTCTGGAACATGAAGAGTTTACACAATTTACAAGAAAGCTTTAAACTGCAAGTTTGACATATTCATATAAATCTGTCTTTTATGCATTGTATTTTTTCCTTAGATTAAAAATTTGTGATATTACTTTAAAGTCTCTTTTAGCAGAAGCTATAACTGGTGCTTTAGATGCACGGAACAGTGCCTGGTCCATGAAATCTTTTTATTTGCACGTTTGATTTCTTTTTTAGGCCCTATAATGTATATGGTATTCAGATAGTGATATGATGATGCAAAATCCCAAGGTCATAGTTTTAATTTCCTTTTAAATTGTTTATCTCTTTTCTAACAGATTCTACCTTGTTTTGTTCCTGAGACTGTAATTTTTACAAAATATAAAAGCACACTTATCTTCCTTCATTATAAAGTAGATCTAGATTTTCTCAAGGAAAAATGTCTACTTAGTTTAAATTAATTTCCTCTTTCTCAGTAAAATAATATTCTGAGGTAAGAAAGAGTAAAAAGAATATTTTAACAAAACAAACTTCAAACTCAGTAATTTTAATCCCATTGTTACATAATTAGAGCTGTTCTTTATTTTAGGAATAATTGCACCTCCTGCAATATTCAGAGCATGCAAATTGAAAGTTTTTACTGATAATCTTAAATTGATTGCTGGTTTGACTGAGCTGACCTTTGCTTTAAATCAGAATTGATTGACCAATTGAGTCAACATGGTTAAATTGGTTGTGCATACACAGAGAGACTTTGTTTATTGAATTTAGGATATTCTGAGTAACATAATTTCCCTCTGCCTCTCCTCTGCTCCAGGAAACACTCTGCTTTATGATTGCATTTAATAATGTGTCAGACAGTAAATGGAAATGGAATCATACACAAGGGAGAGAAATGGGGGTTTCTGCAACTGTTCAACATCCAAAGAAACAATCCTTACAAATTGTTTCAAATTCTTGTGTAGTTAGTATGTTACACTTATCTGTTGTATTAAAGATATCTGAAAGTTGACTTCTGTAAAGCTATCAGAAAATCAAAAGCCATTGACAGTATGATAACCATCTATTATAACTGTATAATTCCCAACATTTAAAAAAAAATTGGAGTGCTTCTTATAACAGTGGGATAAATCTGAATTCACTAAGTATATTGCATTCTGTCTCTATGCTTCCCAAGGCAAATTTTTATTGCCTTGGGAAGCATTGTGTACAAAAGAAATTAAATAATGCCCAGAAGAGCCAGTATAAATTTTAAGTCTTTGGAGTGGGATATTTCTAAAAATAATAGTTTTCTTGTTCATTTAAAATACCTAATTTCCTATATTTTGTCCTGATTCTTATCATTTGGACATCAGAAACTGTCTGAAACTCAGAAATTAATAATCAAAAGGATATGAGAACCAGAGTCTTAAAGGTAGCCTGCTTCTCTCTGCAAAACAACTGATTTCATAAATTTAGTCCTTGTGATATGAACTGTACTGCCAATGAAAATCAATAAAAACAATTTCCTTCCACATTCACGATCCTCTCCTCATACTCTGTCTTCATATTCTTTTCAGGGCCATTTTGTCAAAATGCCACAGGGCCATACAAAATGTAATTTTGTGTTTCTGTGTGTATGTCCCATGAAAGCTGATTTTTCATGTGTTCTTGATTGGTATGAAGGGTGATGGGGGCTTTAAGCAAAATAAAAAAACTTCATGTTTCAGTAGTTTAAAAATATTGAAGGAACCATTACGTTTTATTATTGTTTCTGCATAAAATTTGAGGTTGCAATTTACATAGTGTATGTAGCGTATATAATATGTGGCTATAATTATGTATGTGTGCGATATGTTTGCTGAATTAACCCTTAAGGTCTGTCTGCAGAGAGACTGAGTGAATGAAGGTTAAAATGCAGTTTTAAAAAGAGAGAACATGTTAAGCCCACACATCTTCAACATAACTGAAAATTCATATACCTCCAGACAGGTCATTTATTAATTCATTCTCTCACTCATTCGTTTATTCACTTCAAAGCATTCATCAAAGTTGTGGACCATGGGGATTTCTGGAATGTCAGGGAAAATATATGTATCTTTTACTTCAAAAAGCTTATGAAGATATTCAGAAGATAGTGTAACTTTAATACAAGCAAATGCACAATATGACTTATCTCTAACACCAACTAATTATTCCGTTAGATTAATGCAGTTCTCCTGCTTTTAATTCTTAGGGACTGATTTCTCAAATATTTCACAAAACTTTTTCACGGATTGAATATGCTACCAGGCATGCATTGTTTAATCTAGGCTCTGACACTTCATCAAACTCAATAAGTAATAGTAGCTATTATCATTATCATCTAAACTATCAAAATGCAGTATTTTTTATTTGTCTCACAGTTGAACAAACTGATTCTCTGGTTAAGCATCTTCTAAAATAATCTCTACAAACTAAGCAGCAGAGCTTATATTCACAGCAATAAATAACTGATTTTAAAGACTGGCGTAATTTCCTTTTCGATGAAGGAAAAAATATTCAAAGTAATTTATTCATATTTAAATTACATGTAGCATATAATGATATCTAGTATTTAGTGAGCAGGCGTGTGTCAGGCATTGGGTTAAGCAGTTCCCATTTGTTGTTCCTTATATGTATCATAACTGCTCAATTAGTGATTTTCTTTTTTTATAAATGTCTATGTTTTATAGATAAAAAAACTGAGACAGAGAGATGCTTAGAAAATTTCCCAAAAACAAATAATTGGTAGTAATTGAAGAATTGATTTAACCCAATTCCAACTAAAAAGCATGTACTACTTTTAATGCTGATGTTGCATTGACAAAAAGTCTATAGAAATGTATTAAAAAATGAAGAGGACAAATTTATTACATGACTATTACAATATATTATCTATCAAAAATCAGGTTACATTACAACATTTTATTTTGGGCCACATAATAACTATCAGTACTGTTTTCAAAATGGAAAACTAGAATGTCAGGAACAAAAAAATTTAGTTATCAGTACAAAAAAAATTAAATTAGATTTTGTTTCTGCCTACTTGGCCATGCTGGAGAGAAGTTCTTCTATGATTATTTCTTATTTATTAATTTAATATAGGATAACTACATATTTAATATAGGAAATTTGGAAACAACATGCATTTAAAAAATCATTTTACCTTATAACCCAGAGATAACTTTTAAAATATTGACTCATATCCATGTATTCTCATTTTGCTATAAGTGTATATATGGAGAATGTTCTGGGTAGGAGTTCATATTATATATATGTGTGTGTGTGTGTGTATTATGCTACATATATATTTTCCATATATATATATACATATATATATTTGCCATATATACACACACATATATATACATATATATACACATACATATATGGCAAATTATATATATGTATATATATATAATATGTAAATTAATTTTTCAAATAGGTGGCAGTGTATTTTATCACCCAACGCTGCCTTTAAGAGGGAGAAAGACATCCCTCTGAGAGATGCTGTGTAAACATGGTATGTTATTCTTTTCCTCTGGTACTACAAGAGCACTAGACATTTGACTTACCCTCATCTTTTCCCCTGCATATGGGCCATAAATACAACATCCATCAGTAGCATCAGCGTAGTGTAGTGTACTTGGCTCTGAGCCCTGGTAACAACCAGGAGAACAATTGTTCCGTGAGGTGGATTGAGTAGCACTTTAATAGCAGTGCTTAGTGGAAAGGCTGTCAGAGAGGCAGAAAAGAGATTTTAAATTAAATGGACTTTATAGAAAATTGTCTTCACTTTGTAGTTTGGAGTCAGGGTGGCAATTTTCAACTTTCTTTTCCCTCACTTACCTGTTGCTAAGAGATCACATACAAGGTAAAATTAACGCTTCTCCAATTGCAAGGCACGCAGTCCCCAGTGGACGATGAAACAGAACGTGCAGTGTGCTGGCTAGGACTTCAGAAAAAGACTCAGTGCAGAGACAAAATCATGGATAGAATGGACACTGAACAAAAACATATGTCACTGCGACTGTGTGCAATTCACCTTACCATCTTTGTTTTTGTTCCTTTAGCTTTTTCACCCCTAAGAAAATTGAAAGATATTCCATCAAGGTAGAATTGACAGTCATTATTACCAAATAGGGTTCATCATAGTATGAACAGAAATCCCCTGTGGTTCTGGACTCTCTTGGAATCAGAAAGAAAAAAAAAAAAACTCTATATATATCTGGACACTTTCAATAGTGCAGTATAATTTCAGGGTTAAAAACTGAGATCCAGTAAAAATAGAGGTTGATACGGGGCGATATAGGATATGGGGTAATTACGTCTCAGACCTCATTAGCAGTGCCCTATTTTTTCCTTAACTGTCCTTGAATGCTACTATCTCATTTGTGAGTGTTACTTCTATTCTGAGAAAAACCATGCTAGCCTGTGATCACCATCCAGTCCAGTCCCTTCTCAGCCACACCCTCCTTCATCCAACAAGTATTCAACGTCTAATTCAAGTGAGGCACCGCTTGAGCTTCTGTGACGTTACAGCACAATATGAGAGAAGGCTATTTTTTGTTAAGATTCACTGCCTAATTTGGAAGATAATACCTGCAAATCATTAGAAGGAAATGCTCCATTTCTTCCAAATTAAATGAAGGGCTTAGAGCTAGTCCGGCTTGAATTCTTGTTTAGTATGATGAATTTTATAATGTAATATTAATGAGCAATTACATAAGGATAAATGTATTCATAAGCCACCCCTCCAAAAAAAAAAGACCTACCATCTGCTTTTTCTCTGCCTAAACACTAAAAAGCATTCAGAAAATTCATATTCTTTCATTGTTTTCTCTTCATATTTAATATAGAGTCACAAACAAAGTGAGAATTCAAGTGGGAAATGAGCTCAGGTGTCATTACTAGCCATTCTTTCACTCACCAAAACCACCTCCTCACCATGTATTTGTGTCTCAAACACCTTCTCATGGGCTCTATGAACCCACCCTGGAGCGCTGCCCCGCTCTGGGTGTCGCTATCTTATTGCTCTTTCAAGGTGCTTTGACATGAGATTGGATTTTAAATGGGGTTTAATATGTTCTGGTCAACCACTGACATGGTACTTAGCAACCCAAATATGTTTTCCCAGATGGAGGGTACCATCTGTGGTATTAAGCATTTTTCCTAAAGGTTTAATTGCTCTCTCTGTTTTCTTTAACACAAAGAATACTAGACAAAACACAGTGTTTCAGGAACATTTTTAAAAAGATTTTAGTTATTTATTTCTAGAGAGAGGGGAAGAGAAGGGGAAAAAGATAAAGAGGAATATCGATTGTTTGCCTCTCATACACGCTCAACAGGGGACCAAACCCACAACCTAGGCGTGTGCTCTGACAGGGAATCGAACTTGCGACCTTTTGCTTTGCAGGACGACAACCAACCTACTGAACCACACTAGTCAGGGCTCATGAACATTTTAAAGCAAGTTTCCTCTCCCAATAAATGTGTTAACTTCATTCACAATTTCCTTAAAAATGACTAGAGCCAAGGAAAGAAACATAAAATAATAATTATGAAATCCCCAGGGAGAGCTGATGTATGTACATAGGAAATCGCTGCTAACCATGACAGACCAGGAAAATGATTGACATGGGGAGTAGAAGCCTGAGCTTTACTCCTGTCATCATCACAAACAAAAGTCTCGGTTGTCTAGTCTATAAAATAAAGGCCAGAAAGAGACACATGCCTTTGAAATCCACTGTGCTTCATGTCAGTGGTGAAGCATGTTCAAAATACGAAAACCTTATGCCCACCTCAGTCCGGAGGAATCTACGTTTAGGACCAGTGCCCAAGAATCTGTGGGTTTTACTGACTCTATAGTGATTTGGGATGCATGACAAAGTTTGGGAATCACTATTCCAATGATCTCTAAGATTTATGTCCATTCATAACAGATTGGATTCTCAAAGTCTAACTCAGAGAAATTTCAGCACTGAGTTGCAGTATGCATAATTGGAATGAGAAAGATGGGGATTTGAGTCCAGGCTCTGCTGCGCACCTGCCTGGTCAGGCAACACTTTAAACACTTGAGACTCAGTTACTTTGCCAAGTGAGGACAGTATTAGCTACATCTCCGTGGACAGTTGGACTGTTGCATTAGGTGAATATTAGCTGGAGGGACAGAGGAGTGAGAGAGAGATAATGACCACATCACAAAAAGCAACATCATCAAAGGATGAGCAAGAAATACAAGTACTGTACCTGAAAACAAATGAGGGATGGAGTAGTGTTTGCTAAGCTTTTATTACATCAGGAGCTTAATGCCTTCATTTATGAATTATAACCTTTTTGGAAAAATTGCAACAGAACAACTTCTTCCTTTTTAACATCTATGGGGAATCTTGATAAGTCCTTTGTAATATGTAATAGAAGTTTGTATACGTCAAGAGATACTGAATCATTAGAAATAAATAATACATACAAAGAAATCAAGAGAACAGTGAAAATACTCCCCCAGTCTGAAAGAAAAACATAGTGTAAACCTCATAAACTCTCTCATACCAAAAGATACTTTTCAGTATTTGTTCCTTAAGGATCTAAAGGTTCATGGCAGTTTTAATATATAGTCTCTTCACTCCCTGAGCTTGCAGTCTGATGGAGTCCACATTCATTTACTCACAGAAGGATTGAACGTGGAGGCAGGGCATTCCAAACATACTGCTAGCTTTGTGTTATGGGAAAATGCACCTTTTAATTCTTCTCTACTTTGGAAACTATAGTTCTCATAATTTTGGTCTTCCTTCTTTCCTTTGATTCTACCAACTCAAGAGAAAAGAGGGAAAAAAATAGTATAACATTTAACTAGCGCACTGTTGCTCTATAAAAATTCCCACGCAGCAAGGTAACTTGTCAGTTGAAGGCAGAATGTATAGGAACTATATTTGGCATGTAGGGTCCAATACGTACACCCTTGTACAAAGCACATTTCAACACAAAGGATTCAATAATCCGACACTTCTCTTGTGAAGTGCACTATTCTGCTGTAGAGAAAATTGCTATGGTCATATTTTTCAGTACAATCCAATTCTCTGTAATAGCCCAGCAAGGTCAGACCTCAAACAAAGCCAAGACCTACCTACATGTTCCCTCATAACTACTGAGGACTTCCAAGGAGGCGGGAGGTCTCCCCAACCTGTCTGCTGGGATCCTTGAGTTTAGTTGGAGTTATAAGAAGGGAGGCTGTGGCCATTGAACTCCTCCGGACATAGTTTTTTATCATTGTTTCCTTAACTTCTGAATATTTGTTCCATGGGGTATAAATAGGATGAACAGTGCATAAAGCGGCCTCCGTGACTCATAGAAGCCATAATTATACTGGCCATGCAACTATTTCTAGAACAGACATAAGGCCTATAATTCAGAGAATAACATTTGTTTTAAAATGTGGTTCCAGATACTTCCTTGACTTTGTCCTAGAAATGTTAGGGTAATGGAAAAGATGACCTCTTTGTTTAGCACATGTAACTTTCTTTTCCTCTTTCTTAAAATTGAACTCATTGGGTGACATTGGTTAATAATGTTGTATAGGTTCAAGTGTACAATTCTGTGATGTATCATCTGTACATTGCATTGCATGCCTGCCACCAAACTTCTTAATGTGTGTGAACTTACATATTGAAGCAGCTGTTGTATCTGCGCTAAATGCTGTGCTGATAGACAATATATACACCTTTTAAAATACTCTCCTGTTTCCTACTCTGTCTTTATTTTTAGGAATAAATAGGAGTCTAATAAAAGGGGGTTCACTGCAACCATAAGATGCCCTCTACCAGTTGGTGCAGAAGGCTCCTTTCTGATTCTCAGAAACACTCACCAAGGAGGACTTGCTTTATTCTGTTCAATCCAAGCTTCAAAAACCTCAGCCAGTTCATTAACTTCCATGGAAGTTAATCAAGCTTCCATGGAACCTCATGCCTCAAGTTCCTTTGTGAAAACACTTTTTCTTCTCATGGAATTTAGAGCATTTTCACTGATAATTTGAAGGATTATTTTTTAGACTAAAAATATAACAGAGAAACCCTGGAGAGAAGAAGTGCCCGCCTCCTTCCATGTCACTAAACCTGCCTAAGGAAAGCAAAACTAATACTGCAACACATTTTTTGTAATGATACTTTAATGACTTGACATCCTTCAGAATTTTTGGTTTTTGCATAAAGCTTACAGGAAAAATAATATTAAAGTTAGATGTAATTCTACCACAGTTTCCTTAAAGAACTGGAAACTTGGTATTACTAAAAGGTGAGGTATCTTTTATGAGACAACTTGTCTATCTGGCATTACATTTTTGTCATGGTTATATTTATGTTAACATTTATCTGTTCACAAGATGCATTAGCTACTTATCTGAGTATTTGTTCTTCATTCATTTATTTATTTATTTTGGAGGTATAATTAACATGTAACATTATAGTAGATTCAAATGTACAATGTAAATCATTCAAATATATATTTGTTATGCCCTGGCTGGTGTAACTCATTAGATTGAATGCTGGCCTGCAAACCAAAGAGTCCCAGGTTCGATTCCCAGTCAGGTCATGTGCCTGCATGGAGGGCCAGGTCCCCAGTCAGGGGCGTGAGAGAGGCAACCACACATTGATGTTTCTCTCACTCTCTTTCTCCCTCCTTTCCCCTCTCTTTAAAAATAAATAAGTAAAATATTTAAAAAAACAAATACGTATTTATTGTAAGAGATAACTACAATAAGTCTAGTTAACATCTGTTACCATACATAGTTACATTTTTTGTTCCGATGGACACTTTTAAGATATATTCTCTTAGCAACTTCCAAATATGCAATATAATGCTATTCATTGTCACCATGCTGTGCCTGACGTCCCCAGACTCACTTATTTTATAACTGGAAGTTCGTAGCTTTTGACCTTCTTCACTATTTTTGTGTATTTTCTACAAATACAAAATTAATCTCAAATTTTCTCCACTTTAGCTCATTTTCAGTTAGCTAGTTCTCTCCAGAAATCAGTTTCTGTGAATTTCTGAGGGTTGGCCCTCTTAAAAACTAAAAGATTATACAATACTTTTTCATAGCCCAAATACCTTGATTATATTGTTGCGATACTTAAGATGACTGATCTGGTTTTCAATCTGAAAATGAACTGATCTAGTTAGACTTTAATTTAAGTAGGCAAAGTAGCCCAAGTCCAAAGTGAATTTTCCTGTACACGGAAGACAGAAGTGGAACCAAGTGACTGCTAGGGAAGAAGTGACATGTGCATGCATGAGTCAGGATTGATGCTTTTCCATCTGCCACCAGCTTGCACTCCAAGTGTTCTCAAGAGTTCATCTGTGGTATGACTTATCAATTAACCAACACACACACTCATTGGACAGTGTACTTTTTGAATTATTTTAATTTAAACAAAATGACTATAATTATTTAGACGGACATCTGACAATGAATACTTTTCAGACTGGTTGGGTAATGTGTTTAGCATCATTGATCCAGCAAGATCCAATAATAGGACTGACTTTTTGTTTAATAGAATTCTCTCTACAATGTTCCACTCCATTAGTGAAAAGAGAGTTGTTCAAGTTGCGTAGATATGTTCTCAAGGACAATGGTTAATAAAGCACAGACATTTGTGTCTAGATGGTGAATGTTTATATGTAGGCATTTGCTCAAGCAAACAATATTGTTGTTTTAACAAATGACCAACATACCAAATTTAGGCTTGTATAGACCTAGTGAGATTTTTTAAATCACTGTTGCCTATAGAAAATATTTCCCAAATAATGTTAATCATTTTGTCTTAAGGTTTCTATACAAAGACTGTAAGAACATACGTAAGAAAAGGAATACATAATCAGAAGTTAGCTGTAGAAAATGGAGGAGGTTTTTTTTTCTCCTTTACCTTTGCATTTTAAAACAGTGCATTAGATTCAAGGAGATGAATGAATACATGTATTTGTTAACGATCTTTTGCAAGGTAGTGGCTTTCAGAATTACATCAGACAGAATTCACATACGACCCTCCAGAAAGAGACATTATGTAGGGTTTCGCCAAGGTTGTGTAAAATACTACAGCTCTCTGTCTAGGATGCCTGTCCTTTCTGGAAAAGGAGCTTAATTCTGACGAGGCTAGAGTGCAGGGACCCTTTTTGCCCTTATTTGCTTTTAGAGACTCACACTGTCAGGTTGATAAATGGGCTTTGACAGAAGCAAAGGTAATTCAGAGCTTATTCAAAGATGGAATAGTCTTTAATAGATTCTTTTTTAAAAGTCTCTAGTGGAAGAAAAATATATACAGAAAATGCATAGTATTTTTTTAAGTGTCCCAATGTACTTTTTAATAGACTTAGTAGAACTGATTTATACAGATAATAGAATTAAAAGGGTGGAGAGCTCTATTAATTTTTATGACATGGACATACCCATGTATCCAGTACCAAGATCAGAGAATAAGGCTACATCAAAAATATTAATAAATATTGCCAAGACCATTTCAAAGTTTTAGTGTTTCCTTCTCCCAGCAATGTGATCAGGTTTTTTTTTTTTTCCATTTTTAAAAACATTTTATTGTTGTTCAAGTACAGTTTTCTGGCTTTTTCCCCTACCTCTCCCCACCAACTCCAGCCATCCCCACCTCCCTCCCCTATTTCCACTCCCACTTGGTTTTGTCCATGTGTCCTTTATAGTTGTTCCTGAAAACCCTTCACCCTTTTCTCCACATTACCCCCCTCCTCCCTCCACTCTGGTTACTGTCAGTTTGTTCTTAATTTCAATGTCTCTAGTTATGTTTTGCTTGCTTGTTTGTTTTGTTGACTAGGTTGCACTTAAAGGTGAGATCATATGGTATTTGTCTTTCACTGCCTAGCTTATTTCACTTAGCATAATGCTCTCCAGTTCCATCCATGCTGTCACAAAGGGTAGGAGCTCCTTCTTTCTTTCTGCTGCGTAGGATTCTATGATGTAAATGTGCTATAGTGTTTTGATCCACTCATTTACTTATAGGCATTTAGGTTGCTTCCAACACGTGGCTATTGTAAATTGTGCCGCTATGAACATTGGGGTGCAGTAACCTTTCATAAACTGAGTAATGTTGGGCACATCTTTAACCAGGACACCTTAACCGAATGGTAGTTTGGAATTACAGAAAAGAATTGAAGGTGTTAGCAAATGCAGATAAATTTTAGTTCTAGTCCACCTGCTTTTGATGTGTGACAAATTAATTTATTAGTGATCAAGTAATGGGATAAGTCTGCACGGAGAGCTCCGTTCACGACATTTATCCCACCCGCCTTAGTTCGTCTGCAATCATTTCTCCAAGTTTGCGAGAACGTGCTCCTGTCATCCTCCGGGGCACAAACCCCACCACCTTCTACTTAGTTTTGCCCTATTACATGAGCAATTTATTTTCCCGTTGCTCTGTTAAAAATAGACAGCAACACAGCATTTAGAAAGAGTGTTTCCTGCAGTGTAAAGGGGATTCTGTAATTAATGGCACATACCAATGTTAGGATATCTGCCTTCCTGTGTATTCGGAAGGGAGTGAGGTCACTTTCTCTAGTTGTCATTACTTTTACATTAGCTCATACAAATAACTGCTTTTAGTACTAACCTAATGTCATAGCTATGACTCACCTTTACTATCTTTGTTTTTCCAAGTTTGGAATCGTAACAAAGCTAATTTTCTTTGGAAGACAATACTGGACAACCCAAAACACACTTATGTGGATGCACATTAGCGCATCTCTAGATGAAAACAATACTGGCATAAAGCGCTACAGAAAAATTCTTGGGATAAATAAAAATGCCCAAAGGTGGGTTTTGCTGGGTTTTGTCATCTTTGACAGAAATGGTATGTGAAATCTACTTTGAAAAAGATGCAAACAAGATAAAATGTATAAATACATCAGTTATTCACATGAGCATCACAGTTGTATCAGCCTAAGATAGTGGTTTGACCAAAAAGTCCATTTTTCCCCCATAAGGTGGCTCTAATAGCACTTAGTTGTCTTTAACTTCATTTGAAACAGTTTTGTTAGATTGTACTATGACAGCTGTCATATCAGCAAGCATTTAAAAAAATTATCAAAATTGGTGAAATTTTTGTATAACCATTGTAATATTGAAGATGGAAGAAAATATGCAACATTTTTGTCATATTATGCTTTATTATTTCAAGAAAGATAAAAATGCAACAGAAGTGCAAAAAAATTTTTGCGGTGGATGGAGAAGGTGCTGTGACTGATCAAAAATGTTGAAAGTGGTTTGAGAAGTTTCCTGCTGGAGACTTCTCACTAGATGATGCTCCATGGTTGGGTAGACCAGCTGAAGTTGATAGAGATCAAATCCAGACACTAATTGAGAACAGTCAATGCTATACCCTGCAGGAGATACTGAAAATATGCAAATCAATACAGTTATTGGTGAACATGAAACTGTTTCTTTTATTTTATGGCGAAAAAGCCAAAAACCATATGAACTTTTTGGCCAACTCAATTATGTGCTGCTGTGCATACCTATAAGAGCGTGGTACAAAGAAAATCGCATATCTCATTTAAAGAGCCTGTAATTGGACACAAGCATAAATCCTTGTGAATGAGTAATTATGAGTTTACATAAATAAACACAAAGTAGCAAGAGACTAGGGGGAAAAGGAAGCACTGAAAATGTACAAAGGAATACAGAGGAGGGAAGGACGGCTCTTGGATTAGGGTCAGTAAAGGCTTCATGGAGGAGTGACCGTTTTATGGCTTGGCAGATGTGCAAGAGTGAACAGATAGTGTTGATACAGGAAGGAGGCAACTGCAGAGAACAGGGAAGAACATGAGTTGAGACATGAAGGCCAGAAATTTGAAGCCATTTCAGAGAGTCATTTTATCTGGATCCCATTGCACAGATCATGTTAAGGGAATGAATCAAATATAAGATGGGAGTGATAGCTGGCATGTATTTATCTGTTCATTCACTCATCCATTTAGTTTATTGAGTTCCTGCAATGGGTTAGTCACTTGTATAGCACTAGCAATAAATTCAGCAAAAAGAAAGTGAGCAAAATGCAATGCCTGTCCTGGAAGGAATCATTCTTTATTGTGGAGTTTGGAAATAAAAACAGATAATTACAAGACAATGCAATAAATCCTTCAGTTGGAGCTTTCCCAGAGTGTTATGGGAATAAAATGCATGTATCAACCACATCTACTTGGACAATCAGGCAAAACTTAACAGAGAGGCTGACAGCTGGCTGGATCCGGAAGGGTGTTTAAATATTAGAGTGGACGCGGAGATTGTAAGATGGATTACCAAATCAGATGACATAAATATTTGTGAATATAAGTGGATATAGAAGGGCATCATTTGTCAAGGTGGAAGGTCTAAATGCTGTACTTAGCAGGTTAGACATTTTTCCATAGCCTTACAGTCTGCAAGTGTTTGGGGAGAGAAGTAAGGGATCTTAGTTGCTTTTTGGCGCTGTTACTTGGGCATTGATTTACGGCATACACAGACAAACAAAATGGGTTGTAGCACAGTTAACCCACTGATATCTAGTACCTTCTAAATGATACTGATATCTTGAACCAAGTAGATAGAGTTCATAAAGTCAGTCATTAAAAAGAATTAATGAATCCACCTTATATACTATTAGTCCAGTTGCCTCATCACTAATTACTCAGTCTAAGGTGAACCTGTTAATTTTGAGGAAAGCAAAGCAACTGGAGGGATAATAAATAACTCACTGAAAATCACGAGCAGCTCAACAGCCAAATGAAAGACTTTGGAACAGTTATGTGTGTTTCTACTAAGGCCACTACATGTGATAATTAAAACACACACACACACACAAACAACTGCTATACATAATTTTAAAGAACAAAATACAGCGTTTGTCTTACCAGATATGTGGGGTGCAGATCTGCAATCTGTCTCCCTTGAACTTGAATCCTTGCCCCATCGTCCTTAGCACGGTATTCTTGGTCAGGCCGCAGGACGTCTTTGAGCCTTAGTTTCCTCATCTGTGAAATGGAATGGCAAACGTGACCTTTCCCTTTTACTCTGAGGTGATAAGGATTGGATATAAAGTGCTCGGAGGGGTCCATAGTAGGTACTTAATATATCTTGGCTGAAGGTTGTGTGAGCCGGAACAGAGGAGCCCCAGACATGGAATTGAGCTAAAATACTTTCAGTTTTCCATTTGTGCCCTACACATTCCCATTCCCCAGGCTTCTGCTTGTATGGCTCCATATCCATAAGGCCCCTCCTCCCTTCCACCCGCCTGTGCTCAGATCTGACCCATCCTCCCACATGGCTCAGCCCCAGCAGTGGAGTGGCAGGGGCAGAGTCTGAATCCAGACACCCGGTGAAACTTCAGACTCTGTGAAAGCAGGACTCATGCTTTGTTTCCAACTTTCTGTAGCCCTCCTTGAGAGTGCCAGGCACAGAGTAGGCCTGCAGGCAGTGATGACGGTGATAACAGCACACACTGCCTGAGTCCTTCCCCAGTATAAAGTGCCCAGCCAAGCTCTTTGCGTTCATTATGTTATTGAAACCTCCTAACAGCCTTATGATAGAGGTACAGTTTGGACAGATGAGGAAACTGAGGCTCGAGTATGTAAAGGGACTTGACCCAGGGCTGGTTAAAGAGGAAACAAGGATCAGATCTTGGATCTCTGTCTCCTAAAGCACTAAGCAGTTTTGAACAAAGAACTCAGCCCTAGGACCCCATGTGGAAAACATTACATTTTGCCAACGAACCAAGGGTTCCAGTTCTATGAACATTGTTAGGGGTGGAATGGGTTTGCCTCACAACTAGACAAGTTAGAGATGCTTAGTTCAGAAGAGGAAGCCGAGGCTCGGGAGACATTAAGTGACTTGCCTGAGGCTGCACAGACCTGTCCCTGCCCAGCTCCGAAGCCCTGATAAATTCCCCAAAGCAAACCTCCGTTCCAACTGCTGTACCTCATCCCTGGTGTATCTTCTCTGAAAAATTGTCTGAGATTCCTTCTGCTCAAAGTCCAATTTATGAAAATATGAAATGCTTCATAGAAGCTTCCTGAAGGCACAGACATGCTGTTTCAGTGCTCGCTCGCTGTTTCAGTCATCGGTTCATATGAGTCCAAAGAGAGAGGCCAAATCAGTGCTATGGGGAGGAAGAGAGAGACATCTCTGCTCCACCTTTTTTATGCTTCTCTAACAATACCAACACAGTATTTGCATGGGAATCATTCTTTTCTTGGCTCTCTGCAATTCCAGCTAAACTGCCTTGTTATCTATTTCTGGAACACACCAAGCTCTGTACCCCAGGCCCTTTGCACTTGCTCTTGTTACTGCCACATTTTTCCCCCCAAGAGGCGCATGGCCGTTTTGTCTTTCAGATCCCAGTCCAAATGTCACTACCTTGACTGTCTGCTCTAAATTAGCTACACTCCTCAACCCCCAAGCTCTGGTCACAGTCAATAGTATCACCCCTCTTGTCTGGCATCATTCTGTTCTTCTCTTTGTTATGTGTTTTTCTCAGTCTCCCCTATCAACGCCCAACCCCTGCCCCAAACACACACACACTGGATTGCAAAATGTGAGAACTTATAAGTAACTAGTCCATTTAGCTCGTGACGGTTTTCTCAAGGCCTAGGAAAGTAGGTGTTTAGGTGTATGAATAAAGATATAGCATTCTCATATATTTGGATCATTATTTTCAAAGATGGGGATAATAACAATCAGTATTTTGTGATGTGACTGAAAAGAATAAATGCATAACTCAGTTCTTTGTACACTATGCAGAAGATTCAGTTCTTATTGTTTGGTTGAAGGTTTCATCTGTTTGAGGGGCCTAGCCCTGCCACTCAGCATATGAGCTTCATCCCCACTGACACATTGTTCATCATTTGTACGAGTAAAATTAATCGGAATAAGGAGGAAATGTTAGTGGCCTTTCTTCTTCTCCTCCTACCCTAGCATGTAATCAACCAGGTCCTTTTCATCTGCAGAGTACTTATTAAGGCTCGACTGAAAAAGACTCTGAAAGGGAGCCTGCATAAAAGAAATTACACGACTGTCTGGACCTCACCCTTTCTTACAAACAGAGACAGAAGTGGATGAAAGTGGCTGTGTCACATTTGCTGTGTGCATGCCTTTGTAAAAATGTGTTGCCATCAACAAGCCTTTTTTTAATTCTTGTTGCCTTATTTTGATTTACTCAGCTCTGTTCTATAATCATGCACATGACCTTTGCATTTGCCTTAAAGTGCTCTTTTTACATGGTATGCTACTAATTATAGTGATGATATATTGCTGTTTCTAGATTAGCAACGTGCTGGGATAGAAACAGCTACAGACTCAGAGTAAATAAAAAGAGGCACTAACTGAGATCACAGAGCTGATTCTGCGACCTGGTCAGCTTGGACTTGGGGCATGCGTGTCTCCTAGGCGTCCAGAGTCTTCATTTTCCTACTGCTATATTATCTTCCCTTACACATTAAAAAAAAATTGAAAAACATGCATGACTGAAATGGAGAGCCCGGTTCTTTGTATGTGAGATATATATACTTTTAAAAAGACTCACAGCAATTTAGCTATGCGCCAGGGCTGGGAATCAGAGGTCTGGATTGTGAATTGGGAGCATCAAGGCAGGAGTCCAGCTTTGGCAGTCCTTAGGTAAAGCTCGCTCTGTCACACCCGCAAGCAAAGGTCCGCGTCTGACCGTCTGGATATGGGCTCTGTTGTGACTCATGGTCAGTGACACCTGTAACTACATTAAATTCATTGAGGATTTTGATTTGTCAAAACATTTTAAAATTAGATTTTTGGGGTGGCATTGCTTAATAAGATTATATAGGGAGATGTTTAAATCTAAAACTCCTTCCCTTCCTTTGTTCCTTCCTTCCTCCCTTTTTTTTTCTTTCTTTTTTTCCCTTAATTATCCTTTGAATAATCTTCATGGCCTCACTTTCTCTATTAAAATCTCCTTCAATTCACCTCCGTACATCTCAGGAGCAAAGTTCAAACAGCTTTAAATTCAAAGCCGGTTTGCAGAGCACCCCAGAGAGCCCTGTCAGAGTTGGCCTAGGGTGAGACCAGGTGTGCGTGCCCCTTGGTGGGTTTTGATGGCACGGGAATGTTTGTATCTCTGAAACCTCCTTAAGGTCAAGTGATATGCGAGTCATGTTTGGCATGCGTGTGTTAGTCTCGGAATAAGTGAGGCAGCCGTTTCGCTTGCCCCTGCGTAGTCTGAGGTGTGAAAGCCACGCTGTTTTTGAAGCTTTTAGATTGGAGGGGAAGGAAGTGTGTCTCTGCTGTGAAGTCTGAGGGGCCAGCTCTGGCGACTCATCAACTTTATGTCCCCAAATCTCTTAATATGTATTGCATTACATCAATTAACCCTGCATTCAGGATATGGGTTAATCTTTTGTGGTAGCATCCGTTATCAAAAAGGATTATTTTAATTCATCCATTACTTAATTGCTTTTTGAGGCCCATTAGTTTTAAAAAGACACACATTTAAAAGTGCATTTTTTTCATGGTGAAATGCTCTAAAGAAAAGTCGTACAATAGAAACGTATTTCTTTCTACTGTTCTAAAACATAAATTAAACATTAATTTAAAGCATAATATTTCTTAAAATATATTCCTGGTGGCAATTCTTTCTCATCTAAATTGGGTTATATAACTTTATACTTATATAGTTTTCTATAGTTTATTCAAGCAAATACTAAGCTACATTTTATTCTTATTTTCTCAAACTATTCATAAGCCAAAAGAAAATGTCAAAATGGCACTTTTTCAGCATTTCAAAACAGTTAATATTATTATAGCTATTGCCTTATGAAGACCCAAAACATAAAGGGAGATCTGGTATGCAACATTATTGCCAAAGAGCTGTTAATGTAATCCACTTCATTAAAAGATTAAAGAAGGAAAAAATAATGAACACATCAACGGATGATGGAACAACTCTCACTGATGTTACACAAAATCTTAGCAAACTTGGAACAAAAGGGAATTTCCTTAATCTTCATGAAATGTTATGTGTAGTGATAAAACATTAGAAGAATTCCTTTACAATCTGAAGCTTGGCAAAAGTAGTCATTATCACTGCTTCAGTACACCTTATTAAAAGTTTTCAATGCAGAAGGGAAAAAAATAAAAAAAAAATAATGATTGGAAATGCTATCTGTATCTGTATATGCATGTATATAATTACACACACACATATATATATTTCTCTGTGTGTGTGTAAAAATCTAATGAAAATATACAAGGCTTTTGGAAAAGATGTTAAAATGGAATTGTAGAATTTAGAAGTTGCAGTTGTAACCAATGTCAGGCCCCAAAGAGAGTAGTAGACAAATCAACTGCAAATTTTCAAGGAAAACATTCAAAATGATTTATTTCCTATCTCTTAATCTCCCTGGCCATGGTGTGTTCATTAACAAGGGCTGGAAGGGAATTGTGGGATGGTGCAGACTTGTGAAGAGCTTACCATGGTGAGGCTAGATGCCATGCATCTCACCTCCCCTCAGCAGTGGAATTCATAAGGGGAGCACATCCTATATGCTGAGATGCCCCAAAAGAAGGTCTTCAGTGACCTTGCTTGGGGAATTCGATATATGACCCCGATACTTGGAAGACACAAGGTCTACTGCCTGACAGAAATCTGCAGAACAAGGGAGCAGAGCTCACAAGCTGCCCTGATGGAGCAACTAAAATGACATGGCTGGTGTAGGATCATCCTGAATCCCAGAGGTTATGAGGTTTAAGGCACAAATGTTTCCTGAGAATTATATATGGGCTGTGGAGAGGAGACACCTGGTTTGTAGCTACTTTTACTTCTGTTTAACAAGGGTTAAAAAGTGGAATATAATGGTAAGTGCGTGTGCCACCCTGGAAAACTAGGGACAAGGGCCAGACAGAGAAACTGGAAGGAAATGATACGTCATCCATACCACGGTAGTTGTAGAAGGAGCTCATGTGAAAGTTATGGAAGATCCTAAATAGAGTCAGAGCTGAACATCTGCCAGGCTCAAGCAAATTCTCCTCAAAGAGTTGTTATTTAAAACAATAAAAAAATTATGTATTTTTCAGAGAATGTAGCAAGCCAATCCCTACATTTATTTGGGATTAAAAGGTCCAAAAGTTGACAAGATACATTCAAGAACAAATTTGGTGATAAGTGGAATTTTCCATAGCTGACGTTAGAACTTATTTTAAAGCCAGAGTAATTAAGAGTTTGGTATTAGCAGAGTAGTTAGGGGTTTGGGTTAGCCAAAATAAATAAATGGAACAAAATCAGAAACTATCAAATACATACACATAAGTGAGTAGTTAATCTATATAATCTATTTTAGAAATCAGTGGGAAACAATGGGGTCTTTACTGTAAATAATAAATGAACCTGGGAAAATTGGGGGTAGGTATTGGATAAAATTCAGTCTCACAGAAGACAGAATGAATTGTGGGTACATTAAAGACTTAACATTTAAGGACAGGAACATAAAACGTGTAGCTCACATAAGAAAACCTTGTGACCTTTGAGGGAGGACAGTTTTTTTCAAAGAAGACATTAAAAGGAACAACTACAAAGAAAGTATTTAATAAAATTGACTTCATTAACATTAGAAACTTCGGTACAACAGAACACTTCACAAACCAAGTGGAAAAAATGTCACAGTGTGAAAAAAATATTTCCAGTACTGGGATATATAAACCAATTTTTGAAAATAAACAAAACAGCAGTTCATGTGAGAAGATATACAAGTGGCCAGTAACCATGAAAACATGTTCATTCTCACTAGTAATCGGGTAAAGGTTGGCTGAAGCTACATTTCAATACTATTTTAAAACCCTCAAATTCCAAAGAAAACTAACATTTGTTGATATCAAGAGCATAGTGAGATGTGGAGATTCAGAAATTTTCTGATACAGTTTGTTTGACCAACAACAGTTTAGAGTACCAGTTTGAAAGAAATTTTCAAATTGCTAGTCAAGTCCAAATATCCCCACCTTACAGCACAGGAATTCTTCTCCCGGCTGGACCTTGGAAAAGCCCTTCCTAATGAACACGCTGAGACGTGCCCAGCAATGTGAACTGCAGCTTTGGAAGCAGCCCAAACGTCTATTATCAGAAGTCTAGATCGACACATTTGGCTGGCTTCATACAGTGTAATATTCTACTGCAGTTAAACCTAGAGTGAACCTAGAAGAGAGGAGAATATGGTACCCAATGGGAAAAAAGGAATAATTATAAAAGGAACACAAAATGATGAGGGGAAGTACTATAGTAAAAATGCGTACAAGTAGTAGGACTGAACCCCCAGTAGGAACTGCTATGTCCTTTCTTATGCGTCACATAGTCAACTCCCCTAACTGCCTGTTGTCACCCAAGCCTTGCTTTCACAGCATAGAAGAAGGGTCCTTCAACACCTGTGTAATTTAGGTACTAAATCCTTCACAGTACCTCCCATAAGTCCTATAATGAGGGATGTTTAAATATAACTGGATAAAGGCTCCTCTAACACTTTAATAATGCTGAAGAAATGTTTGAATTAATTGTGGGAGGGGAGGAGGTGGGTGGAGGTGAAAGAGGGTAAGGGGGTTAAATGGAGATGGAAAAAAATAAAAATTAAATTATATTTTTTAAAAAATATCACCTCATTTTGTCCCCTTCCCCACATCTGTAGATATTCTTTATCTTGTTTAGTAAGTTGTATTTGTCAGATGTCTATTCTTGGGCCCAGACTTAATCAATTTGCATTTTCAAAATAATAGTATATGATATCATATGATAAAAATGTTGACATTTCTTGATAACCTAAAAAATGACAATCGTCATTATATTTTTGGTTGTGATTAAAACAGTAATCAGTGTAAAAGGTAATTAGTGCATTAACAAGGTCCTATTAAAACTCATACAAGTTAGTCATTTGACTTAGTAAAAACCGTCACTATTAAGTAAATCACTAGCTCCTGCTAATTGAACCAAGAGTATTCTTTAGGAAAAAAGTAAAATGCTTCTTATATTGCATTTCTTTTTGTTTTAAAAAGTCATCTACCAAAGTTTGTTTACAGAGGAGGAGCCGCAGACGGTTGTAAAATGAAGGGTGAGTGGCCGCAGGCCTCAGCAATAGGCCTGCGTGATCCATGAATAAAGAAAGAAAACCTTAAAAGGATTTTTAGGATTAAAATATACATTCATACTACAGATGTCCAGAAAAAAGAATTGCTTTCAAATTCTATTTGGATATGTTTTCTAAATAGTAAGCAGCCTTTTTATATTTAAGAGTCTGAATAAGTTTATTAAATTCTAATCAAGGAAATATGAAGCCAACTAACCTATTAAGCATTTATTTCTGAAGTTGACATTTTTTATTTATGAGATTTTTACCCAATTACTTGTGAGTTTTATATATATATATATATGTAGAATATATATATATATGTAGAATATATATAGAGAGAGAGACATACACACATATACACGCACACACATTTTGAACAGTCTTATATGTGATTTTAGAAGTGTAAATGTAATAGATTTGAAACATTAGGAAACATTTTTTAAATATGGCCCTTAAATTTCTTTAGCTTAGAACTTCACCAAAAGTCCCAATATACACCTCTGCAATGACTCATATTTCTGTCTCTTTCAATCTTGCAACATTATTATTTTAGGTTTTCTTATATGATTTTTGGCTAAGATAGCTGAGATTACATGAGCTTATCTCAAAAATGTTACCAAGGTTCATTTTTCCCCCTTTCTCCAACATCTTATTAAAAAAAAGTCAGAACAATCAGATACCTTTGTAAGAAACCTCTTAAATATAGAACAAACTTGTTTAAGGAGAACATTTATTTCTAATTGCAAGTGAATTTGTGGAAACTGGGGAAATGGAAACAGAGTAATACCGAAAATGAACTTACCTGCCTTTAAAAGAAGTGGACTGCAGACACGAGTCTGGGATTTCCATGACTTCCAGGCTAAATAAACATTGTTCATTCTTACAGCGAATCTCCTGTGCTAGCAAATCAACCCAGGCGAAATCCACAGGGCTGCAACAACAACAAAACGAGCATAAAAGAAAAACTATGCACTAAATATTCTTATGAAACAGTGTCGATTATATTTATTTTCCCTCAACTGTGAATTTTTCTGAAACATGGGGTTTATTCTGAATTACATGGACTAAAATGTGGTAAAATAAGGATTTGTCCATCAAAACTTAACATAATATAGATATTTACTGAAAGGTTCGGTGTCTGGACAGTTGGTAGATACTAATGAGAGTCTTTGAAAAAGCAAGGTTATAATAAATCTTGACATTAGTTCTCAATAAAACATTGTAATTGGAATATATTTTGGTAGTTAGAAATTATTCTCAATGTGTGATATATTTGGCATAATATAACTATGAGCTATAGTTCATTATAATCAATTTTAATACAGATTTTGGAAGAAACCATCCTCTTTTTATCTTTATTACCTGCCATCTGAACTGTTTGGTTTTCAAAATCATCTTCTCCTTGAAACTTACCTATAAGTTATCGTTTTGTTATCCTTTTAAAAGTGAAAAACCTAACTTCACTTTTATGTGTGTCTGAGCCAAATTTTAAAGGATTACATTCTTAATCTTGACATTCACAGGAGACACCCGCGATGTTGTAAATGTTGCAGCAGGATTAAGGAGAGAGCCTGCAGCATCTCTGAGAGCGCTCCAACCTGTCCTCAATACGCTCATTTCTCAGTGGTGAGACAGGGCAGGACAGCATCTCTAAGCCCTTGACCTCCTCGAAGAATTCAACTGTGTCAGAGTGTGACTCCCTCTAATTTATTAAGTAATAAGGAGGGAATTAATGCTACATTTTTTGCTTGTAACACTTTCCTCCCCAGCCTTATTCAGTGATGCCAAATAAGAAATAGGAAATGCCTTATGTCATGCATATTTTTCCCTTAGAAATTATAAGTGGAAATTGAATGGCAGTAAATGTAAAACATCCATATTCATTTATTATATTTAGGATTCTCTGGGCTGATACAGCTGCCATGTGCTCCCTGATATATTGTATTTTATTATATTAAAAGAATAAATATTATCCAGGAATTCCATGTACAGATTTGATATACAGATTTGATTCAGGTTATTAAAAAATGCCACTATACCTTCTGACATGAATATATGAATACTGAAGCTGAGAAGCTGATATCATAGGCATGCAAAATGTACTAACTTAGAATGAAAGCTTCATTTGATTTTTAATAATGAATGTATGGGCAGATTATAAGGAAACATTTAAAAGTTGAGGAATATACCATAGATTCATTTACAGGGACAGGAATTTAATTTCCCTGGCGTTATCACATTATTGGTTGTTAATGGCCTGATATGTGAAATTAGTTAAATGTACAGCTATTGAGCTTTATTATAGGGGAAGTAAAATTGTGGTTGCATACAACCATGGGGTTTCATCTCAACAAGGGTAGGGCGGTTTTCATCCATTTTCCTAATTTAGCAATTGATGGTTCAAGTGTTACACTGGCATCTTGTCTTGGCAACTGCTAAAATTGATCATAAAGTCAAAAATATATTGTGATCCTACATGTCAAATTCTTTTTTCTCATCTTTTCCACTTCACTAAGGAACTGCAGGCCTTTGTCTACAAATGACCATGTCAAATCTGTTGACGGCGGATTTAATGCCTAATGGGAAGACACTCTTTAAAGAATGCCAGAAAGTTCAAATAAAAAAAGTTGAAAAAAGGAAAATTGTGGGTTTTGCTAGCTAGAAAAGCATGAGGAACTGGGAGGCTTTGAATCAGTTAATCCAGTTCACTCATGGCTTTGCTTTGTTTAGAAAAAAATAGAATCTATCTGTTGTATCTTTAGAGGCTTGTTAGAGGAGGCAGCTGAATGAATGAGATTTGAGTTGCTGCTTTCTGAAAAGCCTATACTGTCCATATTACTTTCTCTGTCCACTTCCTTGTTTTAAAATACATTCTCTGAATTTTAGTTGCAGTTGACATACAGTATTTCATTAGCTCCAGGTGTATGCCATAGTGATTAGACATTTACGTTACATACGAAATGATCCCCCTGATAAGTCTAGTACCCACCATACATTACTCCAATATTATTGACTATATTCCCTATGAGGTACTTCACATCCCTGGGACTGTTTTTATGACTGGGAATTTGTATTTCTTACTATCTTCCCTTTTTCACACCCCCCCACATTGTCTTTATGATGTCCAGACACATGTAGAAAGAAAGGAGAAGAGACTGCTTTTATTGACTTTAAGTAAGAGGATTCAAATTGCTGAAAAAAGCCTAATTCTTGACCTGTGGCATTTCAAAAGACGTTCAGGTATTTTTAAGAAGTCTGTTTTTGCATGCAGTTTGTATACGTGTGTGCCCTGGTGCATATATATATACTTCATCTTATTATATATATAAACATATTATCCATACAGACAAGGATTTGTAGGTTTAAAAAACATGCCTACTCTTAAATATATTTTTATGTATAATTAAAGCATCTTGTTTTGGGTTTACAAGATTTGAAAACTGGTGTATATCACATGGTATGCACAGAGAAAAATAATATAGAGAAAATTCCACTTTTGGAAAAGAATCAATTCTTGTAGGAATATTTGTATGTAAATGTTTCTATGTCTATGAGTAGAGATGTATTTTATATTTATTTGTTCAAATAAACATACAGTCTCAGGCATATCTGTTAAGATAAGACCATACACTAAAATGCCTGGTATCTTTGCATCTCATGCTAGACAGAGACCAGCATTCCAAAAGGGTCAGAGTACAAGGAATAATACATATTTGATCAAAATTCACTTGTAGGCTGAGATGATTGGCAGAAAACAAGCAAAATTAAGCACTCAGCTCTGCTCAGAGAAAGCACAGTGAATACATAGCCAAGAATACCATCTGTTGAATATGAAATTTTTGGATCAAGACATTATAGATACATTTCCCCAAACAGCAGGGACAGAAGTCTTTCTGGAAACAGATTCACAATAGGGTTGCAGAGATGCCAAGTGAAGGAGAAGCAAATAACTGTTCACTACATTCTGGGGAGCAGACCCCCTTACTGCCAGTGCAGAGTGTGATTAATTACGTGGCACGTTTCGTGATGCTGGTAGTAAATAAACGTACAGCAGGTTGCCACCCTGTTTGAATAATCTCTACATCAGTATATCAACTGCTACCCGTGAGTAGATCAAAATCTTTTTACCACGTATGGTTGTTTGCACCTTTATTTACTCTTAGACTCCCCATGCTCCCTGCCACTCATTGTGTTTTACAAAGATAATAGAATGATGGCTGTGCAGTAGTCAACAGTAGGATCCATATGAAAAGATTGATGAATGGTCCTTGTGCCTAAGGTGAACCTCAGACACAGTTCTACAGTTTTTATTCAGATCTGGTATTCTTATAAAAAACTTTTTTCTATACATATATAAAATATATTGCCTTTACTAGCATCTGGCCAAATATGAGCCAGTATCTGTTTCAAGGGGATCAGCCTGGTGTCCCGGGATAGGCCGTTGTTGACGTGGAACTGACTTATACTAATGAGAAGTGGGGTAGAATGGCAGGTAGGGACAATGACAAACATGGTAAAAGAATAAGAGTGGACATACACATGTTTTTGTTTTTGTTTTGTTTTTTAAAGATTTCATTTATTGATTTATTTTTAGACAGAGGGGAAGGGAGGGAGAAAGAGAGGGAGAGAAAGATCAATGTGTTTGCCTCTATGTACTCCCCACTGGGGGCCTTGCCTGAGACCCTGGGAATCGAACCAGCGACCCTTGGTTCGCGCAGGCCAGTGCTTGATCCACTGAGCCACACCAGCCAGGGCTGGACGTACACATGTTAATAAAGAGACCCTGGTTCCCTAAACTGCACCCATTAAGGAAAATGGAAACCAATGGGAAACCAATGACCAAAATGTTGATGAATTCAGAGTCTGAAGTGGTCACTTTTTTCATTCAAATTTTTATATTTAAATGTTTTGTTTGTACCCTGGAAGTTTCTGCATTTCTCTTCAGTCTTTTATAGTATTATACATGGCTATTAAGGCAATCAATTATTATTAACATACAGTAGGTGTTCAATAATTAGTTAATGGAGGGACTGGGATGATGATATGAACCACCTTAAAAGCACCCTTTTAAGCATTTTACATGTATTAATCATTTCATTCTTATACCTGTTCCAAGGAGTAGATGCGTCAGGATCTCCAGTTGTTTCCATATAGAAACAGAAGCAGAGATTTTAGGTAAAATGTGAGTGGTCACTCAGTACATTGATTTGAACATAGCTCTGTTTTTCCTGATTCTGTGCTCCTAACCACTTCCCTATGTTGTACATGAAAAGAACCATAGTGACCTTTTAATACTATGTTTCAGGCCTATAGTAGACCACTGCCGTGTATTCATAATGTGGTTGTTTGTTTTTCATGTTTGGGTAGAACATCCTTTGGGACAGTTATTATTATTATCTATGTAGAGAAACTCACTTTCTCCTAGCAATTTTGAGAGATGCATATGACTTCAAGAACTCCTGTTAATCCTCCTATGAACAGATTGCAAGCAACACAAAGAGCAGCAGAGTCATTTGGGTGAATTAGGACTTAAAAAATGACATCTTAAGGAAAGTTTAGTGAGTTTCACTTAATTTCCCCTAAGCCTTTTTTAATATTTTATACATTCCATGAATTTTGTTTTGTATTATATTTGCATATGCCCTCTTCTCTCTTTCTAGGCTTCTTGAAGGCAAGTCTTTATAATTTTAACCATTGTTAGTGATAAAAATACATTAAGTCAAGAATATCAGCAACAATTCCCAAATCAGGAATTAAAAGAACATCTTCCATTGTGATTTGACTTAAAACAATATTGCAAAATCCTTTAAAATGAATATTTGATAGAAGAATACATTTTTTAAAATGCAGCTGCTCCCTGAGAATCTCTGTAACTATGTCTGCCATCTTTTCAATGTGATCAACTCACGAAAGAGTCAACTTTTAAAAATAAGCAATCATCACTTTGTCCGTGGACCCACTGGAGTGTAATGCAAGTTTCAAGTATCTTAAATGGTTTCAATGATAATATTAAAATATGATTTTATGTTTCAATATTTATTTCAGTTACATGATACAATATATCATACAGAGCACACAAAAATATCTTACCCTTTAGGTATTCTGTTTTGACTTCCTAATATGGTTCTTCTGCGCCACATTTCTGAACTATTTTAGAAACACTATCATGAAACTCTGACTCAGTCGGGAAACAGCTAAGAGCACCACTTATTTGCTTTAGATAAATGCGTTACTGGTCATTCATCACTCTCATACCGAAAATGACCACACCTCAGGGATATTGTGCTTTTGGCAAAAGTTGATAAAATTATATCAGTAAGTATAATTGGACTATGTCATCAACATGTTACTTTCATAATTTAAATTCTAAAGCTGCTATAGCTTATCAGGAATATAATATAATGTATTTTAAGAACAGAAAAAGAATTTGTAATACATACAGAAAAACATATTCCTTTAAAGGCCAGCGTATTTTAACAGTTTAAAGATGTTTTAGCCACTTTACCAAAATATAACTGGCACTCTTCTCTTTTTATTTTTTCTTCCTTTTTGTTGGTATTACTTTTATGTGAGGTTGAGAAATATTGTAAATTAATCTTTGTACGGATAGGTATTGTAATGAATGCTGTGTATAAAATACCAAAAACGCCTTAAATTGTAACTGCGTTTTTATGTTATTCAAATCCCAGTGCAGAAATATTAAGGTTAAATTTAGAATAGTGGCATATTTAGATATGTTTTCTTACTTGAAAATCTCTTTAAAGCAATTTACATAAGCTCTCTGTAACAATTTTTATTTTCCCACATAATTCCACTTGATGTTCTTTGAATAGTGATTTTAACTAATGGAGAAGTAACATTATATTCAGAGAACTATCAACTACCTCTCAGTCTGACAACAAGGAAGGGTTCTGCAAAAGGCTTTGTTAATGAGCTGAGCATTTGAGCTTTCCTACATTTCTGTTGAGTAAAGCAAGCTAATTTCCTTTTGCAGGCCCAAGATAACTCAGTAAGATTTTAGAGCTCCTTGTCAAATGTAATTTGACCTAATAATTATCCCTAAAGATGTGATTAAGAAACACCTGACTCAGACTTCTGGGTGCATATGCAAACCACGAGTCATCACTCCTGCTCTCCTTTGATTTCAGTGGCTAAATGCCAAGTCAGCAGGCTGAGAGCCGGCCTTCAGGAGTCACCTGCCAATTTGTAGTTTATCCAGGTCATTGCGCTTATGCTAAATGCTCCTAACAAGAAGAGGGTCCTTGATCTGTGTGCACGCATCTGTGTTAAATATCCACAAGGTTCTGAAAGATTTTATGAGGGAAGAAAGGAACTTCTATAAGCTGTCTTTATATGAATACCAACAAATGCTTAAATAGTTTAAACAGTAAGAATATTTGCAGTTTGACTAAAGTGGGCACATACCCTAATGATGCCAAAGTTTTTTTTTTCTCTAGAAATTGACATCTAATTTTGTATACAAAAAGTTTGTTTTCAATCTTTAAGTTTAAAAGTTAATAAGAAGCATTCTATTTTCATATTTATTTTTTACTATTTTTTGTTCTGAACGTATTGTTTAACACTCAAATAAAATTTGCTCCCATGTCCCCTTCCCAGAGTATCTGTTGACAGGGTTATCTGGATCCATTTCGTATACCTTCCCGAAGCTCAGGATATCCCAAAAGTCTAAGAATACAAGACTCGTTAAGTTAAAAAATCTTTATGGAACACACTTAACAAGTTGTAATATTAGAATTTATCTCAATACAATGAATGTTTTCGGTGAGGCTATGATTAGTAATTTTTAACTATCTAGGTGCATTCATTTTTTAAACTCCTTTACTCCAGAAAAACTTCCTGGCCAAGCACTGTATTACGACCTGTTGCCAGTCTGAAGTCAACTTTCTGAGTTTTCTGATGAATTATGATCCATCTATGGGAAACACTGAGATGCCCCAATCACCCGTAGGTGCGAAAGCATTAGGAACATCCCTGGGGAGTACGAAATGTGTAACAGCGTAGATTGAAAGTATGCATAGTTAGCTTTCCTTTATTTTTTTATCTAAGAAAAGATTTTAAAATATCTGTATGACTATATATATATATATATGTATATATATATATATATATATGCTTAGGGATTTCAATGACTTGTGAATTGTTATTAAAATACTAAAGATAATATTTTTAAATATGGTATGTAACTTGAATTTCTTGTGAGATTAAGAATATGAAAGTAGATGATTATAAGAAAGTTAATTATTTTTATCATATTTAACATATAGATTCACAATGCTTTTTCAGACTTTTATTAGTCAATCATTCTTTTTGTGGTCTATATTTTGAATGAAACATAGTATTAAATATTACTATGAAAAAATATGAAAGTTAAAGTAAAATTTTGTTCAGTGAAAAAGATAACTTTATATTCTGGTTTAATTTCCATATACTTTCACAATTATTATGACAAAGGTTTAATCAACCAAAGTATAATATAAATTTATATAATATGTCATTCTCATTCCACTTACAAATTATGAATAAAGTTTCCCCTTAAGAAGAATTTCACAACTTAAAAACACAGAGTGAGGTTCTGGAAGTATATAATTAAAGAGTGGAGCTAAATGCTTGCATGATTAAAGGAAATGAAAAATTAGAAGTATTTATAATGGTTGAATTGTGAAATTATAATCAGACTCAATCTGAAGTACTGTGATTTTCATTCCGGTGGTCGTTTCAGTAATCTCCCGCCTGATGGAGTTACTATTCTTTCCCCATGCACGTGTTCAAATTTTCTGCATACTTCATGTTGTGGTTATGAGAAACTGCATAAGTCCGTGTTCTGAGAAGTGCTTGGTACAGTGTTGATCTGCAGTAAGCTTTTTATGAATAGGAAAAGGAATGTATAAATATTTCCATAGATGTATACTCTATAATGCACGTATTTCTGTATCTCTAAGAAATGAGATTATCCTTTTAAAATAAATAGTTATATGTCAAATATTTTATCTTTGTTAGATGTAAGGATGAAATACATGGAACTAAAAAGATTCTTGTGTGGGTAGTGTTGAGGAAGGAAAAAAATGAAGAATTACAAGTGCTACAAACATAGATTATATTTGGGATGAGGTTCTAATCTATCAACAGTAGTAACATTTACGTTATACAGAGAAAATTGGTTACATTTCTTTGAAACAATTTTTTACATTAAAATCATAGAACATGACTATTGAAAGGGCCCTTACAGATAATCTGGTCCAATGGTTCTTATCTGACTTGGGTTATGAGACGCTTTATGACTATAATGAGAGTTAAAGACTGTCATTGGAAAATTACAGATTTGGCCAGCGTCTGAGCAGTTTCGCACACATTTCCTCATGCGCTTTCTGGAATTCCAGTTAATCCAAGCAACCCATAGACACCATTTAAGAGCCTCTTCTTAATTTAAAGTTCATTTTATAAATGAGTTGAGTAAACTCGAGCCCCAGAGAGAAACCACACTCCTGAATTCCAACTCCACTGACCTTTCAATACCTCTCCAATTTGTCCAGCCATCTGCACTGATGATGTTCCAAAGAGACTTCCACTTCATGTTCACATATTTTATTTCTGTGACTGAAGGGAATTGCAAATGTATGGAAGCAACTTCTGCTCTCCATTTGAGACTAGTCCAGTTCCATTGCCTAAGTTTGTCTTTGTAGGGGAAGGAAGTGTTCTGTCCTCTCTCCTTTCTGCAGCTGTGTGTGTGCTAGTGTGTTTGTGTATGTGTGGGCACTCATGTGCACACATACCACTATTTCAAGCCTTGGACTGTACCAGGCTGCCCCACTGCTAAGAACATTTGCATCTTTTTGCCAAAGAACAATGCATAGCAGTGGATTTGTTGTCCAGTGACAGGCAGTTGGGTGCTGCATTCCCATTTTCCACAGATAGCACCTGGTTCCCAAACACGGACTATTTTGAACCTCCTGTACTGAGAGCTTTGTGCTGACTGAAGAGTATCTGCAGCATTCATTTTCATCACATTCATTCCACTACAATGTCAGGGGATGTCAGCAACAATACTGCTTGCATCCCCTTTACCCTGAGTGGGTAACTTCTAGTGTTTGCAGCACTCTTGTTTAAAAAGATGCCCGGTGGAATCTGGTGGTGAGAAAATGACTTACAGACTTCTTTTCATGTCTTTCTGCTCTTTATTTCATTTTATTCTATTTTATTTTTAATTAAATTTTATTGGGTGGCATGGGTTAATAAAATCATATGGGTTTCAGGTGTCCAATTCTATAACGCATCATCTGTATATTGCATTATGTGTTCACCACCCCAAGTCACGTCTCCTTCCATCACCATTTATCCCCCTTTACCTTCTTACAACTCCCTCCACCCTTCTTCCCTTCTGGCAATCACCATCCTCTTATCTGTGTCTAGGAGGGTTGTTTGTTTTTTCTTGTTTTTACTTGATCCCTTTCTGCTCTTTAAAAACACACCTCTCTGAGGTTACCACTTGAGGTGGTAGAATATTAAGTGGAGCTGGGATTTTTTTTTTTTGAGTAATGCAGGAAGCATATGGATTCACTTGAAAGTTTAGAAATGAAATTGCAAGGTGTAATGATGTGGCTGTCTGTATATTAGTTGGAAGATAAATCTTTTGACTTAAAATTCAAACATAAGTTTCACTTAAAAGCATCACTGCCTATACATCCACCACAATTGGATTCATCTTTGGTTCCTTCTATACCCAAGTTGATAACTATGTAATTTTGAAAAAGTTACACTTTTGAGATTTTGAGAGGCAAAGACATGTGCTGAAGAGTCCCTTATTCCCTCCATGGTGGGTGTGAGGATTAAGTGATATAATATACAGGAAATGTCATTGTAAACAAAAAAAATTCACAAATGGTAAAGCTGCTTACAAATCGTCATCAGTGTCATCTATCATCACGTCATAACTGAAATCTTTCTCTAAATTATCTCCCCACCTCAATGTTTTTTATTATCATTTTTCAGTTACAGTTTGCATTTAATATTATATAGTATTAGTTCCAGGTGAACAGCATGGGTGCTAGACAATCACATAATTTAAAAAGTGTTTCCCACAATATTTTCAGTACCCACCTGGCACCATAGTTTTTACAATATTATTGGCTGTGTTCCCTGTGCTGCATTTCACATGCCCGTGACTATTCCGTAACTGCCAATTTGTACTTCGTAACCCCTTCACTTTTTTCACCCAGTCCCCCAAACTACTGCCTCCCATCTGGCAACCGTCAGCCTGTTCTCTGTATCTATGAGTCTGTTTCTGTTCTGTCTGTTAAATATTTTGGTTTTTAGATCCTACATAATAAGTGAAATCACATAGTATTTGTATTTCTCTGACTTACTTCACTTAGACCAATGCCCTCTAGCTTCATCCGTGTTGTCACAAGTGGTCAGATTTTATTACTTTTTATGGATGAGTAATATTCCATTGTATATATATCCCACACCTTTTTCATCCACTTGGAAACTGATGAGCACTTAGGTTGCTTTCATATCTTAGTTATTGTAAATAGCACTGCAATGAGCATAAGGATGAGTACTGTCTTTCAAACTGGTGTTTTAGGGTTCCTGGGATATATTCCCAGAGTGGGATTGCCAGGTCAAAAGGCAGTTCCATTTTCAGTTTTCTGAGAAAATTCCACTGTTTTCTATGGTGGCTACACCAGTCTGCATTCCCACCAGAAGTGCACTAGGGTTCCCTTTTCTCCACACCCTCGCCGGCACTCGTTGGTTGTTTTATTGGTGATAGCCATGCTGACAGGTGAGGTGATACTTCCTTTCCCACCTCCATGGTTGTTTTCAAGTTGATGGTGGACATGTTGGAAGATGAGAATTCAAGGCTTGTGTGTATCACTGTCTGGGGCTGCCCTGAACTGCTATCTGCACATTTCGACAGCCTCTAAATAGTGATCATAATACCTGTCTTTAGAATCCTAAGAAGGATTGAGTGAAATAATATATGTGAAAACCATTTCCAAATTACCCTGACTAAACAAAAAATGAGGTGATAGTACCACCCTCTAGAAATACCTCGCAATCAACAAAGTCATCAAAACTAATGAAATCCAGAACCAAATACTTGAAGCTGCTCAGATATCCACAACAAGCTCCAGAGCAGAAACATTCCAGGCATCTTGATATAAAGCAGAGCCCATCCATTCAGATTGTACATTAAAGAGAGAGCTGGCTCTGGGATCATCACTCCTACAGCTATTGTATGTCATGTTAAAAAAATCACTGAGAAGCTACAAAATGGCAAAACATGTCTTCAAGACAGAAAAATCTCCACAGTGGGTCATGAGGAGAGATGTGTGTTGTCGGGTCAGAAATGTTTTAGTGCATACCGCAGATTCGCAGGCAGGTCATACTGATATGAGAGAAAGCATTTCTGACAAACACAAGCAAACCAACAAGGCACGTCCAGCCCGGGACTGGGAGCGCTTTCACGGCGTCCGTTAGAAGCAAACGGCACCTGGGAGGGAACATTAGTGAAAATCCTGCCCTCAGTCCGAACACCACTGATGGGAGCACGGAAACAGCACAACAGTACGTGCGGTTCAGCAGAAGGCCGCTCCTCCGAAACACTGCCTGCAGCCAGTGCAGTCTTCTTTAAACCCTCAAAACCTTTAATTAGGGTTTATGATCAATATTACCAAACTCATTATGCCTTAGGGACGGATTATTCAGAGGTAGCATCCAATGTCAATATGCCTTATAACTCTTTTCTTATTTGAAAAGAGAATTCTTGGACTTAAATATTGATAGCCAACCTAGTAATCTTTTGAGTAAAGGTGTAGCTATAAGGTGAAAAATCAAATACAGTAGTGGGATGTATAGTTTCAGCCACAAAAAAAGACCTTGACCTGTACGAAAACCAAAAAGATATAAGAGAGAGCTGGATTATAGATCTATGAGGCAGGGTTTATTTTATGGTTGAAACATTAGCTTTAAATATCTCTGCTGCCATTTTTCGTTCCTTTTATTTATATTATTAATTGTGGTTATAAGTATTGGGCCCATGGGAGATTTTGTACCTAGCTTAAATTACATTTCTTTGGTCTAGTGATTTCCTGCCTGCCACCCTCACCTTTACCCTAGAGGATTGAATTTGAGGGTGATTAAGGGTAAGAATCAAAACGCATGGGAATAGCTCAGTGGGGGTGCCCGCAGGGGATTTTATCACTTTTTGATTCCTAAGGAAGATGGCTAACCCCAGAACTCTTCTTTGTGGGCCCTTTAAGGAAACCTAGTTTCTTATCAGACATCTGTCCTTGTTCTGTCTTCCAAAAAAGCTTCTGGTGGTGTCTTGTCTTTGTCTGTTTTGTGATGGAGCATTATTAAAAAAATCCCTTCAGTTATTTAAAATGTAATTTCAGCATATGTATTTATTAAACAATGAAAAACTACTTCTCTCAAGGTGAAAAAAGAAAAAGCCTAGTTTTGACAAAGAGCCAAATACTGGTGGACTGAAGCCTTAAAGTGAAGCAGTCATCCAAGATTTTCTGCAGGGTGAAATAATATGCTTTAAGACACACACACAAATTAAGAAGCCTTGTGCTCTATTATAAACTCTATGAAATTTTCTATTAATTTGTAGCCTTGTTCTGTTTAGTGTTCTTCTGATAATTATTACAAAATAGCCATTTTATACTTAATCAGTTCTTGAAGTAGCATTGCTTTGTTAACTTTAAGCAGGATATTAGAAATTTGTCTCCATTAAGACAGAAGCAGTCTTGCCAAGATGCCCCCATCACAGCGCACTGCACCTGACCAGGTGCCAGGAGATACAGAGAACTGGTGTGTGCAAAAAACCTGCCTCACATTGCAGGTCCCTAATAAATGCTGACATGTCATATAACATGAGTTCTCTAATAATATGTAACACAGTAATAACATGGAACACAGTTGATCATGTGTGTGAAGGATACCCACTAACCCCCAAGATATTCTCAGTTATTTGTATTATATAAAATTGTTCTCCTGCCATAAAAAGTCTGGAACAGGCAGATGGAATTATTTCTGATATTTACAAGTATATAGCTTAATTATTTAAGAAAATTTGTTTTATATCTGCCTTTTTCCACTTTGAGTCACCTTTCCAATATAGAAATGGATGTGACCAAGCCCCCATGAAAATAGAAAGTTGGGCGTATGGGCAAAAAAAGAAGAGGAAGTAATTGAAGGATATAAAAAGGGTTTAGAGAAGAACCTCCTTTTCACCTTATCCCAAAATGCAGGGTAAAATAAATACTCTAAATTAAGTTAAAGGGTAGAAAATTTAGAAAAAATTCTTGGTAGCATATAATCAACCTGTGGGATTTACAGCTTCAGGAGGTTGAGTTAAATCTATGTTCAGAGTTTAAAAAACAAGTACATAATTTCATGGCTGCAAACATTTAGTGATGGTGTAGGAGTAATAACACCTCACGTTTTTAGGCATGAAGTGATATATGGGCAAGGAAACTTTTTTCCCAGAGGAAACCATAACTGCAGACATGCTAGCTTCAAACCTTAGGCATTTGTCAATGTGAGGAAAAGAGCAATTCAGGTGAGCAGGTTCTGTGATCCTTGCTTTCTGTTGGGTCATAAAATTTGTTATCCAGTTTATTGTGGCTGAGGAGAAATAGACAAGCAAAGAAAATACACATAAGTATACTTTCTCTAAAAGTCCATAAATTATCGTATTAGCAAAAAATAAATGCATTCCTTTGATTTTTCTATCTATATTCTTGTGTCACTGTGTGTATGTATGTGCTTTTCACCTAGGTTGTTCATATATTGGTCTGGTGCAGGGGTGCCAAACTCATTTTCACCGGGGGCCACATCAGCCTCACGGTTGCCTTCAAAGGGCCGAATGTAGAGCTCCTTGCCCCCAGTTAAGGAGGAGTTACACTTATACACTCCTAAAATTACATTTGACCCTTTGAAGATAACCACAAGGCTGACGTGCCCCCCTCCCTGCCCTGTGTAAATGAGTTTGACACCCTTGGTCTAGTGTGTCCTTCCCTGCACCTCTCACCTTTGCCCTGGAGGATTGAATCTGAGGATGATTAAGGTTGAGAACCAAAGGGAATGGGAGTAGCTCAGTGGGGACACCTACAGGGGATTTTATAACTTTGATTTCTACAAAGGATCTGCTGACGCCAGAACTGTTCTCTCGTCAAGGAAACCTAGCTTCCGTCAGGCATCTCTGTTTGTTCTGTCTTCCAACATCACTTCCATGGATATCTTTTGTCCGGGTCTTGCTCTGCGTTGGATCATAACATTTGACTCTATATATCATCCACCTATCTAGAGAATACCACTATTTTACCACTATTTTTTAACTTCTTTTTTAGATAAAGCAAATTTTTCCCAAGTTGTCTCCTTATGACAATCCCTAATGTATGACAAATAGATATTATGTATCTGAGGATTTTTAGGGCCATGATAAACTGGCATAGTCCCATCTTTAAAAAAAACAAAAAACAAATGTATTTTCTGAAGTAACACACATGCAATGACTGTGTTGATGGGGCTTTCCCTTTTCTCAAGAAAATAGGTGATCAATCTTTTTTTTTTTTTTTTTTGGTAATTTCCCTACTGAGGCTCAATGGCTGTACCTTCGAGTTGTTATCTACCTGATAAATCCAACAAGTATAATGAAAGTATAATGAGAAAAGAGGTGACCTAGTTCAAAGGCAGGGTAGCTCTGTGTCTCTTTATACATATATTTTCTCCCTTTTCAGAGGTTAACTATGATAAGTACCTGCTCTTGTCTTAATTGTGAAATAGATTTCTTTTTAATTAGGGCAGATTTATCAGTGACCCAATGCACTGAAGGTGCAGGGCACTGTTATTTTATCCTTACTAAGGAAATTCACATATTTTAAGATAAGGTAATTCTTAATAAATAGATGATTTTCTAGGAAAGTTTTTTGAGACCATGGATTATCGTAATGGACTATATTTGGGAGTAGTACTGTAACCCCAAATCCTCCATCTACTTTGCATTCACACAACCTCAGGCTTGTTTCTTCGCCTAGTGAGAAGAAAAATGGAGTCATATTTTTGGATATGCCCTAGCAGCTGCTGATTCCACTGCATAGCGATATCACTATAGACAGACCAGGGACACCAGTTAGCTTCCCTGTTTCCATATTTACACTGTATTATTACCTCTGAGGGTTTCTAGTTCTCATAACCACTGGAAAAAGTCAGGCTTATTCTTGGCTATTTTTGTGAACCACATTTCTAGCACAATTTTGAGTCAGTGTTTAGAAAACACAACCTAAAAATAAGAATTCTATATTGAGCACCTAGTGTTTACTAGTGTTTGTAGACATCATTTTTATCTTTCTAATAGCTATGCAATGTACATGTTATTATACCCAATAACGTGAAGAGGACTCAAAGAGGTTGACCAAATTATGCAGAGCCATAAAGCTAACCATTGCTGGAATTGGTGGGAAGGATAGTGCTGTAGTTAGAGCCTGGGGCCTGATACCAGACTACTTGGGTCACATCAGTTGGTCACTTGAACTTAAAGATCATTGCAAAGTTATTTAATAAATAGATATAAACACAGATTATCAACATTGGATTTTTTTTCTTTCTGGCTTTAGTTACCAGGAAAATAAACCTGCTTCTTCTGGTAGTCCTGTCTGCCTCTAAAATAGACTAGATTAGCTAGATCCATTCTAGGCCAGAATTTTAATACAGAGCATAGTAGTTTGCTGGGGCTGCCATAACAAAATATCACAGGTTGAGCAGCTCAAACAACAGAAGCTTATTTTATTTTCTCACAGTTCTAGACTCTGGAAGTCCCAGATCAAGTTGTAGGAAGGTCGTTTCTCCAGAGGCTGCGTTCATGCTGTGTCCTCCCATGGCCCTTTGTGTGTTCCCACCCTAACACCTCTGTTTTCCTATAAGGACACCAGCCTGTTGCATTAGGACCCACCCTTATGACTAATTTAACTTTACCTACGTCTCTAAAGACCCCACCCCCCGTTGCCAAATGCAGTCACATTGGGGATTAGTGTTTCCACATACGACTTTGGGGAGAGCACAGTTCAGTCCATAACACAGAGGAAGAGATAATGTTTTCCTTTACCAAAGACATCATTTGGGTAGCACTGGTATATTACGCCACTACAGGGCATGGGTGTGGCGTTAGTTATGCAGCTGGAAGGGAAAAGGTGAAGCCACATTTACTCTGTATGGTGTGGGTCCCAGTTTGGCTCAGTCTGGACTCTGTGTAAAGTGGGCTTCCGTTCCACAGGTAACATGTGTCTACAAAAAGAATCTGCCTAAAGCCGTTTGCTCTGACTAGGTAGGCAGATCATACACTCAGAGAAGTGTGTCTGGGGAACCCAGGTAGACACATATTTATCATAAGCAGTAAATTTTAAAATATGTATTAAATATCTACTGCATGTAAGATACATGGTAGGGAAAGTGATTAATAACAGATGAGAGGCTTTTCCTTCAAGTTACCTATAAACACATCAGATATTTACAGATATCTGTAAAAATATATCCTATGCAATTTATTTATTACTTACTAGGTCAGGACTGTGATATATTACCTGTTTAATTCACCCTAAAAGCCGAGGAGGAGAATATTATTTTCCTCATTTTACATGTGGGGAAGGTGAACCCCTGGGAAGATAAGAAACATCTTCAAAACTAAGCAGATAATGAGCGGAGAACATAGGTCCCTTAGATTCCTAGGCCCGTGCTCTTACTATACTGGCTGGTAACGCAAAATGTGATGCAATGACTTGACACGTGTCTCTCCATTAATTAGCATTCGTAGTAACGTTTGGTGGGTATTTATCTGCATGTGCCTGTCCCTTCTTGCAGGAAGAGAATATGGTGGACTCATCTTTACAGTAACAGTGTTTAACCTTGTGCTTCCATCACGGTGAGACCGAGGTTGATGCTGGAGGAAAGGAGGGTGGGATGAAAGAAGAAAGGAAGGAAGGGAAGAATGGTAGGATGGAATGGGAAGGGAAAGAAAGGAGGAAGGGAGGGAGGACCGCATGGCTGAGTGTGGTTTTTCCCTCTTGTTCACTACTGTGGCTGTGTCATATAAACTTCACAACAACGATCATATGCAAATGAATTCAAATTAATTCAAATTCTAGCTTAATTAATCAAATAATATTCTCCTTTACTTTTTTTGAAATACCTCCTAAAAAATTGAACTTTTTAAGCATACCACTCACTCCACTTACTGAATCAAGAGAAATAGGAAGTCAGAGCTCCAAAGTGGAAAACCCATATTTGACTGGGATAGAAAGCTAGAGGAAAAGTATTGAAAATAAACCAAAAAAAGGAAGCAATCTGGAAATAAAGGGAGTGACTGCAAATGGGTATTGGGTTTCTTTTTGGGGTGATGAAAATGTTCTAACATTGATTGAGGTGATGGTTGCAGTATTCTGTGAATATACTAAAAACCACTGAAGTATACACTTTACATGGGTGAACTGTGTGGCATATGAATTATACCTTCATAAAGCTGTTATATAAATAGAGAACATGATATTATATATTTTATCCCAATTAAAAATATTTTTAAAAGAAAAAATCAAATAATAGCTCAAATTTCATTACTTCAGGAAAGGTCTCAAGGAGAAGATAAAAAAAAATCTAGCTGAGGGTTAAAAGAAGCAGATTTCAATAAGTAGGTGTGCTCCAGAAGAGCAGTTCAGCTAAGAGACACGGCACTGTGTGGAGATCAGTGGGACGGAAACAGGTTTGGAGAAAAGTAGTGGGAGGTGATTTAAGTCAGTGTCAAACAAAAATGTAAATGAAAGGCTAAGTCTGACTGCAGGCAAAGAACTTGAGTAAGACTGAGATGAGATCATCAATCTTGGAAGAAATGTGCTCTCCCACGATTCCTGTTACTTGAGTATATGATATGTTCACTCTTGGTTTTGAAAGTATACCTACTGGAGAAGTCTTGATAAAAAACAGGCCACTCACTATTATGAGGGACGCTTGTCCTTTCTCACATGGTTAAAGCATTAGAAGCCAGAAGCCGAATTTTAAAGTTTCCAGATATTTCAGGGATAGTCTAGCTTTATCCCCTCATTTCAGTTGTAGAGAAATTACAATAGAAGCTAATTCAATTTTATGAAGTGGCAGCAGAACTGGATCCCAGAACTCCAGGCTCCCTCTTGAGTACTCTTTTTACTCCAGTCCCATATTCTGGACAAGTCATAAGTGAGTGAGTCAGGGAAATAGAACTGTGGCCTGATATAAATTGTTTGTACTTAAAGTTATAGAAAAATGCTCTTTTATCTAGATAATTTTGCACATGCATTTACTCATATCTTTGGCATGTGGAAAATTGGTTTTACAATCTCCAGAGAAAAATTGTTAATTCCTGCCTGGAGCATTCTCTCTGCTGATTCCTATCAGAATATTTGCAACTCTAAAATTAATTTTAGCCTATTTACTGTGTTGGTTGTAATGAATCATATTCAAAATCACCAAAAACTCATACAAAAGACTGCACAGGAGAGGAAAAATGCATTTGGTTTTCCCAAGCTGCTTCTCTGTTGATTATTACCAGGTACCTTTTTAAAAAATTTTCATTTATATGAAAATCCAGATAGAAATGAAAGTAATGTATTGGCTGTTTTGGAAAAAAGTGTTAGGTCAATTATACTCTTGCAAGATTTATAAGAACTAAAGTGAGTTTAAATTTGAATTGTCAAAGGAAATTTTACATGCATTAAGCACTCGGTAAAATCTATCATATGTATTTAATTATGTACTGGGTTTTGAACTGTTATATCTAAAGTGGTATTTTTATTTAAGAAAGAATTTCAAGAGAACTTATTCTGGACATTATTTTAAATTATACCTGTAAGTTCAATTCAGGTATAAATGCATTTTACTGAGATTTGTGGGAGATACGAGAGTGTGTGTGAGAGAGAGAGAGACACTACTAAAGATAGTTATTATTTTTTTTGCAATAAGTGTACTCAGAGAAAATTCAATTAACAAGTGACAAATCTGTGTAAGTGAAGTGCCTTAACCCCTCTGTATTTAGGTGCTCAGCAGAACCTGGAAACCTCCTACTCTCTGTTATTGTTTAGATTCCTACTAATATGAAAGTGTTGAATTCCTGCATATTAGGGTGATTTTTCTAAGTATGAAAAGTCTTATGTTAACAGAGTGAACATTGACCTTTAAATCTCCCCTTCAACTGAAAAGTTTAAAAACTGAGCATATCACATAAATGCATCGAACATACTTTTAATAAATGTAAGGCACTGCAGAGCCTATGGAACGACTCCAAGCTGTCTGAGATGGTCCCCTTGTGTGCACGCGCATCTGTGCACTCTCAGAGTGAAATGGGGATGAACCACGCAGAATTCTACATTACAAATGGAAGGGCAGCATAGGAATACTTTGTCATAACAACCTCATCTCTTTATGCATGCAAAACTGTACATGGCTCTGACCCTAATGACTTAAATATTACCCATGTGGAGCTATTCTCAAGCCCTATTAATGTTTTCATATCTGCCAGTAAGAGAGAATTATGTAAAATGGAATAAGATACTGAGAATTCAAGCAATAGGCACCGTTCTTACAGTCATTGCTTTAAATGAAAACTGATAGGTATGATAGCCCCCAAATGTAGCCACTTTTGAAATGATAATTGTATTCTTTACTTTACTGTCCTCCCCAAATAACACCCTAAACCCAAAGTATTAACGTGACCTGGTATCAGTCTAAGCCAAGCCAAGTGCAAAATGCAGAAATGAAATGTTTTCTTTTTCTCGCCTCTCTGGGGCTGTTGAGATTAACAGCAAGAGGCCGCATTCCCAGGAGCCTCAGTGTTTATAATGTTGCAGGTTTACTCTGAACATGGAACGGTGAGGAAAAGCGTTTGCAAACAAGTGCAAAAGGCTTGTGAAAGGCTTTTAGGATGACAGGCAAGTGCCATACATGGAGATACATGCATGTGCATCTGTACATGTAATGTGAATGTGTGGTTCTCATTTTCTGTGCCTTCCTTGGATTTTATACTTTAGAAGTAATAACAGCATCCTACCTTTGGAAATATTTAGACTTATCAGATCTAGATAATTCACATTTAAAATTACCTGCTTTTTGTTCATTACATGTTCTATAACATAATCTAATATAATATTTAGTTTTTGTATAATGTTTACTCACAGAAGGGTTGTTAATGTTCAGGGATGATTTTTTAAAAATTCAGTGCTTACATTAGTATCCCCATGTAGCAGACAGGAAATATAGTGTCTCTATTACTATCTTCATGGTTGAATAGGCAGTATTAGCCATAATACAGTTCTACTTATAAGACATATATATGACTAATTGTCAGACTAATTGCCTTTTGAAAATTATATTGCTTGAAAGATATCAAAATTTTACATCTGTTTTGTTATATTTCTTTGCAATGTTTCTATAATTTGAAAGTTTGGATGATGTTGAAGGTTTTATTTCTTTATTTATTAAAAACTTTGTATAGTCCTGTTGACTCTGTATCAAATAAGTACCAAGAACATATTACCACTCTTTCACTTTGCAACAACTGTTTGACTCAGTCTTTGTTTGACTCTTTGTTCCACTCGACTACCTGTTTCTCCAATCTCTCTCCTCCTCACCAGGTGCACTGCCAACAATGTCTTACCTGAATTAGTGAAGTATCTGCTTATAATGATTTAATTTGCAGGACTGTGTGCTTAATAAGCTTTCTGTTTAAGATCTTAGCACCGAGTATCTTAAGAGTGATGTGGTCTACATGTAAACTCTTTGCAAACAGCATCTGATTTACAATGCACTGCCAACAATGTCTTACCTGAATTAGTGAAGTATCCTCCTATCAGACCCAGTCATTTCTTCTCTATAAAGTAAAAATGTTCCTCCCAGAACACATCTTGTCATATCACATACCTATTTAGAAATATTAGTGATGTCCCATCTTGATGGAAGTGTCAATGACAGCACTAGCATAGCACAAAAAACTTAACGCCCTGCTTTTCTAACCTCACTCTCCCATCTGATCTGGACAAGCCATTCTGGACTAGTCACTTCATGCCTCTCTGCATTGGCTTATGCCGTTCTCTTCACTGGCATGCTCTCCTCACCTCTACTCCATTCCTTGGCAGGCAAAAGCCTGTCATTGCAAAATCCAGATTAAATGTCAACTCCTCAGGCAGAATTCTTCCCTCAGGTATGGGCCTCTTTTAGTACTGCACTGTGCATTTATAGTTTCTCAATTTTTGAATTATCTGGTATACTATAAGCTCTTAGAGTGCAAACACCAAATTCTGTTGATTTTTCTACCACCATAGCACTCAAAACAGTGACTGCAATGTTGGATTTGTTCAGAGAGTGTTCTACAAAATGAACTGTGTGTAAGGTTTGAGCAGATGCATTCATCCCGAACTGCACTAATTTATATTTCCCACCAAATAGAGCAAGTGAAAAATGATCTAATGGTTTCACACACACCCCTTCTGTGCTTAACCTCTGTGATTTAAACTGGGATGTTATCTGTGAACCCCAATGTTCATAGCAGCACAATTTACAATAGCCAAGTACTGGAAGCAACCTAAGTGCCCATCAGCAAATGAGTAGATCCAAAAACTATGGCATATTTACACAATGGAATTCTACGCAGCAGAGAGAAAGAAGGAGCTTATACACTTTGCAACAGCATGGATGGAACTGGAGAGCATTATGCTAAGTGAAATAAGCCAGGCGGTGAGGGACAAATACCATATGATCTCACCTTTAACTGGAACATAATCAATAGAAGAAAAAAAGCAAATAAAATATAACCAGAGACATTGAAGTTAAGAACAATCTAACAATAGACAGGGGGGAGTGGGGTGGGGACAGTGGAAAGAGGGGATTACAGGAACTACTATAAAGGACACATGGAGAAAATCAAAGGGGAGGGTGGAGATGGGGGAGGCAGGTGGGTTCAGCTGGGGTAGGGTGGAGGGATGGGGAGAAAAGGCATACAACTGTAATTGAATAACAATAAAAATTAAAAAAAAAACTGGGACGTTATCAGTTTATTCCTAGAGGTAAATGATATAGTATGTGATTGGATCAATGCTTAGTGCTTCTTGCCAGAATGTTATCATTGGCTATCATGTTGACTTTGTCCAAGAAAATGTTAGCCTTTGTGTATAAAAATATATTACATGCACTCTGTCTTCCCTATTTTGAGCAACTGCTTATAATGATTTAATTTGCAGGCCTGTGTGCTTAATAAGCTTTCTGTTTAAGATCTTAGCACCGAGTATCTTAAGAGTGATGTGGTCTACATGTAAACTCTTTGCAAACAGCATCTGATTTACAGCACAGACACACGTTCAGAGCTGCCAGAATTGTGTTTGTTGTGACTGCCTGGTTAGCTGCTGCTCGAACAGCTGAAGTACGAGAGTATCGATCACTTAGTGCCAGCTCAAACAAGGCATATGCCAAGCGAAAGGGAAGTCAGAGTTGTATGCAAAGCTGGGTTGGTAAATTTTGACTGGGGTAGGTGGTGAGAGGGTAGGACAAGCTATTTAATATGAAGGTACCAGTGTTCCCGAAGAAATGCATTTAAGTTTGTGTATGCTATTTCAGAGATAGCATTTTATTTGTACTTAACAAAATGGACAAGTTCATTTTAACCCAGAGGATGTCTCTGCCTTCATATATAAAGTAGGATGGGCAATGAAGTCACTTGAGAAAAATTTTCTATCTAAAACTTACCTTTGAACTTAGCCATTCACTGTAACTGAATAATTGTCATAATTCATTTATTGCTTTGTGTATAGAGGGCGCTTTTAATGTTAAACAATTAACAACTTCTTTATGAGCTTTGCAACACTAATGCTATGTCTTAAATGTGACTCATATGATTGAGTATAATAAAAACATTATATTTCAAGTAATAGATGTAGGTGATTCACAAAAGCAAGGCTATGTTAAATTCTGCCTGTATATTGGTTAGGGAAACATCAAGAGAACCTTCTAAAAAACCACTCAAATACGTGTAAAAGCATTTGAAGAAAAAAATGAGAAAGCCTGTGACTGGAGTATTCTTATTGGAATTCTATTCTCTGGAGAAACTTATTCTAGAAACTCACTCTGGTCATTCTGGGAAAAAGCAGCCTCACTGCAGGGAAGAGCTAGGGTTCACTAATTCTTCTTTTGATAACACTGCCAGTAGGGGTGTGTGTGTGTCTGTGAGTGTGATATGTGTATGTCTCAAACCTGAGGCTATAAAGAGTTATCATATTACTATATTGATAAGTAGAGAATTATGAAACTCATTCTATGGATTTAAGCAAGAGCATGGAATGCATATTTTTAAAACTTCAAGTGATAGTGTAGGAGTACTGTGTGAATTTGGTGTTAAGACAGAAACAAGTTACCAAAACAAGCAAAAAAAAACCCCAAAACCCTTAACCACGAACGTTTAAGGCAGTCAGTCATCTGTCCAGTCTGGTGTTTTCTTTCTTCCTGAGGTTCTTCCACTTTCTTCCGTGTCCACCTTCCCTGGTCATGTATCTGTGCCGGAAAGTGGCTTTCCTGAGTTGGGCTCTTAATATTATTTGCAGAGATGTTCAAACTTTGTATCAACAATTGTGAGAAAATTCCCTGAAATGGCAGGCTCTTTCTATCTGCTTCTCTGAAGGATCTCGTTCTTCTCCCTTTGGTCTCGGCAGTATGCTGGCCGCTAGGTTCGGGTCACGCATAGAAAGAGTTTCTCTTCCTGTATGCGTGGCTCTTTTTTGAGTTTGATGAAGTGAGACTTCCCCATGTCCTCTGGTGATGAAAAGGAGGTTTGATGCTCTGATCCTCTAGACAAAGAGCTGCTTCCTGATTGGGTTCTGTGCTAAAAGTGGATCTGCCTTTTGGCTGCAATATGAATACCATGATACTCCCTATTTAGCATTATTAACCACACTTCCTGGCCCCAGCCAGTGACCATTTAGGCTATTTATTTCACATTAATTGTCATGCAATTATTTGAAGCAGAAAAATGGCAGTGGGTGAAGCGGCCACACTCATGTTACAGGGATCTGATGTAGATTGTCCCACTGGTGCAGCAGTACACGCCATTTAGAACAGTATTCTCTCTCTGGAAGTGTCATGCAGCGGGACTTAGGAAAACCTGGGCTTCATCCTTGATATTAGTTACTAGATTAAGAAGCCTAATTAAGGAGGACTATTTCAGCCTCCTATACTAATCTATTATGATTTTCTAACCATTACTCTTTTAACTTCTTCATCCTACTTATACTTGTAATTTCTACTAACTTTTGAATAATTATTTCCTTAAAATAGCTACCCACGGTATGAGAAGTTAAAACCTTTTACTTATTGTTGTTGTAGTTGTTTAAATACTGTTTCTCTATAATATTTCTTGTAAAACTTCACCTTAATCTTTATATATTCTCACAACAGTACATATGATAAAAGTCTCAAAGTAGTATACATGTATGTGTATGTGTATGGTAAAATCGCCCAGGCAATTTAGTAAGAGTTTATTGTATAAGTAAGAATAGTTCATGAACTGGGAGCTTTTAAACAAAAACTAATGTGAAGCTCAGAGACATGATGCTACAGGATAGATAACAAAGTAAGAAGGAGGAAGTTTTTAACCTTTGCGATGATTGGTTATTACAATGGGTGTTGCCAGGTGGCGAGGCTGTAGATTAAAAGTGATTATCTTATATCATTTGCGGGAAGTTTCCTCAATGATTATGAGACATTTATAATAAATAACTTAAGTTTCACTTATGTTCATGAAATTAGCTAGATTTATTTTTCCTTGCATAGCTTAAATGGTTTTGTCTGTTTAGGGAATTCTCAAGTCGGGTCTTCTTTTGTATTTAATTTTAACAAGTGCATCAAACTTGTGCCCTCTGCCAGAGCCTTTTTCTTTACCCCTTTTCTCATACTCTCTCTTTCTCTGTATCTCTATATCTACCTTTTTTTTTTAAAGGAAAAAGACACAGATTAGTATTCTTACACCAATATTGTAAACATATTTTCCAACCATTTTTTCCCAATATGAAGTTTCTTCTATTCTACTAAATATTTATTGATGGATGGCATGCAAAATCCTAAATTAAATTAAAACATTTTTGTAACTAAACACTAATGTGTACAAGCAATGATGTGAATACATGGGTGATAGACTATGAATTGAGGGCTAACCGCTGATAGAAATGCATTTTGCATTTGCATTTTTTTTCTTTTTCACAGTGAAGCAGGGTGATACAAATGTATGTGATAGAAGGCCTATTGACTGGCATACAAAATCACTGAAGCACTGTCGTTCAGCAGAGAGCCCGAAGACTTAAAATGAGAGTGAGGAAGTGGCTTCAATAATTAGAAATGAGTCAAAAGCAATCTCCTGCCTGCTTTAGCTTACACAGATGACAGGGGAAGCAAAGTATTCTTTTCTCCTGAGACAGAAACAGGACATCAGTCAAAATGATAAGAGATGTCAGAATAATATTCTTCTGAATCAGGTACTACTGAGCTAGGCATTTGGGATGAGAACTTCTCAGCTTTTTCTTTGCTTCAGTTTTACTTTGGGCTTTGGGGCAATAGATTCTGCACCAATATATATATCTAAAAAGTTCATAGTTTTTTGACTGGGAGAAATAAAACTAGTTTATAATCTAATGGAAAAAATATAGCCTCTGAAGTCAGTAAAATTAGACTCCTAATTTTTTTCTATGTTAACTTGAATAAGGAATTAATATTCCTTAAAATGGGTATGAAATTACCTTTCTTATAGGGATTTTGGATTATAATTAAATATATGTAAAATGCCTTGCATGAAAGAGGTTGTTGAAAAATAATTTATATTAATAGGTATTATTAAGTTAATTTAAAAATAAAAAAAATCAGTAATTTTTGTGCTAGTAAAATCAACCAGCACTTGAATGAAGCCCTAACATACAAATTATAGTGCTGCTTCATTTTTTAGTTTATTGTATTTCCAAAGAAAGCTACAGGAAAGGAAATGGCATATTACTGATACCAGCCAAAGGAAAATACTTATCTTAAAATTATCTTAATCTTCAAGACTAAAAGTAGACCACAGCCATGTTTTTACTATGAAATAGTAAGTATTCCCTTTATTCTGTCCTACACTATTAAGAAACTAACTGAGCTTTTCTGTTTTTAAATGAAATTTTAGGAAATAGAGATCTCTGGGAAAAAGGTTACTGAGAAAAATGTAGAATAAAGATGATATATACTGACATTCTAAGAATAGAGCTATGAATACAGTAGACTGTAACATAAGGCATCCAGTAAAAAAAAAAAAAAAATTCTAATTATATGAGAAAGAGAGGAGAGAGGAAGAGGGTGCCAAGTAATTGAACAATCCTCTTACCTAATTTAACTGCTAATTCAATGATTCAGTGTTTGTGCCACATGGGTTTCCACCATCCTCGGTGCAAATTCTACAAAAGAGAAACCCTATTTTTGTGATTCCATAGGCAACTATCTCCCAGCAAGAAAGGTAAGCCTCACAGTTGCTATTTTCATTGGGGTAGAAATTAACTCAGATAACTTACACAACATGTTTGGAACATTACTGGCACAAAGTAACTGCAATAAATTGTAGCCACCATGTGTGAGCATTGATTAGCATTGATGATTCATTCCCCTTCCTCACAAATGGATATTGAGCATGTGCGTTGGTCATATAATAAGAAAGGATAAAGTCTGTCAGTCTTTCTTGTGGTTGCTGTGCAAAAAAGCACCCCAAGACATGGTGGCTTAAGAGAACATGTATCTATGAGCAAGTGGATGGTTCTTCTCATCGGGGCTCTGGTGAGCTGTTCTTGGAGGGGCTCACTGTGCCCCTGTGGTCCACTGTGGGTTGTCACGGGCTGGCTTCACTGACCTTGGCAGGACTCTTTCATTTGTCCTCTGCGGGGCCAACAGGGAGACTCCATCCTAACAGGCTAGCTCAGACTTACTCTCACAGCATGAGAAATGGAACAAGAGCAGAATACAGAAACACTGGAAGTGTTACAGTGTTATTGCCTCTGCCTGGTTTCTGAGGCCAAAACAAGTCCCAAGACCAGGCCCAACCTCAGGCATGGGGAACCCAGGCTCCAGCATGTGGTGGGAGAAGCTGTGAAGTCACGTTGCAAGATAGGCTTTGATGAGGGGGGACAGAGAATCATGGCCACTTTAGCAGGTTACCATGAATCGTTGATAAGCATGCTTGTGAAATATCTTAACCACTTTTATTAATGTAAACTTACTAGTCCCAATATTTTCCCATATTAAAAAATAGTGCAAAAAATTGAGCCTAGAAATAAATTAATCAATATATGTCAAATTTGGTGTTAAACTGTTAAATGATGGAGATTTATTTATTTAAAGGGAAAAATACCATGATGAATATTAGCTGACTTCTACCTCTAGATTTAAGTTGATTTATGGTTCAATGTGCAGAGGACAGGACAAATATAAGTTCATTGTCTTGGGTTTCCAATGAATATAATAATTTCAAGAGTTTATCTTTGGAAGTCCTAATCGAATTGGTAGTCCCTTAGTTTAAACTGTGGAAGATATGTTTTGCTTTCCCAAGTACATGTTCCCAAATACCAATTCTGAGTATTTCACTGTGTGATAGTAATTTACTATCTTAAATAATATGGATACTTATCCAAATTTTCATGTGTGGACATAATTTCCACTCTTGATTAAAAAAAAAAAAAAAGAATAACAACAACTTTACTCAGAAACACAGAAGTATGAAACACAGTATATTATGACACCAAGAAGCAATTCTGTGTTGTATACAACCCAAAAGCAAGTAGGGAAAGATAAGGCACTTCCCAACCCTAATGTGCTTCATAACAATTCACTCAAAATCTCACCTGTATGAAGCCATTCCTGCAAAGGATTATTTTATATTTGCTCTTACACTCTATTGGTTTCAGGTATGTTTATCCTGCCATGGACTTGCGAGACAGACTGAGCTCAAATTCCTGCTCAATACTTATTAGCACAGTGATTTGGCAAGTGACATAGTCTTTTTATGATTCACCTCTAAAATGACGATAAAATATTAAATGGGTTAGAAATGAAGCATTTAAGAACATGGCTGGCAAGTAATAAGCATCCTTTAAATATTGCTGGTGAGTTCTGGAACTCCACTATGGGGACCAATGCTAGTTAATTGAGATATGTCTTTTTCCTGAAGTTTCTTTAAATCCTTCGTGACTGCCTTTTTATATACTAACCTGAAAGCAGCAATGGAAACCTCTTCTCCACTGACTAAACTGATTGGGTTTAGTGACTATGTATCTTTTTTTAAGCAGATGATGTTCAGTTGACAGTATGTGCTACAGAAAACTTGTAGACGTTCATTGTTCCGAAAGACAGTTATTCGCCGTTTTAAAGGCTTGCATCCAGATTTGTGTCTTATCTAGATGTTTCCCTTGATTTGCCATGCAATGGAAGTATAACTGATATATTTGATTTGTACAATGATTTGCATTTCCACACAAGCTATTATTAGGGCCGAAAAGATACAGTATTTAGTAATTACTACTAAGAATCTTAAGCGATTTGAGTCTCTACTTCAGTAGCTCCGTGAGGCAAAGCATTTTGAAATGAGACTGCATCCTTGTCATCTTTATCAATACTGGATGTTCGGTTGGCATAACATGCTGTGAGCTCTCAGGATGTACAGAAATCTCAGATCCATGAAGCAGGAGGCTCTCTGTCGTTTACAGTATTTAAAATAAATTGTTTCAGTTCTCTGAGGGATTGTTTCCTGTTGAGAAGAACTTCGTAATTAAAAACAGCAACAGGAATGGAATTAAATGAAGTTATTTTGACAATGTGAGCACCTGGTATATTGTCTTGAAATAAAGTGACCTATGGTTTTTACCGATAGTGTTCTTTCTAGGTGAGATTTGCATAAGTACAGAGAATTAGTCCCTCTGCCCATCCTTTTGAAAAGAGCATAGAGTTTTTAGTGGAGAGAAGATAATTATGCTATTTGGGATAATAGTCAGATTTACTGTCTAGGACTGCTATTCTTTACACTACATGAATTTCAATATAATTGCTCAGATCCTGTTTAGATGAAAACTGATTCATTTTTTCAGGTTTTCCTTTAATGCTCCATTTTTCTTCTTATTGTTATTTTTTTAAGCAAGCAGATCTAGCATTGAAAGCAAATATGCTTTTGAGTATTAAAATTGACTTTCCTTTCTCTGTATTTAGAAATAGTTTATTGGAAAATATTTGAATTTGTATAGATCAAATTTTTTTCAAATTATAATTGCCTTTTTTGTTCACTATTTTATTAACATATCTGTCATTGCCTAATATTTATAAAATAAACTATAAATTCATTTTTGTATAAAATGTTTTGTATGTATATTCCTTTTTTAGAGAATATCAAGTCGAGTCACATGGCCAAGTGAAAGAATTCTCCAGTGACTTTCTATTAAGAGACAACCACACAATAATTGTATTGTTAAAATTAAAATATTTTATTACATTTTAATTGTAGTGATGTTTATATACTATACCTTAACTTCAGTTAACCAGAATAAATTCTCATCCAGGGGAACATGTTACCTATTTGCTTCCTCCTCTTCTACATAAATAATTAACTTTTTTACTCTTGGTGAGTGACAAAAGGGAGCCAAAACTTAAGCATTTGTATGGCTTATCCTGTAAATTATCCATTTATAACATTATACTGCATAAGTAAATCCAAAAGTCTTGCTTAAATAAAATAAGTTTATTTTAATCTGTGTAGTTTCAAGAATTATCTTTAATATGTTTTCAGAAATTGAAAGAATATTGAGTTTGACTACATGACTATAAGAATTTTTTTTTAATCACAAAATAACTCTTAGTGACAATTTGCCATACTCGTAATATGTTGTCACTTAACTTTACAGGTGATTTTAGAAATTTAAAAGTTATGTATTTATAATACTTAATTTTTAGTAACCCCACCATTTAAATAGTTTTCCTATTACTCTGTATTTGTTTTTCAAATAAAAATTTGCATAATCAAAAGAAATCACCTCATATAACCGTAAGTATACTACTACTTCTAACATTTAATTGATGAGTTATTACACATTTTTGTGGCATCTGTGGGCAAATAATAACTCACTATAAATAATAAATCATTATATTAATGATTTAAAATATCCACAATCCATTGAGATACCTCCTCTTAGGTAAAATTATTGTAACCCAAATATTGGCCTATAATCTGTATTCAAACCACCCTTCTCTTCCAATAACACAAGATTGGGCTTGTTTTTAGGCTGTACATGAAATTGCATCATTAAGCATAAAGTTTATAGAATCTACTTTAACAGTGTTTATTTTAAAGTCAGTCACCTCAAACACTCACACACACACACATTTATTAAAAAGAGAGAGAGATAAGGAAAAAAAGAAGAGAAGGAGGCAGGAGAGAGATATATACTTGAGCATGTACAACTATTACGAAGCAAAATTCCTGTTATGAAAACAGATCCCTTAAATAAGAATACGTGAGCGCTGTCTTTAAAAGATTTCTCTTAAAGCATAACATTGTTATATGGCCCCCGAATTTAGCCAGTCCACAAAGCTATCTGTGATGGCAGAAAAAGGATCTTTCTTGAAATGGACGCTTCATTCTTTTTCTTCCAGAAGCCAGTCAACGTCTTTTGTCTGTCTGTATTCAATATTGCCACTGTAGGAACAGTGTGGGTTTTCATTACCTCATTGGCATGGGATGCATTGATTCCGATTTGCTGTCAGTTCGGACCCCTTTCCCTCCCCCACTTTGACTTACTGAAAATCTACAATCGGAAGAAACACCATACACAGTATAAGGCAGTACAAAATAAACAGCTCATCACAAATTAAGTTGTCATGTTTAGCTTGAATTTAACAGAATTACATGTATTGATCAAAGAACACAAAGAAATTTATGAACAAATCATCAAAGGACATTTTGATGATTTTTTGTATGTAATGATTTTTTTAAAGTATGCTAAGTATTATAATCAATCCTCTGAGTTTTTACTCTGTTATTATTATGGATACATTTTATTCCTTTTAAGACATTCAATTGAGAAAGAAAAAGCAATTTGGTAAGATGACTTGACATGAAAAATTCAGTTTTGTTGTGAAACATGTGCAGCTCTTTGGTACAAATTCTTTAATTTATTTTTAGAGTATTTCTTAATTTTCTGTAGCTAGCATGATCATCTAATGAATTTTCTTTTTAAATGTTTCTCTCATGCATATTGTATAAGTTATATTCATTTATTGTATGAAAACCTATGATTTTAAAAAAATTTTGCTATAAGTAATAATATCAATGCAATGTAGTGAATTCTTTATTATGACATAACTAGGAAAAGAATTCTTCAAAAATGCATATTCTGTGCTTTCTTCCTTGATAATCATGGATAGGTGGAAGTGATATTGAATTTTAAAGTGGTTTAACAGAAGTAATTGGATCTCACACAACAAAAAATCAGTTTAAAGTATACATTTTGCCAGCTCAGAGAATTCAGTCTGCTATCACTATTGGATTTACATTTATTCTATTTCTTGCAAAATGGATGAGAAAAATTCCATTGTATCCAAATGCCTCAGGTATGGTTTAATGCTTGTCTCTCTTTTTCTCCCCCAAAATGATATTATTTACAAAGAATCTAGAAAAAATAATGAGGTTACAACTCTTTATTCTCTTATTCTGGGAGCTATGGAATTTATAAAAATCCCTCTTAGGTGCAAGTCTTAAAAGAGTCCTACAAAACCAGGCCTGGTCAGTAGAGGAGAGAGAAATGATCTTAAGAGGTCTAAGCCCTTTTCATCAGTAAGTGCTTCCGACACTAGGAAAGCGTGTCTTGTGCTCAGAATATCTTGAATATCTTTCCCTCTCTGCTGATTCCCTGCAAGCATCACTGTGTCCAACACCCTTAGAACGGTAATTCTCTGGAAAAGCATGAGCCATCTTTGGTTTGTAAAAAGTGGATTTGGTTATAAAAAGGTCCATAAACGTTGTTCACGACGTTTCCTGGCTGTTACAGGCAGTAAACAAAATGGTGTCTTTTATGAGCATTTTCTGTTTTGTAGAAACTTGTAACATCGTGAACACCTACCGACACACGGACCGCTTTAGCCAGGCTGTGTCGCTGGCACCACTTTACGCGGGAGGTGACGGGGGCAGACAGGTTTGTGTCTGGACCCCTCAGAGGCACTTTAGTGGCTCTGGCACCATGCTATGCACAAGTCATTTATGGGGCTGCTTGAGAAACTCCATACAGGCTGTGATGACATTGTCATTCTGGAAAAATCTTGCTCCTTACTCTTTTCTCTCAGTAGAGTTTCAAATACAAGTTGAATAGAGGAGTATGAATAGGATTTTTTAAAACTGAACCTTAAAACTATTATAAACTATGGAAACCAAAGTAAGTGTGAGAACCTCTGGTACCCATCCATTGTACAGACTTCTTAAAGAAAATCTGTGAATCTCTATAATGTGTGTTGGATGGTGTTTTAAAATTTCAAGCTGTGCTTTAGGTGTTCAAGTCACTTTGGAATATGCATTGAGTAAAAAGTCAATAAACCAGTTTACCTGTGCTAATATCTCATTGCTGCCTATAGGTTCTGACTCAGTTCAGTGATGGATGCTGTGCGTTAGATCTGTTTACTGCTTCTAGTTCTGAGCTTTACCTTGAGTAACATTCAAGACTCCAGCATATATTTGAAGCACTTGACAGAACAATAAGAAATATTTTGATGCTGAGACATAGTTAGTATTTTAGTATTTGTCAATTCATTTATTCCACATATTTATTATGTATCTAAAATATGCCTAGTACTTGTCTAGGAAGGCTATTTATCAAGCCAATATGCTGTGTTTTTTTTTTCTTACTAGTATATCAGCATCATTATGATATTGCTAAGAACATAAATTTTCCAGTTAGGATGACACTATAGCTGTTTCTATATAGAATAGAATGACAGATGGAGATAATTGGATGAAATTTGTAAGAAAAGAAATTCACTTTCAGCATAACCAGGAATGGAAAAATGGTTTCATCTTTCATCCAATACCAAGTAATGATGTTTGGAAGGACTTGGAGGTCAACTTCTGTTGGAAGGGTGGGTAAGGATGCTGTTAATGATGTCTGTTGTGAATGGGGGTGGGGACTCTTGTGGACCAAAGTTGTCATTGAGTTTTCTAATGACAAACTCAATGAGCAAAGCTAAGGTTTTTTTTCAGTCCTACCAGAGGATATATTTATTGCTTTGAGAGAGCAATTGATATCTAGGTATATGCCCTACTGGGAACTGAACCCACAACCCTTGGGTGAATGGAATGATGTTCCAACCAATTGAGCAACCTGGGTAGGGCAAAGCTAAGTTTTGTTTACGTATTTTTATTCTTCCTTGACCAGTTCCCACAATTTTTGTACTTCCCTTATGGCAGTCATTGTTTTTTAAATGGATTAGAGTTACTTATGTACTTGTCTTCCTTCCCTAGATTCCTTGCGTCATGAAGACAGGACCTACATTAAAATTAATTGTGTAATCCCCACAGTCGCTGGGTAGGAGATACCTCGGACCTGTATGTTCGGTAACCCACTGAGTGCAAACTCCACATGGGAGTATGATGCCCACTCAAAGACCGATAAAAACCCACCATTCTCCCTTAAATCCATGTCCAGCATTACAAGAAAGTAGCAAAGCTTATGTAAATTGTGACCAGAGATCTGCCATTATAGCGCTGAGGTTTACTTGGAAAGGGAGTTGAAATCAGCCACTGGGAACACTTTAAACCCTCTACTAATTGTAGGTCATTAGCTGTTCTTCTTTTGGCGCATTAAAGAATCGTCAAATAACATTATTTTAATGTTGTCCTAAATATATGCTTCTACCTAGCCACATCATTTGGAAGTTTTTTTCTTCCTGGGAAGCTAGCCAATCCATCATATTACCAGCTACAACGTATTTAGTTTAACAAATATTTACTTTTCAGTAGCCCCTAAAAAAAACTAAAAGGAAGAACACAAACAGGAAACCGGATGCCACCTGAGTATTATCTAATTTAAAACCCTGTTTGGGGTGTGTGGCCCTGCACTTAAAGCTATAATTAGGGTCCTGATGGTGCTAATGAACTGCAGCTAAAGATAAAGAGGAGCCATATGAGGACCTTGTAACCAGTGGCGCTGTTTAAAATGCCTAAAACTTAAATTAGAAACACCGGAGTGTTTATATGCAGTTCTTAAACACAGTAAAAAGACAAAAAGACTAGTTAAATCATCCAGAAAACTCTAAATTTCACTGAATACTTAAGAATCAAATTAAAGGAGAAAAAGAAAATTATAAATATCCTTATAGCTCTTGGCTTCTTTTTTTTATTCACTAGAGGGCTCCCCCAAATTTTCCGAATTTTTTTTCTTTGTTTCTTGCTGGACTCATTGTTTTTCGTTAGCTTGCCTGTGATGTTCTAATTTTTGATTCATTTCATATAAATTCCCTAATGATAGGGATGACTTGTTCAGCTTGCTCATTCTCTGTTATTTTTCATGCCTATGTGCTAATATCCTGTTTTAGTTTTAAGTTACAGCCTTCTATCACATACACATAAAAAGGGGAGTGCCAGCTCTCACACAGCTGCTAAGGGCTGGCTCTAACCTGGACTAATCTGTCACAAATCCATAACTGTTGAGAGTCAATGTTTACAGTGAACCCATCCCTTCATGAAGGTTGGTATGCTTAGTGCCATCAGCCCATGATCACGATTCCCAGGCCCACATTACGATGAAGAGATGGCTTTGGGATGCCATGTCCTTCAAACACTGTGTCCTCATGTTTGTGTCTAGATGCTGAAAGAGGAAAGCAGACATTTTCAACCAAACTCCGTTCAGGTTGAATAAAATGTTTATTTAAGACAAATTTTGAGGAGAGGAGGCGATGCGTAAAAATTATCAGGCTTTTTTTTTTTTTTTAACGTAATGGAACTGCACTGGTAAGGAAGAGTGGGAGGAAAATATCAGTGCCTATGATTTGCTTCCTTGACTGAAAAGGAACAAATTAGAAGGGCTATCAACTGTAAATGATTGTTGAAAAATTCAAGAATTATTAATTTAAGAATAACTTATGTATTTTATGCTGATATTGCTGGTTTATAGAAAACAGCAATATAATGCTGAGCCACTTGAGATATTTCATTTCTGTGCACTTTTTATGTTCTTGGATCTTTTGAAATATAATCAGGAAAATATGATTACTAGTTTAGAATTAGTAGTTGTTGTTGTTAAGATTTCATATACATAGAAAAACACTCCATAATTCCAAATAGGAGCAACATTGAACATTTTATTTTAACAATGGTCAGGGGAAGGGGGGAAGACATGTCTCACCTAAACATTTATTTATTTTAGGTTACTCCAACTTAATTTAAAATAACCTAATCCGGAGCAATGATAGTGTCTTGGAGAATCATTGTAAGTAGTTCCATTTTGTAAGAAGAAGGAAAAAATGTGGATCTCTTTCATTTTCTACAAGATAGCAGATTTAATTGTATTTTTCCCAGCAGGAAAAAATTCATAATGCTCCTACCTCTTGGATGGTAGCCCTGGGGTTACATATTCAACATGAGTATTTTACACTTGAATCACTATTTATCCAAAATTTGTTTAACTCAAAGCCAGTCTGATGCTGACTGTTTTAGAATACTTAGCCCACACTCTCTGGACACACCGGAAACAGCATCCTGCATTTGACTGGGTTCCCGTATTCATGAATAATGTATAACTAGTCATACTTTTCAGATCGTCTTATTCCGAATCTTCAACACGACTGCAACTCTAAACGTGTTTAATCCTGCCAAGTCCCGTGTCTTCTGTGGAAGCCATATAGGCATGTCGTGAGCATATAATGAGTCCTTATTTTGACTGGACAAAAATTTCTAATAGTTAAATGACACTTCTTAATACAGCCTGAAGGATAAATGAATCCCTTAAGTCATTGATAGCTTTTATTCTGAGAGGCAAGTTCTTGACAGTTACTTTAAAAGACAAGTTGTCTCAAGATGCTTGTTTTCCCTTTTCAATTCTCTTGCTTTTGCACTTCAGCCCTGCATTATTTAGACTAGTTAAGATGCAGAGCAGGAAGTTGTTTGTTAACTTTTCCACCTCTTTTTGAAGGTAATTTAATGCACATTAAGAGGTATTCGGCACCTTTTCTACTTTCTGATCTGTTTAAAGATTCTTTTTTAAAATGTTGATCTACTTGGAAAGTCCACCCAAGTAAAATTTTAGAGATTATACTGTGTTGAAGGCACATGTTCTATTTAAATTTCTCAATTTAACCATCTTTTCAAGTCCCCTTATGGAAAAAAGACATATTAGTATTTAAAGCAGTAAAAAAATGATTTAAAAATGTACAAAATAGTAATTATGTAAAATTGTTTCTTTGGGGGAAATAAGATATTATACCTGCTTAAGTAGATGACAGAGTACTAATTATTATTTATAGCCTTTATTATTACATACCTGCAAGTCACAATAGATTAAGTTTCAGTCAACTTTGAACAGCTAGTAATTATAAAATACAATGTGGAGAGAAGATTAACTTACATACCCCTAATCTTTGAAATTAAATACTTTGCATTTCTTCTTCTAAGTGTATTGTAAGATGCCCTTTGAATATTTATTAATTTAAATAATTATAAAATAAATTTAACATTAAAAGATGGATTTTATCTAATAATCTGGGGATTTATGTAAAAGATATGTATGAATTTGGCAATATAATTTATAATAGAAATACACTAATCTATAATCTTTCATAAATGAAAGGTATTGTTTTCCTGTAGTGAACTGGTAAATATTCTAAAATTTTATGTTTGACTCTTTAATTTATTCTCATAAAAGAAGACATTGAACAAAAATATGTAACTTTCAATAATTTAGAATCAACATTCTACTATTCAAATATGTGTGGAAAAGTTACATAGAATAGTAGTTAGAACAATGGTGATAAGATGAGAAAATTATATGTACGTCTGTATGAGATCATTTTGCCAAGCACGTCATATCCCTTCTCTCATTGAATCCTCACAACTGCCCAATGAGGTAGTTCCGTACCTTGCCGCAGGTTACATGCGGGTAAGTGACAGGGTGTGGACTCAGATCAGACTTCCTCTGCTCAGATGCCAGTGTGTTCACAATGACCCTGATTCACTGCTTCTTTCCAGTGAAGAGAAGTGCAAGTACAGGTATCAGCAAAGTGAAAGTAAAGATTTACATCGTGTGTGGTTCCTTGGCTTTTGTGCTCCAAGATACAATTATGTAAAATACAAGTCTTATAAATACTTGTACTTGAAGGCACCATACTTTTTACTCATGTACTTGTAATATAGACAGCTTTTCCTTAGTCCAACAAATTAAATCTCAGTTTCATGGATGTCCACTATAGATTCTCAAATAGACCAAAAAAGTGGATATTAATCGACTATCAGTTTAATATAGGGAATCAGGTGGATAAGTACAGCCCAGGTATCATTCTGTGTTCACTTTCTCTTAAGAAATCAGTACAGTCATTTTTTTCCAAGTTAACCAACCCAGTTGTGATTAATACAACTTCCATAAACTCTTTGATGCTTTGTTTGCCAGAAATAACTGCCCATCCTTCTTTTTTCTATTTTAAAGCATTCTTTCCCCACTTCTCACACTCAGTTCACAGAGAGGCTGGCGGCTCCCCAGCTCAGACACTCAGCCCGGCACACTTCGGGCTCCATACGTGGCTGCTCTGTCTCTGGAACGAACACCATCCAAAACCTCAAAGATGAGGTGCCTTTCTGCCACGTAGCATTAAAATAAACCTATATGTGAAGATGAAACTTGTTTCTTTGCTGAATATGGCTTTAATAATAGTAGAAATTTGAGGCTTTTTACCAACACAGTAATTTAGTCTCCTTATTTTGACTTGAATACAAAATTCTTCATCCCTTTCCAGAACCAGCTGAGGGACAGCTGTGAGAAAAAAAACCCAAAGGATTTTGATATCCCAGTGTTATGCTGGGCCTGGAACCTAAACACACACACACACACACACACACACACACACACACACTTCTTGAGTTTGAGTTTTTATTTTTCTGTCTGTTCAAGCTAAAAATGTTCCCTTTATTTCAAGCATAGCCTGTTGAGGTTCCTACTATTTCTGACACGCAGGGACACTGCTTTTTCCAACTTTTTCTTCTATGAAGAGATAAATGCTTTTCTGCCTTAACTCACCTTAGGCCAAGATGATTTGTTTATGGACTTGTGAGGGTACAGTGCACTGATGTGTTACTGACTGAGAAGTAGTATGGTATAGGGGTTACGATCACAACTCTGAGGTCAGAATTCTTGGGTTCGCAATCTCATTCTACCACTTACTAGATGCAAACACTTAGGTAACTCACTTAACTTGTCCCACTTAGTTTCCTCATCTGTAAAATGGGGGTAATATATAGCCTGTCCCAAGAGTTGCTATGGAAATTGAATGAGTTAATATATGCAAAGTTTCAGAACTGTGCCAAGTGTATCAATATTTCTTGAATGAACGAATGCATGTATTTTGCAGCTATGTTACCACAAAGTGCAACCTATCTTTCCTGAAGCTTTATGCTGGCTTTGTGCAGTAAAGTTTATCTCTTTATTTTCTTTCCATAGTGTAATTTCCACTGAGTTCCCACGTCCTGAAGCAATTCCCAGTACCACTAGTCCTCAGCACATTTGCCAACCAGAGGAAACTGATAAGCAAGGTTCCCATCACAGGATTCACTTAACACTCACAGAGTACATTCCAATGGTTAATACAGTACACATACATTTTAAGTATGTCATTTAAAGGAAATTCCCAAAATGTATGCTTTAGTGATGATTTCCCTTGTTACATGACTTGTCATTTCATCTTGTTTGTTTCTTATAGAATTGAGTCATTTGAATTGTACAAAACCCTGGCCAGGACACAAAAGCTCACTAAAATTAATTCTTTCCGGGGAGTCTTCTTGGCCCAAGAGCTTCAGAATTGTCAGTGAAGCTAACTCTTTGAGCACATGGGAACATCTGTTTACACCATGAAACCTGTTTTCCTGTGTGATGCCCACTGTTGGCAAGATCAAAACAGAAAACAATGGGGGAAAAAGCCTTAAATAAAGAGCGCGTGTGGCAGATGGTGGAGCTAAATAGCTGACCGTCACTGTCTGCTCGTCTCACTGTAGTCCTTTTCTTTGCCTTGTTGCAGTCTCATGATTTTGCCACAATTATCTAGGAAGTTATGCTGATTTTTAAGCTCTGATTCATGCTTTTCGTAAGTCATCTGCAGAAGAGATGACATGCTAATTGCACTCCTGAATTTTTTACACTATGAGTTTATTAAGAGCAGACATGTTTTTGGGAAAAAAAACAAAAACTAAATGTATGTAATTTGACATGGTGACCGATTAATACTTAGGCATTAGACCAGCAGCACAATTAGACCGCTTGAATGTGTCCTGAATCTTAATGTCTAGAAGTCACATTAAGTCCCTGTTTTTATAAAGGGTAGGTTGCCATTTTGCTGATTAAAATAAATCAAAGTCTATTGGAGGATTTAAGTGGATTATGAGAAGGTTCATCACAATTACATATAATTCTAGGAAATTGGAATCTAGGGAATTAACTGTAAATTCAGAATGCCTCAAGGTAAGAAATTATATTTACAATAGACTTCCTGAAGTGGTTATTGAGGATGTGACTAACTCTTATTCTTTGAGGCATCTTAATTCCTTTTTAATAAGGATAAAATTTAGTCTCTGAAATTCATTTGAAATGACAGCTAAAAGTACTAATTCAAAATTGACATGATATTGTGTGCATGTTATCATTATATTTTGTATTAAATATCATATAATATTAGCTTACTCAGAAACAGCCAAGAATATTTAGATTTCCATGTGATATGATTCAAAATATAGGCTTTTAATCTTTTTCAGTGTGATCCAGAGTTGAAAAATTCATGTTCTATAAGAACCAAGTACACAAATGTAAATATATAGACATATTTAAAAAACTTAACAAAATCTTCACAAAATAATGTGAACATGGTGTGAACTGATTGATTCCCTAAATGTATTCAACCACCAACTAGCAGATCATGATTCTTAGTTTGGAAATCGCTGATCTAAAATGTCCATGATGCAACCTAGCTGGTATAGCTCAGTGGATTGAGTGTGGGCCTGAAAACCAAAGGGTCACCAGTTCAATTCCCAGTTAGGGCACATGCCTGGATTGAAGGCTAGGCCCCCAGTGGGGGGTGCATGAGAGGCAACCACACATTGATGTTTCTCTCCCTCTCTTTCTCCTTTCCTTCCCCTCTCTCTAAAAATAAATAAAATCTTTAAAAAATAAGAAAATAGAAATGAAAATAAAATGTCCATTATCCCACTACACTTAAAATGTATCCATCAGATTGCTACGAAAAGGCAAAATAAAATTTGTTGAACTGAAATAGCTTGGCACATTGCCTGCGATAGTTTTTGTTATGACACACTCATTTTTCATACAAGAATGAGAGGAAAACCTTCTGCTTTTCATCTATTCTACCAAGTCTTGAAATTTTTCATCTATTGTACAAGCACTCTATGAGAAAAAAATAAATTTTATTCCCCAAGTGTATTATTGAAATTTTTGTGTAGCTGGCAACCATTGGGTTCTGACAACACTAACATCACTTTCTAAAATCTACCATCTATAAGCAAAGAAACATAACAAATTATTGTATGTGTAGCCTTGGAACCACTAAGTATGTTTCCATTTGACTCTTAGCATACATTGACCCCATCCTTGCCCCAAGCTGAATATGAGAAATGCATTTTTCTCTATAAAATATACCTATGATTTTCAATAAACTACATGGTTGTGTTAGAAAGTACATCTCAGCTAGAGAGATTATGGGATAGACCTGAAAGTGGGTAAGACGAGTGCATGGTGGAGAAGTTCATTCAGATCTTCACATTCCCAACCACAATAACAAAAATGAAACCCCCAAGCCCTTCACTTTCTCCGCTTGGTTAATTACACTGCATTTACAATTAGCAGATGTTAATACAATTCTTCTATCTGCGGCCATCATGAAGTCATGCATAGTAGTCAAGGATGATATGAAATCTGTCTCCGTACCATGTTTTTCATTCATGCGTTGAAAGGATGCTTATTGATTACATGACTGGTGGTGCTAGGATTTGGAGTACACAGTTAAGTGATTTTCAAATCCTGTCCACAGGGAGTTACCTTTTACAGAAAAGTCACCTGAATAGGTAGCAGATTTTAAGGCAATATATTAAATGCTATGATAGGGATGGACAGAGGATGAAGTCTAGAGATGCAAAGATCAGACTGGCACAGCTTTGTTAGGACAAATCTCAAATAAGACATCCTGCAAATCCATCGTGAGGGTTTTGTGGGAGAGTGATTATAAGGCAAGGAATACCAGAGGAAGCAACGTATCACTCTCAGGAAGACCTGGGAGTAAGAGGCTTTCTAGAAATGGCAGCCACCGTGGGTGTGCTGAAGAGGCCAATGGCACATGTACGCATGGAAGGCGATGAGGGTTAAGAAGTAGGCAGGACCTGGGTCCTGAAAGGCCTTCTATGCAAAAACACAGAGTTTGAAATCTGTACTGAAATTTGTAAAAGAGGTTTTTGTTTTGTTACTCACTGTTCTTAAAATAATCCTCCAACTGCTTGTTAAGGACACTATCCTGCTAAAAACTGGGAGGAAAACAGTCTAAACTAACAAAAGTGACACTTATCAAATATCAGGAAGTCATAAAAACATCATAAATCTGACAAAAGCCTTAGTGAGTCTGCGTCCTGGAACCTGTCTCTTCTTCCTAGCTATTATGCCAGTATTTTCTTTCTTTTCTCTTCTTGAGAATCACACGACCCAAATTTAGAATGGCCTAAAATAGTTTTTTTGATGATAATCCCAGAGATAGCTATCACCGAGGGACTAAGGAAGATGTTGTCACTCAGAAAACTGAATTGTTCGTACTTTGCTGGACAAAAAAGAAATTGAACTTTGTTTATTGACCATGTACAAATAACTTGGACAATTACACACTAGGGTCTAGGGAGTAGTAATCTTTTCAAAAGTGAACACTGGACAGTCTTGCGTGGATGCTCAGGATTTAGGTACACACGATTAAAGGGAAACTTTGAGAATCCAAGGTTTCCACTCCCTTTCCTTTAGTGGATGCAATAGGGGTAGGAAAGGACAACGCGTCGAGTCCGTGCTGTCACTCTGCTGACCAGAACATTGGGGGGGGTGTTGTAGGTTCCTATTCCAACTGTAACAAACTACCGGACACTAGTGCCTTAAAACAACGCTTTACTCTCTTACAGTTATGTAGTTCAGAAATCTGGCATGGGTCTCCCCAGGCTAAAATCAGTCTCAGTGGCGCTGCATTTTTTCCTCAGAATTGTGGCCTTTTCCAGTTTTGACAGCCTGCCCACATTGCCTGGTGTGGAGCCTGGATGCCTGTAATCTCCCTGTTTTAAAATTCATTCATTAACAACCTTACTACCATCCGAAACCTTAATTCGCCTTGTACCATGCAATCTAACATGTTCACGTGTTCTGGGGATTAGGGGGTAGACATCTTTACAGGGGCCATTATTCTGCCCACCAGAAAGGTTGTGGGAGCAACCTGAGGGGGAGCAGCGTGAGGACCATTCATTCTTACAGCGTCACCCATGTAGCATGACAAGGTCTGATGCAGGCATGAGAGGACCTCCAGAACTCTCTTCTCCACCCTCACAGGCTCCACAGGAGGTTCAACGGTGAGACTTGGCCACTTTCCAAGGAATCCGAGGTAAATAAAGGAAAACATTTCAATGAGCAGCAAAAATCAATGGAGCGACCTGATCCACTTCATTGATTTCCCTCGTGTTAGTCACTCATTGAGTTCTGTTTTTTAGTCATCAAAGGTCATTTTCTTCCTTTTCCTTTTTTAAAATTTTTATTTATTTTTCATTTTTTAAAACTGCTCGGCTTTTCCGAGCTCTTTAACACTCCTTTGGTCCTAATTGTGATTGCCAATGTTAGTTTCACAGATCAACTTAGCGGCCATAGTAAGGAGTAGCATACCGACTGTACTAAAACTCCGCCCAGAAATGGTTTTTCAGCTCCTACCGAAAGCTTTCAGAGCCTCATCTCTCAATAGTACATCCGAACTCGATGTTTTCACGGAATCTTCCTCAGTAAGGAACAAAAGGTAGAACTCTGTCTCTTTCCCAAATCACAGTTAAGTCATGGACTTCCGAGAAAACACAGCTTGTTACAATAGGAGTCTTTCCAACCAGGTACACTTTTCTGGATGACTGGTAAAATATTTCAATAGGTAACCGCATGCAAAAACTTTGAGAAAGTGTTTTAAAAATGACCAAATCATTAGAATAATTGTATAGCTTCTCAGGATCCCTACATTAAAGGAGAAAATGAATGGGTACCGTGATTTTTGCCACATTTAAAAACTTAATATATTTCTTCAGTAAATTTTAATTGCAATGATTTTACCCCCTGCAAAAAGTAATTCCATTTCTACTCCATAAATTATTTGAGCTTTAACATAGTTCATTTTAAACTGTCACATAAAATAATACATAGAAAAATATCTAGAAAACCTTATATCACATTACGGCCACTACTGTGTTTCTCTTCTTTCCTAACACAAACCCAAATACGGAATTAATTTGTTGTAATATTTAGCATATCTGTGCTAAGTATTTAGGTATACAATATTGGCTACTTATTAGAGGAGTTAGTGCTTAATTTCTCACTTAAAATATTTTCTGTTTTATGGAAGGAAAGAAAACTTGAGAACGTATCTATTCCTTTATTTTTTTTTTCAGTTTTCTTTTTTTTAGCATCTTCATTTGTTTAGAATTATGTGTTAGGTGGGGAAGCAAAGTTAAAATAGGCACTGCCTTGAAGACTACAGTCCAAAGATAATATTTTTGCAATTACTAGAGACTTTATGTACTATTTTTAGAATAAAAATTCATTCTTAAAGGAAATGTTAACAATTTTGTGGGATATACATTCTACAACGGTATGGACAAAAATGGAAACTTTAAAGATTTGAGACCATTGCTGGCAAGCAACTTTAAATTGATACTTGCAGCTAAAGTAGTAACCACATTACCCTTTACAGTAAAACCGATAGAAAGTGGCTAACATCATTTGATTAACTTAAAAAGCCTCAACTGGATCAGTGGATCATTGCTATTTTGTATAAACTTTCATAATTACAGCATTCATTAATTCATCTCTCTTCTTATGGTAAGTGAATTGCTTAGCAATTCAAGACACTGGTTTGAAGAAAAAATACTGGGTGTAGTTTTCAGGAAAGAAAACATGTTTTTAAATTGGTGATCAGCAATAAGTTAAATCCATCTCTGCGCATTAATTTGCTATTTATACAAACTCAAAGCGGAAAATAAGGTCTAAAAATTGACCCTTCTCCCATTCACCAGGTGATTAGAAGTAAACTTCCACCTTAACTCAGTAACCTTGAATTCCACTGAAGTTTTGTGCAGATCTGGCATACTTATCTGCATATGGAGGAAGGCAAAACTTCTAGTTTTTATCACATTATTAAAGTCTGTGAAATTCAAAACAAATAATTTATACTATAAGAAAACCCAAGAGACCAGAAGGAAAATCATGAAAGCTATGATTTTCACAGTGGAAAATAAATATGAATTGCCCCAAAACCCACAAGTGGGTCTATTTTCAGTGGAATAATCAATTGCTAACTTGTGAAGTAAATGTCCCCAGTCTCTTTCTGGATTTTATAAGCTCTTTTGATCAATATTGGAGTGACTTCTCATTTCCAGAACTTCCTTCCTCTCCTTCCATCCTGCTCCCTTCATAAACCCCCCTCTAATTTTGCGTACGTGGAGAGAGAAACCCAAGTGCAGGCACTCTCTGATGTGCACAAATGGATTGCGCAAAAGCAATGAGTCCCCATCCATTTTTCTGCCGTGGTGCAGTTTTCATTTGCCGACTGGCAGATTCATGTTTGAGTTGATTCAGCAAGACTGCCGGAGCCATGGCACCTGTACCTGTGATAATGCCACATTCAGAATGACAGTGGTCTAAGCCCCGGGGCAAGGAAGGCTTCTTGAGATACATTCAATTGCTATTTAACTGAGTTTAGCCTAAGGTATGGAGAAAAGTTGCTGATGCTTCCAAACATGTTTAAACGTTATAATATTGTCTTGGCATATCAGCCTGAACTACAGCACTCCTACGTTTACCAGAGGGAAATCCTGCAATTCACTACCAGAATTTCCAGAGCTTACCACGGTAGTCCTCTGCGTGAACTTCTTAGATGAATGTGTTTAATCTCCAAAATTGCTATTTTGGAGAGTTGTACTTTCAGTAATATGGGTCAATTTCTTACCCATGATAAAGAGCCATAAAAGAACTCAGGCTGTTGTTTGGAGCAGTTTATTTATTGCAGATAATATAATCCACTCATGATCATTAGCTCAATGACATATTGCTGCAGCAATAAGGCTCCCCTCCAAAAAAAATAATAAACACAAACAATTGAACATAACTTGGGGGCTTCAAACCACAAAGATGTATTACTTCTCATAATTCTGTAGATTGGCTGCACAGTTCTTCGACTAGTTTTGCTTATTCATGCGGCTCTGTTCACCTGGACTGTTGGCTGCAGGGTAGGCTTTGCCGGGACAGCTGAGTCTCCTTCTCAAATAGTGTTTGATCTTCAAAGAGGCTAGATCATGCTATTGTGGAGGTCACAAGGTTCCAAGGGCAAAAGCAGAAGATACTAGGCCTCTGGAGACCTAGTCTAGAAATAGCACAGTGTTACTTCTGCTACAATGTGGTTGTCAAAGCCAGCCCAGCTTCAAGGCACACAGGAATAGAATCCACATCGTGATGATGGGGGCCATGGTCCAGTTGCAAAGGGGTGTGTATAAGGAGATCAGAGGAATGTCTGACCTCATATTTAAAAAAGCACATGCATATGAAATCTGCATAGCTCATGTGCTGAGGGCTTTTTTGCTTCATTACTTTTGATGTACAAGGAATGCATGGCATTTTAGATATTTGTCTTGCTTTTTTTTTTTTTTTTTGTCTTTTTGGATTTTCAACCTCTTAGCCTTAGGTTAGTTCCCTGCTAATTTTTCAATATCAAATGTCATTACAATGGAACTCCTTCTTGTATCAGGCAAAGCAAGATAGCAAGCTGGCAAACTACATTTTTTTTCAAGTGAAAATGATTAATTGTGAGGTTGATCTGTTTCAGTTGTAAAGGTAAATGCAAATAATAGGACATTTGCCCTTTAGTTTTTAGCAACCATAGTAACACATACTGAATCAATCTTTTTTGGCAAAGTCGTATGAAGTATCAAGTGTTAGGAGGTACCTGACATAGAGTAACTAGGTTATGGCAGTGTGTTTTTCTAAACGGATGGTAGCTCTGGTATATTGCAGACTCTATCAGCATAAACCCACTAGCACTACTGGAAAAGTTACTCAAAATACATGCTTTTTAGACTGATGATTGCTATTAATTAGAAAATAAGTTATTCAAAACCCTTGGGGCCAGAAATATCTCAAAATTCAGAATCCTTTGTATTTTAGAAAAGGTTAGTATCATCCACATTTCATGTATTATTTTTTAATATCTAGAAGAGGGCCTCTAATTAAACAATATTTCCACAGTAAAACATAAATACACTATGTAAACTTAAAAAGATGAAAAATAGCTTTGTATTGAAGGTCAATTTTGTTGTAAGATTTTGTAAAAAAAAAAAAAAAACTTCTGGTTTTCCAAGATTTGTTTGATTATTGAATTATAGATAAGGAGTTGTGCACCTGAAGTAGCTAATATTTATTGAGGGTTTACTGTGCCAACAGTTATTACAAGGCTTTACCTATATTAATACTCATTTAATCCTTACAGTGAGCCTAAAATGTACATTTATTTGTATGCCCATTATACAGACAGTGAAGTTGGTATAAATTAGGCAACTTGTTTACAGTTATGTACTTACAAGTTGACCAGGTTAAGATTTGAATCCAGGGAGCCTGGCTCCCCCAGACTATTCCCTTCAACACCATTTCACCATGTAAGACTACAGAGAGGAGGGGGGACTCTCTGCCTCCTTAAGTCTTTGCAGCGGCTGTGACCTACTATTTACTGAACACCTACACTATACTGGATAGACACCATGCTATGGGCTTCACACACACTAACTTCTTCTTGCTTGTATCCTTTTTATTGAACTTATTGACACCAGTTAACAAAATTATACAGGTTTCAGGTGCACAATTCTGCGACTTATCATCTGTACACTGCATTGTATGTTCACCCCCCCCAAGTCAAGCCTCCATCCACCACCAGTTGTCCCTCCATACCCTCCTCCTACAGCCCCCGCTGTCTGTCCCCCCAGCAATCACCACACTCACTTAGCATAGTGTTCTCCAGGTCCATTCGAGCTGCTGCAAAGGGTAAGATTTCCTTCTATTTTATGGCTGAGTAATATACATTTTCCATTTCTGGTATTTCTTGTGGTGGACTCTTCCCTGCCCCCTTAATTTTCCTTGCTTTTTAATCCCCACAAATAAATGGGGGAGTAGGTACTATAATTCACATATGAGGATCTAGAGCTCGGAGAAATTATATCCAAAGTTACACAGGTTATACATCATGGGCCCAGACATCCTGTTCTTTTTATGAGTTCACTGTCCCCTGCAGGAAATGCTCAAGGGAAGTAAAGATGAGACTAAGTAAGGGTTGGGTGGAAAGGCGGTCCTCACATCCTCTTTTCATTTGGTTAGAGCGAATGATTTTCCCATAAAGGAGAACACTACTTAGAAACCTTAATCCCTTCATCCCTGAGTGACACTTCCATAGCTGTCAGCTTCCTCTTCATCTGGAAAGTGTTCAGATACTTAGGGGCTCACAAACTGTTTGAGTCTGAGATTCCCACCCCACTGTAAAGTGTTGGTCTTTCTAGTCTTTCCAAATTCCCCAGACAGGCAAAAGGAAGGAACTTTAGGTTATTTCTATAAAAGAGCCAGGTCCAAACTGGTGTGCACCTTTTGGGTTTATCCCTTTGCACCTAAGATTTATTGGCTACAATAATCATTTTCTAATAATTTTCCAAATAAAAAGTTTTGGCTAACCAATACTTATTTGTTTTCAGTTCTATTATTTAAGTAAAAATATTGACAGCTTTTTAAAAATAAAACAGTTTAGTCATTTGAGTAAAAGAGATATTTTCACATGGGCTAAAGAAAGTAAAGGCAATGTTTAATTATTGTTGGAAATCATTGTCAATTATTTTCTTTCATCCTTTCATAAAACTGTTTAATAGTTTGCCAAATTTCACCAGAATTTAGGGTGCCTCTAGAAAAAGAAGTCATGTAACAAGAAGTTGGGAAGTATAAAAAGAATAAATAATTTAAAATGTAAAAAGGATGACTATATGTGTTTTCTTTTTCTTCCCCCAAAGAAGAGAATATCACATTTTTTTTTATTTGCAGAATTTTGTCGTGTAATGTAGAACAGATTGTAGGGAGTGTTGTGAATACCTGGGATGTCTCCACACTGACTAAAGACCCATCCATCTCATATGGTCACGGAATTAAGTAATTTGCATATTAAACAAGTAATCAAAAGATGCTCCCTGGCTAGAGTGGCTCCGTGGATTGAGTGCCAGTCTGAAAACCAAAGGGTCACCAGTTCCATTCCCAATCTAGGGCACATGCCTGGGTTGTGGCCCAGTAGGGGACGCATGAGAGACAACCACACACTGATGTTTCTCTCCCTCTCTTTCTCCCCACGTTCTCCTCTCTAAAAATAAATAAATAAAATCTGTTTTAAAAAAGATTAATATAGCTTTAAGTGTCTGAACTTTAAAAAACAATCTTTGGAAATATTTTAAAACCCAGTGTTACATGTTAATGCCTTCTCTTGGGAAATAGAAATATCTTTGTATCTCCAGCCCCAGACCAAGGGCCTGAAGCGGAGTGTGTGTATGGGATTCCAGCAAAATGCATAACTCAGTGTACAAAAATCTGAATCAGTGCAGAGCTGGCTTCAAGAGTCTTAATAATTCCAATGCTTTCCTCTTTAATAATGATGCCTCTAATGGTTTCTGAATGTTGTAGAACAGCTTCTGGAGACATTAAATGCCTCCATGAATCTGGGCTCTCCTTGTTATTTCTAATGATTCTTCAACATTTTGTCTGTCTCTTCTTGTAGAGGTAGGTCATTGTAGCAGCATCTTCCTACTAGCCACTCACCTAACATGCTTTTTAAGAACAAATCGACTTCTTTTTAGAGAAAGAACTTGATGCTTACATGAGTTGTACTTTCCTTTACTCTAGGAAATGGATAGTTCTAGAGAGGTTGTGTCATTTTTTTCATTAGTTAGTAAAATTTGTGGCTTTGTGGCACATATTTCCCTTGCTGTTCACAGATATGTTTTCCTTTTTCTTCGGAGCCTGGACCTTTTTCACATGGCTATGAGTAGCAGCAATTGACCTCTAAATAATGCAGATATTATATTTTAAGAAGGAACAGTATGGTCTCATGGGACACACTAAAGCAGAAGTCAAACATTTATTCTTTGGTCTCAACTTGCCCAAGGACTGCATCCCTCCCTGCTTTGATCTCCTTGCTTTTAGGTTGTGCAGATAAGTAACAAGGATGAAGTGTGGGAAAGTCCTTATATAAGTTGTTCTAAGAGTGGTTACTATTATGATGGCTTAAAACTGTGTGCCTTTAAGAGGAAGTTAACTTTATGCCTAAGAAAGGACTTTAACTCTCCCAAATGATGTAATGATTATAGTAAAGAGCATAACTAGGTGAATGTGGAGAACTCCAGAAACAAAGCTAAAAGCAGCGGCAGGATCTAGTGAATGCCATGTCTACTTCTAGTCTTCTTGAGGATATGACTGAGTTGGGGTGGGCTCCAAGGAGCTGAGTTTGCTGTGGAAAAAGCTAACAGAGAATACCATTACATTTCAATAGAGAACATCTTTTTAAAATTATTTACTCCATACCAGGTAACAAGAGTTGTAATTAACTTTTTCTATCTTTAGTTTTGTAAAAATTAAAGGGAATAATAGTTAATAAAAGCATGAAATAATGTTCTTAGATATGAAAAACACATCATTCAGTGAAAACCTGTAAGGCTAAGGATTACTAGTTGTAGAAGGTCTGCCTCTATAATCCCACCAAAAATAAAATATTTTTTGAGTATATCTTTTATGAAAGAAATAAAGAATGTATTTGATGGTTCTCTGAGGCCCTGTATAACCTTTATATTTTTAGAGATTTGTGCTATATACTTACATAATTAAAATAAGAAACACAGAAAGATACTATTCCACTCAGGCCTTCCCTTTAATAAATTGCATCATAATACAAATTGCATTTGTTAATCATTGGTATTTCTTTTGAGGATTCATTTGAGTCATCAAGATTGGGAGATTTGATTGCTCATGATGAATCTCTTATAGCCCTTCTTGATTATTTTCTAAATTTGATGACAAACACTGCAACATGTCTCAGCCAATTAGGTTTGTCAACTTCCAGTGTGGTCCCCAATCAAGTGTTTGACTTTGGAAATGACAGGAGATCCTTATTAAAAGTCATGCTTGTTGGATAGAGATGTTGCAGCCCACACAGGAGACTGAGGGCAGGGAAGACAGGCTGCCTCTCATTAAAAGCAGTAAGAGGAAATCAGTGTTAGCCGAAGTCACCCAGACTACCAAGTAAATGTTGAAGGAAGGAACTGAAGAGTACCACGCTTCCAGTTGATTGGAAATTGAGTCAGCCTAAATGAATATAATTTCTTATGAGCTACAGGGAGTTCAGGTACACAAATTAAACAACAGGTAAGAAGTGTTGTTAGCATATTAACATAGCTGGATGAGCTGTCTCTAAATGCATCTCTAACAAAGGAAAACAAGGTACTGTGAATTTCAAACTGCAGCACAAATTAATCCCCAACAAAGCAAAAGTGACACATTGTGTGAGACTTAGAGGCATGATTGGAGACAATGCTGGGTCATTTCTGCAAAGGATGAGAACCACATTCACAGAGAATTTTATTTTTTCCTATTTTGGTAGCTAAATTCTTTGCTAAGCACTATCAGAAGAGAAAAAGAATAGTTTTAACTTTTTAAAGCAGTGAAAAATAAGGAATGCTTAGCGGAAAAATAGACCTGGTCTTAACTTTACAATTTTATAAGGTTTTCTTTTCCCTGTTCAAAGAAAGCATTTAGGTTAGCTTCAGATAAACAAAGTAACCCAAGATGGGAAGTATTCCCAAAGAGCTCCCAGTTTGCTCATTTAGACTAACTAGATCACAAGAACCATTCATAAAATTTGTCAATAGCTTGATTTTTAAATGAATATAAAATATGTTTTTGAGAGACAGAGGGAATTTATCATAAAGAAATGAATAGGAAAGTGCTTTTTCTTTTGATGATAAAAATAATAGGATCTGCCCACTTAGAAGGCAAATAGCAGCATGTGTAACCATAATAAATAATTATCTTTGCACCTTACCTTTGAGAGACAGAGAAGTAATTCTAGATTTGTTTTGAAGAACATCAGTGTTTTCTTGTTGAACTCTCAGCATACAATATAAAAATCTCAGGCCACAGTGGTTCGGAAATCTATGGGCTGACAAATGTCAATATTTCTGAAGGAAAAAAATAACATGCAACATTGGACTGCCTTACGTAGGAGATTTGGTCAAGTGAAACTTGTACAATTCTTATACAAATTATTGCCCAAATAGGAGTACCATATTAAACTGCAGGAATGAGAGGTGGAGACAAAAGCAGAATATATAAGTACATTTGAAATAATTTATGGAACCCTCTCTTCTATTTTAAACTGAGGCTACTAGGATTATGCATATGTAAATTTTACTAATTCTATTTGTTGTGAATATATTTACAGAGGTCAACAATTGACAGTCTTTTCAATCCCAAGCTTTGCAATAAAATGATACCATATCATACAAATTGAAGCACAGTCAGTCATATTATGGTCTTCTGTTTGGCAATGAAATAAACTATAAAATATGTTAAATAAAAGTCAAGAGGTGTTTTCACAGAATCCGCTCAGGTAGAACAGGTTTTTCTCTCTCTTTCTCTTTCAAAAAAAACCAAAGTCTGTTAAATGAGATATTTGTAACAGTAAGACAATTCATAACTATTCTCTAAAGACAGACACACATAATGATTTTAATTACTCATACAAGTAATTCTTACCTGCCATCTTTAATCTTAATTCCTAAGAACTCTCAAGATATGACTTAGCTTTATAGAAATAGAAGCCATTTTCCATTCCACTAGGCAACACCATTGATTAGGAGTACGTGCCATTTCATCAAACCTCCCAGAGCTTCACTGTATGTTCCCAATATATTGCATTTCACATAACATTTCACTCAGCAAACACCTTCACAACTGTATTTCTCTGTGAACACTTGAGGTTACCCTACAGCACATATATATTAGGTCATTTGACATGGTGGGGGGGTGGGGGCTGTGGGCTAGGGTGGGGTGGAAGTGATATTGTGGGTATACTCACACCCATAACCTACTTGTATTTGCCTTTTTTACTTTTTACCACATAATGTGCTGCTGTCATTTAGGTTCTACTTCTGAGTCACCCTGATGTTTTAGAATATATTTTAAATATAAGGTTTTGCATATTTGCATTCTATGAATAATGTATAAGCAAGAAGGAATCCAATTGGCAAAAGTACATGATTTCTGGGATAATTTATAAATATAGAATATTACGTATTTGGATTTAATAACTTTTCTTATGCATGTGGAAAAATTTATACTTATACAAATAACTGTGTGTACTTTATTTCTGCTTGAGGAAATATGCACATTCCTAGCCTGTAACAGATGTATATATACCTCTCCTCTACACACTTACATCCATCAATCAGTGTGTTCATTCCTCTCTTTCTATAATATCTGATGTTTTTGCAAAACCTTATCTTTAAGGGACGTGAAATTAAAACTATTCTATGGGACAATGAACTGAAGGGTGTTTAAAGAAGGGAACTAATATGGTAAAAAACAATATATATATTTTATATATATATATATATGAGATATATATGTAGTATATATATATATATATATATATCATATAGACATACAGGTCAGGAAAGCCTGTTGAGGACCATCCAGCTTTAATGGCTTCTTGTTCTTGACTTTCAGATTCAAGACCTCTTCCAGATGTAGCCCTGACTGGGAAGTGCACCCGTGAGTGTGATGAATATGGCCACTCAGACTCCTGCTGGATGCCAGTCCGCACTTCCCCAGAGAGGAAGAAGAGCCAGCCCAAACTCTCCACTTTCATGCCTGTTGATGAACGAGGAAGCCAGGAAAAGCTGGCCAATGGTGAGGCTGCCGTCATGGGTGACCGCAACAGGAACCTCCTGAACAAAAAGTTGACCTCATCCTATGAGACCTTCAGTGCAGCAAGTTTCAGCAAAAATGAGGAAGCCAACCCTGAGGATATTCCCCTTACAAAAACAGGGGAATACAAGCCATCTCCTGTCAACACTCTCACTAGAAGAGAAGTTTACCTGTAGGCTATAAAGGAGCAACAACCAAGTTCTTTTCATGTATGAGAAGGAGAATAAGGGGCAAAAAAACTTACAAAGCAAAACCGTTTAATCAGAAAGAGGGGGCTACCAAAGAGACAAAGCTTTGCCTGCCACTTCTGCCTCCAGATCAGGCCGTTAGTGATACTGTTAGCCTGGCTGTAATGTACAACGTAGAAACCATCCTTGTTACTTGCATGTCTGACCCCTCACTGATTCCCAACACCCGCTCTCCCCCTTCCCCACCACCCTCCAAAAAAAAAAAAAAAAGAAGAAGAAGAAGAAAAGAAAAAGAAAAAAAAAGATGGTTGCAAGTTTCTTTCATGGTAATAAGCCTGATTAGCAGAACATGATACACTCATTATTCCTAAGCAGAAGCATGATTTTAGTCACTTTGATTTAGTTCGAATGTCATTTGACTGGTCAAAAGAGGTAGATCAAGTAAGTATATATTTCAAATATATTATCAGAATCTGATCAATCACTGGGTAAAGCAATCCTTCAAAAATAATCCAGTCCCTCTCAAGGTACATACAGTCTTATGAACAGGGGCCCAATAAGAAGCATTTTTGGAAAGATCCCAGCTTTACATTCTATCACAGACTGAGAGCTCAACAATAATACCCAGTTGGAAATTGCAGCCCCACAGTCGGCTAGATTGTTCTTTTCAAGTCAGGAACATCAACTTCCATTCCATACACTCACTGAATATTTTTATTATACACACGCTAGACCACATGTATCAGTTAAACTGATTATAATTTGTAAACATTGTATGTGTATTTTTCAGAAAAACATCACTGTTATCAACTAACTGGAACAATTGTGTCATTAAAAGGCCAAAGATCACATGGCAGATCAGGGAAATCATGGAGTAGATTTGGTCTTGACTTGGAAATCCATTAAGCAACAAATGCAACTGAACCCATTCATGCACAGAAACATTCAAACATTTGTTTATTTTACATTGTCTCCATCCCCAGAAAACATGCATTTTCTTTAAAATGGATATTCTTTGAAAGTTTAGAAAATGAAAAATTAATGAGACATATTTTTGGTATTATAATAGGCAGTTGATGTTCAGGTTAGTTTCAAAAAGTATTATCAGGGAAGATTCAACATTTTTAAAATCATATTTGTGAGTCGGTAGGAGAAAGAAAGATATATCAACATGCAATCTGATAAATTAAGTTCACTGTTATCATTTCAGAATCTGGGCAATGCTTGCTGATCTTAATTGTCCACATTTCAAATTACCAATTGCATCTTTATGTGTTCAGTGCACACTTCCATGTAACACAAGTGCATTAATTTTGAACCTTGTGCAAAGTCACACTACTTCGAGACTGACATCATTGAAACAGGCAACACCCTAATTGACTTGGTCACTAATTTGATTGGAATATTATATAATATGTGTCTTAAATCTATACTGCACATGAAAGAAATGAGTTCTGGGTAGTAACATGTCTCATAATATCTACATCTCAAAGTTGAAAAATATGCAGTTTTCTTAATAAAAAGAAACAGAACATGCAGACTTTAAGTCACTTGTTCTAGAGAAGATGATTTAATGCAATTGGAAATAGAGTTGGGACATTCAGACAAAAGTGACAATCCAGTGACAGATATAGAAGACCAGGGGAGAAAAGAGCAAAAGTTCCCATCATTGAATGTGTGGAAGCTGGTTAAGCATAGCCTTGATGGCTCTCGAACGAACTGTAGAAACAATGTAGCTTTGCAGAATTTTTTAGAGTATCCAGTGAAGCAGCCTGGAATCTAAGCTGTTAATTCACTATAGGTGATCAAAATGCTTATCTTTGAAAACCACTTCTCTGTTTGGTGGGTTACTCTTTTGGGGCCATTTCTTTATGATCTTTGTTAAATGGAGTTTTCATTTTGATGTTAGCTTATGTATAATAGTTAGGATGAAAGAAGATATGTAATTGAAACAAAACCATTGGACTAAAATGTCAATAATTGAACATATTTATGTTTGATTATTTACATTATGGAAAGATGCAATTCTAGTACTTTGTTAGGAAACTGCATTAAAGCAGTTCTGCCTTGTATAATCTGTAAGTACCTATTAAGACAAAATACTTCTAAAGATACTTATGAAATGTATACATATTTTTTCTTGCACGTTACAAAGGAAATACGCAATTGCATAACACAGGTGTTCAAACTTTTTAATGTATTTTTTTCTTTCTATCACGAGACACTTGAAACCATTAGGTATAGCTCATTTCATTCTATCTTAAAACCCTTCTGTTGTCTAGAAAGCTAATACCGGTCACACTGGACCTTCAGAGTAATTGGACCCACAGTCCCCAATGATGTTTGCGCCACATTCAAAATAGCCATGTCATTGTCACTTAACATGTGAGCCTCTTTTTAGAACTAAAATGGGTGTGAAAGAATAAAATTCCGTGTACTGTAAGTATTCGCAGTAATTCTAGTAGAATTAGCTATCATAACATGTTTATTATATAATGAGCTGGCATGACACAGAAATATATTTTGTGTTTGTATGACTTTTATTTTGAATAGGTTAAATATGGTGCCACTCCATATATAGAGTGCTTTTAAAAAAATTTTAAAAGAAACAAAAAAATAAATAAATGAGTGAATGCAAAATAAGCAACTGTGCCTTTTATACCTGATGTTATGGTAAAAAAAACGGTTGTTGGGTTTGGACAACGAGGGGAAATGGGCTATTCCCAACTTTTTTGATCCTGTATATTGATCCATGTTTATTTTCTGAAAATAATAAATAATATATTAAAAAATTGCCTTCTGACAAACTCAGATAATGGACCAGTCTTAAATACTGTTCATTCACACAACAAAATTAGAACACTGATATGGGCTGCTTAATTCTGACTAGAAGGCTCAAGAGCATTTATTGCAGTAGTAACGCAGGAAGATATTTTCAGGGGTGAAATCAGCCCATCTTGCAAGATAAAATATTGATTTAGAATTTCCATTCTTTATTTACTTTTTGTTGTTAATTTTCTTGTAGCTGCTGTTTTGGTTGTACAATATACAAACCATACTTGTTTTCTGTACACAAGAATCTCCAGTGGACTTTGCATGCACTATACATTAGGACACATTTATAAATTAATGAGTAACTATATAAATTTATGTGTTTTACAAAGTCTGTAGCTTCAGTCTAAAATCATTCTGAAACTCCAGATACCCTTTCTGTATGGTTTGCGACTGGCCTGCTGCCTGAGTTTCAGCAAACAAGGGAGGCATTATTTTTATGGAAAGAGGAACTGAGATGGTACTGAAGACGTCTGGCTGAGAGGCACCCTAGGAAGCTGTTTTGTAAGAGAGTAAAGTAGAACACACAGACCAGGAGAAACTGCCAAGAATCAAACAGCCATTCTAAAATAATCATGAGAAATCTAAAGACCTGAGTAGTTTTAAGCCCGTATACTGTTATCAGTGATAAATACAGAATGTGTCCTTAGGAGAAAAAGAGAAAAAAAAAAAAAAAGTGAAGATCCTGTGAACACGAATACTGTAAAGCTTGTCAGTTGTGACCCAGGCAGAAGTAATATGTAACATCTGGAGGAAGGCATCACTTTTCCAGCTACCTAGGGCTTACTTTCAGAGGACTTTTCCTACATTTTAAAGCACTTGCATTCAGTGTGGTACGATCTGTTTGTAATGTTAATCATTGACTATTGTTCTGCTACTTGGATGTTGATAGTGAAGCAGAGAACAATTTATCATCGTTTATTATGAGTCACTATGCACGCAACTATGCTAAACATGGCGAAATGTATTAAACACTCGTCCAACTATTTATGAAATACTTTACATAATTTAATTTGCTTTTGTACAGTTTTATGTAAATAAATTGCTTGTCATTTTTGTCTCTGCAAATTAAAATATAACATGGTCAAATGGTTTCACACTTGTAAGTGTACTTCTCTGTTGACAGGTAATTCAGTTTTGATTGGACAACCAGTGGATGGATGCATGTACCAGTTTGATTTAAAATGGCTTGATTTCTGCTAAATTAAGATAGAGTAAGGAAGATGATGCTGTGGGAACTGTTGATTTGGGGGCAAGCGTGTAACTGTCATAATACTTTTCCTTATAATGGATGGAACTTAAATTCTTTAGTTTTATCAAAATAATTCCGGAGACAGTTACCTACCTGGCTTTTAAATCTTAAATGTAGAAGAAATTATTATTATGATTGTAAAGGTTAATTGTTTTTCAGAGAATGTTCACATTTTAGATAAAATTAATTCTAAGTCAAAATGTATTCCTGTAAAAGCAAGGTTTGTTTTTAATTGAAAACAATGACAAATTCCAAAAAGTTAGAGACTTAAAGGCTCATGTGAGATGTAGAGAAAAAACCTGACACACACACACAAAATAGAATTTTTACCTTGCTCATTTTTCTTTAGTTGATCTTTCTCTACTTGTTATACATTTTCTAATAATTTTTCTTTTTTAATTACTCCATTTGTTCTTGATATCAGATTATGCACCTAACTATAATGGTTATATTCTTTATTTATTAAATCAGTATCTAAGGAAGCAACTACTCTTCTCCAACCCAACTCAGAGACTTCAAAGAGAAAAATTATTTTCTATACAGGGTGGGACAAAAGTAGGTTTACAGTGGCCCATGTGGAAAACAATACAATAATTACTACATAAGAATTCAACCATAAACTCTTCCATACTCAGTGCTGTAGACCTCCCTTGGCCCCACCCTGCGCATCCCAGTCAGTGACGAGAAATTTGTGTGCCATCTCTCGACAGTACTGCTGAAATCTGCCCGTGTGGCCCATAGACATAGACATTCTGAGGAAACTTGCCTTGAAGTTTCTCTACCGTTTATTTCCTCTCTTGGATAAAAATGCAAAATTCGTTTTACAGAATGACATATTCTTTTTAAAATCAAAGACATCCTTGTAAACTGTTTGTGGCTCCAGCCTTCCTTCTCTAAAGAAGGAATTAAGAGTGAGCACGGTAAGAAAGGCTGCTACGAGTTGTAAGGTGGTGAAGAAATGATGTGAAGAAATGAAGAAATGCTTTCATTTGGCTTCTGTTTTTCTGGTGGTGAGAATCAAGCATCAACACATAAATCAATGAAACTGCATAAAATGAAATCACTATGTCTTCTTGTAAATTCTCTATGCAGATTTGGCAAGCATTTCTCTTCACCCTGAAACTGCACTCTTAGATTGAAATATTTTTGGAAAAATCTTAAAAGTAAAAATACACTGGTACACTTTAGAACAAAGATGGACATGAAGCAGGCGAACAGAGGTTGCAGTGTTACTCCCAAGGTGTAGGTTTGATTATTCTACCATCTCCCAGTGGGTGGCAGAGTTTCATCTAATTACCTAGAAGCTTTACTTACTGCAATGATCTGGTTACGCAGTGTCTCACGTTTATAGTGCCCATGATGGTCTACAAATGGTTTTGTAAGATTTATCACAACCTTCCCATAATACCTGCAATAGTAACGATAGAAACAGCTAGATGAACCATGTGTAAAGGTGGATTTTACTTTCGTTAAATAATTTCAGATTGAGTAAAAATTTGAACACAAAGTTCTACCATGTGAACATTCTCCCTCTACTAGGTTGAGTACCAGAGGAAACATTTTGCATGATGTACCAGAGTGACAACGAAAAGGAACGCTCCCCAATTACCTGCATGAAATAGGCATCTGGTAAAGCGGGAATTGGGAATTGGGGGGAAGGTTCCAGTTACACAGCTAGGCAGGTGCTTGTCTTTATGACACGCCCTGGCAAGCACTGTGGTTTGCATGGGATTTCTGCATGCAAACTGGAAATCCGGAAAATAGCACGGTCTGATTTCTTCCCCCTAAGTACTGCCCACCTGACCTATCTTTGGGGGGGACTTCGGTTGGGTGAATAGTATAGATTTGGGGACTTGAATAATCACAACTGACAGTGCTATCAATATTAATCAGATAATTACAGAATTCCCAAATTTAGTTTGAACAGGCTGATTTCACAAAGAAATCTGTTTTTTGAATTTTTGTCTTGTCTCTGTGTCTTTTTTTAAAAAAATATCTTTTTGGTGTTGTCACCTCAAAGCCCTTTGCCAGTCTCTGAGAAGTTATTTGCTCTGTTTCCTCCCTTTCAAAAGCAAACCTAGTTTTTCCTGGAGGAAGTGGGATGTTAGGGGCTTAACCACAGAGTAGAGAATTTGCAACCCAATCAGCTTTATCTTAATAGGAATTTACAGTATCACTCCTTCAGCTCTGAGGAAGCAGAGTGAATAGACACTGAAGTTACCTTTGTTTCTGTTCTCTTATCTTTTCCCCTCCTCAAGTACTTGTTTGTAAACAGCATGGAGGGAGGTGACTAACCAAGATAGTAAAAAATGTCTGAGCTGCAGAAAGTGAGGGAAGGGTATGAATGTAAGATATGAAAAGCTAGAAATACATGCTCTCAGTTAAGCCTGACTTTATTTTTCTCCTGCTGTGTTGCTGTTAAATGTAAGTTTTATTCATTGATTGAATTTAATAGGTGTGACCCACACAGAAATCATTTGGTCTATTCATTGAACTTTTGGAGGAAATGCAGACGTTTAAATGCTCATAAGTGTAAAATTTGCCCCCAGCACTCTCATAGGATGCCAAAAATATTGTGGTTTACTTCTGATGTTCAGGTTTATTGCATTTCATTGAAAGTTATTATTCAAATGATCTATGCCAGAAAAGCCATAAGAAAGGTGTATGAGGTTAACAGAGGAATGCCAGATATAACGTTAGAGATTAAAGTGTGTTTTGAAAAAATAAAAATGTTAATGTGCCTAATCTTAAAAAATAGTCCACTAAGAAACACCTGACTATCAATCTAAACAAAAAGAGATAAAAATAAGGTGTTTTATTTTGTTAATTTAATGGAAATTACATTATAATTTCCCAGACTTATTAAAATTAATAGTAATTTCATAAGGTAAAGTCAGTTTTTTCTAAGAATGTTTTTTTACAATATTACATGGAATATTTTTATTGCAGCTTTATAGATGGTTATAAAAAATTGACCATGAATTTAAATCATTTTGTAAGACATTTATGAAAAGGAATTGAGGGCAAAAGTACTTTAAAAAGTAAGCAAATGAAGTAATATATGACTTGGTCATTTACTTAGAGTTTTAGTACCTGTCTTTCAGAGACAAACAGTTATCTGAATGCCTTTCCAGACTCCACAGTACAGCTGGAGTATATGAGGATAGGATTTCTTAAACTGGAGTTTGTGATCCACTGAGAGGCTACAGACTTTTAGAGATCCAGGCATTTTATGATAATTTTTTAAGTTTTATTAATATGATGATCAAAGTGATATTTCAGTAAAAATAGTTTTCAGTGATAACTCTCATTTGAGGTTGAATTTAATAGAATAAAATCTTCATTTAAATATCTTTATTTAAATAGAATAAAATGAAGTCAGTATCTATTGATTCATTATATAAACAAGTATGGTCCCTGGAGCCCAAAATGATTTTCATTTCCCTTCGTAAAGGTCCATATTTTACTCAGTAGTGAGAAAAAGCAAATCAGAGGGCTGGATAAAGAGCAAAGTGTCAGACAATGTACATGATTGGACTAGAAAATATCAATATATACAGAGGTTGACAGACTTTATCTGAAAGGGTCAGATAGCAGATATTTAAGGCTTTGCAATTCAAGAAGCACAATCAATGATATTATGTAGGTATTTAAATGACAAGAGAGAGAACACATTTACCAGATGTTTTTCAATCATTTAAATGCATAAATACCATTCTTAACTGAGGAGACATACAAAACCAGACAGCTAGATTTGATCCACGAATTACAGCTTGCTGACCCTGGTATACACCAAAACTATTTCAATTAACACTAACTTTAGAACCCATTGCTGAAATGCTTCTTCTTACACCTCACCTAAGTATGTACGTGTTGGCCCAGGACAGTGCTGATTTATGGCTTTGTCCAGCAAAGTCACTAATAATCACCCTCAATGGTTAGATTATGTGGTTCCCATAGTTATCAAGGTCATTCCTTCCCATTGGCCTGTTGTGTACAAATGTCATCCCCGGTTCACAAAGGTTACCTCTATCAGAGACAGAGGTCAGTGTGCACAGATCCTCGGGCAACTGCAAAAAGGCTCATAATTTTCTCAACGCAAAAATCATCATCATCCACTTCACAAAAAAATTAAAAAGAGCATCTTATTCTGGAAGTTCTTACTTTGGATTAGAGGTGGGGGATTTACTTTTTTCCCTGGGATCAAAAGCTTTAAACATATTTACATTTGAATGCCATAGACAACGGCTCAGTATACTATGTTAGGTAAAAAATAATATAAAGTTTCATATGTAGAGCATTGTATACATAATGCTCTATACATAAAATTATACACATAAAATAAGAAATGCTGTGGTGAATGTAATACATTCCGGGAATGGGGTGACTTCTTTGTTATATTTATGTTTTACACATTATATAAATGAACATGTTTTACATTAACAGTATAAAACGTGACCACATAGACGTATTCTCAAATTATAGGTAGTTGAGTGAATAAACTAAAAAGTAATAAAACAAACAATTTTCACCTAATATAATACCTGCAAAGGAATATACATTTTAAAAAGTCTCACATTGTTATTTTAGTGTGATATTCGATATTAGCTATTTCTTATCCCAGAGTACTGAATATGATACGGTAAATAACTTCAAGTTTGTTGCTACCAAAATGATGCAAAAAAATTGTGTCAAGGCTAAATATGAACATTGTTAAGCTTCTAAATCTGAAGTGTATACTTTGAGGAAAGTAACATGCAGAAAAATAATTATCAACAACCATAATGAACTTATTATCTAAGATTTGATCAACTTAGATAATGTAATGGGTGCTTTGTTATGCAAATTGGATTTTTTCAATGTGAACTCTCCAACATGACCATTTCTGAAGCTTCATTTTGGGAATTATTGTAGATGTTGACTTTACAATAATACTCAGGACCAGTTTTTTTTAATATTTTTATTTTTTATTTTTATTTTTTATGCTTACTGTTCCCACTTTTTTTTTTTTTTGCTTTCCCCAGCCCCACCCTCTCCCCACCCCTAGCCAATCCCCACATTGTTGTTCATGCCCATGGATTGTGCACAAATGGTCTTTGGTTAATCCCTTTGCCATCTTTCATCCCATTCCCCCCACTCCTTTCTGGTAGCTGTCAGTCTGCTTTAGGAACCTTAGCTTCTGTGACTATATTCTTCATTAGTTTCATGTGTTCATAGCATTCCATATAAGTAGTATCATGTGGTATTGTTCTTTCAGTGACTGGCTTAATTCACTTAGCAAAATTTCTTCAGGTCTATCCATGCTGTTGCAAAATGTAAGAGTTTCTTCTTATTTACTGCTCTGTACTCTTCCATTATGTAAATGTACCACAGCTTTTTTATCCACTCATCTACTGATGGGCACTTAGGATGTTTCCAAATCTTGGCTATCATAAATAGCACTGCTATAAATATAGGGATGCATATATTTCTCTATTGGTGTTTCAGGAACTTTGGGGTATATTCCCAGAAGTGGGAATCATGGGATCATAAAGAAGTATGTTTTTAATTTTTTAAGGATACTCCACACTGTTTTCCACAGTAGTTGTGCCAGACTGCATTCGCACCAACAGTGCACTAGGGTCCCCTTTTCTACACACCCTCACCGACATTTGTTGTTTGTTGATTTATTGATGGTAACCATTCAGACTTTTAATTTGCGTTTCTCTGATGATTAGTGGTGCTGAGCATCTTTTCATATCTCTATGTGTCATCTGTGTGTCCTCTTTGGAGAAGTGTCTATTCAGGTCTTTTGCCCATTTCTTGAGTTGTTTGTCTTCCTGGTGTGAAGTTGTATTAGTTGTTTCTGTTAAACCTTTAAAAATGAAGCTATTGAAAAAGCTACTATAAAAATCTGTGCCTGATCTAAGAAACAATTGACTAAAATAATCGAAGGAAAGACAAGGAAAATTCTCAGTCATAAAGGATGGGAACTGTCAATCCACGGATAGTTTAAGAAATAAAATCAGCAATTGAGGATGCTACCATATTGGAAAAATTGCTTCAAGGCTATAGATGCCGTTGGCAAAGTGAGGGTGAACAGTGTGAGCAATATAGCCCTTATTAAAAAAATGTATTCTTCAGTGAGCCATCTTTTTTGTAAGACGAGAACCATGCTCCTGCTCTGTCCATTACTGGGATCCACAGAGAGGTATTTAGTACACTGCCTGTTGGTGTCTTTCTTTAAATTGCCTGGAATACCCCTGGCTCATTTTTTGCTATTTTCTCCATCTTTTATTAGATAAAAACAAACAGTATAGCGGCCGATTTGATTTTTCTCTCTGCTTAGGATTGATATGTGCTTCACAGCCCGCATTTGTTATCCGCAGGTTTAAAGGCTCTAAGTCATCAGAGAAACAGTCCCACTTGACTATAAATGTAAGTCGGCCGATTATGATGGTAGTGTCATAGGTGCAAAAATAATCTCCCCGCTGTTGTAATCAGGCCCAACACTGACAGAGAATCGTGCATTGCTTTGGTGTTTCAGTGGAGCTGAAAGCACCGATGTATACGTAACTTTTCAAGAAGGGCAGTAAAATATGTAAAGGGAAGGCTATAGTGCTCAGGTGTAATTTCAACCTGAATTACACATATAAAAAAAAAAAGATGATTCAGGATAGTGGATTGAAGCCAAATTACCAGAAGTTAATTAGGAAATGACATTTACAATGCTTATTTTTATCAGAATCATGAAGGAAAGACCTTGATCTCTGTACTACTTGCTCCCACAGCATCATGGTAAAGAATTCCCAGAGCTATTATTCCTTCCACTTAGATTTAAAATAACCAGCATAGAGGAATCTGGTGGGACATATTTATTTTGCCCACGCTATAGTCCACTTCTATCTAGAAATGTCTAGATATTCCCATTAGCTCCAAATGTGTTTTTAGCTGTAATTTGACTCAATTTTAACCAATATGTAAGTTTTGGTTATAATTGTGTGAGGCACAGAATAATTTCTAAAATTCAAATCAGGAAATGTATTTAAATTGCAGCTCGAAGATGTGATGCTACTTCTCAATCTTCTGCGATTGTGCAGGGGAATGACCTTCTGGAGGCGTCATCTCGTAAAATTGCCATTTCCATGCTGGCTTTCAAAGGCGTTTCTCTTCTCTCAATAGATCTCAAATCTATTAGGGCAATTGAAGTTAGAACAAAATTTCTGAAACTGAATCACATCCCTGCAGAAAAGTTGCTCATATATCTTATTTCCCCTCAACTCTTTGACTTTGTGCATTTCCTCCAGGAAACGTGGATGTAACTTATTAACCTAACAAAATTGTATGAGGTATGTCAACAGAACTATGGATATTTAGGATGCAGCAGTGAACAAGGTATCTGTGGTCTCTTTTCTTGTAGAGTTATAATATAGGTGGGAGGTCCCTGGGGGAGGGGGTAAGGAACATTGTTAAGAACCACACAGCACTTGATACTTGGTACATTCAAAGATGAGAAAATAAAAGTTGCTCAGGATAACTGGTGGGAATTTATCTTATATTTTTCGCAATAGGCACAGCCATTCAAAGAGCCATCCAAGTTTAAGAATAGGGATGAGGGTAAGGAATGAAGACATTTCCAGGCAAAGATAACTGTGTATAAAAAGTCTGGAGACTCTGAGAGAGCAGGGAAATTTGAGAATGGAAGAGGTTCAGGATGGGAAAATGATAGAGGAGTATGTATGCGAGTATTTGGGGGTGTGGAGTTTGACGGGGATAGTAGTAAAAAGAGAATGAATCCCAAAGTTTGTTCCCTGTTTCCCTTCTTGAAAAAATAATTGAATATTTTATGATTAAATAATTACATTATTTAATGCCCCTCTCTTTCAAAGGGCTGAGAAATTTTCAAGTTATCTTGGTAGTTCTGAGAACTAAGAAAGTTAATGATTCATCCCAGTATCTAAAGCACCATCTTCCATAAAACTGAACGGTTGTTCATCATACCACCCAGTTTCAACACTTTATCTCTCAACGGCAGTGGATCTGAGTGCCTTTATCTCCTTCTTGGCCAAAACTGTGACTTTTGGCTCGCCTCTGCTTCTGCCGCCATTCTGCTCCTGTGGCCAACAGTTGTGGTCTTCAGACGTGCTCTGTCCACTATGGTAGCCACTAGCCACGTGTGGCTACTTAAATACAAATTTGACTCGATTAGCATTCTTCAGTCTCACTTCTGTTGTGGTCTGACTGATTTAGACCTAGTGCTTGAGCTCATAGTTTGATGGTCATTTAACTGGCTGTTTTCAGGTTAATCACTGCAGCCAGTTGAGTCCATGGTGGGATGAAACCAATTGTGATCATTTCGCCACAAGGACATCCAGAAATCTGCTGCTTTTAGTGGCAGAAGAAGGCCACAGAAATCATATCATGCATATGTGTAATTTTTTCACCAAATATTTGCAACTGTGCTTATGGCTGAAGATACAAAGTTAAATAAGACATTCTCATAAATTCAGCAAGTATGTTCATAGGAACATTGGCAATATAGTTACAAATATCACAGTAGAGAAATACATGTATACAGTTCATAATACATTAAAAAAACTGGTCTGACTTGGGCAGCTATGGCTGGTAAAAAAAAAAAGTTAATTCAAGGGCAACATGGAAAAATTAAGAGGTGTCAAATAATGAGAGGCAAATAAATTTTCCAAGCACAGGAACAATAATGCTGAAGGTTAGAGGCAAGGAAACAAAGCAATAAGAGGTTGTGTCTACATGGGTTCAGTGTTCCCAGAGCACAATGCGGAGGAGAGGCATGAGTCCCTTAATACAGCAGTCTTGCAAATGCCTTACTTCTTAATTCCTTTTTTTACACCCACACTGTGTATTATTTCATCTTTCCACCACACTGTTGTGACACATCACTAATAATGGGCATCATTACTTTCACCAACCAAGCATTCCTTCTACCTTCTTTTGGTAAAAATCATGTCAGTGTTCCTTTGCCAGTTGTCTGCAGGCCACATGTGGGGTGGGTGTTTCAAGTTTGCCAAGTTGATCCTCTCTTCAATTTGGTGGAAGATTCAACAAGAGAAAATGGTTCAACTTTGTCGATTCTGGTTGTGGTACCTGGGAGATTATTCCACAGTGTCTGCAGCCTAGAGCCCCTGAGCTGTTTCCAGAGAGTCCTGTAAGAGTTCACCTATCACCTGCCTTTTATTAAATGTTTTAATCCTAACACCCGCAATATGTGCTTAGTGACAGTGATGGAAGAAAAGTTTAAATGCCAGAAAGCAGATGCATATTCTCAGAGTTCTGTTCATAAAGTATTATCTTTCTGCATTTCTAGTTGTCTCTGCCCCAGTCACTTCATGGCCACTCTTTGCCCTAATTAGACATATTCACTGTTTCTGAAACTTGCCCTCTATATTTCAATCTCTGGGTCATGTTGCCCCATCCCCCAACACGTGCTCCCCCAAACCCTGTCCAAATCCTGCCAATGGTACAAGGTCTAAAGCAACCTTAGTATTTCTACCACTTTCTCTGATTATCCCAACTGAAAATCATCTCTCTATTCCATGAAACTCTGATTTGGGAGATAAATATAATTTCTTTATTTCTCATTTCCTGTGTAAGAGAATTTCATTAAAACACTCCTGGCTTCTTGCCCAACATCCCACTTTTCACAGTAGAAGAATGAATTGATTTATGGAGGAGGAACAGATATATGCCCATTTTCTTTCTTGAATCTGGAGGAGGTGTTTACTTATTTATTTTTAATCAGAAGAGCCCACAGGGGGTGATTTGACCACAGGGGATAATTATTTTTCATTTCCCTAGTGGAATATTTGCTTCTTGCATTTATTTACATCCCCACCCCCTAGGTCTTGTCAGGCTGCTAGAGCTAGAGCTGGAGCTAGAGGCGGAGACAAAGGCAGGGGCACAGGTGTATCAGCATCTTTCCATCTCTCTTGTTACACAGCAGCTAGTGAGAGAACACTGCCACACAGGGCTCTCAAAATCGGCAAAATGCTTACCATAATATCTTGTCTTTGCTTTTGAGGTATCTTTTTCATAATGAAAGTTATATTCCAGTACTAAAGAATTTCATGAGTGACAATGCAGTTATGGAATAATAGTCTTGGAAGTAATGGAGCACATTTTCTGCTAAATCATTCAACATATTTCAACAGTCTCAGCATTCACTAATGCACTAATTTTGAGTGACCGATTGCTGATTCACAGGTGTCTTTATTCATTGTTTATGAAAGGTACTATGATTTATAGTAATGCAAAAATATTAAAAAATGGGCCTTTCTTCAAGATTAGCTTCACTATTTATGATCTGCTTTGGCATAACTTTGAGTATGTGTTTAGGAATCTCTACTATATGAGAAATGTCACCCATCTGTAGTATTGCTTTGAGAATAATGTAAATTAATATATACCAGAATGTTCTTTACATTAAAATTCCTTAGAATCATTACCAATTAATATGTTCTGAGTTTTACATACAATAATCAATCAATATAATACACATATACCTTCTGCCTGCTCTTCTTACTGTGTTTTTCATGTAGCATCTAGATTTCTACATACATGATGGCATTAATAACTGTTAAACTGAAAATAAATAGCCATCTGCATGATTAGCTGTAGAACATTTTTTAAACTTAGGCGATGACTAAGAAGTTTATAATAAACATTAACATGTCCAGGTGAAATAGTAGACCGGAAGTTGTAAATACCTTCCATTAGACTGGCAGTCTGTGAAGAGCTAGAAAGGAGTGAGATTGATGGCAAGTGCCGTGCTCATGATGAAAATAAATGTACTTAGAATCCCATTTCATAAGCTACAGTATAAGTGATGTTCATTTGAATCAACTTGTGGGGCTAGGGGACCCATTTCTGGAAGGACTAAACTTTTCTTAACATGAATTTAATTTAATGCTTTAAGAATAATATGACCAATACTAAAAGCCACAATTATTTATCAACTATGCACATTCTAGGCTCAGTTTAATATCATCCCATCATTATGTTTACATAACTATATAAATTAGTTTCTACTAGCTTCATTTTTAGGTAGGGAAATGGAGTCTCAATTGAGTTAAATAAATTGTTGATTAACTGAAAGATTTTGGAATCCTAAGCCGTATCCGAGTGACTTCAGTGTGGATGCTTCTATGTGCTTAACCACCATGCCCTTCCACTTTTCAATGCAGACTTTCAAATCTGCTTCAATAATTGTGTCTTGTGCAGAGCATTGTTTAAATTAACTAAGCACATACTGTGAAGACAGAACAATAGTTCCTCAACAGTGACACTGTTAACATTCTGTCCCAGGCAAATCTGTGTTGTGAGGGGCTGCCCTGGGCATTGCAGGGTGTTTAGGAACAACCCTGGCTTCTACTCACTAGTTGCCAATAGCACCTCCTTCTCAGTCATTACAATAAAAATATGTCCCCAGACTTTACCAAATGTTCTCCTTCCCTCAGAGTAGGGGGTGCTAAAATTGCCCCTGGTTGAAACCACTGCTCCAGAGGGATGTGTGTTCTTTAATCTGGCCAAACTGCAGGCCCGAGTGTTGAGCGGTAAGAAACACATGCTTTGTGCTACCTTACTTAGTATGCACTGATGGAGAATCTTTGTGTGTAAACATAACGACACCTTCCTTTTTAATGCAGTGTGCCAATTAAGACCAAAAAGAATGTGGAGATTCTTTGTGTTGTGAACCAGAATCAATTTTATACACATACATTAAATAAATGACTATAAAGCAATCTCTCTCTTTCCTCTCACTCATCCTGAGCCCTCCTTTTCTCTTTCCTGCCTCACTTCTTTCTGTCTTCCCTCAGTTTCTCTCTCTCCCCTCTCTTTTCTTCTTCTCTCTTTTTGTCCCTCCTTCCCGCCTTTCTTCCCTCTCCTCTTCCTCCATTTATTCCTTTCTGCTTTTCTTGCTGAGACAGGTTGAAAGGAAACACTATCACTTTCAGTAGTACATGCTTTTTGACTTAGTCTTGAATATCCTAGTCACTTCAATAACTGAAAGAAGCAAAATACTTGAGTCTGTGAATTTGCCTGAAAACTTAGACTCTGGAATGACGCATATTGTGTTTTCTATAGATAGTTTTGAAAAAAATCTTTCAACAGGAAGTAACATACTGCCATTAAGGTTAAAATGAATCAATTGCTAAAAATGATATTTGGATTTAAAAATGTATCTGTACTGGTCTTGATTTTGTGTAGATAACATTTTCCTGATACTTTTACCTTCTTCACCAACATAAAATGAAATAGAGAGTTTTAGATTCGACAGTGCAATTCAAAACACTCACTAAATACAATAAACCAAGAAGTACCTCCTGGTTTAATGAGCCCTCCCCCTTTTATTTTTGGCACTACTGCTTTGACCCAATGGGAGCTCCAGGATAATCATAATGAAGAGAAAGGGTATTTTGTAGTAGGCAGTTAGACAGACAGAAGCAGAGCATGGACAATAGGCCAGGTACAGAAGGGCACCAGGGTGCCCGGGGGGCCTGGCAATGGGCAACACTGGGAAAACAAGGACCTTGTCCCTAGGGTGGCCTTTCCTCCCCTAGCATATTGCTGGCCCCTCGGGTTAGACCTCCGGATCCACCTTTGGTGTCACTAGTCAAGCAGTTCAGACCTTCCCCTGATATTTCTTCCCCTAGCGTGTGAATAGTCACGTGGTAGACGCTCTTGGAGGAAGAAGAGGAGGCTGAATAGTTGCCTCCAGGGACTCCCGCGCACCTTGCATGTACTCTTCCTTAAGCATCAACCCCTAGGGATAACATTTAGGCCACAGTTGTGTTGTATCTTCATGCCCAGAAAAGTAGCAAAACCAGACATAAAACTCCAAGGCTGACATCAGGACCAGCTGCACTGACTGACTAAGGAAACTCCCACCACCACCACCCTGCCCTGGTGCCAACCAATCAGGAGAGAGACTGTTAGGCAGGATAGATAGCAAACCAAAGCAGGGACGGAGACTGTCTCTCCCATTCACTCAGCAGTCCTGAACCTGGTCAGATAAGATTGCCAGATGTTCCAAGGTCACAAAAGAGACCGTGATAAGCACAGCAGGAGGGGAGCCTTTGAAACCTGTGTGTATCATTCCCATTACCTAAAAAAGAAGTCTTTGAAACTGTATGTTAATCCCAAGGTCTGGAAAAGGGAGGATGAGGGGGAGCCTGAAGGCTGGTTGCAAGCATAGAACCCCTAAAACTCCAATGGGCAAGGCACTCAGACTAGCTGGCTGCCCGCTTGCTGCTCAGCACTCAAGTGTATTTCATAAATAAACTCGCTCCCTGATTTCTACTATATTTCTGTCTCTCACCTAAATTCATTTTTTGCAAGTAAGACAAAAACTGAGGAGAGAAAGGCCCCTAATTTGGGTCTCCCCTATGACAAAGACCCTGCCTCTCAAAGGACACACCTGGAAAGCTGATGAATATTCTATGGAGATCATTCCCTGGGGCCTCCCCTAAAATCCTTACCCCTAAAAGCCCTTAGGACCGAGGACCCAGTGTGTTCTCCTCCTTGGGAGCACCCCTGCCCTACACCTTTCCCATGTCCCCTCCCTCTTCCCTGCCCAGTCATGTTACCTTTATTCTGCTCTCTCCTAAGCTACAAGGAACCCTTCTTTTACCTTTTTAACTTGTTTCCTGAGCCCATTTCTTCTACTGCTCATTTATTCTACCTCTGTGAGTTTCTAAATAAACTTTCTCTTATAATTTGTGTCCTGACTCTGAATTCTTTCTTAGAATTGAAGAACCAAGGTTCCTGGACTGAGGTCTAGTCTGAATCCAGTGGTCTAACACCCGGTACTGTTATTGTTGCCGACACTTTGCCCCTGCATTTTGACGTGTTTTCTTATTTGATGAAGACACTAACAGTTTTTAAGTGATAAGAGGAATCCCTGTGCAGTGAATTCAGGTAAGTCAAAGGGCAAGAGCCAAAACTGGTTAGGAAACAAAAATAATGAAATTTAAAGTTAGAAGAATATTTTGTTCACTATTGATTATCTTAGCTACTTTCCCACTATATTTTTTTAAAAGACAAAGTAAATGTGACTGTCTTGTAATAAAATCCATAAATAGATTTTAGAAAACTATGCTATTTTCTGATACTAATTGGAAATCTTAGCGAGTTATGAGGGAGAAACAAAAGTTGACATCGCTTACAAACATGTAAACGAACTCTTAGCTCTATTATTTTTGAATATGTTCTTCTCTCACATCTTTTAGTAAATTTAGGTTTAGAGGTATTTTCATTTATATCTTTGAGTTGAAGCAGAAGCAGACATGGCTCCTTCCTCTATACAAAGAATGACCAGCAGATTCTTCCTTGACATTTTGGGTAAATTACGTTTGTCTGTACCTACGCCATGAGAGTTGGCCACAGCAAGACTATCGCATCTGTGTAGACGTCCTCCACATGGAACTAACAATGACAGCTAAGAGGTGGAATGATGCCTCCCATCTTCATTTGCTGGGGGGGTAGGGGGAGGAACAGAGTCAATATTTACTTTCAAGTTTTCCCTGCTCCGCCCAGGGAGAAATGCATGGTGAATGCTCTTACTGCCAATGCAATTAATGATCTGCAAAGAAGAGTTTTAAACGACTTTCCAATGTAATCCCCATTTGGCTTCTCAGCTGCTCTTGGCTATTTGACCTTAATGTTAAACTTTTATCTTCCGCTTATTTTTCTTGATATTTGCATTTATTCAGTGGGTATGTCTGTCTGTAATAAAAGAAAGGTAAGTTTTGGACCTGTGATTATTTGATTATTTCTGGGTCTCTCTGCTGAATTCAATGACTGCCAATTTTCAAATTAGCATAAAATAATTTAGTGTATATATGCATATACATATATGTGACTTACAATGTCTGGCTCTATTCTAAAAGCTTTACTAACATTAACTTATTTAACCATCATAATAACCCTATGAGAAAATTACTTATAATCATCTTCCTTTTCAGGGAAGGAAAATGAGACACAGAGTTTCAGCGAGTTGCCCGAGATCACCTAAAAGTGAGCTATAAGCCCAAACCCAGACCATTGGCTCCTCAAGTTTGTCCCCTTCACCACTATGCTCTACACCCTCATGGATCAGCGAGGGCGTATTCACTCCAGCTCTTCAGACACAGATGGATAGTCGACCGTTTCTACCTACTGTCTCAGAACCTTTCTGTTTTAATCTTTCCCAGAGGATATGTTTATTCATTTCAGAGAGAGAGGAAGGGAAGGAGAGAGGGAGAGAAAGACAAGGAGAGAGGGAGAGAAAGACAGAGAGACATCAGTGTGAGAGAGAAACATCAACTGGTTGCTTCCCGTACCTGCCTGACCAGCAATCAGACTTGCAACCTAGGTGTGTTCCCTGACCAGGAGTGAAACCCCCAATTTTTTGGTATACAGGATGATGCTCCAACCAACTGAGCCATCTGGCAAGGGATGGAGATATACTTTCTAGTGATCTGGAAGAATATCTCCTGAAGAAAATGCTTCCCATAAATCAGAGGCATCTCATTATCTTGAATAATATAGTGGCTCTTTGGAGGCCAAGGGGAAGCTGAGTCTAGAGGTTGTCCCAGGTGAAAACAGTACATAGCTAGGTGGCAAAGCATCTTTGCAAGAAGCTTTAAATAGTTCTGGAGATTCTGTGAGCACAGTGTTTGGCCTACTTAAAACTATGAATTTCTGTGAATTATAACTTCTATGTCTGCTGGTTTATAATTGATATAACTCAAATTCTGAAGCTGAGATTCATAAAAAATTAAGATATAAGGTATACAAAAAATAAGCCCAAGTCAATCAATATGAGTAATCAAATCTCAAAAATATTTGTTAGAAGGTCAATTTGGGGATGATAAGGACCTCTCTTAAACATAAGCAAATCTGAAGTAAGGATAAGCTAAGTAAATAGCTTTTTTTTCCCAAAGGTTGTTATATTTTTATTTATTTTTTCTGAGTTTTAAAGAAAACCTGGGGAAAAACCTGGGATTGAACTATTGCTAGATAACCAGTCTTCCAGGTGAAGTAGAACTGATTGCACGATTGATAATTTGAGGTGAATTTGATCATGAATGATGTCAATGTACTAACTAAAAAAGAAGGGGGAGAGGGAAGTCAAGGAACATGAGTAGAGGACTCATGGGCACAGACAATGGGGGCGATAGACTGTGGGGGTAAGGTGGGTGGGGCAGGGGAGAGCAACAGGGGGAAAAGGTAGGTCAACTGTAATTGAACAACAATAAAAACATAAAATTAAATAAAATACTAACTTGAAGAGGAGAGGTGTGATTTTCCTGTTTTGTAGTCTCTAAGATGGGTTCGATTGGCCATTAGGATCAAGAAAATGGACCAACTTTTCAATTGGATTCTGCACTCCCAAAGGATAGACAGCATGTCCACGTTATTCAGCATTATGTCTCCAAAAACTGGCCAAGTTCATGGCACATACTTGATGCCCATGTGACAAGAAAGGAAGGGAGGGAGGATGGAAAAAAAAAAAGGGAAGAAAGAAGGGAGGGAGGAAGGGAGGGTAAAAAGGAGGGAAAGAGGTAGGAAGGAAGGAAAGGGGGAGGGAGGAAGGAAAAAAATAAGAAGGGAGGGAGGATGGAAGGAAGCAGACTTTTAACTAATTTACAGAAAGTGTTATTGAAAATATTGTTTTTAACAATCTATTCTCTAGTATAATCTTCATCCAAATGAATGGCCTTTAAATGTAAACATGTTCAGAAATTTTCACCTGTTTTAGAAAAAAACAAATTTACAAAATTATTTCTCTACTCCAAACTTTTTCTTCTGTTGTCTTTTAGAAAAACCACTTTCCTCAAAAACAGCTACAGTCATCTATAATTTCCATGGCAGGGGGAGGGAGGGACATGCAAAATCACTGCCGTTAAACACAATGCTTTCTTCCTTTTTAAATTAGGTCTGAAATTGTAGCTCCTAATTAAAAACTAAGGGAATAAACATGGGTTACAGATGAGAGCTACAAAGACAATAAATACAGCAGTTTGCAACTTAATGAATTTTTTTATCTGGGCTTTCAGAAAGTTCTTATTAAGGTTTAAAACCAAATTTGAGTTCCTCCATATTCCAGGGAAAATTCCATTATCTTATCCCGTTCATTCAACTCTTTAAGAACATTAGAGCATGCCCCAGATCCTCATCTGAAGATTTGTTTAAGGTTTTTACAGATAGTTTCTGTCTTCTAAGATAGAGGCTCTCTCTTTTTATGATTAGAGACATTTAAGCAAAAAAGATAATAGGCAAAGTCTTTGAGTCCATTTTGCATTCATGAGATTTTTCAAGTCCTTTAAAAAGGAAGCCCATCTTCTTCTCATCCCAGCAGGACTAATGCTTTCCTGGGCTGTGGTCACAAACTCCAGGAAAAAAAAAAAATCAAACTCTTAGCTTTAGATGTTTTACATTGCTACGCCACTGCTGGAGTTCTTTTTCAAAAGCTTGATCGGGACAGGACGTGTTTTACACAAAGTGTTCCTGTGAAAGGCAGTGGGTGGAGTGGAGGGGCTTTAAGGCTCACACGGGAACAGAGTTCAGTTACCCTTCCTCTGCTGGCCTCCGGGCACTTCACCCGAGTTATTTATAAATAGATACAGTAGACGTCTTGCTGTTTTGAGTGAGTGTCTAATTTTAATTAGGTAAGGGCTATAAGCATTTTAATTATATATCCAAATCCATCAGCTGAGATTTTCCCCCCTCAGAAAATAAATGTAATTTGATTTCTTCTTCACTAAATATAAGGGCAGTAAAATCTTATGAATAGATGTTTAGCTCACGAGATTGAGATCTTTTAGATAGGACGATAATATATGCACTGATTATTTTCTCTTAAATTTCTCTAAGCTGATGAACTGTATGAAAGTAATGAAGTTAAACGATTACGTGTTCAGGATGGTGCAGTTTTCCAGCGCAGAAAAGGAAAAGAGTTTCTGGATTAACGCCGGTGACCTGAATTAGAGCCTCTTTTTCTCTCTCGCCTTTTACATTCAGTATTTAAAAAGTGTGAGTGTGTGTGCACGTGCGTGTGAGTGTGTTTTATATGAGATAAACTGAGAAATGCGCTGAAATGAGTGGCGCTGTCACACCACCTCGATATACCCGGGCCTCTGGTGTCTGTCACTGGGGATGCAGTCAGCGATGAAACTCAGGTGTGAGAGCAGGAGAAAAGATCTTGGATGGAGTGGACACTGTGGGCCCTGCCTTTTTCAGAATGTCTTTCATATGTGCACATCACAGCGTTTTCCACATATTTTTAAACCAATTTCCAAAGCGGGTAGCGATGGGTGGTGAGAATCACGGTTATAAAGCCCAGCTCTTCTACTCCTTCCCAGGGGCCTGAGCCAAGCTTTTTAACCTGTTGAAAACTCTCCCCTCTTTTTTTTAGCCCACAATATGGACACTATCTACTTGTGGTTGTTGGGAGAGTTGTAAAGAATACAAAGTGGCTTCTGGCATCAAATAAGTTCCTGTTAAATGGTACTTATTATCATTTTATCATCTTTGCTTTTCAATTATTATTTTCTCTCTGTCTTCTTTCCATTTGCTTTTATTTCCATTGGCTCAGCCCAGACAGCTCACATGTAATTAACAAAAGCTTTTTACTCTTTTCAACAGTAGTTACTAAACATCAGTTTGAGTGGTCTGAGAGAGTCTACTTTATTCTTCTACAACGTGGTAATCTGAGATGCTAACGGAGTTAAAATTAAAGTACAATCTTCAGGAATTTTTACAATAAATTACAAAAATATACTTAACCTCCAGATTTATTGCTTAAGGCAAATACTTTGGCCACATTTTTTTGAAGACCCCAATTAAATAATCTATATGTTGATCCATTCTTTTACAAACTTTATTGGATGCATCTTAAAAAGGTCAAGTGTTTTTATAAGTCAGCATTTTCACATTCTTTGTGTGCCTCTGCGTATTTGTACAATTCCATTTTGAGGATAAGCATATTTTCAAATGACTGAGCATTCAGGTAAAAGCAAATGTGGCCAAACAAACCAAGTGGAACCTAAATTAATTGAGATCTGATTTAGAGTGAGATTTCATTTAACTGAGAGTCTGAGATTTCAGACTCTTAAGGGTTTTTTTTTTTCATGTATAGCTAAAGTCCCTCTGTATGATGGTAATCATACTGCAATGTTTAAATATACCAGATCAACATCTTGGACACCTTAAAATTTATACAATGTTATATGTCAATTATATTTCGATAAGTAAATAGATACATAAATATTTTAAAAATAAATAAAGCTTCCATGCATATAGGGAATGGAGAGGGATATGGTTTGGAAGGGACAAAGACAGTCTGGGCATTCTCCTGGAATAAATATTATAAATTTTATGACACTAATTTTAGAAGACATCTATCTTCTTTTTATGGCCCAATTCAAGGAGCATCTTTCTGAAACTACCCTTAATTAGTAGTGAAGACTCAATTGCTCTTTCATTCAAATTCTTCATATTTTGGTTACAATGCTTATTCAATATATTTTAGTGAACCTGTTTGACTTGACTTAGTCTCCTGTACGTAAGTGATTGTATTTTCATTTTCCTGTTGAGGAGGGCTCCCAGCCTAGAACAATCCCTCTGTGAATAGTGGTTTGTCTTGTTGACATTGTAGACGTAGGTGTACTGTTTTTCTTATAAATTGATATGCAACCTGTCCTCGGAGGGCAATTCTGTAAGTACCCATTGTGGACAGTTTTACAAAACTGAAGAATTTGCCCAGGATTTTATAGATTAGCATGAGTTATGGATTTAAGAATCATTTTACCAGGACAAAATTGTAAGCCAATTTTATTTACATAACTTCATGTTCCTTAAACATTTGCTTCTGTTAGTCCAATATATTATGCAAGCAAATAGAGGCATTTGGTTAAAATTCCTGAACTGAATTGTGTTGTTTCAATTTTTCTCTTACTTGCAGCATGGGTATGTGCTCATAACAGAGTGGAAGAGTCCCCCTAAAGTCCTCCAGTCACCTCCTGGAGCTGCTCGCCCAGGTAAAACCACAGGCTGCTGCGTTTTTCCACAAGCTCCCTTGAGTGTAAAAACACTAAAACATATCTTATTTGGGGACTTTTTCACGTTCTGTGAAATCATTCATGAGAGCGCACAGGCCCTTCTTTGTAACTGAGGCAATTAGATTTACTTGGAGGGGTCTGTGACTATACAAAATCAGGGTAAGATCTAATTAAACCATTGTGTATGTTAATACATTTTGTCTGCCTTAGATATTTGGTGGATACTTTTTTTCTTTTTCTTTTTAAAGGATTTTGCAAGGATAAATGCATTCAATTAGCAGTGGGTAAATTTCCATGGGATCCTGTAACTGGGTCCCCATGCTCTGCACATAGACAGCGGAGTATTTATGAGCGGAATTTCATTTATGCTCTAAGTCAGACAAGCATCCATTCGTGCTGGCCCTTCTCCTCCTTCCCTCATGTGTGCCTGTATATGGACATGCATGTCTCGTGTGAAACATGAGAACATTGTCTCCACAGGTCGCCTAGTTTTTTAAGAGGTAGCAGCAATCATAACATAAGGAGATATTTGGGGATTCAGAGCGTGAATCAAGCCAAATATTTCATGTAATGCAGTATGTCCACATAGAGCTGAAAAACATAGCTTTTGTGTTTCTTGGAGTCCCTTAAATTGAAGTAAATTTAAAGTAGGCTGCAAGGTCAGTAGAGAATATTTCATTTTTATTTCTTTTTGTGTGTGTATGGATTCCCAGTTCACATAAAAGACGATCATGTGTGCCCTGTAATAGCTTTATTATATTATGCAACTTAAAGACTGATAAATTATGTATATAGAAAGGTAATACCAGAGGCAATTGCAAAGTACATTATTTTGGAGTAAATTGAGTGGTAGGAAGATCTGAAGCTATGTTAAAGGGCTGGAGGATGAGTTATGAAAACCACTGGTGGGCAAAGTGATGCTTTAGGGGGCTGTGAAGATGCAGAGGACTTCTCCTTTATCTATCATCTTATCATTTTTCAAAAAAATGTTTAGACTTTATATTTTTATTGAATTCATGTATTTTTCATTCACTAACTCATGTGACAAGTATATAGTGTGTCCTACCATGCCCCAGATGCAGGAGCTACAAAGGTGAGCAAAACTACTGTAATGCTTGTTCTTGTAGATTGTGCACTCAGTAAAAGCACACGCGAGTGTCTGTATTTGCAATGATGATAAGAGGTATGGCCAGAAAAACAAAAATAGAGGGTGATGTAAAAAAGTTAAAAAAAAAAAAAATTCTAGCCAGGCCCAAGGAGGCAGGCAATCAAAGTGACAGTTAATCTGAGATTAGATGACTGAATGGGAATTGATCAGGTAAAGGGGGGGAAGAAGAATGCAAGGATGTGGGGGATAAAATGGATTGAGATCTTGAAGCAAGAAGGAAATGGCCCATTAAAGGAACAAATTGAATTGAGAACCATATGTCTGGACTGTAGTAACAGCAGGTAAAAAGTGTGAGAGAGGATGGAGAGTTAACTATTAATGCGCCGTGGTGTCATTCTAAAATGGGAGAAGACAAAGTAAGTAGACGGTTTGCATGCATTCTGTTCTTTCTGAAGGACCCATCATACATAACAACCAATCTTGTCAATTGCTGGTTACCATTTCATAAAAATTTTCGAGAGCCCCCAGGCATACTACATCTCTTCAAGTTTGGGGCTACCTTTGTAATTAGGTATTTTCCTGCAGTCGTTTGTTAACCAACTTGTCCAGATACCAGTTTGCTCTGGGGACTATGCTACACGTTGATATAAAGAGATGGAGGGTACGCAGAACAGCGTTCTTGCCCTCTGGAAGGTTGTAACGTAGAGGGACAATGCTCATCTCTCTGTTCTGTCATATTGTTGAATGGACTTTCTACTTTAGAATAGGTCTTGGTTTACAGAACAATTGTGAAGAGAGTACAGAGTCCCTATGTCTCACACTCAGTTCCCACTGTTATTAACATATTACATGAATATGTAGATTTGGCATGATTAACGAACCAATATTAATGCATTATTGTGAACTGAAGTTCATACTTTACTCAGATGTCCTTTGTTTTTACCCAAAGTCCTTTATTTCTGCTGCAGCATCCCATTCAGGAAACCACACTCCATTTAGTCCTAATGTTTCCTTAGGCTCCTTTGGCAGCAAAAGTTTCTCATTTCTTATTTTGGATGAGTTTAAATATTTGAGGTGGTGTACTCAGGTATTTTGTAAAATTTCCATCAGTTAAGATTTGCCTGATGCTTCTTTCTTGATGGGGCTGAAGTTAGAGGTTTTAGGAGGAAAGTCACAGAGGGGATTTTTTGCATCACCTCACATCTAGGATGCCCGCTATCCGCATGATGTCATTGTTGATGTCGACAACTGGCACCAGGCTGATGCAGTGTTCACCAGGGTCCTCCACTGTGAAGTCCTTCTTGCTTCTGCACCGCACTTTTTGGAAGGGAGTGGCTAAGCACAGCCCACACTTAAGTACCAAGTACTTACGCTCTACCTTCTTGGAGATGTATCTTCATAAATTATTTGGAATTCACGTGCATGGGAAATTTATCGTCCCTTCCTTCCTTATTTATTTATTTATTTAATAATTTCTTTATCTCAGTATGGATTCATGGCTATTTATTTCATACCTCCAGTCCTAATCCAATACTACTTTAGCTATTTTGTCGCTCAAATTGTTACAACTTTGTTGACTGCAAGCTGTTCACTCCGTCCCTACTGCCGTTGAACTTAGCCCCAGACCCTCATCAATTCTACACCCCTCACCCCTACCTCCTTCTTACTTTCTGGCTTTAAAAGATGATTCAGACTCATCTTGTGTATTTGCTGCCTCGGTACTAGAATAAGTCCGTTCTCCGAGAACAATGTTGTTGTTTTGTTGCATATGTGTTCTTACGTACTTTGAACTAGTTCAGTTGAGGTTTTGTCATTTGTTTTCATCTTTGTGTGTCTTGGACTCACTCATGTTTAGTCCCATTTTCACTCATTGTATATTTGTTTCCAGAAATGAGTTAGTTCTGCAAATTTTCCTTTGCAGAGGTAACTATGTAGTTATGTTATCTTCTGTTTCTCTAATACTACTTTTATTGATTCCTATTATTTCATAGACACTATGATAAAAGGTTTTTTAAATCAATTATGTCATTAAATTCTCCAACTCCTGTTAATTTGGTGTCATTTATCAAATTTTTATAAGTGAGGAAAATGAGTCACAATGAGGTTAAGTAACTAAACCAAAGTCGCTCAACTAGAAAGTGGTCACTAGAAGACTTGAGTGATGGACTTGATCCAAAGCCCAAAGCAGACTCAGTCTTGATAAACAGCATGTCTCCTTAAGCTTCGTGTCTGGATTCCTTCACTATACATTGGTATTTCTGGTAAACACGGTTGATTCTTGATTCCCACAAGTTGTGAACTTTTACCTTTCAATTGTAGAGATTCACCCTGCTCTTTCCCTCTCTCCCATTTCAATAGCTGCTTCCTGCATTAACTGCTCAACTGACTTTCCTCCTGATGGAAGGCAGACTCCTTGGGTCTTACCTTATTAACCCCCCACTATGAACTCTTGAATATAGGCAAACAGACCATCTTCCTTTGAAGAGTCCACTGGATTTATTTCACATAAAAATATAGGTAATAACAAAATTAACAGAGAGATTTAAAAGTTTGTAAAATACTGATCCCCTCACAGAGGGTAACTTGAAGCCATGACTGGGCTTTGAAATCCAATCTCTCTTCTCCACTATCACCTAGGTGAAGTCACATCATTCTTTCCTTCTTGATTATGCCACTTCTGAGATGAAGTCACTGTAAAGTCCAGACAATCTTTCTCCTGTTTTAAACCAATAGGTAGAAAATGCAAGTCCTCCAGGTGAACCAGTGCTCAATTACCTAGGCCTCTGACCTGATTTGAAACAATTTCTTTGGAAATTTCCTCATCCTTTCCCATTTGAGAAACACAAGTTCTTACATTTCCAGTCAACCTCTATACTAAAAACTCCCACCCTTTCCTCTGGATTTTTGAAGTGTTCTGCCTTAGAATGCATGGCATTCCCTGAAGTTTATCTTCCCTTCTTCATGGAGCTAATTAGGTTAAGCAACCAGACATCTTTTTACTTTGCCTTTTGTCCAGCATCCTTCAAAGTATCTTAACACTGCTGTAGATCTCTCTGATTGCTGGAGACCAGGCCTGCTTAAGGTATGCCAGGAATGCAGCGTTTTGGGGATTTCCAATTGATAAAGTAGCTAATAGCAAAATTTTTATTGTATATATTTTCCCTTATGAGTCCTATTCAACTTTTAATTTTGATCTGAAGTTTTTTTCTTAGCTCACTCAGGACTGGAATTTAATAATAATAAAACATTCCCCCAACTCTGTTCATGGAGCAAAGGATTGTTTTGATGTATTATATTAGACAGACCCTGAAGGGCTAAAAAAAGTTCAGGAAATGCATATAAACAGACCAATAATCTTGAGTCATAAAAATCACCTGGTACATCTACCGCCCCAAGAAACTCCTGGCCCCTATCTCTGACCTAGACTTGGGTTGAGAATGTGCCCTGCTCCCTAGGGGTGTTGGAATGGAATGTGCCTCTTAACCCCAGACATATCTGGGTATGTCTGAGTGTTGGTGTATGGGTAGTCACATGTTTTTGAAGCTATTCACATGAATAAGAACATTTTTGGTTACAGACAGTAAATACAAAAGAGCTAGATTAAATCACCAGGAAGACTTTGAATTTGTTCTAAGTACATAGACAGGTTATGGGTTTTCTGTTTGTTTGTTTTTGCTGGTTTTGTTTTGTTTTGTTTTGTTTGGGGGGGTGGGACTCAAGGAAGGCAGTGCAAGAATGCAACAGGAAATTGAGAGACTTTCAGAACCAAAGTCTTTCTCTTCCTCCCTCCCTCCCACAAAGCTTCCTCTCCTCTTTGCTTCTTCCTGGGCATCTGCTTCCTTCTCTCCCTACGGGTCAGTTTTCCCTGCTTCTCAGTTCATAAGGAAACATGTGGCTCCTCATGTGCTTTTACATGGCTACTGTTAAGAGACTAACCCCAGCTGAGACTGGTATTTCCTGTTTTCAATTCTAAATCCCAAAGAGAAGAATCCCTGATTGGCTCAATTTGAATCATCTGCCCGCCTCACAGTTCAAAGCCTCAAAAACAGACTTGGCTTCCAGAAACCAATCAGGTGAGCCACAGTCTGGGCATATCATAGAAGCCATTCTGGGTAGAGTTGAAAGTAAAGGCATTGACAGATATTAGAAAGGAGAGTGAGTGAAAGTCAGAAAGGATTCCTTTTACACCAAAAATAGTAAGAGCAAACAAGAGACTCTGTCATCAATACCTTCTTCTCCTAAGGCACCCATATGAATGTGTGGTGAGTAGGCACCCATATGAGCGTGCGGCAACTAGGGAACTGACAATTGCTTGACTGATAAGCTGGCAGTGTTCCTGAAACTTGAATAAATGTGCTATGTCCTTTATTGCTAAATATAACTGGTAAACAATGCTGCCACAATTGCTGTGGGAGTCAAATCTGGATCTTTCAAAGGCACAGGGCTTTACCATTAAAACAATCAATACTTTATAATACACTGTAAATCCTCATTTCTAGATTGAGCTTCATGAAATATTGCACAAAAATTATGTGTGAAAAGGAAGAGAGAAAAACAAATAAAAACACGGTGAAAATATAATTTGATAAAATGATCATCTTGCTCCATTTCCTGATTTCACTATGTGATTTGATGTTATTTAGTGTGCCTGGAATTATATGCTGTCTACATAAATTTCATATAGCTAACGAATTGATTTCAGATAAAAATTAGATATATGTGTTTTTATTATACTAGAATGAATTACTTATAGAGAACTTTTAATGCTGTTGATATGTATTAATAATTCAAATTAGTGTATTGAATTTATATTTCTTTGAAATCAAAATAGCTATTAGAATCCTTACAAATACACTTTAACATATATTACATATAACATATACAAAACACACACACATAATTTTATTTGATTCTTGCACTGTTTTGCCTGTATTTTTTTTAGAAGATAATGCTATCTAATTGAGCTACACAACTAAAAAGTGGTAGAGCAAGAGGGCTTTTCCTTTTTTTCCCTCCTTTTATTGTATATATTGTACATTCATGTAATTTTTTTAAATTAGGACTTTTGTTAGAGCAGCTTTAGCTTCATAGTAAAGTCAAGGGAAAGGTACAGAAATCTCGCATTTACCTAGCCTCTCCAACTATCGCGCATCCCTCCATAGTGGCTCATTTGTTACAATGGATGAATCTACATTTACACACATATATAAATCTATATATCTATCTATATTAAAATCATAGAGTGAAGGAAAAACTAGCTTTTCCTTCACTCTATGAGTTTACTGTTGAAAACCAGCATAACTAATAACTACCAATCTACACACTGTTGGAGGATATAAACTGCAAATAATGTATAAGGTATGCAGATAAAATAATTCAACTTAGTTTTTCGCAAACCTATTTGGGCATTTATAGACAAGTGTGAACTAGTTTCTTAAAAGTTGGCACCATTTCTCTTATTTCAAAATTCACATATATTTGATATTTTCTAATTTCTTCTTTTGAAATACCCTTTGAAGCTTGCTCAACTCATTTAAATTCAATTAATCTTGGCATGTGGCCATTCTTAGCGAGTAGACTTGGTTTCTAGTAATAGTCAAAATTCATCTCCTGTAAGTGTTAAGCACTTAAATTAGAAAATTATTTTAAGACAAAATGTGTTGTGCCTCTAAATTAACCAGACGATTTCACTCCTATGGCTCACAATCCAGCTCTAAGAGCAAGGCGCCGGGATTGATTTCACAATGCTGATGAGAACGTCACTGAAATTATTAAATAAATGCGATGACCACTTTAAAAATAAACAACATGTATTTGGGTGTGATATTTATAATACATTTGCTTAAATTTGCACTTTCTAGTAGCCAAATCCACCTTACTTTAAAAAATGTCTTAGCTTCTTGCAAAAGAGGAAGTGTGAATGAGCTTTCCATCTTCACCTGCATGCTCTTCCTAAGCCCTTGAAAATGGGTCATTTATTTTCCCCCTCTTAGTGCTATTCCCCTTTTTAAGAAAACCTTTAATTCAGGGAATTGCTTGTTAATTTCTCCTTCTCCCTCTCCCTCTCCCTCTTCTTCCTCTTGCAGCTCTTTAGCCGGTGTGCTACACTGTGGCCGCAGACATCAGCTGTACCGGGAATTGGGCATGCTTGGACTTTTCTATAACTCTTGGCGTATAAAATTTGGATAGATTTATAGAGAATAAGTTAAAGGGAGTGGGTGCATGCTGCAGACACAACAATGAAAGGAGTTAAATCATTCAATTAAATCATTCAAATCAAGATAAATCAAATAGAAAAGCAAATTATAAAACATATCAATGTTCATGCAAAAAGTCCATGATGTACAAAAATCAAAATTTTAAATAAAAATGGATATCTGTTTGTTTGTTCTTTTGTTTCCTCTGCATTATAGTGCAAGGAATCACTCCTTTTTAATCAGCCCGAAGTTCCTGGACTGGGTAGATGTTATGTCTCCTCTGGGTGAGTTTAGGAGTGTTGATAATGTTGGGAAAACAGATTGAATAACGTAGGCTGTAATACATAGGTATATAGTCATATTTTTTTATTGTAGAACTTTTATTAACTTTTTCCAATTAGTTTTAAACATGGGAGAGTATTATATTTTGATAAGTGTACATAAGGAAGAACATTTTCTTCCAGTTCCAATTTTTTCTCACAGCTGTCTTTTACGTTGTGCTACCAAGCGCTGGTAGAGAGTCATGTTTTTAGCTCCTTGCAGGTTGTCTGTGTGGTATTCACAATCATCCTGTGTTATATTATATAATGGAGAGTCAGACAGTATTGTTGGTAGAAATCAACTTGAATGTCTGTTGAGACAAAACTGTAATCATTTGTTTTAGATTGATATATTCTTTCTGAATAATGTGGAAGTGCATAAAGGGCAGAAATAATGAGGAGGCATAAATATCGAGAGATAAATGCTGTGGTGCACCATTCTAAATAGAACGTTCTGCCTGCTCTCCGGTATTTAAATAAGTGTGCTGTTTATTCAGCACATGACCTGAATCACATTATTTACCACTCAAGTATTTGTGTCTACTGTGAATCTTGTTTTGGCTGTTTAGTCTAAAATGGTTTTCCTTGTTATTTCTTGTATACTGTATACAACCTAGATTAGCATAATCACTGTGATTAACATTAATTGAGGAGCAGAAATGAAAATGGTTTCTGAAAGCCATTTTCACTTCAGTTTGGCTGATATGTACAATGGTAAAATTTTGTCTTACATGAATACTCAAAGTGTGATATTTGACTTTAGTTCTAAATCTCTGAAACCTTAAGTGGGAGAATAAAATTTAGGGAATAGATGAATATACAAATATATACTGGACAAATATGTAGATGTGGTCTGTAAAGGAATATACATTGCTATATTAACATATTTACTAAGAAGCACTATAATATGGTAATCAGAAATACACAATTTATAACAAAGCTAAGACATTATCCAACCCTTTCTTTGTTAGCCATGTAACTCTAAGTTTCTGCACTGAATATCTCTGGAGCTCAGTTTTCTTTTTCTGTGAAATGTGGATAATAATGTAACTTACCTGGTAAGGTGGTTTCAAGACTTAAGTGAAATTCTAGAGGCAGGAGTTTTGATGTAATATTAAGCAAATGATAAATGTTTTCTAAATATCATCTATGCTCAATCACTTCTCTGATTTTTTTCTCTGTTTCATGGATTAATGTTATATCCTTGTTCATAGTTCTGCAATTTATTTCATACTCTTTATATTAATAGCTTTCATTGTTTATAATGTTACTGAATTTCTTAAATTTACTTTCCTTCTCACATCTGTAGAGAGGTTCTGAAATTCTCTATAGGTTTTCCTTTTTTCATTTCTATATGTGTTGTCCCATTTCTAATCCAAAATTACTGCAGTAAGAGCCCGGTCTTTCTTTGAAAGCAAAAATTATAGTGTGTGTTAAATTAAAAAAATGGCTTCCCATTATATGGTTCAAACAAATGTAAGTTGGATAATCCTACTGCAAAAATACAGAGTATCTGCATTCCAAAATAACAATTTGGAAGAGTAGGCAATGTAGTTTAGCATTAAGTGCTAATAAATATATATGTAATGTATATATAGTATATAATAATGTATATGAATTTATATAAATGAAATTATAATTTATGTAAGTAAAAATTATATATATATTTTTTTTTCAAAAGCTTAAAAAACAAAATAGTTAGGAAAGTAAAAATATCTTTTGGTTCGATTTTCCTAATAATCAGATTTCTTCTGTGACAGATACCAGTAAAGGAAGAGAAAGACAGTTGTCAGACTACTTATCATGCAGGAATTATAATAAACTTCAGTATTGTGACTATATAAGAGATCGTTTTTCTCTGTTATCCATTGCTGGTAAAAATTAACTAGGCTAAAAAACATTTCCTAGCCTTTGTTTTTCAAGAGTATATCATCAGGTGCACATTCAGTCACAAGCAACTTTAAAAACAAAGAGTACCATTAAAGTATCTTTTTTTTCTTTTATACAACACTTAGTTTGAAGGTGAAAAGTTAATAGTGTTGGTTTAGCTATTTGGTAGTATCATAAAGAAACCCGGATTTTTCTACCTTTTTACTCTATGATTCTTACTTAGAATATTGGCCTTTTAGTCTGACGTTTGTTGCCTCATGGTTGTAAGAAGGCTGCTGCAACTCCAGATATCAAGACCTCATTCTAACACAGGGATGCAAGTAGGATATCCTCTCATGTAACTTTCCTGTTTGTGAAATTATTTTTGAATAAAAACCATTAGCCAAATTCTCCTTTATTTCTTTCCTGAGAAATGAAAAGTCACCATTCCCTAAGCAAGTTTTAAGCTTACTTTCTCTGAGATCAAATAATTTCTTCTTGAATATACAAATATATGCTACAACGGTATAAAATCAAGAAAAGAAAATCAAAGCTCTGTTAGCATGGCAGTGGTATGTGAGGAACTCTTATGCCTGCCACATAGGCCCTGCATACACTCACACACTCATACATACACACACACACACACACTTATTTACAGGAGGAAGCATGAGGTCCCCAAATAAACTGTCATCTGTCTGCACATTAGCTTCCTATTTTTACTTTATTTTATTTTTTCCATTTGGCTGTAAAAATGTTAGAAACTGGTTTTGAGGTATGGCTCAGTTGGTGGGGCATCATCCCATAAAGCGAGGGGTCGCCAGCTTGGTTCCTGGTGGGCAAACTGTCTTGGTTGTGGACAGGCTCCCACCCTCTTTGGGACGCATGTAAGAGGTAACTAATCGATGTTTGTCTCACACATCAATGTTTCTCTCCCTCTCTTTCTCTCTCCCTTCCCCTCTCTGAAAATAAATAATAAATAAAATCTTTAAAATGTCAGAAAGTGTTAGAAAACATTAGAGGGCCAATAAGTTACAGTTAATGCTTTTTTTTTTTGATCAAAAGTATTTCTAAAACTGAGGTTCCATTGGAGATAGAGGTCTTGAGTATTCAGTTTTAAATATCATTACCTCAAAAAGAAGTAACTTATATCTCTTAATATCCTATAAATAATTAAGGAAAATGAAGAGCAAAGAGAAAATACAGGAAGGGGCATGAGCTAGGGAGCACATGAAATGCTGGCCAAACATCTTTAATGCTCGTCATGATGTTGGCTTTAAGCTTCTTGGAAACCAACAGGAAGAGGAAAACCAATCAAATCAAGACATTTATAGTGTCCATAAGACAGAAATGAAGTTCTGGCTCACAGGAAACCCAACTACTCTGGAAAAATCCAGATGCATTTTCCCCAGGATTCCTATTAGTAGAGCAACATATAACCCAGTGACTCATAGTTTCATTAACATCTTTACAGCTAGCACATTGCTGCATTTCTCAGGGGCAGTTTCTTATGAGCTTCTTCAGTTTGAACAATAACAAACCACCTAACTCTAATTCAGTAAACATAATGTTTTTTTTGGTCAAGGGCCATAGACCTCGCAAGTAATGAAACAAGAAGGATCAGAGAACAACATGTAATAAATCTATTTCCTCCCTCTCCTTTGCAAATTCCTCTTCATAAATGAGAGTAACAGACACAGGAAATGTACAAGCAAATTTATCCTGCCTCATAGTTGACAACACATTTGGTCTGTTTTGGTTAGTTTATTACTTCTAAAGTTCTCAAAGTTTTAACAAGCTCATATTTTTTTCTTAGATTTGTGCTGGTGGGATTTCAACATCTACTAAACAACACTAAAAAAATATCAAAGTAGAAGAGAGACCATAAATTTCAAATATTTTTCAGAACTAGGGATGTCATTTAATTGTTACTTTTATTTTTAATTGTACTTTCTTATAAATATTTTATGAAAATAAAGCAAAGATTTTAGTATTCAAAACCCAGCTGAGCAATAGTGTGTCAAAAGATTACCTTTGATCCTGACCAATGACTTTTATATCTATAAGTAATTAAATATTTAGGGAGTTAATTCATTTTCAACCATTAATTTTCATCTCAGGTTAAGTGGTTTGTCTGTTTGACTTAATTTCAAATTACCGAGACCTGAATTTAGACATCACTTGGCAAAAGATAAAAATCTCAAGGGTCCAGGAGCCCCAATTACTAATCTCTCCTGTGGAGGTGGCCAATCAGGCTGCATAAAGAACATCTTTTCTATAAGACCTTTGAACCTTCCATGGCACATGTGAAGGCAAAACTAGGCATAATTTATTAGATTCAGGAAATATGTTATTGTTTTTGAAATAAAAGTTTTATATAATAAATTATCTAAACTCTAAATTGATCCCTAAGTCTGTTTTTGTTTTTTTTTAATTTGTGAAGATAGTTCTTTTGGAAAATGTAATCACTTGTTCATTTAACAATAAAAAGAGCTCAACATTTTGACTAAATTTTTGACAGCTTATCTATTGCTCGTCTCCAAATTTACCTTGGAAACAATAAAACATCTTTGAACACTAAAGAAAGAAAACTACTGTTGGTTACCTAAGCACATTACCAATGTGAAATAAAGAAATACAAGTTAATTTCAAAAGGTCAACAAAATTGCAGGTGCAAAATTGCAGTTGCAACTAATTAACCTCTTGAGCAAGGAATTGGTTGATTGCAGGTGCAATTAGTGAAACACAAAAAACAAGGGATGGTGAAGTTTTGTGAAAGTTTAATCTCAAACTGTATGAGTTTTCAAACTAAGCTGCACTGAAATTATTAAAAGTATCAACAATTATACTGGCCTACGTCGGCTGTCATGGTGCATGTGTGATTTGTAACGATAAAGAAAAAAAATGCCAATGTTTTTCATGTACTGTCTTACTTTCAAATAAGCTTTTAATTTTTTAAGAACAATCTTTCTCTATACCTCATTATAGCAAAAGTTGATAAAAGAATAATTTTTGATGTCTGCATCAGTGCTTACCACCATTGTGAAGAATGCAGATTCAATAGAAAAAATCTGTTTCTCCCTAATCCCAATTTTCTATAGTTAACTCTTTTCTTTTTTATTTTTTAAAGGTTTTATTTGATTGATTTTTTAGAGAGAGGGGAAGAGAAAGAGAAAGAGAGGGAGAGAAACATCAATGTGTGGTTGCCTCTCATGTGCCGCCCACTGGGGACCTGGCCCAAACCCAGGCATGTGCCCTGACTGGGAATCAAACCTGCAGCCTTTTGGTTTGCAGGCTGGAGCTCAACCCACTGAGCTACACCAGCCAGGAATCTTTTCTTTTTAAATGAAAATAACGATAGAGGGACTATCAGAAAGAGCATAGGTGTATACATTTTCATTTATGTCCTTTCTTTTTTAGGAATTCAATTTAAAAAATCCATTTCAAGGACAACTAGAAGGTATAATTCATGGGTTTATAAATAAAAGTCTACTATAAACATTTCAAATAAGGCAACATACTGAACTGGAGGAAGTAAAGTAAATTAAAAAAAGGAAGAGTGGGAAAAGGGCCAAGTGGTAGGGGATCTCAGAAAAGTAAAACACACCCCCTGCAGGCCAGGGCACGGTCTTATACGTGTGAACCGCTGCGAATAATAGTAGTGGTGGAAATCGGGGTGGAGCAGGCCAGCAGGAAAAGCTCTCCTGGGCCCAAAACAATAGGAAAAGAGGATGCAGAGCTACGAAAAGCTTAATAAAATCCCACTGTAAGATGTTTCCTTCACAAACCAAAGAAAAGCTTTGTCTTGTGAAGCATGGAAGAGAGCTCTGGTGTCCACTTTCCATACAATCTATGGAAAACTTGTCGCAAAGTGCTAGTCAAGAAAAAGACAGCTCATTCAATAAAGGGCAGTGGGAAAAGTAGCAAGCACTGCCTCAAAACAAAGATATCTTAAGAAGTTAAATAGATGAAACAGAATGTTTAAAAAGATAAAGCAATTGAACCCAATTTATTGTTTCGAGAAAGTAGATAAAAATTATAAGCTAACATTTACCCAATATTTTTTTAAGAAAAGAATAAAGCACTCACCTCTTTGAAAAACAAATATAAGAAGATGCAAAATCTCGGAAGAGCGATGCTGGATTGCAGCACGAGACGAAACAAAAGCAGTAAAATCAGAATTTTAAAAGAAAAAAGTCAATATCATTGTAAAAATAAAGGAGGATTTAGGAGCATGAAGGGGAACCAGAATACAGGTAAAAATAGTAAAAATGAGAAAAACAGAAATAGAGAGAAATGATAATTATAGAAGATGACTAGAAGAGGTTCAATATAAGCAGTATGTGGTACCCAAAGAAGAAAAACAAAGATTATACAACTGGATGATTAGTGTATTTGAACTATAGAAGTATATCTGAATATGAAATTCTCCATAAATATCAATGAAAATAAAATAAATTAAAAAACTATATTGTTACATCCTGTGTGGGAAAAAAATGGCCTGCTATGGTCAACATCAAAATATATCATAATAAAATAAGTGATTTAAAGATTGAATTTATTTAAGGAGAAATTAAGGGCTGCCTTATTTTCCTATAGCAAAAGCCAACCAGTGAGCAACATATGTGATATTGTACTTAAGAGCTTGTACCAAAGTTTTATATCTAGCCAAACTGTCCTTCCAGAATCAAGACTACTCAAAGCAGTTTTGACCATGCATGAATCCACACTAAATCACCCTGAGATGCCATTTTTACCTATTATGTTGGCAAAAATCCAAAAGTGTATCAACACGCTCTTAAACTAGGAGATACCATTTATGCATTGAATGCAGGAGGGTAAATTGGTGGGATCTCTGTGGAAGTTGCTTGAGCAAAATTAATCAAAGCTGCAGATACATATCTACTTTAATCGAACAATTCTACTTCTAGGAATACATTCTATAAATACTCTTCTACTATGAAAATGATGCATAAAAAGGTTATTTAGTCAACATTATTTGTCATAACAAACCATGATAAATAAAACAGATTTTTATCGAAATAGAACTATATAAATAAATTGTGCTTCCCCCACAGAATTTTTCATACATCTGTGAAAAATCAATCGGACGCTATGTACTGATATAGAAAAATTGCCAAATTATATTCAGTAGGGAAAAAAGGCAAAGTTCAGAATAGTGTGAATATTATTCTATCTTTTGGATAAAAATATAGACTGTTATACTAAAATTTGCTGCCTAAACACAAGAAGTTTAATAATGATGGTTCCTGTACCTTTAGAGGTAGTAAGGAAGTGGGTGGATATGGGACATAGCTGGGAGGGACACTTTTTAATCTATACATGTGACACTGTGTGCTTTTTTAAATTTACTAAATTTTTGAGGAAATTACCTATTCAAAAAGTACAGACATATAAACAAAAGTTGTCACAGAATTAAAATTGATAAGTACTGTTCCAGATACTTTTTTTCTGAGATAGAAGTATCTACAATAAATGTAGTTAAATCAATAGAACAAGCAATATAGAATTGTTCATCTACTTTTCTAGGACCATTTCTTGGTAAAGCAAGGTGGACCACTTAAAATATGTATATAATTTTATTTTTATCTCTTAACTTTTGTGAGAGTTTAATGAGATATTTTCAATTCTGAGTAACACCTCATTGTTTTGTTTTAGATTTTACTTGCAGGGATTCCTTAGCAGACTGTAAGCGTCAGGTGGGCGGCTTTGTCAGTATCATGTTCATTGCACTCTTCTCAGAGCCTGGAAGGATATCTGACACATAATAAGGGTTCGACATACATTAGATAAAAGAGTGAGTTCATGTGGGTGTAAATGAATGATGACTCTTAATGCCCTGGGCAACACCAGCAAAGGGGAACTGTTTTTCTTTAAGCTAACCTCCCACCCTTTCTGCTAACAGCATCTTCCCTACAGCTGTATTCTCATCCTTGGGTTTTACTGTCTTATCCATAGTGGGCAGTATCCGCTCTGACAATCACTTGTATGTATGCCACTAGTTCTGATAATCTTGTACATTCTAACATGATAGTGGGGTAGATTTAGAAGGAAATACCTATGGTAGTTATATTTTAGTTTTTTTCTGTTTTTGAAGTTATAACTACATAGGAGGATTTCAGGCTGGACAGGAAGAGAATTTCATACACAGCAAATGTGATTGGGGATGAACTGCAAATCAAACTTCTTTTGTGGTCATTGTTTTGTTTTGTTTTCTTGGCACGATTGGCCTTGCTGAATATAAACCTCAATGTGATGGCATTCTGTAGGTCTTAGGCGGGGGGAAGGTGGTGGTGGGAAAATGGAGACAACTGTACTTGAACAATAATAAAAAAATAAAATGTTAAAAAAAAAAGACTATCAGGTACTGACCCTGACAGGAGCCTTACCACCTCAGAAGGCAGCTGAGTGCCTGCTCACTAACCCCTGTAGAAAGCCCTCATAATAAAATGTAATCGATATCCCCGTGATTGTTATCTGATACTTTTGTGTCTACTCTTTCGCCCTTCAAAATAAAAGACCCCTCCACAGAACAGCTTTTCAAATATTCAAAGACAGTGTCCTGTGTTTTCCCCACTGGCATCCAGTAACTTCCTTTTTCCTTTTCCTTGATCTGTTCAATTAAAAAAATGAGTTTTACTAATTTTGCACATTTTTGAACATATATATTCTATAATTTATGAAATTTGATTATATTTTGGCTGATTTGGCTTCAGATAAATTTTATATAGAAATTTGATAGAGTCATGAAAAATTGGTTCATACAGAAAAATGCTAATGCAGTTATGCATGCCTCCTTAACAAAAGTAATTTTCATTTGTATGCTTTCAGTATATGTCAAGGAACAGATTGATAGAAATGTTAAACTTTGTAGCTTATTCTTCAATTAGATGCTTGACATTTGCAGCCAATTAAAAAAATAGAAAGTAAAATAACCCTATAGTTCTAAATTTGCTTTACAATATCAACTCGAGAAACAGAGAAATACTGATGTCACCAGCTTATTATAGCTAATAGAAACAAGCACTAGTGAAAAGTACTTTATTATAACCAGATCTTGGAAATACTCTTAAAATTGAATTTGCAAGACAAGAAGTAAGTTATTACATTTAGAAATCTCACAATAAAATCATCTGTTTTATATATATAAGTATATGCATATATATTTAACTTTATTTTTATTGCTGACACTATTACAGATGTCCCAATCCCCCCCTTTGCCAAATCATCTGTTACGTATTTTAATGTATCCTTAGTGTTCACACTAGATTATATAGCATTGTCTTCAACAAAAACATTTTTGTATTTCAAAATCTCCACTTATAATGTCCTACGGTTGTCAATAGTTTGAAAAGAATAGAGACAGTTCTTCTAAAAGTGGATTGTATTTTTAGGAAGCAGAGAAACTATCATGCTGAATGACTTGCCTGAGCAATAACAGCTAAACCCTATAAAGAGAAGAATGCCTTGTTCCTAAGGGTGTGGTGCCAGCTAGTCAGCTGGCCTGAGGCCTGGCTGGAGGTATGAAGCAAAAGAAGTGTAGTCCTGGCTCTAGGCCAAGTTTTTCAAATAGAGAAGGAAACAAAGAGATAGTCCTAGACTTTATATAGTCAGGCCAGCAGTACAGTACATCCCATTGTCTCCAGCAGTCTTTTCTTTCTTTCTTTTTTTTTTTTCTTTCACCTCTCACCTAAAAACTAAGAAAGAGAGAACTTCTTTAAAAAAAAACAAAAAACAACAACAACTCCCACAGCATTTCATTGGGAAATCTTTGGGATACATTTTTATAAGTCAGGAAGACAGATGACAGGAGGTTCAAGAAATAAAGAGGAAAAAGTAGGAAATGGCTTTGGGAGGCAAGCAAATGTATGACATGATGTTATATAAATAGTGAACCAGAGGACAAAAAAGTTCCTGGAGTCTACTGATACTCAATACCCCTTCCTGGGTGTAGGGATAGCAAATGTCAGGCTATTTTATCGATATGTATAGAAGAACATTTGTATGAGTCACAGTATAGTGTTCTGATATGAAAAATGGGGGCATTTAAGTAGCTGTGCAAAAAAAGACCAGCTAGTCTTTGGGCATTCATACATATTCTGATACCAAATTCTTTTTTTTTGAAAGGTGGGGTTTGGACGAATGTTTAATAATATGTACTCAACATTATACTGTCATGCAGAGTATTTTTAATGTCTGAAAATCTTCTGTGCTCTACCTACTCATCAATATCTCCACCCAACTTCTAATAAGCACTGATCTTTCCAGGGTCTCCATAGTTTTGCATTTCACAGAATGTCATATAGTTGGAATTATGAAGTAGGTAGACTTTTCAGATTAGCTCCTTTCACTTAATATCATGCATTTAAGGTTCTCCCATGTATTTTCATGGCTTGATAGCTCATTTATGGTTAGCTCTGAATAACATTTCATAGCCTGAATGTGCCACAGTTTACTGACCGATTCATCTAATGAAAACCGTCTGGATTGCTTCCAAGTTTTGGCAATTATGAGTAAAACTACTATAAATATCTATGTGTGGGCATGTTTTCAACTCTGTGGCATAAATACCAAGGAGTGTAATTGCTGGCTCATATGGTAAAAGTATATTTAGTATTCAAAACCCCATCAAACTGTCTTCCAAAGTAGCTGTGCCATTTTTCAATGCCACTAGCAATAAATGAGATTTCTCTTTGCTCCATATGCTCATCAGAATTTGGTGTTGTCGGTGTTCTAGATTTTGGATATTGTAATAAGCATGTAGTAGCATCTCATTGTTTTAACTAGAAGTTCTCTGATGACGTATGTGAAGCATTTTTTCATATTCTTAATTGCCATTTATGTATCTTATTTGGTGAGGTATCAAAGTCTTGGGCCCATTTTACAGTGCATTATTTTGTTTTTGTTGAAATGTAAGAGTTTTTTGATTTTTGGTAACAATCCTTTACCAAATTCTTAATACAAAGTCAGGCTGAGAATTGTTTATAATAATCTAAAAGATAAAAGGCTATGCGGGTAACCATATCAGGGAGAACTTATACATTTAATTTAACAAACACCATGAAAATATTTATTCTGAATGGATCACATTAGTTATAACATAAAATTGTTCTTGGGGAAAATGTTGATTCACTCACTCATTTGTTTATTCAATATTAATGCAAAAATTTATGTACACAACTAAATTGTTTCATATATTTCAAGCACTATAACTAAGTTAGTGAGACATATAAATTTCTTTTAAATATTATTCAGTGGTATAAATTAATTGAAAAGTAAGTATTGAAATTAATTTACATGGGTTTAAATGTAGTAATACAGTAATTTGATTCAGTAAAAGTTTAGACTCATGTCAATGAGTCTTTACCACTATTTAGTTTTCTTAATTATGTCCAAACATTGGACTCTTACATATTTACCATATCTCTAACATAGTATGTCTACCATGTGTACATTAAATTTTTCACTTTTTCTAACATTGAGAAAAGTATGAAGAGACTACAAAAGATGTGAGCAAAAGCCATGTATAGTGACCATAAAGATATTGTTCTGATGTGAAAATGTAATAATATTATATAATAATAGTTTTTAAACCATAGCATGCTATTCAAATTGTAAGGCTATTGTTGCATAAAGACTCCTTACTTCGTAATAAATAATTTGAATTCTACTATAGCAGAGACTATTACCTGTCCAATAATATCCATTGTTTTCTTAGTCCTTTTAATAATAGAAATATGAACTCTATTTTGATATCTGTTACAGTAGCTTCAATAATTTAAAACTCATCTATATAATTAACCAGAATTTGTAATGTTGAAAAATTATTTATTCTATTTGGATTTCATGGGCTACATGTACCCTGAGGATTTTCCCAACTCTAAACGTCCATGAGCCTGAAACTGGAAGCGGGTATGTGAAGGTAGAAAAATCTTTGGTGTTTATTACAGCCATCTCACTCTCATAATACCTGAAAGACCACATTAATTTCATGAGATAATTGTATTAATGTTTTTTTTTTAATATATTTATTGATTATGCTATTACAGTTGTCCCATTTCCCCTCCCACTCCACTCCATCCTGCCCACCCCCCTCCCTCCCACATTCCCCCCCCATAGTTCATGTCCATGGGTCATACTTATAATTTCTTTGGCTTCTACATTTCCTACACTATTTTTACCCTCCCCCTGTCTATTTTCCACCTATCATCTATGCTACTTATTCTCTGTACCTTTACCCCCCTCTCCCCCTCCCACTCCCTTATTGACAACCCTCATGTTCTAGTTGTTTGCCTAGTTTGCTCTCGTTTTTGTTTTATGTGTGGTCGTTAATAACTGTGAGTTTGGTGTCATTTTTACTGTTCCTATTTTTGATCTTTTTCTTAGGTAACTCCCTTTAACATTTCATATAATAAGGGCTTGGTGATGATGAGCCTCTTCAACTTGACCTTATCTGAGAAGCACTTTATCCTCCCTTCCATTCTAAATGATAGCTTTGCTGGATACAGTAATCTTGGACGTAGGTCCTTGCGTTTAATCTTGGGTAATGTAATTATGATGTGTCTTGTTGTAAGAAAAGTTCCACTTCAAAGTGTGTTTCCCTCCTCACCCCCCACTAAGTGATTTATGTGACCCATTCTACATAATCTGAGTGGTTGGAATGAGTAGGGACCCAGAGGGGTATGGGCATCAAAAAGCAAGATGAAGGAGAAAAACATTACTAAAGCAAAATAGAGGAAAAGAAAAACAGTGAGACCTCTCACTGAAAATGAGAAAGAACAAAAGAACAAATTTGGTATAAAGAAGCTCTAGAGACACACTTAAGAAAAAGTACATTTACGGTGGATGGCTGAACATACTGTTGGTTTTCAACAGAGCCGTTTGTGACTACCGAGTTCAGCTAATTACACTATATTACTGATGAGGCCACGGTTTAGTCCCCATGTGGGTCAGCTAACTGTGCCCTGTCCCATAACCACAGAGCATGCCCCTAACTTTGGCCAGCTGTCTCCAAAATGTGTGCTCTTTGTCATAAAAGAGGTCAGGCGTGTATGGATCAGTGCAAATCTATTCTCACCACTAGGAAAAATTTATACTGCAGATGGTCGGTCAGTAATGTCACTTCAGTGCAGCGACTTCCAGCCTTTTTCATCTCATGGTGCACATGGGCTAATCATTGAAATTCGGAGGCACATCAAAAAATAGTTTGCTGATCTGAAAAAAAGGTATAATTTTGATCAATTTACAGAACAAATAATAATAATAATAGTAATTACCTACCCTTTTTGCTCCAAAGTGACTTTTTTAAAAATCAGGTGCCCATACTTGTACAATACAATAAGGCTTTCTGTTACCAAGAATTAAGTCACCAGATGCAGCCTTGCTATGTGCTGTGACCAATAAGATGCAACAGTGTTCTGTAGCCTATACACCTATGGTTTAAGACAGGGCTTCACAATGGACGACTATTGTTGTGTTGACTGTTGTCATTTTGTTATTTGACACGCTAAGGGAAAACCGGTCACTGCTCCTGACTAAGTAGTCAGGTATTGCATGTTTTAAAAATTCCCGTGGCACACCAGTTGCAATTACTGCTTCAGTGTTTGAAGTACAACATGCATTCTCATATTGAAAAGTAAAATAGAGATTTGTCAGTTATCCAATTGTAATTTAGTATTTGGGCTAGAAATCCAATCAAATGTAGTTTAGACAGTCAACATGGGGGTTTATGTGATTTACTAAAAGCACTACTGCTTCAGGGTCTCAAACTTCAATGACTTCGGTGACAAAAGTGATACTCTGGCCTTTTAAATGAAAATAGTAGTGGTGCAAATGGTGAAGAATTGGGTAATTAATGCTGCATCTAATGTGCTAGAAAAGTATAGTAACAAAAACTCATTAATCAGACTCTTGATTTTTGGGGGCCTGTGATTCAGAGGCATCAAAAGATTATATTGTGAATAGGTTTTGTGAATAGGTTTTGAATTATATTGTGCCTGATAATAAAACAAAATGTATTGATTTTATTAAAAAATACTCATAATACTTAGTATTTTTATTGTAACTATTTGGTTAAATGTGTATTCCCTCAAAAGATACTGCATTTCACACACAAAACTTAAAAAAAAAATTAAGATACTGAATTTCACACACAGAAAACAAAAATTTCTTGTTTATCTTCTCAATATTTTCAGTACACCTCACCCATGAATAGTAGAAAATTTTCGAATGCATGGTTAGAGTGTAAATACAAATTATATAACAGTCACAATTATTTATTATATTAATTTCACTTTTATAAATATATTCAAATTCTGGTTTATTATGTATGTAAATCAGAGGTTTATTAGCATAAATATATATATTAGATATGCACAAGCATATTCCCAGTAATAGAGATCACAGAACAAAAAGTTTTAATCTATATAAATTATAAATGAAAAGTAAATTCAGTCTTTTAAACTTTAAACTGGAAACTAGATGAACTTCCGTTTAGTGTATGTTTCAACAGAAATATTAAGAAAAGTATTTGCTTGGTTGCTAGATTTTGTTAACTTAAAGTAAATGAAGATAAACAGAAATAAACAGTAATTAAATTACACAGAAGATTCTGGATGAAATAAAACAATTCTTTACAACGTCCAGGTAATGGCAAAAGTGTTTCTGGCAAGAAAAGCATAATTAACAGCAGTGTTAAAACTGTGCTTTACATTCTTGGGCAATTGAGTGTACTCAGTTGAAAGCATTAAGTAGAGTATTTGAGTCTCATATTGATCTGCATTTCACTCGACTGCTTTTTACTATCTTGTAAGCATGAAACTGGAAGGTTTGGGTTCCAAATAACAAATTAGTAAGCAAAATAAAAACTTGCTACCCCAGCAGCTTTTTGTTTCTACAAGGTTTGTCATGATGTGAATAAAAAAGAAAAAAAAAAACAGAAAGGAAAGAAAAACAAGTATTAATTCTTTAGAGGCATTTCACCACCAGATCTACAAGATCAAAAATAGTCCTTAAACATAGAATCATCTAGAAATTCAGCAGTTTGCAAATATGTGCACTAAGGAGTAATTTTTTCACACTAAAATATTTTTGCTACACATCAGCAAGTCCTTGAGGACAGCCTGCTGGCACCAAAGGCAGTTTCCTGTTGAAATAGCAGAGCAATAATATGGAGCCAGTGTTAACAGAGAACTAGGATGTGTCTGCTTTTCATAGTGACTAGTACAATTGACCAAACGTTGTTTAACCGCTGGCATCAAAAAACCTAACTTCATTGTAATACCTCCTTCTTAACCTTTGATACCTTTGATTCTTTTACAGAAGCGCTAAGTAGGCATGTCATCTACTCTTTCCATAGGTGGTGGTCACAAAATATGGAAAGAAATACAACTGATTTCTAAAAACAACAAATCCAAGTGTGTGTGTGTGTTCGTGCTTGTACATGTGTGTAGGCAAGTGTGTGTATTTGTTACCAATTCTGTGTTTTGGTTAAATTTTGGCAATGCTAAAATTAGAAGCAAAGAGACTGTTGCTAGAAGTGCAGGTATTCTTACCTCAGTCTATTAGTTCTCTGTAATGTTAGAAACTGCTATTGCATAATAATGTTCTTAAAGTCACTAGAATCAGAGGGGAGGGGGGAAGGGGACAATGGGAGAAAGAAGGGGAAGGTCAAGTCAAGGAACAGGTATAAAGGACCCATGGACAAAGTTAATATGAACTTGGGCTTCAATAATTATATGTTGATCTAATTAATTCATATGCCCATGTGGTAACACAAAATATTTTAAGGTTGTTTGACCTCTGACCTACTTATTTAACGTACTTATACTTCTCACCAAAAACATGTAAAACAGCAGGTATGTGAAAAAAAATACAACTTTAATAAACAAGGGGATGGCATCTCTTTAATGGAGGAGTTTGCATTTTGGCAGCCATCCAGATGGCAAATAAAGTTGTTTAAATATTTGCTCATTAGTGAAATGAAACGGTATCAATTTAATTCATTCCCATTTCATGTTTCCTGTGTTTCAAAGCAACTGTTCAATACACACTCTAAAGGTTTCTCTGGAGCTCTTGTGTTATAATTTGTTTTCTTTTTTTTTGTAACTAGATATAAATTAATGAAGTCATATTGAATGAGGTGTTGGGCTCCCCCCAAAATCTTCTGACTCATTTGTTTGAAAGTTTCATTGTAAATTCCAGTGACTGCAGAATCATCAGTTGTGTACCACTGGCGGTGCTCAGAGGCTGGGGCATGCTAATGAAGGAGACTACTTATCAGATCAGCTAGCTGATGCGTTCCAGGATTATTTAGGGTAAATGAGAGCCTGTCACAGAAGGAGAAGCTGCTGTGTAGCACTTGGTTTATCTTGAGACATTCAGATAGGGAGATAAAATGCATATTAATCCCTAAGGATAAACAGTCTTTGCTCTTGTATTGAATAAGCATCTGTTTTGTCAGATTCAGTCTAACTGCGGGCAATCAGTGGTGAATTATTGGAGGGGTTGGGGTCAGAGATGCCAAAGCTAGAAATGCAGTGGATGGTGACCAGCTCACTTTGGTTATACATCCCACGGCTGTCCTCCCATCCACACTTACTGAGAAATCTGGATTTTGGGTGATCATAAATAAAGTTAATATTTTCATTCTTTTCTGACTTTTGTTATTGCCTGGATCTGCCATGGGGAACCCAGAGAGCGAGAGGGATGAGGAATTAATGTCTCTAAATTCCAACAGACATCAGTACCATTGAGGGTAGCTCCTTGAGGTTAAGGATCCTGCATTATTTCGTATGTTTCCTCCATAGTGTCCAGCACAATATTAGGAAAAATTAAGTGCTACACACATAATTGTTAAATGCGTATCTTCGGACTAATGCCGACAGCTGTCCTTTATTATTTTTACTCTTTCTAAAAAGGAACAGCGCTCAAATCAAATCATAAGCCTTTAGATAAACTAGAGCATAAGAGTTCTTCTTAAATTAACTACATTCTGGTCCTCAGTCCCATGCATTACTTGCTTTTACTTAATGCTTCTGAAAAAGCTAAATAAATGTACTTGTTACAATGCAAGAACTACATTAGCCTGAGGGTATTACCATAGGTCGCTGTTACCACCAGAAAAAAAGGCAAGATTTGGAACAGAAATCCAGATAATTATTAATTTATTTTGAATACTACCCTAACAGTTCTGCTTAGAGAGAAGGTTAGCTGACCTCCTACTTTTCCTTTCAATTATGCTTGCATAATGATAAATTTAGAGCCAAGGGGATTTTGAAATACTGGCTAAATTCCCATGCAAACAATGCAGTTTTGAAAAATGTGTTGAAATGTCTCTTTAGTAGCTGTGCCCACTTTTGTAAGATTAATTCTGTAAATAGACAGTTGATACATTGCTGTATCAAGGTCATAGACACTAGATATGGAGCGAATTATTTTAGGCATTTAGATCTATTTCAACATTTAAGTTTACATATCAACAATACTTTATTTTTCATGAAGTTGTTTGCATACTTCTCAGCTTTCTTCCCCAAGGCAAATGTAAGGATAATTTTAGAAAAGAAGATCAAAGTATTTTTTCACTGATTATTTCAAATCATTTATAGATCATGGAGGTTTTTCCCTCACTGCCTGTGGGAATTTGTTTCACAGTTGAGTTTATAACTAATACATTTTCCTGTAAATTCTACATTGCTCCGAGATGGCACCCAATGAGAGTCAGCTTCTGATATTTATTGCCTGTGTGTTGTCTCCTCACAAATTATATCAGGATTGGTCTGTGTGACCAATAGAATGTGGATGAGGCTGAAAATTTGCTACACCCACCTTCCTCTCTTGGTTTGCTCACTCAGTGGGGAACCATCCACCTTACCTAGCAGCCCCATTGATAGATTGATATGGTAAGAAACAGCACCGACTTGCCTGTTGTTTGAGAAAGGCTTCGTGAGGTGATCCTCCAGGCCAAGTCAAGCTTGCAGATGACTGCACCCTCAATATCTTGACTGTAAATTCATGTGCCACCCATGCTAGAATCTCCAGTTAAACCATTCCTAAACTCCTGATTCACAGGAATTCTCACAGTAGGGAAATGTAGCCCACCCCAACATTCTTTTGACATTCTTTCTGTAAATGCTGACTCTGGCTAGTATGTGGCTTATAGATAAAGAACATGTTTCTGTAAGAATCTTAAGAACTGGCTTTCACTCAAGACAGAGATGTAGGCAGACAAGACTCCCTCCTTGTACAACCACATCAAAATTACAACTAAGCTACAGAACAACCATCACTCTGGAACATCAGGAATCAAGTTTAATGGACTCCTGACAACTATGAAATCAAGCTGAAAGGAAGTCTGACAACTATGGAATTGAAGAAACCACATCCATTCAAACTGTTAGGAGGGGTGTGGATGAGGAATGGGCTGGACCCACACTCACATGGATAAAAATTTGGGAGGGAGACCCACACCAGGTCCCCAGCCCAGGATTCCAATGCCAGGAAGATAAATCCCCACAACTTCTGGCTTGAAAACCAGTGGGGATTGAGTCAGTGGAGGAGGTTCCTGGAGTCCTAAGCAGCTCCTCTTGGGGAATCCCACACATGGACTCATCTACTCAGACCTGCACCCTCCGAGCTCCAGCACCGTGGTGGCGGCTTGAAGGGTACCAGAGGCACGTAGGGAGGGACCGAAGTGTCTGGCATCAGGGCAAGCAGAGGCACTGTCCCTTTTTTGAGTCTTCCCCCACAGAGCCAGCAGGCGGGTGCCGTATCTAAACTCCATCAACCTGGCTAACACTGCGTGACCCACCTTGGAGATCCACAGGGGTTCCACCCTATCCAATTTATGGGTCCCTGGAAGCTACTTTTCCATAAGAATGGCTGGTCTTAGCTCCTTAATCCTTTCAAACAAACAATAGCTGGCTTCAGTGAGCCCTAGTGCTGGCCAGATTAGAGTCACAGCTTGTTTTCCCCTGGGAATCTCCAAGCCCAGAACAAGTAGCAGCCATCTCAGATTGCTTTACAGCTCAGGCAGGATGTCCTGGGCAAAACACAAGTGGAAGTTGACCTTGGCCTGCACCACCTGGAAAACCCCAAAGCCTGCACACACCCATGAACAACTATAGACCAATCAGAGCACCACCCCCTTGCCCCTGCACAGCTGATCCTGTGTAGTGGGTTTAGGTTGGTGAGCAGTGGTCACAGCTGATACTGTTACAGAAACCCCCACCCCTCCTGGGTGTCTTGTTACTCTATGGTTCTTTTTGCCCACCACCGGTAAGAATCATGGCTCTCCATGCCAGAATTTGGTAAAAAAGAAAAAGGAACTATTTATTCAAAAATTATGCAGGTTCAAAATAATGGCAGAATGTCACCATTAACACCCAAATTCCCTTTAAAACACCCACAAACACACACACACAGTCCTGCCTCCCCTTGCAACCAGACCAGTCAGGGGTACCATGTACCTCAGGAAAAGACAACAGAAGTCCAAAGCCCGGCTAGGCTCCCATTCTTAATCCTAAACCAGGTGGCACTTCCTCATGGTGGGCAGGGGGAGGGGAGGTCCTTCTGCATTCTTTCAAACCCTGTGGCCAAGAGAGAGAGCTCCACACGGCTGCTATGTCCTGCTTTCCTGTTTTCTTAACCACATTGTCAAGAGATCCCCCTCTCCACTCCCAAACCACGTGGTTAAGTCCCAGCATGGTTGCTGTACCTGTGTTTAAATCCCGACACAGATCTTCCTCTATAACCACATTTCCAACTCCTCCCACTGTGGGTTACACCTGCCAGTAGTCTGGTTTCTTCTGCCTTTCTTGGCCGCCACTGTTAGTCTAGGCAAGCATGGCCCTGTGGGGCAAGAGCCACCTCCAGGTGGCTTTTACAGGCCCAGGAAGACCTTCCAGCTACATCACATCATGGGTTAGAGGCACAGCCATCTCCCTGGCTTGGTGCACAGGCACTTTTTAATGTCGTTAAAACACTGGCCAAGTTCTTCAGATAGGCAAAGTAGCTCTCAACCGTCCTGCTCCACTCCCCTCATTGATCAAGGGATAGCTATGGAGGTTTTCTCCATTTTGGGAGACTTTCAGCTCAGCATGCCATTATAATTCCCTCTTTTCAGATAAAACCCTCTATAATCTTATAAAGGACAATGGGCTAAGGTCTCATTATCTTCCTGTAGCTGCTTCCTGCTGGATATGGCTGCTGTCCTACCTACCCTTGAGCCCAGGGTTCCCTAAAAGACTGGGGGGTATTGTGTAGAGGGTGGTCTTCCCATAAGGGGAAGGACCTTGCAGAGTTCAGGTCAGTTGGCTGTCCCTGGGGAGCAGCAGGCTTGATGTCAAAAGGCTGGCATTACTGGATAGTTGGCATCCTTGTCATACTCTGGAGGTGACCGATTTGGCAAGAGGATTAGAAGGCACAATTAAAACATAACCACTAAATGGCAAAGGCAGGGATCAATTCTTTAAAGTTGCACATTAAGAAAAAAAAAGGTTTATCTGGAAGAAGGTATGCGAGGTGTGCTACACCTTTCCAAAGCCCTTTTGCCCCACTGCACTTAGCTTGGGCTGAGGGGAATATTTTAGGATGTCCCCCCTTTCAGATTCCTGGGCCCTTTCTGTCCGAGCCATTAGAACAGAAAAGGAAAATCAGTCTTAAATGAAGCCCACAGACCACCCCAAACCTTTACCAATCCAACCACTTAGTTCAGCCAAAGCATTGAGTCTCAGGGGGCGATGATGAAGATGGGCTCCTTAAGTGAGGCCCATATTGCAAGCAGTCACTCGGGTAATGAGGTCATAGGTATACACCCTACGAAAACAGAAGGAAGAACACACATGTTAATTCATTCAACAACTCACAAACCAGTCTCTGAGTTTGTGAAACTGCCTTTTGGGGAAACATCCAGTTGCAAGGCCTTTGCTGAAATAACATTTAGCGGTGGGAAATTAATAGGTCCCTCATGCCTGTATATTGAGCGTCTTTGGTGATGTTACACACTCAAGTTTGATTTCCAAATGAAAACAAACTTTCAAGACACCCGCACTCATCCAATGTCCAACACTGAGCCTTGTGATTTTCCTTCAACCAAGATTTTTCTCAAACCATGATTTTTCTCCTTAAGATCACCCTCATTGTCATTAAAGGGACTACATTGAGTCCAGTTTTAATTTTGCCTGTTCATTTGCATACACATACCAAGAGCAGCCACAGGTCATACATGATCTTTAAGTCCACTGTGCTGGAACTCACACAAGAAAACTTTTTAGTGTGCCTTTCAGGGCACAGAAGCTGAACCACACATCTGCCATCTGCCTTCACCTGTACCAGTTGTTTCATTCAAGTCTTTGAGGCTTCCATTGTGCCTTCAAGTTCCCTTTTAGCCATCTTTCAGGAAAGCAACTGTCACTCCTTCCCTAGAAAGACTTCCATAAACAATGCAACCGACCAAGGTACCAGGCCCTTTTTTGTGGGCTATCACAAGTTTTGCAAGTTAATCCCAGTTCCCCCGGGCTTTATGGCTCACCAGACATGCCTCCTTTGGGCGTGACATTCCAGTCAAAATCTTGGTTAACAAAACCATCATTAATGACTGGACTTATTGGTTTTATGCAAAGAAACCTGATGTCATCACTCCTTCAAAATGCCAAGTTCTGGAGGAATCAGGTAGGGAGAAAAAACACAAAGTGTGAAGGAAAATCCTTGTCCTTCTGATACCCACTAAGATTGCATTTCCACATCTTATACTTTCCCCGTTCACTTTCCTACATAGTGTGAAGTTTTAACTTGCTCCAGGAAACATCAATTTCTTTTCAGAGCAGACACAGAGCAAAATTCAAACCAGAGACAGAGTTGCAGAAGAACATACACAAACAGAGGCATTCTCTTGGGCCACTGCACCCACTAGTCTCTGGGCAGACAGTGCCCTTTTAAATCCGATTTGAGACAATCTCTCACCCCCACCAGAGCGCCCACTGACCTCCTGGCAGAGACATGGCCTTTCAGGGCTGGTCTCTGGGCAGAGACTTGCTCTTTTGCTTCAGGCAGAAATACTCACCAGCCCTGCCTGAATGACCCCTCATGGGTCCGAAGTGGCAAAGGCATTCATTCTCCCCAACCAGTGACAGGCAACCTTTCCTAGGTCTTCAGATACAGAGGATTTCCAATCAGAAACAGAGCAAAATTCAAATCACATTCCCGTAAAATCAAAAAAACAGGTAGCTGAGGTTTCTTTTCCTTCAGATTTCAAATGTTTACGACCTTTCCTTACATTTTTAAAACTTTCCACAGACCTTCTGCATAGTTTTACCCATTCAGATTTAACCATAATACACTTTCAGTCTTTGTTATTTCCCACATTAGGAAGGACTGCGTTCAAACTCAGTATCTGGCTGCTAAGAGTCCCTAGCTTTACAGGCACATGCATCTTCCACTAAAAGGCCCTAGATTTGCAGTTATATCTTGCAGGTTTCTGAAGCTTAGACCTTGCAACACCCTGTAACTCAGATGGACACCCTTGGGCCCCAGTGCATGACCTTCAGAACCAGAGCCCTCCCAATCAGAACCAATCGCACTGAGAACCCAACCGGGGCAGTGTCTGCACAGTGGCAACACGCAGCCCATGATCTGAAGAGCACACTTAGCCCACCGCCTCACCCAGTTCCAAGACAGCAGAACTCTCTTGTGACCCGTCACCCAGGACGGTGGAGCGGCATCCCAGCTCCAGGAGGTTCGCTGACCTTCAACTGTGGAGTCAGGATGACGTGAAGCCGGGATGACTAAACCAGGATGACGCACCCCGGACCACCTCTTGCCTTAGCGGAATGGACTGTGCTAGTTCACTTAGAAAAGCCTTCCACCCCCTCCCCTTGATCTCTTTGTTCTGTCCCTTCTCCCTCGTTATAAAACCTGTGCCTGCACTGAGATGCTAAGATGGGTTTTGAGACATGAGTCTCCCATCTTTTTGGGTGACTGGTATCTGAATAAACCTCTTTCCTTTACAATAGCACCTGTCTCTCGAGTATTGGCCTTTGAAGTGACGGGCAGCCAGACCTGTGTGTGATTACACTCACTGCTACGATCAACGCAGTATCTGCTCCTCGAGTGAAAAAATGATTTTTACGGATGTGGTAAGACAAAAATGCTTCCTCTTTAAAGTTTTAAGCACCTCTCATGTTTGTCATTCAGCAACTGAATATATTTACATGAATTATAATCAAACTAGGAAATTCTGCTAACTAGAACCATGTGAACTTTTTAAAGCCAACATGGTAGGCAGAAAAAAATGATTTTAAAAAAAGTGTTGCCAATATACCAATTTTTAGAACTTCCAATATGTTGGCTTTCATGGCAAAGGGTACTTAGCAGGTATCGGACCCCCCTCCCCCCATTTTACAAGTAGGAAACAGGTGATGATACTAATTGGCTAAAGGTGGAGCCATGGGTCCAGGATCACAGAGGGTTATTCTCAGATCTCTGAAACAGAATGGAATTTTCCCAGCTGGATTGTGAAATTGTTTGGTACTGGTGGCTTCTTTTTTCCTTTAATTTTTCTCCATTTTTTGAACAGAAATGTTTGTAACTTTTAAAATACAGCTGTCCCCTCACTGCCTGTGGGAATTTGTTTCACAGCTGGGTTTCTAACTATACATTTTCCGGTATTTTGGGAGCAGGTTATTTGTTGTTTTTTTTTTTTTTAGTTTCATGGGTTCACACAAGGAGAATTGTGCCCTAGATGAAGAATGCCCAGAGCTTCATTCCTACCTAATTTAGATGAAGAAGATAAGATTTGGAAATTTTGAACTGATGAGATTGTGGACTTTGTGTTGATGTCCTAATGGGTTGAGACTTTTGGGAACCTTGGAATAGGGTGCATGTTTTTCGAATCCGAGGCAGATATGAAACTTCAGGAGACAGGGCATGAACAGAACGGTATCCCCATCCAAAGAGCTTCACTTCCTAATCTCCAAAGCCTGTTAATACAGTTACCTCACGTGGCTGGCAAAAGAGATTTTGCAGATGTGCTTAGATTAAGGATCTTGAGATGGAAACATTATCCAGGTGGATCCACTGTAATCCCGAGATGCTTGTAAGTAAGGAAAGGAGATTAAAGATCGAGAAAGATCGAAGGCACTATGCTGTTGGATTTTAAAGTGGAGGAAGGAACCATGAGCCAAGGAATACAGGTGGCTCTCGGAGCTGGAAAATTCAAAGGAACAACTCCATCTCTAAAGCCACTGGAAAGACGTTGACTTTAGCCCAGTGAAACCCACTGTGGACATCTGACCTACGTAACTGTAATCAGATGCATCTGTGTTCTTTTGAGACTCCGTGCCTGTGGTAATTTGTTACATGCATGCATGCTTATTTGTTACAACTTTGGTTTAGAGAATCGGATTTTAAAACATCAGATAAAAATGAAACTTGCTTTTTTCACTTTTTATTTTGTTCTTGAAGTCTGTCTCTCTAGCTCATTTTATGTGTATAAATGTGTACATGCATGCATATTTCTCTGTAGATCTTTGTCTCACTACCCGTTATTGAAAACAGTTCCATTAATGTTCCCTATTGCATTCATCTATTTCTTTAATGGTGGCAGTTATTTCCAACTTTTTGTTTTTACAGTGCTGTGACTGGTCACCCTCTCTCCGCTCAGCCATCTGCTGTGCCTTCTTCCACTCAAAGATTGCCGTCATGGTTCTGGATCCTGCTTTCCAATGCATGGCTGGCCTCTCTGCTCCCGGCTCCTCCCTGGACCTTTCCAGTGGGTCCACCTCACCATGGGAAATGCGGGCAGCACTCAGTTCCCGAAGAGGGGACTTTGGGAGATCATCTGTCTTGGTATCCTAAAACTGAAGCTTCCTCAAAACTTCGACAGGTCAAGTAGTCTTTACAAGATCATGAATTAAATAAAATCATTTTTACTCTTATGATTATTATTTTTTCCCTGCTTATCCAATGGCTATCAAAATAAAATGTTCACTTTGTGTACCTCATTGAAAATGTACTGCCTGTTAATTGCTGGTCTTATCAGTATTTTTCATGAATCCAGTTTGGAAATAAAATATACTATTGTTGTTTTTTCCTCCTATTTATTTTTGATATTGTAATTGAAACCTATTCAAAAGGAAGAAGGCGACAAGGCATTGTTTGAACAACAATAGCTTCTCTAGTTCTATAATAAAATGTGTGTGCATTTGTTAACGATTATCAACGGCCAATTCATTCTGTCAAAAACAAAATCAAAAGGGATCAGAATCGCGGGGACCTTACTGTGATTGTGTTTGCATTATTAGAGTCTTCTAATATTTCACCATTGAATTGAAGCCTGTGGTTTCTCTGTTGGACTCCCACCCAAGTGGTTTAAGTTTGAATATCTAAAAACAAAGGCCCAGGCCCTGAAACATTTAAATGTGATAAAAATCAATTTTACCTATGCGATTCCCAGCTGAATGCCACTTCTGATGTACATCAGCTTCAAAAGAAATTAAAAGATAAGTAACATGATTACAATCAGATTAGCTTGTCTAGGCAGACAAACGAGATTGCAGGGATGTCTGAGTAAAGATACTTCCTAGTGAGAGCAGTTTACACACATTAACAAAAACGAGTTTCCAATATGTGAGCTCTGTAACAGAGTGGGTAAATGGAAAACTGCACCCTTGTGACTGAATATGAGTCAGGGAAGCTCTCTGTTATTTTGTGACTATTCAAGAATTGACTGCCTGTCGGAACACTTTATGAAGTATCTTACAAAAAAACCTGAATCATTCTCTGAGATTTGTCGCTTAAACTAAAAGAAGTGTTCTTTGATTAACAGAACTTATGAAAATCAAAAGAGGAACTCAGAGCCCAGAAAAATTGTGGATCACAACTTATTCTAAAGTGTAGAATAAGACCATGAAATATATTCAGAGAGTAGCTCATGACAAAGGTCACATATAACTAACAGAAAAGAACATACATTAATGATTATTAACAAGACAATACACAGAAATGGGGTGGACACAGTTTCAATTAGCATGATATCCATAGTGGGGGGAAAAGTTCCTGACTCTATTTATCTCACTTATAAAATTACTTTATTATTATTATTATTGTTGTTTAGGGGGAGAGTAACATTATATAGGGCAAGGAGAAAATAATTGAGAAATATTAATTTAAGCAAGTGTGATAATGACACACTAAGCTGTTTTCCTTTTAGCTTATAATTATTTTAGTTATAAAGAAAAAATAGGCAGGGAGTTAAAATAATCTGTGCCTTCGTGATACAGACGCCTTGATGGCTGGACAATTCCATGAGTAAAACTACTCTAGCAGATAGTTTTAAAAATAAAAAAGCCAAGCAGATGACAGAACTTTTGAAGTTAGAGTAAGAGATCAAACAAGAAAGAAAGGAGTTTGTGAAAGGGAGCCCTAGTTTTACACCGCAGTGGGATAGCCAATTCTGCAAATATTTTGATCTAAAATGCCCATTTTCCCCATCACAAGTTTTGTTTCAATGTCCTTTCATTGCAGTTACAATACTTTAGATTTTTTCATATTGCACAGAACACATCCTTTGAATGAATAGAGATATTTAGAATAATTTCCTGATAAAATATTACCAAACATCAATTTAGAATTTAAAATATTTACTGTTTGTATTATTTTTTAAAAAGAATACTCTATTTAGGTAAAGCATACATCATTGGCTAAGTTGACTTTTTTCATGGAAAATGCAACTACGTCTTTTCTTTTCTTCAAATGTAAGAGATAAAAGAAAGGCAGGGAAATGATTGTCCGTTAAGAATCTTTGGAGATATTCCAAGTAAACATTTTTCTCCTAAATATAAAGCAGTACCTTAATGACTTAATTTCAGAGAAGTCCAGCTGTACCTATAACCTAAGTCAGATTGTGCAATGCTGCCATTATAAGAAGCCCTTAGATATGGGTTCAAATCCTTCTTTCTTTAAATGGAGATTAAATACTATCAGATAAATGTGGAGAGCTCAGTGAAGTGCTCATAAGTGAGAAGTGGTGTGGCCCTTTGACAAAGCACTGTGAATCTCATGAATATGTTTGACAAATATTGTATCAATCATTGATTACTCCTGTGATGTGGATATTTAATTTCTAGTACTTATTTCCTAAAATCAATAGTTGGCTCACTTTTCAGTAAAAGCTTTTAAATAAGAGTCTCCCTAGAGCTAAATTAATTCAATTTTTATATAGTGATGCATTTTACAAGATGTTTGAAAGTGGGACAACCATCTTGGAATGTATCAGCCTTAAAAACATAGCCAAAAAATTATTTCAGCTTTCATGGATCTTTGCACATGAGTTCTCATTTCATTTGGGGTCTCCAGCTTTCTTTCTCTTCCTTGTCTTCTGTCTTGTTTTTCCCTCTATTCTACAATTTTCTTATCTACCATATGGAGCTTAGTAACACTTCCTCTTGGGGTTGTTGTGATGATTAAATAAGTGAATCTATGCAAAATGTCTAGTGAGTGGCCTTTATTTATTAACGTTATTCTTTTTATCTAGCACAAACCAGGCTTCTTACCTATAATGCAATGTCAACTGTATTACACTACATTAAAAGTGTGAGTAGTGACATTGTCACTGGGTTGCATGAGGTAACTAATGGTTAGTTTTTTCCCCCAATGTGTGTCAAATAGTGTTGTTCATTTAGTTCATACACAGAGGCAAGCATGTTTGAGATGGCTTTATAATCGAAAGTCTTATTGAATTATGGATTGTCCACCTTACTTAAGGATCAAAAGTGAAACTATTTGCTCAGTTTCCCCAGTGCTTTGTTTTTGCCTCCAGAATTACCTCTTTCTTCTTTTCAGCTCCATTTAAAATTGCACTTTGTGTTTTATATTTTATTTTATTCAATTGCTTGAATGAATCTATGTTTCTAAATCACTATCTTGGAGCCACACATTTATCTAGGGATTAGAAGCTCTGGATTAAGATTACCCTGCTACATTTTAAACTATCCAAATCCCTCTCCCATTCTAGACTTCTGTGCTATTTTCTGAGCATAGAACTTCTGTTACTCTGGTTTCATCTGTCTTTTGAAATACCAAGTTTAGTGAATGCTTTGCGTTGTCTATTTGTTTCTTCTCCATTCAGTGCTCTCTGTGTGGTGCCGTCTGGCCGGGACCATGACTTCCACCGGTGATAACCATGGTCTCCGATTTCTGTCACTCAACATGCTGCGTTGTAAAAAATTACTCCCCCAAAGCACATCCAGACAGTATCTTCATAGCCTTCTTACAATATACCTTGGTCAATATGAAACTTACTTGTTATCACTGAATATGTACCTTTTGTATCCACTTTAAAACCCACTTTTGTTCATCTGGACACCTGAGTCTCTAATCAGTTCCCACATATTGAGTTACTTAAGTAAAAAGGAGTCTCTTCATTAAAAAGTGAATTATCATCTCCCTATAATTCAGTGATTATCAAAAAGCATGATTGCTATATTTTCCCATTTCTTTGGTTTATTTTTGTCTTGATCATTTCCTTGACTGTTGTGTATACTAATAGTTTCTTTTCTACAGTAAAATTCTTGGTTTAGGTTATGTCATCCATTTCCTATTTCTAAAAAAATAAAAATCTTGGTTTAAGAGTTAATTTTTCTTGAGTGTATAGAGCAAGGCAAAGTTCCTGTACTTTAAAAAGTTTTGGAATAAGTATGAAACTGATTTCCCTCTGTCTGCTAGATTATTAAACCCTTGAGACATAATTAGGGAGACTGAGGATCCAACTGGTAAAGGAACTGTTAGTACTTAGCTCACTAATAGGAGCTGTTACAGAGAATTTCAAGGAGGAAAATATCTGATTCTTACTGTAAAGAAAGTCCTGTAACATCCTAAATTATTTTCTTTAAGAGAAAGACTAAATGTTCTCACTGTAGTATTCCTTAGTGTAGAATATCGTGTGGTGTTTTAAAAGAATGGTGTAAATTGGGATACAGAAGTATAAAGTATTTGTAAGAAATAGTATATAAAAATATGATGTTGCAAAAGATACCTAACAGGGATACTATGTTATATAAACACTATACATACACATCTTCTATCTATCTATCTATCGTCATCTATCTATCATCTATGTATCATCATCTATCTATCCCAAACCAAAATAAGTCTGCATTTGTGGACGCATGAATATGTGTGACAAGGCAGAAAGACCTCTGGAAGAATACTTAACTACCTCATGTGGAGCAGGGCTAGTGATAGAGGAATGGGGAGAAGTCTGAGATTGCAAATGGGAGACAAAGGAGAACAGATTTATGTCTAATAATCAGATGTCCATCAGTAAATGAGTGGAAAAAAACAGCTATGGTACATTTATACAATGGAATACCAGTTGGCTGTCAAAAAGGATGATTTATTCTTTGTGACACCGTGGATGGACTTGGAGGGCATCATGCTAAGTGAAACAAACCAGTCAGAGAAAAACAAACACCATATGATTTGATTCATATGTGGAATATAATGAACACAATGAACTAACAAATAGAGGCAGACTAATAGACAGAGAGAAGGCTGACAGCTGTGTGTGGAGGGGTTGGGGATTGGGTTAGGCAGGTGGAGGGATTGAGCAAAAAAGAATAAAAAGAGAGAGGAAAAACTCTTGGACACAGGCAATAGTGTGATGATTACTGTTGGGGGGCAGGGGGAGACATAGAGTAGGGAAAGAAGTTTTTGAAAAAAACTTTGACTCCCTGTTCCTGAAAAATAAATGATTTTCTACTCAAAGTTTCAAGAATTGCATCAGTTTGAGTTTCTACTTCAGATGGTAACACAAAACTCATTAAGGACCAATGAATTCCTGGTAGAAGAAATTTTAATACATGAACACATGGACCTTTTTTTTTTTTTTTGCTAAGGTAAAATACACAAACATAAAATTTACCATCTTAACCACTTAAAATAAATAAATAAAAATAATAACGTATTTATGCACTGCTTCAGAACTTGAAAATTGACTTGAAAAAAAAGTGTTTTCATGAAAGGCATTGTAATTTTAACATTTTCCTCCCTGTTCCTCATATTCCCAAAAACAGATTAGTAAATATTTGGTTTGAACTGGACACTACACTGACAAGTTTAACTTGAAATGGACACTGAAATTAGAAGATTCTGGAGGATGAATAGCACATAAGAGCAATAAGTTTTTTATAATCAGTCATTCTAGTTGAAATTATTACTTTTTATTATCATCCTTATCATCTATTTTGCTACGTGATTGTCACGCATACAAATGCACTATGCATATGTATGTGTGTGTTTGTGTGTGTGCATAAAGAGGCTAGAAATACAAACAGTCCACAAAATTTTATAATTTGCATTGTTTGGGGACATTAAGACAGATACGTTGAAATGTCAACTGACCATAAAGGAGAACATAACCTAGCTGCAAAATGAGCGCTAACCAACCGCAAGCATTAAGGGTGGTCTAAACTATATGAGACAAATGGGACTGCAGAGTGGTACCATGAATGATATCTCAGCCAGCAGAAACACTTTCACAGGTGGAGCGAATGTAAATGCATCCTAGGTAGAGGATATAAAAGGAATAAAAGATTCGTAGGACGATGACATATTGTACGTTCAGAGGAATGTTAAATAGACATTCTGATATATCCTAGGTATTTGGACTCAAATAATTTTAAAGTCTCACACCAAGTAACTATTGAATGACTGTTGACAATATTTTTTATCTAAGACCCACGAATATGCTACCTTACAGGGAAAATGTGATTTGAAATCCAAGGCCTTATAAACAGTAATATGTTTTCCTTGGCCTTAGTTTCTCCCTCTCTAAAATGTAAAGATTTTAGCAGATGGTCACTCTGGTTGGTTCAAGGCATACAGTTTCAAATGGAGATTTTGTTCCAGGTTTTCCTTCTAGATTCTCAAATTTTGGGTTGAATTTTAATCAAGGCCTATTGTAGTCTAACTTTGATGCAAAATATAAAATAAAAGGGAAGAATAGTCCAAAAATCAGGAGTTTTGGATTATAGTTCCAGCTTGGCCCTTAGCAATTCTGAGAATTGAGGTAAGGTGCTTAAAATCTTTAGACTTCAGTTTCTTCCTTTATAATTTTAGGATAATAATTTCCAATGATATTGTAAGCATGTCGTATGAATCAACAACATATGCAAATGCTTGGTAAATTTTAAAATGTTTTTAAATATGAAACATTGTTATACTAAATTCAAACACTAGTGATTGAAAAAATCGTCTTAGGCACACTGTCCTCTTATTATTCCTTTATAGTGCTAAGCAGTATCCAATTTCTTTCTTTGCATTAGTGGACCAGCTGTGCCTGAAATGCTCTTTGTCAGGATTATCTGCAGGGCTCATTCTCTTAGTTACTTTAAATCTCTACTGAAATGTCACCTTATCACAGGCTTCGTTCCCCTGACATTCTATGTCAATTAGTAACAGTCATCCAGGTACCACTATCTCCCTTACCATGCCTTATTTTATTTATATCAACAACAGAAATATTATCAAGTTATTCACATATCTAATTTTTCCACCTGATGCTTCCTCCCCCCAACACATGAGTGTAAAATCCGTTGGAACAGTGATGCTGGCTTGGCTTACCGTGGATCTCCAGTCCTTCAAAGAGTGCTTGAGCTATGGTAGACAGACAATAAACATTTATTAAATGACTGAACAAATTGTTTGAGGGAGGTTTGAATTTAAAAATATAAAATGAATTTTGTAAATTTTTTGTGCCCTACAGTAGCTCACTTAATAAGCCTTTACATTTATCAAGGAAATACTGAAGCCTCATACAATGAATGAATCATGACAAAGTGTAAAAATTCCTTTGACTTTTACTAATATGATTTATTTTTGGAACTGTGTAACCATGTCGATTGCAAGGAAATGAATTGGTGTTTGTGTTACGTTAAGACATGAAATACACCAAATATATGGAGATTTATTTAAGTACCCAGAATCATCAAGGGATCCTTGACTGGGTAAAGGTCAATTATCTTAAAATAGATAAATCCTGATTATTTGCACAGCCAGTATGGGAGCATATGGAAAACAATGATACATAATCACACTTATTTTATCCACCTATCTTAAGCACCAAGCACACCATAGAGATTCGTATTGAATGCCTTGAATTTTATATCTTTTTTCCTTCAGGTTCTTCAGGAGAGTAGACGAATCAATAAAGCTAGAGCAGGTTTATCCAGAAGAATGCGAAGCAAACAACAGAGTGATGTATTGACAGGATAACAATTCCAATAAATTGAACTTTGACTATTAATGACAATTTACCTATTTTGGAGGGGTATACTTTTAGGAGACAGCAGCTAGGATCCACGGCTCTCTGATGAAATAGTATTCTTAAGAACAATGTAGTATTTGGAAAATCACAAAATGTTAAACCTATTGTATGTTGAATTAGAAAACAAACCTTTTGGCAATTTGTAGCAGTGCCACCAGGAATTGATTATCTCTTCAATAAATATAGTATTGACATTTCCAATTGAGTCTTGCCTCTTTATATTAATAGAATTCCAACATTTCTAGAAATACTAAATGGAAAAATGTCAGTCTAAACAATTATATGTTGCATATTGTTCTTTTATTTATCAAAGTGCAGCAAATAAAATCCTTTCAATCTCCATATAAGGAATTTAGTAGTTTGTGAAAAGCTGAGTTAGCATTCGTTTCAACATGAGGCTTTTGAAGATGCGAAGACACTAATATGTGTAATCTATGGAAACTCATGGACTGCATAACAATATGACACTATCCTTCTGGGAGTTACCAGAAGTTAAAGAGGTCATAAAATTGATGGATGAAAGGTAAGCCTCAAATCCAGAGAGTTTTAAGGAAATTTTTAAAATCTCTTTAGAAGTAGTAGTAGAAGGGAAGTAGTAATAGAAGTTCTCCCATGAAATCGGCAGATGTAGATTCCAGAGTGCCATCAGTGACTTCCCATAACGACATCAGCCTTACCTGTAAATCCATCCTGGTTTACAAATGCTCCAAAGGTGAGTGTGTGCGTGGGTGCACAAGAGAAGAGGATGAGATACGATCATGTATGGATATGTCAGCCTTGAATGTGTCCAAAAGGGAGTTTGTAACCCATTTGTAAATATATATAGTTACCGCACTGAGTAAGTAGACAAATAAGTTGTCAAGACAAATTTTTAAAGGAAATAACTTAGAGTTTCAGAAATAAAAAAATTCCCTCCTGGAATTGTGTTTATGATTGTAATAATCATAAACACAATTTTCTTCTCTTCAGATTATTGGAGCTGATGTAAATACAACATCCTAAAGAAAGTCAGAGTAGATTGTTATTTGTCCATACAACAGATGAAACCAGAAGTGTGTCCCAAAACAGTGTTTGACAAAAACGTAGTATAGCTGTGTTGACAAACATATTGGAACAGTATGATTCAAATTTCTCAAACCCAGGTGCCAAGGGGTAAGTGAATTCAAGCATTGGGCATCTGGGGACATTGTATCATGTATGAATATTGCAAGTGGGATGTATCTATTTAAAGGTTTTTAAGGAAACATGTTTATTTTAATATAAAGTATTTTAAATTATCAATAAATGGTGGCATGTTTCCTACTTAGTAGTAAATAGAAGATTAACTGTTAAATTGAATGCATCAACTAAAAAAATGGGCTGGGATTACAGTAGGTGAAATCATTCTAGCAAATTTATTTCATTGTTATCTCATAATATTTTGTTAACTTAGCTTTACATTAATATATAACTACAAGTAATGATTGTTATTTTTCATTCAGAATGATTAGTTAATTACTAATGTGTATTTATTGTCTAAGAAACTGACCAATAAACAAATTTTTAATGGAAATTTAATTTTGGGTGTTAAAGTGTTAGGGAGGGACATGCAAAATTGTTTGTTATGTGTCTTGGATCCATTGGTCAGTCTTACTGAGTGCTTCAAGGTGATAATCACCAAAATTTTTTTAATGAAGAAAATAATTGATAAGCCTATTCTTTACCTTCCTGTTGAAGCTGTAATGTGAAGCACGTTTAAATGAATTAAGAATTCCATACAGATCACGATTCCTGTAACCATTTTTCCTCATCCAGTTCTGGCACTTTATCATTTTTATTGTTTTGTTGCCTTATGTTTTTTAGTTTTGTTTTATGCCATGAAACTATTTACTGGTTTTGCTTTGGAAGTTCTTCTTTAGGAGTATTAAACCTTGGAAACATAGCCACAACACTACACGACTTGCTGGTGGATTGCTCCGAAGAAGACTGCACTTAGTCCCTCAAGCTTTAAATTTTGTTGTGTTTTCTTTTTTTCCCCTTTCATAAGAAAGAAACAAACCAGCAGCAAGAATTTAACTCTGGTAGAAGAACTGTCAGCACCACTACATGCTGACAAGATGTAGCTAGGTGCCTTTGCAAATAACCTTTCTACTTCTTATAAGTTTCTCTCAAACAGGAGCGCTAAAACCAGGGTTTGTCTCTGCATCACCTGTCTAATGTCTATCACTCCATTGGCCACCTTGTGTTGAGTAAGAGACAATACCTTTGAGATGTCATTGGTGATTAACACAGGTAATAATCTGGGTTTACAAAAAATTTATTTTGCAGTGCCAGTCACATTCTTTGGTTTCCCATAGATTTAGCTTCATCTGGGCATGGTTCCAGCATTTATTTTTATTATTTTAATAATAATAATATTTATTTTTGCATGAAAAAAATGCACACATATTGTTAAAATATCTTTTACATCTATTTTTCCATAAAGCAATTTGCAAAACAATTGTTCTGCACAGACTGTTATTATAAATATTACAGAAACAAAATATAAATGTAATAGCTACTATGATGTAAGGAACTTTCTTCAATGAATAGCTCAAGTATTCTTCTTAAGATCATTTAAATGCATCATCAACTTTTAAAATAAAGTCTTTTTCCAGCAACACTTTTTATGCAAAACTGATTAGTCTACAAAAAACAAATAAAGTAATTTTTCTTCAATTACAGAAGCTCTTCCCAGAAGATCATAAAACTGATAAATAAGAAAATTTGAGCCGTCAAACATTTGCATGTTGAATTCAACTTGTAAATATATTACTTCTATGTGAGGCATCTCTCATTTTAATTGAATAAAATTTTTATTTTCATTCAACTTTCAATTTTTAATAAAAATGACTTTCCAACTCTGCTGCAAGAGCAATGATTTCATAAACGTCATAGATGGGTTTCAAATACAGCTGCAGTAATTCTTCCCATTTCCATGTCTTGCACAGTGACTACAGGCTTGCACAGCCTATACCCTGTGGCCATGGTAACCAATTACCATGCATTTGGAAACTTAAAACAACAAAAACTTATTCTTTCCTGGTTTTGGAGGCCAGAAGTCTGGAGTCAAGCTTTCAGCAAGCCCACACTCCTCCTGAAAGCTCTCCCAGGTCCCTGGGGCTGTCAACATTCCTCTGCAGCTGCTCACAGCCAGTCTCTGCCTCAGCCCTGCAGTGGCCTTTCCCCCTTCTCCATCTGTGTCTTCTCTTTTGTACAAGGATCCTTGCCATTGGATTTAGGGTCTGTTTGGGATATCCAGGATGACCTCACCACAGGATCCTTATATTTAATCACATTTAAATTACATTCATAGGGTCTGGTTCCTAGGACATGGACATACCTTTTGGGAGGCCACCATATAATCAACTACACCACCTTAAATCTAGGCTTTGACCATTAAGATGAATTTTGACCATTCTTTTATGGCAAAATGAGCACAAGCTCCTGTGGCTCCAACCTTCTGCTTTTACCCTCCTTGACTAGAGCACTGAGTGTATAATGTAAAAAAAAAAAAAAAAAAAAAAATCTTATCTAGTCTATTGGAGCATGAAAAGCCACATGGAACAGAGTCAGACTTTTCCAGCAGAGGCCCACTTGACCTACACCAGCACCAGCTTCCAGTTAATGCTGCTGAAGCTATCATAGCCCATCTGGCCTCAGTCAAATGCCAGATGACGGCAGCTCATGTGGCACCAAAGACACCACCAGCAGAACTATTCATCTAGGTCCAGCCAAATTGCAAACAGAATAGTGAGCACATAAAATTGTTTTAATTCAGTAAGTTTGCAGTGGTTTATTAAGTATCAATAGATAACTAATACAGAAATAAGTACCTAGGTGTAGCATATTGCCATAGCAAAAAACCCACAAAAAACCAAAAACCAAAAACAACCTGACAACAACAAATAAGCAGCATTGTCTTTGAGGCAGGATGTTGGGAATAAGCTAGAAATATTGCAGTTCTGGAGAAGGAGCCAACAAATGGATGGACACTTGAAAATAGTGAGAAAAATGTTCATGGAGGCTAGAATGCTAATTGAGGTGACCCATGTTAGGTAGTTCTGAAAAAAATGGTCAATACTGTCAATTGATTCAGTTTAGTGTATACTCAAATGGTTTTGATGTCTCATAGAAGACATCAAGGTTTTGAAAACACACTTGGTAATAAATATCTTGTATCAGTTATCTATTGCTGTGTAACAAAAACAACTCCCAAACTTGGAACCTTAAAACAGCAACTATTAGGTCAGATTTCGGAAGGTCAGCTTGGGTTGAGCTCAGCAAGCAGGGTTTCTACTGTTTTTCCTTAGGGACAGTCATAGAACTGTGCTTTTGACAGCTTTATGGGGACTCAGTAGTCTAAAAAGGCCTCACTCATGTGTCTTAATTGGTGCTTGCTGACATTGATAGTTGCTCTGGAGAGCCTCAGCTGAGTTAACTTGTCTTGCTCCTTGTGGCTTCTTTTCCATTAGGCAAGGTAGGGCTACTCATATATGCTGCTATCAAAGCAAATATCCAAAGAAAGTAGAATAAAACCTGTAAGATATCTTGATGTCAAGGCTCAGAAATTGCATAATATCCCTTCTGTTGAATTACACTGATCTGTATCCCACATGTGTTTAAGTGTACGTGTAATCGTGAATAAAAATAACACCACTGATTCATAAAATGGAAAACTAAAAAAAAAAGTAGATTACTGTTTGTCTCCCATTTTCAAGGCCATTTGTTTGGAGTAAGATTAGCCATAAAAACCAGTGAAATAATCCAATTTATTCTGGCTGCATCGAGACTCCAGTACCTAATGCCACCGATGCCATGTGATTCTTTGAGAGCATAAAAAAATACCCTGTCTTCTAATGGCATGTAAATATTGCTATATCTGTGAAGGGAAAAAATAGGATAGCTAAAACTGGAAAAGTTGGTTTCTGTAGTTTGGCTTGCACGGTTGTAATGTTAAAAAAAATTCTCCTGAGGTCTTTGAGTAAAACAGATATTTCTTGAAGGTTATATATGGAAATTGCATGGCCTTTCTTATCCCTAGACTAACCTACAACCTTTCTGCTTTTAGAATATTCCAGTTTGGGGACCACAGCTTTAGAAGATGAGCCGAATACATGGCCAAAGAGAAATTACAGCTTTGAGATTGGTTTTAGAGGGTAGCATAAACACAGCATCATGAACCCAAACCTAGCATTGAGTAAAATGCATACGAGTGTCCAGCGTCAGGCAGTGCACCAGCAGTAACAATAGCAGCATCACTGCAGCATCAGAAGCAGGACCTTCACACAGCTGAACCTAGATGTTAAGCTTAAGTTAAGGTTACCCTATCTTTTGAGCTATATATGAAATTGGCTCAATTCCTCCACTTCCATTCTCTGGACAATCCTGTGCTCTGTCCTGGGTTTCTGTATATTCTTGAGCTCTTACATTCTCCTGGGTTCAATCTCTGATTTTAAGACTTCTGTATTAGTTTTCTATTGCTGTCATAAAAATTACCACAAACATAGTGACTTAAAACAACATTATTATCTCACAGTTCTGGCAGTCACAAGTGTCATGGGGCTAAAATCAAGGGATCGACAAGGCTGCATTCCTTTCTAGAGGCTGTAGGAGGCAGCTTCCTTGTGCTTTCCAGCTTCTAGAGGGTGACCACAGGCCTGGTCTCCCGGCACCCTCCTTTCCCCTTCAAAGCCAGCGAGAGTGGGCTGAGACCTTTACCTGAGATCACTCTGATGGTTTCTTTGGCCTTTCTCTTCCAGTTTAAAAGGCTATTGTGATTACATTGGGCCTGCCCAGATAATCTAGGATATTATCCCTACTTTAACGTCAGCTGATTTAGCACCCTTTATTCCACCTGCTGCCTTAACTCCTCTAGGCTCCAGAAAGTCATGTTTCACTGGGTCTAGCAATTAAGATAAAGACAATTTCTGCCTACACATCTTCCATGGTTGGTTTCTTCTCCCTGTGCTAGGTTTGGACATATCTGGACTTCAGCCACCTGCTTCTGATGTTCACAAAACATTTATGAGTAGAAAAGACTCTTATGAATGTTTGGGATGATAGTCCATATTAATAAAACCAAACTATAGAAACCATTAAATGCTCTTGTTTCAGAAAAGTAACTTCACGCACACCATATTTAAATGTTTATATGGTGGCAAAATGATTTTCTTATTTCTTTAGTAATTTGGAAATAGGAAAATATAGAGAAATCATGAGAAAAAAAATATAGTCTCATATGATATCCATTTTGAGCAAAGACTTGTGGCAGTCGGGGAATGTGTGCCTCTGTCCTGAAGGGGCATGTGCATTATAGATTCCACAGCAGGCTGGCAGGTTCCCCATCAACTGATATGAACAGAAATTAGCCCTGTTTGGAACATTTCGCAGAACTTTCATTTTGCAATTACATAAAAACATCTCACTTGGATGGAAACCTCATCTAAGTAATGTCGGTCGTAGTGCTGATGTTATTTTGTTGGCGGCTATTCTAACAGTGAGCAACAGTTGATAATGTGATATGATACTAGATTACACTCCAAATAATGATGTTAGCTGAACCCCAATTTTGTTCGTTTTCAATAGAATATCCTTTTGCGTGTGTGTGTACTGGGCCAAGCAAGACTCAGAGTAGAAATGAGTATTAGTCAGACAACCATGGTAACTCCATTCCCCATTTTATGAGAAAATAAATGCCTTTATTGCTCACCCTACTTTTATTTGGTACTCTGACATCGCTGCCAAAGCATAATAAATGCTGAAAGTTGTACTTAAAACAAATTCATAATCCATAAAAATTCAAAACGTAGAAAATTTGAAAATTTGGAAGAAGCTCAAAACTTGAGCTTGGAAGTTAGCTCAAGTTTTCATAACAAAACACCTCAGTCTGACTTAAACAATAGAAGTTTATTTCTCCCAGATCTGGAGGCTGGGAAATTTAAGGTGCTGACAGATTTGGTTCCTGGCAAGACCTGACTTCCTGACTCGCAGAGGGCTCCTTGCTTGCTGTGTGCCGACATGGCCTTCCTTCTGGGTGAGCATGGGCGCGCTGTCTGGTGTCAGAACAACAAACCTGTTGGGTCAAGGCCATACTTTTATCACCTCGTTTAACTGTAATTATCTCCCTCCAAATGCAGTCTTATTGGGGATTAGGGTATAAAAATGAATTCGGGAGATGGGTGACAAACATTCAATCCACAGCAAAAGCTAAATATAATAAGCATTATAAAATATAATCACATTGGATACTAGGTGCAGTAAATTTATAATATAATCAAATACAGAAAATAATGTAGATATGATATGTAATATATTAATATATAATATATCATATATGGCAGGTCCTCAAATAAAGTTGTTTTCTTCAAGGTCATTTAATTATAACATTGAAGAGATTTTATAGGAACTAAACTCTTGTTATTTCAATTGACTTATGGTAAAATTGGTTTCATTATATGTCATTTCACTTGAAGTCTAGGAACAAACTAATGACATTGAGGATTTACCGTATTACATTAGGTAGTATTTTAAGACAATATATATGTGTCATATATTATAAATAATATGCAATACATAACCATATAGGTCTAACATATAGGAGATTATACAGAATAAATAATAGATTATGTAATTTATTATGTGTTACATAAATTGAATGTATTATGTAAACTAATTAAAATGTAATAATAACCATATTCATATATTTACCTCTTTTTAAACATGGAAGTGTTGTTGAAACTATTCCACTTTAATAAATATTCTTATTTTTAATTATGAGATTTATATATTTTGCTATTAAAAATAATAGTTGAGTGAAAATTTTTGTATATACACCTTCATTTGTATCTCTGAATACTATTTCCTTATGGTGAGTTCTTAGAAGTAACTTGATGATGTTTTTAAGAATTTAGAAATATTACCAAGTTTATTTTTTAAAAAATCAATTTACCCAACTATTTTTTTAAATTTTTTATTGTTATTCAATTACAGGTGTGCACCTTTTCTCCCCATCCTTCCACCCCTAAGAACCCTGAAACACCAATCCAAAAGAACCTGTGCACCCCAATGTTTATAGAAGCACAATTTACAATAGCCAAGTACTGGAAGCAACCTAAGTGCCCATCAGCAAACGAGTAGATCCAAAAACTATGGTATATTTACACAATGGAATTCTACGCAGCAGAGAGAAAGAAGGACCTTATACCCTTTGCAACAGCATGGATGGAACTGGAGAGCATTATGCTAAGTGAAATAAGCCAGATGGTGAGGAACAAATACCATATGATCTCACCTTTAACTGGAACATAATTTACCCAACTATTAATGAGATTGGAGATTAACAATTTCCTGCCTCCCTGATAATATTAGAATTTTTATTATTTTTAACTTTTTATTTTGACAACAATAACATAGCAACTTTTTTGGTTTTTTTCTGTTTTTATTACTCTAGTAATTGTGATATTAAATTCACTTTCATCAGGAGGATGTTTTTTAGTTTTATTAAGTACATTTTATTTAAGATTTAAATGTCAGGAAGCTTTCCAAGATGCTTAAAGGCCTTGGTATTGCTGGAGAACTTGACTCAGGATGTTTGTAAATATTCCCTTGAATAGAAGCATATTATATTGTTTGTATAAGTTCAACTGGCAAATGATATAAACTTGAGTATACTGAAGCATAAACTTGAGTATAAAAGTTGAGTATAAAAGTTGAGACTGTATTCTCTCAACTGGCAGGATGAACAGTCCTTCGCCCGAGAACACATCATGTGAGTTAGAAAGAGCTGCTTCCTTGTTGGGACAACCCACTGCCTGCAATCTACCAACTAAGTGTCAACTTTACAATCTACAATATTCCCATCTACAAATTCTCAAGCACTATTAATGCAACTTACGTTCCTTGGAGGTGTGTCACACGCAATTTACACATAAAAGGATTAATTAAGGCTATCAGCACTTTGTCAAAACATAGCTTTCAACTATTTTCACAGATTTGTGTTCTTTTAATTTATTTATGCATATATACTCACATATTTCCATATATGCACACACGTATATCAATGTATGCATGTGTGTGTATGTGGACTGAATATTTTGGCAGAATGTTTGTGTTCCCCTGCATTCTAATGTTGAAATCAAACCCCCAGTGTGATGGCATTTGAAGGTGGGGTCTCTGAGAGATAACCAGGTCTGAGGGTGGCATCGTCATGGGATTAGTGCCCTTACAAAACAGGGTGAGAGAGCTGGTTCATTCCTTCTCCACACTGTGAGGACACAGCAAGAAGTCAGCCTTCTTCCTACAGCCCTGAAGAGGCTCTCACTGGTTCCCAACCGTCCCGGAAATGTGATTCTGAATTTCCAGCCTCCAGAACTGGGAGAAATAAATGTTTGTTGGTTAAGCCACCTGTCTATGGCAATTTATTATAGCAAGCCAAACTGCCTGAGCCACATACACACACATACACACATACACATATATATGCATGCCTGCACACACACACATGCATACATACATATATACATATTTTAATGTACTATATCTATTAAGCTTCTCTGAGGGCTTCTTATCTTTGTACTAAGAAAAATACTTTCCTCAGCCTATGAATAAATGTATACAATTTACTTCTAAGTCCTTTATGGTTTCTTAGTGAAAGCTGGAATTATTTTCAAAGGAAATAAAGCACAAAAATACCTTTTTTTTTGTCCTTGTTATTCGTAGTTGCTGTTTAAAAAGAATTAGTTATAAAAAGTTATCTTTTTACCTATGGACATGAAAGTCTTAGTCTCACTGTTTTTTAATAAAAACATTTACCTATATCTATATCTGTCAATCATATATATAGTGAGAAAGTTTAAGTTTTCTTGTAACAAATTTCTTATTTGATACAGTGTTATCAACTATAGTTACCATGTTATACATTGTCTGAGTAAATTCCTGTTACGCATCACCCAGGGGAATCCTCTTACAGCTTAAAGAAAGGGTTGGGCTTTGTCCTAAATGAATTAGGATCACCAGGAAACACATAAGAAGATACTTTAAGTGTAGCGTCAGGATTCATTGTTTTGCAGGGCAGATTCATAGACATCTTCAGCAGTGCATTTCCAGCCTTTAGTCAGCCCCATTAGGTTCTCAGAAAGTCAAATTGAACTGTCTCAATAAGCATCATTTTAAATGAGTTAGAGGAGAAATACCGGCGAGCATTGCACGTAGTTCTGTTTCAGCAGTTATTTATCATTTTACGTTCGCACGTGTATGTGTGCGCAAGATCACGACGTAAATTGATGTTCTTGTTGTAGGCAGTGATCATCAAAGTCTGAAGCCCCTACCTTGTTGGACATGATGCAGAAAATTTAATCCCGGCTTGCGTCATGCAAAATATTAATTACGTTATTTTCCTCTGTCCCACAAATGGAAAAAATCATTACCTGGCTAGAGCCAGAGGAATTCATATCTGCATTTTGGGCTGTTTTCCCCAAATCCTGTGTCTTACATGACTTACATTTTTGCGAAAGCCTTATTTATTTCCTTAGCTTTCTTCCCTACATCTGACAGCTAACCTTCCATTTCAGTCTGTATATTGTCAGCCAATCTTTTACCTCCAGCTTCGTAAAGTGCACGTTTTGTTTAACTTCGTGGGAATCTCTAAGGATATACCACAGAAATTTTCTGTCTCTCAAGTACTATGTTCTTTTCCTTCTATTCTGTTACCTCAGCTTTTTTCATATTGATTTTCTCCTTTCTTTTCTCTCCTCCCCACCGCCTTGTAACCAATCCTTGAACATAATGAAACCTATCCAACTATTCTATTACCTGCCAAATACTATAAGTGAATTTCCCTTGATTCCTTTAAATATTTACTTGGGTGGTGTTAGATCTTTCATATCAGATTAAAAGCTGATGAGCTAATGGAGGCAGGTCAGTGTTAGCGCCTTGGAGATCTGCAGCCTGGAGAGACTTGGAATAGAACTGCAGAAAGGTCATTTCTTAGGAGGAAAAGGTGTATGTGTATCTTATATCTTTGTAGGTCTGTTTTCTTCCTAATGTTACTAAGCAGAAATTTATAAGAGATTTGCAAAGTAGTGCTGTATTTTCCCTAACAAATTTTTTCTTATGAAGATTGTTTTTCCATTTCTCATTTTCAAATTCTAATACCTGTTTTCATCCTTTTGGAAGTGGGGAATTATATAATGTTAAAATTACTATTTTTCTGGAAATAATTATGTTACTTTCAGTACGTGTGTATGTATGCTTGAGTAAAATGCATTGCAGTGCTTCAAGTGTCCTATTTACAAGAATTTTTGTTCCTTATGGTTTAATTAAGATAATTTTCCTTTTTACTTCCTAGAATTTTAAACCCATAGCAGCAGCGGCTGACTAAATACTATTTGTGTCCAACATTCTACTAGGCATTTTATCTACATGTGACAGAAATTGTCAGCTATCCACAACATCCTTTTTCCTTGCTTCTATCGTGGGTGTTATTTCCTAGGGTTTCTTGTAGGTGGGTACAGCGATGTGGCTAAGATCTCTGAGTAAGTAGAAGTGACTCACCACTGTAGACCTTACTCACAGGAACCAACCACGTGCACTTCTCCCTTCTCTCTCTCTCTCTCTCTTATTCTGACTCAGCTGGGATAGCCTCGCTCCTTGATGGCCATGTGATGGACAGCCATCCACCTGATCTGAATACCCATCCAAGAATTTTACACGAATGGTAAGTAACGGTCTAGTCTTGTAAACCGCCGAAGTGGGCCCCTATTATTGAAGCAGCGCACCCTGTCCTCTCATCTCATTGCATTCTTACCACCATATTGATAGGTAGGTGTTATCATACTAATTTTATCAGTGAGGGATCAGGATTATTTAAAGGGAAAAGTGCAAAAGTCCGTATATCGATCCTAGTTAGCAAACCCCAGAGCCCATGTTCTAATTTCCTCATTTTTAAGTGACACAGCTGTTTGCAGCTCATTGAGGAATATCAGCTTAGAAGAGTGTAAACCCCAAATGGCTTTTTTCCCCTTAATACTGATACTTGTGCTCGGTTAAATCTTTGTTTCTCTGCAAGGTATTAGAAAAGCATACTAATATCTCATTCCAATTCTGTATCTTTTTAACTACAGTCAGTTATAAAACACAAACTTTTCATTTTTAAATGTTTATTCAATTATTTCAAAACATTAAAAATTAAATCGACTCCCAGTGCTTCTCCTATGCTCCCTTCACTTCGGTCTAGTTGTGTGGCTAGTGTTAAGTGCGGAAAAACCTTGGGTTTGCCCGGCACAGTTGGACTGGGTTTCAGGAGGGAGACTGCTTGGGTCTGCTCCCACCTCTGCTATGTATTAGCAGTATGACCGTGGACACATTATGTCAATTCTCTGTGCCTCGGTGTTTTCCTTTGTACAATACTGGTAATGATTCTACCTGTTTCAATAGGTTAATGTGTCCCTGTGAAGATTAAATGAATTAACTAAGTGCAGAGTCAAGCACATGAGAAAGCCTTGATAAATGTGAGTGTTTGAAAATTCATGGTTATCGACTTGGTAAGGGCCACCGAGTTGCAGTCCTGCGTCATCATCACGTTGCAACCCTGCTGTGTTCATCTAAGACCAAGTCATAGCTCCCAACCCTGTTATCCTCCAGGGCCGGCCCCTAGGCCGGTGACATCATGTAGGGTCCAACTTCCACATCACTTAGGAACTGCTCCTTTGTAGGGGATGCTCTGGTCATGTTAACTGTCACTGTCCCTCACCTACGTTCCACGACATTTTCCTCTACTGCTCAACATCACATGAAATATGATTACTCCCCCCGCCCCCCACTAATAGAGTGCAAATGCTTGCAACCCCTTAAACGTCATTTTCTTGAATTCTTGATTCTGGAGTTTGAAGAATTTGAGAACCTCACATCCTTATGGGAAAACAAGAAAACAGAGAGACCTTTCTGTGCAAATTAAGCCTGTTCCCCTTCAAAATATGATCTCCTGTCTCAAAACATTTCTCTTGCCTATATCACAAGGAGTGACGCAGTTAAGGGAATGTATAAATGCCAATAACCATTGTTGTCCTTAGTAGTTGGTATGTGGGGAAATGACTGTCTTTTATTCTTAACTGGAACTCAATAGCTGATTTCAAGGAAACAAAACAAGACTCACCACTACCACCAACTGGTTACATTGGAATTAAATGGCTTGGTCAAGTCCATGTCAGAAAAGCTAGATTGTCATAAAACTAGACTTAAAAACCAATCTCCAGGCTCTCAGTATAATGTTCTTTCTAGAGCTTTATGAGTGCCTCTATAATGTTTTTAAATAGAAAGAAATATATGTTTATATACATATCAATACATAAATATGCATGCATATATTTTACATGCATGGATATTTTTTCCTTTGAAGAAACAAAAAGCATCTCTACCTTTAGTCCACTTTACTGGGAAAAGAAAGCATTCCTGCCCATAGGTGATGGTTGTGAAGGAGCAGGGCTTTTCTGAGTGCACCAACAGAAGGAGAGAAGAAAGAGCAAGCAAATATTACTGAGGCCATGATGTTTTTCATTAGTGCTGGAGCTCAGTTTTAATCTGGTAAATCGTAGGATCAGGTCATTTCTATAACAGAGTTTAATATGGCTTTCACATCACAATACTCACATACTGAAGGTTTAGCTATGAGGAGAGTTTCAGAGTTTAAGTTTTTCAAGCCTCGCAGTGGTCTGTGTTAAAGGACAGTTTGGGTTACAAGTTGCCATCCTGGGGGAAACCTCAACTTGGTCTTTAGCTTCATGCTTTTGAATCACATTTCTTTAAGACATAGTTCTATGTAAAATGAAGAGCTGGAGATTTAGTGGGCAAATTGGGATTTATTTTTCTGTATTTGAAAATCCAGATTCAACAATAGTCTTTTTCTCTTCTAAAAATTTTAAACTATTTCAAAAATAAAACTAAGGTAGTAAGATATTTCCTCAAGCCGAAGTATTCCTTTATAGCCACAAGGTTTTGTTTGTTAACTCTAAGCCCGACCCGGTTTCTGAAAGACACAGGGACAGTTTTGAGGGGAATTAATAGGTTAGGCTAAAGAACAATGTACTTCCATGTCTTTTCCTCTCTGCTTTATAAGTCATTTAAGTGACGTTTTGTTAAACATTTGTTCCTCTGGAGTTGGGTACCATTCAGCCTTCTGATCTTCTCTCCTTTGCTGGCCCTTCTCCTCTAACTCCCTTACAGAGATAAGCAAACTTGATAGGTTTTGATTTTATAGTCAGACTATTCTTGTTTCACTTTTCCATTAATTTTGATAACACTGGTGTTCATTTATATTGGTTGTCAGGAGATCACATGACAGTTGAAAAAGTGGAAGTATATTTTGTGGAGAACTTTATAGAAATATCTTTTAAGGAAACCAGAAAGAGTAAATGTGAGTTGCAAATGAAGTAAATTTTTTTCTTTTGGTTGTACACTTTGGTCTTTAGAAAACACTTTGAGTAGGAAAAAACAACCAGAAAATGATAAGGAAGACACCTTTAATATATCATCTTGTGATAATCATCAGTGAGACAATGATTATAAAGATACAAAACAAATACAGTATTCTCAATTGAAACTGTTTACTATAAATTGTGCTATAACTGTTTATGGGAGACATAAAATAGTTTCTTTATATCTTCATAAGTTTATGTATGCATGAAGTTTCATACATTTTAAACTAAGTGATCCTATAAATATATGACTGGTCATAGTTATAACAAGCAAAACAATTGCTGTGCAATGAGTTACTATTTTTAAAAAAGTGTTAGGTATATCTCATATTTAGTATTTGTTTCCACAAATCTGGGTGCTTAATGCTCTTTAGTGACTTCCTATTGTATTTAGAATAAAAATCCCCAATCTTGTACATATATAGAAGGCCCTGTTGGTTTATCCCTGTCCCCTTGTATCTGTGGTCATATACGATGGTGTTATTCTCAAACTCATCAGCTCCTGAAATACACAAGTTTTCATCTCAGAGCCTTTCCATATGTTTCACAGACATTATTTCCTCTACCTAGCAATGCCTTCACCCTCACTATTCCCTCCATCACCCTCTCCTACATTTGCTCCTAATGCATCTTTCGGTTTCAGTGAAAGACAATGGGTTTAGTGAGATCCTCTTTGAAATCCACCTCAAATTTAAATTTGGTCTTCCGGGAAATATGCTTCCTTAGTCTTCTATATTTTATGTCATAGCACATAATTGTAATGTATGGGTAATTTTATGTACTTAACGTATTACTGGCTGTTGGGGGACAAAGTCTTTGAAGGTAAGAACCCTATTTTGCTCATCCATTTTTCACTCAGTGCTTGCCTAGTACAGAGAAAGGAGTCTATGCTTGTATGAACCAAGTAATACAGAAAGTTGAACCCTACTTGAGTCACTGAAGTGATAACTTAGAAACAACTTGAAACCCCGAAACTTGTGAGATTCAAGATAGCAAAGGGAGCAGCAGGATCTTGAGATGCGACAGAACTAAAGTTGTTTGACCAGAAACAATGATCAGCTTGCAGGAGGATGCCTGCCTTCTGAAACAGTAGTAGCCGGGGTACAAGGCCGGCCAAAGGGCAACTCGACGCAAGCGTTGCCCTGCGTGGCAAACTGAAGTGTGTGACAACATCCCAAAGGAGAAAATGCAGGTAGTTTCTTTTTCCAAGGTTAGCACATAATAGACATTCAGAGTCACAAGACTGAGTATGTAGACAAGATACCCTGTGGCTTTTCTTTTTAAAGATTAAAAAGAAGAAGAAGGACCACAAAAACAAGGTCAGACCCTTTTCCGGCACAAAGAGATTCAGCCAATTTCCATGTCTCCTTTACTCTTATGCATGCTGCTACGCCTCCGTTCATCTTTTTATATTGTGGTTCATCGGCTTACATGTCCTGTTTAAAAAATAAGCTCTGAGTTCTTTTGAGGATAGAATTGTACATTTTTGTCAATAATTCATTAATTTAAACAAGTGCTTTACAAGATTGTCTTTTCAGATCATGATGGTGAAGAAAGATATATTTTCCTTTTCAAGCCAATGCCATCCACACATATAACGGAAACAATGTAATCAAGAAGTACTATTATCTTTATTTGTTTTAGGCCCTCTGAAAGCTTATACTCTATTTTATTGTATTTCAATTTTTGAAATATATCAGTCATTATATGAACAACTTCATTCATTCTATCACCTAGTGGTGGTCTGTGACCACCGTTTAGAAAACACATTAGATTGTGAGCCACAGGAGGCACACGCCATGCCCACCTCTTCTAAATCATTATACACTAACACAAACTGAATTGGACCAATGCAACATCAGCACTTAGAAATATTGTGTACCATCTAATCTCTGGATGTTGAACACGCGCCGAGAAGGCTTCTCAGACTTTGAAGGAGGTTTGGGATCCTTCTATATTTTGAGTTACCTAGTATAATACAAATAAATAAATGTCAAAGCCATACAATTTTAACCTATTGGAACATTTACATTGAATCTATGAACACTTAGCATTAAATTAAAAATGAAATAAAGTCATACAGTTGACATGATAAGTAGAGGTTTTGTAAGATCATGGATTCAACTCTAGGCAATATGATTTGCTACTGAGGCACAACAAGAGTGTAAAGTTGTCCACTGAATGTCTTTAAAAAAAAATTCTCGACAGTATATTTCTGTGCCTATGTAATATTTTTTGGCAAAAATGTCCAGGTTCAAGTGTGAGGTCTTTCAAGAGTATGAGACACCCATTACGTGGTGGTGTTTTCCCCTGGCAGAATTCAATACTTTTAACTTGGAACTTCAGGAAGAAACTTCCCACTTGAGGAACAGTTCAGAAAACTTTTCTGCTAAAATGCAAACATGTAAACTGAAACCAGTAGCATATTAAGTAGTGAAAAATGACACTAGCAAGTTGAGCTATTATTAAGGAAACTATTTTGAAAAGGAAATAAATTATATAAATTATCTTTTGATCAGAAAGACAGCCCTAGCTTGGACTCAATGGCCTTTTCTGTAAGGCAGTTCTAGGGCACCAGAGACCATGAAGGACCTGTTGAGGACCCTGATCTTTGGGAAAACTAAGAAACCTTTAGGTCCAATTATTTCTGCAGGCTCACTCTTTGAATATCCCTTGCCAGAGTCTTAATTCATTAAATTGCTTCCTAACCAATCTCCTTGTCTACAGTCTAGCCTTTGCTAGACTACCTCCATAGAGAGCCCTTAAAAAGCCAAATCTGATTATGTCATTTCCCAGCTCAAACAGCTTTAATGACTCTTTAAAACTCTGAGAGAAGAAAATCAAAGCCATAGAATGGCCCACAGAGCCATTCTAGGTTTGGTATCTGCTGACCTCTCCTTTCCCACCCTGTTTCCCCAAAGCATCAAAAACCGGGCTTTCTGTTCCCTGAATGCACTTTTTATTTAGAGTTTCTCCTTGGTAAACTCTCCCTGCCTATTACTGCATTTTTAGTTTTTATTTGCCCTTTAAAACTTTATTGTCTTGCAACCTCCTTTGTGAAGTCTTTTCCTCACCCTGCTCCTGGCCCCTGCAGCCACTAGACTCTTCCAAATAGGAGCAGGCTGGCAGAATCCCAGCATCTGGGCAGATATTACAGAGAAGCAGTCACCATTTGATTCCATTTTTTTTTACCATGATAACTGTGGAAATTTTAGCAAGTTACTTGACATCTGTAAATTTCACTTTTTTTTTTTTTTTGGTAAAATGGAGGTTTAATGGTGCAGAATTTTGAAGTTTATTGGGATGATAGGTATACAGGCAAAAGAAAGTCCTTTGTCATTTTCAGAAGTTGTATTTTCAATTGGGTGGAGATATCTACCATCAAATCTTAAATTTTTTGGAAGAGATATTTTGCCATCTTCTATATCGTAGTCCTGTTCCTCCCTTCACAAAAAGACGGTGATGGTAATGCAGCAATGACCTCTACAGACACCATTCCAGATGTGTTGCATGTGGTACATCCTCCAACCCTGTACAGTAGATTCTATTGTTACTTTCATGTATGGAAGAGCAAACTGAGTCATAGAGATGTTAGGTGCTCATCCAAAGTCACAAATTGTGTATGTGTAGGTTCTGAGTGTTGGCCCTAACCAGTCCAGCCCTTGTGTTTGTGCTCCTAACCATTAGTCTACTCCGCCTTTGCTGACAGTCCCGGAGGGCAATCCCACCTCTCTAAACCTTAGTTTCCACCTCTGTGAAATGGGACAAATAAAATTTTCTGATAGTAAAGATCAACATAGATAATGGATGATGAGCACCTTAGAGCCTGGTGAGTAATAGACACAAATTTATGTTGTTTCTCATAAATGCATCTTTTGGATTGGCTATAGGTAACATGAAGTACACATGTGTGTTGTTTCAAAATATTGAACTCATATTTTCCAAAACACATATTGATCGTTGAAGGTGAGGTCACTTTTGCATTCCCTCATTTGTTTACAAGCATGCCCCACCCCAGTCTTCTATGCAGTGTAACCTCTTCTCAGAATAATGGCTCATAATTTCCCAGGATGGGTTATGCCATATCATGCCTGTATATCCATTCTGAATGTTATTTCTGTGTCAATCCCCTCGGCCCTCTTACAAATCACTGGTCCTCTACCGCCTGGAATATCTTCGACCTGGGGTGGTCTCTGCTCTGCTCCTGAGCAGATTAGACCCTTCAGAGTACACATTACCTTTGCTTAAGGTAATATCTGAATTACCTCAAGCAAAGAAAAGTTTACTTTACTTAAATTGTTTGAATTTCTGTTTTTCTTATCTTAGATAAATGATCTTATTCTGGAGTGACTATTTCTTATCTCTCCATGTATTCCATCTATCACCTAACACAGTGCCTGGCACATGACAAGTATTTAATGAATGACAGTTCGGTGTTTGAATCTGGTCTGTCCACTGGGGGTACAGTTTAACAGTAATGCATAAGTAGACTTGTCTTCTCTAACATTTAATTTTGTTGTTTGCCTAAAATGCCTAGAATTATTGTTTCCATTCTAAAATTGTATAACAGTTACCTGAAGAATGCAAATAATTACATGTGACTGAACTGAGTTGTTAAAATTTATTATTTTATAAAACTAGCTATCTGTGTTATTTCTACAGCACTCTATCATTAAGACATATTTATAAGTCCTGGACAATTCCAGGTGGAATGAAATGAGATTGAAAAATCCTGGCTTTGGTTCTTAGAATTAGATCTCATCTCCAAATCTCTGGTGTACTTAGAATCTTATAATTTCCCTAAGACTCCATATTTTTTCTTGAAATCATCAAATCTTCTATTAAAACCAAACTTAAACTTCAAAGGTATTCACATCTCAATCAGTCAACATTAAGAACACTTGTATATTAGTCCCCCTGCCAAAGTGTTCTTTGTTTGTTAAGGTGGAGTGATTTTTAAATATACTCTTATATCACACACCAATAAATGCTTTAGAAAGAAAAGTAAAAGTTGCTTGAGACAGGTGACATCTAATTTGATTTCTATAATATGATGAATGGATCGTTACATTAAAAATGATATTTAAAAGCCCTCTCTACACGTTTTTTTGAAGCAATTTTAACTGAGAATGAGAACGCCTGACATTGTTTCCTGTGGTGCAGCAACCCTGCACTGCAGTCCGCCCGACCCTGGGCTTCAGCTCTTTGACAGGAAGTCCAGTTGCTGCACTGTAATGATGGTTTGTCCTTGTTTATGCACCTACCCATTGCCTTTGAAGTCAGGCACAGGCTGCAAATCAAATGGCATATTCTCATTCCCTGTCACACATCCTGCCCCTTAAACATTCGCATAAACAGATGTGGCCTCACCAAAGCGATCATCAGCAATACGTGGTTTTCAGTGACAGTAAATCTTTCCATTAATGATATTAGGGAACAGAATTGATCTTTTGCACTTTCTTCTTCCTGTGCTCTATTTTAAGGCAATGCCTCTGTAAACAAATGCTAAAATAGTGCAAGGTATTACATGGTAGGAAATAAACTCAATCCATTAGCATGTTGTTAGGTTGGGGCTTACAAAAATAAAAGGAAATAATGTAATCAGTACAGGAAGCAAAAAGAATGCTCTGTACGACATGAGCAAACTGACAAAAGGAAGAATGGATCAGTTGTATTTATGAAAGTCTTTATATGTTTCTACATTTATTAAAAAGTGACCCTCTTGAACTCAGTCTGAATAGTATTAAAATGCTGACAGAGACACAAGAAGGAAGAGTTAGCCAAAACATTTTTCTATCCATGGTGATGTTTTCCACTTATTTTACTGTAGATAAAAAAGAATAAGGGAATTGGAGAAGTTTGCAGCTTGTCATTTCAATAGCAAATAAACACCTACCTAATAATACCTCTGAGAATTTTGTTAGAAATTAATTTTTTATGAGCTCTCATGCCATGAGGGGGAAAAAGTTTGTTTACTTTGATAAATAGAATTTAAACTTCTTAATTTCTCTTCTCTGTAATAAAACAAGAAAAAAGCTGCTTCTTGAGATTTGATTTCCTATGAAAAGTAATAAGAACAAGTGTGGGAACTCTGACTTATTTTGAATCACTTCCATAGCTTCTCAGGGCAGGCAATCAAGATCGGTTTTGTAATTTTCCTCCCTCCCAACTCCTCCTCCTTCTTCTCATTGCTTCTTCTTTATTTCCAAAGACACTCATTTTTACAAAAAAGTTTCAAGAAATTTTAATTGAGAGTTTTAACAGTGTAAAAATTAACCAAACTGTTTAAAAGACATTGTCTCAATTCCCCTACACGATTCTTTTCGGTTCCCTCAGCCAGAAGGCCTTCCTTGCATTTGACGTTTCTCGATCCTGTCTCTCATTTAAGTCCAGCTCGAGAACTCTCCCCAAAGGCAGGGGCCATGATTCTGCCATGAGCACATATAGTATCCTGTGTTCATTCAAATCAGAGCACCTAATACACAGGAACCGCCGGATTTCTACTGTTTTTTTTTCCCCTTAATGACAGCCTGGAAGTTGAGGACAGAACTGGTAGGGACATTTACACTTGAGTTGAGGACAAATATGGTAAAGAAGAAAGAGACAGTCGGTAGAGGACAACCAGGACCATGTCACATTGTATGGGGTCAAAGGGCTAATGGGTTTAAAGAAGGAGGGGGCTGCGTCAGCATCACATACCACAAAGGGTCTGGAAAACGAAAACCACTGTTGAATACCACAGTCAGGAGGCCCTCATCTCCTTCAGGAGAGTGGTTGCTCGCTGATAAGGTATGAAGAAGACACTGCAAAGTTTAAAAAGTCAGTGAAGGAGAAGGAAGTGGGGCATCGGGGGCAGAATATTCTATGACAGTACTGGGTGATGAAAAGAAAACAGTGTGCTAGCTTGAGGGAGGCACATCTATAAGGAATGTCCCCCCCCCCACACCTCCCATTATTTCTGTAGGGTATGGAGAACTCAAAAATGTCATGAAAGATGGTGAAGGGACCAGTACAAGGAACTGAGGGCCCATCAGTAGGGATGGGTAGCCAAGGAAAAAAGTAGAAGAGTTGGCTTTGGCAAGAAATAAAGAATATTTTTCCTCAGATCTGAGTATGAAGGGTGCCGAGCAAAGATGGTTTGAGTTGCAGAAGACAGTCAAAGGATTCATACAGTTCTATTAGTTACTGATATTGTATAAGAACGGGGATATTAGGGAAAGGCATGCAGGTTTGAGGTGAGGATGGAGAAAGTTGGGGAGAGACTTTGGGGATTATTTTGAGAGACAGGTAGTAGTCCACAAAAAGGACTAGTCAAAGTTACAGAGTATATATTTGCAATCAATTCAATTAGCTGAATTTCTGCAAATTTACTTTTTAAAAGATTTTATTTATTTATTTTAGAGAGAGGGGAAGGTAAAGAGAAAGAGAGGGAGAGAAAAATCAATGTGTGGTTGCTTCTCGCGCTCACTACTGGGGACCTGGTCCACAACCCAGGCATGTGAACCCTTTGGTTTGTAGGCCAGTACTCAATTCACTGAGCCACACCAGCCAGGGCCAAATTTCTGCAAATTTCTAGCAGTACTAGATAACTGGGAAAGAGTTTTAGAGACAGATAATGGAGACTTTCCAGGGCTGTCTATTTGCAGTTTGGATTTGAAGATGTAGGGGATGCATTTTTTTAAATGCTTCTCATTTGTATAATCTAGACGCACAGTGAGGCACAATACAGGTCATGGCATGAAATGGCCTGAGGTTTGAGTCCCACATTCTCACGTTTCATTCCAGGTATAAATATAACCTGAGGTTATTGTTACATTTCCCTGGCTCTACAGTGGATTTGCTAATTCAGTAGGAAGAAGGTGCAGCCAGGTTCTGCATTGTAATCAGTGCCCCAGGCGATTCTGTCGCAAATGCTCTGAATCGTGCATTGAGAAACATTGTTAATCACATATTGAGAAATACTGGCCCAGGACAATTGGAAATAGATCGAGGGACTACAGTTCACAATGATAATGACCAAGTCAGGTTGTAATTAATGAGATAAGAAAAAGAAGAGTTGTGAAAGAGAGGTTAACGTCAAAGAGTGAGCATTGGAAAAGGAGTTCTTGTTAAAAATAAGCTTATATTTTGGAAGAGAAGAAAAGCCCTTCTCCGTCTGCCCATACTTCTGTCTTGCTTGCTGTAATTCAAGAGGGACCCATTTTCAGAATTTCACAACAGTGAATTAGCCGTATGTGGTAGGTGTTGGAGCTACACTGCATTACACAGTGAAACCCATGAGAAGTATAGTATCCTTCTGCTTTCTCTCTCCATGAGGATGACAGGGGAAGTAGAACCTTAGGGCCCATTAGAGGGTTTGCTAAAGAGAACTATGTGCGAAAAGAGGCACTGTCTTGATCAATAACAAAGTTGTGCTTGTATTTTCCATCTCTCCTTGCTTTTTTATGTGTGTGGTTCTTCTCCAGGAAACTGTATTTATAAAGGAAAAAATATGAATTTGAGGTTTACATGATCTTGTAAAGAAATCTCATTTACTAAAATCCCAAAGCATCAGAAACCTGTACCAGAAGTCAAAAACTTGTTGTAGAAATATAAAATTGCTTTTCTCTCATCAATATTGTTACTGAGTAAAAGTGGGGTTCAGCTGCCTGCCACCAAACACAGGCATCAAAGGTTGGTGGGGAAGGAAAAAGGTCTTTTAAAATGTTACACAATGTGGGGAAGTGGGGATCTCCCTGGCTCCATGCCAACCTCACACAGACAAAAGCCAGCCTCTGTAGAACCAGAAACAGTTTCCAGAAAGCCCAGTCCATCCTTATCTGTCCTTCTGGAGCATAAGGCCACTAGGTAGATTGCTCTCAACTTCAGACTTCCTCCTTCAAGTGGGTGTATGTGGCTGGCACCACTATTGCAAAGCAGGGTTGCTTCCCTTGCCGGGGATCTGGGCCACTGACAACCACTGAAGCTGGTTGTGCAGGAGCTCGTCTGTGGGGCCTGGCACCCAAGCCGGCTTTGCCCCCTTGGGCCAGGGAGCATTCTGGTCTGCATGTCCATGAGTGGATCTGAGAGGAAGAGAAAGACACAGTCCAGGACCATCAGTGTAATGCAGAAGATACTGCATATTTTAGAAGATGCCATATGCTTTCCCCTACCCTTTGTTTAAATTTCCTGGCCCCAAATTCTGTGCACTCCAGAAGGGTCCAGCTTCCCAGCCAATCCCCATCTTTCCCCCCTAACTACACGAGCAAGTCAGCACACACTCCTGCAGCCATGTTAACCCTTCAGGTACACATGACTCTGTGACATATGGTTTCCCCTTCAATCAAGAATGGGAAGCAGGTAGGAGGGCTTTTCATGCCCTAGCTTCTCACAAACATTGTGCAAAGCTTCCTCCTGCAAAGTCTCTGCCCAGGGGGTAATCTGTCGTCACATGGGCTCTAGCTTGGTGGCTGGGACCAAGCCCTGCTGCCACACCGGCTTGTTTGCCTTTTACCTGAGGAACACAGACTCTCAAGTCCTGTCTCAGCCCAGGGACGGGGAGATCTATCTCGTACCACACTAAGAGTGTGTGATTTTTTTCCCCATTGCCTCCAATGTTTCCTGCGATCTCTCCCTCACTCAGCCCCTCCTCTTGCCCAGCGATCTGATCAGATCTCCCTGTATTAATGTTTTTATTATGTTCTCTGAAAATAGTGCATTAGAAGAGATTGGATGAGAGGAAACCTGCAAAGCACTAAACAGGGTGCCTAGTCAGTTGTTAATCCTCAGAAAGTGGTCCTGTAATAGGGTGAGTTAATGGGAACTCGTGCTGGCATTCCTTACATCTGTTCCCACAGGGAGATGCCAGAACTGCCTGCAAAACCAGGGAGTGTGGACAAAAGGTTGCCTGTTGATTTGAGACTCTATAACATAAGATCATTTAAAAGTAAGAGGACACGAATTCTGTCATCTCTGTCATCTTAACTTGTGGCTCCTGAGTCTGTCTTGAGCATCAGCACTGTACAAACAGGGAAGGAGAAGTAAGAGAATGGAATGTTTCCTGTGTGGTGTTAATGATCCAAGACCGAAAGTGGTAAAGTCACTTCTGTCCACTTCCACATTCCATTAACTTCTGAGACTGTCTTGTCATTGGTACTTGCAAACAGGAGAGGAGAAAGAAGAGAATAGGCCACATGGGAGGTGTTTATGAGCCAAGAGTGGAAGCAGTAAAAATTCGTTTTATCCACTTCCACATTCCATTAGCCAGGACTCAAGAACATGGCCACACATAACTTAGGTAAGCTGGGAAATATTGTGCACAGGAGGAAAACGAAAAAAAGCTGTTGAACATGTAAGAGTCTCTGAAGAGGCATTACCTCACTAGTACTGGTTCAGATGCTCCCAGTAAGATCTTTGACTGACTCAAGGTCAATGTAGGAATCTGTTCATCATAGATTTGGTGGAAACAAGAGGCCATCAGAGAGGTGGAGAATAGCTAGTGTGACCAACTCCAAATGGGACCTACGCAGGTGGTTTCTATGGCAGAATCTTGGTTGGGCCTTGATGTCCCTCTGAGCCTGAAGCCTGGTGGTTTAGCTGTCCTGTTGTTCCCTCGTGCTCCCTGTGAGATACAAGTGAGATTCCCGTCTCACCATTCTGTCTTCTGGAGAAGGTTCTACTGTCTATGTTTCAGGACTCTCTTTCCTGAAAATTTTCCTCAACTCCTTGCTTTTGTTGTAGAAGAATGGAAACTCTCCAAGGGCAGGCTTTTCTTTCAGCCTCTTCAAGTTGTGGTTCTTTTCTGACCTTGTATTGTTGGCTCTGCATTGTCTATATTAGCCCTGAAAAAGTATCTCCTCTGAAGTGCATGCTTTAAGACTGTAGTATGTTTCCACACAGTGTCCCCGTGGTCAATCTCCTTAATTTATCAAAGGTTTTACTAGTTATCTGCCCTGGCTGGCATAGTTCAGTGGATTGAGTGTGGGCCTGCAAACCAAAAGGTTGTTGGTTCGATTCCCAGTCTAGGGCACATGCCTGGGTTGCAGGCCAGGTCCCCAGTAAGGGGGCACGTGAAAGGCAACCACACATTGATGTTTCTCTCCCTCACTCCCTCCCTTCCCCTTTCTCTAAAATCAAATAAATAAAATCTTTTTAAAAAGTCTTAGAATTATATAAAAGTAGTTTTTTTTAAAAAAGGTTTTATTAGTTATCTTACTCTCTGCTACCTTGATATTAGCACCCATTCACGTGGTATCTACAACATCCACATAGACCACGCTGTAACACCCTGACTGCTCAGTTCCTACTTTTCTCCCTTTTACTGGTAGTTCTCCCACTTCTCTTCAACCACTAGCTCCTATGTTCATAACTTTGATGTTGTCACTACCAAATAGTGTATATTTCAAGCATCATGTTGTCTAATCATCACCTTTTGCCTTTCAACTCATTTTCTCTAGTATCTTTTTTTCAATTATTCTCCCACTCCTTTTGAGCTTCTCACCCATTGACCCTCGACTGTCTCACTGTCTATTACCATCCTCATCTGCTTGTCTTTCAAACAGACTCCAGAACAACATGATCTGTACTGTTAACCATATGCATTAGATTCCTTAACTGAGTGGTTTAAAACAATGGAAATGTATTATGTCACAAGGTAGCATGCCAAAATTCTGAAATCAAGATGTTTTCAGGATTGCTTCCTTCTGGAGCCTATGAGGGAGGAACCAACCCATGCTTGTCTCCTACCTTCTAGAGGTATTTAGCAAGCCTTAATGTTCCTTGGCTTGTCTCCGATATCTGTCTCCATCTTCAGATGGCCAAACCTTCTTTGTATCTCCATGTATTCTTTTCTGTTTAAGGATACTTCTATTCGATTTATAGCTAATCCAAATCCACGATGATTTCAGCTCTATCTTTGGCTTAATTATAACAAAGACCCTATTTCAAATCAGGCCATATTTTGAGTTTCTGGGTGGACATGATTGTTGGGAGAATGCTATTCAACACATCATACCACACCACAAAAAGAATGTTTTATTTCTTGTTTCTGAACACCTGTGGATTTCGTTATCTGATATCCGGCCTTCTGTGACTGCTGGCACAGAATATAGAAACTCACTAAAGCTGTCTACCTACACAGTAATGCTGAGTCACAAACCATCCCAAAATTCAGTGGCTTACAATAACAACTATTCATTATTGCTTACGGGTCTGTAGGTCAACACGGAAGGTACACTAAATTTGACTGGTCTTGGCTGGACTCTCATGTCTGGCAGCTTGCTGGTAAGTCTTTTATGAGCTGGTTCATCTGGGATGGACTCTGTTGAGATGAATAACTGTCACCAATAGTCCCTTGTTTCATGAGACTAGCACTGATATATTTTCATAGTGATCACAAAGGCCCAACAGAAAGAGCAGGAGCAAGAAATGCCTTTGAGATCTGGGTTTAGAACTGGCACTCGTACTTTCTGCAGCATTCTATTGGCCAAAAAAGTCACAAGGCCAGTTAGATTAAAGGAATGGGAGAACAGACTCCAAATTTGATGGCCAGAATTGAAAAAACACATTACAGAGGTTACAGAATAGGTTGGAGAATTGGGGTCATTTCGCCATTAACCTGTTACAGCCTCCATGACCTTGCTTGTTAGAAGAAAACAGCAGAAACTGTTGAAAATCCACATAAAATACAAACACATATAATACACACACACATATACACAGATATAAGTATAAAGATAGACACATACATACATATAGCATACACACAGAAGTTAGAGTCTGTAGAATTGGAGTTAAGTGAGTAAAAATGTAATTGTCTGCCATAGACAAGATGCAAGATTGGTTAATCTTATGGTTCTACAATACTTGTCAATCATCAGAATATTGACTCTGATCTCTGCCTGAGGGTAAAATTACTCTAACAATTGAGGCATAGTCTATATGTAACAACCTCTATTAAAGAAGAGTGAGTCTCTAATCTTGTGAATTGCAATTGGAATTAGGGAAATATTTTCTCAAATGAAATCTCAGCCAATTTTCTCTGAAACTACCTCCATCATAGTTACCAAAAAGCTCTACCACACAAAATCCAATGGTCAATTTCTTGTCCATTTATTTCTTTCTGAAAGACTTTCCTCCCTTGACCTTTTTGTGAGGATTAATATCCAAAAATAATTCTAGAATAGTGTTTGATATATAGTAAGTACTATATAGACATAACAATAGTAATAATGATACCAATAATTATTACCATTAGTACCATGTTATCTAGTCACTTGGCTTTAAACATAGCCAATTCTATCAATGCTTGTTTTGAAAATACAAATTTGCTCAATGCAATTCACATATTAGGAAGTAATTTGAGCACAAGGTAATGTGCTCACAATTTCATTCAGTCATCAGTCTCTAGCTTTCAGACTCCTCTAGGTAGGTGAAATCAGAAACCCTCTTCTATGTCACTCTTTCTTTAAGGGGACCATAGCTCTCCAAATGACTTTTCTCCAATCTCTGTCTCTTGGATTGAGATGAGATGTACTCCTCCCACAGGGCAAAAGAGGTTGGGAAACACGGAGTACAGGAACAAGCCTTTCCTAAGAAATCCTGACCTCCGGCCTTTTCAAACTCCAAGCAACATTTCACACTCTCAAATAGCCTCAGGGTAAAGGCAAGGTGCAGACTGAATGAGTTAACTGTGCATTTTAGCAAGTACGAAGAGAAGGGCGAGAACCTCACCTGAGGATATAGGACTTAAGGAGCTGTTTTCTACCTTTGAGTTCCCTGCAAAAATCTGAGACAGCAAGAAAAGGTTACTTTCAACATTCTGTTACATAAGCATTTAATGGTGCTATTGTTACCAAGTTTTTATTTTATTTTATTTTTAAATTACAGCTTACATTCAATATTATTTTGTTTTAGTTTCAGGTGTACAGCATAGTGGGTTACACAATCGGTGTTTCTACGTTTCAAATGAAGTTGACTGATGGTGGTGGTTGGGAAGCAGATAGGAAGTCTGGCTTTGGCTGCATTTGGATTCAGGAGCTCAAATGATGCTAACAGCTCTTCTGCTCCCGTTCAATCTCACTCTCTCTTTCTCATTTATTCTTGTTTTCACTCACTCTTTTTTTTCTTCATCAGAATATTGAATCTTCTGATGAATAGTGTTCCTATTATAACATTTTTTTTCCCCGTGTGATACAGAAAATGGTTGCCAATAGGTTTACATGAATGGTATTCAATCTCTGTAATCAGAAATTTTAGGAGAACCTTCTACTCCCCCCACACATTTTTTTCCCCTGATCTCTCATTCAACCTTCAAAAAGATTCTATTGGGTTCTATTTGACTAATGTACCCCTTTTGAAACAATAAATATTCCAGGAATGCTAAAACTGACCTAGATTGAGAAATACACCCAAACTTTGGCTAAAGACAATGAAGTACCTATGACTGAAAAATTTACTTTTACTAAATGTGTGGTGTGGGGGAAGTTTTCCAAATAGTTACAAAAAGAAGAAAATTGAAAAGCTTGTTGGCAACAAAATAACAATAGATATCATATGTGTGTGTATACACATATGTATATATATACATGTTTTCATAATATACTTGGGTCATATTTTTCTATTTATTTACTTCTTACCAAATGAATAATTGTGGTACAATGATACTGTCTGCTTGATGGTTTAATGGTTAATATACTGAATGAATAAATAAATGTAAAGTGACTGAATCAGTAAATAAATTTATTGTAATTTTCCACAGAAAGGAAATATAATATCAAAGATAATTTATCTCAATTTTTACAGATATATTATCCATCTTACATGTTCTTTGATATATCTATGTTTCTTGTGAAAGAAAAGTTTAAATATTTTTCTAAAGAGAAAAAAGAGAATAAAAGAAACAATCTTAAAGTATGAAGCAATACTTGATTACCAAGGATTATCATTGGCTAAATTTTCTGTTAACTAGAAGAAATTACACTTCTGTCAATTATTTATTTTATTTTTTATCACAAAGATAATATAGATCTTTAACAATATATTATATTACAGGTGTATTTAATAGTGGAAAATACATCTGAACACTTGTTAGAAAAATGCAAACAAATTGTAATAAACATGTCTTGCTGCTCTTTATGTAACTATTTCTACTGAGATTCTCATATTATTATACACATATATTTGCCAAACTTTTGACCAAAGAAATATATGACATACTAAGTATGTTATAATCCATTAAGTGGAATTTTTCCCCAATGAGGGTTCATTTAAAAAAAATTGTTTTCAACACAGGGAACTTTGTGTTTTTTTTTTTTTTTTAACATAGCCTGTGGTGTGGAAACATTGGAAACTATGGTCCCTAAAGAGAGATACAATGTGTTAGAGAAGAAATGAACACCTGCTGGAGTTATTTTTGTTTTGACTAAAGACACACTTTTATATGCAGCTAGAGGGAGGAATGTACAAGTGAAAGAATGTAGACAGTGATTAAACCCAATTTCCCTTGCCTGTGGGATTTTCCTGCAAGTTTTATCACTGTTTCTGGAGGTAAGACAAGAAGGTGTGTGACCTGTGTACCCCACTGCCACTCATCAACCTCACCTGGAATGAAGACAGAAGGTCCCAGAGGGCGATGCATGTAGAACAGATATATTTTAATAAGTCCAGAGCTTGATGCTCTCACAAACACTGGCATTTACTGAGTTTAATTTGAAATAAAATCTAATCTTACAAATAACAGAAACAGAACAAAATGCATAAAACATCTGTTTTAAAATAATTTTAATGTCTACAAATCGAATGAGCCATTTCCTAACTTAATCAACTTGTCTTTGTGAGTTAATGGTGTGTGGGTATCAATTTTTTATACTAAAATCCATTTAAGGTGATTCTCACAGCCTTTAGCTAGACAATGCTGTTTTAGAAAGCAGAGTTGATCTCCCAGAACTTTCCACTGTACCTGCTTGTTCAGAAATATCGCATGTGGCTTGGCAAGTATATGAACACCTAGTCTAGCACACTTGATAACTTGTTTGAAAGAGGTACTAGTATTTTATCATTTAGCATATATGTAGGGGAGGAAAAATAAGTTTTCCTGCTCTTCTAGGTTCTTGGCTGAGATTGCCCTGTAATAAAACACAGATTAACAGGAGAAAAACATGTCAAAGTTTAATAACATATATACTTCCTGTATGTACACATGAAGATAACCAGAAAACCTGAGTAACTCCCTGAAGTGGCCCAAGCCATCACCTTAAATAAAATCTCCAGTTAAAGAAAAAGAAGATGGTGGAGGTCGGGGAGCCAGTGATGAGAGATTTTCAGGCAAAGCACAGTAAAGCAGAATAAGTGTGTGCAGATGCGTCTGGGTTTTCTCCATTGACAAGAGTTTCTAGAGATCCATTCATTTCCCTCTTCCTGGTACATCCAGGGAGATACCCTAAAAATTGAGATTTGCCTTATAAATTTAAATGTCCCGTACAAAAGGATGACTATTACTATTTTCAGAGCTTCACCTGTGTCTGCAGTTTCTTAAAAATAATCAGCTTAAAATAATCCTGATGTCAAAGAGGCATATTTTGGTGTGATAAATTCTTCTCCCGTTCACATAGTTAACATTGGGTGGTAAGAGGAGCTTTTTAAAAACAGCACCTTTTGGACTCCAAGCACTTGGTTTATGAAGTCTCGTGAAATCTCATTTGTTCACCTTTGCTGTTATTTGGGTATTATTTTTATTATTATTCCCCTCTTCTTAAAGAAAAAGAAATAAAAGTTCATGCAGAGCTTTGACTAACTTAATATAATTTATTTAATGAAAAAAATAACAATGTTTTGGAAGAACTTGTTGTTATCAAATGTATTCTAAAAACTATGTTGAAAAGAAATTCCATCAGATAAAAAGAAATACTCATAAAGTGTCAGGATACCCAAGATCATCAAAACACATTCTTTCTCCATCTTTGTAGTCTTTTTATTACCAGATAGAAATGAGGCTCAGGGCTGGTCTGCCTTGGGCCAGTCTGTAGTATATGAATCTTTGACTTCATGCAGGAAAGTTTCTCAAACAAGTGCACATGATTTTGGGAGTATGTCTTTTAAAGCTGAGGACAGTGTAACAGGAAGGGCTTAGGATAGAAGCAACAGGAGAGACCTTAGGAGGGGCTACTTTGACTCTCTAGCAATGTTATAGAAAAGAGTGAGCCAAGGAGGGGCTGCTGTCAGCTCACTGGAAAGTCAGAGAAAAGTGGACCTTGGAGACAGGTTCAGGGGGTTAGCCCAGGAGAAGCTGCCACTGCCCACTGCTGCCCTGGTTGCAAGTCTTCTGGGACCCCTTAGCACAGGTGGCAAACACAAGGCCCGTGGGCCGAATCCAGCTCTCCACCTTGTTTTATCCGGCCCGGCACCTTGTTTCTACCTGGCAGCAGCACCGAGCTTTTTGCCCCTAGTTAAGGAGCAGTTACACTTTTACGGTCCTAAAGTTACATTCCACCCTTTGAAGGCAACCGTGAGGCTGAAGTGGCCCCCAGTGAAAATGAGTTTGACACCCCCACTAGCGTTTAGGTGATGCACACCTGTGGGAAAAGAAGACGGGGAGGGGAAAGTTGCAGGTACACTCCCTGGAGGGGGTGGGTATGCTTGGGTTGACTCCTTTGTTTTGAGGGTATTTAAGTGCTGTGAGTTTAGGGGTGTTCTTAGGGAAGGATCTCAATCGAATATTTATCAGCTTTTCCAGGCATATCCTTTCAGAGTTGTGGTCTCACCTGATTGGTCTGTGCCAGGACAGGGATCATTAGTCATAGCACTCATCCTGGAGTCACAGGTTTGGTTTTGCTGCTTTTCTGGACCTAAAGCTGAAATACAACTGAGACCTAGATGTTATCTCTAAGGAGGAAAGGTAAGAAGGGTCAAAACCGCCTGACTAGCAATATGCCAGGGGAGGAAAACCTGTAATGTAGTTTGATATCAGGTATTGTGATCCCTCCTACTTTGTTCTTCTTTTTCAAAATAGCTGCTGTGATTCGGAACCATTTATGGTTATATATACATGTTTTAAATGTTTGTTCTATATCTGTGAAATATGTAATTGAATTTTTAATAAGGATTACACTGAATCTATAAATTGCTTTGGGTAGTATGGACCTTTTGATGATGTCAATTATTCCAGTCCATGAACACAGTGTATGCTTCCATTTATTTGTGTCTTCCTTAATTTTTTCCTTCAGTGTTCTTTAGTTTTCTGAGTATAGGTCTTTTACCTCATTGGTTAAATTTATTCCTAGGTACTTTATTTTTCTTGTTGCTAGAGAAAATGAGAGTTCTTTTCTGATTTCTGTTTCTGAAACACCAATTCAAAAGAACCTATGCATCCCAATGTTCATAATAGCACAATTTACAATAACCAAGTGCTGGAAGCAACCTAAGTGCCTATTAGTAAATGAGTGGATCAAAAAACTGTGGTACATTTACACAAGGGAATACTAAACAACAGAAGGAAAGATGGAGCTCCTACCCTTTGTGACAGCATGGATGGAACTGGAAAGCGTTATGCTAAGTGAAGTAAGCCAGGTGGTAAAAGACAAATACCATCTGATCTCACCTATAAGTGGAACCTAATCAACAAAACAAGCAAGCAAGCAAATATAACCAGAGACATGGAAACAGACTGACAGCAATCAGAGGGGAAGGAGAGAGGGACAACTGGGAAAAGATGGGGAAGGGTTGTCAAGGAACATGAATAAAGGACCCATGTACAAAGCCCAAAGGGAGTAGGGTTAAGTGTGGGAGGTGGGGCATGGGTGTAGGGCTGGGGAGAGTGATGGGGGGAAATGGAGACAACTTTATTTGAACAAGAATACAAAAATTTAAAAAACATGAAAAAAATTCCAGAAATAAATAATTCAGAAATTTAAAAGTGTGCACCATTACGAGTAGCATGGACACAATCTGAAGCCATCCATCTTCATCTGCTCAGGACGCAGACCATCCCTTTTCCAGTGTATCCAGTCTGTGTAGATCCCCCCCCCCCCACACACCCCTTAGTCATTTTCTAGCTGCTCTGTTACTAGCTTTGCTAGTAGTGGTATCACACTGCTTGTGTTCAAGTTACCCTTATTTTACTTAATAATGTCTCAAAGCCAGTCACATAACTTTTATTACAGAATATTGTTATAAATCATCCTATTTTATTATTGCTGTTAATGTCTTACTGTGACTAATGTACACATTAAGCATTATATTAGGTATGTATGTCTAGGAGAAATCTAGTATATAATGACCTTCACAGAACCTGTGGTTTCAGGCATCACCTGCTGGATAAGTGAGAACTACTGTATCAATACCTGTAGGTATTGTTGAAGGTGTTTCAATGGTCCTGCCTGCATTAACCATGATAGTTAGGTGCGGTTGTAGTTTCAAGTGGGACTACTGATTCAGGCATTTCATCTGGTGACTCAGGTATTTAGATTGGTACGATCTCGTGTTTTGTTGACTCAAAGCACTCCCTTAACCATTACTGTGGCAGAGGAAGAGGATTCTGAAGTATGACTTCTACTCTCATTTCATTGTCTAGAACTTTTACACAGTATGAAGCTGCTGCAACCAGGTTGGGAAATGAAGGAGCACTTATAGACGCTCAGTAAGTGAAAGACTTTTTGGCTACACTTGCGATGTAGCAGGAACTATTTATCTGGTTAGGAGTGCAACTACTGGATCGATAGCTCAGACTCTGATATAGAAGGTACTATAAATGAGTAAATGAAATATTTGAGAACTTAAATAAAGGGAAATAAACAACTATCTGAATAATGAAAACATAATTTTATCTCTGAATTTCAGTTCCTGGAAGGATGGTACTTCAAAGGAGAAGTCATATTCTATACTAATCATTAAGATGACTTAGTTTATATTTCAAATTCTCTACTCTCAAAAGGATACTGTAAGTTTTTAACTGACATTTGTGTTGTATGTTGTTCAGGTTTAATAAATTAGAAGATCTTTTGTATATATTCATTTAATTATTACATATTCGATTTTCAACAGATATTGACTAATAAATTTGTTATTTAATTATGCAAGATGATTTTCAACACATTAATATTTTGATTTAAATTTACATATATAAACTTTCAAGCATTTCAAAGTTGAATAGGATTATTTTTTGAGTAATGTTAATAGTCAGAACCTCAGATAATGAATGTTCTAAGATCATAAATCCCCTTCCAGTGTAATTTTTACATGGTGATAAAGATAATCCAATAGATTATTTTCTAATTCTTGATGAATTTAGTGGCAGCTACTTGGTGCACATAGTGGAGAAAGAATGAGAAATAAGAGAACAGAGAAAAACAACCTGTGTTTTACATCTTATCTCAGGTAATATAGAATATTTCTTATGTACAAATAGTACCAAAGCAAAAACCACACAGATCAGCTACGAGAAGGTGATCGAATACCTTTGCTATTAGTCTACTTTAAACACGACAAAATATTTCACTTAAAATTGAAAAACAGTATTATTTTCATTATTCTGAGGGAATAACTTATTTGACCAATTCATGAGAATTTGTGTGATCCCAGTGATGGTGGTGAAATTGATATATATTAATTTTCATTCTATACAAAATAATGATGATAATAGTGAAATACCATTCATTGTAAGCTTCCCCTATGTCAATTATTTTGTAATCAGTGGTTATGAATTGCATTATTTAATCTTTAAAGCCATCTCATTGGGGCTTATTATGACCATATTTTGATTTTAAGGAAATTAATACATGGAGATCAAATAATAGTATCATGATATTGGAAAATATTGTGTGATCTATATTAACCTAAAAATAAAAAGCTGAAGTAAAAAGCAACAAGCACTTTTTTGAGATAAAAAAGAATTGTAATTCTGGGAAGCACTAATTGAGACAGAAGGTTAAACGCTGTTCTTACTATGGGTGAAGGGCAGTGGGTTTTCATGAGAAAGGGAGGGGAATAACTACAGTAATACAAGGAAGGAATGTCCGTTGGTGTGAATAAGTCGTTCTTCTTTAGGTATACATCATACTGCTAACTCTTTAAAACGTCCTTAATTTTCAGTCTGCCTAGTCAAGATGTCGGCTTTCCTGCTGGTTTTACAAATATTTGTTTGAAGTACAGTGCTGGTTTGGTCCAGTTTGAAGGTTATTCTGCACAGTTCAAACATTCCAAAGGTTCAAGTAACAAGATGGGCAAGGCCTTTCCTCTGGGAGAGCAGTTCCAACTCCATTTTGAAATGGCTCTGTTTATCTGTTTACATCCATTTTCTCACCTATATTTCATTCAGTGATATATAATATTTTCTTGAAGTTTTCTACTGTTAGGGCTAATCTTGAGCTTATCACCTCAGGCGAGGACAATGTAATTCTATCCAGAATAAATTGCCACATCAACTTTGAGACTCACAGTTGACTTTCTTGAGTCTACATTGAGAATTATATATATATATATGCTTTTGGAGGAAAACATATGTTTTTGTTTTGTTTTATAAAGTCCAATTTGTTTTTCTCCTATTTGGATCTTGCCTAAAGACTCAAGTCATAGATACTGACTAGAAATGACAGGTAGAGAAAACTCATATTTTGACTAAAGATAAGTTCTCCTTCAATGGGGAAATAAGCAGAAGCAGCATACAGATAGGAAGAGAAGGGGTATGATTATATTATTGTGAATCTTGGCTTCTCACAAATTTGAGGTCAATGGAGTAGTGAGTGTCCTTTTGAAGAATCTTAAATAATGTACAGTCTTGTGTTGTTAACTTCACTCTATGCAAAACCTTAGTAAAGAAGATGAAAGGAAGGAGAAAAAAAGGAAAGGAAAAGAAGGAAGGAGAGAAGGAAGGGAAGGAGAGAGGAAGGAAGGAAGAAGAAAGGAAAGAGATGGTGGTTAGAAAGAAAGTAAGAAAGAACTAGAGTAGTCGTCTCTGAAATCTTCATGGTTCTGGGACCATGGTCTGGATAAATCATTGGTTTTCAAGCCTAGGTACATATTAGAATCACCTGGAGAAATTATTATGAATACATGCTGTCCAGGTCTCAGCTGTAGAGACTAATAATTTAATTCCATTAAAAGTAATTTAGCTATTCCAGTTTAAAATTTAGTTTCTGTTGACAGTTTAGTCTCAGCCAATATTTAAATTAAATCAATTCAAATTTAAATTTGATATCAAGACTGTTCTTCCATTTAAAGTCTCCATGTTTCCCCATTCTCTTCCTTCTCCTCCTATAATTATACTATCAGGATGGTTCTGGGTGTGGGAAAAAATTTGATATAACTTCAAATATTTAAAAGTGAGGAAACTGTTCTACTTTCTATCCCCTCCTTCTTACCAGTTTCTGCCGGCAAGATTTACTTGCTTTATCATTGTGTATTTGCCTCTATCCCCTGTGCACCTGCTTCTGGTGAAATTCCTCTCATGGGGTTGGCTACAAATATTTCTTCTCCCTAACTTGGCCTCTGGTTATGGAACCAGCTACTTTGAATTATACCTTGAACCTTGAAGGTTGCCCTGAACCTTCTCTCTATGACTCATTCCATCCAGCCTTCTGACGAGACTCATGAGACAGTTCATATACAGAAAGAAAGCTCATGGCTTAACATTTCTAAATATTATTCCCTCCATAATTCAAAAGACCTTGTAAATATTTGGAAAATAACAAGTGTTCAGTAGTTTTTTTAGCTACTATTGTTACTGGTCTTTCTGACCCTCCCTTTGTTTCTCCTCCATCCTGATCACACTCCTCAATGACTGTCACCTGTCTGCCAGCTTCACTGGATTCTGTACTTTTTGCTTTCTGAGATTCACACCTTCACTGATGACCTACTGCAACCTAGTAGTTCTGTGTATTAAAGGATTTCCAGAATATGGAACTTATCCTGTCTTTTCTGAATCATGTTTTTCAAAACAATGAGGGCTGCACATATTAGAGGGAAATTTCTTTTAAAGAAACACATCATTGTAAATATTAAATATGAAGATAAAAAAGAATTTAAAAATATTTTCATGTGGACAGATATTATTTTTTATATTAATTCTTTTATTCAATAAATATTTATTGAGTAGCTATTGTGTGTTACACTGAGTTCCAATTTCAGGGATATAGTTGAGAATGAAACAGAAAAAATCCTTTCCCTTATGCCCTCATTTGAGTAAGACAGAGAAATACCAAGAAACTTGAAAAAGCAATATATATATCAGGATGTATATTTTGTCTGCACCTGGCTTTTTCTCTATAAAACTATGCAAAGAGAATGACAAAGTATCTCATCTTCTTATAAGGATAACCAATCCTACTGGCTTAAGAGCTCACTCTTTAGTCCTCATTAAATTTTAATTCTTTCTTAAAGGCTCTATCTCCAAAAAGAGTTGCATTGGGGTATAGGGCTTCAACATATGAATGGGGAGGGGGTGCAGTGCACAATTCAGTCCATAACAGAAATGATCTCATCTTATCATTTAGGGAATTCCCTTGGAATCCTTTCAGTTCAACATTAGGGTGGCTTATTTTTTCCCAATACATTTTCATGCTCAGTAAATAAGTGACATTATATTTAAATCCAAGTAGCTATACTATTTGGACTGAATTTACTGAAAATTGCTATATAAGTTTAAATTATATATCATTTATTTAAAAATGGACACTGTATTAGTTTTTTATTTGTGCTGTTACAACAAATTGCCACAAACTCAGTGGCTTAAAAGAATGCATATTTATTATTTTACTGTAAGTCAAGATGGCAGAAGTATGTTCCTTGTGGATGTTCCAGGGGAGAATATTTCCCAGCCTTTCCCAAGTGTTAGAGGCTGCACCCTTTGGTATTTGGCCCCTTCCTCAATATTGCAATATTTGATCTCCCTCCCTTTCTATTTCTCTTGTTTTGCTCTCTGACTTTTACTTCCGTTGTCACATTTTCTCCCAGGCCTTCTGCCTCTCTCCTGCCTCTCTCTTACCTTTATGAGAACTCATAATCTGGAGAATCTAGGGTAGTTTCCCCATTTCAAGATCCTTAACTTTGTTATATCTGCAAAATCTCTTCAACAGTCATGCAAATTAGGGTATAAATATCTTTAGGGGCCATCATTCTCTCTACCAGACTGTTCATGTTATTTCCCATGACATGTTGCTCCTATAGGAAGTATATCAACATTTTTTTGCCATTGAAATTCCATAAACTTTTAAAAAATATATATTTATTGATTATGCTATTACAGTTGTCCCATTTTCCCCCCTTCACTCCACTCCATCCAGCCCACCCCCTCCCTACCACATTCCCCCCCTATAGTTCATGTCCATGGGTCATACATATAAGTTCTTTGGCTTCTACATTTCCTACACTACTCTTACCCTCCCCCTGTCTATTTTCTACCTACCATTTATGCTACTTATTCTCTGTACCTTTTCCCCCTCTCTCCCCCTCCCACTCCCCTGTTGATAACCCTCCATGTGATCTCCATTTCTGTGGTTCTGTTCCTGTTCTAGTTGTTTGCTTAGTTTGTTTTTGTTTTTGTTTTAGGTGTGGTTGTTAATAATTGTGAGTTTGCTGTCATTTTTACTGTTCATATTTTTGATCTTCTTTTTCTTAGGTAACTCCCTTTAACATTTCATATAATAAGGGCTTGGTGATGATGAACTCCTTGAAGTTGACCTTATCTGAGAAGCACTTTATCTTCCCTTCCATTCTAAATGATAGCTTTGCTGGATACAGTAATCTTGGGTGTAGGTCTTTGCCTTTCATGACTTTGAATACTTCTTTCTAGCCCCTTCTTGCTTGTAAGGTCTCTTTTGAGAAATCAGCTGACAGTCTTATGGGAACTCCTTTGTAGGTAACTGTGTCCTTTTCTCTTGCTGCTTCTAAGATTCTTGTCCTCTGTTTAATTTTGGGTAATGTAATTATGATGTGCCTTGGTGTGTTCCTCCTTGGGTCCAGCTTCTTTGGGACTCTCTGAGCTTCCTGGACTTCCTGGAAGTCTATTTCTTTTGCCAGATGAGGGAAGTTCTCCTTCATTATTGGTTCAAATAAGTTTTCAATTTTTTGTTCTTCCTCTTCTCCTTCTGGCACCCCTATAATTCGGATGTTGGAACGTTTCAAGATATCCTGGAGGTTCCTAAACTTCTCCTCATTTTTCTGAATTCTTTTTTCTTCATTCTTTTCTGGTTGGATGTTTCTTTCTTCCTTCTGGTCCATGCCGTTGATTTGAGTCCCAGTTTCCTTCACATCTTTATTGGTTCCCTGTATATTTTCCTTTGTTTCTCTTAGCATAGGCTTCATTTTTTCATCTAGTTTTTGACCAAATTCAACCAATTCTGTGAGCATCCTAATTACCAGTGTTTTGAACTGTACATCTGATAGGTTGGCTACCTGTTCGCTGCTTAGTTGAATTATTTCTGGGGCTTTGATCTGTTCTTTCATTTGGGCCTTTTTTTTGTCTCTTTGCGTCCTTTAGGTAAAGGGGCGGAGCCTTAGGTGTTCACCTAAGGGGTAAAGCAGGTTGCCACACATGAGGGAGGGGCTGAGAGGGAGCAATGCCGCTTGCCCCACTCTCTGCCACATTTCAGTCACTCTCTCAGCTACGCACAATCAAACTGGGCCCCTCTGGTGCTGGTTCCCGAGTGGGTGGGCTTGTGAACACTCTAGGCCCCTGTGGGACTCTCCAACGACCTCTCCTATGAGGCTTGTAGTTTCTCCTGCTGCTGCCTCAACCCCCACGGGTGTTTTCAATCAGAGGTTTGAGGCTTTATTTCCCCCGAGCTGGAGACCTGGGTTGCATGGTCTGCTTTGCTCCCCCTCCTTTCCTCTCAGTTTATCTGTGTGCGAATGTGGGGTTGCGGGGTCTGCTAGCAGTCGCACTGCCTACCCCGTTTGTCTCTCAATCCTCCAGTCTCTGGGTCCAGCTGCGTTGCCACAAGTCCCGTCCACCCCGGCTGCCCCTCTCGGCCCCTCCTACCGGTCTGGACGAATGTTTCTTCTTTATCTCTTTGGTTGTTGGACTTCCATGTGGTTCGATTTTCTGTCAGTTCTGGTTGTTTTTTTATTTTAAATTGTTGTCCTTCTTTTGGTTGTGCGAGGAGGTGCAGTGTGTCTACCTATGCCTCCATCTTGGTTTCAATCTGAAATTCCATAAACTTTTGCTAAACTAATGACTCTACTAAACTATCTGATATATCATGGGTATTTTATTTTTGAAGTTTTAGAGGTAAAAACGAAGTTAATTTTGCCTTCCATATCAATTGATATAAATGCCAAATAATTCAATTCATATAACCAGAAACTCGTATTTAAAATGTGTTTCTTTACAAGCTAGACTATGCAAACCATAGATTCAGCAGAGAATTGACAGACCACCTCCAATTAATTTTTTGTAACATGAAGTTACATTTCTCTTATATGGATGAACTAGAGATGGCTCGTTCACATAAGAGTTTGAAACCGATCAATAAACTAGAATTTTATACTGTTTTAAAATAGTCCTAATGAGAGCCTGCTTGCGATACATATCTCATACAACCTCAGCCGGCACCTCTCATCCATTGGTAAGTTAGCTCCTCGTAGTTGTAGCACTTGTAAGGCTGCAATCACTGCAACCCTTGGATCTCCACCCCTCACAGTCCTCTGACCCAGAGCCTCCCTGAGCTACTGAGAGACATTGCCTATAGAGGTGAGCTCTCTCTCCCTTGGGAGTTTCCTTGCCTTCTTCTCCTCCTGGACCGTGCCACTCTCAAAGCTTTAGAGCCACTTCAGCCCTAATGGCTTCATTGTTTAATTACCTTAATAGCCCAAATCCCTCAAACAGGCTACAATTTTCCATTTCAACAAACAGGAAGTTTAGCACTGTATCTCTGACCAGGGCAAGTTCCCTGGTAGGGAATTGGAACCAACTCCTTACATAAATATTTACACCATTGAGAGTTTTTATTAACATTTATGTATTCATAATATTGATATTCACAATTGAGTATAGTTTACCAAATGCCAGACACTTTACAAAGCAGTTTGCAAATATCACAATTTAATTTTCATGTTAATAGAACAAGTAGATGTTATCATTTCTATTTCACATAGAACAAAAATAAGATTTACAAAGTTAAAGATGTTCCAAACAAGATAAACTATTATACTAGGTTGAATTGATGATAAAATATGTGTAATGCTTTTTTTCTTTTGTCTCTCCAGTGTTGCTTCTGTGTTGGCTTTTGTTATTTTTTGTAATCTTTTTGGAGTTTGTACTGTTTCACTAATCTGAGATTTGTTTTGCTGTTTGTAAATATCCATTATTATGCCCTGGCTGGTGTGGCTCAGTGGATTGAGCACCTGGCTGCAAACTGTAAGGTCGCTGGTTCTATTCCCAGACGGCACTTGACTGGGTTGCAGGCAAGGTCACCATTTGGGGGCATGCGAGAGGCAACCGGTCTACGTATCTCTTGCACATTGATGTTTCTCTCCCTTTCTTTCTCCCTTCCTTTCCCTCTCTTGAAAAGTAAATAAATAAAATCTTTAAACAATTGTTGTGAATATCCATTATAGTATCCAATGTTTTCTACTCCACTTATTATATTTAAAAAAGTAAACTCCTTGAGAATATTGCATTGACCCTGCAGAAAATAATCACCAGTTTCATATTCTATTTAATACAGTCTTCACAGATAATACCCTTAAATTGACTTTCAGTTAATTAAATTCTCAATGATACTAAATATAAATTATGTACACATCTGGAATAAATAAATAAATATATTGCAACAAATGATGGTATACAAATATCTTAATAGTATATACCTTGACAATATTATATCAGGGATGTGCTGGAGATACTTTATTTAATATTTTTATCGATGTAACTAGGTCATTTACCTGCTAGACTAAGGTTAGCATTGAAATGTGTCCTTTTGTAACTGATGTAGGTGAAAACTTGTAGAGCCAAATAACCAGAAATTTAGGGCTTGCTAATTGGGGAGATCAGTGGAGAGCGAAGTACATCTGTAAATGGTAGTCGTTTGGTCCAAGGAAAGACTGCCGGAATGTGGTTCATGAAAAGTCCAGCCAAAATTTGGTCAGGATACAGAAAAAAATTGGCCCTAAGTGACTGAACCACACTTAACTGAAAACCTAGTGAGACTGACACAGACCCCAGAATGGAAATGCTGTCACCTGGGTCAGAGCATTAGTATCACCGAATGCCAGGCGGCGAGACCCATGTATAAAAACTCAAGAATACAGAGATAGGAAATACCAAAAATAGATAATGAGCACTTCCTAGAAGTACATTTTATGTTAATTAAAAACTATATATTGAGCCAGAGCCATCTGATGATAAATACTGTCTTGTCAGTAAATGAGAAATAATATTTACTGACTCCTGTGATTTATATTTAGCTCTGTCCTTGGGGTAACCTGGGCATTAGAATGAGAAATATTCAAGTTCTCAAGGGAAATACACGTAATACATCCGCTCTCATAACCAATAGCTAAATTAAGCAATGAACTCAAGTGTCTCTCACTTTCCCCGTGATTTCCCCTTGGAAAAAAAAAATCCTTCAGTTATATATTAGCATTTTCAATGGAGTCCTACTTTCTAAGGACTTTTTCCCTCCCCTTGATACTCAGGTTTAATTCTCAAAGGGTAATGTTACCTTCCTCATTTCCTGGCATTCTGAGCAACGTGTCAGACTCCCTTCTCCAATGCTAACCAAATCTATGCTGTGATCCAGTACACAGTGACGAAGTATTTCATGTAATTTTTCATCTAGGAAGTGCTAGAGATGGGGATCTTTAGCTCATAAACAATTTATGTTGCTTATGAGTGCTGCCGTGGCAGACTTACATGAATCATATATGACTATTTTTTATCCTTCTTCTTGGATCATAAACTTCTTGTCATTATTCATTTTAGTATCTCCCAGAGTTCCTAGAAACGTGTTATGCCCTGAGGATACACGTAATAAATAGTTGCAAAAATATATAAAAATGGTTGAAAAAAATAAATGATTGAAAATCAACTAAACGGTTATTAGCTATTTCCAAAAAGCTGAATAGAGGGAAAAGCATGTTCTCTTGCATGTTTCGTATATCGTAAAAGCATAGATGAAATATTGTTCCAAGTTCAATGTAGGTAGAGTGGATTATAATTCAGGCAATATGGGTAAGGTATATACTGTATTTTATTTTGCTACTAAAAAGGAGAAATGTCTATTACTTGGAGTTTCAGGCTATGTATAGGTTTCAAACTTTAATCTATAAATGCTTTCAAAATATATGCAATATTTTGGGAATATGGGTTTCCATCAAGAGTCTTGTTTCAGGTTCTGCATGAAATTGGTTTGTAAAATACAGGAAACTGAATACATACAATATTGTAATAAATATACTTTTTCATAGAGAGTTTTTGGTATTATTGAAGGTCACTTAACAAAAAAACATTGAGAATCAAGAAGGAGATCAAGATTTAAGGTGAAAAGCTTCTGATTATGGTAATCATTAAGGGTATTAGCAGAGTGAGAAGTATGATAAATGACTGCTCTCTAGCTGTATCCACAGTTGACCTTTTTTTATGTGGCGCAAGAAAACTTGGAAGAAGCTGACTCCCCAAAAGTACAGCTCACTGCTAGAAAATTTGAATTTCATTTCCTAAAATGTCATTGGAATAAAACATATCTTCATTGTTAAGGGATTTCTCATTGGAGCTGGACAAATGTGCAAGTGTGTGACATTCAGCAAAATAACCTCTGATGTTTCAGATCTGGGTTTGGAAACCACCATATCCAGCAACAGAAATGGGGAATTGTATCATTTCATCTGTCTGGAGTTGCAAACCCCCCCCCCCAAGACTCTTGTTCCACAGGGGAGTCATGTCACTACCATGGCCACAGAAAATTTAATAGAAGACTTAGCAACAGCAAGAGGTTCTCAAGGTGAGACGGTGCTATACTTTTTTTTTCCTTTGACTATGCCTGCATAATAAAACTATTACGGAGCCAGAGTAAACACTGTAAATCATATATTTTCACCTATAAAACTTCCTAATGAACTGAGTATAAATATCAATAAAGTATGTGAATAACGAAACTACTCAAATACATGCGGCATATTAATAAAGAGGGAAGGCAATTCTTGACTCTCCAAGTTGCAGCTTGTAATGCTGTTGCCAGTGGGTGAATCCTAGTGGTGAAAAGCAACAGACAGAAACTGAGGACTGGAATGCAGTGAAATCTCATTTTAGTAGTCTTGCCGCTAGCTTAGAGCACATTCTTACATTAGTTTCTTTGGGATTTATCAAATTTCTTTTTTTGTTATCCTGCGTATTCACTGAAGAGTCACTGAAGCAGATACAGTTTCTTGCCTGTGCAACAGTCATTTATTTTTTGTGTATAAAACTGCATATTTTCAAGCATCTACCCCACCGGATTGAGACTGTTCTTCTTCCCAGAGTGAATCCCGACTCATGTATCCTAGGCATGTAGTTACATTTCTCCTGCCAGTTGTTGGTTTAGGAGTGGGTGTGGAATCAGATCCAGTCACTGCCATGTGAGTGTATGGTCCTTCCGTGGATGACCTGTACAAACGTGAGTCCTTGAGACCAGCAGGACCTTGCTGAGTCCATGCCAGCCATTGTACGACCATAAATGGAATACTTTTTTTGGATGAAGTCAATATATGAAGTTTGCATAATGACAAATGTAAGGAACCTGAGACCTTGAAAATACTAGTAAACTGTTGCCCTAACTTACCTCTGAACTTCTTTTAATGGAATATATACATTTTCTCAGTGTTTAAATGAACTGTCTTGATTTTCTGTTAGTTGCAATTGAAATCACCCTCACTGATAGAGACAAGACTTTCAGAGGGAATTCACAATCTGTAGAAAATGCCAATTTCGGCTAGTTAAGAATTGTCAATGAAATCTGTGATATTTTTATATTACAAAGTAAATGGAAGACAGTGATAGCAAGCCCTAAAATGGTTAAAGACAAACATTAAATTATATGGATCCCATATTACTTCCTATAGAAAGCATCTTTATAGCATACATTGTTCAAATTTTCATTAACTTTTAATAGCTTTTTAACTGCTAGGGAATCAGGAAATAGACATAGAATCTTGGGTAAATAAATACCAGAACATTTTTTAAATAGAATTTTGAGAAAACACAATATTTAAAACATTTTCTCATAGCATTGTTGGCATTATGTCCTAACTTCTTAATTTTAATGGGCTAAGTGAAAAGAATATCATGAGTTTCATAGAAGTTTTGCCCAAATGTGCTATTATAGAGGTGGATAATTTTCTCTTATACATGTACATTTTCAGAGGAACCAACTTGTACAATTTTGACAAGTAAATTACTGACAGCTATACCACAGTTATTTTTGTATTCATGTTTAGGGATCTTAATAACAATAAACCCAAAAGGCAGACATTGCTTAATTATAAAATTTCTCAGAATACTAACATGAAGTTGTCAGTTGGAGTCATAGCCTTTGTAATCGTGAAATTACACAGGGCATGACCTGAGATGGATTCATTTTCTTTTAGTCTACAATTTTCATATATCATCTTCTCTGAAAATATAAAAAATGACAAAGTTGCCAGGAAAGAAAAATATATATTTTTCTAGATACAATAGTTCATAGCATAGATTCAGAAGTTGATTTTTTAATTTCTGATTAGATGTTTTCCATTGACATTATGCCAAAGATGATGTCTAGTCCAAAGATCTAAAAGAATATATTTTGCATTTATATAAAATAATGTACCTAGTAGTCTTAATTTGATATTTCTGCTTTGAAACTATATATGGGCAAAGAATTGATAGACTTAATCTATCAATTCAATACTTATTGAGTAATTCTATGTAAGTATTACATATCTATATTTATTATGCTATCATCTATCTATCTATCTATCATCTATCTATCATCTATCATCTATCTGCCTGTCTAATCTACCTAGCTAGCTGGCTGACTATTTATCTAACTATGTTTCTATCTCAGATACTATGCTAAATGCTGAGGACCTCAATCTATATACTGAAAACATAGGAGAGAAACTGTGTACAGGTAATGAACAAATAAGCTCTCTCCCCCCCCCAAGGCATTATAGAATATAATAATCACTATAAACTACACTTTAATTTATTTATAAAGTCGCAGGAACTATAAGTTCTTAGGGGAGTGTACTTTGATAGGCTTTGCAGGGAATTCCCAGCTATGGAAATGGAATTTCTGGGACCCAAATGCTGAAAAGGAGCTCATCATGCAGGAGCTTGAAGCTGGAAAATAATCCATTTGGACATAAAGGAGTCCAATGTGGGTGGATCATAGTTCTTATCCCTCTATTAAATACATTTCTCTCTCTCTCTTTTCTCTTGCCTTTCTCTTTTATGCCATGTTTTTTTATTGCAGGAATAAATAAATGAAAACCATACCAGTCCAATTTTATAGTAATTGTATGGTTGAGACGTCAAGTTTAACTGAGAAGAGTGAATAAGGCTGGGCAGTATTTATTTCCTTGCATTTCAAGTCAAGTTCCAAATGTATGACTGTATTTGTATCTGAATGCCTTCCTTAGGTCTGCCTTTCAATTAATCTTGCATTCACATTTAATTTATAACCTGAACTAATTTCCCAACCAGGTTTGCCCAAGATCTTTCCAGGACATGCCTTCAGGGTGAAAGAGTCTTTTAATTATGGTAGAGATTTGAACCCAAATGGTCACAGACACAATCTTGCCTTTACAGTTAGAGAGTATTTTTTTGGCTTTCAGTCTTGATTATCTCAAAGAGAATGTTAAATGCACAGATTAGAGGTGTGATTACCCACGCAGCATAGAAAAGCCTCACAGAGGAGGTGGCATATGCAAAGGGCCCGAGGAAGGAAAGAGTTGAGCATATTTGAAGTAAAGGAATATCTATTGTAGTTGCAGTCAGAACAAAATTGAACTTGGAAAAGAGGGGAGGCAATGCCTACCACACAACTGATTGAGTCCTCTGGCAGATACCTTAAGGTCAGACTGAGCAGGGGACCACCCTGAAACACCACATTTTACGGCTTTACCTTATTCCCTGTCTTGCTTCTCTCATACCTTTACTAATTTTTCCTGGAGACATTTCTCTAAGTAAACCATTAATTCCTGAATCCTTTGCTCACATAAGGTTTTAGGAGACTAACAAGTCAAGCTCCCAGTCCACTGTATGGAAGCATATAAATAGTGTGGCAATATTGTTTTTGAGGCATTACAATGAAATGTCAGAGTACATTGCATGATTAATGAATCTTAGACTTCTTAACAAGAAGTTCATAGTGATCTGGCTAAAAGGCATAGAGTCATACAATTTTATAGCTGAGAGAAGCACCTTTGAAATCATCTAATGCAAGCTTCTCATTTTACCAATAAACTGAGGCTTGAGTGATTTGGGAATTCCTTTCAAGAGGTTGTCAGAAAGGTCACATTTTAGGACCCTGTAATCCCCTTTTTATGGAAGATAGCCTAAGTAAGTAGTCATAAACTCAAATATTTATGTATAGGGATTTTCATCTGTTAGATATAATTTTAAAAAATTTGGAAGCCGTCTAAATGTCCAAAATATGAGAAAGGATAAATACATCACAGAATACGTGTTGGCATATTTTATTCATATAATAAAAACATTCTCTAAAAGAATATTTAAGAGATGTGAAGGGCTTACAGGTTTAAGTGGAAGAAAAGGATGTAAACAGGCACATTCATTAGAAGAAAAGAATAGAGGAAATACATCAAAATATTAATAGTAGTTATCTCTGGATAGATGATTTATATTTTCTTTTTATTCCATTATTCATTTTCAAAACTTTCCAGAGTAAGCATATATTACTTTTATCAACATTTATTTAAAAAAAACAAAAACAAACCCAGGAATATAAATTGAGTCATAGAATTAAAATGGTATGTTCCAAGGTCAAACATACACATCACTGCAGAGCTAAAAATCCAAGAACATTAATTCTTAATAATGGCCTCTCCGCTCTCATAATATGTTGATTTTTTAAACTGGAGCAGAGAAGATCAAAAGTGAATTATTTGGCTCACTCTTATGTAGTAACTTCAGGGCATTGGTGGGGCTAGTGTTAAGGATCTCATCATCTTGTTCCTCCATTTCCACCTCCCTGATGTCCTTTTGTTTTTACCTCTGTCTTGTTTCAGTCCCTCCCATCAATGTTCTTTACTGTTTTGTGCATCAAAAAATTTAAAGGGAAATACCACTAGAGACTTTTCCACCTAAGAGGTTACTCATGGTCATTTTGGAAAAGACGGATAACTAGTCTTCTCTTAATGGTAGCATCATTAACTAAGTAAGTGCCCATTGCTTTGCAGAAATGTGTAAGGAGGATGGCTGTGGTCACATCTGCCAAAATATGTTCAAAGTACTCCCTGGGAAGTAGGAGGAGGCCTTTTCACAGGGCTTAAGAAGCTAATGGAAAGAAATGAAAGCTTTTCAGATGTTTTATGATCACTTTAACCAAGTTTTTACCTAACTTTTGCATGTCTCAGAGTAAAAGTACAAATGGAGGCCCACTAGCCCACGTCTTGATGCTTAAAAGTTATAAATCAAGATAAAAATCTCACACCTTGATAAATGTACCTTTGCAGTAACTTAGAAGGGCAGGTTTGTATTTAGAATTTTTATGACCATATGTGGAGGGCTAGCACGCAGTCTCACCTCCCGCCTCCTTCTCTAATTGCTGTTCCATGGTCCACTGGGGAGGATCTCATACACACCGAGGAAACCCAGGCCATGTGTCTAAGTCCATCCACACGCCTTGAAAAAAAAAGCCTTTTTCTTGGACATTGGTAGACTAGGGGTTTGACATGGAAAGTATAATCTACTTTTCAGAGGATGGCCCGAGAGAGAAAGACCCATAAAGGTCTTGGAAGCTTGAGCTCCTTGGGAAAGGGTATCTGGGATCCCAGGTACCCACACCTTGGCCATGTCTTCTAGGCCCTTTGAACTCCTTGACCTATGGATGCGATGTGAACAGAATAGGGCCAGAATGAGTCCTCTCTTTTGTGAGATCCAGGTCAGGCTGATTTTCCCCAGGCCCACCAGTTGGTACATCAGGAAAATTATCATCATCATTTGATACCTGTGTCCAATGCATGCCTCCATTTTTTATTTTTTAATTGAAATTTTTATTGAAGTGAGTATAGATTTACCTGATGCTGCAAGTAATAATATAAGGAGATCCTGTGTACGCATTACTCAGTTTTCCCCAATGTTTATCCTTTTAAAAACGATGTTAAAATATTACAACCAAGATATTAACATTGATGCAAGGAAGTCATCTGAGGCAGGTTTTCTGTATTGCTTGTTCCCCTCTGTGTGGGTGTGTGTGTGTGTTTTATCTATTTGCTCATATGTGTAGGTTCTACACTCTACCCACAACTGCAGTCATAAAAAATGATATTAAACAGGCCCATTATCATGAGTCACTTTTCTTTTAATAAAACAAGATGGTTCAGACAATTACACAAAATATTGCATGATGGAGTCCTTTTTGTTAAATCACTATTTTCTTTTTCTCTTTAGGCGTATATTGTTTACACATCAATTACTGAGCTTGAGAAAATTCACACAGTATATCATCACGTAAAGTCACATTGTCAGAAATTTCACTTATACAATTAATTTCACCTTCCTTAGAGTCTAGATGCAGTGCTACCTGTGTGTTTGAACTCCTTTTCTGTATTATCTAATTACAATGAAACATCTTCTTCTGACTCTTCTTTCTTTTCTCTGCCCTTAAGAACAGAAAATAACAAATTGTGAATTTGAATTGTGTTCAGTGAAAGCTGAGAAACAGAACATGAATAGAGTGCTTTCAGTCTTCTTTTATAGTTTCTTGAAAGCCGATGCTATACTTTATGTAATAAGCACACTTAACAACAGTGAATTAGCAACAATTTGTTTCACTACTGTGTAATTTCCTAAGGGACTACATCATTCTGCCATCCTATTGGTTTAGTCTATTTTAGCACAACTGGGAATACTTTATGAGTAATGACTAAACAGTAACAGTAATGATGAGTAGTAATGATTAGTGGTTTAACTAGTAAGATAAAAGAAACAGAAAAACATTTCATGGTATAGAAAAATCACTAAGATATTATAGTGTATCACAGATGTAGGTATGCAAGCTGTAGCAAATCCTTACGATAACAGCAAGGAAGGCTAATTTAATCTCATTCTGTTAAAAACAAGTAATTATTTTTTTCAAAGAACTATAAGAGAAAATAAAATTCATGAAACATTTGTCCTTACAAGTAGTTAGAAATACTAAAAAAAAAAAAATGGTAACATTGGGTAAAATGGGTCTAAATGGCACTTGAGTGTAAATGAAGACGTGACGGCAACTGAGTGCAGCTGCGGAACGGAGCACGCAGAGCTTCGCCAGGAACGTGAGGGACGGCGTGTGTAACTGATGACTTGAGTGGGAGTCTGAATTACAGTTTAGAGTAACAGCCTTCAAATTCTTTTTGGATAGGCTTGAAAAACTTTGTAACCTGCTTGAGCATTTTGAACTCTCATTCATAGTTTATCATATGTTTATAAATTTTCAAATGATGTGATTTTTGGAATATTGTCAATATTGACATTTCAAATAAAATGTTACATCATTGTTTTACTCTAGTCAATAGAATATAAATAACATGGTAATTTCATTCCTAACGTGTCCTTTCAGAAATAAAGGACATATCCCTTAACATTTGAAAGTGATACCTCTTTCTTCTTTCTCCTTTAACTCTTATTTTCCTCCATTTTTCTAAAAAAATTAATCTTAATTTTTATGATTAAATATCTTTTATTGATCATCTTTTTATAATTTCTACATTATTTATATATATGTCATTAAACTTATTTTAATAACTGTTGCCCATATCTTCAAATGTTATTTTACTTCCTTATGGATAGAGTAAATCTTAAAAAAATATTACTATTAATTAATTGAAACAGCATAAATAAATGCATATTTTCCCAAAAAAACAAAATTAAATTTTTGTCATGGTGATTTTCTTAATGATTTGGATTCACTTAAGTTTTATATTATCTTGATTAAAAGTATAGTGAAATATTTCTGGGTGGAAAAAGACTTCATGCACTTTTCAAAATATGGTCGGGAATAATAAATACTTTCATCTGTTCAGAGCATAACAGAAGGAGGGAAAGTAAGTAAAGGCTCGATGTAATCAGAGCTGTGCTTTCTAAGGCTTACTTAATAATTATATAATACAGTGTCTGATGTTACCTCCTCAGTACCAGCCACCTTCTGTAGAGAAACTAATACTTGTCCGTGGTCCAACTTACATTATTGACATGGAGAACTACAACAAACCAGAGTTTACAGTATGAATACTGCATCATAGATATGAAAAATTGGCAGATGTCTTAAATTTAGACTACTCTAATATTAATGGACCAAAAACATCACCTGAAAAACGAACAATAAGCTTTTAGTTCCACCTATAGTCTTATTTACAATGAATTTTATTTTTACTTTTATTTTCACATTATATTTTTAATGGCATAAATTTTAATTTTACCAATTCCTTCTTTAAAATTTACATAAAGGAAATAACCAGTTATTATTAATAAAATATATACTAAATATTATTCATTCTCATCTAAAGTTTGTTTTAATATTAGATTTTATTTTTTTGAAAAGGCATGAATGCTTTAATCTTTACATACTTCTTTACATTCTTGGATTTCCACATTGATGTGAAATTTCAGAATTAAACATATTTTATAGTGTTTATTATTTATGAAGCTAATACATAATCTACTATGGTAGGCGGAATAAAGGCCCAAGTCCCTGCAACACGTGGCTATGTCACTGTACATGGCAAAAAGGATCCTGTAGACGTGATAACAGACCTCAAAATGGTGAAATTGCACTGGATTATCCACGTGGGCCCATTCGAATTACGTGAGTCACTCGAACAGCGAACTTCCCCAGTCGTGGTCAGGCATCGGTGTGACAACAGAAACTGGTCAGTGAGAGGTGATGTGAGAACCACTGGGCTTTTGAAGGTGGAGGAACGAGACCATAAACCCAGGAGTGCGGGGAGCTTCTACAGTTGGAAAGGGCGACAAAGTGAACCGTCTCCCTAAGACCTCCAGGAACGAACACATCCTACCAAGACCTTGATTTTCATTCTGTGAGACTCCTGTCGTGTTCTTGACCTCCAGAACCATTAGGAAATAAAGTTGTGTTGTTTTAAGTCACTCGGTGTTGGGAACCGCCCTGCCTGGTTTCAGAGGCTGTAACCCTCCATGGTTAAGGCTGAGTCAGAGTCAGGACCATAAGTCACTAAAGAGACAAAGCCTATCTCCCTGGCAGAAGTGCCACCTCTGCCCACTTCACCCTGCTTGGCCCTGAGATTGACCAGTTAGCCAATGACGGGTAAGAATCCTCAAGGGAGGATCAACCTAAGACAGCCTCTGGTCACCAGGGGTAAGCTCGCAGGGAAGGACTCAGGGGCTGTGGAAAAAGCGGGTGATGGACCCTCGCCCCTCAGCTTTGAAATAGCCTGAGTCCTCATTCTGTCTGCAAGAAGTCTCCTAATCTCTTGGCTGCCTTACTTCCCTTGCCTGACTTAAACCTGAAGGGATAACAGAGGGCAGTGCAGTCCTGTGCTGGGAGGGGCGGATTCCCTGGGGAATCAGGCCTAAGGAAAATACATGCATTCCTGTGAAACCTACTTAATCTGTACTCTCAGCTTAAAAGATAAGGGTCGGGACCTGAGTGAGTCTGGCGCCTAAAGTTTTATGGCCCTCTAACTAATTGGCTGTAACTCAGAATAAGCCCTCAAAGTTCTCTGTAAATCCTGTATTGTTTAACCCTTACTGGCTGACAATGATTGATGAGCTTTATCTGCATTCCTATATGAATGAACCTAATAAAAGCCCATGGAGGGAAAGGATCAAGGCCCTTCTCCTTTGAGAGATCAGCCACCTCTCCTCCCCAAGCAGATCATGTCTTGGTGGTCTTATTCTTCATCCGTGGCGGAACTAGGGGGCTGCGTTAAAGCCCCCCCGACAACTAGGTTTGTGGTAATCTGTTATAGCATCAATAGAAAACAGTACATTCGTTATGGTGTTTTGATTGAATAATAATAATATATATTTATTTCACCTGTTATTCATTAAAACTCATAAGTTTTCAGGAATCTTAAAGGAAAATGTATGATAGAAACTTATTTTTGGACAACTCTTCCATTTTTCAGTGCCGCATTTCTTTATGCTCAATAGATTCTTCATAAAATTGTTTAATCTTCTTATTAACAGTATAATAGATTTCTTTTACCAAATTAAGAAAAAACATCATTAATGTCATAATAGCATGTGTTGGGAAATAATATAATTCCATGAATAATAATGACAGCAAAAATTAATGGCCTAACTTTTTCAGTATCTAAAAGAAATTGAAAGAGTCTGAAAGAAACGTTCTGGTATCTGAGAAAAATCAAATCAAGTTATATATTAGAAAGTATAATATGTTTGCAGGTCATTTTAAATGCTTTGCATTTCTAATGAAACTTTGCTAGTTTGTTTCTAAGCAAATCTCACTGGAGAGAAGGGGTGGTAAAAACCATAGACTATAATTTTGCTAACGTTTTAGAAACTTAATCTTCTCTAACACAGTTCTTACTCTCCCAATTATTGTCACTTATTTATTTACTGAAATCCAAAAGTTGTGCAATGAATGATCTAAATATAATATGATAAAAATGAGAAAACGTTTAGTAACTATTATAGCTCTGTTTTATCTTTATTTTCTTAGGTAATGACTTACACTAAAATTTACTATCTAAAATGACAACCATTTTAGCATCTCAGAACCCGTGGGTCAGAAATATGCGTCCTACTAGGTGGGGTGCCTCTGTGTGCCCAAGGTCTCCTACGGGGTCACTGTCAGAGTGCGGGCCAGTGTGACAGTGCTACCCCGGGACTCGATGAGTTGAGTTACCCACCGCCTGGCATGTGTTGTTGGTGGGGACCAGGTCCCAAACACAGACAGAAAATGTCGCCATGTACAGTGGTACACCTCGACCAGTCACTAATTTTCACTACTGGGAAATTATTTGATTTAGAATTAAATGCTTTTACATTCCAAAACACAACAATTCTCCTGGACTCCTGGACTCAGGCCTCAGTTCTTCACTATCACTCATGGACCTCTTCTTAGGGTTCTTCACAACATGGCAGCTTCTCCCGTGTGATCATTCCAAAGAGAGAGCGCAAGAGGGTACCCACATGAAAACCACGGTCTTTATCATCCAGGAGTTCTGTCTTCTATTTTTTTCTATTTATTCTGCCATATTCTTTTTTTTTTTTTTTTTTCCGAGGTGAGTCACTGAATCCAGCCCACACTCAAAATGCGGAGGTTCTACAAACGCATGAGTACTTTGAGGCTGTGTTGCTGGAGGCCATCTAGAGGCTGCCTACCACAAAAGCTCTTCAGACTCCTTACTTTTCCTTAACTGCTAATTTTTAACCAAAAATGATATTTCTATTCAACTGGAATGTATTCATTGTTTCTTTTATTGCTTAAGGAAGAGCGGGGAGATTTTTTAGGAGTACATGCGGAAAGGCAATGTACATGACCCATACAGAAATGCAGTCTCAGTGAAAATCATGCACACTGAAGGGAAGCATAGTAAGGGGCCTTCAAAAATCAATTGTTGCTGAAATGAAGTTCATGTGCTTTACAGTGGATTTAATGTAGCCTGTCTATTAGTTTCCTGGCATTGTCATAACAAAGAAGCACAAACTGGGTGACATAAACAACAAACGTTTGTGGTCTCGCAGTTCTGGACACTAGAAATCCAAGATCAAGGTGTCAGCAGGGTTGGCAACTTCTGAGGGCTCTGAGGCCCTTATCTGTCCCCAGTCTCCCCCCTACCTTGTGGTAGCCTCAGGCATTCACATTCCTGGGCTTGTAGATGGTGTTTTCTCTGTGTGTTCCCAACATCTTCTCTCATGTGTCTGACTCTGTGTCCAAATTTCCCCTTTTCATAAGGACATCAGGCACATTGAATTCAAGCCTATCCTAGTGGCTTCACTTGAGCTCGATTACCTTTGTAAAGAACTTATCTGGTAATAAGGGCATTTCATATCAATATACCTTTTCAGGGGACACAATTCAACCCATAACAATCTGTGTTAGATGTTTTTGTTATTATCATTCGTGTTCAGCAGATAAATCAGTTTCAAGCCCCAAGTCAGGCCTCGCACGGTTCTGGGTGGACCCCAGATGGTTGCAATCGGTATTCTGCAGATGCTGCAGAGAAATGAGAGCTGAAAAAGATGGGAAAGGATGAACATTTCTTGCAGACATGCTACAAAACCAAACTCATTGTTCAAGATTTGGCAAACAAACTTTCTTATTACCTCTAATCCAAGAAACAGTTTGTGGTCACAGCAGCTCTGCCAATTCCAAGTGGACTGTGCTGTAAATGTGGTTAAGAGTGAGGAGGGCTGTCTTGTAATCAAGAGATTCCAAAGTTGTGGTAGTATTCTTTTTTATGTAGTGATGCCAAAACAAACTCTTCTATTAGAAACATGCTCAATTTGGTATTATTCATTAATTCGATGTTGCTTTAACAGATTGCTGACCTAATCTCTTTATCAGGAAAATGACCATTTACATTCTCATTGTGAAATTAAAATATGAAATGTGTAATCATACAGAAGAAAGTTGGCATGCTTATTTATGGCAGGTCCAAGTAAAATCTATATTTGTCTTTTAGAACTATTATAAAACTGCTTTAGTATTTTGTAGTTGTTGTTACATTTTAAATTAAATGTAGATGCTTTGTTTTATTTCTACACTAAAACTGCACTGCTCCACATTTAGTGCCAGAAATCTTACTCAACCCAACTCTAATTTAATATGTATAAATTCCTTAATCCTTTGAATAATTAACAAAATAACAATAATAATAACACCAAGAGAATAAAAAGGGCTAAGGTGACCACTTATAGTAGTTATATTAGTATAACTAATACTAATAGTTATATTAGTTTGTTTCATTACAAAATTGATTTCCAACAATTATACCTTAAAAAGTTTTAAATTAAATATATTGGTATGTATTTGTTTTTATGATGCTCTATTATTTTTAAATTTGGGTTTTTAAAAGAAATATGTCAAATATCTCTATAATACAACTGAATTTGATAAATTTGATATGTCCACAAGATTATACAGTAAGAAGTTGGTAAGATACCTGTGAAAACAGTTTATTGGGGGTAGCATTTGTAAAAGATAAAAGGAGGACAGGATAGGAAAGTTCTTCAGAATACAATAGAAAACTGTAAAAGGAGGAAAGAAGCAGGGTTAAGCAGGGAGAATCTCCACCCATTATACAGATTGGTCAGTTGGCAAACCTAACTGGGAACTCCGACGCAGAGATTTCCCCTTAGGTCAGACCCATGTTGGGCAGCAATGGACATGTCTCTGAATGTGCAGTCTGATCAGTCATTGGCTTGGCTCTGAAGGTGAGTTGCATCCTCAAAGCTCTTCAGGTGGAGCCTCCCAGCTATCATGGTCAACTGTCTATTTCCACCCATAATTCTGCCAGTTTTTGCTATGTATTTTGATGTTCTTTTGTTTGGTGCATATTTATATTTATGTCCTCTTGAAGGACTGGCCCTCTTATACAATGTATTTGTTTTTTTTTTTTGTCTCTAGTAACTGGCTTTGTCTTAAAGTCTATTTTGTCTGATACTAGTGTAAAGTATAATTACTTTTGTTCTTTTACGTAGCTTCTTGTATGGTATATTCTTTTCTATTGTATTAATTTTTAACAATTTTTGTCTTTTAATTTAAAGGTATTTCTTATAGACAGGATATAGTTGTATCATGTTTTTATTGACATTCTGACAAATGTGCCTTTTGATTGAGTTGTTTAATGCATTTACACTTAATATAATTCATTAATTATATTAATAGTGGATAATGCTGGCACTATTTTGATATATAGTCTCTTTGCTCCCTTATCAGGCAGATTGCATTTCCAGCTCACTTGTTCATTTGGACTTATGCATGATAGGTCTTTGGTGTAAGAAATATATATATATTCCAACCATCACTGAACATACAAATCCGTTGAGCATATTCCCAGAGAAAAGTTGTACAAGATCTTTTTGAACAATTTGCTATAAAATTTACTCTCATGAATGTACTTATAGGGTCTATTTTTTTGCTCTCTAACTTAAAATAAAGGAATACATTTCACAACATAATCATTTATTCCTTTTTTCTTTTTTTTTTCATTTTTCAACAAATATTTTTAGGAACTATTAAATGAGAAGTATACTTCTATATTTTAAAATTGAACAAAAATTCCTGATTTTATGGAATTGCCTTTGTAATAGGATGAACAAAAATAAAACAAGATTAATAAGTAAAATCTATAGTATGTTTGAGAGGTATAATTTATTTGCAATACACTGAAATAAGGGAACAGGTGGTAATCTGCATAATATGTCCTAATCATTGGAAATTGTAAATGTTATTCCATCTGGCAAAAACTTTGCAGATGTGATTAAGGATCCTAAAATAAGGAGACTATCCTGAGTATCTAGGTGGGCTCTAAATGCATTAAAAAATATCCTCGTGACAGGAAATTGGGCACACAGAGAAGGTTCTGTGAAGATGGAGCAGAAAAACTTTTGAACATATTGACTTTGAAAATGGGAAGGATGCAGCCACAGTCAAGGAATGCTGGCAGCCACCAGAAGGGAAAAGAGCAGGAGCGGACTCCCCACCAGGGTCTCCAGCAGGAGTGACAGCCTGCTCAAACCTTGATTTTGACCCAGTAAAACCTATTTTGTAATTTTCTGACCTCCGAAACTGAGAAAATAAATTTCTATCATTTTAAACTATCTTGTTTGTGATAATTTGTTATAGCAGCCACAGGAGCTTACCACTAGTTTGTCTGGGGAAGGATTCTCTACAAAGGTGATATTTATATAAAGATCTGGTGGTATAATGGGATTGAAGAATAGAGAGCTCAGACGTTGGAGATAAGGGCAAATAGTGCAAGAGTTTTTGAAAGATTTGTATTTCCTTCTTTCATTTGGACTTACATTCACAGGAAAATGACAGTTGGGCTGTCTTAAATAAAACAGTTTAAAATATTACAGGAAGAGGGAATAATATATGTAAAAGCCTGAAAGCATAAAAAATTTAAGGATACTCTAGGATATTAAAGATTTAATACCTTTCTACATGCATCTATCAATTAGAAAGAGTTAAGAGCAAAAATATGTCCTTTGGTATATGATAATGTTAAGCTATAAAACATGTATACAGCTGTTCCTTTTTCAACTTGGAAGTCTACCACTTACATGGAAGAAAAGTGATCTATAACCTCTACCCAGATGATTAAGTGGTGTTCTTAAAAAGGTAAGGACTCTTCTTGGCAGGAAAACCAGGAATTATTTCATCTGATTAGGAATCATACTGAGGCTGACATCTTACCACATGTTCAGCTGCATTATGATTCATTTTTATGGGGTACCTGAAAAAAATTAGCAGCAGTTAAAGTTCTAAATTTAAGGTTCATAATATTTCAATAGCAGGTTAGACATACATCTGTCTACCATATCTGTCTGTCTGTCTACCTACCTACCTACCTACCTACCTAGTGGTTACAATTTTTCAGTCTCAGTGCTTAATTAAAGTTGAAATTCATTGTTGTTCAATGAGTACTTTCTTTATGTATATATATATATATACACACACACATATATATGCACACACACAAGTATTCATATTTCAAGTTCCTTATGAATGATATACATATGAATAATAATAAAAACATTTATAAAGTTTTAATATAGACCAAGCATTATTCTAAGAACATCAAATGTATAATTTATTATCTGGCAATGAATGCTATTTTCATTTCACAGATGAGAACACTGTCTATATTTTATTTTCAGAATGGAAGCAGAATATTTAATACATTTTTAACATATTTGAAATGTCTCAATTTTAGTTTGTAATAATATAAACAGTGTAAAACAGCACATTGCTAAAACAAACCCGGGCTGAATTCTTATGAAGCAACCTTAGAGTGTCAAATGTGTTGGGAAGCACAAGTACCAGCCAAGGAGTTGGAGTCATTCTGAATATTAGAATATAATATGTCAAGAGTCAAATGGAGTGATTGTCCACCTGACAGCTGTCAACACAAGGTGAGACCAGATGCCAGCAGAGTCAAATAAGCTACCAAGACGTAGACTCAGTAATGACATAGGTGATGTAATTGAATTCCATTTGACTACAACTTGTTGGTGCAAAGACTCCTTGGAATTGGTGACAAAAACTTCTGAACCCCCAGATAAAATGTGCTAATTCCAGTAAGGACAAATCTCTGCTTCCTCTGGAGTGCAAAATATTTGATATCATCTACCCTTCATCAAGTGGCTATATCTTTCCAGTTAGAGGGCTTTGTGTTAGTCTCGGGTGCTGAAAAGTAACCCTTTCAGGAGTGAAAAAAATGAGCCCTTGCTGTTGGGTTTACTGCACAAACATCTATGCACAAACTCCTATGCATCTTTTTGTGGATCCTTTGTGCCAGCAACAAGATGACCACCTCCGGCCACTTTCCCTCCTGTACAAATTAGACGGACAAGTACTCAATTGGAAGCACTGACCACTGCATCTCGCATCAATATGGTACTTTAAGTCTGTGATGCGTCGGTTGTCCACTTTTGGCTAACACCAGCCTTTAACCAAATGTAGCCTGTGAATCAGGCCCAAGTTCTTTCCTCCACCATTTGTCTGGACAGAATCCTTATCTTAATCAGCTGTAGGGATGAGTTGAAGAAGTCATTGGTGTAATAGACAAGTGTGCCAAGTTACCAGTCATGCTGTTCATGCAGTGAACTTTGGCCTTCTAGACCAGTGTTGACCTAATCCCAAATATATCATGAATTACCACTGTGTCCTCTTAACCATTGTGTTTTGTGGATTTTATACTGCCCAGCTCAGGACAGGCTCCTTGAGCCACTGTCACTTGGTATCCCAAGATCATTACCGTTTGTAGCTCTGACACCTTAGAGTATGATCCTGGTCTGAATTTTTTAATAGTCAGCAGCTAAAGGCAATGACAGTTGCCTTAAAATTTGCAAATTCTACAACAGTGGCCCTTTATAATTGAAGCTGACAGTGAGATGTCCTTAGCTTATAATTTTCTCTTACATGGCTTCCATTGAATTAATATATACCAGTCCATTTCAAACCCCATGGCTTTAGGTTGATACAGCTGCCACATATCCCAATGCCTAACTTTCTACCTTAACTTCATTTCCATCAATCACAGGTTGCAATGCCACCTTATGCCAAGTGATATCACTGCCCACTAATCATGGTGCCCGAGCATCCATCCGAACAGGGAAAAATCAATCCCGATATCACATTCCGAGGGCCAGGTTTTGAATTTGGTTCTCCAGGAAGTAGAGCGGCTTACAGGCTGTGTCTTCAGAAGGAAGTATAGTTTCAGAGTAAAAGTGAAGAACAAATAGATTGAGGCCTACAAGGCTTATAATGTATCTTCCTTCATTGCCTTTTTCAAAGAATCTTATAAGTGATTATTTTATGAATTTTCTTAGACTTCAGTATATGCCCCTTGAAGGCAGGAGCCCTGCGTTGCTTACTGTTATCCCAAGCACCAAACACCATGCCTGTGTTTGATTGTTTAATAAATATTTATTAAGCAAATAAATATTAGGGCCACATTCAAAGTTTCAAATGAGTAGTGTCCTAAAGCAGAACGTGTGCCCCCTTGTGTGGGAAGAGAACCATGGTGTGGTGAGTGGAGGTCAAGGACAGATTCAGCTACAAAAGGAGTAGCCGTGATAGAGTCACATTTTTATATCAGAGGGGTCAGGCAGAAATTGAGCCCTGGTGCTTATTGAATGCAAAGGAGTAAGAGTCAAAAATACTCCTTGTGTCTTATTTCTTTCATTTCTCCACCAAAATAGAGAGCGGTGGGTAAGCTGTGGGTAGCAACTTGAAAGCTTGAGTGTTCCTAGGGAAGGATAAAAAAGCAATGGAAAGAACTCATAAATTACTCTGGAAAGACGAGCTCCTAGAGCTGCTGGAGCCTTTTGTTGCTAAAAAAAAAAAAATGTGCCAATGAAAGCTTGTGAGAGCTGAGTTGTCTTGCTGAGAACCAAACCACTCCATTTACCTTGACTTGCCAGGGGAGTGCAGGCTGTTTGTAGAGGTCTCATTGGAGAAACAAACCACTTCACCCTTTTTAATGTTTCTGTGACTAAGAGCTGTTGCCACCAACCTCTCTGCAAACAGCACAAGTCAACAGGACCTTCCAGTGAGACCTGGGCCATGGCTCCTGTGTTAGTGCTATCGAAGGACTTCAGCTTAACTGTCATTCTCATGTGGGATACCTCCTCTCTTCCTCGAGAGCATCTTCTGGCTCACAGGATGGCTCCTTGATGACACAGGGGTGTTAAATATAAGTTTGGTAGTATTTATTAAAGGGACACATTGCCTTGAAAGTCTAAGCAGAAAGAGTGCTATTTATTGAGTAGGTTTTGCAGTGTATTATTGCAGTGGAAAGGAAGCCACTTTCTCTGGTTTGCTGTAGGTTGATCTGGACAGACAAACTGCTTAGACCTTTAGTTTGTGAATGTTCCAGGACCCACCCCCTTACTCTTTCACCCCATCTGAACTTCCACAAACTGAATTAGAGTTTTCTGGCCTCCGAATTTCCCTTCTGCTTAGACCTTTCACCCATCGTACTCTATTCTTCTATAGAGTCTCAATTCCTTCAGGTGTGGACTTATATCTGATTCATCTTTGTATTTCTCATACTTAATGTGGTGTTCACTAGGGAAATACAGGTGCTTAGTAAATGCTGGTTGAGAAAATAAAGGATAAGTCTCATATCTGTAGAGACCTGATCACTTTTGCAAATGTATTCAATATTATTTGTGTTTCCCTCACCTTCAGAAGTTGTTTTCTGCAGTTCTCTTACGAGTACCTCTTAACTGGTTACCTGATGGAAGACTTTATTATGCTGGCTTGACGATTTTTGTCATTGGGATCTCTGTCCAAATGTATATTCCATTAGGAGATATAATACTTTAATCTACTGCTTTTCAAAATCATAACAGCAGAATCCTTTCGCCACTCTGGTTGAAATGAAAGCTAATTGCTCTAAGGACTTAAGCTTACAAACTCCAGCTTACTCATGCTACTTTTCAACAAATTACATATATATAAATTACACTTAAGAATGGGGACCACACAAAGGAAGTGTGGTGAAGAATTGCACATTGAGAATAAGGGCAAAATACAAGCAAAATTTTAAACTGGCTTGTGTGTTGCCTTTTATTCTCTTCCTAAGAATCTCTATACCAGGCAAAGTGTTCTCAAAGATGAGCAAGCTGGAGGTTCAGAGGAACTCAGTAAACTCATTGCTGTATTTCTTTGGAGGAATCAAGTACAGCACCCGATTTATAACCATAAACTGTTCCAAAAGTTTATAGGTAACTTGAGAGTTTGAAATTCAAAATGCATTTTGCCTGGAGGAATAGTTTATCTGTCTTAGTTATATTCTTACACTGGCTCACAGAAAACAATTTATCTTCCTAAACGTCCGAAGTGGAGAGCACTGTGCCCATAACACGACAGACCCCGAGCACAAGGCAAACAATTTATGCACTTCCAACGAATCTAGGTCTCTCCCTCTTCCCCCACCTCTCTTCTCACTCACTGTCAGGGAGAATCACCACCTTGCTGCCGCTGGTCTGATGCCATGGGACAGGGGCATAGCGGGGAGTGCTAGGACCCTGAAAAGGCTCTAGTGGAAATGCTGAACAAAGGGGGGGAGACTCCAGGCTGGTAGAGAGGGAGCAGTGAGGATCATAATCTCACTCCCAAAATTCTTCCAACTCTTCCTGCCAGGTCAGGTTGTATTATTATTTTCTTCTTAGTGGTTACTTTATGAAATGGCTAATTTCACTTTTCTGTCAACTTTGGAAGTGTTTCTTATTGGCAGACTAAAATTCTAAAATTGAATCAAAGTAGGAATAAAGTAGCATAATCTCTGTCTCTCCCTCTTCCTCTACCTCTCCCCTCCCTCCATTTCCCTCTCCCTCTCTGTTCTATAACATTTTAGGTTATCTTAAACATATTTTCATAAGACATGAAGTAGAGTTTGGAATTATGGAGTGAAGAGATAAGGTGTAATCAATATTTGTCAAATACGCATGAAGATAAATATTCAACGTAAATTGGATGTCCTGAGTAGGAGCTAGTGTGGTGTTCTCGGGAGGGCGAGTCCTCAGGTGGAGCTGAAAGACAGCGGTGGGAAATGAATGGCGATGCAGCATGTCTCCTTTTCCCACTTTATCTGGCCTCTGACAGCCAGCCCAGCTCATGGTCATCAGCTCTTCTTGTAAGTGTGACGAAGAGGTAAGAGCAGAAGTTCCAGGAGAGAACTCTCTCTGGAAGAGGGGAGATTACTCCAGGCAATGTCTTGCAGAAAAAGTAAGCAGAGATAATGGAAAAGATGTTGTTGAGGGGGGGAGGCAGGTTTTCCAGAAGGCATTGGCCATTCTTGGGTGATTATTCGTGTGTAATGGACAGCTAAGCCACCTGAGCGAAGGACTGCCTGGATACATCCTAAAGGCAGCAATGGCCTACTTCATTAAATGTAACATAATGTCCTTGGACGAGTCTGTCAAGATAGAAAAGTAATTGCTAGTCTTATTATCTTAAGTTGCATATGCCATGTCCTGGAAGTCAGTATGTTATAAGAAATTTTTTTTTAAAGAAGTGAACATAATTTCCTGGAAAATTAACATAAGTAAAGTGAATTAATTATCCGCCAGAGTAAAAACATATATTCTTCATTTTTTAAACAATATATTTGCAATAAAAAAACAAAATAATTCACATTTTCATGAACTGGATTTATCTGTATTAAGATAAGCTTCTTATTTTACTCTGAGTATTCATTATACAGGGACAATGAATGTACAAAACTAAAGAAGTCAATCTATCTAAAAATAATACAGACTTATCTACAAATCTTTCAATTAAAACATTTATTGCACATAAAATATCATGCTTTTTGAAAGTTGTGTATCACACTTTTTTAAAAATTTAAGAAATTGCAACAAAGTTTATGTTCACAGCTCATTTAAGTAATAAATGTTCTGCAAGCTTGATGCTTACAGGAATAAAGTCAAATCATTTTTAAATCAATTATTTGGCATTTTTGTAAAATGCATCCTTTTCATATAATACTGTCACTTATGTAGGAAAAATCCACAGATATTTAGTTCTGACCCCCATGACTTTTACACTTTGAAATCTTAATTGCTTGATATACTATTAAATAGTGGAAATAAATTCATTAGACTCTCAGCGTTATGGCAGAAGTGGTAGGTCAGCTGCCAGTCACTGGTTGTTAAATACAAGAAGGGGGGTTGTTAGGACACATATTATGAGATGAGGCTTGCCGATTTATAAATCAAAATGCCCCCCTCCCTCCTTAAGGTTAAAATAAAAGGTGCAGGAACATGTGACAGTTTAAGCAGTGTCTTGACAATAACTCTAATTAAAGTTGCCACTGCTTTGACCTGATAAGACAGAAAACAATACTACTGCTACTCTTTGTCTACCTTAGGATGCTAAGCAGCTGATGATACATAATATCTTTTGACAGCCACGTTAATTATAACCTAGCTGAATGGATTTCTTTGGAGTAAAATTTTTTAAACAATGGAAGAAGAAATTGTATTGAAAACTGTCAGAATATTTCTGAATATTGCTAAGGACTGTATCTAATAGCTAAAAAATGTTAATTTTCTCAAGATTGTTTTCACTTTATTTTTACAATGTGCTCAACATATTTTCCAGTTCCACAAGAGCATTTGCACACAGACACCAAAGATACCAAAATAGGCCAAAGCAATGGTCAGTCTTTGCCAAAAGAAACATTTCAATGTTAATCGCTTCTTGATTTGGCAAAGTGAAAACAAATACCATTTTTGTATGAGTTAATAAGTTTAGAATTCCTCCATTCTGGCTTTGTCATAATAGTGCCATATTGGAATGAGTATATTATGTAGCTTAATGAGCGAAGAGCACACAGCATAATTTCATTATAATACCAAACTATATCATAGCTCTGTAATGCTATTTGAAGAAGAATTTTGAATATTACCTGCCTGGCCCCCAATACCAACACATACATTAAGTACCATAAGCCATATCTAAATAGTGTTGTTCAGAATATAGAAATTTGAAGCTACTGAGTATATTCAACACAAATTACATATATGGCTACCTTGATCATCATTTTTCTTTCTGATGAATATGTTTTAACTGGAGACAATTTCTATGAAACTGTTGAACCATCTAGATTTTCAAGTTCTGAGTCAAGTCTACGCCTTCTAGCCAAAACAAAAGTTAGCAACTGTTCTGTTTTTAATTATAGAAGTTTTATTTATAGCTACAGGGAGTTTAAATAACATTTTAGTAGTATTTATTCTCTAATTGTTTTCCATTAATCATAAAAATAAAGAGTGAGTTGGAGAGTATGAAGTCTACCCAAGGGGAAGGGGGGTAGGATGAAGAGGGTAAAGGGGGTCAAAAATATGATGATCAGAGATTTGACTTTGGGTGGTGAGCACGCAATTCACTATGGAGATGTTGCGTTATAGAAAATTGTATACTTGAAATTTATATAATGTCATTAATCCATGTCACCCCAATAAATGTAATTAAAATTAAAGAGTGACTTTTTTGCCGCTGTGGCTGTGAAACTGGGGAGGTCCCTGCTAGGCTGAGTGCATCCAATCTCATCCTCCCAGCCCTTCAACCCTCAATAAAATGGTTTGATCTCCCCCCAAAATTAAAGAGTGAGTTGGAGTATATATTATTTTACCTGATTCTCTATGGGTCTGATTTGAACAGACTTCAGCTGATTGATTCAAAATGGAAATCAAAATGGAATATTCATTCACTACCTGTTGTGTGTATGTTCCATGCTTGGTAATATGATACAATGGACTGAATTGTGTCTCCTTTTGAAATGTGTTTATTGAAGCTTGAATTCTCAATGTGATTATATTTGAAAATAAGGATTTTAGGAGGTAATTGTGGCCAAGAGTGGGATTCTAATGTGATAGAATCTGTGTCCTTATTAAACAGAGGAAGACAATAGAGAGACCTCTCCCTATGCCATATGAGGACAGAGCTAAAATGTGGCCATCTGCAAGCCAGAAACGGGGTTCTCACCAAAGCCCAAACATACTGGCACTCTGACCTTAAGTTTTCAGCCTGCAGAAATGTGAGAAAATAAATTTTTGTTGTTTATGCTATCCAGGCTATGGTAGTTTCTTACAACAGCCCACAGTAATGGATGTATGTAGGGAATACACAAATAGTCCCCCACTCTCTAGGATCACATCAATAAGAGGAAGCTACATAAAGCAATTTAGAAAATTCTATCTTTTGCTACTAGTCTGATACTTGAGAATTAGCATTTTATAATCAAGTAACATGTACACAGTAATTAAAATAGCCATATAAGCCCAAATGTGCTTATGAAGTGTTGCAAAGAGAATCTTGGACACAAAGTCAACATTTTCTATTTAAACCTTTTCTCCAGACCCACTGCTACTACAAGAATAAGATCAGGTTGCTTAAATATTTTGAACCTCTTTTACACTTACCAAAAGATTATTTTAATCCTTGCTACATCAAACCTACAGTTCAGTAAAGCTAAATCTCAATGTCTTAGTACTTGCAGAATTTCTTCTTTTTAATTTTAAAGTCCTTATAGTAGGGAGAATTCTAATTTGTTCTTCCAAGTGCCCCATCCTTGAAATACATTCTCTGAGTAATCCTCAGGACTAGGAGTATGATGGAGTTTCTTCTGTGATTAGGTTATACCATGTGATACCACTATAAGAAAGGGAAATTATCCAAGGAGACCTAACTGAATGCACCCTGTAAATGCTGAGTTTTCTCTAACTGTTGGTAGAAGTCAGCGGCAGCGGTTTGAAGTATACAAAGGGTTTAGTGTTTTGAAGACGGAGGTGTTCACATAGAAAGAAAGCAGGAAGTCAGTCCTGCAACCACTAGAAAGTGAATTTCGGCAACAGCAAGAATGAGGTTGGAAGTGAATTTTTCCCCAGGGTCCTGCGATAAGCGCTCAGTCTGAGCTATATTTTGATTTCAGTCCTGTGGTACAATGAGGAGAGAACCCACGCCAGGCATGACTCTGACTTATGGAACTGTGGTGTAATAAGTGGGTGTTGTTTTAAGAGTTTATGATAACTTTTTATATGGTAATGTAAATCTGATGCAACCTTACAAAAATAAAGGCGGATCCTATTATTGCTAGAAATACTGTCATATAGTTCACTTGTAGTGAACGTGAAAGTCTGGTTTATGTCTATCCATCTAGTTAGCCACGCAGAAGCAAATTTTCAGTGGGGGGAATATTGTGAGCATCTCAAAGAGTCAACAAGGTGATGCGAAACTTGATTTACAGAAAAAAATTAAGGCTGAGAAAAAAGCTGTTAAAGACTATTTCTGGCTAAATTTGGGGGAGTATACATTGATATAGTTAAATGTTCATTTTAAAAATTAAAACTTTATTAGTTAAATAAAAGTAGAGGTATGAGGGACAAAGAAGAGAAATATTGTGATAGTAGAATTGACAGCATCTTGGCAATTCATTAGATTGGGTGACTGGGAAACAACTGATGATGAATACTTATTGCATCTACTCCTCCTTTCTGTCTTTCTGTATCTGGTATGTTTTGCTGACTATTACAGAAAAAGGAATGTCAGGTAGAATGTAAGTATTTAGTCAAGGAAGGCTAACTGCTATTTAAAAAATCACAAAACTCTCAGTAGGTAATGCTAATGAAGTTTATTTCGCACCCATACACCAGAACAATGCTGGGGTTTTGTGGGCAACGCTCCATGCTGTAGTTCAAGGGCACACGTTTCTTTTCATCTTGCAGCCACTTCATCTCTCAGGGTCTTAGAGATGCCTGACGGCTTCTTTACATCTAGTTCACAGTGTGAGACAGTGAGAGGGCTGGGAATTGGGTGGGAGATTTTAAATGGGCTGAACCTAGAATTTTATATTTTTTCACTCATATCCCATTGGTCAGGATTTAGTCACCTGACCCAATTGCTACTAAAGCTATGAAATGCAAATGAGGCTATGAAATGCAACCTTGTTGTTTCCAGGTAGAACAAGAAAACAAGTTTGGTAAAGTAATAAAAATTCCACAAAAAGAAGAGTTCATAGAAATGGTAGATACACTTAGAAAATGCTGCTAATAAGTGATCTATTGTAGTATAACTAGGATTAGCAAAGAACTGGAAATATGGTCCTGGAACTATGGACAGAAATCATAACTAAATACTACAACAGCTTTTCTTTGTCACTGTCCATTTAGTAAAATTATAATAAGTATTTGAAATTTTGTCTGATTTTTAAATAGTATAAAATATAAAATGAATGGAAGGAATCTAAAAATTTCTGAAAAGGGCAGCAATGCAGTTTTTCCTTAAAATACTTTTACATTCAATGACAGTTCCAGCTCCACGGCATAATAATTTTAAAGGTATAGAGGTTAAAAAATTAATCTTTAACATGGTTTTTGGATGGTCAGATTCTCACATAAATAATTTTCCATGTGGTCTGTCTTGTATAATAACATTTTGTTTGCAGTTGACTTTTCCGTGCCTAATTATAGCTAAAACATGTCAAGATATATAGTCACCAATCAAAGCAATTTAATTAACATTCCTAATCAGCTAAGTAGAACAACCAAATCAAACACCTATAGTACACTGCATTGCTTCATAAAATAAAAGTACAAAAGATGTTAATTTTATCTAAAATAGCTAAAGAACAAGCCCCATTCTATATCTAGAATCTCTATAGGTTAGTGGGTAAGTTTCAAAAATTATCTGGAACCACAAAAGACCCCGAATAGCCACAGCTATCCTGAGAAAGAAGAAAAGAGTAGGAAGAATTGCACTACCAGGTATCAAGCTGTACTACAGGACCATAGTAATCAAAATAGCAAGGTGCTGGCATATGAACAGACATATAGGTGAATAGAACAGAATAGAGAGCCCAGAAATAAACCCGTGCCTTTATGGCCAATTGATATTTGACAAAGGAGGCAAGAACTCACAATGGGGGAAAGATAGTCTATTCAATAAATGGTGTTGGAAAAATTGGACAGATACATGCATAAAAATGAAACCAGACCAGTTTCTTCCACAAGAATAAACTCAAAATGGATTAAAGACTTAGATGTAAGACTTGAAACTATAAAAACTCTGGAAGAAAATATAGGCAGTAAAATCTCATACATTTGTTGTAGCAATTTTTTTCTCATATATCACATTGGGCAGACAAAATAAAAGAAAAAAAATAAACAAATAGGACTACATCAAATTAAAAAGGTTTTGCACAGCAAAGGAAACATCAACAAAATGAAAAGACAGCCCACTAAGTAGAAGAACATATTCTTCAGTGACTCATCTGATAAGGGGTTAATATCCAAAATTTATAGAGAACTTATATAAACCCCACCAAAAAAACCCCAAACAAAACAATCCAACTAAAAAATGGAGGACCTGAATAGGTACTTCTTCACGAGTATATACAAATGGCCAATAGACACATGAAATGGAACTCAGTATCCCTGATCACCAGAGCAATGCAAATTAAAGCCATAATGAGATATCACCTCACACCTGTCAGAATGACTATCATCAATAAATCAACAAACAGCAAGTGTTGGACAGGATGTGTACAGAAAGAAACTCTCACACATTGCTGGTGGAAATGTAGATTGGGGCAGCCCCTGTTAAAAAAAATTATGGAGATACCTCAAAATATTAAAAATGGAAGTGCCTTATGTCCCAGTGATTCCACTGCTTAGAATATATCTGAAGAAATGCAAAACACCAGTCAGGACAAAAATATGCACCTCGATGTTCATTGTAGAATTATTTATAAGTACAATAGCCAAGATCTGGGAACAGCTCAAGTGCCCGTCAGTAGATGAGTGGATAAAAAAAGCTGTGGTACATTTACACAAAGGAATGCTATTTGGTTGTCAAGAGAAGAAACTTTTACCTTTTGTGACAGCATGGATGGACCTGGAGAATATTGTGCTAAGTGAAATAAACCAGTCAGAGAAAGACAAATACCATATGATTCCACTTACACGTTGAATGTAATGAACAAAATAAGCTAACAAACAGAAGAGAATCAGACTCATAGATACAGAGAACAGACTGACAGCTGTCAGCAGGGAAGGATGTTGGGGGCCTGAGTGAAAAAGGTGAAGGGATTAAGTAAAATATAAACAAAACTTACAGACACAGACAACAGTGTGGCAGTTACCAGAGGGAAAGAGGGTTGGGGAGGTAGAAGAGGGTAAAGAAGGATAAATGGTGATGGAAGGAGAGTTGACTTTTGGTGGTGCACACACAATACAATATACAGATGAGGTATTATAGAATTGTGCACTTGAAGCCTATTTTATTTTTTTAACAAATGTCACTCTAAAAAATTCAATAAAAATAAATAAAATAAAATAAAACCTCACACATCCTCAACCTCCTCAGTGAATGTTCCTTTTGCATTTCTTACTGAAAGATGGCTCTCCCTGAAGGCGCTCTCAAGTGGTAGTGTGTTCCTCTTGCACCGTTTCATTTAGCCACTTCCAGGTCTCTGCTCCACCACCCTCTCTACTCATGCCATCAGACTATGCTTACGGTCGTAAGTTCTGGGTGTGAGCACCCACACGTCAGTTTCCATAGAACCCCTCTTCACCTCCAGCTCCTTGAAAATCTAGTTACTGTCTGTCAACATGAAAAATTTTTATAATATTATCGACTATATATTACTAACTAGTTTTTCTTCATAGTGTTTAATATCATTTTACATTGCATGTGTTTACTTGTAAGTTTACCTACTTCTATCATTTTTCACTAGCATGTAAGCACAGCGAGAATTTATATTCCTTATTTACTGATATATATATGATATACATATTATGTGTATGTATATACATTAATTTTTATAAGAGTACTTAGTATAAAGTAGATACTCAATAGCTGTGGCCATGCTTTGAGCCAGGGGGATGGCAGTATTATTTGAATAAAAAATTAAAAAATTAGGGTTACCAGTTTGATTCCCAGTGGGGGCACATGCCTGGGTTGAGGGCCAGGTTCCCAGTGTGGGGGATGTGAGAGGCAACCACACATTGATGTTTCTCTCCCTCTCTTTCTCTATCTCTTTCCCTCTATGAAAATAAATAAAATATTAAAAAAATAATTAACAAATTAAGGAATGAAAAGTTTTACCACATGTGATTTTCAATCCTAACATTCTTTTTTTAATGTGAGTCGTTATGGGCATTTTTCTGACTTGTTTTATGAAAAATAACTAAACATCTCATAGAGTAAGAAGTGCTATTTTCCTCTATTTCCCTTTGCATTGTTGCATTATTTTTTTAATAATTAAAGAATTCTACAAAGGGGAGATCGGGACATCTGTAATCATGTCAGCAAAAAAAAAAAATAAAGAAAAGAAATGCCTACTAAAATAAGAATTATAAATGATTGGGCATGTTCATTTATTTGAGCAGGTTTGTGTTATTGTTTCTCAGGGAAAAAAATGACCAGTATATGCTGGATCGGTACAAAAAATAGTGGAGAAAACACAGATAATGTATATAGTTTTTCATGCAATTTTTTTTCTGGGGTAGTGGGAGAATCTTTGCCCAGAAATCAATAGTTGGAATGCATTTAAATCATTATATTTGAGTGACTGCTACCTGCAAATACACAGAACAATAGGTCTGCCAAATGTAATCATGAGAAGAAAGTAGATTTTTTTTTCTGGCATTACTCCACAATAAAATTTAGTAGCATGACAGGCCAGTAGATATAAGTGCTCTGTCAAGCCTTAACATACTGTCCAGGTGTTACCAAATCGTATCTGTCCCCAGCAAGGCACTCGAAACTGTAGGAATATGTGGAAGAGGCATTGGCCTTGTCTATCAGAAGCCGCTGCACTTGGACATCCTGATGTAGGCAGCACCTTTTTGTATTGTTATATTTTACTCCTGGCACATAAAATAATGGATTTGTGAATGTCTTAGTTTCTTTTCCATTTAAATAAATATGTTGTAAGTGCTGGAAAAAGAAAAATGGATGCTACAAGGGGAAATGAGCAAGTCCTGGAAATTGTCAGAAGGGTTGCTCTCAACTAGCAACTCATATATTGAAACAAATATAGGAAAAACCAATTAACTTCCGTAGCCACGTTATTCCATTATCATGTAGTGTGATCTTCAATGACTATTCTTTATACACAGTGAATGGGAAAAACGTGTGAGGTTAAAGACAGCTTTGTGACATAAAAGCGCTCAGTAATTTGGATGGAAACACTGAATGTCCCAGTTGGCAAAGACATTTAAGTCATGATATCAGACTGAGATTATTTATCAGTTTCTCTTTGCTTCTTGTGTCTGATTTGATGTAATTACTGAAAGGCAATGGATCTTTTTAAAAATTATTATTCATCCAGAACCATTCATTTCTACAAAGCATTTACTGAAAGCCTAGTACATACTAGGTTCTGTGCTGGGAACCACATATTTAAGGATAAATAAAGTGCGACCTCTAACTTTGGTCACTGATATTATGCAGGAGATACTGACATACAAACTAAAAATCACACCAAAACCTCAAAATCCAACAGAATCATGTTATTGTGATTTATTATACTCCTTCCATCATGAATGAGTCCACTAATAGAAAAAAATCAGCAGGCACTTGATAGATTTTTGCATTGCAGAATAATTAATTTATTATTTAGGCATCTAAAAACAAAAGAAAGCGCAGATCAGAAAACTTCATTCTTTGCAATTGTGTGTCAACTAATTGAGTAGCTATCTAATTAATCTGATTCTTAAGGACTTTTGTAATCTGCTAAATCTATTTTGTAAGACAATTTAGTGAATGGTTTTTGCTTCCCTTTCTTTATTTCAAAATGAGGATAGTAATAGCTCCCACAGGTTTTTGTAGACTTCTGAAATGACATAGTAAATTTGAAACTCTTTGGAGGCTGGTGATAGCACAATGTTACCCTTAAATTCGAGACCTCCCTCTGTGTCATGGCTGGCTCTTCCTGAGTAACTCAGTCTCCAAGGACACATAAAACAAAGAATTTGGTTGATAATTACTAAGGTCACTTTCTAAAATTTGCCAGCTTATTAATTTAAGATGTACTCACTATAAAATATAAGTAATTATGAGAATGCAGGGCATCTGCATTGTCAGCAACTGTTTTATTTTAAAAGCAAGTGTTTGAAAGTGTGGTATTCTCAGGCAAAGTGTAATGGATTGGTCTGCTGGTGGTTGTTAAGTGAATTGGTCTGCTGGTGTTTCCAGGTGTTCTTTGTATGTTCCCCCAGAAACTCCAGTCTTTAAGAACACAACCCAGCATGTCTCCAGTTTCAAAACAACGTATTAGCAATTTCTCCAAACAACCACAAAGTCGCTTTTCCCTCCCATAGACTCTTAGTCTGGGAGAGTTACAGATCTACAGGACAGGGGAAGAACAGAACAGAGTTAAGTTCCGTGTCTTTCCTTAACGCCTCATCTCCAGAAGGCAGTGCTTCCAGGAACAGCGGCACACTGTCCGCTCATCTGTGTTTGCCGCCACCTCGTTCCCAGAAGAGCATCTGTGGGTGTTTGGAGAGAATGCCGTACTTCTGGGAATGGTGCCCAGAACATGCACGTTCTGTGTCATTTTAGAAAGTCAGAGAGGGGACAATAAAATCTTCATTTGTAGCAATCTTTCCCGTCCAGTCACCAGTCCTGCACCGTCCCATTGTGGCTGACAGCTACCGTATGCATGTAGTCTTATTTGTGGGATGTTTTAACAGATTTTTCCTGTGAGGCGAGTGTGGGATTTTCTGTAGTTCCTCCTCCTTCAAGCACACTCTCACCGCGTTCTCCTTTTACTCACAAAAACATGACACCAGCATTAAAAATGACCAAAGTCATGACTGATATTCATAAGGAAGACATAAATCAAGTAAAATTATGATATCGCCTCAGCTCAAGGAGCACTTACAATTATTAGAAGAATTTCACAGTTAACATGTACACTTTATAAAAGCATCTTTATAAAGCACTTTATAAAGGCATTACATAATGCAATCGTTATTCTAATAATTAGGTATTTCTTTTAATGTGCACTGAAACAATATAACTAACACGCCAATCATAAGAGGTAGTAAATGGTTTGCTGCTTTCTGACACAACTGATGTAAATCGTGAGAAAGTAATCTGTGTTACTACGACCAGGTGAAGTACAGATGTGTTGCTCGGAGAGTCCAGGAAGAATGAAGCCTTTCCAGTGAAATGATTTTCCATCATTGTTTGCAACTATGGACGATAGAAGTCAGGGTCATGCTTTTCATGCGCTGAAATGACCCGTACAGTGTTCAGTTTTTTCATCAAGCTTCCGGGACTCCATTTGTAGAAGTTAATATTAAGCCTGCCAATTACATGTAAATACTGTAAGTATGAGTTGAAATTGGTTTTGTGCTCTGTTTTTGTATATCAGTATGGCCATTTCTGTGCTGAGAATGTTAGTGCATTAAAAGTGAAAGTTGCTTAAATATGACATGAAGAGTCAAAAAGTTAATGTGATTAAAGTGCTCAAAACGGCATCAGGCACGTAGTATAAATAATTATGGCTATCACTACCAGCACTGTTATTAATATTGTTAGGTTTGATTTTAATGACGTTTGCATATGTCTTTGGAGAGATACACTAATTAATAACCTTAATTTTCTGTTAGTGTTGTAGAAGTGATAGCTGTAACGTAAATATTGAAAATATTATGGGAAAGTATTTCAGATGTACGTTTTCATGAAACTCCAAACAAGAATAAACTATTTCTATAGGTCTGGATGCTTTCAAATTCTCATGTGACGCTCTCTGACCTCCAGTATCTTTGTGAAACTTCCAAAGTGGGAGCATGTTCAAGCATTTTAGAAACTTGTTAGCATTCTGATTGGAAAAACTGTTAAAACTTTAGAATATTTACTTATCATGTTTTTTTTTAAGCTTATATTTGCTGGAGTAATTTGCAAATAAACTTATCACATCTGATGCCAAAAAACTTTAAATAATAAGCAGGGACAATACAAGCAAAAGAAGTGGGAAGATGTGTCTGCCAAATAAAATAGTTCATTGTAAAATCACAGATGTCGCTAAAAAACTTAAAGCAGCGAATATTATCACGACTATAATAAAAATCTATTTACTCTAAAGGATAATCCGCTGTTAGCGTTGTAGAATTAATAGCTGTAAAATAAATATTGAAAATATTATGGGAATATTGTTTTCCCATAATATTGTTGTGATTTTAGTTGGTATTTGGTGTGTTTTTTTTATGAGCTGAATACTGAGACTATGGAGGCCTTTTGTTCTGCCAGGCTGCTAACTAGTACAATTGGGCATCCATGAAGTGTAAAAACATATCAATCATTGTAAAGAGAGGCTGCTGAACTCTTGACATGTTTTCTAATATTTGTGTACATTCAGGAGACTACAACACATAGGGATGATTTTATACTGAAACGTGTTTTATGCTGAAAGCCTTCCCTTTTTGATGGAGGCAACAGAACAATTTTAGTGTTGCTTTTTTGTAGTTAAAGCCTTTAACGTGGTATCGTATGCATAGTACGTACTGCCTTTGCATAACAGAATATTTTTCCGATCTATCAGCTCAATGTACAGCCTTAATCTATTCTTATAAAATCCATTTATATCAGCGTTCCACATGCAAAGCAGACGGAACGTACTGACTGACGGCAGTATTGGAGAGGCAGTCATCCAGACTGCACGATGGGGTGTTAGATGGGAAAGACATTGCTGAAGGGTAACAAAAGGACACGGTCTTCACATACAACTTCCCAAACTGGACACCACTTGGGTTTAGCTAAAACAAGCTTTTGTTCCTTGTTATTGAAAACATCCCTGGATTACTTGACACATTCGAAGAAGAACAGAATTGGGAGAACACCTCAGATGAACTTTTGCAACAAAAGTTTCTTATTCGAAGTCACGTATCTTATTTTGATTAATAAGAAATTCTCAGCATCAAAAGTTATCACAAAAAAACAACTAGATAAATTTTCCAGTTTCCAAATATGTATATTTTTCAGTTGAGATTCTCAGAATTGGTTAATATAAAAAGCAATGAGATGGCCCTATCAAATTGAGCTTCATCTTAATTTTTAATTAAGTTTTAAAGATCCAAAACTCGACTATTGGACAATAAAAATATTTTAACTTTACTGTTTCAAAAATTAATTTTCAACATGTAATTTTAATTTTAATATGCTGATTAAATCAATGGTTATTTTTGTAGGTTTAACTTTTTAAACACTTAATGTTTGGTATAATGTTATTATTACAATGGTGATAAAAATATACTTAATGCATTTGAGGCAAAATGTGTTATAAAATACTAAGTAAATAACAGTATAATTGGTACTCAAACAAAGCAAAACAAAATTCAAAGTATTGTATATAAATGACTTGATTGTGAAAACTACTACCTTAACTAAAAAATCTTTATTAGATATAAACAGATAAACTACTCTTAACTTTTAATCCATTTGAAGATTTGACTGAGTGTACATGGTGAAAAGTTTAGTATAGTATCTATTAAGTAGGTGAAGAATCCAAATATCTAATTTTATACAGTTTCACTCAAATATTTATCATCAGACAAAACCTTTTTTGAGAAAGATCAGCTTTCTAATTCAAATTTTAAATCATGTGAATCTTTGATTTTCATCTGTTAAGAATTTTAATTAAAAATGTGCAAAGAAATTATTTATATTTCAGTGAGTGTAATGAATCTAGTACTGTTGATAATTAAAATATTACAATACTTTGTTTCAAAAGCATTTTATGTATAGTCCTCGTGCAATTTGGGCGTGGGTATAGTTGTATTCTCTGGAAGGAAAAAAAAATATTAACGGACCTGACAAGATTGCCTTAGAGATTTAGAAATATTCCAAGTTTTTGGAAACAATTGTTCCAAGGATTTGAGATTAAGACAAGTGACTGTTGTCACATTTAGTTACTGGACAGATATCATTAGTCCAGGGACACACCCAACCTACATACCATACTTGGCATCGAATGTCAGGCAAGGTCATGATAACACAAGAGACATTCTGGAGCATAGCTGTTTTCTGGCATTGCAAATCAATTACTTTTTGGGTAAGAGAGTCTGACACAGAGAAGCAGTTAACATCCAAAAATGCATAAGAGGAAATGTATTATCAGCCCTTGAATGAAGGGAAATCTGTAGAAACAGCTGGTCAATCTAATTGCAACAGTATCTAGCAGTATTATTGGTTATGGGAAGATATTGACCCTGATCATTCAAGATTCTATCACTTTTTTCCCCCTAAATTAACTCTCAGGCAATAACTCATACCTCAAACATTCGCTCCAAGGACAGATCATTTTCTCTTCAGGCTTTACTGGAATGCCCTGATTTTTAAGGGCTCATCTTAAGAAGACAAAAGGAGAAATGATCCTAGTTTTCTAGCTTAGCAAATTCAGACGTCCAATCAAGCACCTATGTGACCCCCCCTGAAACCTAATCAGTTTCTTTTGTATTAATAATATGAGCCCAGTATAACTAAGTCTCATCATATTCATTGTTGGATAGCAGATATTTAGTAGTATTTCCTATACTTTCTTTTGGAAAGATATGCTTGTTTATGATGAATTTTATATGAATCACAGACTATAAACATTCATGTTTCTGGAATATCAGAGCCAAAAGGGACCTCATCAATCATTTAATGCAACTTGTTCATTAGAAGACAGTGAAATTGCATCTCAAAGAATTTAAGTACTTTTTCCAATATTGCAACAATTAATTAGTAGTACAGCTACTTTAAAAGTCAGATCTTCTAATTCACAGTGTTTACCCTCTCCTAAAGGATATCTTATACTTCTGAGTTTAGTTTTTATTTATGTCAGAAACTTGGCCATGCGTTTTATTATGTACCTAGTTAGGAGTAATTCCACTAAATTCTTTAAACATTAGCCAAAAAACGCACTTCACCACTTGGAGGTTGATTGAAAAGACACAGATTTGTGTGTGCATTTTGAAAGCTAACTATCAATAGTTAGTCTTTTGGTATGTACCAAACATGACTATAAGTGAATGACATGTGACAGCTTAACCATAGTTGGTGGAGATGGCACAGACTTACAGAGGGCAGACCACGTGTGCCTGGTGTTCGATATCTGTCAGACCAAACTTCACAAGGGCAACACTGCTAATCTTAAGAGCTACCGTACGAGAGAGTGAATAGTATATGGCTGTCTCCTTACAAATAAGCAAATTTGATTTCCACAGGAAATTACTGATTTTCCTCAACAACGAAACTGTATATGAGAAAAATAAGACTCAGAAATCTGAACCGTGGTCTCTTGTTCATCCTCAGTTTCTCAGCAATATCCCATACATGTACCATATATTATCCAGATACTTCATTGTCAGATTGTTAACTCATCTCATTCTCTTCCAGGCGTCTTCAGGACACGACATTGCCTCTGTCTGAAGGATTGTTCCCACCATCTGTTTCTCTCACCAGACTACGAACACCATAGACTTCTAATCACCTTCCACATCTGTACCAAAATTTAGCAGAGTATTGAACATAGATGAAGTACTCTCAAAAACATTTTGTAAACATGAATACTATTTTTCACTTCTGACATTCGTGAATACACTGGTGAAAAATTACTAACCAGTATCCATTGGGATATTTTAATTATTTACAGACAGTCCCAGCCACTTAGGAAGAATTATTTCACAGGGAATTAATGTTACAGTTGCTGAAGGAGCCCGTTTGTATTTTGGATGTTGTGTAGCAGTTAGCTCTGACCTCAGTGATAAAAGCGGAATTCAATCATGGAATAGCTCTGTATCAGACATGGTTCTTCAGGGAGACAGAACCTGTGGGATATATGTATAACCATGTAACAGATTTGTTTTAAGGAATTGGATCATGTGATTGTGGGAGCTGGCAGGTTGGCCAGCTGGAAACTCAGGCAAGAGCTAATGTTGCAGTCTGGGGTCCAAAACTCGTGAGGCATTCAGTAGACTTGGAAACTCAGAGAGAATTTCCATGTTATGGTCTCAAGGTACAATTTTGCCTTCTATGGGAAACTTCAGCTTTTCTCTAAAAGCCTTCAACTGATTAGATGAGGCTCACCCATATTATGGAGTATAATCTGCGTTACTGAAAGTTTACTGATTGTCCATCTTAATCACAACTACAGAATAACTTCATAAAACCATCTGTATTAGTGTTTGACCAGTAACTGGGCAGCATAGATAGCCAAGTTGATATTCATATTGTTATTCAATATTTAGCCATCACAAACTCCATCATCATCAGCAAAGTGAGTATATGAAGGTCAGTGTAGACATGAAGCTTTCAGAATATCTTTCTATGCGTTGTGTAAACCCTCATTAAGTCTGATTGGAGACGGTGGAAGATGGTTTGAAGTGTCATAAAAATGCCCACCCCGCAGTAACTCAGTGGTACAGGTGGCAGCGTAGAGACACGGCACACTCTGATATATCAGAAACCTGCTAAATCTTGGCACCACTCAGTTCACTGTTGAAAATTAGCCAGAGGGCAGTGGGGTGAACACCGTCCTCCAAGTCTAAGTGTCTGCAGAAGGGTACGAGAGGCAATGGAGAAATACTGGGTATTTTTCTATATCAAAATAATTGACAAATGTGTAATTGCTAAAACTGATGCTTAAAATGAGGAAGGAGGACATTCTTTAAAACTTTTTGAGAAATCTAAGTATATTTAGAATTTTTTTTACCTGGAATTGCTGTGTATGAATAATATAGCTTCCAAAGTATTCTTGATCTTTTGAAAGTAGTTGACATGGTTGAGTCGTGCCCAAGAGGTAAGGGTCTAGTCTACTTCTAATTCTGTTTTTGATTTCAAATACAATGCTTAGGGTATGAAGCATAACACTTAAACAATGATTTCTTGGGAACAATCCTGGTCTTGCCGATAGAATACATTCACGATAATGTGTTATCTCTTTTAAGAAATACAATCTAATCCTCCCACCCCCCAAAAAAGACCCCCCTCTGCATGTCTACTTTAAAAACAAGTCGAAGTGACATGCACGGAGTAGTCACTCAAGTTGATAAGCTTGTTTCACACCATTCATATATTATCAAAACTCACAATGGACGTGTTACAATAACTGAAACCAGCACCAACATGTTACAGACTTTTATGGAAGGATCCATCGAACAAAACTTTCCGGAACAACATGACATTGGTGGTGATATAAATAAGAGTTAAGAATTACCACAGGATCTTAAAGGAAGTTTATAAAGTAACTGGCACAATGTAAAAGTATGGTTATAAAGGTAATCATGGAACATCTTACCTCTCTTAACTGTTATTCTGACATGAGTTAATTCTAATTCAATTCTCACTTAGAAAACACCTGATACCTCGATTCACACCAGTATGTTATCACCAGGAGAACCAACATTGTAAGGCAAATGAAACAGTAACACGCAATATCAGTTTCTCCTCACTGCCAGGTAGAAGCGATGACTCAAAAGTCAGTAGCTGTTTGCATTCTCAGTAGCATCTACATGTTGGTGTATTTGAACTTACCATGTGCCTGTCTTTATTAGTAAACTTGCAGGAAGTAACCTCTTTTTTTAGTGATCTGCTTTGTTTATTTTCAATATGAAATGAAAACAACATGTGGGTTCTACCAAAACAGTTGGTGGACAATGTTATTTTCAATATGCTTTAAATGACTTATTTTTACTCACAGGGTCAGTTCACATTTCAGGAAAGGAATCATAATCAGGTCCTAGACAGGAGCACAGGTTTCAAACTTGACACACTTCTGCCTCCACAGGATGCTCAAGGAGGTGGAGAAGAGTTTCATTAGAAGACGGGACATGAAGAACTCTCCACATGTCCCTTCCTGTGCTCATTTGAATAGGAAATTTAGCCCACAATTTTGCATGATAAAAGAAAAAATATTACAGGGCTAGTTATTATTTGGATTTTTTTCAACACTACGTTGGGAAGTTGTTTGTGGTGCTTACAATTAGCCTCTTTTTTTTGTTAGAGGTAGATTAGATTTTTGTTAGAGGTAGATTAGCAAGAAGAGTGTCCCCTCTTACAGTATAGAACGAATGTTTTCTGTCTTTTTCTTGGAAGGCAGGACAATAGCGACCTAGTGTGTAGGTATCCTTTGAATTCCCTTTATGTACATTTTTCACCTCGCAGTGAAAATGAACCGTACATACACAACTCCGGAGCCTGCCTTTTTTTGCAATTGCAAATTACCAATTTGAGTTACACATGTTGAGCTCGCTAGCATTGGCCACTTGCCTTAGGGGATTATTGTTGAAAGACAATTTAAACCACTGAGGAGTCACAGTGTTTATGATAGCACGCATTTATACATCAAAATCTTACATTTTTTTAGTTTTAGAATAAAATAGGAACAATTCTCAGACCAAGCTTTCTTCAAGCCCCGCTGATGCTTTGACTCATGAAACGCTATTTGTTGTGTACGATCTGTATGAAAGAAACAGTGTTTCTTTTTTTCCTTTTTATTGTGCGCTGTTTAATGTATTTCTAAAGGTATTATGCTAATTATAACACTACTCTTCACATTCAGAATCCAAATTGCTCATTTTCAAGTTTTTCTTTTTTTTCAAATTGTAATCTGTTAATTACTTGTTTAATGGAGTGTGTAATTACGTACTTTAAGTTAGGAAACTGTTTCCATTTCAAAGAGAGAAACCTATTTTAGAAATGAAAATATATAAACGCAATCCTTTCTGATACAGAATATAACTCTTTACTTTCCTTAATGGTTCTAAGTGAGAAGATGAGATTGCAAAACAACTCATTATATCTCCTGTTGATGTGCTGGTGCATACCACATCAAACCCAGTGAAATTTATGGCCAAGGTAGCAGGTTGCCATTTAGCTCCACTTGCAATGTAATTGTACTCTCCATTCATGACATTTAAATGACTAATATCCTGAGTGGAAAGAAAATCCAGTTATTAACATGATACATTTTAAAATGTGTTTTCTTTTTCAAATGCCTCGCTGGGGGAGCAAATGTCAACATGAAAGTGATTAAGTGAGGGAACAAGATATAAGAGAAGTGGAACAATTTAGAAAATACAATAATGATAAAGTTGAGTTTGGGGCTTATACATGGCTTATATAAAAATTTAATTTTTAAGCAATATCAAGTATAAGTGATAGCCAGTATGCTTTTATGTCACAAGTGAAGAAGCTGAGCCTTGCAGATATTAAGCAAAATTGGCCAGTGTCACTCAACAGCTGTGCAAGCTTCACACTCCAAGCCATTGACTCCAAACAAACTACAAGCAACTGCCATGAAAAGAATTGTATTTATATAATCTTGGGGAATAAAAGAGAATGGACTTGTTTGTGATATTTTAGTGATGAACATTTATTATCTATATTGTCTACATAGAAATTTGGAAATTTATCAGAAGAGCTCTTGATAGCAAAACCTCCATATTGGATGGGAAAAGAAACAATATACCAAGGCTCATCTTCTCACTGAAAGTGTTTGTAATATGAACACAGCTGGCTAGGTCCTAAGACAATGCCTTGTAAAATGAACGGCCAAGTAGAATGGAAGAAAGAACATTTTATCCTTTGCAACAATATGCATGGACCCGGAGAATATTATGTTAAGGGAAATAAGCCAGTCAGAAGAAGACAAATACCATATGATTTCACACATATATGAAATCTAACAAACTGAACTAACATGTAAAACAGAGACAGACTCATAGATGGAGAGCAGGATGACAGCTAGTGGGGGAGGGGAAGTCAAGGGGTGGAGGGATTGAGCAAAAAGGAAAAAGGACTCATGGACTGGGACAACAGTGTGGTGATTGCGGGGGGAGAAGGGTGTAAGGGGGCTAAATGGTAAGGGAAAATACAATAAAGATTAAATTGGAAAAAAAGCTAATGGCTGGGTAGTTATATAAGCAAAAAAAAAAAAAAAGGCAACTTAAGGACCTTAAAAATCTCTAGCCCAATAAAAACAAAAAATAAATCAGACAATTGGCTGAATCAACTTTTTCAAGCTGCTGGAAATTAACCAAAGGCCTGCAGAAGTGTCAGAGAGGTGTACATCCAAGAAAATTTTCTAAATCTCAGTATAAACAATGGGGTTTGGCATTTTGACATTCCATGCCCGTCTCTCTAGCTCAGGGTAGGACTTGAAAACCAGTAGTGCGCAAACATGGTGAAACCCACCATCCTGCTGGCCAGCAGGAGAGGAAAAGGGTTTCATCCTATTACTGTCTGATGGTTCCCTGGAAGATTCTACTTTGGAGAATATCTTCATTTGACCACATTTGAAGCCTCCCCAATGCGAAAAGGCTTTTCTCTGGAGGTGTGTGTTGAAAATACTTCAAGGTCACTGTTTATCTTCCAGAGCTGTCTGAGGCAGTGGGTGATAGTTGGGGTCATTAATGAGTTAACCAGAATGCTTAAAATGAAAGCTTGGGAATGAGATGTCCATAAGGACTTTGGAAAATTCCAATACATTATCATTAATCTAGCAAGAAATGCACCTGCATAAGGCTTTAAAAATGCCCAGGAAAATTTTGAGAAGGCCCTAAACTCTCAACTCTGGCTGACCTTGAGATTCTGGGAAGTAGAAAATGAAGGCTAAGGCATTGGTGTCAACTGCCTAGTGAAGGCATGCCCGACATGGAAAAGTGTCTTTCATCTAGGACTGAAGGGCTTATGACGGGAATATCTGTCCCAGCAGACCAGGAAGCTCACCAGAGACCTTAGTAGCCACACGTGACAAAGAATACAGACTTTCAGAAATTAGTTCATAAATGTCAATATAAAAAGAGGACAAAGACAGACACAAATAGCAATAATAACCAATTCAGGCGAAGGGACAGAAACTGATTTCAAGTTATTATATTATATTACTTAAAATGTCCAGTTTGCAACAAAAAGTATGAGGCATTCAAAGCAACAACACAGGGAAACAACAAAGCAACAACACAGTATGGACCACACACAGGGAAAGAGCAATCAATAGAAACTATCCTTGAGAAAGCCCACAGGATGGGCTTCCTAGACAAAGGCTTTAAATAGGCTTTTAAAGATCCTTTGGAGAATGAAAGGAAACAAGTCTGAAAGGCATAAAAGAAAGTATGAGAATCCATATCACCAAATTGAGAATATCAATAATGAGATAGACATAAAAAGGAACACAATATAAATTCTAAAAATGAAAATATAATAACTAAAATTAAGCATTCAATGCAAAGATCAGTAACAGCTTTGTGCAGAGAGAAGAAGGAATCTGCAAATTTGAAGGAGTTCAGCTGCAAATATCTAGTCTGTTGAATAGAGAGAGAAGAAAAAATGAAAAAAAGCCTCAGAAACTGTGGCACATCATTAAACATACCAGCGTGCCCGAGATATGAGTCCAGAAGGAGAGAAGAATAAGAAAAGGATAGAGAAATATTTTTAAAATAACAGGCTTTAACCTTCCTACATCTGCTTTTTTAAAATTAGTTAACACATCCAAGAAGTTCTTTGAATATCAAATAGAGGAGAACTGCACATAAACTCTTCATAATCAAAATGTTAAAAGTAAAGATAAAAACATCATCTTGAAATCAGCAAAAAAGTAGTGACTCATGACATACATGGAATCATCAACAAGATTAAAGCAATTGCATAACAGAAACCATGAACTCCGGGAAGCAGTCAAAAGCCATTCGAAAGGCTAAAAGAAAAATACTATCAACCCCAAATTTTATATCCAGCATAATTATTCTTCAAAAATGAAGGAGAAATTAACCATCCTAAGATAAATCCTGAAAGACTTACTCAGTAGCGAACCAGGCATAAAAAATACTAAAGGCAGTTCGTCAGGCTCAAAGGAAATAATAGTAGATAGTAATGTAAAGTCATGTGAGAAAGAACTACACAGGTAAATGCCAAAGGCAATTTTAAAAAATACATTTTCTTTAAACTTTTTTTCCTACCTGGTATAAAAGACAATTGTATAGTGCAACAATTATAAAGTATATTGATGCATAAAATGTATAAAGGGGCAATTTGTATGGAAATAACAAAAAAGAGAAAAGGGAATGAAGCTACACAGGAGAAAAATTTTTGCATAATAATTGAAGTTCCTATTAATCTGAATGAGATGTAGCAGATATCTATAGACAAATAGTAGCAGAATAAACATTCCTCTAAGGGCACATGGAACATTTTCCAGATAAAACTATATATATAAAATAAATTTCAATAAATTTAAAATAATTGAAATTAAATTAATTTCTCAAACATCAGTGAAATGAAATTAGAAATCAATAAAAGAGACATGTTGGTAAATTCACAAATGCATAGAGATTAAATACACATTTAAACAACCAATGGATCCAAGAAGAAATCACACAGAAAATTAGAAAATATTTTTTTGGCATATGAAACTAAAGGTACAATACACCGTAACTTATAAACCTACTTTTAAATTTCTGAGTGGGAAATTTGTAGCTGTAAATTTCCATATTAAAAAAGATAACAGTTCTTTTTTATTTTTATTTTAATATATTTTATTGATTATGCTATTATAGTTGTCTCATTTTTTTCTCCGCTTTATTCCCCTCCACCCTGTCCCCCCTCCCACCACCCTGTCCCCCCTCCCACCACCACTCTCCCACCTTGGTTCATGTCCATGGGTCATACATATAAGTTCTATGGCTTCTCCATTTCCTATACTGTTCTTAACCTCCCCCTGTCTATTTTGTATCTACCATTTATATTTCTTATTCCCTGTACCTTTTCCCCTATTCTCCCTCTTCCCCCTTCCCACTGATAACCCTCCATGTGATCTCCATTTCTGTGATTCTCTGGCTGTTCTAGTTGTTTTCTTAGTTTTGTTGTTGTTGTTTGTTTTTTAGGTTCAGTTGTTGATAGCTGTGAGTTTATTGTCATTTTACTGTTCATATTTTGATTTTCTTCTTTTTCTTAGGTAAGTCCCTTTAACATTTCATATAATAAGGGCTTGGTGATGATGGACTCCTTTAACTTGACCTTATCTGGGAAGCACTTTATCTGCCCTTCCATTCTAAATGATAGCTTGTCTGGATAGAGTAATCTTGGATGTAGGTCCTTGCCTTTCATGACTTAGAATACTTTCCAACCCCCTTTTTCCTATAAGGTTTCTTTTGAAAAATCAGCTGATAGCCTTATGGGAACTCCTTTGTAGGTACCCGTCTCCTTTTCTCTTGTTGCTTTTAAGATTCTCTCTTTATCTTTAATCTTGGGCAACTTAATTATGATGTGTCTTGGTGTATGATTCCTTGGGTCCAACTTCTTTGGGATTCTCTGAGCTTCTTGGGCTTCCTGGAAGTCTATTTCCTTTGCCAGATTGAGGAAGTTCTCTTTCATTATATTTTTTAAAATAAGCTTTCAATTCTTGCTCTTCCTCTTCTCCTTCTGGCACCCTTATTATTCGGATGTTGGAATATTTAAAGTTGCCCTGGAGGTTCCTAAACCTCTCTTCATTTTTTTTGAATTCTTGTTTCTTCATTCTGTTCTGGTTGAATGTGCATTTCTTCCTTTTGGTCCAAACCATTGATCTGAGTCCCAGTTTCCTTCCCTTCACTGTTGGCTCCCTGTGCATTTTCCTGTATTTCACTTTTCATAGCCTTCACTTTTTCCTTTATTTTGCGACCATACTCAACCATTTCTGTGAGCATCCTGATTATCAGTGTTTGGAACTCTACATCTGATAGGTTGGCTATCTCTTCATTGCTTCATTGTATTTTTACAAACATAGAGTCATGGTATTACCTGACAATTCCTTTTCTAGATGTACACGCAAGACAGTTGAAAACACATGTTCATACAAAAGCCTTACGTGAATGGTCATAGCAGCACTATATATAACTAAAAACTGAAAACGACCCTAATAAATATCAACAGATGAAACAATGAATAAAATGTCATAAAGCAGTCCTTGAATAACATTATTTCGTTCATCATCTTTTCATAATAACGTTAATGAGAAACAGAAAGTTGAATCGCAGCTGTAGTTACTCTGGGTGGAGTCTGCGTGTTCACCCTGTGACTGCATGGGTTTGCAGCAGGCACTCTGGTTTCTTCTCACATCCTGCAGACATGTCCAGTGAGGAACTGGCGTGTCTCAGTTGTCCCAGTCTGAGTGAGTGTGGGTGTATATGTGAGTGGCCTTACAATGGAAGGGTGCTTTGTCCAGAGTGGGTTCCTGCCTTGTGCCCTGAGTGGCGGGATAGGCTACTCAAGGCCTCTGAACTGGAGTAGGAGGGTTGGAAAATAATGATCATCCTTGTTTTATTCATCTTTCTTAAAAGTGTGTATAATTCACATTTTTCTCAAAGTTTAGTATTAGAAGTGTTTAGGGTCTTTATTTAGAAGTTTGGTGTGTTTTTCTGACCAGACATACACCATAGCAACTTAACTCATTTTTATGTCAGTTAGCCTATGGTAAAACTGATTTTGTATTAAGTCATTTTACTTAAAGTCACAGTTCCCCAAGCCAGTATCAGCAACATTAAATGAGGACTTACTTTGTATACATAGCTATAAAAAGGGATGGTGTATCATTACATACTACAACTTGGATGAACCTTCAAAATTGACACTAAGTGGAAACAGTCAGACACAAAAAGCTGCAATATTTTTTATATTAAGTATACGAAATGTTCAGAATAGGCAAGCGTATGAAAATAGAAAGTAGATTAGTGGTTGCCTTGGATGGGAAGAAGTTGGGAACGGAGAGTCACTGCTAGTGGCTTCCTTTTTAGGGATGAAAAGTTCTGTAATCAGAGGCTATAGCTGTACAACTTAAGAATACATTGTACTAAAAACAACTGAGTGTATACTTTCAGAGGATCAATTTAGATAGGCAATTTATCTGGCAATTAAGAGCCCCAAGAAACTAAGGGTGCTTGCTTATTGCGGAAGGGATATCTTATTCTCTACCCCACCTCTGTGAAATTAGGCAATAAACAAACTGGAATTTATGCTGTGCATTTAATTAACTGGTTTATGAAAAAATTAAAAGGTTTTTTTCTACTTTATTCCCTCATGATGAGGGAAATAATTTTCTACTAGCTATATTGATTTGTTTTGCTGATTTGTTTGATCGGAATTTATTAGAGTGATTCATCTTCTGTTTGTGCAGATATAAGCTGAATGAAAGAGATGGGGAAGTCCATGCGCAGAGTTTGTATAGCAGGCCAAGCTATCTCTTCTGATTTCAATGTGCTGACGTAAAATATGTTAGCTGGGAAACAAATTATTTTGATTAATAATTAGTACTCAGTCTTTTATAGGAAGACAAGCATTTTTTGTTTTAGTGAGTTTCTTTTGTTGTAGCTAATCATATCTCCTGTTTTACTGTTTTACACATTCCATTTTAGTGGAATATTTATAATGAAGGTTGTGTTCATTGAGAATCTCATAACTTTCTACATTGTACGTTGATTTATGTAAGATTGAGGCACAGACACATGCTGTATTAAATAATGATGTTTTACCTTGATAATTTGTTCTGATACAATTCCATTATCTCTTCTATTTATATATGACTCTATTATGTACTTTCACAATTTGATCTTATCTTTTCAATTTTTTTTCTTTTTCAGCTATTGATTTTTATTTTTCCCTCCATTGATGGACTTCACATAGAAAATTGTAGCATTCATTTCCCAAAGCTTCATAAACAAAATTTTAAAAATTGTGTTGTTTTCTTTTTTTTTTTTTAATTAAGCAACAGTAATTATATTTCTCTAACAGAAGTTTAAATATCTGTCATGGCTAGAAAAGTGAAATCTTTGATCAAATAAATTGATATTTGACAAATATCAACACCAAAATATCACTTGATATTTTCTGATATTCCTTTTGGTAGATAGCAAAGACATTGAATGTGCTGCAGTGATATAATATCAAAACAAGTTTTCGTTTTAGAGGTGAGGAGTAAACAAGGCTGGAAAACTGAGTGCGGGAAGTAGAATGAAAGGGCGAGGTGATCGGATGGTAGAACCGAGAATATTTTTACTCTGAAACCAATCTGTTGCCAGGAGGAGCTGTTAAGGAGGGATTGCTGGTTGAAGTTTCAACAAGGCTCAAGGGGCTGAAGAAAGTAAGCAAATTTAACCAAAGTTTCATTTTCTTTTGACTCATCAGTGAAGACAGCAATTCAGCCAATTTTTTATGAGGTGAATAACGGGAATTTGAAAAATCTCTGTGTGGCCTTGTCGTACGTAAACTAGGAAGGCATCTGTGAGTCTTATCTAGTTCATATGCAGAAGGCTGTTTCTTTGCCATAAGAACGTCGGGAGAGTTTCTTCACCATACTGTTTCTCAGAAGCACAGAGCTCAGGTAAAATTCGACATCGTCAGCCTATTATGCAACAAAAATATATAACACATGGAAATATCAATGTGATAATCTTCCCCACAAACTCCTTGATGTTGTGGGTGTATTTTAGATCCCCAACACTTTGCTATGCTTGGAGACAGAAATTGCGATCATCTTTCATTTGCCAGTCTGAATGATTCTAGCCAAACTAATAGCTTGCACCAAAGTTTCCAAGGTTCTGCCTCTGTCTTGCATGGCTTACATGCCTATATGCATTGCAGTGTTCTATATCAGGAAGGCACTTTACCAAAGTCTTTTAAACTGTATTTTCCTTTCATTTGAACTTTCCTGTTCAATCTCTGTCCATTTATATAGTTCCAAAAGTAGAAACTACTCAGTAAAACCAATTGGAGAGATGTGGTTGATAATATACATCCCAAGAAAATTGCAAACATGATACTATGTTGAAGTGCATTTCTTTAGTTTTTGTAGAAAAAAGGCCCCAAAACCTTAGAAAATACTCAAAATAATTGACAGTCCTCAACATACGTCTCAAGTCGTATGTATTATGCCAACATGAGTATTTCACTTTGCAGGATAATTACATATTTTATGGAAAATGAATCAGTTGACCTTTAGTATTGTGTATCAGTCTATTAAACTCATTTAACATGAGCCTGTCCTTGATAATGCTGCTAAACTTCCAGCTTGTCAACAACAACAACAACAAAGAAATTAAAAACTTGAAAGCCTGAGTACAAAGACTTCAGCTAAAGTCACTGGATAATAAATTTCCTTGGGACTAAACACTACTGGGTATCGGTAGATGCCCTGTAGCATTGCCTTTATGAACAAGAATGCTGTTGTTTCTGGATTTCTATAGTCTACATCAGTGAATTTCAACATTTTTCATCTCATGGTACATAAAAAATTACTAAAATTCTGTGGCACTCCAAAAAATATATTATAGTTTTTGCCAATCTGACAAAGAAAAAGGTTATGTTGTGTTGGCTGTTGTCATTTTTTTATTTGACAATCTGAGGGAAAAGAGATCAGTTCCCCTGACTAAGAAGGTGTTGCATGTTTTAATAATCTTTGTGGCTCACTGATTGCAAATTGCTGGTCTACAGCATTTTAAAGATGAGTTTGGTGATTTCACTGTGGTATCAACAATTTGCACAAGTAAGAATAGCAGTTGGGGGAAATGAGCTGCAACTGCATATTATAGATGGAAATTATTAATTGCCAAAATAGCACTAATAAGTGAAGAATTCTTAAATTTCACAATTAGCTGCAACTAGGTGTTTAGGAAGAGACCAACATTGACATGCACTGTAAATACAGCATGTGCCATGGCTTTCCTATAGGGAACATTTACATATTTTTTCAAAAAATAAATACTGTTGGTCTAAGATGCTTATAGTTATGTGATTTCTTTATAAATGAAAACATCTGTGTGCCTGAGCCATCACCGCTCTCCATTCAGAGAGCAATCAAACCCAGTTCCAGTTCTTCAAAGAAAGGATTTCCGAATCTGTGGAAATTCATAATGCTGCTATGGTAGAGAAATGATGTTTGTGTTAAATATTTTCCATTCAGATAGATAGAGAACCAGTCTCCTGAGTTTAAAACTGAACCATAATGTTCAGCTTGAATTTTAGTTAGTAAACAGAAGTGCAGACTAAATAGCATATATGTGTGTGTGTGTGCACATATATATGCTATACATAGTACACATTTGAAATACATTTGAATATACTAATTTTACATACCTCATATATTTCAGATATGGTGGGGTGAATTTGCTATGGATGTGTGAGAATGCGGACAAGAATCTGTGAACTTAAATACATTAGTACTTAAAATAACTGAAAGGATTCACATGAAACTTTACAATAGAAAGTTCAAGGTAGTTTGGAATTATAAAGGAATGACCAAAAGTAATCGTCTTTATATAATATTCTACTTTAAATGAAAAGTTTTCCATAGAGTCTTTCTAGAATTATTTTACATGTATGTGTAAATAGATCGATGTGTATGCATATGTGTATAAAGACATAGATTTAAACTTGAGTAACAGTATTCCAGAACATGACCAGAGTTTAAATCTTGGTGACACCAATAAGAATGTTGTTACGGTATAAATTGTGTCCCCACAAATTCATATGTGGAAGTTCTGGTTTCAGATTGTGAACCTATTTGAAGATAGCGCCTTTAAAGATGTAATTAAGGTTAAAGAAAGTCATCTGAGTGGTCCTAATCCAATCAGACCAGTGTCACTCTAAGAGGAGAAGGTTAGCACTGAAGACACCTGGGATGTTCACAGACAGAGAAAAGGTCACGTGAGGACCCAGAAAGCAGGTGGCCATATGAAAGCCAATGAGAGAGGATTCAGAAGACACCAAACCTGCCAATATCTTGATCTTAAACTTCTGGCCTACACTAGTGAGGATATAAATTTCTGTTTTTAAAGCCATCCAGTCCATGGTATTTTCTTATGGCCACTCAACATGCTAATATGGATTTCTATGTCCATGTCTGAATGTTTCTGAAGAGGTCCTGGAAAACCTTCAGAATTTTTGTGGGGCTTGCTGTGTTACTAAAACAAAAATTTCCACCCTTCTATTGATATTCATCATAATGGTGATGAATGGAAGGGGGAGAGAAACACCAATGTGTGGTTGCCTCTCCTGTGCCCCTAACTGGGGACCTGGCCTACAACCCAGGCATGTGCCCTTACTGGGAATCAAACCAGTGACCCTTTGGTTCACAGACCAGCACTCAATCCAATGAGCCACACCTGCCGGGGCAATACTCTCCACTTCTATCCATGCTGTTGCAAAAGGTAGAAGTCGCTTCTTTCTTTCTGCTGTGCATTATTCCTTTGTATAAGTGTACCACCAATATTTTTATTTTTTATTTCCTTAAAATATATTTTATTGATTATGCTATTACAGTTATCCCAGTATTTTCTTCTCTTTATTCCCCTCTGCCCTGCACCCTCCCTCCCACCAACATTCCCTTCCCCCCAGTTCATGCCCATGGGTTGTACATATAAGTTCTTTAGCTTCTCCATTTCCTATATTATTTTTAACCTCCCTCTGTCTATTTTGTACCTAACATTTATGCTTCTTATTCCCTCTACCTTTCCCCCCATTTTCCTCCCCGCTCCCTGCTGCTAACCCTCCATGTGATCTCCATTTGTGTAATTCTGTTCCTGTTCTAGTTGTTTGCTTAGTTTGTCTTCGTTTGTTAGGTTCAGTTGTTGATAGTTGTGAGCTTATTGTCATTTTACTGTTCATATTTTTGATTATCTTCTTTTTCTTAGATAAGTCCCTTTAACATTTCATATAATAAGGACTTGGTTTTATTATTTACTTTTTTTCTGTTCATTTTGGTTTTATTTGTTGTTCTTTTCCTAGCTTCTTTAAGTGTAAAGTTAGATTGTTTACTTGACATTTTTCTTGTTTCTTGAAGTAACATTGTAGTGCTATGAGTTTCCCTCTTACAATTGATCTCACTGTGTCTAATAGATTTGGATTGTTTCATTCTCATTTTCATTGTTTTCAAGGCATCCTACAATTCTTTCTTGATCTCATTGTTGAACTATTCATTGTTTAGTATCATGTTATTTAGCCTCTATATCTTTGTGTATTTTTCAGGTTTTTTTTCCCTTGTGATTGATTTCTAGTTTCATACCATTATGGTCAAAGAAGATGCTTGATATGATTTCAATCCTGTTAAATTTATTGAGACTTCTTTCGTGTCCTAACATGTTGTCTATTCTAGAAAATATTCCATGTGCATCTGACATAATGTACATTCTGCTGCTTTGGGTTGAAATGCTCTGCAGGTATCACTTAAATTAATCTGATCTAGTGTGTCACTTAAGGCCATTGTTCCTTATGGATTTTCTATCTGAGAGGCCTGCCTGTTATTGTCAGTGGGATGTTAAATCCTATACTGTAACTGTAATTGTAATCCACAATACTGTAACTGTATTACTGTTGTTCTCTCTATGTCCATCAAAATTTGCTTTATATATTCGGGTGCTCCTATTTTTGGTGCATGAATGTTTACAAGGGCTATATCCTCTTATTGGCCTGCTCCCTTTATCATTATGTAGTGTCCTTGTCCTACTTTGTCTCTTACTATAACCTTTGTTTTAAAGTCTATTTTGTCAGGTGTAAGTATTGCTATCCTAGCTTTTAAAAAAAATCCATTTGTGTAAAATATATTTTTTCCATCCTTTACTTTTAGTCTCTGTTTATGTTTTATTGTGAGGTGGTCTCTTGCACACAGAATATGTGGGGCTTATTTTCTTATCTATTCAGCTACCCTATGTCTTTTGATTGGAATATTTAACCCATTTACATTTAAAGTGATTCTTGATAGGTATGTATTTATTGACATTTTATTCTTTTAGCTATGTTTCTCCTCTTCTTTCTCCTCTCCCTCCCCCCTTCCTCTTCCTCCTCCTTCTATTTCTTCCTCAGTATACACTTTAACATTTCTGGTAATACTGGTTTGGTGGAAACAAATTTCTTTAGCTTTTTCTTGTCTGGGAAATTCTTTACTTCTCTTTACTTTTAAATGATAGCCTTGCTGGGTAAAATAGTCTGAATATAAGTCTTTGCTTTCCATCACCCTGAATATTTCCTGCCAATCCCTTCTGTTTTGAAATGTTTCTGTTGAGAAATCAGCTGACAGTCTTATGGGAGCTTCTTTTAAGATTTTCTCTCTCTCTTTAACTTTTGTATTTTGATTATGATGTGTCTTGGTGTGAGCCTCTTGGGTTTATTTTAGGTTCATTTTGTTTGGGACTCTGTACTTCTTGGACTTGTGTGTCTTTTTTTCACCAGGTTAAGGAAATTTTCAGTCATTAATTTTTCAGTTCCTCAATCCATTGCTTTCTCTCTATACCTTCTGGCACCATCTCTATGATGCAGCTATTGTTATGCTTCCTTGTCCCAAAGGCCCCTTGAACTTTCCTCATTTCTTAAAACTCTTTTTTTTCCTTTTTGCCATTCTGATTGAGTATTTTCTGCTACCTGTTTTCCAAATTGCTAATTTGATTCTCTACTTTATCTAACTTACTGTTTATTCCTTCTAGTGGATTCTTCATTTCCAATATTGTATTCTTCATTTCTGACTGGTTCTTTTGTATGGTTTCTATATCCTTTTTCATGCTGTTGTAATTCTCACTAACTTCCTCAAACATCCTTGTAACCATTTTTTTGAACTTATATTTGATAAATTGGTTGTCTCCATTCCCATTCCATTTAGCTTTTTTCCTGGAGATTCTCCTGGGCTTTTATTTGAGATATATTTCTTTGCCTCCCCAATTTTGGCTGCCTTTTGTGTTTGTTTCTATGTATTAGGTAGATCTGCTATGACTCCCAGTCTGGGTAAGGTGCCCTTATATAGTACCATGGGAATCAATGGCCCAGTCTCCTTGATAATCTTAGCTGGGTGTTTCAGGGATGTCCCTTGTGTGGGTTATGTGGACCCTCTTATTGTAATTGAATCTTTTTTTAAAGATTTTATTTATTTATTTTTGGAGAAGGGGGAAGCAAAGGAAGAAGCGAGGGAGATAAATAGCAATGTGCGGTTGCCTCTCACACTCTCCCAACAGAGGACCTGGCCTGCAACCCAGGCATGTGCCCTGACTGGGAATTGAACTAGCGACCTTTTGGTTTGTAGGCTGGCGCTCAAACCACTGAGCCTCACCAGCCAGGGCTGTAATTGAACCTTGATTGCTATTGGCAGGTTTTTGTGTGGCTGATAGGTTGACTGATTATGAGTATCAACACGACCATAGTGTATGTGGTAAGGACCAAGCTGTGCACCAAGGCTGATTTTACTAGCACTGGGTCTGGAGACAGGGCAGAAAAAGTCTCAAGGCACTCCAAGATCCACTTCTTAGGCCTGCCTCTGCTGCCAGCTCCCTGTTGGACGCAGTCACAGAAAGACCCTCTGGTGGTACTCAAGTTGCATGAGGTAGGTTCTCAGTGAGTTACCAGGTAGTGGCAAATGGTTTCCCCAGATTAAAACAGGTTGAAATTCGGTGCTAGTGCTGGGTTTCAGGCTGCCCAGCAAATGTCTCAGGGTATACCAACTCCAGCTGTGACCTGTTAAGGGCTCACGTACCTTTGTGTTGGGGCAAGCTCTCAGGGAGTCTTCAGAGTGAGGCCAGCAGAGTTTATCAGGCCCAGACAGACCAGATTCAGCCCTCTGAAGGGAGGGCTGTGCACCAGCCAGGCGCGCAAGGAAATAATGGTTCCTGTTCTAAAATCACACAACGCAGTCTTTCCAGGTTCTGCCAGGAGCCTGATCTCACCAGGGTGGGCCCACCAGAAGCTAGGACAGTGGAGCTAGCTGATCTCCCATGAACAGGAGGCACGAGTAAGGTTCATAATAAAGTAGGGGGAATACCCCCCTCCCAGCCACACATCTCAGTCATTGACACCTTATGAGTATGCTCAGTCCTTTATACCCCAGTCCAGGCAGCTGACTCCTCAGAATAATGTAAGTTCTGTAGGTTGGGGCCAGAGGGAATCTAGATGGTGTGGCTATTGGTTTTCCCAAGGATGATGCTGTAAGGAAGGGAGTGCTCCACCCAAGAAAGATGGCGTCTTCAGTGTGGAATAGGGACTCGGCTCAGGTATTGTGATGGGTTTCCCTTCAGCTCTCTCCCCAGAGCCACGAACCCCAGTTTCTCCTCACACAGCTCTAGTCTGCTCCACCTTTCCTCAGTGTGGGTGACTGCAAAAGAGAGTTAGTGTGTTGGCTCTTTAAGGGGGCACCTGTGTCTCTAACAGACTCCTCTCTCTCCCTAGTAGATAGAATCTCTGCTGCTTTTCACAGCCAGATGTTATGTGGGTGGCTCTCAGCTGCCCTGGTGTTCTGGGCTGCTGGAGCTCTGGGCTGAGACCTCGTGCTCCTCAGGGGTACCTTTGCAGCTGAGATAAACCCTCAGAAGCTCAGCCTCCACCCATGGGAGTGGAGACAGCCCTTTTCGCATCTCTGCCCTATCCACAGGTCTTGATGTTACTTCTTCTGTAAAGCCTTGGCTACAACATTCCTCTTCAGCTAATTTTCAGTTGTTTATTCAGGTCGATTGCTCTGTATTTTACTTGTAATTCCAGTTTGGTCCTAGGAGGTGAGTGTATCTCACCTCCTCCACTGCCATCTTGATGTAGCAGCTGTTTTTCTTTCATGAAGTATCATTTGTACTTGAAGGTATGACTGATTGATAGATTATGTTTATTTAGAATTGGGTACTTAGCGAGTATTTTGCCAAAATTAAATGATGTGAGCCTGTCACTTTATAAAAAATGACTGACAATGGTCTGTCCCAATATTAAAATTTGAATGTTGAAAGTAAAAGTGGGGATTTTTGACAATTTGAATACACTGCTGTGAGTTTGACAGCTTCTCAATACTTGAGAACATTTAGGTTGAATACAGACATAATAATTATAAATGAGATTTTTTTGATATTATAAAATGAAATGTGCAAATAACTTACTAGCTGATGCCACCATTTTAGAAGTTTTGGTGTAGTATAAAAGAAGACTATCAATGATTTTCTGCAAGGTAATTAATACATCCTTGTCTTTTCCAGTTACATATTTGTGTGAGCCTGAATTTTCTTCATGTATGTCAATCAAAACAACATCTTGCAATAGATTAAACGCAGATGCAGATATGAGAATTCAGCTGTTTTCTATTAAGCCAAATACCAAAGAGATTTTCAAAATTGTAAAACAATGTTATTCTTCCTGCTAACTTACTTTTATATTAAAGTTACAGTTATTTGTTATAAAAGTATGCTAGTTATTTATGTAACAGGTTTAGTATTATTTTCATATGAATTCATATTTATTTTAAAATTGCATTACAGTAAGTTTCTAATACAGTAACTATTAATAGTTATTACTTACCTAAGCTAAAGTTTGTATTTTTTTAGTAATTTTCATTTGTGTAAAAGGGTCTGGAGACCAAAAAGTTTGATAACATTGAAATAATGTTTCAATGGGGAGAAACTTTAAAGAAATCATGATAGCTCATTATAGTTAAATATTTCAGTTCTTCTACTAGCCCTAAGTAGAATTTATTCATATTGTAAGCAGTTACATTTGCTAATTCATTTCTTCATTTAGTTTATAAATGCTAGCACTATTCTAGGCAATGGAGATATAGCAGAGGAAAAAAAAAAACAAGAAATACCTTATTTTCATTGAGTCTGTGTACTAATAATATAGGTATAAGTATATACATAAACAAGCATAGAAAACATAATACTTGAAAACATAAAACATATTTCTAACTTAGCCTTAAAGGTCTTGAATTTCAATTGTATCACACACCACAAGAATTTTAAGCCACAAAGTAAGAGAGTAGATTCATCAACGTTTTGTGAAAGATTCTAATTTGAATCAGTCTTCTTGGTTCATATTTCAATGAATATTTGGATGCAAACCAGAACTTTCATTAGCCAAAATGGTACAAAAATAGCATTTAGACTAAAAAACCTACTCCATATGGTCGCCTAGACTATTGAGTTAGCTGATTTCACTTCAGAGGCATTCTAGACTTGGCATATTATCACATATTCTGCCTCTTCTAGGTCAAGATATTGCACAACCTATTAGCCCCACAACCTAACTGTGATACCTTTGAGGCTGATGGAAGGAAATGAAGTCTGTTTAATATTATGAGCTAAGTAGGATTATCTTTTCTCCATTTTATCTTTTTCTTTGTGATTTTCCCACAAATCTTCTGAGCTGAAATTATTATTATTATTATTATTATCATTTTTGGTTTTGGCACCACTAACCTACCTTTAATTCCCATCTCAAAGATTAAAATCTTATATCTCTTCATCCAGTCTTTGTAGAGTTGGCACTATTTTTATATTCTCTGACAAAAATGTCAGTGCATGGAATCGTCAATTCAATGATTTTTGCAAGACTGGCCACAGAAACAGTGAATTGTTAAATTCATTTACAGGGGATCAATTTTCACCAATTGTTAAGTTTGGTTGGGTCAAAAAATAAAATCTTCTATGGGAAATTAAAATAAGTAGTTTTTATAGTGAATTAGAAGTTTTAAAACACACTGAAACATGCACACACACATGCATTAAAAACCTTGGGGCAAAACAGGCAGGGCTGCCACTCCTAAAGTTTAGGAAATCGAGAAGTGCAAGAGATGTCAGGAACCACAGTGGTTGATGCTGCTTGTCTGCAGCATCAAGTAGGTGATTATTTAGACGAGAGTGAGGACCTAAGGAAAATTGTGTCTAGTACCTGTTGAAGATCATGAGATGCTTTTGCTGCTACGGGAACAATATTAGCCTTTGCTGCTCTTCAGCCTTAGAAATCATGTGAAAGATCAAATCGTTCTTATTAGTTGAATTTATTCTATAACTTTACGTGCACATGATTATGGGAAATGTAATTCTCATGCTTTCACACTTTGTGTTGGAAACCAGAAAAGAGTTTTGGGGATGAGACTGTTTATTGAAAAATAAAAACACAGACAGACTCATAGATGGAAAGCAGGATGATAGTTACTTGGGGAGGGTGGTTAGGGGGTGGAGGGATTGAGCAAAAAGGAAAGAGGACACATGGACGACAGTGTGGTGATTGCTGGAGGGAGGGTATAGAAGGAGACTAACCAGTAATGGAAAAAATATAATAAAGATTAAAAGAAATTAGACATAAAAAAATAACACCCAGCACATCAGTGTAGCAAGTGTGCCAAGGTAAATGTTCCATAGTTAAAATATGAACATAAAAAATAATCTATGCCTTGTGAGGTGCTTAGTAATCAAATAACTAGATAAGTTATAGAAATCTTTTTGTGGTAATTTAAAAAGTCAAATGTCTTGGAAAAACAAAAACAATTGTGGTAAGGAAGAGAGAATATTAAGTCACGAAAGCATAGCATCTAATATGAATACCTGAAAAGCATAGCAGTGGATTCATGAGTTATTTCCAGAAATAATTACTGTGCTGGCACTGCTGTAGGGTCTGGGAGTCTAGCTCTCATACCCCTGTGTTCCCTGCTCTCAAGGAACTTTCCCTTCTTCAGAGGAGATAAATAACAGAAGAGGCAAATAAATGACCAAACAAGAGAATCTTACTTATGAATACATAATCAGTTATATACTAAGGAGTAGCAGGCAATGTGATGTAGATAGAGTGGTTAAGAAAAGGCTCTCTGAACATGTGATTTTGAGCTTAGACTTAGGGTTCGAGACAGGTCTTACAGTCAAAAGGGGGAAGATGGTTTTAGGCAGAGAGAATAGTAAGCCCCAAGCTCTGAGAGGTGAGACAAGTTTTCAAGGAGTCAGAAAACTGAATGGAAGTCACTATGGTTGGAATATACTAAGTAAGGTGGAGAACAGAATGACATTTTGTTCGAGAGGTACACAAAGTCTGATCATGTAAGGTTGTGGCATAGGCAGCAAAGCTGAAGAAAGGTCTTTGGGGTCAGTGCAGGTGATGAAGGAAGAAAATAATGACTATGAATTACTATAATGACTAATAAAGGCTATGAAAATAACAGTAGGCAAGATGAGCTCATATTAGTATCTACGGTTCTCAGAAGGAGTTGGATAACTTTTTAAGACATGTGAGAGGCCACCGAAGGATTTTAAGTATTGGTACAGGAATGGCATTACCTGAGTAAAGAGCCATTTAAAGTTTGGCAGGCACAATTTCTAAAAGGAAAAGAAAACAAGGACTGGGTAGATTTCATGGACAAAACACTAGGGAAAATTTAAACTGTTATCAGAAGATAAAAACAAGAAACAGAAGTTATACTCTTTTTTTGACAATTTAAATAAACATAAAATAAGCAGAGGAAGATAAAGTTTAACTGAAATTATCACTTGCCATTTACCTAAGTTGCCACTTATGGGGAATTACTTACCATTGTATTTGTACTTCCTTTTTATGGTTTTAAACATTGTATTATGTTTGCATATTTGTATAATTTTTTAAATTCTTTTATCAGTAATATCTTAAATTATTTAATTATTTTTTAGATTTAAATTTACTTTAAGTTATATTACTTAATTTCATTGCTCTTTCTGTTGTCAATTTTTTTTCATTGCTAAGGAGATTTTTTCCCTTGTAGCATCCAAAAGAAAATAATTATTTTAAAGTGTTGGAAATAAAACCTGTAAGTTACAAAGTAGTCTGCACCAATCCTCTAAGAAAGTAATAGAGGGATAATATATAGGAGAAAGATTTAGGTCCAAATTTTAAAGAGGAAATTATTAGCATATACATAAAGAACATACACTGTGCTTGAACCATAAAGAAATTATTTCATAAGACTTTGCATTCCAGAAAACTTTTTTTATCGTTGTTCAAGTACAGTTGTCTCCATTTTCCTGCAACCACTTTCCCCTGCCCCATACACCCCCATCTCCCACCCTCAATCCTTCCCTCCTTTGACTTTGTCCATGGGTCCTTTATACTTGTTCCTTCACAGCCCTTCCTATTCTTTTCCCCTGTTATGCCCCTTCCCCTTCCTGTATGGTTACCGTCAGTTTGTTCTTTACTTCCATGTTTCCGGTTCCATTTCGCTTGCTTGTTTGTTTTGTTGATTAGGTTCCACTTAAAGGTGAGATCAGATGATATTTGTCTTTTGCTGTCTGGCTTATTTCACTTAGCATAATGCTCTCCAGCTCCATCCATGTCGAAGCGAAGGGTAGGAGCTCCTTCTTTCTTTCTGCCGCATAGAATTCCAATGTGTAAATGTACCATAGTTTTTGATCCACTCATTTACTGATGGGCACTTAGTTTGTATTCCAGAAAACTTATTATATTATTCAGTCTTGTTATTGTTAGTAGCCCCCACCACCTCAAATTATTTTATGACCTACTTTCTGTAAGTCAGTGTGCCAGGCAGTGGAAAGAAAGGTGATATTTCTTCTGAAATCAGATTTGGAAGAAACCTTTCCTCTAGTGGTGTAAACTACATTTACGTTGCAGGACTTTAACATCAAGACTTTCAACCCAAACCATAAAATGTTCAATCTAAACTAAATTTGCATTGAGGACACATCTACTCAGATGCTAGAGGAGGTGCAGAGTAAAGGTAAATTTGGAAAATATATTAAAATTTAAAAGTTTGTATTTGTTTATACCACAGATGAGGAGCTTGAGAAATTCCTATTTTAAAAAGTAGTCTCTTTTATTTGTATGACACTCCATAGTTTCAAAGACTTTATGTTATAAAATGCATATAATATTTCACATGAATATCAAAATGACCCTTGAGGCCAACGAGGCAGCCACTTTCCCAACTGTGTGGATGAAGTAGGAGCCAAGCAGAGGAGGGAGCTGCCTGTGTCCTGTGTGTGACAGATGTGAGCACAGATCTTCTCGCCTTCTATTCTCCTTTGCCAAGATCTTTGTTCTGTGCCATGCAGACTTCTTATTACTGTCTGACTAGAACAATAAGGAAATCTAAGGTCAACTGTTTGGACTATTAGGAGAACTTAATTGTGATTCTTATATTTATGTATAAAATAAAGTAAAACTCACCAGTGTTGCTTGGTGTTTTTTAGTAATTAAGAAAAGACATAGAATTTTGTTTCATGAAAATGTTTAGAAAAGGTAAAATATTAGAAGCTATCTATCATTTATTAAGTGCTGACTATGAACCATGGATATTATTTTCAGTTTAGAAATGAGGAAATCTACCCCGTGTCTCTACTACATCAATCACAGATTTGAGTTTTAATGCACAGGAGCCACTCCTGCTAATTTATTTGAGAGTATTAGTAATTCTCCAGCTCTCTGGGAGCGCCGGGGGATATGGTGTAGAGGCCTGGTGGCCAGCACCTGTGCCTGCCCTGGGACACACTGCAGAGATCCCACCGAATGTGACGCAGCCGTAGGCCAGGAGGGTCACATGGGAGGCCGGGGACCTGCTGCCATCTGTCTTTCTGCTGTGGTCTACACCTCCACCAGATAATGAATCATCCATAGTCCCTTCTCTTTTGTGAGTGAAAAGTAATCTCACAACAGTGCACCAATTTGGTAAGTCTAGGTCACACGCTAGACTCACATCAGTCCATCTCACGAGTGAGTTGAAAGAAAGCTGGGGAAGCAAGTTCTGGCTGTTTTATCCCCTTTTCTTCTGAAAGAAGTACTGATTAAGGGGTAAATTCTCTAAAAAAAGGACTTCTGGTTAACAGTTGTTGAGTGCTGAAATCATGACATATGTCCACTGTACCACTATGGTGGGTTTCAAAAGTGGCCATTAATTCTTTTTTTTACATCTGCTCAGATCTTTACACTGTGCATGTTGCAGCTCTTGCTGTCAAAAGGTAATACCTCCTTTCCCAAACCTTGAACCTGGCAGGAGTGGTGATCTGCTTGCACAATGCAAGTGGCACTGTGCTGGCCCCAAGCCTGGACCTCACAGATTTCTACGCTTCTGCTGTCCCTCTAAGAACCCTGCTGCCACTATGGGGACAATTGCAAGTTAACATCCTAAACAATGGAAAGTTAATGAAGCAGATGATGTCATCACAGACTCCACCCAGACACATGAGAGAGCCAGGCAAGAGGGTCCAGGCAACCTGCAGTTGACCACAGATGCACGTGGGAGCTCCACTGAGCATCCTCCTGGGTCTGCACCTGAAGAACCATCCAGCCAACCTGCAAACCATGGACATTTGGCTTGACGTCCTGAGCCAGTGAGACTTGGTGTGGCTTATGCGCAGCAAAAGCTTTGATAGGCTTACAAAAAGTCATTGGTACAAGGTATTCCTGTGCCCAATGGGTTCCGCATACTTGAAATTCTTCTGGAAGGTAGGTGTAGGGTAGGTGAATGTTGTAGATCATACTACAGACAACTTGTGTGCTTCTTCAAGTGCACCTGGGCACTCTGCACGTAGGTGCATTTGGTTCTGCTGTGCACTTTTAAAGGACAGCCCAAAAGGGATGTCCTCCATAAGGTTTCATATTACTCTAATGCCAATACCACAGCCTTTCAATGTGATTTGATATACTTATTTTCCCACGTGCATTTAAGTGTGCATACTTTGTATTGTAATGAATAACCCCTCAATAGCTGTTTATTGTAAGATTTGCAACAGGCCCCTCCCTCTGACAGCAGGGTAATGCAGCTTAATGAAATGTTTGTAAAGCCCAATGAACTGTACAGAAGAAATATGCTTCCTAATTCTAAATTATGTTTCTTAATAACATATTTTTCCCACATCTGTGTAGCTTGTGACTTCATTCACCCACCCATACACCTCGTAGTCACACCAAATAAAATGTTTGGTGTGTGAATGACTCTCACAAAGATAAGTTGTCATGGGTGATACAATGTAGAAGCTGTTCTCCACCAGTTTGGAAAAATAAGCAAATTGCTCAAGTATTTTTAATAGCATTTCTTGTTTTTAAGATGATCATGATACTTAAAAACCTCTTTTCGCCTGCCATGATTTAGACATTGTTAACTGCATCACAATATTAGTAACATTCATTATTGTATTTCCAACTTCTCCTCAGTTCGCTTCTGTCATATCTGAGACCACCCTGACACCAATGAATCCGCGTTGTTAAAGCTGAAAGGAAATTTAAGTCAATATACACTGAGTGACTAAAATGATGCTGCGAAAGTAGTAATTAGCCAATGGGCATTAGTTGTTATAATTACTATTACTACTAACATTAAATCCTCTCATTTAAAGATGAAAAAACTGAAGCTTCTACATAAATATTGCTATTTACATATAACAAAACTTCAGCAATTCTCTTCCTGTTATCATTAAAAAACTTATGGGCAACTTAGCTGTATCAGCGAACTTGTACTTGGTAGTAGTGTGCAGTGCACAAGAAACCCTAGTACCTGTCATGTCCAGGCTGTTCTCCCAGAAGAGAGATAGTAACATAATTTTTAACAGGAAGTCATCTTACCCCCATAGAAGTTATTGAAGCACTTTATCATCACTGTTTCTTCAGATGAATATAAAACTTTTCATCTCAAGAAAACATCTACTCTATTTCTCTTTTATCCTGTATTCATTCTTAGTTTATTTCTTTTAAAATTAATTGTATCCATAGCCATGTAAGTTACGCAGCATCCCCTGGCAGCCTACCTGACTATGTTGGCCAAAGATGCCTCTAAAAATCCATGGAACGGTGTTGAATCCATTTCTACAAACGAAAGTCATTAATGTTGATTCACTGTATCAGAGTCCAGTTCTGAACTCCACTGTTGCCATGGGCTCCTTCTGCTTATTTACAACACTCTATGTTCTGTCTCTTTACAATTTGGCTACAGTTAGAGTGAGATTACTCCCTTAGTATAAACTCAGAGAAAGAAACTTTTCTGTATTTCAGACAAAGCAAATACAAAATAAGTTTATAGGCACTTATTTCAAAAGTTGTTTATGGACATAAATAATCAGAATTAAATTTAAAAAATATCTCAAAATCCTTTTGTTATAATAAATTTTATCATGATTTTGACCAATTTGTCTGCTTTTGCAGTACACTGAGAACCTGAAAGGAGTGTTTATCAGGTATGTATATTTTGATAAAGTAGATATGAAATGCTTCCTTCCACCTAAATACCACTTATATTGAGTTTACTTGCAATCACCTTGTCTTACCACTAGATGGTGGTAAAACTAGTAAGGCATTCAGTGTGCATGGGGTAAAAAAACCGGAGCACAAAGTCAAGTTTAGCGGTTTATTGAACATGACATAAGTAATAAACAGTAACATATGAGAACAGGGAATCCATGAACTCAGAATAATGAGGAATTTTCTCATTCTTGTTCTTCTTTCTTAATTCGAAACTGAATTGTATATTTAATAAAAATTCTCATTTTCAAAGTTAATTGACAATTGAGCTTTCAAAAATATAATAAGATGTTATTAATTTTATGCTTTCCTTGATTTGTATAACTGCATTATTATTTTTGAAAAAACAGTTTTTAGAAGATGGACTTCGTGGATTATTTTTTAACTGCCACATATATCTCTCTTATATAACCCCAACTTAAAAATTTTAGAAATTAAATTACTCTCTCATATCCCCCACAGCAACTATTACTGACATATAGACACAGGCAGTTGTATTAGTCAGGTTTCTTCAAAGAAATGGAACTAGTAGGATGCATATAGTTCTGCAGAAAACGATTGACAAGGATTGGCTTGTAAGATTATGGAGGCTGGGAAGTCTATGCTCTGCTGTCTGCAGCTGGAGGCCTAGGAAAGCCAGCCCTGCAGTTCTCATCCAAACCTGAAGGCCGAGGGATCCACAGTGCTTATGTCCAAGGGCAGGAGAAGATGGATGCCCCAGTCCAAGCAAAAAAGCCCAAATTCTCCCATTTTTGTTCTGGTTAGGTTTACAACAGATTTGGTGATGCTTTGATACTAGCTTTGGTACCGGCAGTCTTCTTTCCTCAGCCTACCCATTCAAATGCTAATTTTATCCAAAAACAATCCCACGCACAGCTCCAGAAGTGATCTTTTACCTGGTAGTTGGACATTCTTGTTAGCCTCCTTATATTGACACACCAGTGCTCCGTGAATGTTTGTTGAAAACATAATACTCTGAGTCCTGTTCAAAGCTTCAGTCGGTGATGTAATCTATTTTAACAGGCCATCTGACCTTAGGGCCTTTGGATCATTGTCCCCTGAAAATCTACAGGCTGGTGCCTCTAAGAAAATTAGCAGGGCCAGACCTTGGAAGCAATGACCTCATTATCTCCCCAGTTTAGACTCTTGAGACAGAACCCATTATAATCTCTTGTCTTCCTTTAGAATATCAGGGACTCTACTCTCTTTGTGTTGCTCCACCTCTAGGCCTCTTGGTTGGTTCTCCTGTTTTGCAGCTTTGTTACTTTTAACTAGTGGCTTTTGCCTTTTTATCTGGCTGTCCCTACATGAGAACAATGACTGACTCTCCCACACATCCTTTTAGTATGTCTTCTGATACATCACCACCATAAGTTGTCAAAGAAAGTAGGAGGTGAGTGGGGGAGTTCTTAATCAACATCATCTGCAGTCCCATGCATTCCAGAATAATATGCAGAGAAAAGGACCAATCTTTTGAGCAGCCAAATGTTTAACGAAATAGCAACCTGCACTATGATAAGGCAATCTTAACCCAGGAAGCATGAGAAAAAGCATGTGCATTTTTTCCCTTTGGTTAATCTTCCTCTTTTACAATATCATAAAAGAGCCGTTAAAACAATGAAATACAAGCATACCTTTCCTTCACAGGACTCTACATTCTTAAAGGCAGGAATTTTAAAACGTTTATCTGTATCATCTAGACAAGGAGTCTGAATAAAAGGTCCTTCAGGCCTAATTTGGCATGCTGTCTGTGTTTAAATAAAGTTTTATTGGCACAAGTTCTGCTTATCCATTTTTTTTTGTTGTTGGTGGTGACTGCTTTTTGCACTAGAAAGGCAGAACTGAGTAGCTGTGACAGAGACCATATGGCCTACAAATCATAAAATATTTACTTCTTCCCACAACAGAAAAAGTTGCCAACACAGATTAGAAACTTAAAAAAATGTTTGTTAAAGAAATGAATTAATAGAGAGTATTACCTATGTGGATGCAAATCTTTACTCTAAAAATAATGCTTGTTAAAATTGCACTTGTGCTTAAAATAAAACTCAAGAGATAATTCATGATTTATGTACTGAGAGTAGAAGATGAAATGCTTTAATTGATTTGATCAATTTGCTGAAATAGCTGGCTATACTAGCTTTTGTTTCTTTGTGGGTTGTTTTGGAAACTGACATTTTAGAGTGTTTTAATTACTTTGGCAAGTTGTTAATTCATTTTTGTATCACATGGATGAAATGTTCCTGAAATGTGTTATTAAAGTTATTAGTTCCATGAGAAATGATAATTTATTGACATACAAGTTGAATAATCAAGTGGCATAAAAGTTTTTATAAAGTTGATTTTATTTTTCCAACAGCTTTCAATTCACAGCAAAACTGAGCAGTAGAGATAGAGATTCTCCACACACCTCCATCCCCACGTAAACATAGCCTCCTCCGCTGTCAATCAACACACCCCACCGGAATGGTACATTTACTCAAATTTGTGAACCTACAGTGACATATTATCCAGAACCCATAGGTAACCCATAGCCTGAACCCATAGTTCAGTCTTGGTTTTGGATATTCTGTTGGTTTTGACAAATGTATAATGACATGTGCCCAGCATTATAGTATCATAAAGAATAGTTTCATTAAAAGTCCTCTGTGCTCTATTTATTTCTACCCCTGCCCCCCGAGCCCTGGGAACCATTAATGTTTTTCCTGTCTCCATAAATTTGCCTTTCCCAGAATGTCATGTAATTTGAATCATATATATGTAGCCCTTTCAGATTGGCTTCTTTTACTTAGCAATATGCATTTAAGATTCATCCATGACTTTTCATGGTTTGATAACTCATTTCTTTTTAGTGCTGAATAATATTATACTGTCTGGATGGACCCACAGCTTATTTATCCATTCACCTCCTGAAGACCATCTTGGTTGTTCCCAAGTTTTCGCAATAATGAATAAAGCTGTTTTAAACACACACATGTGGGTGTTTGTGTGGACGTATATTTTTAACTAATTTGGATCAATATCAAAGAGTATGATTGCTGGATTGTATGGCAAGACTGTATTTAATTTTGGAAGAAACTGCCAATTGTCCTCCAAAATGGCTATACCACTTTGCATTTCCACCAGCAGAGAATAATAGTCCAGCATTTGGTGTTGTCAATGTTTGGGATTTTCACCATTCTAATAGGGGTAGTCTCATTTTAATTATAAGGTTTTGTCCATGTCCATGAATCCTTTCTCCTAGTAGCTCAGTCCCTCCACCTCCTAACCTCTCACCCCCACTAGCTGTTATCCTGCTCTCCACCTATGAGTCTGTCCCCATTTTCCTTTTTAGTTCAGTTTGTGATTGCTGGGGGCAGGGTAGCATAAGGGGACTGAATGTTAATGCAAAAATATATTTAAAGTCTCTAAAAAGGATACTGCAGTGCTTTGAAAATTTTAAAAATTGGCTCTGCATATTTGGGGTTGTGGTACAATATACAATATTTCTCAAGATAAATGAACTGTTGTAATGTTTTGCTGTGGGATAACTTATAAAATGTATATTGCGGAGAAAATGTTGTTAGCATTGTACTGCTAGTGCCTAGCACAATACCTGCCATATGCAGCTGTCTGTGGGTATTTGCTGAATAAATGAGTACTTGAGATTGGAGCACACTGGGAGCTCTGGGTTGGCTGAAGTGTGAATGAATCCAGATATAATGGGATACTCTTGGTTGGGCCTACTTACAGAAAAAAGAAGCCAGCACTCATAGGCAAGAAAGTTCCAATGCTTAATCTGAAGCTATTATATGAATGCTCTGTTTTAATACAATAGGTTAATCAAAGAGTTAATTCTAGCATTAAAATAGAAATAGACATCTGAGACCAATTAATTGCTTTTGCGTGAGCCCATATACTTGGCTAATACCTCATAATAATGCAGTATTTTTTGGCAGTCAGTAGTTGATGGCAGTTTTGTGAAAACTGTTATCAAACTGTGCTATTAAAAGAGATTTATCTGGTTAGATCTGGGTGGATCTGTAACAAATAAGCAAGCAGTCCAAGCTGTTGTCTAACATACAGGAATTTAAAGAGACTTTTCTTTAGCCTCTTGGCTGAAGCCATGGTCTATTATTTCAAATACGGTCTGAGCAAGTCTTCCCAAATTTATCATGTAATGAGATATTTAAGCTTACATTTTATTTTGAAAATGTTTATATAACTTTGTGTTTGGCTTTATGTATTCATTTCATATAGAATTTTGTTGACTTATAATGTTTTTATTCTAAAGAGCAAATGTATGTTATTCTATTTTTCAAATGGGGCAGCTCAATTCTGGAGCAGGTTTCAATGCTATTTTAACATAAAGAGTATGAAATAGACTGGTGTTTAAGAATTCAAATATAAATCTTCCTTTTTAGCCAGATTTGTTTGGGGTTTAATTTTATGGTTTTTAATTTGTATATAGTTTTATTTACTTATTTATTTATTTTTTAAAAAGATTTCATTTATTTACTTTTAGAGAGAGGGTGAGGGAAGGAGGAATAGAGGGAGAGAAACATCAATGTGTGGTTGCCTCTCACATGCCCCTGACTGGGGACCTGGCCTGTAACCCAGACATGTGCCCTGACTAGGAATCAAACTAGTGACTCTTTGGTTCACAGACTGGCACTCAATCCACTGAGCTACACCAGCTAGGCTGTTTTTTTTTAAATTTATTTTCATGGTAATAAACATATTATGATTATTTCCCCTCTATGTCTTCAAAAGTTCTAAAGTGATTTAGCTTTTTTTCTTGTTCAAGTTGTCAGAGGGTTGTAGAATTTCTTATTTCTTATAAGAATTACTTATTTCTACTTTGAAAAAACTTTACAAATACATCAAGCATGACAAAAAATGATCAAATTTTTGAAATCTTAAGATTGTTTATATAATTTAAATTTCTGTGAATGTAGTTTTAATTAGCATAATTCTAATCACATGAATACATAATATTGGGACATTTTTTAAAATATGTGTTTTGATCAGAAAAAATTATAATTATGTACATGAAGATCATAAAATTCAAGATTCTTAGATATATATATGCAGTGAACATAACGTAAATTTTAAAAACTAGTCCTACAAATATTATTTTTAAATCAATTTTTAAGAAAATTTTACCTATTTTCTTAAGGGAACAATGTTGTGATGATTGTTTTGGATTGAACTAGTCCCACAGGCTTCTATGATCCATAATAAATAATAAATTGCCAGGAGGAAACTGCCTGGAGAATTAGGCCAAAGGTGTAGAGAAAAGACTATTGATGAGGGAATTTGTGTGCTTGATCAAATTCGCAAAGTATGCTGTAAAAAATAGGAAGCACTAAAGGAGAAATTAACTTTAGGAGAAACTAACTAGTTTAACTTTTTGAAATATGTCTGTATGGAGATTGTTAAGTGTGGGTAGGACCAAAATTAGGGATGACAAATTAGGGATCTATTTCTAAGTCCCAGAAATTTTATGAAAGCCCGAACTCTATCATAATTAAAGGTACAGACAATGCTGAGGGAGTCCCCAGGTGTTTAGACAGTAAGAAACCAATCAAGGAAAAATCACAATTTCAAAGGAAAAAGGTAGGAGAAAAATGCAAGAGTGCATAATCAAAGAAGATGATTATTCTGTAGGAAGCCAGGACTGGGAAATGGATACGGGAAGGAAAATATTAAGCAGCACTTTCCTATGAGGAAGAAGAAAGAAGGAGCTTATAGGGAAAAGACATTAAATCAGGAACTTCTCTTATTAAAGGACTACACCAAATTGATTTTTACCCATATGAAAAGTTAGCTGCAAATTTTGCTATCTCTATGATGGTAAGCCAGATCTTAGGCTTTCAAGGAGTGGATATCCTATGTCACTAAGGAAAGTTTAAAGTGAGTCAGATAGTTGTTAATTTAATATCCAATACTGCCTATAAATATATTTTTGAAAAAATAACTAATTGTATATGTACATTTTTTTTTGCTATATGATCTTGCTTATTTAATTGTATGGTGTTTATACATGAAAACTTTATCTATTAAATTGATGAATTCAGCAAGATGACTATTATAGTATCAGAAATATGGCCCTATGCTTAATTTAGGGCCCAACATTGAATGATGGCATTGTTAATAAGATACCTCATGGTGGGTTTTGGATTGTCTCACATTAAAGTACATTTATTGTTATAATGGATCTGGCAGAAGTAATGCCTGTTTGAGGGTGGTTGGTAGGGTAATGATATGGGTGTAATAATTTACAGCTTAATTTGAACATCTAAAATGTCATATGGTGTGCTTGAGTGTGATATTGTTATCTTACAGAATTACATGCTTATGATTTTGTGATAGAAACAGTGTGTTATTTGTGCTGGACCCTGTATATGTTGATATGCTGAGCTGATATTAGTCTCTTATATTCCCATCTTCTTTTCCCATTAAAAAGAATGAAGTAAAAGAGGATTTAAGTTTCTTTGTATTAATATATTCATTTTTAGATCTTGTTCAGCTAACTTTTGTTTATCTGGGCTCACATGTTGGAAACATTTGGAAAAAGTCAAAACGACGTATACAATAACTCACACAGAGTGTGTTGACTGACCCAACCATAAATCCATTTGAAACTATGTGTGTAAGGTACTTTCTGATACATGAACTGAACTGAACGGTAAAAGAGACACAGCCCTTGACAATATACTCATAAATGATTGATTGTGTACTTTTATTGGCAACTGTACACACACTGGCTCAGCTAAAGGTAGTTTACATACTCAAATGTCAGGCTAACTGGGACTCTTAAGTCTACTGAATCTACAGCACACCTAAGTACGGTTTGTATGGAACATGATACGGTTGTGGGGTCTAGTAACAATATAAAATCAAATGCAATTATTACAATAGTAACATGGGTAATTTATACCCTGTGGAGCATTATTAAATCTTTTTTGTACAGTCATTACCCTTTATTCATGGTTTTACCTCCTGTGGTCTTAATTACCTGTGGTCAACTGCTGTTCAAAAATAAATGGAAAATTCCAGAAATAAGCAATTCGTAAGTTTTAAATTATGTGCTGTTTTGAATAGCGTGATGAAATCTCACACCATCCCTCGTACTGCCCAGATCATGCATCATACCTTTGTCCAATGTATCCACACTGTACACGTTACCCACCTATTAGTAAACGTACCTGTTATTAGATGGTTATCCGAGAGAGACCACATTCATGTCCCTTTTACTAGATTATAGTGTTCTATTTTATTTACTGGTCCTTGCTGTTAATCTCTTATGGTGCCTAATTTAGGAATTAAACTTTGTTGTTGTTTGTGTGTATAGGAGAAAACATAGTGTGTATAGGGTTTGCTGCTATCCACAGTCTCAAGCATCTAGCTACCGGGGTCTTGGAACATATCCACTAAGGATAAGGAGGAACTATTGTACTATTCTCATCTTTTCTCTGGTTTTCCTAAATTAGTTCCATGTTATTAGAGCATTTCCTCCTCCTTTTGGTTAGCGGTTGTTTTAGTGATGTCTCCAGCATTGTCTTTTTAATGTTTACTCTGAAAGACATTTGCTACTGCAAAGGAAGTTTTGACAATACAATCAAAACAGTTGAACAGGTTCCTAGTTAAAAAAATATTTTGCTGAAGTACAATTCTTAGATAGAATTAAAATAATAAAATTCAGCAGAGCAGAAGAGAATCATTTTACTTTCATATATGAATGTGTATACATATATAATTTTCAAGTGAAAATATTAATTACAAACATTTGTGTGATAGGTGTAAAAGGAAATATATTAGAATTAAGAAATTTTAATAAAAGAGAGTTCCGTTTTTTGTTGACAAATTAAGTAAGGAAGAAGTAAATATGGGGAGAGATGATTTAAATATATGGTTGATAGATGTGTAAGTGTGTGAATGTATGTATGTTGGAGGTGGGTGGGTGTGTAGGTGTACAGCCCCTGAATCCTCTGTTTTCTGGATAAGACTGATTTCCTCTTTGCTTCCAAGTTTCCTTAGCAGAACAGACAGCTCCAGAAGGCAGGAGTTGTTCCAGAACTCCGTGAGCTCTGAGAGTAAAACACAGCATCTCCAAAGTCCTTTTGGTCTGTGTGAGTACAACTCCCTACTATGCTTCATGCCTCCTATGCAGAAGTCTGGAAGCGAAATGTGGTAAAATTCTGAGTACTGTGAATCACCCATCTTTCCCAGGAAAGAAGAAAGAGTCATGGGATTTTTATATTTCTGCTAAGGGTGACAAATCTGCTTCCTTAGATTCACAGCCTCTCACAGCCTCTGCCTTTGAATCTTCCAGGGTTAACCGAAATACGTCATTTATCCCAGTCTGTTTTGTAAACTCTAGAAGCCCCAAATCTGGTTATCTCTAATAACACAGACACTTATATACAACTCATTAGTTATCTTAATAGTATCCTATCTCATAGCCCTCCCTGATTCACAGGACTTCCCATGTGTCTTCTATACCTTATTTTTGGTTATCTACAGAATCCCCTACAGCTTCAAACTCTTCTCTGAACTTTTATTATGATCTGACCTTCTCTGAATGAGTAGCTGAAAGAATGACTAAGGGAATAGGAATTGAGACAATTTGTGGGGCAAATCTTTCTTTCTTCCTTCATTTTTCCCCTGTAAATTATTAGTGTAAATAAAATTGTACTCTGATGGCATAGCCCTATACAATTGCTAAAGTTTAAAATATTGGTTGAAGTTGTGCAGATAATCTTGTTTGGCCACTTTGGATATATTTAACATGTTTTGAAAACCGACAGTTTAAACAAATCGGCCTTGTAAGTATCAGCTAAAGGAAGTTTCGAGCCTCCAAATGTTAATCTTTAGGGAACAATTTAGTAATAATATACAACTCTTTGAAGCAGTATTTGTTTTGAGAATGTTAAATTATGTTCCCTTTTCACTAGCAGAGATAGGGATCAGATTTAAATTGGAATACACAAAATTTAGCCTCATTTTTTAAGAAATCAAAAAACTGCATGGAAAATGGACCTTGTGGGATATTAAAAATACAAGTAGATCAATCATAATATAAGAAACCCAAACCAAAACAAAACAAAATCATTCCACATGATTGTTGAAACATAAACTGTTAATTCCTACCTCTAGAGTGCTTGGAGTCCAGAGTGCTCAGAACATGATTTGTAAGCCTGTTAAGGAATTTATAAAAGTCTTTTTCTTAGGGAAAAGAAACTCTTCCTAAAGCATTCTCCAAGCAAGCAATAATTTAGAAAACTGAACTAATACCTATGTCAGAGCAGAAATTCAAGATGTATAATTGGGCCATCCAATGGAATCAAGAGAATCATTAGCAAAGCATTCCCTGAAGCAATGTGGATTGCACGGTTCACAATATGATGGACTGAACACAGCCAGAGTCCACTTTTGTTCCACAAAACAGTCTGCTGAGGTGCTCAGCATAAGCAAGAGGGTTATTTTATCAGTGAAATTATCGTACAAAAATCATCAGTGTGCTCTCACAAAAGTTAAAAGCCTTGTAAGCCTTCCTGGGAAATGCAAAATGTAGCCAATTGAGAGGCTGACATTCACTCCAGCAGCGTGAAGTGGAGGGCTGATAAATGAGTCAGACCAGCGCCTTCGGCAAATTCTAGCTACCTATTAGTTATAATTAGTATTTTGAAACTATTGCTGTCCATGCTTGACTCTGCTGGAGAGGATTCGATTTTTTTTTTAAAAGACTGTCTCTCTTTGTCATAGTTGTAAAGTGCGTGTGCAAAAATGCTGTCACTCACAAAATCTCTGGATCTGACTGTCAAAGAAACTTCAGACATTTCCAGGCTGTTAATGAACAGGCATCCCTATCTGCATGTTGCACTTGAAGTGAGATGTCACAGTTAATGTGCGCTGAGCATTGTATGTTCCAACAGAACATACGAGACACTGCAATAACTGCAGCCCCTGGTCCCTTCAGAACCAATGAGCATCAAGAACCTGAGGTGGTTTCCTATGTGATTCCAACTCAACTGGCAGAGAGCTGAATAACTGAGTCAGCCCAGTTTTACATGACATTTGTTTTATAATTGCATAGATAATACCTTAAACTGAAAACTGGGATATATTGCTCAGCAATGTTACGCAACTATTTCAATTTTCTATTAATTTTTATTTTGTAAAGATATATATCCAAAATCTATATATTTATTTTTGACTTTGTAAAGATATGTATCCAAAATAAGTAAGATTTCACTCCTGTCACTGAGCTAAGAAGCTGATAGTTATCATGGTTATTTGACAAGTTTATCTCCATGATCAGTAACAATGTTCATGGGAGTGAGCAGTAGTCCCTACACAGTAGTGAACCATTTTGCTTATAGATGGAATGTGCCTGTGATGGTTACTTTTATGTGTCAACTTGGCTGGGCCACTGTATCCAGATATGCGGTCAAACAGTATTTTAGATGTTTCCGTGTAGGTATTTTTGGCCGAGATTAACATTTAACTAGGTGAACTTTGCAAGTTAATGGCCATCCATAATATGTGCGGAACTTTTTGGAAGCCTTAATTGAGTACAGACTGACATCCTCTCTGGAAAAAACTCTGCTAGCCGACTACCTTTGGACACGAATGGCATCTCTTCCCTCCACCTCCAGCCTGCAAGCCTACCCTGAAGATTTTGAACTTGCCTTCACAAACACGTGAGACAATTCTTTAAATCAAAGCTCTCTCTCCCCCCCACCGCCCACACACAATTGATTTTGTTTCTCTGGAGAATATCAATTAAAACACACACAGCTTCCCGAGTATTTGAAAACTATGACTCTATTTGTGAGTTTTTAAAGCTAATAATAAAAGTGCATTAATTGAAAATGGCTCTTGAGTTTGTACTGAATGAATAGAGGAGAAACAAAAAATTGACATAATTATAAGATAGAAGATTATAAGGAAAACAGATGAAGAGCAAGTGACCTAAATGTTCAGTGGGCGAGAAAAAAATGAGCAAGAAGAATCGGAAAGATTATTAGAACCATGTCTCAAAACCTGGAAGTTTACCTAGAACACAGCTCCATTTGAATCACGGACAAGGGCCTGAGAATCACAAATGAAACACGTTGTTCCTGGCATCCTGAACTGAATACAGAAGCACTTTTAATAGTACAGAATTAGCTGATTTTTCACAAAGCTCCCCAAGGATTGCACCTGTTTAAAAAGAGCAAACAGGGAAATCTTATGCTCATCGTATTCCATGTTTGTAATGTGGACTTTGTATAAACTTTCTGTATTGATAGATGACTACTGAACACAGATTGAAGTTTCAATAAACAAATACATAATATACATTTTCTTCTTTTTTAATTGATAAAGGGAGGCATGTCAGCACTAAAAGAAATCAATTCTCCTTGAAAAAAAATGAAAAAGAAGCCCTAAAAGTGGCAGAAATTAGCAAAGGCTGGATAATTAGCTTGTCCTTAATATAGCTTCTTTTGAAAATAACAATTATTTATTTAAATCTGCAAATAATTATATTACATTGTGTTCTTTTAAATGTCAGCTTCATTGAGGTGTAACTGACATATAAAATTATAAATTTAGAGTGCACATTGATGTGATTTGGTACTTCCATACTTTGTGAAAGTTTATTCCTAGTAAATTAACACCTCCTTCACCCCACACGCTTCTCTACCTCTTCTTGTAGCGAGAATGTTCATTTGTTCACTCTTAGCTACTTCAACTATACAATACAGTGATATCAACTATTTGTTTTACATTAGATCTCCAGAACTTATTCAACTTCTAATTATACCCTTTGAGCTCCATCTCCCCCAGTCCCACACACCATCCCCTGGTAACCACCATTCTCTCTCTGTTTCTATGAGTGTGGCTTTTCAAAAATTTTCACGTGCAAATGATATCATATGGTATTTGTCTTTTTCTGTCAGGTTTGTCTCAGTCAAAATAATACTTTCATGGTTCATCTATATTGTCATGACTGGCAGGATTTCCTTCTCTCTCAGGGCTGAATAGTATTCCATTTTGCATGCACACATGTGTATATATAATATTTATGAGGGGGCGCAAAAAAATGGAATTATCTTCTGGAAGGTGACCCCTTGTAGTACAGGCTTCCCCCACCAGGTGCTAGGTGAGTGTTCTAGGAACCCATCTGTATCACTGTACCAGTTTGCGTTGTTATGCTAAGCTGTGTTCAGCTTCAGTGAAATTTTTTTGAAAATTTCAAAAAAAATGAACACATGAGCACACCTGCCCACACCATGCTGAGTGTTCAATAGTTTTTGACCAAAACCAGCATGACTCCTATGCCCCACCCTCCCTATTCACCCTGAGAGATTTTTTGTTTGTTTGTTTCCCCAGATGAAAAAAGTCCTTTCACATTTTGCCAATGTGAATGAGGTGAAACAAAAAATGGCAGAATCACTGAAAGGCATCAAAATTGATGAGTTCAAAAACTGTTTTGAGCAGTGGAAAAAATGTCTTGATAGGTGCATTGCATCAAATGGAGAGTACTTTGAAGGTGACTGAAGTTTAAACATGTACGAATAAATACACAATTTGTAATAAATGAATTCTGAGGTTTTTGGAGGGTCTTATATATTCATCTCTTTATCTACTTCATTGATGGACTTGTTATTTTCACTTGAAAAGTATAAAGAAAATGTTCACTGGTTATGATGTTGCTATAATATCATTGGCTTTAAATTCGGAGTGTGATTAATTTAATTAATTTAGTTTTGTACTATGTCCAAAAATGTATCCATAACCCACAGAAATGTTTATGTATTTACGATAATGCATAGCAGTAGCTGTGTATATTATTAAATTTTTCTCCAAAATATTAAATAAAAACTCTACATTTGGTCTGATATTTTAAGAAAAATAAAACAAGAAACATGGAAAAGAGAAGGCAAAAAATAAACCAACAACTTGGACAATATGCATAAAAAAGTACATGGGATTCATATCAGACCAAAGTGAAGTTCGGCTGCCTGCTGCCACCAAAAGGCAAACTCTAGAGGCAGAGGCTGGTGAGAAAAGCAAGCATGTTTTTATTCAAATGCTGAATGAACTGGGAAGATGGGAAACTGCCCATTTCAAATCTCATCTCTTCTGTAAAATCCAGACAAAATCCAGACAAAATCCAGCTGTCCTTCGTAGGACCAAAACAAAAGACAGTGCCCAGAGTTCCTGATCCATTTTAAAGTACCATCCTTTGGACCCTTGCTGATCAGTCATCCAGGTAGCTTAGCTAGTTCCTGGCTGCTATCTGGCTTCAGGCTCCCTCCTTAGAGGCTACATCTGGAGCTGGCACTTCCTTTGGCCATGCAGTTTCCAGGGCCACAAGGTCCTGTGGTCCCAGCTCAAGGAGCACTTAAAGGCACTGGCAAATGTTCCACCAGGTGAGCAAGAGAGACTCTCTCCTGAATCCATCAGCCATGTGACTGCAAGGTCATAACATAAGGCTGATGGAGAGGACAGGCCAGTGCACAGTCTGAGCGCAGGCCCTGAGCAGCTAGTGAGGAACAAGAGAGAGTTTTCTTTGTTCCCCTGGTTTATTTTAATTTCAGCCGTGGGGTGGACCAGACGATTTCTCAGAATGACCAATTAACTTCCTAAACTTTTGTGCACTTTGGATGGGTCCACCTCCCAATCAATCCTGTCTTTGCCGTGGTGAGACTGACAGACCTCTTTGGTCCAGCACATCTGCTGTTGCCATTTTTACTTCCATTGTGCACATGCCTGCCTTCCCCTAGTCCCACCTGAATCTGGTACCAGAAGGGGATAGAAAAGTTTTTTCCCTCTTATCCAATTATCTTGGTAGTCTTGTGCATTTTCAGTGTAAGAACTTCGTCCTGCTGCTATCTTGCCCAGTACGGGGAAAGCACGTGTTTTGTTCCACACAGAAGTGCTACAGAAGTCAATGTCTTAGCTATGGCCCCGGGTGGTTTGTGAAGGTATTGTTCGGCTGCATGCCATGCCCTCAGTGCCGGAGGAGCGTGGTTTAGTTTAGAAGTGGCTCCCAGGTTCTATTGCCATGGGCTAACAGCTCTGTTTCCCCCAGTTGCCCCTCCTGTTTCCCACCCTCAGCCCACTCCCTGCGATCTGGACAAACTGTCTATCAGTATTATGATGAATGTGAGAAGAATTTTGTCCTGGCTTGTTTCCTAAAATGTAACACATGCAAACACATACATAGATTTAAAAATAACACAAATACACAGTTTGAAACCTATTGCAAGATAAAACACTACACGGATATTTGTGTAATTGCTAATACAGTCCTTTCAACTTCTTTGATCATTTTGTCTTCCCAAGTGATCTCTTTTAACTACATGTCATCATTTAATACAACCAGGAAAATAAGTATTTTTCTATGGCTTCTAAGAAAATAGAATATTGTCCTGAAAAAACATTGGAAAAAAGACTGCAAAATATTTTTTTGTAAGTTTCCATTAGGAAAAATGTCATCTAACACAGATCCTTACATGTAGTCACTCAAAATATGTCTGTTCAATTGAATTAAATTGGGTTGAATTGAAGAAAACCACTTCTATTTTGCTATCCTTCAGTTGGGTTCTATTGAAAGAACTCCTGCTGAGGCTAACAGACCCTCTTTTAGCTTTTTACCAAATCCTTTTCTTATTTTTATGTTTTAGCACTAATTCTTTTTAGATAAAGATGGATTGTTAACCAAATCTTTTTTGCTTATTTATTTGTTCTTTTAGCATTGCATTTTTAACAAAATACAAAGATTCCTTGAAGAGCTTGTATTTGTTAAACTGTCTCAGCTGTTGATCATGATTTTTGAAATTTTTATTTATCTTAAAACATTTTATTTTACTCTTAAAATAGTTTAGTTTACTTTGTTGATTTAGCTAAGAATTAGTGGAACAGGCTAGATAACTATTTTGCTAAGATGAAAAATCTGGCTTAAAGACATAATTTTATAGCATGTTTCTAGTTCTCCTAAAAAGGATTCACAATATTTGTTACTAATAAATTTCAAAATTGAAGTATAGACACATAGAATCAAGCAAATTGAAAGTGCCACCCTGTGAATTATCATTTTACAAACCCTCAGTATTATTTTTAATGCAGATACTCAACTGACCAAGCAAGCACCCTTTATTGAAAAGACAGACTTTGCTCTGCAGTGCCACCATTGTGATCAATTGAATTCATTTATACACACACTGTTTCTCACCTCTGTTCTGTTTAATTTGATCTACATGTCTATCCTTGTGCCAATGCCACTGAAAATTTTTTTCATTTTTTTTATTGTTGACACTATTATAGTCACCCCCATTCCCCACCTTTGCCAACCTCCACCCAGCCCCTGCCCCGGCTTCCAGCCCTGTGGTCATCACCACACTGCTGTCTGTGTCCACGGGCTATGCACATATGTTCTTTGCCTAACCCCTTCACCATCTTTCATCCAGTCCCCCTTCCCCATCCCCTCTGATAGATGTCAGTCTGTTCCATGTGTCCATGCCTCTGTTTGTATTTTGTTCATCAGTTTATTTTGTTCATTAGATTTCACATATAAGTGAGATCATATGGTATTTCTATTTCTCTGACTGGCTTATTTTACTTAGCGTAATAATCGTCAGGCCTATCCATGGTGTTGTAAAAGGTAAGATTTATCCCTTTTCTATGGCTGTGTAGTATTGCTTTGTGTAAATATACTACAGCTTTTTTATCGACTCATCTAATGGTGGGTATTTGGTCTGTTTCCAGATCTTGGCTATTATAAATATCACTGCTCTGAACATACGGGTGCATATGTTCTTTCTCATTGGTGTCTTTGGATTCTTAGGATATATTCCCCGTAGTGGGATTGCTGGATCAAAATGCAATTCCATTTTTAATTTTTTTGAGGAAACTCCATACAGTTTTCTGCCAGTCCAAATATCCATCAATAATGCATGAGGTTTCTCTTTCTCCACATTGTCTCCAGCACTTGTTCTTTGTTGATTTATTGATGGTATCCATTCTGATACCCGTAAGGTGATGTATCATTGTGGTTTCCATTTGCACCTCTCTGATGATAAGTGACACTGAACAACTTGTCATATGTCTTTCAGAAGGTAAAAATTCTTATTTTTCATTATTTTTACTGAGGATATAATTGTTGCTTTAATTATTGTTTCCTTGAAAACAATATGTTTTAAAACTGGGCTGTTTTTAAATATTTTTCTTTGTTTATTTTAGAAATAGTTTTATGTGTCTAGCTGTGCCTTTTGGTCATACATGTGCCTTTATACATGTATATGTATATGTATACATATGCAGTTTTATTCTGATTGGTATATATATAACAGAATAAAACTGTGCATATATATGTATATGTGTATATATACACAGTTTTATTCTGATTGGTATTAAGTGCTTACTCAATATGTGGCTTGATATCTTTGTCAATTTTGGAATATTTACTATCTTTTCAAAAATTGCTTGTGCCCTACGCTTTCTCTCTTCTCATTCTGAGATTGTAATTATAAATAGGCTAGAACTACCCACTCTATTTGTTAATTTCTTATTCTCTCTTGTTTTCTGTATATTTTCTTTTCATTCCATGGTACATCATAGATTTTTTCTTCTGATTTATGTTTCAATTAAAAATTGTTTCTTCAGATGTATATGTTTTGAAATCCAGTCATCAGGTAGCTAGTTTTATACTCTTTTGATATTCCATTTTTCCGTTGAAATTTTCTAACATGACTTTTTTTCCTTGAAGATATTAAGCATGGTTAATTACAAGTCAGTTCCTGATAACTTCAGTTCCTGATGCCCCTGTGGATCTGTTCTAATTGCCTCCTCTGAGTTTCCAATAACAGGGTCTTGCCTTAGCTCATGCCTGGTTCTGTTCTTTTATTGGGGGCCAGCAATTACACTTGAAGAAAATGTAAAAATAATGTGATGGCTAGGATCATGTTATATTTTTCAGAAAGGATTTATGATTTGATCTTTTAGAAGTTCCTGGAAAATCCAATTTAATTTTAACCACTGATAATTTGAAGACGGATGTTTTTCTCCAGGAGAATGTTGCTCCAAACTCAGGGGTGGTTATCAGGCTTCTCACCGATTTGGAAAATTTTAGACTTAGCTATTATTTTCCTAACCCATTAAGAATAGCAACTCTGTTTACTTTCTCTCCTTCCTGTTCTAGATTCTCAGAGTCCCTCAGGGAGAATATGGACAGCCTTAAATGTAAAGCTAATGATTTTAAAATTATTATTCTGTAGTGGTTTCAGGTGCAGATCACAGGGGTTAGGCAATGATATGCTTTACAAAGTGGCCCCCAACATTTCAAGTACCTTCCTGCTTCAGAGTCACGAAACTCGTGATTTCCATGTTTCCTCTCGGTTCTTGGCCTCATAGTTCTTCGTTGTTAGTTTTTGTATACCTTAAATCTCTCTCTTTCTCTCTCTCTTTCTCCTGAATTTATATTTGTAAATTAGAGGATTGCTTTGTATTTCCTTTTCTGAAATTACTGAAACTGACAATCCTGTATTTACTTAAAATTTGTATTTGCTGTAGGACATGGATTTATATAACATCTTGGTATTTTCAGGTTTACATTAATAAACAATTTTGCTTAAACTTAAATAAAATTTCTATACAAATAATAATAATAATAATAGCTATTATTTTGGTGCATTTTTGACAAACACTACTCTAAGTTACTTATAAAAAATAAATTCTTTAATATTCTTACCTAACTTGTTAGCTCTATTCTGTTATTATTCTCATTTTGGTGCTGAAAACTATAGCCCAGAGAAGTAGAACTGGCATTTAAACCCAACCTTTTCGTTCCCAAACTGTCATGTATTTGGGGTACAGTCAATATTTTCTAAAAACTATTGACATAAACATGGATACAGACACAGATGTTGCACACAGACAACATACAAACAGTTGTAGTTGATCTGTGATAGAGGAAGACTATCTAACATTGCAGAAGCCTCCTCTGATGAGACCAAAGTCAGTCCCTCTAAATGACTAATTGATAGGGAGGGTCAAGTGATCTAACAGTCATTGGCTCCTAACTCCTCCCCCTTTAAGGGATACCTTCTTGAGTTTCATTTGCATGAAATAGTCACCATCCTCTCTTGGCCCTGGGTTAAATGGATCACCTTTTAAAATATTAGAATAGCAGCCTATTTGTGAAAAAAATATTCTTTTTCTGTTTTATCCACAGCACATTACAGGCAAGGTTGCATTTTCAAAAGGAATGTTTCTCAATAGATAGGGAGAACAAAGAGGAATGAATAATGCACAAGAGGCACTAAAAACTAAGAGAACAAACAAAAACAAAAACAGGTTTCTGCTCCTGTAACATTTAAGTAGCTAACCAGGCCAAAAGCACCTGTTCTGTTCCCCAGGAATGTTACACTCCAGCCTCTGATGACTGGAGCCACTTTGCAGGCAATTTATTTGGCTAAAGCCTGTTTTGTTGCCTCGGTTTTCTCCATAGGGTGAGAGCGGTCTTTTCTGCAGGGAACTGGTCAATTGCCCAACATGTTTCCTCCATAATAACTGCGAAAAGAAAACATTCCAATCCTGCGCTGACCTAGGATGCTCCCACTCAGCTCTGACTTCATTGTGATTGGCAGGCCTACCGCTCTCAGGAAGGCAGGCGCACATGGGCAGCAGTAAGAGGCTTTTTCTCTTACCAGTTTTCAAGTGTGTGGGGGGTTGGACTCTAACTAGGCAGTTGACTCTGAATCTGTATCTTGGCTTCCCAGCTACAGGAGAGTGAAATTTTCTAATTCACCAGGAGTAAGTAGGGCCTGGGGCACTGATATAACCAAATTAATTTCATGAGAGACTAATTTATAAGCTTTAATGGCAATTGCAGGATTTCAGCTGAGAGAAATAACCAAGTGCTCAACATGACCATGCTGCCACGCAGTTCTCATCAGCAACACATTCGAAAGGCATCACAAAAACGTGACACCTTCCTCCCCGCGTCCTCAGATTTCACATCTTCAGGATATACACAGTTTGAGGCTTCTGACCTTCATCTAGACACACAATCAATATATTCTTACTATTCCAATATATTACACAGAACCATCAATTAAAATGCATGGTCATATTTACACTATTCCTATTTCCTTTCTAGGTAATAAATGAAAACGTTATGTGGTCTGTATTTTTATTTTACTTTTGGAAAACATATATACTTGTGTTTCTTCTACCAATTAATAGGATCATAGAAAATACATCTACAGATTCCACTATTTCAACTCGATTTCAGGCTGGTAGTTGGTATAAAAAATTTGTCAATTATCCAACTAATCTTCTCTGTGTATGACCGGCAGACCGAGTGTTCCCAGGCCTCAGGGCACACTCTGACCGAATTGTCTAGGTTATGACCATGCAGATTCCATACAACGTTTGAGGACATCAAAGTTTCTGTATTTTTTTCACTAACTGATTAATGTGTAGACTTCCAAATCATTCATCCTCGGCATCCAGAGTAGTGATCACAGTAAAAAAAATTATGAGAAGTAGCATTTATTGACTGCTTAATGTGAGCCAGGCAGGATGATCAGTGCTTTCTTTGCATTCTCGTTTAATTTTACAACCAGCCGATGAAGGAGTCTCTAGCTACTTTGCGTAAAATGGAGCTTGCGGTTCCCAAATATCTCTTTAGCTTTATCTTTGTAAACAGCTTTGCACAGATATTTCTCAATTAAAATGTCCTATGTGTGATATGCGGGTTTGTTTTGACTCAGTGGCTTTCCTTTCTCTCAAAAGCAAATGAATTTCCTTTTAGTCATCTGTGGCATTTTTCTGATTCTCATATCGTTTCCTTTACTCTGATTGCTGTCTTAAGGACAATGCATGTCCCTGATGTGGAATGATTCTGAGAATCAGGAATTTCTGTGTGATGTTTAGAATGTTCCATAAACATTTTTTCTGTTATATTCCATGGAAATTGTTATTTCTTTTAACATTTGAGAAAGGAAAAATAACAGATATACAATAATGTCAATTTATAGTGGATCCTGCACACCTAGATAGATAAGGGAGTGGACTCACCAAGTATAGAACGCACATGGCTACGTAAGTGGTGTTCAGTGTTGGCTAGGAATGAACCACAGAGAAATACAGTTCTCCTGCAAGTTAAAAAATACTTAGACACTGAGCATCCCGATTTATTAAAAGTAATGGGTTGCAGATGACTGTTAAATGCCCAAACAAGCTGTGAATAGGACACTTTTAAAAATGATGCAGTGAAAGTTGTGCTCCTTCTTTAGCCTGTCAGAAAGTGGTATCTTTAAGGTGTTCCTTAGCTTAATAGAAAGTCATAAAATATGGGAAAATAAACAGAGTTTGAACTAAGACAGCCTTGGATTTCAATCCAGATTTTTATGACTGTTGGCATTGTAGTCTTGAAGCAGGGTACAGCCAAGAGGAGAGCCCCAAGAAGGGGTTTGTAATGGGGTCCAGAACTCAAGGTGTCCAGGAAATACTAGAAAATATATATAGGATGTCCTCACCCCCACAAGCCTGAGCTAGGGGGGATGGGACACGTGGAACAGGGCCATTCAGAGCTCTTTTAGGTAGCAACAGCTTTGCAGCTAACCCCTGGCATGGTCATTCAACATATCTATAACTTTTAACTGGTTTCACAGATATGTTAAATACCTGTGCCCATGCTTTGAGCCAGGGGGATGGGAGCGAATTCCACCCAAGATGGGACTGGGAAGCAACTCCCCCTGGTTACAGGGCCTGCGTGAGAGCTTGGAGATGATTGGCTCCATGCCATGGGGCCACACCTGCCCGGACTTACTATGGCAGCCCAGTAAAGCTGGAAGAATATGGGGATGCTGGCAGGTGTAACTGATTGTAGGAGGAGTCAGAAATGGGGCTGCAAAGGAAGATGGGCGCTGGGATTTAAAACTAGGCGCGGCAGCCACAGGGGGAGAGGGCCACACGGTTCTGAAATGGGGAGGAGGACCATGAGGTTCTGAAGGGGAGGGCCACACAGTTCTGGAGGAAGAGAGAGGACCATGCGGTTCTGAAGGAGTAAATAGGAGAGAACCATGTGGTTTTTGGGGTGCTTCTTTTTGCCACGCGGCTTAGGCAGCAGGAGAGACTGAGGGGAAGCAAAGGGGAGAAAGGACTCTTGCTGGAGGGCCATGAGAAGGTATCACATGGTTTTGGATTAACTGGAGATTGCAGCAGCCACACAGCTGATGGTGCTGGGAACCTGAATCACGGACTTCTACTTCTTTTCCTGAGATACGGTACCCTGGATTGGGCACAGGGAGAGGGAAGGACTGTGCATCTGTGGGTATTCTAGGGGACTTTAGTATTTTATTGAAGACATTAAGTCATTACTCTAAGTCTGTGTAACTTTTAAATAAATAATTTCTTTCCTTTTCACCAGTCTCTAGCATTGAGAGACGTCTTTCCTCTGGTGGCGGGCATTTCAAACCTAGCAGGTGTGTGTGTGTGTGTGGGGGGCCTCCAGAGACAGAAAGGGGGGATCCTTTCTGTAATAATTTATCATGAACCACCCCCCTCTGCCTGCTCTGTAACAGTCTTGGGAAAAGAATCTAATATTTCTAATTGCAAAAGTAAGATAATAATGCACCTATCCTCCACTTAATATCTTTAATGTGTCTCAGAGAAACAGGGTTTGCTGCCAGTATCTTCATGGAAAGCATTTTTTCTTCTTCCTTAGACACAACATTACTTGACCTTTCTAGCAAAGTCCATCCTAAAAGTAAGTTATTTTTACAGAAACAAGTGAAAGTAAGCTGTTCAACAGAAACAAGATGTCTTAGATTTCATCTTGTTTGGGGAAGAAGTGAAAAGAGTGGTGTGTAGGAAGTATAATAGTAAAGAAAAAAAATCAGGGCCTCACATTCTAAGAACTCTTAAATTTTCCTTTTGTCTAGTCTTACCATTGCTGAGGTGAACAGGTAGAAGGCTTGGTATAAATAATAAAATGTATAAATTCTTAGCTAAATCTATAACACAACAAATCAAGGAATGAAAGACAAAAACTGGAAAACTTCCAGGTGTCTGAAGGTCAAGAAATCTACAGCAAAGATAATTGTTATGGGATCTTGGATCAAAAGAGGAACGTAACGAGGAGCCCGAAAACTTATTCAAGTACACATGCTCACTTTCTTCTCAGTGAAATCTCAGTCATTATAAACCCAACTATGTATTTTCTAGACTATTTTCACGCTTTTAGCAATGATTTAACTATGAGAGACTTCTGCACATCATACCCCAATATTTACATCTTAATCTCACGTTGAACTGTGACTAGGCAGTATCTTTAATGATTTTGATTCAACTTGAAAAGGGATGGAGAGAATTCAGACAGTTTTCATTCTCAAGATATGCATTCAAGGAGCACTATGGAGTCAAGGGTTTGTTGTGGAATAAAACCCTAGAAATTTGAAGACAGAAAAAATTACTCAGGTATTAAGCAGAAAAGTGCAGGGTGTAATGCAAATGTGGTATGGTGGATGTTAACCACTTATAAATAAGAGAGGCTCTTAGGTAAATAAGTAAATGAAAATGCTGAGCTTTCTGGTTAATTACTTATATCTTTATGTTCTGGACATCTGTAAATATTAGCCAATGTTCTTATATATCTCCATATTCTGTGTTTCTATGGCTTTGTTTCTCTCACAACCAGAAGAATTTTGGGGCTCCACCACGGAAGCATTTTGTTCTGAAAGAACATGGTAGCATTGCGAGGCATGCCATGGAACTCAAATCTTGCAATGGACAGAGGCCACTTAAAAGGTACCCAGTATAGTATATCATGTAAAACATGGAACCAAGTAAAATAATTCAAATTCTAAAATAGAATGATATTTTCCATGTCTCAGTATTTTTCTATTTTTCTTCTTTTTTTAAACATCTAGATCTGAATTTATCTCACTCAGACTAAAATTATTCAAAGGATCATGAATAAAATAATAAATGTGTATGCACTTTAGTCTCTTTCTACAACATATTTAATTGGTGTCTAGCCAGAAACAATCATTCTTGGATTATAAAGCCTGAAAGTTTATGATATTAGGTCTCTACATCTTCAATTTTTGGAAGTGGAAAGACAAAAATGGTAACATATCATTGCTTATCCCAACTCATCTACTATAAAAATATTTGTCAGGAATCAGAAACACACCGGAATCTGTGTTAGATGAGCAGTAAGGATTAAATAAAAAAAAACAAAACAGTTACTGTCCTGGAACTATCAGTTTCTTTCTGACCAAGGTATTGTGAAAATAAATCATGAAATATGAAGGAAGTGGGGAAGCAAGCATACATAATTTTTCCAACAATGAAAAAAAATTAAAGTCAAGAAAAATTTGAGGAAAAACAAAAGTAAAAGAATTTGCATAGTCTGAATATGCAGCAAAATTGTAATATAATGTGACTTCAAAACATTAGGGAGTGGGTGCAACATTTGTCACATAGTAGGTTCTCATTAACTATTTGATGAAAATAAATAATTATGAAATAGAGAAAAATATACTTGACCTATGCTTTGGGGTCATTATTTTCGAGTAGCACAAGAACAGCAAAACTAGAATATAATATACAATATGTACCCAAGCATACAATTGAGTCTGCAGAAACCATATTTACATAGTACAAGCAATGCGGTGTTTAATGTAAACTTTTGAATACACCTTCACAAGCAGCATAGATTATTATAAACTTCAGTTATTAAAATGAATGTGCATACAATATGTCTTAGAAATATACTTTTTAGGAAAAAACTCAAAAAATTTCTGCCCCAACTACTTATTATGCACATGTAAGTGCGTAAATGACAGATATTTAGAGTGGGAAATGGAGAAAGTGAAGAACTGTAAGAAATAAATAGACATTGAAATATTTAGCTTACAAAGTTCTTATTGATTACTTGTCAACATTCATAGATGTAAAAATTGAGTGAATGGATTATTAAATTAAAAAAATAAAGTTTATAACTAAATATTAACATAATGATTTTTTTAAAAATTACTCTATATTTGATGGTTATTTGACCAATGTACTGTATTAATTTAAAATACATATTTAAATAAATGTAATACAATAAAGATGTGCTGTAGAAATTTCAGAAAATAAAGAAGGATATATAGAAAACGATCTAAAAGATCACTTTGTAATCTCATAGCTCAAAGATGACTATTGATAACTTTAGTTTGTTTTCGAGTAGTTAAATATATAAATATATTTTGTTTTCTCAAACTGGTGATTGCAATTGTATGAAATGTTTTATCACAAACACTTTTATTGTGCATCTGTACCGTTATCACACATTGACAATTTTTTAAAAACTCTCTTCATGGTGTCTAGTCTGAGTTTTGACATTGCAATTTGACAGGCACATAGAAGAGGACAATGCTTTTCATTGTGTTGTTTTGTTTTTGGCATAGGCTTCAGGTTTTATAGTCCTATCATATTTTAATCATCATCGGTAGATTTCTACCAAAGCTCATGTTATACCATGATTGGAAACATTTAAAAAAACTTGACGTAATATTATCGTAAGTTATTCATCAAAAATATAATAACCTATTGAATACAATTAAGTTTTGAATTAATTTGTAGAAGTCTCCAAAGTGCGTGATATTTTTAAACCAGTGTTTCATCACGTTCCTGATAAAACTTGATCTAGGCAGACAACTGTACTTGGACAACAATAAAAAAAATCCTAATAGAAACTGTTTAGAAAGTAAATAATACCATCTCACGTTGTAGGATGTACTAGAAACCCTTCAGTATTTTTATATGAGTGTATGAGGAAGACATTATTTTCATACATAGTAACAATAATAGCTACCACAGAGTGAGTGTATACTGAGTTTAAAACACTCTTTTTAAACAATCCTTGAGCCAGTGTCATTGTCTTCATTTTATTGAAAGTTTTTTCTTAAGACCTCTATGCTCTTAGCCACTCCCTCATACTGCTTGCAGAGAACGCTAAAGGAAGCTGTCAGACTCAGAGGAAGGGCGCTTCTAGACGCACTTGTATAGAATTTTTAAATGGCAGAATGAAATCAAACATTACCTCAAAATATTCTCCTTCTTCAGTGATATTTTGCTTCTTAGTGACAATTTAATATTCTTTTACACTATAGATAAATCTATTTACTATTACCTTTTTTTAACATCGAGGCTTTAGGGCGATTGCCATTTTAGAATTCATTTTCCAGAAGGTCAGCTTACTGATGTCCATGATTATTATCTTTATTTAAAATTATGCAAAGTTATCTCTTACATGCATTGTAATTTGTGACAAGGAAAACCTTCCCGATGGATTGGAAACTGCACGGCTTTAATTCTTGTTAAATGTCCTGTACTCATGGGAGGCTCCCGTTTCTCTAAGTATATATCATTCAAACCGTATCCACATGCACACACACATTTGAGATACCACCTGTTCACAAAATAAATTAGTTTAGTCAAAGCGCATTAGCTGAGATAGTTTTTGAATTGCTGCCCTGTTATTCTTCCAAGGAACTGGATGATTAATGAGTAAACGCTCAATACTGTGGTGGCACAAGAAGGCTATGCATGGCATGGACCGGCAATGTCTTTCCCACACAAGAGAAGCGTGTTCCACCCTCAACCACAGTGTCCGTTTTGAATATTGCCACGCAATAGTTCCACTCATGTTAAATTATACAATTACAAGTTTTCATGAGATACTCTTTTGTTTCTGGTATGTAAGTCGTAGCCCTTATACACGACATGAAGGTTTATATAACTTAACCCTTTTCACAGATCTCCCCCCCAACATGTCTGTCTGAATTACAAAATAAAGAGTTCAAAAGCACTAGTATCTTTAACATGAGAAGTTGCGCAATGAACAAGCAACAGTAGTTTCACTGCTGAGCTAACAAAAACACAGCTTTTTTACCCATTGCATTATTTCCTAAAGTATTAAGTGGTGTCAGTGTTTTGTGTAAAAATTGTAAAAAATTGAGGACAACTCTGCTTTACAGTTAATCAAAAGGTCAGGGAACTTTTGTACTAAATAAGTCTCATCAAGGTAGTTTATTAACACAATTAGTCAAAGCGCATTCTCTGCTGCAGCTTTCTACTCATTTTAAGGGTTTTTCTGCCCTGCTTAATCACATTCAACTTGGGAGACTTTCTCTGTCTACATGATCAACATGTAAATTAAAATGCACAGGGATCTCCAAAGAATAAAACGTTAATTATTTAATCGGTTTTTTGCCAACTACATATTGGGTTGAGAATGTTCAGTTAAAAAGAGAAAAGGAAAAGAAAGTAAATATCTCTTTAACATAAGTTTATTTCTCTTATATAAAATGTGACTATAATTAACATGAAGTGACAACATGGAATATTGAATTTGCTGCCGATTTATAATAATAGAAATTTAGACTAATCAAAAGTCGTGATTTTAACTGGAAAACTTAATTGATGGTGGCATAATGTATTTTCATAAAACATTGATGATGGTTTTAAAGGATATTTTCTTTTTGTACAAAAATGGCCATGCATTTATCAAGTAGTTTATCTTTGGGAAAGCTGAAAATGTTGCTGAGAATCAAAGAGAAAGACAGAATTATTTGACGTTTTATTTAGGAAGTTCTGGAACATTTTATTTGGCTCTAATTTGCTGTCCACTGCAGTTTATGATGAGTGGGCATAAGGTACAACTATTGATTCTCTATCTACACAATTCCTATTTGTACAAGATTATTGTGAGTGAAATCTTTTTCTAGTTTGGTTTCTGTCTTCTTGATATCGTTTTGCCTGTTCTCAAAATATTAAAATGTTGAGTTCAGACAAATGCTAGTAATCCCGGGCTTCCCTATTTGATTTGCATAATCCTGTATAATATAAACCTTTTTTTTTTTGGTTACTGAAGAAACTCTTATTTGCCTCTTGAATGTAGTTGCTGTGATCTAAATCACTAAAATTCACTGAATGCTGCATTTAGTTACTCATTTAGTGATGCACTCAGTTACCCCTCACTCATAGGGAGAGTGTTGTTGACTTCAGAGATGTCAACCAGTGAGAACGACCCACTAACATATTTAATCGACTTTAAAAAAAAGACAAATTCTATGCTAGTGACTCAGAAATGTCTTCAAAAATCCCTAGAGTTTTCTACCATACCAAGGATTTTGCACACTCATTCTTAGAAAAGTAAGATGTATAATGCATGATGTGTTCACACATGGAGAGTTTACTCCTCTCATATGTGTTTTGCCAATTCCAAGTGCTCTTCAATACTAGTCAGTCTGGACCCCAAGTAACATTCATTCAATGAACATTAAAAAAAAATCCCCAAAACTGACTTACTGTTCCAGGAAAAGGGTAAATAACGGAAGAGAAGACCTGATCTTGCCTTTGCATACCTGAAAAGTAGAACAGCACAACAAAATCAGGCTACCCCAAGAGGATTTGGGGGGAGGACAGTGGGGTCGGAAAAATAACTTCACAACTTTTTGAAAATCAGTAACCCTGAATATGGAGAGAAAATGTTAACATAATAATGTGGAAATTTTAGGCCGTGGTGTTCCTAAAAACCAAAATAACCTAACTGCATAGTTAAAATGTATATGTGGGTTTGTGTTGATATGTATATGTACAAACATATATACATATGCTTACAACTAAAATTTTTGTATTTATATATACATATGTATATATACATATTTATTTATACTTTTTGTATTTACACTTAATTCATATAAGGAGAACAGAACTTAGCTGTGGCTATTCTTAATGGATAACAGCACCCTTATGCAACTCAATGTATATGTAATTAATTTACCACATACTTATACACTTACATGTTATTTATTCCATAGCAATAGTTCTATGATGTACATGATTTTCATCTCTACTACACAGATAATAAAGTAAAACACAGAGAGTTGAGTAAGTTAAGTTACTTGCACAGGGTCATACAGATAATAAACAGGAAAAAATGACATTTGAACCCTGTAGTCTGGTGCCAGAGTGTGTGCCTTAATCCCCTAGGCCAGGCTGCCTCATCGCTGTTACTGTTGCCACTTAAGTTGGGATATGTTTTTGGGAATTCTGGAAGGAATGGGTACAAAGAAAATAGCTGGAGAAATTTACTAGGGAAAAAAAGGATGATCGTGCAATCAGAAGAAATTTTTTCTTTTGTATCAATATTAGGCATTTGATTTGTATCTAACTTAGAATAAAAATATATATGTACATTTTTATTTCATATTGATATTTATATATTTATTTAATTGTTTTCTTGCTACAAACTGATGAGGCCCAACTGTTCATTTGCACAGAAGGTTACACATTTAACTTATTCTCTGGACCAGTCAGAATATCTATTTAAGTCACCTCTAGTAAACTTGTTCAAGACGCTTAGAGCTCTGAGGTGCTACAACATGATGACTCTAACCCACTCGGGATACATTTAGATGTGTTCAAAGTACAGTGATAGTTAATAAAATAGAAACTGAAGACACACAGAATAATGAGTCCTCATTCTGCTTGCCAGGCGACCATGAAGAAATAATTTACATCTCTGTCCTTCAACTTATCTGTAAAATGGGGATGATGAAAACATCTCATTTTAGCTCAGGGGTTCTCAACTGGGAGTGATTTTGCTGTCCAGAAGACATTTGGCAACATGTGCAGACACTTTGGTTATCACGGCCGAGAGGCTGCTTCTGGCACCGGCAGGTCGATGCTGCTAACTGCATACAATGTGCAGGATAGCTCCTCACAACAAAGAATTAACCTACTCAGAAGTGTGGAAGTTGAGAAACCCTACTGAGTTACAGTAAGTGTAAATGCACTCATACATTAGAACAAAGTCTGATACATTATTATTGTTATAGAGGAAAATATCAGGAAACAATATTGATGTTTCCTGGGGACAAGTGGAGCAGTCTTACGTGACAGACTAGTGACATCAAATTTCATCTTGCAGGAGAGGGACGCCTTTAACTGCTTCCAGGCACAGGGGTGATGGCACCAATGGGCAGTTCAGAACTTAAGGCCAATGACCTATGGAAAGGTGGGTTCTTTCACTGTGTAGATATATAATATAGTCACAATGGCCTTATTTAAATATAATTCTTGTATTTAGGGAGTGGTTTTTTGGAGTAAGAAATCAATTTTGACTGAAAAAAACATTTAAAACAACAAAGATTTAACTAAAAATAGCCTCAAAATGGTGTTTGGTTTTAGCAGAGTAAGGAGTGCCATTGTGAATATTTCTGAAGATATATAAGCAGACAATGAAATGCCCTAAAAAGTAGTGTGAAATTTCACATTAACATTGACATATTGTGGCTTTTTTGTTATTGTTTATCATTCGAACTTGCAAATATTCATGAGCTGCTCCAATTGCACACGCCACCTGCAGGCCCTGGGAACAAAATGCTTTGTACTTGGTGATTGACCAAGTTGAGAGCTAGTAGAGTAGAGCAGACACTTCTTAATGGGTTAGATTCACAGTCCACGCTCACAGATATGTCTGTATAATATATTGACTGACTGGAACTTTTGTGTTGTTCATTTCATTTCTAACAATTAGTTTTGGAGAAGGAAGTGGGCTGTCAGGTGGTAATCCAACCTTAGACTTTCAAATCCTCTGGTGAAGGAGTTAATTACTGAAACTTTCCAGTTATACAGGAATCATATAAAAGCCACATCTTTGTATTGTTTACCCAAATAAACAACATTTTTTAGAAGAAAACAGTCAGCTTTGCTAATGAAAAATGTAAATTCATGCCTCATGTGTTATTCATGAATGCTCTGATGCCACAATTGTTATTTTCCAGTGTTTAGCTACAGTGAAAAGCATCTTCCGCAATGATGCTGCATGTTGACTGCTGAATGTCAGAAATAATGATCTAGTTGCACTGAAATCATTGCCAAATGAGGTCTATTTGTGTTATATTTAGAAGAATATTTGTATTGTCGAATGATTTTAAAATTAATTATCTAATAGTGGTTGCATCTCATAAAAATATAATAATCACATAAAAAGTTTATATTAATGCTGCTAAGCCTAATTTTATCCATCATATTTGAGAAGCAAACTAAAATTGGCATGTTTATCAAATCCATATATATTATTGGGGATATGGAGACCACATATAAATGTTTTCCTTGCTTTTAGAAGAACTGAATTTGGATTCCCAAGTAATGTTATTTTATTTCATACTGTTAAAATGATTGTTATTTTCACATGGGAAATTTGATTGTAAACAATATAAAGTAGCGAGAGTTTATTCATAACATCTTAGCTGTTCTACTGCCTCTCTCTGCTAGGCAAACTGGTTTGTTTAGATTATGGTCCATTCACAGGCACGTGATCAGCAAATATGCTGATCAGCTGAATCTAAGCCTTCATTAAAAACTCATCATTCTGTTTAACATTGTTTATTGTGTCAGAATATATACATTCAAAAATTAATTTTTCTAATTTTCTATTAAAAATAAACCAGTTGTATTGTTTTCAGACTTTGTTGAGATCTCAAACTTAATGAATATTCACTGGTGTCTTGGTGTTTTTAAAGAGTAAAATAATGAAGGAAGAAATTTGTGCTGGGACATGCTTTTAAAAAATTTTTTATTGTTACGCTATTAGAGTTGTTCCAATTTTTCCCCCTTTTCCGTCCTCCGCCCAGTCCTTCCCTGGCTCCCACAGTCAATCCCCACACTGTTGTCCATGGGTCATTCATACATGCTCTTTGACTAGTCCCTTCCTCTTCTTTCCACCTTTATCCCCCTCCCCTCCTTTCTGGTTGCTGTCGGTCTGTTCCATGTTCCCATGCCTCTGGTTCTCTTTTGTTCCTCAGTTGATTTTGTTCATTAGATTCCTCTTATAGGTGAGATCACACAGCATTGGTCATACTTTCTTGAAAAGGAACTCACTTGGGTGTAAGAATTTCATTTTTCTTTTACCTCCTCACGAAGCTAGCATGGTGTGTTAGTTGAGGAAAAAATGATCACTGTCAATGGGGAAAATGTTACAGTTGTACTTCAGAGAATTGGAGAGATGGACTAGGAGAAGGTTGCAAATGCTTTGCCTTGGATTTATCCCAAATGAACTTGTAAACTGATGATGATAAAAATAAGATTGTTTGGTACATGGGATATTTCCTGCATTCCAGAAAACATTCTTGCCGTGGAAGGGCTACCCTGTGTTTTTTTCTCATTGGAGCCGAGTTGCCTCTTTGCAAAATGCCTTTCAATTACTTCTGAGAATCCAAAGGTTATACAGTATAAGTAATCACAAATTTAAACACTGCAGCACCACTCCATTCTTGCCTTCCATTTGGGAAACTCACTGCCAGAGTTTCCTCTCATGGCCACACTTGAAGCAACCTCAGTGCTGACATTGATGGACAAGAGAAAAGCAAGTGCAGGCCCAGGGTTCAGTCTCTGGGCGCAGGCAAGTACTCCCAGTGACACCTGAAAGTCAGGGGCGGACAGTGAGATGCATTACCTATAGGCAGAATGCTCTATTTGTGGTAACACATTCACAAATTCACTTTTTTCATGGTACTGGGAGTTTTAATCTTCTACATCATGCACAGAGATCAATGGATACTCAGTATGTTTGTGTGTGTGTGTGTGTGTGTCTGTGTGTGAGAGAGAGAGAGAGAAGCAAAAAGACCAAAAGAAATGGAGATAAAGAGAGACTGGTGGGCAATGATTGAGAGAATGTGTGCTCTGGATATGGCGGGTGGTTAAAGGGAGAGTGGAATCCAAAGAAAGAACGAAGATACGTTATTTACTTTGCTAGGACCTTAACATAATTGTTAGATTAACCAACGTTTTCACTTTCCAACACATCATTTTGACACCTGGGAGAGAGTAGCATAAGAAGTCTATTACTAAAAGCAGAGAAGCAGCAGATGACCCATACCTAAGGTTCAGGTAAGACTGAAATTAAATGGTTATAACCCATTTCCAGATGTACATACATTATGCAAACTAATGTACTATTGCGATTCTGGTGCCAGATTATCCACTTTGCATTATTCTGTGGATTATGACTAAATATACTGTATTTCCTGATGTTTGAAACAATCACACATATCATCAGCCCAGTAAACCACAGTCTCCCAACACACACACACATTGAGTTTTCTTCTTTGCTGTGCACATACATGCCATCTCAATGATTCCCCTTAGTATTTTTCTAATAACTTTTTGGTTTCTAATGTGCTTTCAGCATGAAACAATTATCTATATAACATTTAAATTAACTATACCTGTATTTTATATAAGGGCAATAAATATATCTATTAAACTATGCATAAATTCCCAACACAAGTGTCATAAACTAAACCTAGCTATTCACAATTAGTTACAATGGTAAACATCATAAAGAAGACATAACTTCTAGGTGTCTAGACACAATTCTGGGTGTCTTCCCCTAATATAGGGTCAGTGTAAGGACATACCAATCAATACAGTCATCCTCACAGATTATTCTCCATCATGCTGTCAATAAATGATCATCATTTAACCCTTAAATAATCAGTGTTCTATTGTACAATAAAAAACTTATTACTCCAAACAATGGAATCATGTGCTTATCTCCTGGTAGACCAGGGAACTACAGTTTATGGACTGAAATCTACTTTAATAAGATGGTTGATATCCTGGAAATACAATGAAAATTTAAAATTACTCTTTAGTTTGTGCAAGAATGTACATCAACTAAGTTTTTGGACACAATTTTTTTCTTAGTTATATAAGACAGCTAATTTGTATATGAAGATGATAATTATAAAAGGACTTTTTACTAAATATTTGTGCTGAGTGAAATGTAACTCTTATGCAAATAGTAGAACAAAATTTTAAAAAATTTTCCAGTTTTTTTGTGCCTTGAAAACACCAGAGCTTGCCTGGGTAAAGCTGAAATATAGAGAATTTAACTGTCATCCTATTTTACTCCCTTAGAATACTTTCCATAGGTATAATGTAATATACTTTATATATTTTAAGTAAATCTGCCACCTTTGCAGCAATCAAAACACAATAAATAATAAACTCTTTCTGGAAATATTTTAAGGACACTGTTGATAATAGAATATTTAAAATCGAAGGATAAGACACACTATTGTCTCAATGAATGGATGAGAGTTAAGAATGAGTCATTTTTTTCTCTCAGTGGAAAAATGCAAAAGCCCAGAAGATAACATAAAATTTACAGTTAAAAAATTGCCCGTGTGGAAAATGAAAGAGAATAATAAAAGAAGGAAAACTTTAATGCAACGATAATTCAAGTTTGTGTAGAGAAGAATGCATGTAAGTTTGTCAGAAATTTTCACTAAAAGCCAAACCTTTTAAAGTGCTTTTCATCTTGCTAAAGAAAGCATGTGATGACTGCATTGAAGAGAAATACAGTGAGTGGTCCACATTTATATAAAATAGTTAGCTATATTCAATGCCAGCTTATAACAGGCACACATTCACACATGTGCACAAACACACACATCCACACCCACACCACAGTGTTAACCTTAAGCGTTGGTAGTTCATTAATTCAACTCAATGAATTTATGCACATATTAGACACCCATTGTATACCAGAATCCTTCTATGTCCCAGACATAGATAGGACTAAGTAATTTTTCCTATTTGAAGTGACTCCCACTGGAGTCAGAAAAGACACATAAAACCAGCTACTATAAAATGTAACAATTTGTACAGTAGAATTAAGTACACACCACTATGATAACACAGGAGCGTGAACAATTAATTCAGCCTGGTTCTTGTCATCACCCTGAAGTATGTCACTTGTGAGTTTACACTTACAGACCACAGTATGACCATAACCTCAAATAATTTTCACTTGCATACCCAACTCATCTCAACATACATGTTCTATGAATTCACTGACAACCCTAGCCCTTGACTCCTATACTGTCTGCTTCCAATCCACCTTCACATTGGTCTCCAAAAATATCTTTTCATGAATCACTCTTCCTCTCTCATTTTTGATTCTGAAATATTTGCACAGGAACCACCTGGGAAAATCCCAACTCTGGCTTGGTACTACCAAACAAACAGACTAATGCATCAGAATCCATGGTTTTTAAACTTAACGTAGTCTTCCATATAGCACACTACACTCTATCTATTTCCATAGCTTCAACTTTTGTATACATGTTTATAACTCTCAAAGCTGTATTTCTGAATGGTATTGATTGACATTGTCCTTTGGTTACCTTCAAGACATATTTACTTCAGTCTTCCATAGACACCCCATAATAACATAGTTAAAACAGTCACTATCCTTTATTTGACTAACTTATCAATTGTCAGTAGGCAGGTTGGTAAAGACAGTGCTGCCAGCCCACTGCCAGAATGATTCTTGAACATTTACCCTTACACTTAACTTCACAGCGGAGTGCCTATAAAACAGCACATTTCAATATGTTACCTCCAGAGACTCAAGTTCTAAGCCTAACATTCCCAGACTGGGGGAAAAAAAGAATCCCACATAAATCAAGTGAAGCTTTGATTTACAATCCAGGGAACATTAATCTTTAAATTTTTCAAGATCCTCTCATTTAAGCCTCAAGAAAATCCAAATCTACATATCATAAAAGAAATATTCTCTAAGTTAACCTATTTTATCAATTAAATGATTTCCCACCAATTAGCAGGTGGAATGGGAACATATTCAGTCGACTAGATTATTACTTTGGCCTTTATATGGTAATTATTGATAATTAGTGGTAATAGTTAATTTTTTATTTGACATTCCTTAAAATAAAACTGAATTTATTCAAACCATGTGTACCAGTGTGAGTTTTGTGTATGTACAATAATCTACAGCATCGCAAGCATCTGTTCAAACTAGCAAACTGGTAGTAGTTTGAAAAGCATTTGGGAACCAAATATCAGTGAATTGTGATCTTTATCTGCATGTTTATTAATTTTACTTCAGTCTGTCAGAATGCTAGATCATGAAAACACATGATCTGTTAACAGTGATAAAAAACTTAATTGTATATATATTTTTTAAATTCTGTTTTTTATTAATTTCTCCAAAACTACATTGGAAATTACCCTGCCTAATTTGCTGCATTGCTTAGGCATAGTCACTTTATTAAGCTATCAAATATTCTGTGGCAGTAACAGAAGAAAGAGACACTTACTTAAGAAGATATTGTAAAAAAGCACATTGATGGTACCACATGAGCAAATTCAAGTCAATATTTACATGTTATTGAGTTGCCTGGAGTTGTAATAATGTGCAAGGGAAAATCGTTCTCTTAACTTTGCCTTTATAAAATATTTTGTCATTTTATATAAAAAATACCTATCATGTAAAATTAAACCTGTTTTGTCTTGGCCTAATTCACTGCTAATAGTATTTATGCATAGTTTATTATGAGCCTTACCACTTGAGAAGAAAAGAGGTGCTTTAGAATAATCTCATTACACGTGTAATTAGGTTCTTTAAGAAAAAGGCACACTTTGTCAACGTTTAATATGTGGCCAAGATAAATGTAGTTTAACCACAGCCAGGCCAGTGGTGAATGTGCTCACATCAGATCAAATGCTTTATGTAAGCCATGGGAAAACCTCACGATTCAGCCAAAGCCGAAGCCATGAGCAAGTTATAAAAGGTCTTTGCTCTCAAGAGAAATCAATTGTACCATAAATACAATTGCTTATCATGAATTTAGTTTATTCCAGAGAGAAGGCAAAATGGTTCCATTTTCCTTTTTACTGGCCAGCGAAAATTTTTCATTTCTTCTGTTTTAATTGCTTGTCAGCTATATATAATATTTCAATTAATCTGAAAATTGTTACGAAAACTCTCTCTATTACTTCCTCTACCCATTGAGCAAATGTGAAGTTTGAAAGCATCACAAAATTCTATACATCATTACTTTTGCAACCTTGGGTTTATATACAGGTTTAAGGAGCTCAACATTCAGTAGATTTTATAAAGTAGGTGACGATTTCAATCCTTTTTTTCAGTAAATAATCCATGTAGCTTCTATGATACTTTACTCAAGATGTAAAAGGAAAACAAACAAAAAACACAAAAGAACCTCTGAAAAATAAAAGTCCAAATGAAATATTTACTTATTTTAAAGAATTTCCAAAATATTATGACGTTAACCAAAATATAAACTTTTTAGAGACAGGAATTTTGTTATGTTGTGTTCACTACTGTATCATGAGGGCCTAGAACAGAGCCCAGTACCTCTCAGATAATACTAATTTTAAAAAGACTGAATAAGCCACCAAATCATATGAATAAACTAGTTCTGAAATCAAAGGGGTCTGCGAATTATTTCTCTCTCTCTTTGTTTTATTTATTTTATTATTTTATTTTATTTTTTTGTAAAATGCACTTAATGTTAAGAAATAACAGCCTGATAACATTCTTCAAAAAGGTAAAAATATGGGCAGAAAAAAAACAAAAACACTATAATATATATGATAGTTTAAAATTATGGTCAATATATAGAATCCTTGAGGATTTCTCAGAGATTAAGGACAATCTTTCAGACTTACTATAAAATAGGAAAAAAAATATTGAAATCATTTTTCAAGTTCTTGATCAACCCAAGTATTTAATACAATAAAGAAAACAGAAGTTTAAATGTGACTATGGAAAAACAATCATCAGAAAGTAGTGAGAAACTCTCACCTGTGTTTGCGTAGTTCACCGAAGCCCAAGAGTTGGAAATAGAAACTCAGAGGTCATTTACAGTACTCTCATCTAATATCTGCGGGAATGGCTCTTTCTTCCATCACAATACAAACAATTTGTAACACATTTTCATTTTTCTGAATTCCCAGTAACTCAAAAGCTCAAATCACTAATTTATTTTCCCACTTGTCTTTTATAAGAAAGAAATTACAAATAATAGGAGAGATAATTAATACATTTAAAGATGACTCTGGGGTCCTTCAAGACCCTGAAGTATCTTTTCAATCATTATGAAAAAATGTAATTATCTTCAGCATCAGTTTAGTGGTTTTATAACCAGGCATTAAAACTACCTTGTATGGATGCTTCGTACCATGTGATTTGCCATGGACTATGTATTAGATGAAAAGAGAAAGACACAAGAAAAGACCACAAAGAAGATAGTAAGTGGAAGCTGTGTGAACTGAGGAATACAAGAGAAACAAAGAGAAACAAAAATCAAATTTGAGGATGGCAGATATAACAGGAGACAAAAGAAGGGGTTAGAAAATTCCTGACCCTAGGGATACAGTATAAATGTATTGTTACTCTCATATCAGGTTCCCTTCTCATTCTGAGAGAATGTACTACAACTACTAACTTGCCTTATGTCTCCTAAACAGTACACCATTCACCAAGGTAACCTTACAAGGGTCTCTGTTCCTCACCGTCCAACTTACCTAATAAAAGTAAGTGGACCAACAGCTTGCTAAGACAAGATTCTCAGAGAACACATCTTGGTCTGATAATCACAGCATTCCTGACATGTGAAATGACAGCCTTTGCTTTAATTACTTCCAGTCATCAGATTGCTTCTATGACCCAAAAATTCTGTGAAAAGTTCTCATTAAGGTTTTGTTCTCTTTCAAATATTAAGAGGCTTAGGTCCTTTCCTACCTCTTTCCCCCACATTTTCTCGTACTTTGTACCTTTGCCTCCCCATCCAATTTCAACCTTTTCTCCTGTTCTTCATGTTAGCCTTTTTCTCTTTGCTTTCTCCTTGCCAACCCTCTGCCTTCCTTTCCCTCTCCTGCTTTCTCAATTTATAAATTGTTTGAGTACAGTGCCTAAGGATATAGTGGAATGAAGTATGCAGTTGTGTTAAATGTTAGTTGTAGAGAATGTCACAGTAATAATTCAGTGCATCTATAATAGCTAAAGCATTCCTAAACAGAAATCATTACTGCTCACTAAGAATAGGTAAAGCTACTAAAAGGAACACATCTGAGGAATAAACGGGTTTGTACAACAATTTATGAAGTTTCACATCCCAAACCCTCATTCTGAGAAAACAGGCATTTGGGTGGCATTTTTCTACCCTCAAAGGAAAGACTATTACTACTTCTCTATTTCACTATTGTTTGAATCACAGATATAAAATTTTTATTTCAAATGAGTTGAATAGGGAAGCATCAACAATGCTTCCCTAAATTTTCTTGACTTAAATAATGCTTATGAGCCAAAGTACTTCCTATAAGTCATTTCTAACCATAATGTATTAGAAACTGTATAGGCTTTGATTGCAGCTCCAACTCTGATTTAACATTCAGTGTTGCTACTTACTAACTTGTGGCCTTGGCTTTATCTCCTTGACTACAATTTCCTCATATATAAAACTGAAACATTAAAAACTGACATTGCAGGATTATGGGTAGAATAAATTGAGGTACTTTAAAAATGTCTCTCAAATCATTTAACCTATTTATATATTATAGAACCTATTATGTAGTATATATTTATATATTAATACACACTAATATAATAATCATGTTTATAAAAACAAACACACAACCAATTTGTCACTGATAACTTCATATTAATATATACTTATTTTTTCTTCTTTTTGCCTGAAACTTGGTTTATTTGTATTCTCATTTGCATTTCTAAATTTTTCAATTTGAAAATATTGGAGATTCCCCAAAATATTAAAAGGATTTTAATTATCAAAACAGTACAAAATGCATACTGATTTACAATTTGTCCATTAGGGATCTCTTCAAGTCTCTTCTTCCTCAAAACTCACCAATTCCATTGAGTCAGTAGGAAGAATTTTCCTTGACATCACAGATGTTTCCTTATTTACCTTTCAAAGCCTGGTCCAATTGGACATTGAATGTCATTCTATGTGAATATGTGTGTTATATTTTGCAGGATGATTATCCTGGGTCCAGTAAGGCCTAGATACAAAAATATTAGGTAGCAAGATTTCTTCATTTGTTAAGGTTTTTCATCACTCATTCATGCCACCGATGACTATTTATGGTAACAACAAACTGGGAAATACAGAGAAGAAGAAATTGTTTCTACTTTAAAAGAACTCACAATTAAATTATCTGAGCCTGAAAATTTGCTTAAGGACCAGTGTGTACAAGGAAACATATTGAGTGTTGTAGAAGCTACAAAAATTAAGACAATAAAATGCTTCCTTCTTAAAGATTTGCGTGATTGACAAGTAAACTATAGATAAGTAATCATTACATGCAAGACTGTGTGTTCCAATATTACTTATAATGATTTCTAATAATATAGAGGACTTAGAGCAAGTCAAAGATGCCTCTAGGTGTTATGCATATATCTCAATTTGTGATTTTAAAAATCCCCTGTGTTAGGGACAATAATAATCTTATTGTACAGATGAGGAAACTAAAGCGCAGAGGTTAGATAATTTGTTCAAGGTCATATGACTACTAAGTTTAGCAGCCTGGGTTAGAGTGCATTTAATTAGACTCCACACTCCACCTTAACTGCTATGCTTTATTGCCTCTTACAACTGACACATATAAAAAGAGAAATCTAATATGCTTGACATATCTAATTAAACCTGAATTGGTTTGTAGGTCCTGATAGTTTTTTTTAAGATGGCATATGGGTTGTGCTTTGAATACCCAAGATTCAATCAGCTGAGACGGAGGGTAGAATTGGTATGGTGAGGGACAAGTTCTACCATGAGGAAACAGTATGAAGAGTGGTGTCACACAGTGAGACACTGATGGGGATCCCAGCCCACGGGATCCATGTATTGTGGCTGAGATGAGACATATTCACATGGACTACCGAGTCATGTGGAGGAAGAGGGATGGTGAGGCCACTCTCTCAAGAGGAGAATCACCTGACCCTTGCCTGGATAGGCTTTTATTGCTTTTCTGGGCACATTACATTGAGGATGATCCTCATTTACTGTGCACAGGCTGGCTTTAGGCAGTTACAGGAAACAAAGGAGAGGATGTTGCTAATTACATAAAAGAGGAAGGATATTTGCAAATGTAAAGGGAAAAGTGGTTAAGCTGGTTACACTCAAAGGTTTAGCATAGATTTTAGCAAGTTACTTTAAAGATATGTGGTAAACATTTGCTGCCTCAATCCAGGGTGAGGGAGTTTTAGTAAAAGCAAGCCTCATAGTGGCGTAGGTACAATGCAGGCCTGATTCCCCACAGGAGAACCTACCTGTGGGCGTGGGTCTTGTGTGCTGGACCTAGCTCCCCACTGGCCTTCCTGAGTGGGAGCTGGGTCCACGCCATGCAGAACGGTCTCCTATAAGACACTGCAGGGGGTGGTTTATAAACCCTGAAAAATTCTGTTCGGATGAAGAGAAGGCCATATATAGGCAAGAGGTAGAAATTAAAGCTGGAAGATAAGAGTGAAGAAATTCTTCAGCCATGAGAACACTTTAAATCTTTTAGAAGAATAAAGCTCTGGAAGCACAGACCACCTGACGAGGTGTGACAGTCTCATCTTTGTGAAGCATTCGCAGAGGTCACCATAGCTGTTGACTCTCCAGGTCCTGAAACAATCCTGCTGAGTTCCAGGCAGCCTGGGAATGTTCTGCTTAAATGGCTGTGTGAAACCATTGTTAACATATGGGGCTCCGAAGTAACACTGTGTGTTGTGAAATACACCAGTTACAGCTGTCTGCAAGAGCAAACAGAGGAGCACTAACTACTGCACATATCATGGCTTCTTTCTAGTCTTGACATTGTCCAGAGCCATCCAGAAGCTACTGAACACAATGGCTGACTTGAGGACCTTCATCCCTAGAAGGTGAAGCAGACAAAGAACATCGTTTTTTAATTTGTGATAAAGAACGGGAAAGGTAAGTTTTGAGTCTGCATTCACACAAGCCAGGCTCATCATTAGATGGCTCCTCTTCTGAGAGAACGGCCATCAAATGGTTGTATTAAACCTAATACACATTTCTTAGTCAAAAAGTAAAATGACACTTTTAAAGAAAAAAATGAAAACCTATTTCAACAGTTTGGTAGAATTATGTCCTCGGACTTCAGAAGAACACCTGAAGCCAGGACAGAAGTGCTTGCTGTGTGCTCCTCTGTTCTTTTCTTCCCTGTGTTCTGGGTTATTACTTGCTAAATCAATTGCAGCTGCTTACCTCGGTCCAGTGCATTTAAGCCCTTTCTTGGAGCCTCTACAGCATCCTTTGAGAATTTAACCATAACTCCTTACCTATTCCCTAAGCTGTCTTGACTTCTCTACCAGAAAATTGTTATTATATTTATAACAGCATTTGGAGAATATTTCACTAAGGTGCTAACACCATTCTGTTTAATACGGCCAATGAATTATGCCTTCAGTGCTTTTTCTCTCTCTGCGTGAAGTGCTAGATAAATGCACTATATAATGTTTGTAAATACAACCATGCTTCTTCTTTAAAAGTCATTAAGTGGGTTTTAATAATATTGAGATGATCAACGTGTTAATTGGTTATAAATAATGTTTATCAAATATTGAGGAAGAGAAAATGAAGTACTGTATAGAAAATAATCCAATCTGAGAAAGTGGTTTTACTAGAAGGGATATGTTTAAATAGGGATAGAATTTCTACATTAAGGGCTTTTTAAAACACAGTCGGGGAAAACAGGTAAGAATTAGGTTAAGAAAAAGTTAATAAAACATTAGCTTTGCAAATTTAATTGAAAAAAGTGAGAGAATTTGAAGTTTATGTTACAAGGATAAATCCAAATTACATTCTTCAGTTATGTTGATAGACCACATGGATTTTACCTTTATGAATATTATGTTAACAATGTCCTGCATTGCAAAACTGATGACCTAAAAAATTATTTGTCCTAATTCTGAATCGGAGGGCTCGTCTGGTCTTAGAAAGGTAAGTTAGACAATACAGGTCAAACTTCATACTTTCCCTAACTAACTCCTACTTTTTCATGTCTTTAAATGGGGAATCCAGATACAGACGTGGGTAGAGGCAAAGGTTATCTATCTATCAATCTCTGTGCTTGTGTGTAGTTCTCTACCTGTTTTGCACTGTTTGGCGTAGGTATATCTAACTGTCATAAGAAATTTGAATTTCAAGCAATAGTAAAATTAGTGGGTAAAATAAGGTATGTTTGATTTTTCCCTTGAATCATACCCTACAAGTACAACAAGGGACAAGGTCTGTTGAAGGATCACGGGGGAGCAGCTGTTGTTTGTGCTAAAACTCTGTGGGGAAAGCAAAGCAAACGTTCAAGAGCATGGGGATAAAAAGAGGTCCAGGGTCACCTTTTATTATCTAAAACTGATATAGGATTTCTGTTGCTTAAAAAAATGCTTATGTTCCTAAGAGAGCAGCAAAATCTTTCCGTCTCTGCATGCTTCCTGGCAAACCCCAACTCCAGTTTATTAGGAAAACTTGACTTAATCCCTATTGAACAGTCATTTCCAACCTTGTGTCAGTTTTATTTCTTAGAGTCTAATGGAGGCAATGCATACAAGACTTTCTGACTATCATTTGTCCATAGCGCTCACATTTTATTTTCACATATTTCTGCAAGGCAATTAAGCTGACATCCAACACTGAAGTTATACACAACTTAGAATGGGACATTTTTTTCAGCCTGTGCTATTGTTACTGAAGAATTTAGAATTAGAGGGGACATGGAGAACAGAATTTGCAAGGGGAAAATACAATTTATATGAGGAAAGTCACGAATTTAAAAAATGTGAATTTGGCAGCAGAATAACATAAAAACCAAACTACATTTTAAGACTTGAAGATTCATGGAATTTTAGTGAAATAAATTTTCTGAGTGATACAGAGAGAGAAAAGAATGAGCAAAATTGAATAAATTAAGTTTAAATATGACAGAAATCTTATATTGGGTTATGTAAGTGATTATTGAGTTTCCTTGTCAGACAAATATATTATAAGAAAATATATACTTAAAATATGCACAATGTTTAGGTCACATAACTTGTAATTATTTTACATGAAAATCATTATTTAAGATATACTTATTTTCAACATCATTATACATTTAAAATATAATGTGGTTTTATGATGCAAATTATACCTGCTGGCATATTTATTCTTTGAGCCATGGACGATCTAAGTCTAATGGCCACAAGTATTTATTTGGGTTATTGTTGGTGTTTACCTGTTATGTTTTACTAAAAACACTACTAAGGAACACCAGGCTTCTCTAATCTATTATGATTTGTGCTGCATGATATTGAACAGCTTCCAAAAGGTGAATAAAAACTTTAAGAAAGTGTCACCTTTGGTAGAGAGCTACATACTCACACAATCATGTTAGGTTGGATACAATGCTGAAAACATGATGCCATTATGTAGTTTTTGCACCATAGAATGAGGTGTAGTATGATTTGTTATTTCCTCCCTTGTTGAAGGAAATGAGCAAGTTCACTTTGTCTCCTACTTTTCAGTCAATAGACTATAGGAAATAAACTGTTAAAAGCACTTTGAGCTATATAACTCTCCGCCTCGTGAAAGCCAATTAAAAAGGCAGCAAACAGAGAAAATACATGTATATTTGAAGGGCATAGCTGAAAAGAACTTTAATTTTCCAAAAATCAAGACAGCAACCTTAGTTAAAGAAGGGCTGTGTGAAAGTTATTTAAACATTTTGAGCCTCAGGGTTTTTTTTTCATTTTAAAAGTGGGGTTAATAATATTTACTTGTAAGATTTACAAAGGGCAATCCATGTTAAAAGGTTACTCCAGTGTCTGACACATAGTATATATCAATAACTACTATATTTTAGTTAGTATAAAGAGAAATAGTGTGTTTTCCCCTAAAGAGTGAATGTGTGTAATATATGTTACTGTAAGGTGTAAGCTAATTATTAATGAGAAAGTGGAACAAAGGGAATTAGACATTGAGCTTAATGAGCTGGACAGCCTTGTGAGACTGTTTGCCTCACAAGGAAGATGTAGCTTCACACCCAAAGAATCATAGTGTTGCTTGCCAAGGGGATTAACACTCCTCCCTTCCCCACTCCAGTGCTGCATTGCTGTGGGGCTCAGGGGAAGGTACTGGACCACAGAGGCCTAACTAGGGGTGGAAACGTATGAAAAGCCCATGAAAACTTGGGAAGTTGATTGGGTATTTTGAAAAAAAGCACATAGTCCACCCCAAACTCAAGCTAATATAATCCCAGGGGAACAAAGAAGTTCTCTCTTTCTCACTCTCTACCCCATCTGGGAACACACTCACTCCACACATTCACACACGTTCTCTCTCACCCAGGAGCGTGTGGCCATTTGCATCTAGCAACTACCCGGGCTCACAGCAGACTGCATGGGCTCTACGAGACTAAGCTTTAATATGAAACAGAAACTACCGATATTGACTTTTGTTTTGGCCTTCCTGAGGACTTGGCTGGACTATCTCCACGGTGGGGCAGAGGGAGATGAGTCACTGGCAACCCAGGGTGTAACTTCTATTTTCACCTTAGATAGAGAGAACCATCTTGCCACACTATAATCCTTCGTGCATAGGTCCTTGGAATGCTTTCCTCCTGATTCCCTGGAAGATCCTAATTTCTACCAGGTACACACACACACACACACACATCTTATAATTATCTTATATATAATATATTTAAGATATAAGTACACAAGTACAGGATATAAGATATAAGTACATAATGTATAATATGTACTATATATATATATGTGCACACACTTTATTGTATTTAAGAGTGCACAGCTCACTGTGTGTTTAGCTTTATTGGTTTTGTTTATGTAGGCCAATGGGAGAGCACAAATTCCCAAGAGGTCTGTCAGAGTCTGTTAAAATTTAGTTTCACCATAACCAAAGGGTTCTCTCTACTTAGATAGCCTGCTAAACAAACAATGCCACAGGGATGACTAAGCCAACTTCAAAGTCCACAAAAGACGAATTTTCATAGTTTTTACAGAAGTTAATATTTTAAAAATTGCTACTCACACAATACATCATTTGTTCCTTGCAAGAGTCAGTGGATATTGGTCAAGGACAAACAAAACTGGCGGAGTGAAGACTGGAGTGAAGCAAAGCTTCACCAGCTGCCAAAATACCCTCTCCAGTCACTAGCCATTTTCCTAGCCCGGGTGAAGCCCCATTGTCGAATTAACCTTTGAGAGTCTGGTGATAAAGAACTATTGATTTTTTAACTGTTAAAAATCCCTTTTCGAGCGAAAAAGATATATGAAGTTTAGAAATTTAGATGGCTGCTAATGAAGGCTGTCAATGTTGTTAAGTGAATGAAATTCCTAAAGAAATTTTGGTTGTATTTGTAATTTTTTAAAAGATTTTATTTATTTATTTTTAGAGAGAAGGCCAGGGAGGGAGAAAGAGAGGGAGAGAAACATCAGTGTGTGGTTGCCTCTTGCACACCCCCTACTGGGGACCTGGACTGCAACCCAGACATGTATCCTGACTGGGAATCCAACCAGTGACCCTTTGGTTCACAGGCCATGCTCAATCCACTGAGCTCAATCCACTGTACTTGTTTGCTTGATTTTTGTATGAGTCATTTGGTTATCTAAAGGATAAAGAAATTAGATATTAGCTCAGAAAAAGAATCCTGAATTTTTAAAAATTAGTAGGTGCATTTACCTTGGAAATATTTAAAACATTTATATCAAGACAGTTCTTTTGTTTCCTACTTTGAATCTTAAGAAATTTATTTTGCCTCTGACCTTCCACCAGGCCCCCAACATGCTTTCTTTACGAACTTATAATTTTAGGATCTGCTAATAGGCAGCATAAAATGTGGTAGAAAAATTTTCTAGTTTAATTTGTTGAGCTAAATCAATCTAGATTTTCAGAATTATTTCTTTCATATTTTCTATTAAATATACTCTATTTTTTAGAGCAGCTTTAGATTCATAGTAAGTACAGAGCAGAAAGTACAGAGTTCCCATATATACACCCAAATATAAACACCCTCCAAATAACATCTCCCATCAGAATGGTACATTTGTTACAATCTTAACACCTACCCTGATAATTCATCATCCAAACTGTTCATAGTATTCTTTTATAATCATCTTGATGTCCATATGATCTGTAGTTATTGTCCCCTCTTCCACTTCTGATAATAATTTGGTTCATCTCTCTTTGTATCTTAGCTAGATACATATTGATAGAGATATTTTCAAGGGACCAGCTTTCGGTTTTGTTGATTTTAGTTCTATTATGTTCTAATATATGTGTTCCAATGATATTTATTGCCATTAATGTCAGCTGCTGTTATTATTGTTATTATTAGTTTTCAATTTCCCTAAAGTACAAGCTTAGATTACTGATTCTAGATTTTTTGTCTTTTCTAACATATGCATCCAGTGCTGTGTATTTCCTCAGAAGAAATGCTTTCACTACATCACACAAGTTTCGACAAGTTGGATTTTCAGTTTTATTTAGTTCAAAACATTTTTAAATTTCTTGAAGTTTCTTCTTTGACCCATGTGTTATTCAGAAATATGCTGTATTATTTCTAAGTATTTGGAGATCTTTTACTGTTTCTTAATAGTGTCTTTTAGAATTTTTTCCTCCTGAAATTCATGAAGATAATGAATTATTATTAAGCATATTTTATTTCTATATATATTTGATATTGTTCAAAATGTATGCCTTTTTCCCCTTTTCTGATAAAGATAGAGATAGCATTTGATTACATCATCTTAGAGAGTTTACAAGGTATATATTTATCACTACATATTCTTAATTTCCCCCTTGGTGATTGTAGAAGTGGCCTATTCGGAAAATATTATTAATTCTATAACGTGACTCGAAGAACAATATTGTGAGGGTAGAGCAGTTATAGGTGAAAACAGAAGATTTAAACCCTGATGATGAAACTTATTTTAATTTTGCTCCCTGTCTGTTAAATAGAACAAATAAATACATATACACAGTGATGAACACATACCTTCAATGCTCTATAAGCCAAATCAATGGTTAAACAGTGAGAAAAACAATCTGAGTGCTTTCGTTCCCGTTATTGGCCCTGGAGCAGTGCTGTGACAAAGACAAGCGTTTTTGTTTTGCATTGATTTTCTTATATTTCCTAGATTAGCACGATATACTAGAAATAAAGTGAATCATGCGTGTAAATGTAAATTTTATAATTACTTCATATACAAGTAAAAAGAAACAAAATTGTCTTAATGTGAGAGCTAAAGGATACTTTTCCTCTCACCTCAGATCTTTTAGCTGGGCGAATAAAATAATCATATTACAGAGACAGATTAACAGGAGAAATTGCACAAAGTTTACTACAAACATACATGTCAGGGGGTGTCGTAGGATATGAGACCCCCCCCCCACAAGACATTGGTCAGTTGAGGTTTATATGCCATTATAGAAAAGGGAGAAAAGGGCTAGGAGTTTGAGATTTCAAAGGAAGTAGGTCATTACAAGTAGTTGAGGAAGAGTGTAAAACACACATGGCAGGCAAAGTGTTGCTAGGCAACCTAGAAACAATGGAACATAGAGGGAAACTAATTAACAAGCTCCTGCTTAGAGCCTCTCTGTCTGCCATCTAAGGTGAGTGTGCTAGGGTGCCCTTCATGGAGCAGGTCTTTCCATCTTAGGCAGGAAAAGGTGCAGGTCCGATGTCTTTTCAGAGGCTTTTGTTTCTTAATAACCAGCTTAAAACTAGTATTCCCAAAAGGCAGTTTTAAGGTGGTGAAACTTTGGTTCCTTGGATAAACATGTTATGTAACCCAATATATTTAAAATGTTATCATTCAAATATGAATCAATGTAAAAATATTAATGAGACATTTACTTTTTTTCACTGTCTTTGAAATCCAGTGCAAATTCTATACTTAAAGCACACCTCAATTTAGATGCTAAATTATCACAAATACTTTGCCTCTTTTTATTTTTAATTTTTTAAAAATATTTTTATTGTTCAATGACCATTATCCCCATTTCCCCCTATTATTCTAGATTTCATAAAAATTTCAGCTGAATATATAAAACTGAACACCGAAGTTATTCCAAATGCGTCGTTTTACAATAAAGTAATGATCATCAAAATAATTTTCCTGGCCCTGGTCAGTGTGGCTCAGTGTGGCTGGGCATCATCCTGCCAACTGAATGGCTGTGGGTTTGATTCCTGGTCAGGGCACATGCCCGGGATGTAGGCTTTGCCCCTGGTCTGGATCAATATTTCTCCCTCACGCTGATGTTGCTTTCCCTCTCTCCATCTCTTCCCCTCTCTCTAGAATCAATAAAAGAAAAATTTAAAAAACAGTAATATTTTTTCTTTAGTATTTGCCATTCTATGACAAAGGTGTTTTTTTTTTTTTTTAATGATTTGGCTTTGAAACAAAAGCATTACTTTCAAAATGACCTTTGTTCAATTTCAAAAATATCTATTTCATGAGTTCCATTTATAGGTCTCATTGACAGTTGGAAGTTTTTTAAGACAAACAATGACTCATCTAAAGCTAAGAAAAGAAATGACAATTTGATTTTTGAAGCAATTTGAAATCAAACATAGGTCTAGCTGCCTGTTGCTCTGAGAGACAATACCGGAGTGAAAGGTAGTTGGTGTAAAGGAAAGTGGTTTACTCAGATGCTGGCCACCTGGAAAATGGGGGACTTATGTCTCAAACCCATCTTCCTCATTTCAATGCAAGAAGAGGCTTTTATAAGGAAAGTGGAGCAAAGACATCAGCGGAGGTAAATTGATTCCCAGGAGATAGGGGTGCCCAGGAAAGGGACAGACTGAGGGAGTGTGAACCTGACACTTCTCAAGTTTTCTACTCTCAGTTTGGGGCTGTCTTCTAACAAGAATTCGCAGGTACACTGAAGACACCTGTGGATCCTCACAACTGTCGCCAAGCAGCCCTTTCTTCCCCCAAACAGACTTTTCTAAGCTGTAAAAAAAAAGGGGTGGGGCTAGATAAAAATGAAAACACAGGGCTTTATTTAAATAAAACAAAGGGTTGGCCATAGTCGTGTGAAAAAAGCAGAATACACTCCATTTATCACTTAATTGAAATGTTAAGTTTTGATTACAATCCATCTTTAACAAAAAAACAAAAAAAAGTCTTGTGTTCTGCTGCCAATTGCTTGGTGACTTAACTGAATTTTTAAAAGTCTTTTAATATTTTGATAATTTTCTTTAAAATTAGCCATGACTGAAATACTAATTTTTTCTGCCATTGCTCTTAAAACAATTTTCATTTTATCTGTTACGTATTTTATAGCTGACTAAAAGTTCAAGCTAAGATCTTATTAAAATCATTAACTTTTTTTGATATTTAATTTTGAATTTAGGTTATCAATTTCATTGAACTTTAGATTTCTCAGAAGAAATGTCATAAAAATTTACCTTTGTGCTAAAAATGTATATGACTATTGAACACAGCATTTTTAAATATTTTACCATTAAGGCGCTTTTTCAGTTTTGTTCGGCCACAGAAAATTGTAGCTGCCACTAACAGCAAACCTTCCTCCAACCCCTTTTGTTGTTCATTGTGTTACGGCAGTGCCAGTGCACTCTCCGGTCTATTGGCATCGGCACCGTGCCTTTGCACTTAATGGTAAAGTTCGTTTGTACTTTTTTTTCATTTTGGAAAATGATTTATTTATGATTAAAATGTCTGATCTTTCCATTTAATCATCAATTACTATTTATATAGGCATCACTGTAACTCATGATGTCTCATAAAATATTTAAAGAACTAGTTACAATGATACAACTCCACCACAAAACCCAATTGAACTGAATTGATTGTTAACACCAACTAGATCAGTGATATGAATATTTGTAATACTAGAAACAGTGCGTGCATTGAGTATACAAGATATCATTGTATTGTACTACAATACAACAATGGTATCTTGCCCAGTGCAACAGAGTGAAATGTAATCCTACTAAAATAGCAATATTTGATGTCATGCAAACATATTACTCAGTCTCAATTTTTAACTTACATTAAAAATAATTAGTATTTTTAATTTAAGTTAATATTTCATTTTCTTAGTTGCACTACCCATTTGTAAGTTGCTCAGTAGATGCATGTGGCTGGTGGCTACTGTACTGGTCAGGTCAGTTCTAGATGGTCCTGCTATATTCTATAAAATTAGTCACCTTAAAACCAAGGTCATTGTGATTTTATTAAACTTAGCTTTGAACCCTAGCTCTAGAAATCATATCTCTCCCAACACCCCTCATAGACCTAGACTGTGCACTGCTCAACAGCAACCCCCGGGGCAGCAGGAGACAATAGACCAGCCCTGACTAATGGTGACAAGTTCTGGACCTCAGAAGGTAACATCTTGACCTAAGATAAGTTTTAGCTCTTGAGCCCTAAGGTGGACCAACCCCGTGGCTACCACCCATGGGATCAGACAGAGAGACACCAGAAAAGACCCCAGAGCTGTTTTCAAGACCTACCAATAAGATTTACTACCCTTCCCTCACCTTGGACCAATCAGCTCGCAGCAGGATCCCAAACGCCCTGACAGTGTTTCGTGATTTTGTCTTGTGTAATCTGTAACCTACACGCCATTGGAGGGTTGTTTCTGAGCTAGAGCTTGCCTGCATTTCAGATTGGCCCATTCTACAAAAGACCGTACTAAATCTTCTTTCTCTACTGCAGACTTCTCATGAATTTCAGCCAGGGCACACAGGCAGAAGGACTCAAATGATGGGACCCAATATCAATGTCAGTGTAATACAAAAGTTGCTAAAATGTCAAAAATGCCTAAGTGTATTTGTGGAATACACTGGTTCAATTCAATTGTTGTTGCTACTGTCAAATCAAAGGGAACTATAAAATACACCGTTTGCTCAAAGTCTGTAAGCAAATGGAATATTTTAAATTGCTTTCCTTTTCTACTCCTTGTTTCTTGTGCCTGTGTTTGTCATGCTATACTACTTTTGCATTGTTAGTTTCTTTCATACATTCTACAATCTTTATTCTTCACTTCTTTTTGCTGCTTCTTTATTCTGTAGTTGTAATTTAATTCTTTTTTTAAATTATTTTACTGCTTGTCATCTTTCCTTTTTTCCCCTTTCTTTGTTTGGAAACTGCAAACACTTAAAGATTAGACTTACATCTATTTAAGTGGAGCATCTTGCATAAAATATCTCCCCCAGAGTGATCAAAAAATATTATGACATGCATCCACAGGAAGCTCTCAACTTCCATCAACAGACTTCTCTTCTCCTCTCCTTTGTTGTTTCAATGTGAATTGTGCATAAGGACATCACAGAAGGCTATATGGTCAAAAGTGAAATGTATTTCTCTCCAGATGAAACACTGTAATGTGTGTGCTGATTATAACTAGCATTCTAGATAAGGGTACTTTAGAATGCCACAAAATATGTTTTTTAATGCTTTCTCAAAATCTTTCATCAGATTTGTGGGGTGGAAATGTTATAAACTGTTAAGGTTTCTGCCTTCTTTTCTGTAAATGTAATGCAGATGATTCTATGTTTGTGAAAATATATCAAAGTAAACCATGTTCTAATTGCAAGTTAATGTAGACATTTTGCTGCATTCAATTTAAGCCATATCAAAATATCTTTGAAAGTGACAAAAGTCACATCAAAACTACTAATTCTTTACTGATTTTTTTCTTCATCCATTATGTTAAATAAGATAGGAGGAAAGATCCTCAGTCATCACTGTTAAAAATAATAAAACATTGGGAATGAATGCACAGTATTGATTGCATTACCATATGATAGTCCAATCAGGTAAGTTTCTTACTTACTATTTACAAGTATTTCAGTTCTCTTTAAGAGGTGTGTGATATCCTACAACCTGGTGATTGAGTTTTTTGTTATTTTGAACTCATTATCATGAGAGTTCACCTATTACATCTCATCTGCTTCACACCTTGTGTAGGATGCAGACGTGTTTGTTTCAGAAATACTAACCAGTGCCTTGGCCTGGTAGTTCTGTGGGTTAAAGTGTCATCCACATGCACCAAGCTTGTGGGCTCGTTCCCATTTCAAGGCACGTGAAAGAATGAACCAAGGAATGCACAAATAGCACATGTAAGTGGAATGACAAATTGATATTTCCCTCTCTGTCTCTCTCCCTGTCTCCCTCCTTCTGGTCAAATCTAGCCTTTGTATGCCCCAACCCCAGCTAAGAACAAAATTAAAATATTTAAGTTTGTTTAAAAAGTGATATGAGGCAGAGATCATATATGACCTGTGAAACATAAATTATTTTACTATCTGGCCCCCTATAGAAAAAAGTCTGCCCATCTCCGATTTATGGGAAAAATCCTTCTAAACTGTTAATATTATTTTTAGGTATAGTGTATCATGCCTAGGACTCTTAGCAAATGCACTATCTGGTCATTGATTTGGTGGATGAAAAGGAGGTGTGTACATATTCAGTGGCTGAAGGTAACCTCACAGGATGATCTGATCTAAATAACTCCTAACTGGGTAGTCCATGAGGGGTCGTCATGCTACAGGCCTCTGACTTCTTTCATTTCAGCAAGCCCTGTCTGTTGTTCTTATACAGCTGGGTTAGCACACCTTTGAAATGCCAGAGTAATCCTCTTTTTTGGACCACTTGGATATGTTACCATCTTCAAGGGAGCATATCATCTTGCTAACTACCCTGCGCCTCGCTCCCTCCCACCTTCATGTATCTTTCTTATATTCTTTCCCTAAAAAGAAACTGCAAAACTGAGACCTTGCTTCCCAGCACAATGTCAGTTTGTCTCAGATAGACTCTTCCAAGTTCAGACATTCTTAGCAAGGGTGGAGGAGAGGTTAGGGGGGAGGGCAAAGGGTAAAAAAGGCTCACGGACGTGGACAACAGAGTGGAGATTGGAGGGAGGAGGGGCTATAAGAGGACTAAATAGTCATTAATAAAATACAATAAAATTTGAAAAAAGTTCAGACATTCTTACATTGACAATTTCTAACAATTTTTAATTAAAAAAAACTTTTATATTTTCTCTTTGTATTTTCTAAAACTCACTAACTTGCCTTGTATTCACATGGCCTGTATGGTCATGTTTTGTTAGTCAATTTTCAAAAAGCTTATGCTTCTTACTCCATTGAAACTGATTTCTGTCAATATTTCAAGTAGCTTTTATTTATTAAATGTAGTAAAGTAATATGTACTTGCTCAAACAGCATTGCTATTTGTATATAATTCCTCAGAATATAATTGCAGATATATCTGTTAAAGAATTTCTGTTTGGCCACTTTCTCTTAGTGTTTAAAGTGTTACTTTCATTTTTTAAACTATCTCTTTAATAGTACCAGTAATCAAGGAGGTTACCTCTTGCTTTTAACTCCTTATCAAAGTGTACATAAGCTCTGATACTTTATTTTCATTTAAAAAAATATTCTATTTATTTCTTTTTAGGGAGAGGAAGGGAAAGAGAGAAGGAAAGAGGGAGAGAAACATCAATGTGTGGTTGCCTATCACGCGCCCCCTGTTGGGGACTTGGCCTGTAACCCAGGCATGTGCCCCATACTGGGATTGAACCGATGACCCTTTGGATCACAGGCTGGCACTAAATCCACTGAGCCACACCAATCAGGGCCCAGCTCTGATACTTTAAAAGAAACCAATTTGTTCTTGAAGTGTTAATTCATCCTCCAAAGGTACATGGTCCACTATTTATCTGACTTGTATTACCATCAGATCTTTGAGAAAGTCACATTGTAAGAAATACAGACTTGACCTCAAAACCTCTCTTTGGTCCTGCATGTAATAGTATTTTTAAACCAGAATGACATTTCATGTTTAATATATCTCAATTTCATAGATGACTAAAAATTTACAATAATTAAATCTTTATCTTTCATCAGATAAAAGTCTGTATATATACTAAGCTTTATTTTAATAATAAATAAAATGCAACCATATTATTTCTTTCACATAGCAGAGAGTGTGCTGATCAACACTTCTCAAAATCTGCACTCTCTTTCAATCTTGTTTCCACTACATTTGTACCTCATAAAGTTTCCAAATTGTTATATGTTTCTTTTCCTTTTTTTAAGGTAGGTTATTTGAGGATTAAACAACTTGAGTAACACAGTGCTAATTACCCAAAATGATCATGCCTGGATGGGAGCTACTTAGAAAAAAGCATATCATTTCTATAATCCTTCATATGCAAGCAGAAAACACTGTTAAAGTTTAAATTTCAAGAGTTCAAGTTTTGCAGGTCTGTGGGGGTGCTAATGATGAATTTTGCATGAGATTATCATTTTTTCCCCATTAAAAAGTAAGACATACTGAAATCTGTGAGAGCAAGTCAGGACTTCAGCCACTGAAGTTTTTCTGAAAACCTTCAGCTCTGTAGAGGTAATTCCAGGAGAGCTTGTCAGTAATGTCAATCTTTCTTCTTCTCTATTCAAATTGACATTTCCCCAGTCCCAGAGAGAAACATAAAAATTCCATTTCGATGTTCATTTCTTCAAGTGTTCACAATGAATTCCCTCAAGATCTCTGATTCTTCATTCATTATTTTTAAAGTTACCACTGAATAGATGTTAGCTCTATGTCAGAATCTTTCCCATACAATAACCTTATACGAGATAATTATTGATATTTTTATCTTAGAAAACTAAGTCTTGAAATGGTAGTCTAAAATCATACAACTCTACAGAATTGGTCTTTTATTCCAAGTGCTTCCAACTTAAGCAACCATGCTATTGTTCACTACTTTATATCAAAATTCATCCATGGGCACAATACTTGGAAAAAAACAACCACAGATTTTATATTCCTGGGTCAGTTGGGGACTTCTGAGAAGCAAAGGTCAAACTGGATTAGCTATGGAAAAGAAAGGTGGGGTGAAATAAGTGTGAAGAGAGAGGGGCAGAAAGTGAGGTACGCCTTCTGGTATGATGCAAGTCTGACGTCTCTGAAGGAAAGAGTGAAAGAAGGCAGATGGGGTAATAAGTCTCAGATGATAGCCTGGTTCCAAGAAAGGCTCATGGAGGCAGGTGGAAGAGTGTTTACTCGAGCCAAAGTTGCCTCACCTTGCAAGAATGGGCTCGCCAATCTTAAATTCCTGGCTGGGAGTGGCTTGAAGGAACGAGTCTTCAGCTTGAAAATGATGGGATGTCAATTAAACAGATGGCAGCAGTGTATCTAAGGGATGCATTCTGATGGCCTCCCAAATCCTCAAAGAATGAAAGATCATATTGCTCAAATAAAAATCAGGAAGATGTGGCATCTATGAGCATGCATGTGAATTATGTGTTATTCATTTCCTTCAGTGGTGCCTGTAGATGTGTGGATGGCAGAGTAGGGAGGCAGAGACTGGAGATTAGGAGGGGAATGCTGCTGATGAAGGTACCTCAGAACAGAGGCTACAGACACAAATGCCTATTGGTCAGCTCTGTAGGTGCTAGTTCTGGACAAAGGAGTTAAAAATTAGAATTCAAGGAGGTAGATGCAAATGAAAGGGAGCTTTTCATTTAGGAAGTTACAATAAGTTCAAAGTGTTTTCTTAAACTACAAGATAGACCTGAGACAGAAACAAGTTTCAAAAACAGTATGAAGCAAGATAAATCTCAGATTTACGTGCAATGGGTCCACTGGACAAGTGGGGAAATACTGGTGAGCCTGAGATGATTGAGCATAAAAAAAAAAATCAGGTTTTTCAGACCAATTGCATGTGATGGGGGCAAGAACATAATGAAAAGGGAGACTCAAAGTATTTAAATTCAGAGTCGCTTTGGGAAAATATGGTATGACTAGTGTATATAACACCTTTAATGTTCATAACTCAAACTACCCCTTGATGATAAGTGTTGAAAATTTGAGTTTCATTTCAACATGTGTAATAAGATCTAAATATGATCTCATGATGTATGTGTGTATATATATACATTCATATATGTGTGTACATATATGAATGTATACACACACATATACATTCATATGTATACACACACATATGTAATTTTTGGTCAGACAGTAGCTCCTCTCCTCCTCTCATGAACTTCTCCTGCATCTCCACTCGGTGTCTTCCCGAAGTCACTCATCTCTGCAAGACCTCTTATCCCCTGATCTCACCCTTTACCCGGTGTTCTTTGACAGGGATTTACTATAACCAAGGTCGGAGAGATGAACACTGTTTCTTGTTGGTATCTTTTCCCAGGGGATTGAATTATGTTAGGCTATTTTTGAAGTCTCAGAACGCTGTTTTAATATCCAAAAGAAAGATTTTTAAGAGCAAATTAGCTGTGATTATTTATCCAATGTGAATCATGTTAAGAGTAAGTTGTCACTCTAGAAACTGATGTTTATTTCTGCTCTTATCTTGCCTCAAGTATTTTACCGAGGAAAAAGTGAACTTGTAAATGAAATTTTGAACCACATATACTTAAAAAAAAAGATAAGCACACCAAAATTCAATAATAAAAAGATAATTTAGATAACAAAATGCTGCTGTTTCAGATATGTGCTTTCTCTGATTTTTGACCTAGTTCTTAGTTTGAAAGTCACTCAGTCTGCTTACTTGCCTGCACAGGGTTTTGATGTGCCCTGTTTCACAATTGCATCCTCTCATTTGCATTTCTCTATGTCCAGAATGGAGTTCAGCTAATCTTTTACTGTTACAGTTATTTTATTCTCCTCAACAATTGTCTAAATGTCAGGTATCATAAAAGTATTTTCCACAAAATTAAAATCACAAGTTCTAAATCCTAGGGGAAAAGTATTAAAAGGCTTTAGGATGTGATTTATCTTCATTATCCTATAAGTTCCTTTCCATTTCTAACTGTTGGCCACAGTTTAAAGGAGTAAGGAGGCATATTAAGCCTTTTCTTCTTTTTATAGCTTCCCTCTCCCCTGCCCAGTCCATTATTTAACTTAGCATGCCAGGGTTTCTCCCCCAAATCTTCCCTCTTTCAGTTTCAATTTGGAAAATGAGGGAAAAAATCAGGCTTAACAACATGTATTTCTTAAACGTGACCTTTATTTAGTAACAACTATATGTGCCATTTTCTCACACTGTAAATTAAATGTAAATGTGAGCAAAGAGAACAAATGACATTGAAAATTAGAGTCTTTGCTGCATTTGAGTAATTTATAAAATTTCCCTGCCACTGAATATAAAGTCAGGTATGTTTTGCTGCCTGATTGATCTAAATTCCACGTCTGCGTCAGTCAGATTTCCTGAAAAATGATCAACTGTCCAAGATATATTGCTTGTATAGACATAAGATTTATAAATTTTATTCTTAAATTTGCATTGTTCTGAGAGCTTCATTTAACCATTTCTCATGTTCTCTTTTGTAACTGTACCTTCTTTCCTCTATTAGTTTTTTGTGTTTCACCAGTTACACCATGTTTAAAACACACAAGCCTTTAGTAATCAACTTAGTTCATTAATGCATTCTATTTTGATTTTTTCTTCTCTGAAGTAATAATAAGTATAAGCTAAACTTCAATATCCTAGTATGATAACAAGTCCTATTATTCCAACCGATGTATAAAGGGATGTTACCTTCAAAATTTTAATATGGACTTATATAGGACAGACAGAACACAGCTGCATGAACCAGTCAGCCGAGAAGACATATGTCACTCCGTTTTCTACGTAGTGTGCATTTTTCAGTTGCATGCTCATCTGCCAAAGCTCGTAACTCTGGATTATGCTCACATTTTTGGTTTAGGTTAGTCATGCAATTTAAACACCTGCACATAACCTGTACCTTCATCCCCTTGCTGAAAGTCCCTATTGAGCAGCGTACATACATTTACAAAGGGCAAAAGGGAAGTGAGTCTGTGGACAGTCTTCTTCAGTTACTTTAATTTGAGCTCCCGCACATATGACCTATTTTATTTATGTTGCAAAAACATTATAGGAAATCATTATAAATCTTAAAAGAGATGTTGCAAAAATGTATTATACACACACATACATATATAAAATGGATAAATGAAGTGCCAAGTATATATATATATTCTCTCTCTATATATATGTAATTTCTAAAGTGGAGGCACACACACACACAAAACCTTTTGGCAATTCTAAAAATATCAAGGACTCCTTAGCTATAAAAAAATAATGTATGGTATATGGAATGCACTGAATTGATTCATTGCTTTTCAGGGGACTGTTCCTATTTTGACCCCTGAATAAATCAGCTAATGGCCTAAAAGCTATAATTGAACTGTCCTTTCCTTAGCTGAAGTATAAATTTAATTACCATAGAATTATTAGATTCAATATTACCTAGGTGTAGGGCTTTCTACAGGTTGATGTTATATGAATAAATGATGCATTTATATACTCTGAAATAAACTTAATTTTTTAAAAAAATGTATTCTTTTTTAAAGGAAGTATTAAAATGTGCTATCTTTTTTTTTTTTAGAAATTCTCACCTTTCTTATCTTCATAGGAGTTACTTTTATTAAATTCATAGTCTTACATATTACATTTTAACTGGTTCAGGAAATTATCTGTTCTTGCACTTTTGAGTCCACAAATAATGTAGAGTAAGTGACCTACAGTAAGTTTAATAAGATTTTATATTTAAAAACTAGTCATTTTTCCACTTTAAGCTCTAGTATGTAAAGAGCTTGGAGGTTGTCATCCCTATCTTTAAAGCAGGAACAAACTAGCTAGACAGATAATCAATAACTCATCTTGTACCCACTAGAGAACTGAGGTTGCCGGGCAAACCACTGCCCTGAAGTCTGGGGAGATAGACCCATCCATTGAGAGACAGCCTAAATCTACCAACTTGGAGCAGAAGCCACTGGAGACCTAAACTGAGTGTAAATATGTAAATGGTGATTTTGCCTCATCGCTGGAGGTGGAGTGTAGACTGGCTCATGACTGAAGAAATGCTGAGAGTTGCAGTCTTAGTCTTCTTACCTGTTGTTTCTTACTTCAAGGGACCACATCGTGTTCTTATAGTGAATATCGGAAAAAGCTTCCCTCTTGGCTTAGCAGAGGGAACAGAAGAGTGATCATTGTGAAATATACTCAAAGCCTTCTCAATAACACATAAATTACCTCTGAAGGCAAGGACTTTGCTTAGGCCTTCCTCCAACTGGGGAAAGAAAATTCTTCCCAGCCCAGTTACCTCCAGTCTTCCTGTCTCATCAAAAGGAAAAAAAAAACAAAGCAAAAGAAAACAAAACAAAAAACCCAAACAGACAACAAAACATAGTCAACAGGGGTTTGTTTCAAGGAAATAGATTGGGAATACTTGGAACTTTTACACCTGGGGAAAGGAATGGGAAACAGGAGGAAAAAGGCTACACTACTGAAGAAACAGTTGTAGAGGTCACAGCCCAAGCTGTGTTTGGTCATTGGTTTAGTCAGCCAATGACTAAACCAATGAGACTTTATCAGATTATGAGTTGTAATGCCTCCCCCATACCTTCTTACCGCATTAATAGGACTTCAGTATAATCACAGTGGGTTACATCTGGAAGGATTGCAAGGTAAGGATTCTCTCTGAGGAGGAGAACTTAGGGAAACCCAAAGTCAGCAGGGCAGACAAGAAAAGAAACATTAAAGGAATGTGCTTCGTTTGTCACCTATAGCTACAGCAAACATTAAACACACCCAACTACTGGCCAGGCTAACATTAAATCTCACAACAAAGGTTTAAATACCTTAGTCCCTATTACTGGATACAAGAAGTCCAGCTTTGGACAAAATAAGTATAAGGAATGTCAAAAGGCAATAAAATCTGAAGTCTGAAAAGTAAAGGGAATTATTATAAGCAAATCCAGATATAACATATATGGGAATTATTGCACAGGGGGTTTAAAATAACTGTGGTTAATAGGTAAAGGGCTCTCTTGGAAAAAGTAAATTATGCAAGAATAAATGAGTATTATAAGAAGGTGTGTGGTCTTTCTAGGGAAAGAATGAAAAGGAAATAATAGAAATCAAAAACATTATAAGAAAAAAGAATTCCTTTGACTCACTCATCAGTATATGACGTGGCTAAGGAAAGAATCAGTCAACTTGAAGACTGGTTAATTGAAATGGAAATAAAAATTTTTTAAAAAGTAGAAAAAAACTGTGAAAAAAATTTCACAATGTACAATGCACAACATTTGGAGAGCAAACTCAGAAGAGAGAATAAAGTGACAATAATTTTAAGTAATTAATAGTTGCACATTTAAAAAAATTAATAGTAGACACTAAACTACAGATTTAAGAGGCTAAAAGAGTAACAAGCAGGAAAATACCAAAACAAACAACAACACCACATCTAGGCATATCATACTCAAACTGTAGGCAACAAAGACAGAGAAAATCTTGAAAACAAGGCAGAGAGAAAAACACCTTAAGTTGAAAAGAACAAGAATAAGAATTATACATATTTTTTGTCAGATTCTATGCAAGCAAAGAGAGAATATAGTAAAATATTTAAAATTTTGGGAAAAAAACAACAAAACATCAACTATAAATTCTATAGATAGTAAAATTCTATTTCAAATGTAGAGATATAAATCCATGCCAAAAAGATAAAAACAAAATGAATGCTTAAGGAATTCACTGCTCACAGACCTGTCTCTGAGAATGTTAAAAGAAGAATGACTAAATAGTGACCAGAAATTTGGATCTGCATAAAGAAAGGGCATGAAATAAAAAGTAAATGAAAGTAAAATGAAATCTTTTATTTTTTTATTAATTGATATAAAAGTAGTTGCATTTAAAGCAATGATAGAATACTAGCAATATATTAGTTGATTATAACATATGAAGAAGTGAAATGAAAATCATCAGTGTCAAAGGGGCAGGAGAAAGGAAGTGGGGACATTCTGTTATAAGGTACTGAACTAGCTGAGAAGTGGTATAGTGCTACTTGAAGGTGGGTTTTGATTTGCTAAAAATGAATATTGTAAGAATACAAGGAATGTTTGAGAAACTGTCACAACCAAGAAAAGTGCAAGTTAGACCTAACGCCTGAAAGTAATACATTGTCTTGAATGAGATCTTGAAACAGAAAATGGGCATTAGGTGAACACTAAGAAAATCTAATAAAATATAGTCTAATGTTAATAATAATTTATAAACATTTTCTATTAACTATTACAAATATCCCACATTTGTAAGATGTCCCTACTATAGTCAACTGTTTATAAGGTTTATGGGAAGCTGGTGCCATATCTGAGATTGCATTAACCTGGCTAACACTGTTTGATCCACCTTGGAGATCCCCAGAGACTCAGTCCCACCCAACTTGCAGGCCCACCCAAGCTGCTTTTCCATATGTATGGCTGGTTTTAGCTCATGCTTCACAACTTCCTAAATCCTCTCAAACAAGCAACAGCTGGCCTCAGTAAGCCCCAGGCCAGGCATTAGCAGCAGCCAACCTAGGTTCACAGCTCTGCTTTACCTGGGAATTTCCAAGTCCAGCACCAGTAGTAGCCATCTCAAATTGCTTTACAGCTCAGGCAGGTTTGCAGTAGGCAAAACAGGTGGTAGTGGACATTGGCCTGCACCATCCAGGAAACCCCATAGCCAACACATCCAGTGGACAGCTACAAACCACATCGGGGCACCACCATCCTGCCCTGCACAGCTGATCCTCCACAGAGGGCAGAGGCTGGTGGTAAGTGGCCACAGCCAATCCATGCAGCTGACTGGCCTGGGTAAATCCCTCACATTGATCTGCCAACAGCAACCAAGGCTCAACTACAAGAGGAGGGTATACTCAGCCCACACAAAGGGTGAACCTCGAGTACCCAGCTTGGGTGATAGAGGAGGCTGTGCCACTGGACCCTACAGGACACCTACTACATTAGGCCAGACTACCAAGGCAGGGAGTCAAAGCATCTCTACCTAATACACAGAAACAAACACAAGGAGGCTGCCAAAATGAGGAGACAAAGAAGCATGGCCCAAATGAAAGAACAGATAAAAACTCCAGAAAAAGAGCTAAATGAAATGGAGATAAACAATCTATCAGACGCAGAGCTCAAAACCCTGGTTGTAAGGATGATCTAGGAACTTAGTAAGGACCCTCAGCAGCATAAAAAAGATCCAGTCAGAAATGAAGGTTACACTAATTGAAATAAAGAACAATTTAAAGGGAAACAATAGAGTGGAAGAAGCCGAGAACTATGTATGATTTAGAACATAAGGAAGCAAAAAACAACCAATCAGAACAACAAGAAGAAAAAAGAATTAAAAAAAAATGAGAAAAGTGTTAGCAGCCTCTGGGACACTCCAAAAGGTCCAATATTCACATCAGAAGGGTGCCAGAAGGAGAAGAGAAAGAGCAAGTAATTGGAAATCTATTAGAAAAAATAATGAAAGGAAACTTCCCTAAATTGGTGAAGGAAATAGACATACTAGTCCAGGAAGCACAGAGTGTCCCAAACAGATGGATGCAAAGGGTCTCATTCTGAAACAAATCATAATTAAAATGCTAAAGATCAAATCTTAAAAGCAGCAAGAGAAAAACAGTTACTTACCTGTAGAGGAGTTCCCATAGATTATCATCAGCTGATTTCTCAATAGAAACTTTGCAGGATAGGAGGGATTGGCAAGAAATATCCAAAGTCTTAAAAAGCAGGGACCTATATCCAAGATTGTTCTACCCAGCAGAGCTATCATTTAGAATAGAAGGGCAGATAAAGAACTTTCCAGACAAGAATAGACTAAAGGAGTTCATCATCAACAAATCATCATTATATGAAATGTTAAAGGGACTTATTTAAGAAAAAGTAGAGGATCAAAACTATGAACAATAAAATGGTAAAAAACAAACAAACAAACATATCTTTCAACAATTGAACCTAAAAAACAAACTAAGCAAACAAGAAGAGCAAAGACAGAATCGTGGATACAAAGAATGTTTTGATGGTTGCCAGATGGGAGGGGGCTTTAAAGGAGTGGGTGAAGAGGTGAGAGATTTAAGAAGTATAATAGGTAGTTATGGAGCCATGGGGATGTAAAGTACAGTATAGGAAATAGAGTAGCAAAGAACTTATAGGCATGACCCATGGACATGAACAATGGTGGGGGGATTGCCTGAAGGAGTAGGGGGTGCTGGGTGGGGGCTGGCAAAGGGGAAAAATCAAGACAACTGTAATAGCATAATCAATAAATTATAATTTTAAAAAATTAGAAAAAGAACATGCACAAGAAGAAATGTTATTTTGTTATTTTGTTAAAAATCCTTGTAATGCAAAACTATATACTTATTATTTTTAAGAAATTATACATAATTTTGTGTCAGATTCTATAGAAGATTCATAGAAACTTAAAAAGCAGTTTAAAATATATTGGGCCAATATTCAAAACCTGGGCCAATATACAAAAATAAAAAAAAATAAATGATTATTATAAAAACTTCTCTTAAATTATTTGCCTATATTCCTCTTTTTGGGGTCTTTAAAGTTTTACAGATGAATAGACTCTTCTGAGGATTCATGGGGTGGGCTAATGTAGACAATTAATAATGTAGACAATTAATAATTGTATAATTTACAATTATAATACAAACAAATACACTCAATTAATAATACAAGAATAAACTGTGTTAACGTGTACTCACAACTCTAAACCCACTTTTGCCAATCTCTTTATATATTCATACATGTTTGAAATACTCAAAGTAATGAGGTAAAGTTAAAAAAAAATATGCTGTTCTGTTTTGGGGCTACACACCGACCTGTGGAGAGGTAGGAAAACATTATTTTTTTTCTCCCTCACATACTTATAATTTTGTTTCTTCTTATATGCAGCTAACTTGGTTAAAATGGTAAAATCCAAGTGAAGTCCATCCAAAAGTTTTCTCATTTGAATGATTTAAAAATATATTTAAATGGGTCATTTTTCACTTCAGATTAATGTTCAATGTTTCTTGCATTGCTAGCACATTTGATAAATGTACACTAAAATGGCCAATTCTAGGCTGATTTCTGATAGCTAAAAATAACCTCTAGCATCAGTTATCTGATGCACCCTTAAAATCCCTCGCTTTAAAAATGCCAAATTGACAGGCCACTTCAGATGCCCCTACATGAGGATAGACAACCATATACAGTTAAAAAAAAACACAACATATTTAATACTAGAACCACATATGAGAAATTCTGCTTTCTTTTGGATTTATTTATTTTAATCTGAATTGTTCTTCAAAGAAGATTTGGGAGTTTTTATCATGCAATCAGATTTTACCCTGTGTTTATTATATTTCTATTACTATTTTGTCTTTTATCCCCATTACACTTTAACTTAAAAAAAAAGAAAAAAGGTGCCTAGTGTTCCTGGATTCATTTCCTCACGAAAGCAGCAAAGTCCTGTAGATCCTTAGGGACACAGATATGAAAAGAGTAAATTACTTAGCTTTTTTTTAAATATTGTATTTATTTTTTTAGAGAGAGGGGAGAAGAGAGAGAAAAAAGGAGAGGGAAATATATCTATGTTTGAGAGAAACATCAATCATTTGCCTCTCACACTTGCCCAACTGGGAAGCTGGCCCCAAACCCAGGTATGTGTCCTGATGGGAAATCGAACTGGTGATCTTTTGGTTTAGACCTTTTGGTTCACAGGCCAGCGGTCAACCCACTGAGCCATGCCAGCCAGGGCTATTTTGATTTTTTAAGTGGTCATTTTGTTCCTACAGCAGTCTAAACATGTGTGCATCATTTCGTTTGAGAAAATTGCACATCTCTTGTATATAGGGAACTTAAAAAACATCTTTATGATATATTAGGCTCATACATGTGCTTTTTGTAGGGCTTATATAGGTGTTTGTTTGTTTTAGTTGCCAAAATTAAAAATCAGAATGCTTCCCATAAAAATCTCAATTTCCAGTTTCTTTGGAAGAGCAGACATACGGGTCAATAGCACTCTCTGAAACAGAGCTTCCTGATTTTAGTTCCATTTTATTAAGCTATTTGGGCCATTTGGAAACTAGCTCTTAGAGAGGGTTCTGTGGAATTAATGAACAATATTGATTTTCTGTAATATTAAGTGAAAAGGTCCATAGCTTTCATGTTTATTGCTGTAGAGAAGAATGGCACAAGTATAAATCTATTGCTCATGTTAAAAGTCAAGCATATTTACATGTACACATTTATTTTATCTTTCCTTTCATTCTTTCATCCCCATAACTTACCTCTCAATTCTAAAAATACTCCTTCAGCAAATAGAAAAGCATTTATAAGACTTAACTCACAAAATTGTCATCTGCTTTTAATTTATTTCCTGCCACACAGAAAAAATAATTTAATCTAACATTTAATGAGTTTTCTAATATTGAATTTCACTCTTGTTTGAACTATGGTTATATCAACACTTTTACACTAAAAGTATCACATGGTTTTAAAATTCTATTCTAGAGTCACAGGTAACCTATTCTTTGTCATGTGTGACTTTTAAAATAATGTTAACAGTAATTAGTGAAGCATCAAAAATAGACACAAAATGAATGATACTTTAGTTCACAGGCCTAAAATATATAGTTTTTAAAATTTAGTTATTAAAGTCATATCCATTAATCCATATTTCACTTTTTTTACTTCTCATTATTGCCTAGCTTTCCCTTGCATTTCATTTATATAGTTTGAAGTTTGAGTACCAGATTCAGCCTTTCTATTTGCCTCATAAAAAGGAGAGATGTTTCCCTATGTCTGTAGACGTGTCCTAATTTAATAAACTGTCAGTGAGATTTTGAAAAAAAGTTTATTCTTCACTAAAATTTTGAAATAAACCCATGGACTCATGTTCCAATTGACATTGGAATTGTTATTGTTTAAATTTGATCAGAAATCCAGTGTCAATATTCCCAAAATAGATGTCTCCAAATTTAGTGTCAAATTGCTCAAATTAGCTCTTAGAATATGCTATTTAATTGCAGTGGTTCTACATATGTAATATAGTTAATATTATAATTGATATGTGTTCCAGTTATCTCAACTGTCTAATTTAATTTGACAACATTTTATGGAAATCATATGTAAAAGTTCATTTTAAAAAGCAGACAAACAGGGCTGTAACAAAAGATTAAAATACAAAATGATCATCATTCCTTCTTCCCCTCCACACCGGTCCCTCAGTCAGGGCCCAAGCAGGCTCTACATAGCCAGTACAATTTGAAAAGTTCAACTTCAAAAAAAACCATTAAGCTAAATGACAGTGCTTCCTTGCCAAAATAGAGACTATTTTATCAACGAATGTGTAATATATAGGTTATTAATTTCAACATTGCTTATCAGTAATAGAGAAGTTTTACACTGTGGGGACATTGACAACACTTGAGAAAGTGCCTCAATCATAATAAAATTAACAATAGCTTCTGACCCTCTTTGAAATAGATTTCCATTATTTGCAAATCATTTTTCTAACACCTGTGTAATTCCCACAAGAACTAAACAATATATGCACACCGAGAGAAAGAGAAGATTGAAAATATATTTAAATGGTTATACCATGTGCTTAATGTCTAATTAAAGTTAGAAAAACATGCTAGTATTTTTTTTAATTTTGTAAGTTTGTTTTCATTTAAATAGGGTTTTTTTTTTTTTGATCACCTGCCATTTTCCAAACAGTTTTCCTGAATTCTGGGAGGCAGAAAAACAAATTTAGTCCCTGACTCTGTCCTCAGTGAGGTCACAACTTCTTAGAAAGGACTGCTGTTTTTTTAAACTGTAACACAGTGGGAATAGGATATGCACGATATATAATTATGCACGAAACCATGGAGTGCTGGGAAATCAACTGTGGAGGGGGGGCAGGAGAGCCCTGAGATGCCAGTTTCTACGGAATGAATATTCCCACCACAGCTGATTTCAACCTCTTAGCAGTTTAAAAATCAGCGTGAAAATTTCTGAATATTTAATAATCAGCTCTCACACGTGCCACGAAATGGCTTAAGTTCAGCACTGAAAGATTGGTGGAAGCATAAGGAAGGCAGCAATGAATTCTGCCTGGAATGGGATGGGAAAGTTTTCAGGGCAGGGAAAATTTGAGGGCATCCTTGAGGATGAGCACAATTGTCGGCCAGAGAACAGGAAGCAGAGGGTCAACCTGCAGAGCACGTTATCTGCAAATTAAGAATGCTGAGAATTCGTGGTGTGCTGGGGCTCTGGAAGCCTTACACTGGAGCCAGACTGGTAAAAACCTTAAATGCTGCACAAGGAATTTTGATTCCTTTAGAAGAAAAAAATGGGAGTCTCCAGAGGGCTTCACACAACTTATATGAGGAACAATTAACAAAATAGCCCAAACACAAGTGGATTTTGCCAAATGCCCAGACCTTCTGCAAACATGGCAACTTGGTTGTTTTCAATAGTTTAATTCTCTGACTGCCATCCTTTCTCTGATGTCCTCCCCTATACTTACCCTGACAAAGCAACATAATGCATAAAATATATGGTGTAAGATTTAGGAGAATAAAATCAGTTCTTAAAAAGCACATTAATAGTGGAAAGTTAAGCAAGGAATGCAAAATTTTACCAATTTAGAAAGTTATTTTAAAATTTCATGTTATATAATGTTTCTTTAGACTGAATCACCTAAGGGGTTTTTCTCTTGTAGCAGTTACCTGTGTAGATGACATTTCCTATTCCAAATTTTACCATATTTGTAAATAATGCAGAGTTCTTAAATATTCGCATTATTTCAGTAAAGTCAGTCTTCCTTGCTTCATATTTTGGCTGTATGCCATTTTGAAAACTACGAGGGCAAACTTTATCTGTATTTGAATATGACATATTTGTCCTTCCTGAGGCAAAATTGTAAAGAAGGAGGGAAAATATTCAGATCTGAAATCAAAGTGAATTTTTTAGCTGTTTTCATAGTTAGACATATATTAAAAGTTTCAAACTTAATGATTTTATATACTATATGTTTTTTTCTGTCTGGGAAAAGGACAACCTCATTACCCATTATAACAAAACCATCTGCATTTTAATAACAATTTCATTGGTCAAATGTTTTTCTTTTCCATATTAATCTGTTGGTGAAAAATAAAAACAGATTGCCAGAAAGACTTATAAATAAAACTTCAATGTAGGAAACAATTTTACTATTAATAATGTTTACATTCCTATTAAAGAGTTTTTAAAGGAGGGTCAAGCACTCAGAATTTTTATGCCTGGACAAACTATCTCTGTCATTGAGTGTTTTGTGGACTGCCACTAACAATATGATACCTTGTTTCATTTAAGCAAGATTTCAGGAAGTTTAGTTTTAATGGAATTAAATACGTTTGACAAAGAAAGGAATAATTAGGATCAAATAAAGGCCATTTAATTGTCAAGAATTATTTTCTTTTCCATATTGTGGCCCCTCCAAACACTGTTTTCCCAATGACCCAATAGCCCTCTTCTGACCTTGGGGGTTGGCAAGCCGAAAGATTTATAATCTATCTCTAAATCCATATCCTATAAGTTTGGGGAATTTTTATTTTCTATCAGTTTATTTATGCTTTTATCTCATCCATTTGGAAGTAATTTGAAGTTTAATGGCCATAACGGTGAGGACAACAGAGTTGCCAAAACTGTATTAGGGTAAATATAATTATGAAACTACATGCATATAGTTCCCATAGAAGCAATAGTAACAGCTCGCCCATTCAGCCATTCTTTAGCTCAGTTTAATTTCAGTAAGCACAAATGCATCAAAGCTTACCGAACTCACAACATGCTTGATTAGAAAGTTCTATAAGCCAATCAGATAACTTCCAAAAACATTGGATCTTAGTCATAATGCTTCCTTAGCAAATTGTTGATGAAATGTTTTTAATACTGCCAAAACCTAAAACAAATTTTATGACATAATTACAAGATAATACACACAACTATCTTCAACTAAGGGATTCAGTTCAAGAACTTTAATGCATTTATATGTTAAACACGAATCATTTTTGCTCCTATTTTCCCTGTTTTGGAGCTTTATACTGTGAAATATCTTCCAAATGACTCTTAGTTTTTTTCTCCCTAAATAATCAAAATTTTCTAATTTTGCCTTTTTATTATTTAAAGACAAAGACATTTGTTTCTAGTACCCTGTGTGAACATTTATCTCCTGAGATATTCTCCTTGTTTAAAGTGAGATGTCACTGATTTGGGACACAGAAGTCCCTTTGAGCACAGAGCTAAGTGTTTGAAATGGTTATTTTTTGAGCGTGGAGCTAGGTTTAGTCCTTTACTCTCATTGCAGCTTTAAATTTGGCAGTCAATTGACAACTTTTATTTAAATAAACACTTTAATCCAAGAAATGTACTAAAGGTAATGTTGGCATAAAAAATGCTTTTATATCTATTCAATTTCAAGTTCTAATCTAAATATCTGTTATTTTTTAAAGGTATATGTCAGCTTTTATGTTAAAAGTATCAATTTATAAACTTTTGAATTTTTTCATTCTTTTACTTGTTATTTTCTGCAATTTCAATAAAAACGTACACAAATTACCTTTCCACTTTACCCCCTTATGTGGTAAACCTTATCAAAATGCCAACTTTCGACATTCACTCATATAATTTCTATAAGTTTTCCCAATAGCTATAATAAATATCAGAATTATAATGTTTTTTAGCTTTCTATGTATGTGTGTTTGTGCGTATGTAAGAAGAGGGAATGAGACAGAGAAAAAGACAGTTTAAGAAAGAGTGGAATGAGAAAAATATATTAAAAAACATGATCAATGTTTACAATATTAATTCAGATGGTTATCAAATCAGGCAATGCAATATATTTATTTCAAACAATTTGTCTGTATGCAGAATACTATTTCAAATTCTGCCATTCTAGACATGAGAAGCCTTAGTTATTGAATTGGAATACTAGACTAGCGACGTTTTGTAATCTATTGCTATGTACGGCAATACCTGGTATCGATAACAAGGGGAAGTTTCTCTTACAGTGTTGGTTTTCCTCTTCTTGCCTTTACCATTTCTCTTATCACCTCCTATTACTGGCATCATTATTTAGAAAGCTGGTACTTGTCAAGTGTTGAGGACTTTGAGTGTACACACACAAATACTGAGAATATTTCCATACGATAAATGGTTGCGTGCTGTCAAAATATCAGTGGTTTTTGTATTTACCCTGTAAATCCAAGAAGGTGATTTGGTGCTGTGAGTATGTATGACTTTAGAATCAAATAAGCTTGTGTGCAGATTTAAGCTTTGCTATTTTTCATTAATTCAAGCTTTATGAATTAAAATGCTTTATTCTGATTAATTTATATATATATAATTGGTTCAGATATAATTTATATGCCATAAACTTCACCTTTTTGAAGTATTCAATTCAGTGTAACCACTACCACTACTTAATTTTAGAATATTTCTATCAACCTAGAGAGAAAACTCACCCTATTTGCTGTCGATCTCCATTCCCAAATCCCATCCCCATTCCTTGGAAATCACAAATCTATTTCCTGTTTTTGCCTATGCTGAACATTTTATGTGAATGGAATCATGACATTTGCTAGGGGTATTCATGCTGTAGCATGAACCAGTACTTTCTCTGTGCACCAAAAAGTTTCATTGTGTTTTCATTTCCATTTACCTCAAAGTATTTTCTAAGTGTATCTTTTGATTTCTTCTGCGATATATTGGTTATTAAGAAACATGCTGTTTATTTTTCACCTATTTGAATTCACCAAATTTCATTTTAATTCATTTGAGTTATCCTGGAACATCTTTTTAAAGGCTTTAGTCCTTTAAAATGTACTGGAGTTCTGTGTCGTTACCATGCCCAAACCCAATCTAAGCAAAAAACCAGCATTCTGTGTTAATCTTCCAAAGATTGGTTATGGGTAACCCAAGCGATTATAGTACAGTTTCATTCACGTGATCAGAAAGAACACATGACCTAAGAGCTGCCTGATAAATGTAATTCTCTCGTGGCAACATACACACAGTGAAAAGTGATGCAAGAGTTCTGACGGAATGGCTTTTTGTCTAGCTCCTAGTGCAGTCTTCTCTTCTATGTTCATCAAAAAAGATATCTCCACCCTAAAAAAAAGAATGTATTGAGGTATATTTTATGGTCTAATATATAATCTTGACCTGTGCACAAAGAGACTTGAAACCTGGGCCCTCCCCCATCACTGTTACGGTGGGGAGTGCATATCCATCTTTTAGTGGTTCTTGGCATCAGTTTTCTTAGCTGCTGTGCTCTGGGTTCTAAGTTTCTATAATTAAGATCCAATACATGTTTTCCTCATTTAGCTTTTAGTAAAATAGGAAAAGCTGTTTCCCAAAATTGTCAAAACCATAGTTTCTTATAAGGAAACAATTTCCCTTACACTTTTATGTTTTATCCTGCAGTGCCCCATACCCATTGTTCATGTCTATTGGATGGCACCCTCTGCGGCTAAGAAGTCTACCAAACCTCACGGAGAGTGCAGTAATGTGTTCTTAACCAAAGCATCTAGATATGTCTCCAGGGATCTATAAATATATTTAGCATGTTTTATTTTAATTATAATCAATTTAAAATTGATTGTGGCCCTCTTTACTCTCAAAAGTGGCTTTGGTGTATGCTTGCTAAAGGAGACATTTTCCTACATATTGTCATATTTTTATCAAAAGAATATATCATTTAGACCTCTGCAAACCCCCAAATGTTTATATATTCTGTTTATAGTTTCTCCTGATGATATTGAGGTTTAAAATATAAATGTAAAATCTGATGTTATTTCTAGAGAGGTCACCTTTAAATAAAAATTTTGTTCGTGTACGTCTATTTCATCTACTATTTATTTGCTTATTTCTTTATATATTCAATTCTACTTACAAGTTTAGTTTTAGAAAAAAATAATGTTTTATTTTTTGTCTCTTCAGCTTTATTTAGTTGGAATTTTTGGTTACTTAAATTTTAGAGATGGAGAGATTGAGCTATTTTTCTGTAGAAGTGATCTAAATTGATTGTTGCTTTTTCTGAATTTTCATACATGTAAAATGAGAAAAAGTGAGGAGAGAGAGGACTACATACTTTATAAAATAGAATGCATTTCTAATATTCTTTGCTAGGACGGTCAGATTGTAATGTTAACAGCTAACTCTTCTGTAAACTTCAAATGCTGCCAAGCACCATTCTAAGTGCTTTGCATATATATTCATTCAGAAAATAAACCTACGTGCTTTTTAAAATCTCCACAACAAACCAGTGAGGTGGGCAATGTTGTTGTACTTATAAATGAGGAAACAGAAGCACATTGAGGTTAAGTGTTTTTCCTGAGGTCACACTGTAGACTCCAGAGGGGGCGCTCACAACCACTGTGGAAGTATGCAAAAGACGGTAACAATGGAAGAAATTAGACAAGGAGACCAAAGCAGACGCATTTCCCTTTCTTGGTTTGCACTACTGTTTCCTCCTGGCTGCTTCAGGTCTTCAGGAAAATTAATTCTCCATTGTATTCAAGTATGAAATCCCGCCGGTCTTCATGCTCGGGCTGCAGTATCAAGTGCCTGTTTTCCTTGCTCTCTCTCTTAGCTGAGTTTTAAAGCAAATATGTTAAGTGGAAATATCTGGCTGACTGAGCTTTCCCATCAATTTTAAACATTTTCAATTTTCCAATTCAGCATTCATTAGGGTATTACTTGAGGCACATCTAAACTTTTGTATTGTAATGTATTCCATAGATTTTTATATGACTTTGAGTTCATTTGGAAATAAACCAAGAAACTAACACAACAAAGCACAAAATGACTTTTCTCCCAGTATGTCATATACGGGTTTCATATAGTGCTCCCCTTCTTTGTCTAGGTGTAGTACTGACTGCCTACTTTAGGCAAACGGCTATAAATAGCATTAGGTTGCTACTTATTTTACACAGGCACCTTTTGAAGTGAAATAGTTTTCTAGTTACATATAAAAATAATGTCAGGCATGACTAAAACATAATACCTTCTTTTCTTAGAAGCACTAAACATATTCCAATATGTATACACATACCCACAAACTATATGTGTGTGTATATTTGTGTTGTTAGTATACCAAGGCCACTCTAAAATCTTTTATTCTTCCTGATTTTCCATCCCAATTTGGGCAGGAGGTGAAGGTTCTATGACTGCTTTCCAAATGTTGTAACTATTCAATATCATCTGGACATCTTTAGCCACTAGTTAATCACAAACATGTTGAGTATGCATTTTATGTCTGGCATTGTAGTGGAACTGTGTGATAAAAAAAAATCAGTTAAGATTACATCTTCATGGATCTTACATAAGGAAAATAAAGCAAATCATAGTCAGCTAAAATTGCAAGTTAATGTAAAATTTCAACTGTGATGAAGTGTGCTAAGGAAGACCCGAATACAGTGCTATTAGAATATAAAATACGTAAGTTTTAATCTAGCCAGAAGGCTGGATTTGTGCAGTATAAAGGAGGATGGAGAGTTAGAGGGTGAGAACAAACAGGATGAGCAATCAAGGAGTCTACTTGAGAAGTGGAAAAACAAGCAGAGATTTGAATAACAGTGGAGATAAGCCCGGTGGTTATCTGTGGATAGAGTATTCCAAATGATGCTGTCTTTGAAGAATCTGGTGCAAAATACTGTGCTTGGCGTGTTTGAGGAGGAGCAGGAGGTCAGTGTGGGTGGAACAAAATAGTCAGTGTAGTGACAAAGATTCTCTCCTGCACCAATGTCTAGCCAGGCTCCTCCGAGCCTGCGTGAGAAATCTCTAGGCTGCCACAAGAATTTACTGTTAGTTGCAGAAAACGTCTGCTGACTGGAGGGAGGGTAGGGGACTATTATGCGTGCCAGTTAGCAAGGCCATACAGATTTCATAGCCTCCTCCTTCCTCCTTTTTGAAATTTTTACTTCCTTGACTCTGCTCAGGCCCCTCTATGCCTCCTGCTTTCTCCCTCACTCTCCCTTTAAATTCCAAATCAGCTCTGCACAGATTGGAATGAAGCTCAGCTCTTTGTTTATTGTCAACAGTTACCTGAATAAAATCTGTTTCACCACTTTCACTCATCCGAGTGTGCTTATCTTTAAGAGAGATATGATACGAGGGTTTATTAGATGAGAACCTGGTACACCGAGGCTTGTAATCTATGGTAAAACTCTGGATTTTACTTAGAATAAGGTGGGAATCCACTCGAGGCTTTGAGTTGAGAAGGGAAATATGACCCATGTTTTCAGAGAAACCATCTAACTGCTGTTTGGAGGAACACCTCCGGAGGAGCCAGGGGAGGACTGGGAGACCAGTTAGGAAGCTGTTTCAGTGACCCCAGCAAGTGATGGTGGTGAGGTGGCCTACAATGTAGGTAGTGGTGGAGAAAAATGTAAAATGACAAGTTCCAGATATACTTGAAGATACTGCTAGCTGGGTTTGCAAATGCATTGTGGGAGCTAGATTTTAATATGAGTGACATTTATGAATATAAGAAAAAGTAAAATATGATTTTACACTGCTCAAATATTGGTATCAAACATAAATAATGATGATGTATTTCCAAAACAAATATTCCATGGAAGAAAAGATATCAGTAACTTATTAGTAACATCAGATATATAGTATGTATTTCCACTTGATTTTTTCATGGTATTCAAAAGTGGTAACTAATGAAGAAAGGCAAATTCAGTGGACAAATTAGCACATGACAATAATAGGACAATATTGTTGAGGACTCTCTCACATAAAATGTCTTATTCTGTTCCCAAGGAAATCCTTTTCCCCCCAGACATTAAGAATAATAACATGATTTAAAGAGATTTTTTTCAGACAATGTCTTTATGCGAAAAAAATTGATAAGCCAGTTGAATCATAAACTGGCAATTAAGTTGCTAGTTTGGTGCTCACAGCTTTGGAAGGCAGAACAAACAACTAGAGTGGGAACTTTTTAGGAGCCAATTCATGCTGAAAAAAACTTTGCTTCTTTAATTATTTGTAGTGAGTATCATAAACGTCATCCCAAATTTTATCAAGTAGCATACATTTATGATCCTTTTTCAGGCGCTAGATGAAACTATGCATTTTCTTCCATCCAGAGACATAGCCAATGTTACCCAAAGACCGTGGATATTTGCTTAATGTATTTCTCATCTTTGCAGTGGAAAGGACATATATCTGAAACTTAAGTAGGGAATGACTTAAAATAACATGCTCTATTTATATTTGAATAATTGAAAAACTGTATTATTTTTATAATGCGAAATACAGGAAAGAAATGTCAGAGAATGTGTTTCAAATGCTTATTGAAAGTCTGTGAATTCATACCAACCAAGAAGTTTCCTCAAGAAAGTTAAAGTGTGGGAGTGTGCCATTTTTATGCTTATCCAAAAAAGCAGATTTCTAAGGATTTCATATACTTGACAACAGATGGACTTAAGTTGAAATCCTTCTTCTATCATTTACAAGTTCTGTCACATTGAACATAATATGCAATTCTTCTGAGCCTAGGTCTTCTCAACTCAGAAATGGGGTTCATGATATTAATTACATGAGATTCTTGGAAGAATTTAATGAGATATATAATAGGGTACTTTCCAAATTGCACTGACAGATTGTAACCCAGTAAATAAATTTTGGGGGGATTAAAAACTGCCTAGTAACTTTTATAAGAAAATAAATATTTCAGGTATTCTATACCTGTATCGCTGTCAGCCCTGCTTGCTTACTTTAAAAACAGCCTTACATTCACATTTCTTGAAATACATGAAAGTCACTCAGTGAAGTGACATCACAAAATAAAAAGTAATATTAGTGACATTAGTGAATTTAGTTCACTAATTAGTGAGTTTGTTTACCAAAGTTTCCTCTTCTATTGGGTTTCAGTGACTGGCCTCATTGCTAGAGAGACAATGCAATGAGGTACAGACACTAAAACATCCTTTTTCTGTGCTTGTCAAGAACCATTTTGAAAAAACATATTGACAGCACAGTATTCTTTTTTATGACTTGTGTTCTTCTATATGTTTCTTTAAAGTGCTCTCCAGAAAAAAAGAGTTAACAGTATTTTGAAGGACATACCAGTATTTCTAACATTTAATGGTCTTTTATGAGACTGCTTTTCCTCACCTGAAAACTACTGATGGCCTAATGGGATTATAGATGCATAGATAAATTTTGTTCCCCTCAAATTTATGGACAGGCGGTGTGACATGGCGGGCTCTAAATCCAACCGGGGGGACACGTTGCATTTGTATGAGTAATCCCGAATAGATAAAGGTGCATAAGAAGGAAATTTTATTCTTTTCTTTTACCGATGTTCCAAGTTAAGATTTCTTTCCCTAAAGTTTTTACATTTCCAGGTTACTTCCTATCATTAAATGTTCATGCAGTTAAAATTCTCAAATTCTGTCTGGTTAATTATCCTTCCTTCTACCAAGCTTAAGTCTCAACAATGAAGAACTTCCTCCTCCTCCCTTGCTTTTCTTCCCTGAGCCTTGACTATTTCAGAGTGAGGAGAGGTCACCGAGAGAGGGAGCATAATGAAGCTCCTTAGGGTACAGGTTACTGTTGAAACCCTTTCTGTTCATTTTTGTCGCTGCTCTTGGTTAACACTGGTGCCCTCATATAAGAGCCAGTAATACTCAAATGCTCTCGTTGGCAATAGGAATTATGAATTCCTGAAAGGGTTCTTTAGGGAGCCTCTCCACAAGACAATTCTCTAGATTTTTTTTTTCTTTCTTTCTTTATAGCAGTGAAACTAGGGCATATAGAAATTCAAAGAAGAGTTAACTGAACTTCTGGAAACCAAGATGGAGCTTAAAATGCAAATCTTTCCTTGTCTTTCATTTTATTCTCTGCGGAGAAAAAATGATTATAAGTGGTTTATACTTTTTCCACATTGTCGTAAAGATATAGTTGCTGGCATCTCCTGAGTATTACATCTAAAAATTTCAGTGGCAATGAAGAGAACGTTGGCACTCTTTTTGGAGTCTAAAAATCCTTAGGAAAATTTTTATTGAACGGGAAGGCTCAGGTGCTTTTCCGGGACAAATCAGCTATGCTTACAGGGTGAGGTAACGTTGTACTAAATAGAAGCTCCCATGACAATCATGAGAAATTAGTCGGGGAGTTGAACATTACTATAGAAAGTTACAATCTATTGCAAAAAACATCATGAACTCCAATCAGCACACACTCTTTGCTACTGCTGGCCCTGGGGCTGCACGATTTGGTACAATTAATCTACACAAAAATTTGAAGCCACTATTTCTATTACATAACAGTGTCCTTGAAGGACACTAAGAACCTTGAGGGAGCCCTGGCTGGTGTGGCTCAGTGGATTGAGCACCAGCCTATGGATCAAAGGGTTGCCAGTTCTATTCCCAGTCAGGTCACATACCTGGGTGGTTGGCCAGGCCCCCAGTAGGGAGCGCATGAGAGACAACCACACAATGATGTTGCTCTCCTCCTCTTTCTCCCTCTCTTCCTCTTTCTAAAAATAAATTAAAAAAAAAAGAACCTTGAAGGAGATCGCTATCAGCTTACTAAAGCAATGTGTAAAGCTACACTTTTTCTCCCAAATATTTCTTTGACTTAACTTTCTCATTGTCCATGGTTGAAATGAAAGGCAGTTTTAACTTTTTTTCTTTTACACTTTTGAACAACAGGAGGGCCCACTTTAAAACCAACATCTTCCTTCTGCATACTTTAGTCTTGCTTGTCCTGAAGAGTCAAGTCACACAATACAGCCCCATAAAGCCAGAAGTTCTATCAAATTTTTTACTTTCACGAACGTCATAAACTCTAGCAGAAAACTGATGGGAAAAATGTGTTTTAGAGGTTTTTTTTATCTACTCATAAGCATTATTTATAACAAACATTTGCAATATAAGAAATCTGTCTCAAAGAATATTTTTAAATTTAAATTTACACATAGTATAGATTCTCTACAGATATGGATAATTCTTATTTGGATTGGAGAATTAGACTTTTATGACGAGCTCATAGTGCAATGAAAGAAGAGCGTGAGTTTTGTGTGCGGGGATTAAATATAAAAAGCACAACAAAAAAGAGGTAAGCATGTCAAGTTAAATAAAGCTCTCCCTCTTGTCAAGGAGTCCGAGGTGCACGTGGCTAAAATAGCAAGTCAAGCTTCTCCTGTATGTGCAGCAGCTTATTAAGTGCCAATGAACCTGAAAAGTCACGAACTTCCATTGCTCATTTTTTCTTTTTCCAGAGGCTCTGTTGCATTAAGTGGGAAGCGATGCCAGAATATGGAGCACAAGCCTCAGAGTCAAAAAACATGTGTTTTATTTCTTGTACCTTCTACTGGGGGTCTTCAGGAATAGAAAAATAAAAATACATACAAATATTTAAAATTTTATATAGTGTTCACTGTATGCCAGACCTTTACATTTAACCCTCTCAATAACCTGTAATGCAGGTATTCCATTTAGCCCCATTTTACAATTTATGAAATTGATATACAGAAATTAAATGACTAGTGCAATGTCAAAGTTACACAGTTAGCAAATGACGGTGCTCTAATTCACACTCAGACATTCTCTGGAGTCCCTTCTCTTAACATTACATATTACCTTCATATGTATACATATTTCAGGTGTTTATCTGTATATATACATTTGCAACCAATGAAAGGATTTATATTTTCTCAGCATTCAGAGATTATTGACATGTTATTTTTGATTTAAAGTGTGTACATTTTTGATTCATAATTATTTTAAACATGCATGTGTGTTCCTTCTGCTGAGGCTTTATTTTCCAAGCCCGTTCTGGAAATTAATAATAGGGTCCCCTCTACGGAGGTTAGTATCACGCAAATACTTCTGATGACAAATTGGTTGAGTAATCTTTTTCATTTGTCTTTCACTGTATTTCACTAGGAAAAAATAGTGTTTCTCTTTTAATTTCCCCCACCATAGCAGGTTAATAACTCAAGTGTTTCTAAGATATTTAACATCAGAACTTGCAGAACAAGCACAAAACTGACTCCAATCTTATCCTTATTTTTCCTCATATTAGGAATAAAAATTTAAACTGTGTTTTGACTAAGAGCTCTTATCTAAACGTTCTTCTAGTTCTCCCTTCAACATTTATTTTTAAAATAGCTTTCAGAGTGATTTTTATATAATGCCACTTTTATGTACCAAACAGCATAATTTATTTGACAATTTGATACTCTTGAAGTTCATATTTTTTCATTTTGTTAATACTGAAGCAAAAAAAGTCTGTAAATACTCTCTCTCTCTCTATGTGTGTGTAGTTATAATTTAATTCAAGAAAATATATTTTAAAAATTATCTAACTACGTATTCAGGCCAAAGAGTTAATGTGCAGAATGTTTAAAAACATTAATGACTTGGTAGAGCTGAATGTCTATGTTCCATTTGCTTATATTTTCCATAAAATAAAAATTTGTCATTCATAAATGATTCCACAGATGTTTTAGATGTAGAGTACCCTTTACATGCGTAAATCTGTTAACAAATCATTCTGGAAGACTGTCAAGTGTGACAGAGAGTTTAACATAACTGTTTTGAGTAAAAGTGTTGTAACTAGGATTCGGAGTCTTAAGGCAGCTTGACACTAAAGTTTTAAGTATCCCCATGTGCTTAATCCATAGTAACAACCTTACTATTTATTTAATTAGCAATTGTCTTCCTTTAGCTTCAATGACACGCTGCTAAGCTTCTAAATGAATGGGAAGTCTGAGTCTCTGCAACCCCGAACAATGCCAACTCTGTATCTGCAGTCCTGGTTATAGCAATGTTCTCCCTCAGGAACATATTTTATGTAAACAACATAAAAGTTACAGAAACTTGTTTCCTTTAACACAAACTACTCCAATTTAGCCAATCCTCTTATTTCTGTGTTTCCTCACATTTGTCACATACAATAACACAGAAACAATAACAACATAATTCATAAAGGCAAATTCGTTTTGTAGTGTCACTAATTTTATTAACTTTCTATATTATGATTTTTTCTTGCCCATTTTTATCCATGTCTCTTTGAATATCCCAGGAACATAGGATGTCCTTCATTTCTCAATGAATTGTAGTTCTCATTTTGCAAGTCTGACACTGTTTTTATTAAATTTACTCCTAAGTATTTTCTTCTTTTTCATCCTGTTGTGAATAGATATGGATGCTTAATTTTCTTTTTGGATTATTCATTTCTAGTTTACATATATAATTAATTTTTTATGTTGACATCTGTCTTAATTTCCTGAGATGATTGGAACAAATAACTGCAAACTTGGTGGCTTAAAAGAACAGAAATTAATTCTTTGACAGCTCTGGTCACCAGAATTCTGTAATCAAAGTCTTGGCAGGCCATGCTCCCTCTGCAGCTCTCAAGGAAGAACCTGTTCCTTGCATCTTTTAGCTTCCAGTGGCTGCCCCAAATTCCTTGGTATTCTCCGGTTTGAGGCATTCATCACTCCAATTGCTGCCTGTACCTTCACTTCACCTCACTCTCTGTGTGTGCCTTCTTCTGTCTGACTTCTCTGTGCAGTTCCCTTTTAAGGATGCAAAGCATTCCACTAACGATCAAGCCAGATGCACTGGGATAAAATCATCTTTTCAAAATCTTTCATTTACTCTCATCTTTTGTAATAGAAAATAATAATAATTCCTTTGCCATAGCAGGTAATATTTACAAGTTTCAGGTATTAGAATGTGAACTTATTTGGGGGTTACCATTTGGCCTACTAAAATATTATACCTGCAATCTAACTAAAATCTCTTTTTAGTTCTCTAGGCTTTTTTTGTAAATTCCTTACAATTTCCTACATACTTGATCATATAAACATTAAGTATTTTACTTCTTTCTTTCTAATATGGGTGCATACACACAGAGACACAAAACCAAAGGTCCCTATGACATTGATTAAACTTAGTTTTAAATTCTAGCTCTAGAAATCATACCTCTCTCTCTCTCTACATCTTTCACAGATATAACTTTTCCTCCAAAGTGATCAGCAACACCTGATGCAGCAGAAGATGATACCTGAGACCTGGTTCATGGTCACAGTGTCCAAACCTGTGACAGGCTAAAGGTGACATCTTGACCTAGGTTATGTTTCAGCTCCACAGCCCTAAGGTGAAACAACTCCCTGACCTTCCCATGAGACCATTCAGAGGGACACAGAAAAAGACCTTGTAACTCTCCTGAAGACTTAAAAACATAATTTATTACCTTTTCCTCACCTTTGACTGTAACTGAACAAAAAAGGAGGTTTGGCTGCCTGCTTCACAAAAGCCAAACTCATGAGGCAGATGTTGGTGCAAAAAAAAGGGTTTGTTTGGTTTTTTTTAGGTGTAGCACAACCTGGGAGAATGGTGGACTCCTGTCTCAAAGTCCATCTCCTCTTTCTGCCATGGAAAGAGTCCAACTTTCCTCAGCAAGGCCAAGACAAAGTCAGTGTCCAGAGTTCCTGCTCCATTTTAAAGTACAGTCCTTCAGAACCTGTGGGCAGCTGGTAAGCGGTTGTAGTCCCCATCCAAGTAGGTAGCTTTGTTCCTGTTGGCTGACCACTTCAGCCTCCCTCCTGGAGCCTACATGTGGAGCCCACATGGCCATGGCCATGTGGCATGCTCCTGGGCAAGAGAACATGTGCACACATGGATGAGAGCATCACCAGATGAGCAAGAGGGAGAGAGAGGCTCCCTCCAGGAGGCCCATGGAGAGAACAGGCTGGTGCACCGTGTGAGCACACGTCACAATTCACAGGGCAAGCTTCTTTGTTCTCCTGGGATTATATCAGTTTGGGTGTGGGGCAGAGCAGATGCTTTTTCAGAATGATCAAGCAACTTCCCAAACTTTCACATGCTTAGCGTGGGACCACTTCCTAACCAATCTATCTTTCCCCAGGCTGACAGGCTCTTTTGGTTCAGCATTTCTTCCTGTACCATTTTGACTTCTATGGAGCATGTGCCTGCGTTCCCCTGGTCCCACACCCAGTCTGGTACTGGAGTGTGGGGGGGAGAGCATTTTTTCCTATCCCATTGCATTGCTAGCTTTTCACCTGCTTGGGCTCTATCCACTGATATTTCTAGCTTTTTGTGCACTCAGTCTAAGAACAACCCTGCTGCCATCTTGGCCAATGGGGAAGATTCCTTGGTGTTCCAACTGACTATTTTATGGTAACATGACCAATTACCTCCCAGCACAAGTTCCCTAACCCTATTCCCTCCCTATTCCTTATTCCCTATTCCCTAACCAAAGTGTCTTGTGATTTTTACCTTATATAATTTGTAACCTCCAATGACTATCTAGAAGGTATTCAGCCATGTAATATGAAAAATAGAGATATTTACTGAAGAAGATACAACGTACTAGAAACATTGTACACAGGACAATGTCCCTTCAAAGTAGGTACCTTGGGACCTTCTCAGTCCCCGTCAAAATAGGTATTTGGACCTCACACAATTCTCTCAATTTCTATCAGCTGCCCTGCCATATTTTCCTGAATCTCACTGATGGTCTGAAATCTCTTCCCTTTCAATGGTAATTTTAGTTTTGGGAAAATCCAGAAGTTGCAGGGTACCTGGGCTGTAGTGGGGCTGAGTTACTTGGGTGATTTGATGCTTGGCCAAAAAACTCAGCATGAGATGTGATACATGAGTGGGTGTATTGTCATGATGAAGCTGCCAATCACCAGCTGCCCATAGCTGCGGCCTTCTGAATCATCCAAATAGTTTCTCTGGAGGAATGTTCAAGCTTAACTGAAAATTGAATGTAGATTCACTGTTTTACTAGCTCAGTCATTTTGAATGTCATGACCACACAGTACACATGCTCACTCAATGGCGTCTACCACCCTCACTGACTAGTACAGTGAAGTTGTCATTGTTCACACATGCACATTCCAGTTCACTCTCTTTGGTTGCCAGGTTACATCAGTGTCAGGCAAACCATTCTTTTCATATTAACAGTGGTGGGCTTTTTCTAGACAGACCTCTTACATACCACTGGGAAGTCATTGTTTAGGGCATAAGCTGCCCATCTCCATACTGGCTAATTCAATATTAAACTCCTTTTTCTTTCTATATTGCAAACTCTTCTCATGAACTCACTAGGACACCCAGTGCAATATTGAATAGACATGGTAACAGCTGAAAACCAACCTGGACTGGAGCTTCAGACTAGCAGAACCACTCTCCTCTCCTTTCTCTTGCTACAGTGACTGCTACTTTTGCTTACAATGAATTTGATGTAGCATTTGTTTTGCTTTTTGCTCCAAGTCCAGTGATCTGACTCCAGTGGGAAAAAACTGTTGCTTTCATGGCATGTCCTTCTCTGCTGGAGTTAATGTTCTCATCAAATAAGTGAGATGAGAAAGCACTGCTTAAGAAGAGTCTCACTGTTCTTACCTGAAGTTCAACAAGTTTTCAAGTAAAACAGTCTGTCAATTTGTTGTAAGCTCTTTGTCCATTTCCAGAGCCCTGAAATTATTGTTTTTGACAATTGTGGCTAGTTTTGTAGTCGCTTTATGGGGAGATGATTGCCAAACTTTTCATTTCATCATAGTGAAACTGTCCAACTTATAATATTTTATATTTGAATCTCAAAGTAAAGTGAGTAGGAGAAGGCTGAGTGTAGTCTTAAAAGTCATACCTACATAAATAAATGCTTTCTCACTTATCCAAATGGTACTTTTCCAGTACTTGGCTATTGTAAATTGTGCTGCTGTGAACATTGGGGTGCACAGGTTCTTTTGGATTGGTGTTTCAGGGTTCTTAGGGTATATAATTCCAGCAGCAGAATTGCTGGGTCAAAGGGCAGTTCCATTTTTAGTCTTCTGAGGAAATTCCATACTGTTTTCCACAGTGGCCTCACCATTCTGCATTCCCACCACCAATGTACCAGGGTTCCCTTTTCTCTGCATCCTCTCTAACATTTGTTTGTTGATTTATTTATGTTGGCTACTCTGACTGGTGTGAGATGGTACCTCATTGTGGTTTTAATTTGCATCTCTCTGATGGCTAGTGATGCTGAACATCTTTTCATATGTCTCTGGGCCCTCTGTATGTCTTCCTTGGAGAAGTGTCCGTTCAAGTCCTTTGCCCATTTTTTAATTGGGTTGTTTGTCTTCCTGGAGTGGAGTCTTGTGAGTTCTTTATATATTTTTGACATCAGGCCCTTGTCTGAGGTACCTAAGTGCCCATCAGCAAATGAGTGGATCAAAAAACTATGGTACATTTACACAATGGAATTCTCCGCAGCAGAGAGAAAGAAGGAGCTTATACCCTTTGCAACAGCATTCATGGTACTGGAGAGCATTATGCTAAGTGAAATAAGCTGGGCAGTGATGGACAAATACCATATGATCTCACCTGTAACTGGAACATAATCAACAAAAGGAAAAAAGCAAACAAAATATAACCAGAGACATTGAAGTTAAGAACAATGTAACAATAGCCAGAGGGGAGTGGGGAGGGGACCGTGGGGAGAGGGGTATTCAGGAACTACTATAAAGGACACATGGACAAAATGAAGGGGGAGGGAGTTGGCAGGGGAGGGAGGTGGGTTTGACTGGGGTGGGGTGGAGGGGTGAGAAGAAAATGCAGACAACTGTAATTGAATAACAATAAAAAATTAAAAAAAAATTAAAATAAAAACCATATGGTACTTTTCCTAAGAGATAGCATTTAGTAGTGAGAAAACCAGAGACTAATGGAAAAGGATTTCAATGATGCCTCCTTAACTGTGTAGTTTAGAAAAGGTTGCTTAAAGTCTCTGACCTAAATTTCTTCCTCAATCATAATAGAAAAAAGAGAATAAATATATTTATACTGTGCACTAAGTTTGTTGAAGTGTTAAACAACATATACAGATGCACAGTGGTAATCAAAACACATATATATGGACATGTACATACATATATATGTGTGTATACACTCAAGTACATATGTAAAATCACTTATAAATAAATTAAAAATTATAGAACACTAAAAATATTCTACTTTTTTGTGCAAAAGAACATTAAATGTATATTAGCACCTCAATGTCTTGATTTTATATTAAGTTACACTGGGTTCCTTTAAAGTAAAGCGCATTAAATTAAATGTAGTAGTCGTTAGGTTTGGTTACAAATATCTCCTCTTCCCTCCCCATGTAGGAAAACTGTACTTCCCTAACCACCTGGGTTTTACTCTACCCCATGACTAGCTTTGATTAAAGAAACAAGAAGAGGTTGAAATGTGATACCTTGAGAATGAAGTTTTAAAAGCCAAGCATGGCTGGCCACATCCCGGGTCCTCTGTCTCGGTGATCGGAAGGTACAAGTTATCTGACATGGACTGACGTCCCAGTTTACAGTGAACTTGAGTTATGATTGGGAAATAAGCTCTTGTTATTCAAAACCTCTGCAAATCTGTACCTGCTAGTTCGTGTAGGGCAGTTTAGCCTGGTCTGCCTAACAGAGTTCTCTGAAAGATAAGATTTATTACTTTATACCATTTAATGTAATTAATATGCTTTATTGGATCCATGTATCACGAGTAAGGTTTTAAGTCAAATCTAAAAGTATGAAAAAGTTGTATAAAAAACATTTTTGGGAGCCCAGTTAAAGAGCTTATGTCACACTGCAGACAAATTCCACAGTTACAAAATAATGGGGAACATAAACTGGTAGTTTAGGATAATATCAAATGTAAACATCATTAAACTAGAATAAACACTTGAAAATGAATATAGTTTCAGATAAATACATATATTTTATCAAACATTTCTGAAGGTACTTTTTGTAACTGGGAAATTCAACAGCACAGAAATAAATGCAAGTAATTTGAGTTCTCTGCATTGGCATTTAAATACAAGAGAAAAAAATGTTAATAGGATAAGTACCAGAAAGGATTAAGTGACTCTAAATACCAAAGAGGATTAGTTATTATCCTGCCTTTACAGGCACTGGGGTTTCCTGTGGCCAAGTAGATAGGAAATGGCAAGCCAATGCTCCAAATGGGACTGTTTTTTCCTTTTGCAATAACATTTATTAAAATCAGTTTTATTGTACCACATAACTAAACAAGTAACCTAATACCTAAGTTTTCCTTTAGATAGTCTAAAACGTAGTGTACTCTTCGATGTATTTAAGGTAAGTTTTGAAATATTTTCTTCTTTAAAAATTGTTTTTCAAATAAGCACATGAATTTGCAATTAAACCAAAAAGTAGAATTTGCATTCTACTTTTGAAACCCAATCATTCATACCTGTACAGCAATTTAACACTTTATCTGCTATTTACACCGATAGTCACTGAGGAGATTTACTGTATTTTATTTCATTCGCATCTATATTTTATTGTACTTAGGTGACATGTGGAATATGTACATGCATATATGATATCCATACACACGAGAACACACACATACACAAATACATTCTCTCTCACACACACCCTTTTAACATTTAAACATCTCTGGATCTGAGACACCTCCTACTGGTGAAAACTCACCGCAGCAGGTGTCCAGTTAACTTTGGTCATTTCCTACACATAGAATTGGTTGCCATTCTTGGTGGCCTGACTGGACGTTTGCAATCTCATATTATTTTGCTTAACAAACCACTTAAAGATCCTCTGAGAAAGAAATGAAAACCTTGGTTTTTGTATGAGAACCTTCAATTGATATCATCAGTAGGTTAAAGATGCACCAGCACATAAATTCTTAGAAAAATATCAGTGACTTGGAAGAAAATGTGGGAGACAACAGCAGAACGATATCACAAATACGGCATCACCAACACTTGAGACACATGACCAATGTTGTATGTGGTGATTCAGTAACAGATATCTACAATTAATAGAATTTTAAATCTGTATCTTTGCATTCAGTGTAAATTGTCAATAGAACTAGCTTGGACAGATCACATTTCTCTGTGTATTCAGCTAGTTCTCTTATTCCCCATACACCCTAAGGTTATTCCTGACAACTTGGCCAATTTATAGCACTATGCCTGTGTTCTCAAAATCTACTAGGCTTGTCACTCAGTATTACCTCTCCTTGTGAGGAAGGAAAACTGGGTATTTGATGATGTGTCCTCGCTAAGTACTTCTGTTCCCCTGGCAATGTAACAAAGTCTTCTGGGGCCGCAGTTCTCTCATCTGTGAAGTAAACAAATTAAATACAGTAATACTTAAAATTCTTTCCAGTTCTATACTTATATAACTCTTCTACTATTACTTCAAAATAAATTTAATAAATTAAAATTTCTTGTCATTGTTTGTTTCATTCATAATGAAGGATAAATACAGTTTATTTATCTGTATTTATTTATACATTTGAGGTCTATTTTCTTTAAATAACAATTTCTTGTAAAATTCCATAGGGTTTTATCCTTTCTGAAGCCAAATTATTTTGGTTTTTCTAGATTATTTCCTGATGGGAAAAGTACAGCCACAGCCCATATTGAAAGTTATCTTAAAATTCTAATCTCCCTTAGGACTCATTTCTCCTTTCATTATTTTTTTCGCATCAAAATTCATTCTTTGCTTTGCATCCTTGATTCAGGTCCTATTTTTTGGATGCTTTTGAGTCTGATATTTTGACTCTTCTCATCGATGGTTTCTATATTTTTTGTGCACATATTTCAAATTCTACTTTTATGTCTGGCTACAGAAAATGATGCTGCTTATTCAAGAAAAACATATTAACATATAGCCAGGTGAGTATGATTTAGGCATTTATTTAATCAAATTGCATTTCCTATTTTTTCTATATCTCTATTTATCCTGTAATGATTATTTTTCTCTGCAGCTTTGTTTTTCCTGGTGCTCTGCCTCTTCTGCAGAGCCCGCCACTCCCAACTATCATCTACCTAATTCTCCTGCTGGGCTGTAAGGGATGTATTGAGACAATGTGCCCAAATACCTTTCTCTGATGGTTTATTTATTCTTTATATGCTCTTACGCATTTATTATCAGTCCTAAAAAGGTTAATACTGTTTTTTTTTTTGATAGTGGAAAATGCACTAGATTTACAGAAGGAATGTATGGATTGTATTTTCTCACTTTTTCATAATAAATAACAGTCCTTTTCTGCAAAACGGTGATGGTATTACCTCTCTAAATACCTTTATGAGTGCCAGTTCATTGAAAAGCATGCATAAAACATAAATTATATTATTACTACTGCTTTCAGGACATCAGTGTTATATTGTAAAGATGGGACTGAAACTGTGTCGTATTTCTAAATCTGTGGCACATTTTTAACAACCTTAGTTCACAGGTTAAATGATTTTAGTTTTGTAAAAATTATAAAATACAGAAAAATAAAAGAAAATAATGTTCTCTGATATCCTAGGCAGATATAATTATTATTGAATTTTCATACATATATTTCTGTATATAATTAGTGATATATATACATGTATACTTTTAAAAATAAAACGGATAACATCTAATGAATTGCAGGTTAAATAGTTAACGTTTAACACAAAGAGACTAAGTTGGAGACTAACAATAAAGCGATGTCATTGTAAGGAGGGGGTATGTTGTAAAACTCCTCCCACTGTGCAGAGCTGCTGTAGGCTCCGATGTACCGTCTTAACATACTCCTGACAGCACATTATTAATGAATCCTGAAAGGGTGTCAAGGCAAATAAAATTTTCATATTGAATTCATGAAATTAGTCAAGGTATGTGCATGCAGGCAGCATTCTACAAATTAAAAGTGCTATGATTTTATTGTATAAATGTCTTTAGCAAACAGAAAGTGACAATCATATGGTTGGAGCTGAACCCATAGGTTCAACATTTCAGAGGAGAGATACTTTATTATCTATAATGTAAATATAACTGAGTCAAATTTGTATCCTCTCTATAGAGACCAAAGGCTACATCTAACTGGGGATGAACAAACGTACAGCCATGTAGTTGATTAACTCTTACAATACAAATAGCTCATCTTCTAGACGGCTGCCATATGATAGTAGGACTCTGATTGTACTCAATGAGGATCTCCATAGGCTTCAGGATATTAAAGTACTTAATTGTATTTTGGTGCAGGAATCCCTGCTAGTGTCTTAATGCCATTTCTAAAGGATATTTATCAAAGTGTAAATTCAGATTATTGTTGTACTAGAGAAAACAAGACAAGTTGGAACCTGGACAAATTGTAGCTAGGAGACAGACTAATGGATGTTGGTTATGGGAATTTAAGGGAATAGGCAGACTGCCCTGAGATAGTCTTGGCAATATTTCGGTTTCCTACTATTGTAAATAGCAAGAGAATAAATAAATGAAAGGATTTCGTTTATTTAACCTTGCTTAGACACCTAAGCAAGGCTAAAACAAACTGTATCAGTAATTCTCATAAATGTTTCTCAAATATTTATGTATATATAGTTACAATTTTTTTTACTATGCATTTTTGGAATCAGGGTCTGTGTCTTATTTCTACTATTCAATTTAGTTTCGACTTTAAAAAAAATACACTTCTGTAGATTCCACACATGCAATTATTTATTTATTTTTTAAAATTTTAGATCTGGCTTATTTTATTAGCCTGATGTTCTCCCAGTTCATTCACGTTGTTACAGAGGGCAGACTCCGTGAATGCATGACAGCAGGGAGCAGAACCAGTGGGAAGGCAGGGAATATTGGGAGATGTTGGTCACAGGGCATGAAGTTGCGGTCAGGCAGGATAAGTCTAAAGATCTTATGCCCAGAATCATGGCTGTAGATAATGGTGTATTAAGTACTGGAAATCTGTCAAGAGAGTAGATTCTTGTTGCTCTCATAACACACACACACAGTGGTGACTATGTAAAGGTGTGATACGTTAATAATCTTGACCGTTCTAAGCATTTCCCTATAAATATGTATATCAAATGATCTTGTACCTCCTAAATATATAGTTTTATTAGAAAATAAAATAAAAATACACAAACATTTTAAATAAATTAATATATGAATAAATTAATGAGTAATCATTTCAATGGATATTTACATCTTAGCAAGAGCAAGAACTTATCTCTGTGATACCTGGATACTATTTTAAACATATTAAGTTTAAAAAGACAGAAGGAGGAATTGACTAATATGCAATATACATATAATTAGTATAAAATTGCAGAGTGAGCTCAGAACCATTCTCAAGACTGAAAATTTCTTCTACTATTAAAAAAATAAAACAAAACTTTCCAGGACTAAAAACTGAATGATTATAGTCCTCACCAAATTTCTTTTTGTTTCCTTAAATAAAACAACTATGCTTTAAAGATATTTTTAAATATAAGAAAACTATATTATATTAGAAACTGCATTGGATGTGAAGTTAAGACAGTGGGTTTGGTTTTGTTGGTTTTTTATTCTTGGTTCTACCACCTGATAGTTATTAGACTCTGGGAAAAAAACCAAACCAAACCAAAACAAACAAACAAAAACTTCATTGTCCGAAAAATGAAACGAGAGGACAGAACAGGTAAATATTTGATTTATTCTTCAAGTCAGCCATGTGAGTTGGTGCTATGAGAGGCTGTAGAGTATACTGTATGGTATAGTAGTTTACAGTCCAGGCTCTGGTGTCAGACAGCCCAATACCAGTAATAATGCCAATGGATGACAGAATCAGGACTGCCTGATTGAAAAGCCCATGTCTGTTCTACTCTAACCTCCTGTGGCCTTATAAAAAGATGGCTATGGGAACGAATGAAACAGCATTGGAGAAAGAAGAACAATATCCATTTTTTAAAACTGGTAATATTTCTGATTATCAACAATACTGATACTGTGACTGTTGTTTTTCCCCAAACTCCTTTGTGTTGAATTCAGGATTTTTTTCCACATCTTTTTGGTACATGATACTGGAATACTCTCTACAAAAATAAATATTTCCAGTAGGAAGTTTAGCCTTATCAGAAAAAGTCAGATCAAAGTTACTAATCAATCATGAGAAACATGTGTAGCTTACAGTCACACAAATATAAGCTGATTCTGCATGATTTATGGAAATATTTGAGAAATCAATGTTTTAAAACAGACATGGCAGTATGAAAATGATAAAGTAAAATATGCTTCTTCCTAAAAATAATTTAGAATTCTTTTAAAGATATCTCATATATATGCATTTATCATTGCTTTCTGGTAACTTTTCTTCTTCTGGAATAAATATCTTTCTTTTTGAGGGGAAATTTAATAGGAGATTTACCATCTATTTTTCCAGTGAAATTATTACATGGAAGTATGAACAATGAGTTAAAAAGCACAAAACCTCATTTAGCCTCAAATGGCACCAAATGGTTCTGGTTGTTTTCCCAGCTTGGATGGACTTCTACACAAAGTTTCTATATGAATATCTTGATATTAGCTAATTCCAACACATCTTATCCCTGTTAGCTTTCAGGACCTTGAGATGCTAAATCAGTTCCCCATTCTATTCTCTTTAAAGTAGCACCCAATGTTCCTCTGAGCCAGTGATCTTCAATAGGTGTGCTGCAGCATGCTGCTGGGCCACAATAATTTTTACAGCTCACGATGCTTGTTTAGTCTGGGACACTGAATTGTTCTCACTTAGATTGCCAGATAAGAAAAGGAAATAGCCAACACAACAATAGCCATCTGATGTGAATGAATCAAAATTGTACCTATTTTTAAAATTTTCAGATTGGCAAAAATATATATATTTCGTGTGCCACAGAATTTTAGTAATTAGCTTCTGTGTGCCGTAAGATGAAAAAGGTTGGAAATTGCTGATCTGTTATACTCCCATTTCTGTTCTCTCTGCAAAATCTGTACTCTTTCATCTGATAACTGCCTCCACTGCAAATTATTAGAGTGAATATTCTGTCTCTCCATTCTTTCCCTTTCTAATGCAAATTTCTGCTTTGAATAATCACTCGGAACCTGTTTTTCCTGTGTGGTGGAAGGAGAGCATACTCTCTGTTCTACCAAATACAAGGGAGATTAGGTTCAAGGGGGAAAATTATTAGATTCCAATGTGTACACTCTACAATATTATAGATATAAGATTTGCAATTTAATATTTTAATGATATTTCCTTTTATAATATCGTTAACTAATTTTTGCCAATTGTGCTAATATTTAACTTATATATAATTTAACAAGAATACAGTGGTCATAATACTTACTTATTCTTACTTGTAAGTTTCTCATTTTAATATTAGGGATGAAAATGGCACCCGCCTCAGAAAGGTGGTGCAGGATAAGTTGAGCTTATCAATTATAAATTGTACTGGGCATGTAAGTGCTCAATAAATGGTAGTTATTTTCATCTTCATTAACATCATCCTGCCAAAGATTTATTCTTTTTATTTTGGCAGAGCTGCTTGCTAAATTTTGTAAATAATTTAGGCAAGAAGCAATCTTGACACATTAGATTCGGTCTGTTCCTGCTTGTTCCTGCTGCCAGTGGAAGTCCATCCAGGTCTTCTGGAATATGACCTATCCAGTCTAGTCCTGTTGAGAATCTACCAGTCCATTCAAACATATATATTTGCTTAAAGTTCTGTGGGTTTCGGGTATTTGTCACTTCTCTAAATGCACTAAGAGAGGCTTCGTGGCTCTGTGAATGCCTTAGCATTTTTTAGCGCTCATTCAAATTTTAATAGCATGAGCATATATTCTTATGTTCTTTTCTAAGGCCAAAAGAGATCACCAACAAAAGTCAATGTTTGAGAGCAGGGACTTTGCATATATTACTTTACATAGCAACCAAGGTTAAGTGAACATCCTTAAAACAGGCATTTAGAACAATTCCTTAGGCAACTGTACGGGAGAAATAGATCTGGTATGGATGAGAGTGTGAGATGAAGGAGTAGAGACCAAAATGTGCAAGCAATATTTGCAATATGTAGTCTATTTTTGAAATAGTTGTTTTCTTTGGGTTAAAATTTGATATGTCTTAACATAAGGTTGGAATTAAATTAGAAACATCTAGAATGCTGTTCTCAAGAGTTTAAATTTCTCAATCAGCAGCTGAATAAAGCAGACCACATGTTCTTGGTTGTTAATTCGTAATGGTATAACCATGCAGTACATAAGGATACAATTGTCAGGGAGGAGAGATTGGACGTCAGCAAAGAGTAAAATTAAGAAAAGTAATTTTATTAACATTAAACAGAAATTGCAACAACATAATGTAACTACATTTCTGTTTAAGTAATATTAATTAAGAAAAAGGTTAATTTTTTTCATCTCCAGATCCCATCAACCAACTTTTACTTTTTATATTTGAAAAATGAAAGTCAATCTTATCTCCCTTCAGGTTAGGGTTTGTGTGTAATACATATGTACACACACATATATAAACATGTTTTTCTCTTTTTAAATGTTTTTCATGATTCTCCCCTCAATGTGTTAACATATTCAACAATACATTTTTTGTCTGAGTGCCTGCCATGTGCTGGTATTGTAGGCATTTGGCAGACGTAGATAAAACAGCAAAAGTTACCTTCCTGTACTCTAGGAGGGGAAGACAAAAATAACTGATATCATAAAACTAATAATCATAATAACAAATAAATACTGCTAGGATATTAATAATTAGCACATTTCTAGAATTACACATGGCCTCCATACCATAGGGACTCTCCAACTCTTACTGCATTTGATTTCTTGCCTTTCAGAAAGGTATGCACACCTATCCAAAAGGCCAATGTTTAGGAAAGGACGTCACAGTAGCTGCAAGATACAGATTTTTGGTATTTATACTCTCCTTTAGATTTCCAATTTCATATGCGTTAAAAGTAATAAGAATATGGTAATACATTTGTATTTCATTAGCAAGCATGTTTCTGGCATGTAAAAATGCAGAGGCATAAGAAAACATGCTGTTCAGGCCACGTGGAGGCCAACTTCATTCAAGATTTAGGTCCATATAGGTCCTTAAGTGCTCTTTATGAATACTACATATTTTTATCTTATTCCAGTGGAGTTTATTAATATGTCTCATTCTACCAATGCTGTGAATTTCTCACAGACAGAAGCCCTGTGATTCATCATCAAACAGTCTAACCACCAGCACTATGACCGAGATATAAGAACTCTCAGACATAAGATGTAACAGATGAACTTCTTTGGGGAATAAACCTATAACTATTGTTTAGCTTTAACACAGTTGAGTATTTTATCTTCCTTTCCTGTGTCAGTTTATTCCATTCATTAAAAATTTAACACTGGTTTTTATTTATCTATTTTGCTTATTGTTCTGTTTTCCTCTCTGCCTCTCTTCTATTTCTCTCTGGGATCTTCCTTCTGTTCTTCAAAACAATCTTTACTTTCCCTAATAAACTGGGTCATAGAGAAACCCTCAAACTCTTGCATTTTATTCTCTAGTATAAAACATGCCTTTGCAACACTGATACCTGAAGTTTATTTTACTTCATGTGGCAAGTTTGCCTCAGGCTAGGGAAAGGAATAACTCCCTTTTCCTTATGAAGTCAGATGACCAAGTACTATGGTCTGAAGCCTGCCATAGCAGAGAAAATCTTGGGTGCTTGGTCTTGTGGTTTCTCCTGGGAATGTCCTTGCTTGTTGCTATTCCACTAAATCCTAAGATTAGGGCCAGTTTGTATCTTCATTTTACTGAGTTTGATGATTTCTGCTCAAGGTAATACAATTATAGATTTCAATTTTAGATCAATGTTTTCACCATATAAAGATAATAAGTCTTAGGAAGGGCAGGCAGCCATTTTTCTTTGTTTTTTTTCTTTTAAAGTCATATCTACACGCTGTTTCACATTGAATTTTTATTGTATTTTTTCCATTACTATTTGTCCCCCTTGTACATGCCACCCCTCAATCACCACACTGTTGTCCATGTCCATGAGTCCTTTTTCCTTTTTGCTTGATCCCTCCATCCCCAACCCCCCTGCCCTCCTGTAGCTGTCATCCTGCTCTCTGTCTGTGAGCATCTATGAGTCTGCCTCTATTTTGTTTGTTAGTTCAGTTCGTTCCTTACATTCCACATATGGGTGAAATCATACGGTATTTGTCTTTCTCTGACTGGGTCATTTAATTTAGCATAATGTTCTCCAGGACCATCCATACTGTCATAAAGCATAAAATTTTCTTCTTTTTTATGGCTGAGTAGTATTTTATCTGTAAATGTCCCATAGTTGTTTAATCTACTCATCTACTGATGGGCACTTGGGCTGCTTCCATATCTTGGTGATTGTAAGTAATGCTGCAATGAACATAGCGGTGCTAATATTCTTTCACATTAGTGTTTTGGGTCCCTTCAGATAAATTCCAAGAAGTTAGATCACTGGGTCAAAAGGCAGATCCATTTTTAATATTTTGAGGTATCTCCATGCTGCTTTCCACAGTGGCTGCACCAATCTGCATTCCCACCAACAGTGCATGAGGGTTCCCCTTTCTCCACATCGTTGCCAGTACTTGGTATTTGTTGATTTATTGATGATGGCCATGCTGACAGGTGTGAGATGATATGTAGTTGTGTTTTTAATTTGCATTTCTCTGATGATTAGTGATGTCGAATATCTTTTCATATATCTACTGGACATCTGTACGTCATCTTTGGAGAAGTGTCTATTCAGGACCTTCGCCTATTTTGTAATTGCTTTTGTTTGTTTGTTTGTTTGTTTGTTTTATATTTAGTTTTGTAAGTTCTTTTAAAATTATGGATAGTGACCTCTTACCAGATGTATCGGTGAATGTGTTCTCCCATACTGTGGGTTGTCTTTTTATTTTGTTGATGGTTCCCTTTGCTGTGCAAAACCTTTTTAGTTTGATGTAGTCCCATTTGATTATATTTTCTTGTGTTTCCCTGCTTGAGAAGATGCTGCATTTTGTCGTGTATCATGCAGTCCTGTGTATAACACAAAGACATGTTTTGGGCCCAAACTTTCAGGAAAAAAACTTTCATTTTAATCTTTTAATTCAATTATTTATTTATTTGTATTTAGAAACAAAACTGATTATCGTATTCCAGGGTATTATTTTGCATACACATATCATTATTGCTTTGCAGAATTACACTTTTAATGCACAGGCATAAATAAAAGAGTTAAAAACATTTATATAGCTATGGAATTAGTGTCACCCTTGTATAATGTACATACTTATTTTTCTCTCAAAATTTTGTACAAAAAGCTGCACATTATACATGGCAAAATACAGTATATCAGATAAAATACTGTTATGAGCAATGTCTGAGATTTTACTGCCTATTTTTTCTTCTACGATTTTTATGGTTGCAGGCCTAACATGTAAGCCTTTAATCCATTTTGAATTTGTTCTTGGGTGTGGTATGAGGAGATGGTCTAGTTTCATTTTTCTGCACATATCTGTCCAGTTTTCCCAACACCATTTATTGAATAAGCTATCTTTAGTCCATTGTATGTGCTTGCTTCCTGTGTCAAATATTAATTTACTTTAAAGGTATGGGTTTATTTTTGGGCTCTCTATCCTGGTCCATTGATCTATGTATCAATTCATATGCCAGTACCATGCTGTTTTGATTACTAGACCTTACAGTGTAGTGTATGATTCCTCCAATTTTATTCTTCTTTCTCAGGATTGCCATTGCTAAGAATGGCCTTTTGTGTTTCCATGTGCCTTTTCAAAATACTTGTTCTAGTTCTGTGAAATATGTCATTGGAATCTGGGTAGGAATTGTGTTGAATCTGTAGATTGCTTTGGGTAGCACGGGCATTTTAATGATGTGAATTCTTCCTATACATCAACATGGCATGTGCTTCCGCTTATTTGTTTCTCTTCAGTTTCTTCAGTGTCTTATCATTTTCTTAGTACAGATCTTTACATCCTTGGTTATTCTGAATCCTAGATTTTCCGAATCAAGTCAAACAAAAAGGATTTATTTCAAAAGTTACTCACAATCATGAATTTAAAATAATCTAGGTGTGAAAATGCTCTTTGAAACATTTCCAGGAGTATGAACAGCTACTGGTAGGGTCTCTGACATCAGTTCAGGCAGCTTCCAAGGGGCCGGAATTTACATTGATAAGCTCAGACTCAACGACAGACCTCACAGTTGGAGAGTAGTGCCAGCCTTGGCTTCTGGTGAAAGTCCAGGCTGATCACTAAAGCTATGTGTGCGAGTTCTATTCCTTGACACATTCCTTAGGCAGGCAGGCAATACCAAGTGTCAAAACTAGATGGCCAAGTATCCCAATAGGCATTAGTGGGTCTAGTTAAAGTAATTAATTTAAAAGTGTGACTTGTATTTGATACTTAATTCTACCAAATATTAATAGGAAGGCTTTGAGCGAGCAACAGAGTTTTTCTGATCTTTAGGTTTTCATATCTGCGCAACTGGGAGACTAAAATGGTATCATAATTTATAAGAACATTTCATACAAGGCGGGGCTTAGAAATGTTTGAGTCCAGACGTCCTGCCTGTGGTCTAAAAATGTAGCAATAAAAACAGACAAGTAGTACTAACAGCAAATACTTATTTAACAGTACAAGGGTAATGCTTTACTTTTCTAGAGTGCTTCACCATCTACAAAACAAATTTACGTTTTCTGAAATCTTTTCACAGTAAACAGGGTATCGTTTATTATTTAATTTAAAGCTGAAGATTTAAAAATAATAAAACTGACATACTCTTGGGAATCTTTAATTTGAAAGAGAAATAATTCACAACCTAACAAGGGTTGAATTAAGGGATTCTATTGGTTTATGTAATAAGAAAGTATGAGATGAGAAAGGGTTTCAGGCATGATTGGATTTAGGGCTAATAAGAAAACAGTTTTGTAACCATGCACCATGGGGTCTGGCCACTGGTTGCTGTGGGTGCACATACCACAATGATTTGTGAGGAAAGAAATAGGTTTTTGTTAACAGGAAAGCCCATTTGAGAGGACTAGAAACATTCCAAGCCAACGTCATTTGCAAAGCGCAGTATTTCTTTCCTCTCTCTTTCTCTCTCTCCATTGCCCTGCCACAGCTCTCTGTCTCCAACCAAGGTTGTGCAGGGAAAGCTCCATCTGTGCAGCCCTGGCACCCAAGGCTGCCATCACCCCAGGGCCAGTGCTGGTTCCCAGGATGCTATCAGCATCCCTCCAGGAACTGTTCTCAGGATGAGAGAGTGGGCACAGTCTGGACCCAAATCCCATGCCTCACACAAGGATTGCAGCCTCCCAGCTGGATGCACACATCCAGTGTGGGACTTGTCCTTCAAGAGCTGGCTTCTGACCCAGTGAGATTTAAGCCCAAGGCAAGGTCTGCTTCTGCCTTTCTGCAAGAGCTCCCACAGAGCTCCCCAACTAGGAAGGCAATACCAGCAAGTCAGGGTCTAAGAAAGTGCAAAAGTCCTGACTTCTGTGTGTCTTCTGTTTTTTAATGACTCTTCCCCAAATCTCATGTATGCAGGAAGCCAGTGGGAATGTCTACCTTTTAAATCAATGTGTGCCCTTATCTTTGCCCCTCTTCTAGGGAAGGGGGCAGAAATCTCCAGTCACCCTGTGCTGGGCTTCTGGCTTATGCAGGTGCTATGCAGCCAGTGTTAAGAGTGAATGGCCCCAAGGTGGGGGCTATCAAGCACCAGCTCTTGGTTTCAATCCCCAGCTGCCTCTATGGCTCCCCTCCTGTTAGCTGCACTGCTAGGGATGCTGCCTGAGGCAGTATCTCTTGCATCTCTTCTCTGTTGCAAAGGGCCAGCTACTTGGTTGCTGGGACAATGCATGCTGGTTTTTTGTTTATAGTTTGGCTCAAAGTTGAGGAGAAAGCTTTCACACTTCCTGTGCTTCTAGAGACCAGGCCCAGCAATCTCTGTGACTTCTTCCTTTCTGGGGTAGACCTTCTCTTTGAAGAAGGTGGCTGTCTCAGTCCCCTCTTCTAGGGTGAGGTGTTAGCTCTGGCAGATCAGGGTTCCCCAGGACTGGGGTCTCCCCTGCCTCCAGTGCCTTGGGTGGAGCTAACCTGTTTTGCATCATTTCGCAGTAACAGCAATAATTCTTATATTTTGCTTGATTCCCAGGTACTGAGTTGTGTCCCCAAGCGTCTCTAAACCTACAACCTATCGGAAGAGCAAGATGGCTGCCACTTCTCCAAACAGAATGTTATCATATAAGTAATTTTTTTTCCAATCATCTCTGCAAAATTTCTGAGAGTTCTGATGTGACAGGCTTGTGTTACATTCGTAATGACCAGCCATCGGCTGGGTATAAAGAAACATGATTCGCTGTTAGTCAGGAGCTTAATGCATGGAACAGGGTCCTGGGAGGTGGACACCCTCACCTGGATCACATGGTCAGAGTTGTGGATAAATGAATAGCCAAAGAAAATTTGGGGCTGATGGTCCAGGAGAAAAGGGGTGGAGGATGCCAGGTAAAATGTCTGCTTCTGGATGTAAACAGTTAAAGGTGTATGGTGTAGACAGCAATAGAATGCTGGTACCACACATAGAGAAGAATGAATTTTTTCACATTTAATAAGAGACAGGAAAAAGATAAAAAATATGTGTAAGCACCAAGTGATTGAAAAGTTAACAGAAAAAAAAAATGATTGCAATTACTAAACTAACCAAAATTTCTTGGATCATATTAAACACTTGAATCATATTAAAAGCTTCCTTAGAAGGCAATCCACTTGGAGAATTACACAGTTCTCCTTTGGATTGTCTATTTGGTATGTGAAATTCTAGCTGAAGGTATGACCAAATGAATTCTATAGATTATATTTCTGAGACAGACATATCCAGTGAAACTATTTTTCTACTCAGTGTATTTCTGGCTGCTTCATTTCACCAGACAACATGCATTAACGGGCTTAAACACTATTAAACAGTGATAGAGATATGCATTCATCTTGGAAACATGAGCATAGTTAGTGATATTTCCTGCTGGGAAGCTATCAGCTCTATAACTGTTAAAGTTACAGCCCATAAATGGAGGACTGACTCCTCAGTAATTACTCTTTCCTTTCAGATCATCCGAAGGAAAATAACCTCATGTATTTATAGCCAATTCTATTAGATATTCAATGATTATTTGTTGATTCATGCATTGATTTCGCATACAGAATGCTGTTATTTGAAAAAAAGTGCTTGTGGGAAAAGATTTAATTGGATTAACTTTTATAGGCAGCAGGGACTTCATAAATAGCTATTTGTTGGCATTTGCAAATGTAGGTTAGACGAGAGAGAGAGAAATAGAGAAAGACAGAAACTAGGAAGGCAAAGTGGAGGGAGAAAGGACTGAAAATACCTTTAGTTTAGTTTATTAATAATCTGTAGCTTTGTCCAAAATCAGTACATTAATTTATTTTTTAAAATAAAATGTTCATGTGAAAAAATATATATCCAGAGCTAGGTTGGTTACTAAAGAATAAGTCATATTGACAGCAGCCCATTCAAACTACTGTGTAAAAATTGGCTAAGCATTGAGCTTAAAATACTAAAGTGACTGTGCAGAGGAAAATTTGGTGGCCATATAAATACTCTGGAGAAGTATTTATTAAATTGGAAATGTAAAACAATAGTAAATAATTTAGCATAATCCTAACACGATTTAGTAATGTAATAATAATATGTTTAAAATTAAATTTGGTCTAAAAACTTTTTGGGGTTGTTTTGCAAATATAACAATAAATTCCATTGATCTTGTTAACTTCATTTGGAACTTACGAGGTTAGTTCCTAAATTGTAGAAATATGAAAGCATTTAAAAATATAGGTCAAATCACTTGAATGCATATTCTATCACCACTTCTTTGGTTCTCAGATAAGTTAGAATTTTTTTCATGTTTCCAGATAGGCATTTGCACATTAATAGATTATTTTAATTTTGATAGGATAAAATGCCTAATTGTTTTAATCAATACAACTACTGGCAATGTGAACATACAATGAAGGGTATTTGGAAAGTATAGGCAAAAATGAGCTTTGGAATGTAGTACTGTAGAGGAGGCTAGAAGACAAATTCAACGGTATTTGTTTTCTGCCTAGTTCTCGAATGCCTAGTCTTAGAACGAGCCATCTCTCTCAGGAGAATGGCATTAGAAGCCAAATCTGGGATGTCCTAGCTTGCAGGCTTTCTCAACTGTCAGAGCCAAAAATTATTTGTGTACTAATTCTTGTATGTTTAAACCACTATAAATATTTTTAAATGTACTATCTGTAAATTAATGAAAGAGATAGAAGTCACAAACTTTAATAGTGGGATTATCTCTTTCTTATTTCAGTTTTATTAGTTTTGCCTCATATTTTGACAAATACTGTTAATTTCATAGACATTTAGGACTATTATGTCTTCTTGAAGAACTGGCCTCTTTACCAAAATGTAATGCACTGTTTATTCTTTATAATTTTCCTGCACTGAAGTTTCCTTTGTCTAAGATTAAACAGCTAATTTAAAATTGCATAGCTACTTTCTTTTATTAGTGTTAATATGGTATAACTTTCTCTATCCATTTACTTTAAACATATCTGCATCTCTATATTTAAGTGTTTCTTTCAGACATTATATAGTTCTACATTAATTTTATCCACTATGCCAATCTCTGTCTTTTAATTGGTATATTTAGACCATTCACATTTAAAGTGATTGCTACTGTTGAATAAATATTTACCATATTTATAAGTATTTTATATCCATTTTATATGTTAATTGCTTTATACTCAACGGTAAAGCTGAAAGCTTTTCCTCCTGTAAGATCAGAAACAAGCCAAGGATGCCCAATCTCACCACTTTGATTCAATGTAGTATCGGACGTCTTAGCCAGAGAGATTAAGTAGGAAAGAAATTAAAGACATCCAGATGGAAAAGAAAGACGTAAAACTGTCACTATGTGTAGATGACATAATACTACGTATAGAAATCCTTAAAGACTCCACACCAAAACATGTAGAACTAACATGAATTCAGTAAGAATGCAGGATACAAAATCAATACACAAAAACTGTTTGCAATTACATACACTAAAAACAAACTATGAGAGAGATATTAAGACAACAATCCCATTTACAGTTGCATCAAAAGCATAAAATACCTAGAAATAGATTTAACTGAGGGGGTGAAAAACCTGTACACTGAAAACTGTGAGACATCAGTCAAAGAAACTGAAAAAGAAACAAATAAATGAAATGATATTCTGTGCTCATAGGTTGGAAGAATATTGCTGATCTGTTTATACCACCCAAACCAATTTACAGATGAAATACAGTCCCTATCAAAGTTCCAGTGGAATTTTCCACAGGGGTAGAACAAACAACCCTAAAATTTGTATGGAACCTGAATAACCAGAACAGTTTGAAAAAGAAGACAAAGCTAGAGGCATTACATTTCGCAATTACAAACTATGTTACAAAGCCATCCTAATCAAAACAGTGTGTTATTGAAATAAAAACAGACACATAGATGAGAAATAAGTCATAATTGACATATATGGTCAATTAATGTACAACAAAGGTGTCAAGAATGTACAATGCAGAAAGAATAGTCTCTTTAATGAATATTGTTGGGCACAATAGAAAGCCACCCCCCCAAAAAAAAAGCAAAAGAAAGAAAAGAAAGTGGAAGACTATCTTATACCGTACATGAAAAATTATCTCAAAGTGGATTAAAGACATGAATATAAGCTCAAAAACCATACAACTCCTAGAAGAAAACAAGTAGGAAGCTCTTTGACATTGGTCTTTGACAATAATTTTTATTTTGGGGATTTGACACGAAAATCAAAGGCAACAAAAGCAAAAATGAACAAGTGAGACTACATCAAACTAAAGAGGTTTTCACAGCCAAAGAAACCATTCACAAAATAAAATGTCAACTCACTGAAGAGGAGAAAATATTTGCAAATCATATATTTAATGAGGGGCTAACATTCAAAATATATTAAAAAAACTCACACATTTTAATAGCAAAACAACAAACAATCTAATTAAAAATTGGGCAGAGTATCAACTGAATAGACATGTTTCCAATGAAGACATACAAGTGGCCAAATGTACAGGAGAAAGAGCTCAACATTACTAAGCATCAGTGAAATGAAAAATCAAAACTGCAATGAGATATCACCTGATACCTTTTAGATCTCCTGTCATAAAGATAAACTATATTAAGTGTTGGCAAGATTGTGGAGCAAAGAGAACCCTTGTGCAGTGTTGGAAAAAATATAAATTGGTACCTCTACTAATGAAAATAGTAGAGAAAACTAACATAAGATGTAGCAATCCTACTTCTGGTTGTGTGAAGATGGAAATGAATGAAAACTGAGTATCAAATCTGCACTCTCATGTTCATTGCGACACTGTTCATACCAGCAAGTGTATGGAAATAACCTAAGTGTCATCAGCAGATGAATGCATAAAAAGATGTGAGGTATACATAAACACATAAGGGAATATTGTTCAGCCATGAGAAAGGAGGAAATCTTCCCCAACACAACAAGGTCGATAGACTAAGATTATTATGCTTAGTGAAATAAGCCTGACAGAGAAAGACAACTACTACATTATACCTTTTTAAGTATATTTGATTGATTATGCCATTACAGTTGTCCCAATTTTTTTCTCCCCTTCACCCCCTCCTTTCAACACCCCCCACCCTCTAGCAGTCCCCCCTTTAGTTCATGTCCATGGGTTATATGTATAAATTCTTTGGCTTCTTTATTTCCTAGACTACTGTAAACCTCCTCCTGTCTATTTCATGCCTACCATTTATGCTTATTCCCTATATCTTTCTATAGAGAACTGTTCCATGCATGGGAAATGTAGCCCAGCTCCCACTTGGAAAAGCCAGGGGGTGTGAGGTTTGGCAGGCAGGATCCACACCCACAGACAGGTTCTCCCAGAGGGAATCAGGACTGCATTGTACCTAGGCTGCTATGAGACTGGCTTTTGCTAAAACTCCTTCACCCTGGATTGAGGCAGCAAATGTTTACTAAGTATCTTTAACTTCCTAAAGTCTGAGCTAAACCTCCCAAGTATGTAGTGTAACCAGTTCAACCACTTTCCTCCTTGATCTGTAACATGCTTCTCTTTGAAGTAATTACCAGTATTCTGTCCTTCGTTGTCTGTAAAAGGTAATCACCTACAGCGAACCTGTGCATAGTAAATGAGGACCATGCTCCATGCAATGTGCCCAGAAAAGCAATAAAAGCCTGTCCAGGCAGGGGTCGGCTCTCTCTTGGGCTCTCTTTGGCCTTCTCTCCCTCTCCCACTTACAGAGTGGCCATGCCGTCCCTTTTCCTCCACAGGATTTCTGTAGTCCCTGTGTATTTGTCTATTGCTGCCACAACACAGGATCCTGCTGGCCGGGATCTGCATCACCTTTCCCCACCCCCATTCTCCCCCTCTCCCTTGCCATTGAAAACCTTCCATGTGATATTCACAGAAATGAAAATTACATTGTATCTTTTATGTGTGAAATACAAATTAAAAGTTGAACTCTTAAAAATACAGAGTAAAATAGTGGTTGCCAGAGGTGGAGGTTCGGGGGAGGCAGGAGTGAGGAATGGATGGAATAGGAAGAGATTAATAAAAGGGTACGAACTTTTAGCTATTAGATAAATAAGGTCTGATTTATAAAATGGTGACTATAGTTACCAACACTGTATTGTACAATTAAAATTTACTAAGACAACAGAACTTAAATGTTCATACACACAGATGAACATGGAAGGTGATAGATGCATTAAAAATATATTGATAGTTGATATGGAATTAAAAATCTTGATTGACAAAAATTATTTATCTTGTCTGTGCTATATTCTCAAAGGTTAAGTGAAAGAATACTTTCTAAATAAAGCATAAATTAATCTGGCATATGCTAATAAGCCTGAGTGGCAGATTCATTGACGTATCTGGGAATAAATATTGAATGAGCAAATGCCAACATGTATTAGTTTACAGTCAACTTATGCAGAAATTCATGTGAAGAGGTATGAAATCTTTATCCAACTTATGCCTAAATTAAAGTGATGTTTAAACCACCCGAATGTTAGATCTTAAAGCTAGCACTAAAATCACTGTCAAATCACACACAGAGAATTCTCAGTATGCAATGTAAGCTGGATAAGATTGAACATAATTGTGGTTTTCTAATACTTTGGTTAGGCTTTCCCACTAACTCTATACATGTGTTTTAGAATCAACTGCTCTCATCCACAGAATTCTGTGATGTAAACAGGTCTGTTTTCAATGAAAGCATCTTATTCTTAAACCATAGTGTAAAATGTTAGTAAAATTCATTGCTTTAAATAGACCAATAATAGAAATTTTTAAAAAGGTCAGAATAAAGCTTCACATTATAGTGGATTTGCTTTTGGCATTGAGTCATGCAATTGCAGGGCATAGGGGATGGGTGGAGGTGGAAGAGGGTGTAAAGGGGATAAATGGTAATGGAAAAATAATACAATAAAAAACACTTAAAGGTTCTCATAATTGGACTTACGGATGGGTGAGTGATAGCTTCTGTTACAAAGATTAAGCTATTGTGTCATACATAGTCACTTCTAAGTACTGAGAATAAATGGAAACAATTTCTAAGGGGAAATAAAATGATTTACACAACATAATATCTACAGTACAATTTTAAGTGAAAATATATTTCCATTACAACTTTATGTTTTTATTAAAAGTGACCATTCAGCTGATGCAATTTTCCCAAGTGCAGAACCCTAACTATGCTTTTAATTTTAACAAATCCAGACATTAATGAACTTTAGTTCATATTAGAACCATATTTTTGTAAAATGGATTTAAGTGGAGCAGCTATTTAGACTTAATGCAGTTGTAAATTCTCTGGTAATCAAAAGATCCTCTCTAATTTGGTCAAAAGAGAAAATTATAACCAGGAAAAATATCTCAATTCAGTATAATAAAATAAGCACCGAATAGCCACCCCTTTTTACATAACTAGAGATCACTATGCTCACAGAATGTTTGAACAAATGTACCACAGTTTGTAAGGAATTGAAAAGAGATGGTGGACGGCTAAGGAGAAGCAATGACTATTTCTTCAATAATTGATCCCCATCTACCTTATCGCCATATGGTCTGGGCTTTCAAGCGATTAAAATACAAGTAAACCAGGGTAGTTTTCATAAGTTAATCTTTAACCCATTTAATAAAAATGTTACTTTAAAAATCAGATTTTCTATTGACTTTTTAGTTTAAACAAATACCAAGGGAGGAGAGACACTGGATATGACGTTCAGTCACAGTTCAATAGTCAACTGAACCAGCACACATTTCAAATACCAGATAAAGATTATACTTAATTATCCTGATGTTAATAAATTTCTCTCTACAAAATTACTTTTATTTGACCAGATAAAATTAAAAAAAATATTATTTTTCTCAAGAGGATGTAGTATAATTAGTCAACATGTGAATTTTCATTTGAAATTGAAATTGTTTGGTTTCTGGTTACAGGTATAGAATTTCATTGGCTACAGTGAGCATCATTAGAGCAAAAAGTACAGAATTCCCAGTAAGCCAAAGAAGACATTGAATTTTGGTGTTTGATTAATAATAAAGCAAGTGCTACTAGATTGACTATTTTGACAAGGAAAATACATTCTATAAATTCCTGAGAGGTTGAAATAACTTTATCATACTAGGTATTCTTCGGGGAGTTTGTGCCAAGAGTTATTAGGTACTGTGCTAAATACTTTACATGATAATAACCAGCATATACTAAACATGTACTACTAGCACACTCCCTGCTAGCACTTTTCTTTACAAAAGTAGCAGGCAAATTTATAAGATGGTCTCTAACATTCCTGATCTTGCTCTATGTAAATTCATTTAACTTGTGTTTGGGTGGGATGTATGAATATGATGGGATATCACCACTTCACAAATATGACCGAAGACCACAATTTTTGGTTTGGAGTTGAAAGGGAGATTTATTGATTTATTTTCTTAGTGGGCCTACGTAATCAAGTTAAAACTCTTAAAAGAAGGACTGGAGCATTTCTGGAGAGATAAATTATCTCGCTGGCCTTGAAGTAAGCTGCTATGTTGTGTCAAGACCTGTGAGCGTAGGCCCAGCTGAGAGACAGGGAGAAAACAGGACGTCAGCAGCACGGCCACGAGGAAATGAGTTCTGCTAACAACTCCAGGAGCTTGGAAGAGCATCATTAGCTACCGGAAGAAATAACCTAGCAAACACCCACATTTCAGCTTTGAGAGACCCTGAGCGATGGACCCAGTTAGCTTTGCCCGGATTCCTGACCTGCAGTCACGAGGAGACAGAAAATGGGTGCTGTTTTCAGCCACAAAATATTTGTCAAAGTATCTTGTTTAATTCGTAAGAAGGTGTCCTAGTTTGTTCAGGCCGCTATAATAGAGCACCTTAGACTGAGTGGCTTATTAACAGCAGAAATCTCCTTCTCAAAGTGCAGGAGGCTGGGAAGTTCAAGATCAAGGCACTGAAAGATTCCGTGGTATCATTATTCACTATTGCATTTGGCCAATGTTAGGAGAGCCATGGGATTGCAGTAAAAACTATAGTCACAGAACCACTATTATTTCTTTCTAAATCACTTTGTTTATAGCCTTCACTTCTTTGCTGTCATTATTACCATTAGTACTTAATTCATTAAAGGGAAATATGAATGAACACAGGTTATGTTACTGTGAAATCTAAACAATGAAAATGTGGGAAAGAAGTCAAGGAAGAAGTACAAATAAAAATAAAATGAGAAAAACTAAAATTTATTGTGTTTAGTGTTAAATTTAAGTACTAATAATTTTAGAGTGTGAATGACATGCCTGCGCCTAAATCTCTCAAATTCAGGAATGGAGTACTAGACTTCCAGAAATCCGGAGAGTGGCTAATTCAAAGCCTTTCTTAGATTCATGGGAAGTACATTGCCACAAACTATAGCTGAGTTAACCTGTTACTAAAAGGCTCAACGGTCAGAAGCTTGCATTCCGGGTGCCTACATTTCATTAGAAGACCCTATTGTATTTCACGATTTCTATCTCTCATTGACAATCGCTGAAACAATTACTACCCTTTGCCAGAATGTCTGGGTGTGTGACCTCTTCTCTAAGGCACATCTGGTACCATCAGCCTTCACAGTTTGTTTTTAATACAGAAGAAATCTTTTGGACAAAAACTGCATTGTTCAATATTCCATCTTTGTAGGTAAAGAAGACTGTTTTGCCAATAATAATGAATTATTTACATTTAAAACTGCCTATCAAATTGGCATTATACCCTATATAAATGACATGGAAGAAGTTGCTAATAGATCACTAATAATTTTTAAAGAGCTTTAATTTCTCAAATTTGGTAGATCAATTTTCTTTTCAAAATAAGAGGGGGTCACCAGGAGAGGCCAGAATGGAATTGTGAAAAGTGCCACTGAGCTTTACATTTAGAGAAAAAATAATTGTTGATAAATCTATATCCTGGCGTGTACTAGTGTTGTCTTCCAGCATCTCAGAGTTTCTCCCTTCACATCTATCCTTGAACTTTTAAAGAAAGGGTGTTTCACCAGACAAAAAGGTAATAAATTAAAAGAGATCATATTCTTGCTATTCAGGCAGTAAGGGGATATAAAACTATCAAAGATGATTAAAAAGTTTGAGAACCATTGAACAAAAAAAAATAATGACATTTAAATATACGCATTTCCACAGACATGGGGCACACAGTCAATGCCGGCAGCACTATGAATTTTTAACTAACACAGGCTTACATAATGGCAAGTTCTTTTTAGGGAAATTACATTCTTTTTCATAAAAATAAGGTCTGGTTTAAACGCTTAGACATTTTTTTTGCAGAGTGGTTCCTTGCTTTGAAAAGCAAAAGTTTCCATGGGTAGAATATGGGTTACACTTGCAGAAAATGGTAATAGTAATAAGTGGAATACAATCTGACAGTTTAAATTTAATCAGTATGCCACTGTTTTGTCTTAGTAGAGCAAATAACCCTAGGTTGAGTGCTTAATCTACTTTCAGCAGCAAGAGATGGGTAATGAAAGTAGGAATCACTCACTAGTTGGGTGTAGAAGGTAGTGCAATTAGGGTTGCTGATAACAATTCAACTTAGAGCTGAATCAAGGGTGGGATTGCTAATGTAGACAGGTTTGCAAGGCTCCATGGCTTCAGCATATCAAGTATGCATGGCAGGCATTTCTGATTCCCTCACATTTCAAGGCAACAGTTTTAAGACGTTGGTAATGTTTCCAAAGCACAAGTGTTTGTAATAAAAAATACTCATTGTATGTGTGTACAAATATGGTTTGCTTCTTTTTTTTCCTAAGGACTACATTTACAAGCTGTGAGAAGTGTAAGGGGGAAGCAACCAATTAATAGATGGTTTTAAGTGAAATTGTCCATTTTGTTTGGGTACCAAAGGAATAAAATTAAACTAAAGGATTAGGCACACACCTTAAATTATTTAGATTCCATTATGAAATTGATTGCAAAATAAAATGTTCCCAAGGAAATTACTTTATTTTGCTATTCATTTGCCCTTTGTAGAATCATTAAAGATTTTACTTTCTATTATATGATGAGATAAATGCCGGCACTCAGTGGTAAATCTGGATTAAAAAAAAATGCTTGTTAGAGAATAAATGTTAGCAAAAGCAAGTACCTCATTTCACATGGCTTTCTCTGGAATATTTTACCACTTAGGCGTGAATAAGGTTACATTAAAATAATTAGTGAGTTGGCATACAATTTCTAAAAAATACCATAATTTCCAAAGGTTCTTAATTATTGAGAGACAGAGAAGAAAACCTATTTGTTTGGGAAGGTCGGTAAACATTATAATAAACCAGGAGAGGACAATTGTTCAACCTCTCATGCAAATCTTAGATGTACAAAATGGAAAATGTATAATTTTCTATGTCAATTTCTAGTTATTGACATATAGAATTATGGATTTTTCATAGCAAGGTAGAGCAATTTTCCCTATTCACTAAAACTTTAACCCAGAAGAAGAAATGGTTATTGGAACCCTGTTATAATAGCATAAAAATTAGGTAAACCATAGAAGGCTAGTTTTCAAAAATAAGACTCCCAGGAAGGTGAGACCACAGCACAGCATGTAATACTGACAGAAAGTTAAGGAGAAGGAGAAAGCCAAGTTCTGGTCCAGAAGGTGTTTCAAAATAAAGACAGAAAAGTTCTGTTTGATCTGAGAAGTACAATAACGTGTTGAATGACTTTTGGAATGTTTATCCTTAGATACACTGAAAGCATGATATAATGTCTAAACCTTTCTCCATTTTAGTGGTGCCTGTACCTTTTTTTCCTTTTGTACCTACAATAATGTAAGCAGTCAAACGTTGCCATTTTGCCTAATAATAAGTAATATACATTGTTTTTATTACTTAATAGATGGTTGTGCTATGCAAAGCACTCAAAATTGAATCATTGAACAAGTATTTATTAAACATCTTTGTGTTTAATGAAGTGAATCAGTCCCATTCAACAAAGATCTATTAAAAACCTACCATGCACATACCATGCTCTTGGGGCATATCAACAGTAAAAAAGGACATAAATTCCTGCCTCCTTGAAGCTTACATTCAAACAGGGAACAATAAAAACAATGCAAAAATATGTAAATATATAGTATGCAATAGAGGGGTTAAGTGCTGTAGATAATAAAAAAGAGGAGAGTAACAGGAGATGTGTGTGTATAAATGTCTGTGGGGATGGGTGGGTACAATTTTAAGCAAGGTGGCCAAGGTAGGCCTCATGGAAAGGGTCACACACGAACACTGACTTGAAGGAAGAGAAAGGGTTGGTTATTCAGATATCTGGGGCAAATATTGCTTTTAGAAGGAAGAGCATATGGCATAAGCATCCCAAGGCAGGAGGAGGCCTGGCATCTCAGGTCTGGTGTGAGTGGAGCAGAATGAGTGAGATGGCAAAGCAGTAAGAGAGTGTGGGGTCGGGAGCAGGGCAGTTGTGCAGGCAATGACTGAAGGCTTCTTTTTCATCTCATAGAGCTATGCATAGAGAAGGTATTCCAGTGGCCATCCTTACATAAATCTGAGTGTGTGGACCTTGGTCCTGTTGACATTTTGGGCTGGATAATTTGTTGAGTAGGCTGTATTGCTCATTGCAGGGTGGTCAAGCAGCACAGCTGACCTGTGTTGTTAGGGGAAAGTAACACCCACAGACAAAATGACTGCAGATACTGCTAACTGTCCCCTGGGGGAAGGGGTGGGCTGAATTGCCCTGGTTGAGAGTGTACTGAGTGTACTGAGGCACGAAATCTTAAATTACTGATCCAGGGTCACGCAGCTAACAAATAAACCTGACTCCAGATGTCATATGTTTAATGACAAGATACATTTACTCCATTGTTTGCCAGTACCATTGATGCCTTTTCTGCTTCATCTGAACCAAAAATAGTCGACTAGAGTCATAATCTAAATACTTGAGCAGTTTTTATTAGCATCACATAAAGTAAAAATCAGCTCTAAAGGGCCAGATAGGTTTAAACCGTAATGAGGTCCAGGAATGTAGCCAGTATGTTGACTCAGAATCAGTTTTACAGCTCTGAGAGGAGTATGTTACATGGTAAAGTGGAATGAGGTTTTGATATACGGAAGAGCAATTTCCATGGAAGCAGGAGAGCCGTGGCTCGCTGGGAATCCACAGAGCACTGGCATGCTGCAATGGTGAAAGGCATTGGCCAGGGCTGGAGCACAAATAAGTGGTCCCCCCATCACCCAGGCTTTACTTTTTGAGGTTTCAGTGATTGGCCATCAACTGCAGTCCAAAAATATTACGTTTCCCCAACCATTGACTTTATCTGTTCCTGACATCCAACCATTTCATGGCTGGAAAGACCAGAAGCAGATGATCCTCCTTCTAAAGTGTCCTCAGAAAGTCAATAGTAGCCTAACACTACATTGCAATGCCTGTGTCGTTCATCTCATTTCATCTCATTATGTAAGCATTTTATTGTCTCACCTCACAAAAGGAAGAAAGGTTAGTATAGTACAATAAGATATTTTGAGAAGTGAGAGATATTGCATTCATATAACTTTTATTACAGTATATTGTTATAATTGTTCTATTTTATAATTAGTTAATGTTGTGAACCTGTTTATGTGCTTAATTTATAAATTAAACTTTATCATTAAGTATGTTTGTATAGGAAGAAATCATAATATGTAGGGTTTAGTACTACCACAATTTCAGGCATGCACTGGAGGTCTTGGAATATATCCCTGGGGCAATAAAGTAGGACTAATCTATGAGACAAAATATTTAAAAGATACTAAGAAGTGGGTCCTGGACTGAATATGGTCATAGGGAGAACAACATGATTTTGTTGATAAAATATGGAAATTGTACTAGTTAGCAGATAACTCTGAGAAAAATATATATATAGTATATAGCATATACTATATATTTTATGTATTTTATAGTATATGCTATATATACAGCATATACTATATATATACTATAGATAAGCATATACTATATGTATGATATATATAGCATATACTATATGTGTGTGTGTGTGTGTGTATGTATATATATATACTTGTGGGTCTATTAAGTATAAACATGTGGAGAGAGAAGTTTGGCTGTATTTTTCCATTCAGCACGCTGACTAATGCTTGACTAAACATGCTTCCGCTTTCTCTGTCACTAGTACAGTTTGTATCATACACAAGCAAAATTTGTAATGATCAGAGCATCATATATTTCTTTATTAATTTACCTTCTTTATGAGAAGGTTATCATAGATGCTGCTGAATATATCACTGTAATGCCCAGCTGAACATCTTACCTATTAAATGATGTAAGTAGAGATTGATTGAATACATTAATGGTGATGAAAAATGCCTTGTTAACTTGGGCAGAACAGATAAGATTCTTTCAAAGCAAAATATATGTTGATTACCTCACAATGAGTATTACAAGTAATGCAAATGCAACTATTTTTATGAATTAGTCAGCCAATGGAAATAAAAGAAAGCATATAAATCATTGAACACCTCTTCTCTTTGAGAATCTTGGTCTTGACAAAAAAAACTAAGGAAAAGATCTAACCTAGCTTTCTCTTAAAGTCTTATGTACTATCACTCAATTTATTTTAAAAAATGTACTTTTTGAATGGCTCTAAATGATTTTTTTGGAAGGCCTATTTTGATATTTGGAGATGGAATGAACTGTATACAAATGGAGAATTTTTTCTTCTTTATTTCTTCATAGAGTAGCAATGTATATAACAATTAATGTATTTTATTGTTAGTAATGGGGTTTATAATATGCAATTTAAGAGCACATTTTGTTATTTTATTATTCTCATTGACAACCTGAAATTTTCTAAATTATCTACTAGAGATCATATTACCTTAAAAAAGTCCCCAATCAAATGTATCCTATGTTTATTTTTCACTACCTTTATTTTCTAAAATAATATTGCACTAGATATTTTTCAAAATCTAAAACATAACTCTTTAAAAATATTTTTATATATTTTATACTCTGACTGTATCATAATTAATTCCACCATTCCCATAGATGGACTTTAAGGTGATGTCCTTATGTACGTATTTTAAGAGACTTCATTGGGTGTGCTTTGGAAAGATAAGACTAGGTTCTTCTTTTCTATCCATGAGTTATTTTGTTTACTGAGGAGATATTTGTATTTGAAAGAACCCAACAAAATATTATTTTAAAAATCTGATTGATTGGTTAACTTGCATTATCAGTGTGAATACAGTTGCTTTTTAATGTTTTATTTATAAATGTGTAACTCCTATACTTCATACTATATGGCTTATTTTAGATATGTGTATTTAAAATACTACCTAATAAGCACAAACAATTATACTTTTATAAGATAGGCTTATATTATAAGCTAAATAAGTTAAATACTGAGCTCAAGTCTGGATTTTCTAACTTCAGCTCAGTGGGCCTTGTCTCCAAATGAAACTAAAAGCACCATGTCTAAACCACATCACAGAATGTAATTAAATAACAAATTTCAATAATGAGTTCAGAATAAGAACAGTGCCTCTTGCTTCCATTCTGCTTAAGGTGTCCTGACCAATTTCTACTTCATGTTTGACAAATTGAAGCAGCTCACCCAGGTATGGATGTTTGTTCCCATTTCATGCCGTAGATCACAGGACACTTTGTAGAAGGTATTATCATCGCTTCCTTGTCTACTGAGATATCAAAGTTGTTGATTTGGGACTCTAATTCTGATTTTGGTATACCTATCTGTGTAACGAGAGAGGAAAGTCTCAGAAAAAAATATATGGAGGAAGAAAAGGGACTATAAGCTACTCAGACAGAAAAAGAGAGAGAAAGGAGTAGGGAGTGAAAAAATAACTTAATACCCCATGGACACGGTATAGCATCCTCATTTTCATTTTGTGGAATTGGCAGGTACAATATGTGCCTGGAGCAGCTGTGCCTTTTTTCGCAGACTCTGTCAGCAGGAACAGTGACTCCCTGCTCAGAGTAAGTAGCTGATGTGACTGGGGAAGTTGTGAAGCTAAGATTGAGAAAGACACCTGGCATCAAATCTAAGGGGCTGTTTTGATCCCCAAAGATTGCTCTGTTTATTGCAAACTTTGAAGATTCTTTTTGTTCTTCTTGGCTAAAGTGTGAAAATATCCATTACTGACCTTCCCTGCCTATACAGAAATCCTCAATCAGGCAGTGTGTTCAAAAGGCTGAGCACTATTCGTGGTGACAAAAGAAAGAATTAGGGTGAGAACAGCAATAAAAACATCAAGGAAAACTAGTTCTTAAATGTGCTAAAAATGTTCATCAAATTATTTTTTCAGTCTCCTTTAGCTTACAAAATTTTTTTCATATCTACCATGGAATTTCTCTGTGCATGTCTTATAAGTATATAACAAAAGTTTTATTTCAGCTAGAAGTTATAGTCACAACTGCACATTTTAGGGGTTTGCCTTTGGTTTTGATAGCTATCTCAAAGATGACATCTATTAAAAGAAAAAATAAAAAAACTGGGGTCTTTCTTTGGGCACGACATGGATTTCACCTCAGGTCTGTTTAAGCAGTTATGATAAAGGAGGAACAGTTAATATCCAATTGTTTCAATTACCTCATTTTGGAAATTAGAAAAGCAGTATGATGAGCTCTCCCTCACCTAAGCATTTTGGTAAGGAAGTTATAGACTGAACCGAGTCCTATTAATATTTGTAAACTGAAACCCTAACCCCTAAAGTGACCCTATAGGTTCTGCATTTGGAGATAGGGTCTGTAAAGAGGTACTTGAGGTTAAATGAGGTCATAGGGGTGGGGCCCTAATTCAGTATGATTGGTGTCCTTATAAGAAAAAGAGAGAGCGGAGTGCATACTCTCTCTCCACGCAACACAGTGGAAAGTTCATGTGAGGACTTAGTGATAGGATGGCTCACAAGTCCAGAAGAGAGCTCTAAGCATGATCATGGACTTCCAACCTCCAAAATGTGAGAAAATAAATGTCTGTTATTTAAGTCACTCAGTCTGTGCTATTTTATTATGACAGCCCTAACACTAATACAAGGAGAAAAGCAGTAATCTACAACATCAGCTGTAACTAATAGGGAGAGTTGCTCACATTGCAAGTGGGTTCCTACAAAGGCTGGGGCTCAGTATAGATTTTGCGAACTGCCACAAGTCATTGGACTTCTTTGAACTTGATCTCCTCTGTGATACAAAGTGATTGAATCCTATGATTGGTAAGTCCTTTATGCTTGCAAAAGTTTAGGGAGCTATGATCAAACACTGATTTTAACTTATTCTTCTGTCTTTTGAACAGAATTTTGACCAAAAATAGACTTGAAATGGGGAGTGAGTGGGTTTTGCAAGTCTCACTGTAACATATCTTTCTAGCTTTGTATTAGACCAGTAATTAAAAAAAACCCAAAAAAACCAAAAAAAAAAACTATCAAATTAGGGAACTCACCAAATGTAATTGTTCCTTGAGCTGTTGTAAAAATGACCACAAATGTGATGAATTAAAACAGCAACCATTTATTATCACAAAAGTTTAGAGGCTGGAAATCCAAAATCAGGGTTTTAGCACAGCCTTATTCCCTCTGAAAGATCTAAGGGAGAACCCTTATTGGCCTCTTCCAACCTCCAGTGGTCCCAGGCATTCCTTGTCTTGTGGCTGCGTCACTCCCATCTCTGCCGCATTTTCACCTGGCCTTCTTCTCTCTCTGTGCCTCCACTCTGTGTATCTCTTGTAAGGACATCTGCCACAGGCTTTGGGAGCCACCTTGATAATCCAGGATGATAATATCTATACATCCTTAATGTAATTACATCTGAATAGTCCCTTTTCCCATTAAGGTCACATTTACAAATTCCAGGATGCGGACATACCTTTTGTGGGGGCACCATTCAGCCCACTATAGCAAGAAAAATATTGCTAAGAAAAAACATTCCTCAAATGAATAATTATATTAAAAATGAATGTTTAACTTGGTTCTCTATGGTAATAATTAACCACATTAAATTTTATTTATTTTTTTATTAGTAGCTAGTAAAATAGTAAATATTTTTCACAAAGATCAAAACAAATCTAAAAAGTAAAGTTTTAGGTAAGTAAATTTCCAGAAATAGGGGTTTATAAAAATCTAAAACAATGCCTCTGATATTAAAAGCAATGGAAACTTCCACAAATTGACACAGATTATTTTAATATGATATTTGTGTTCTAATCTCAGAATTTGCTTTTTAAATATAATTACATATATGATATTTGAGGCTACAAACATACATCTTGCATTGGCAGTTTTGAGATTTAATTTTTGCCTTAAGTTATACATAGTGAAGGGCAGAGAATTTGTATATTCCCAGATAAGATCAGAGGGTTCATTGGCCAGCAGATTGAGATACTTGTTATAAAACATATGTTTGGACTGAGGATCAATATACATCCTCCACCTTACCACACCAAAACAAACAAAACCTACACTAAGTGACAACTGTCTTATAAAAATCACTTCCTTGATGTACATACATTTATTCAATTCCTAAGTTTCTTTCTCCTGAAGATAAAATATTAATTCTCTTAAATATACAGTTCATCTTCATAAATATATTTTTAAAGACCATTTATGGAAGATGATGAGAGAATAGATGTAGTCAAAGTTAGAGGACAGATACTGTAGACTTCTTTTCTTTTAAGGTAATCGTTTAGGCAATGATTAAAGTGAGGGGTTTGCACTCTGATCTAATCAGATTAGAAGGGAAACAAAGTGACATTTCTCTATGCTCCGTTCCCCTTCCCACATTTTACTCCTTTTCTTGCCCATTTTGTAGATCTTGGAACCCTATTATATTTTGTAATTATAAGTCTATTATTAAATAAATAGATCTATTTCCATTAAACCCTATTATATTTTGTAATTATAAATCTATTAAATAGATCTATTTCTATTAAATCTATAGATTTATGAATCTCTTATAATCTATTCATATTATGTCCTTATTAGCTCTACTTTTTCAGTATATGTTGCTAACAAAATATAATTTATGATTTTACCTTCTAAGAAGCTATATTAGTCCTTAAGTATATTTCCAAAAAATGCTATCATAACAGAAAGTTTTTCTTTCTCATAACTTTTATAAATACAAATTTTATAATAGTATACTCCATTGTATTTTTTCAATAAGCCGTATTTAAAACATATGCTTATCTAAGTGATCCTCACATTTATGCTGGCCATTAATCCAGTGAGCAAAAATACAGTTTTTTAAAAAAATGTAACTAAAGAATAGCATTTAATTTACTCTGTCAGTTCAACTCTGGTATACACTTTAAAAACATAAGACAGAATAATTTGTCTACTTTACAATCGTTTCCTTTCTCACCCCACATTAATAATAGTTAATTCTTTAATCAGAAAAGAAAACCATCAGTTTGTTGATTGTCTTAGTCCTCTTGGCTGCCATAAAAAATACCATAGACTGGATGGCTTAAGAATTACAAATTCATTTTCTCATAGTCCAACATGAAGGGACCAGTGGATTTGCTTTCTAGTGAAAGTTTTTTCCTAGTTTGCAAAGCCTCGGCTGCCTTCTCCGTGTGCCCCACAGGAGAGTGAGAAAGCCCTTGGGTCTTTTCCCCTTATCAGGGCTGGCCTCTCAGATAAGGACCCCCTTGCCCTCCTGTAACCTTCATCACCACATCACAGGACCTATGTCCAAGTAGGGTTAGGGCCTCACCATACACAGTTTGGGGCAACACAAATATTCAATCCATGATGAGTTAAGAAAAGTGTACAAATCAAGAAAAGAATCAGAATATTTTAAAAAACCTTGTCCCTGTTTGTAAGGAACATATGAAGTATTGGGGAAATAAAAATAATTACAGATGATTAAACATATTACATTGTGACTTCGTGCAGGTCATGATTATGTCTAAAGTTATAAAATTATATATTTTTTAAATTTGGTTGTTTAATAATACAACATTCTCAACAATGAAAAAAACTGTAGAATGATTATTCATTAATTTAAATAATTTATTTCAGGATGAAAAAGGCAGGGTAAAGTAGTAGAAAACTCATCAGGCAATTCAAAAAACTGGGCAAAGTTTCTAAAGGTATTCATAGCCTCTTCATTTATAAAATGGTAATCAAAATATTTGCTCTACCTTATCAGGTATTGTGATAAAAATGCTTTAAGTGGAAATTTTTTAAAAAATCTATCTGTTGATACAAATGTGAAGTTATATATTAAAGTGACTAAACAGTGTGCTTGTACTCAACGAAATTTTACTAAAACTATTAAAAGTACCTTAGAGTTTATACATTTGATTTTAAGATTTCTAAAGGTCTGTCAAAAAAAAGAGTTGAGAGGAAATTCTGATATTACTCAACAGTGCTGTGCAGGCAGTGAGATGATGGGATGGGAATAGGCTGAACAGATGTGCCACACCCAAGGATTCACACCCACAGCAATAGTAGTTGATTTAATTGGTGGAATAAAGATTTCCAGGAGGATAATATAGGGGGAAAGGGAGGAGGATGAGAGAAATTAGAAAGTCCAGGATTGAAACTTTAGATCTTCCATGTTTGAAGAGTATGAAAAACAAAATAAACAGAACAGAAACAGACTCATAGATATAGAGGACATTTTAATAGTTGCTAGATGGGAGGGGAGTCAAGGTGACTGGCAAACACAGGGAAAGGATTGAGAAGTACAAATTGGTGGTTGCAGAATAGTCATGGAGATGTAAGTACAGTATACTGAATAGAGTAGCCAAAGAACATGTATGCACGACCCATGGACATGGAACAAAGGTGTGGGGACTGCCTGAGGTAGTGGGGGTTTCTTGTGGAGAGGGGCAAAGGAGGAAAATTGGGACAACTGTAATAGCATAAACAATTATATACATATATATTTTGAAAAGACTACAAAATATACAGAACAAATGGTAAAAAGTCACTATCCTAGGAAATCATGAAGAGTGTGCCATGAGCCAAGGTAGACAAAAGCTTCAGGGAAGAGAGCTCAACAATGATCAAATGCATAGACTAGCAAAAAATCAAGTTTATAAAGAATTAAGTAAAAGTACAAAAAGGATTATTCCCTCACCCTGGGCAGCTCAGTTAGTTAGAGCGTTGGCCCAGTATGCCAGTGTTGCAGGTTTGATCCCCATCCAGGGCGCATGCAAAAGTCAACCATGAATGTTTAAATAAGTAGAACAACAACTTGATCTCTCTCTCTCTCTCTCCCCCTTCCTCTCTCTCTCAAATCAATAAATGAAAAATTTAAAAAAGATTATTCCTTTATCTGATCAAACCAAATATATTAGAAATGATTTAAATTAATAAGAAAGAAAACTAGTCAGATTGAAAACTGATTTGCTATTTTTAAACTATTGCTTCTAATTAGATTTCCAACTCTCAGATCATGTAACATATATTCTTCATATTTATTTATATTTGTATATTCTTTCATTAGTTAAGCCTCATCATGAAAATGAACAGAATGAGCTGATGAGGACCTGGACTAAAATAACTGCGAAGTGACATGAAGATAAAGTTAGAGATGTGTTTCTTAGTATTGGTGACACAGGCTATAACATTTGGTGAAGAATAAAAATGGCTGATGATCTTACATAAGAAAGTTAAGAAAAAGGCACTGACAGAGAGAAATGAGAAACTTGGAAGGAGGTGGGAAATGGAAAGGTTATTTAATCAACAAATTTTGACATGTTAAATTCGAGGATAACAAAAATGGATGAATATCCGTGGGTGACTTTTCTGCAGGTGACTAGAAAGAAGGAACAAGTTAAGGTTGGAAGACAGGTTTATTGGTTAAAGTAGAAAAAGGTTTTGTTATACATAATTATGCTAGAACAGAATGACTATTTAACCTGTTTGAGAGTCTAGTAAGTTTATTTCATTTATTTTGAGAGAACTTATTTTATATGTTCTAACCTAAGCAAACAGAAATAGTTGCATTTATTGAAGGTCTGCTATTATTATTTCTAATTTACAAATGAGAAAATTGAGGATCTGACTATTTATGTAATCTCCCAAGGGTGAAAGTCCTGTCTTGGAAAAAAAATAAAATTGAAATGCTCTTCTGTTTGACATTAAAGACAGTGGCTCTTCCATTGGCTGGAAAAGTAAAGTGGAGCATGGAATGAAGAGGAAAGAGTTGAAATTATGAGACTGGTTCTTGGTGGCAAGGGGGGTGGAATTAGAATAAAAAACCCTTTTGTTTCACATGTACATGAAAAATTCCTGTAGCTATAAATTTAACTAAATTCATCTTTTAGGTTCTCTTCTGTAAGTAATCTATCACAAAAGATAACTTTCTGATACTGTAAAATGTGTAACATATTTTGGTCCCAAAACAATAAATTTAGGAATAAATTTAAGCTAATCCTCTTGTTTAAGGACATCATGAAGAGTGAATGCTTTATTTTTAGAGTCACTTCTTTGGTTTATAACAGAAATTCTCAGTTTATACTAAATGTCCAGCTCTCTCCAACTTCTGTAATTTAGTAAGGTCCAATGCCATTTGTAAATAAAATTTCCTGGTAAATTAGAAAAAAAATATTAAAAGCCACCATGACACTTTCCATCAGAAATATAGATTGCCATACCTCTACCTATGCAATTGTAAACAATCTGACTCATTTTGGAGGAAATTAATGGCAATGACTAAGCTGTATTTTATCTTTGATATGCGTAAAAGCTTTCTTTGAGGTAAATTTAACAGCATGATGTGGAAACATTTTCTTATTTGTTTAAAGGAGATAAAATTATAGCCTATAGCTGTAGAATTTCTCTTTATAGTAGTAATTGCTTTACACAGCATTTTTGCTTTGTATCCGTCTTAGTCCTGCAGCATGCTTTCTTATCTTCTTCAGCATACCTTGGTATCCTGTACGAAACACTGAATTATCAGTAATTATCAATGTTTTTCTCATTTCCATACCCCCTCCAAAAACAAATAATTCTCTGCCAATAAAAATAACATCAACACAATGACTTCTAGTTCACATTTTCTGTGTATACATTTTTCATGACATACATCAACAGCATAAGAAAGTAGAATACCTGCGTTAGAATTTTCTCAGGTTCCTTCCACACTCTAATCTCCCTTTAGTCTGATTATTTTGATTGAGTTTATTTAACTTTATAACCCAATCAATTACAGAAAAAAATAGGTATTATGCTTTTAAACATTTAAGATAAGATATCCATGTCTGCATTATTGGGATAATTTCAATTTTAAGAGTTAGAAATTCATTTTAAGTAGGCCCTTGGCAAAATGAATGAATGAATGAATGAATGAATGATAAATGACTAAATAAATAAATAATTAAAAAGACCGCCTTTTTGTATATTACTTGAAAATTACTTAGAATAAATTCTCCGGGCGCTCAGGAAAAGCCGGCATCTCTCTCCTCTGGATCTTCCCTCTGTCTCCTTCACTTTCAGAGAGGCTCTGCGCATAAAGAAACAAACATGCTCACAAGAAGGTCCAAACCTACAATTTGGCTGCTGGTCGAGACTATTGGCATGCAATACAGAAAAATACCCCACAATTTCAGCCAAAGTCATCAGGAAGGTACTCATTTATCCTGACTGTGCAACAGGTCTACCACCAAACCAGCACTTCAGTCACCCGAGATAACAAAAACAATAAGGTTGTAATAGAGTCCATTTTGTTTAACTGTGATTACAAATAAAATATACTATTATTTGGTTTAGTGCAAAAACACTTCCACTTTTTCCTTGCTAACATTATGCTTGATTTTGTAAAACAACAACAGAAGCTTGCATCCCAATCTAGTTTTGTTTCAGTCCCAAAATTAACAGCAAAATTTGGTGGCCAGTTAAAATACTGACCTCATTTCACTAAGAAACATGGATTCCCTCAATGTCTTCAGATCAGTGATTCTCAAACTTCACTGCCCATTGGGATCATCTAAGGAGCTTTAAAATCCTGCTTCCTGGGTTCCAGGTCCAGGATCTGGGAATATTTTCTTATTTAATGGATCTGGAGTTTGGGCCAGGATCAGACTTAGAGATGCAGAGAACAAACTGATGGAGGCCAGATGAGAGGGATGTTGGGGAACTTGGTAAAAAAAAAAAAAGGTGATGGGCCCTGGCTTGTGTAGCTCAGTGGATTGAGCGTGGGCCTGCAAACCAAAGAGTTGCTTGTTTGATTCCCAGTCAGGGCACATGCCTAGGTTGCGGGCCAGGTTCCCAGTTGGGGGCACGTAAGGGGCAACCACACGTTGATGTTTCTCTCCCTCTCTTTCTCTTTCCCTTCCCCTCTCTCTAAAAATAAATAAATAAAATCTTTAAAAATAAGGTGATGGGATTAAGAAGTACTAACTGATAGTTACAAAACAGGTAGATGTAAGGTACAGCACAGGGAATAGAGTTAACAATACTGTTATGATAATATATGGTGCTAGATAGCACCTGAATTATCAGAGGGAACACCTTGTAACCTATATGAATGCCTCTCCATTGTGCCACACACTTTAAACTAACAAAAGAAAACATTGAATGGAAACTGTAATAAAAAATAAAATTTAAGCAAATAAATAAATATTTGTTGAATAAAAATCTAAATGGATGCCTCCCAATGATTCTAAAGTGCAAACAAATATAAGCATTCTGCTTATATTCTCTGTTGTTTTCACCTCAAATCATTTCAAAAGCTTTGTGAACTACTCAATATTAACATATTTTATACACCAGAAACACTATTTCTCTTAATTAGGATAGCATACATGAAGATAAAGTCATTTTTCTGTCCTTCCACAGAACCCTTTGCTTACCTTTGTCATACATCAATGAGTTGTTTCTCTCTTCCTTTCGCCTAAGGGGTAGCATTTCTAAGTTATGCTCTGTGCTTTTCGTATCTACAGCTTTAGTTTCTATTACAATGTGATTTAGCAGGTGCTTTACGAATTTTTGATCCATGAGTTGTTAAGACCAGCTGACTTTTGTATTCTTGCGGTTGAGTGTATATCAAATAAATTGTTACTTCTATAGGATTATGTTAGAGGAAATCAAACTCACTTGCCCCCAGTAGAAAATATTTTACTCAGGATAATTCCAACTGTTTTCAATCACAAGGTGAAGACCTTAAAATGCATACTAAAAATAAAATAAGTGAGGAAATTAAGTTCTTTTACAAACACAATTGGTAGTTTGAGGGTTTTACATGCATGGAATTTAAGTCCAGTGAAGTGTTTAGGAAGCAACTGACTAAAGCATACTGAGTGTTTCATTTTTGTTTTTACCGACTTGGAATTGCTTTACTGTTTTGAATAGGATGTAAATATAGGGGACTTTCTCCTAACTGACATTTGAAGTTCTATAGTACATAAACACTGGATGCACTGAAGTACTGTTTTTACCGACATCTTAGACCAAAGGGGAAAAAAGAAGCATTAAATATTTTTTCCTCCTTTTTTTTTAACCTCCCTGTGATTTTTACTTCTGAAACAATTTTTTGAATGTTAGTTTAAGAATGAACTAATATATATTGAGTTTTATACATTTCTAGGTTCTTGAGAGTCACATTAATCATGATTTTGTTCAGTTACTTAGTAAATTTTTATCAAACATATATTATGCTCAAGGAATTATGCTAAATAATTTTACTTTTTTTTACTCTATTTTGAGAACCAGGTCTAAGGTTTATTTTATTGTTGTTCGACTATAGTTATCCCCATTTTCCCCCTACCACTCCCCCCCTTCCCTACCCACCCCACACCTAATACTACCCCTTCCCCCCTATTGGCTTTGTCTATGGGTCCTTTATACATGTTTCTTGACAACACTTCCAATTTACCTTTTAAATTTAGTTCTCACAATAATGTTACAAACTATTGCCATACCTATTTTACTAATAGAAATTAAAGTTGGAAGTATAAAAAACTAAACAACTAAAAATCTGTCCTGACATTATATAACTAGCAATTGCTCAGAAGAATTAACCTGACTATTTCCTACTGTGACAACCCTGTCATTTCTATATCAACACGATGTGATTCTTAGTATGCCTCCAGTAGTTGTTAAATGTCTTTTCACTCTACTTCTGCAAGATTCCTTCCTATGTTATATGAAATTTGTATTTTCATTCGTGCTGAGAGCAAGCTGAAACACACTGGAGAGTACAGTGCACACGAGGCTTCTGATTTGGCTGGGGCTCACCCCTAGGGCAGCCTTCTCTGGGTACAGGTGCCTAGGGCGGATTTCCTATCACAGCAGCCTATCACGTATGAAGACAAACAGTGGCATTTGTGATTGAGTGACTTGCTTAAAACTGACACTACAAGATGTTTTTCTGTGCTCTTATCCATGTGCTTAGTTACAAAATCAACCTTTTATAACTGGTATCTAAAGAAACATTAGATAAATCGATTACTCATGATGAGCTTGTATCTTTAAACAAAATAATTTGCTGTGAGTATGCCAAACTTATTTCTAAGTGACCTGATAAAATATTTTCAAAAGGCACAGTACACTAATTTTGTGGATAAAACTTGCTTTAATTTTTTTAGCTCAATGGTTTATACCAGGGGATGTTTTGCCTGTAAGGGGACACTGAGCAATGTTTAGAGACAATTTTTGTTGTCACAAAAAGGGAGAGGTGTTACTATAATCCAGCAAACAACAGCAACAAAAATCTGATGGGCAAGTTACAGTAGCCAGGCGTGGCGCAGAACGTCCTGCACAGAGAGAACACATTCTTAGGACAGCAAAAAAAAGTGACAGACCCAAATGCCAGTGGTTCCAAGTTGGGTAACCTCACTCTAGATACATTTGCATCATTAAAACCATTCTATTCCCAAATGTACTGCTGTCTTCTCTCAGTTGCTGTAATGGTGAATTAAAAAGAAGAATACACATTTTGGAGTGTCCAAGCCTTCATAGACAACCATAACTTAAAATATGGAAGACAGATGCAAGCAGGATAGGTACTTATTGAATGTTGGAAGCAGATAGGAATTGTGTATTAAAAAGAGGTAGCCAAATTCAATCTAGGAGTGTGCAAATGGGGAGGCCTAGAAGTTTGCTCTTAAGAAAAGAAATGATAAAATGTTTCTTTATCGACTTTCCATGAGAGTTTCCTGGACACTGACTGAATGAAGGAAGACCTTTGGTGACATACTTCATTTGATAGCTCGTCAGAAGTCAAAGCCCAAGCACTGACTTAGTCCTGCTAAGAGCAAATGTGACTGATCACAGATAGCCATGACCCCACAACTTGAACCGCCCAACTTGAACTTTCCTAACTGGTAACTTTTATCATTTGCATAGATAAGTGCGACATATTTGTTCTTTTAACGGTCACTTCACTGTTAAGTGACAGAGGCTTTCCTGCTCCTTCTTAAGTGAAAAGAGATGTTTTTCACAGTGTGTGCTCCCCATTTATGTGAACCTACCATGTTTCTGCCCTGGTAGTTAAAAAAGGGGGGGAAGGCAGACCTGTGGAAAGCAAAAGTTATTTGCTGCTGCTTACCACTTGGGGAAGGAAAAACAACTTATTCTTTATATTATCTAAAGTGAAAAAATAGCATAAGTACTTTAAATTTAGACCTAAACATTTGACAAACTAACCATGTCTCTTTCTTAAGAGTACACTAGAATGATATTATTGCTACTTTAGTAGGTTAAAGTTGAATATAACAGCCTTGATACAGAAATGGGTATTAAGCTCCTATCCATAAAATTCTCTCTGAAATCTCTCTTCCCATATTCAAATCCAATCTCTTTGGAAACATTTTCTAAGCCAATTTCAATGAGCTACAGAGACTTTTCATGTTTTACCACCGTTTCTTGTAGTCCTCTCTTCTTAATAATGTATTAAAGTAAAGCATTGTCAACGGAGAAAATAGCCTAAAATGTAGAAGCTCAAAATAGGGACAAAATTTGAAATTACTTGAAGACTCATAACATCAAAAACAAACACTATAAACACTTTAGTGCCTATCCTTCTGGAATGTGACGTGTAAAATGTTCACAGTTCCTCGTATACCAATTTCGTTTAAATATACTGTCATCAAATAGCTCAGTCAATCAATTGAACTGTTCTATGTCATTTTAATGGAATATAGTACTTTGTCATAACTCTAACTGACTGTACTCATCCCACACTTTGAATGTTTAAATTATTTCCAATGTTATTAATGTTTTGATCAATACCTTGTTTTATATATCTTTGTATATATTTCCTGGATGCAATTCCCCAAAAATAGAAATGTTGGGTAAAGTATACATGTTTATTTATTTTCATCAATTACATATTCAAAAATGTATATAATAGTCCTATTCTTCCATTTGAGAATTTGAATACCTGCTTTTCGAAACTTTATACCACTTGGTATTATTTAAACTTTTAACTTATTATTAAAAGGCTAGTTGAATTTTAAATTTGTTGAGTAATTGTGATGCTAAACTTAAAAAAATGTTTCTCATTTCTAATTCTTTCATGATTACCAACTTAAACTATATTTTTCTACTAATTATTTGAATTTTCTTAAATTATATGTTTTCCTTGGAAATATATGCAATGTTAATTTTGTTGTAATACCTTTTACAAATTATCTATCTATCTATCTATCTATTTATCTATCTATCTTTCAATCTATCTCACAAACTCATATTGGCATTCGCTGTAAGCCAGACAGTGTCTTAGTGAAGTTAGAAAGATTCCATTCTCTCGGAGCCTCCAGTCTGGGGAGGGAGGAGTGAATATTAATTGATCACAGAAAATACATGTGAAATTGTGACAAAAATAAGAGTTTGATGGAAAATATTTCTGTTTTTAGAAAATAGAATTTAAAACAATACTTAGACGGGGTAAAACAAAAAGTCCTTTCAGAGAAATGATGCTCAGGACAAGCTGGCGCATGGATTGGCAAGCGGAGAGCCCCTCTGAGGGGGCTGGCCCTACAAAACTAAGGCAGTCCCCTCCGCATGGCTTTCTAAGGCCAACTGAAGTTGCTCTGAGAGATACACATGGCAGATCCCAGTGAAAATTACTATCTAGGAAACTCCAGACTTTATCAATGGCTTTGGTCTTTCTTTCCCCTAGAAACAACCATGACAAGCTAGTAATTGATTCCAATATGTAAGCCGCTTTGACACCGGTCTGTGAACGGGATTTTTAATAATCTGCTGACGGCATTGACAGCATTGATCTCTTCGGAAGCACAGCACCTCGGTCCAGTGGGCACTGAGCCACGCATTAGCCGTTGGGAAGGCCGCATCTCACCATCTGCATGGTTAATGTGACGTGTTTAAAGCCAAAGTATGTGCAATGCAAAAATCTTTCTCAGCAGGAGAAACACAGACATGACATAGAAATAGGGTATCTCATTTTCCCAGATCTGATTGCTGAATGAATAAATATCATAGTGGTATCCAAATATGAATCAAATAGAGAGTGTTTTCACATTATTTATAGTCCAAGTTAACTGACAAAAATTAAAAAAAAAACAATTGTCTTACTTTTCTTTATAATTAAAATTTATTGAGCTCTTGGGAATCATTTTTACAGAGCTGGAAACTCATTGTTTTCAATTTAAAGTGATGTCGGATTCCGACTCCTTCTATTTTCTTTCTTCCTAGAGTACTCTAAATACATAGCAGGCCTACCTATCATCTGTGGTATGCTGGTAAGTGTTTAACATCCAGTTCCCTGGTGGGGAGTAGGGAAAAGACCCCAAATTATACAGTTTCCAAGTTCACGGAATGAAAGTTCTCATAATGGCCAGTTTTGAGCCTCCAGCCTGATAGCACTGAATGGGAATTGGAAAGGGACACCCACACTTGGCTCTAATAAGCTTGGCTCAGCTCCAGTACACCAGTCTTCACAGTCCTGGAATTGAGGGATGCTTGGAGTTTGAGTACTTTTTCGTTCATCCTCGCTAGATTCCGCTAAGGTCAAATTTTGTAACTTGAGAACTATCTTTTGTCTTCATTATGAACATCACTAACTAGTGTTTTTTTCTGATCTTATGAAATGGGCAAAGCATGATGATTTTTCTGGAAATAACACAATTATCCCTCTTTATGACTCTGCCCCATACTTGGCTCCTGGTGGCGTTGTAGCTCCTGCCATGGAATCCATAATCTCCCAAACATTTTCACGGCAGCTGAGTTAGTATTTATTTCTCCTAGAAATGTGAATTTTGAAAATGTTTGGATATTATCCATGCACCATACAAGCTGAGAGGGATTTGAAATGCAGAGAGTCTATCTCAGACTCTGATTGACGAAATGGGCCACATTACCATTTCTATTTTATTGCATTGATGTTGGCCTGGGGACATTCTGCATTTATCTACCTATTCTGGGAGTTCCAGATGTTCTGTTGCCAGTGGTTTCCTATTCTTTTAGATCCTAAACCTAACAGTTGACTTCAATAAATATCACTCCTTTCCACCACCACTCTATGCCTGGGTTTTGGCTCTAATTTAATTGCTGCGTTATTTCTGATACAGTAGTAGATGGGTATAGACTTTAGTTTTTGAGTTTCCCTGATTTAGTTCACAATAAGGAAATCCTGAGAGCTAGAGTTCCATGTAAAAAAAAATGTTTTTCTCTCTCAATTGCCTACCTCTTGAGATTCAAATGCACATTGCATTTCACATTATTATTTTACAATACTTCAAAATATATACATTCGTAAATAAGTGCTGAATGATGCTTTTTTCCTTCTTTCATCTTGAGTCAATGAAGGCTACTATATCACTGAGATGCGGGGGCTTTAAAAAAGAAAAAAATCAAGATGAAATCCCCTATACCATGCCTTGTACACGCTCCCAAGGTAGTTAAGACCACATGGGAGATACAATGATGAACATAGCAGACATGACCTTTGCCTTTATCAAAGTTATAGTCAAATTGGGATGCAGACGAGTTTCTTAAAAAAATGCAGTATGCTGTGCTAAGTGCAAAGATGAGAGCAGTGCCAGATGCCTTGCAAATTCATAAGAAGCACTTCTAAGTTAAGCTTGTATAGTCAGCAAAACATTGTCTTGAAAACCGTGATGGAGAACTCTAATAAACTGCCTCACATTAGTGTATATCAGATGTCCGAATTTTTGAAACATGCCATACAAAAAAGAAGGAACAACAGACTACCCTGTAATAAGAATAGGTCTTGACTACTGTGAAAAAAGAAATGAATAAAACAAAACAAAACTCAGAAGTTCCATTTGTTGTGAAATTAAGAAAAAACTGTAGCTGTTACCATGCATATTGAAAGAATGGAATCTAACATAGGCTGGTCCGATGGTAGTGAGTTGTCAGAACTCAGCTAAAGTTAGCGTCACTAACATATTGCGCACTGCAGGCTGTCTCCTGGGCCCTGTCTAAAATTATATTCATGGCTTCCTTGGCAAGATGAAATGTTCACATCTCCCTTGCTAGTGACGTTCAAGATCAAGGTAGTAGCAACAGATACAAATTTCAATTGTGGTAACAATTGGCTTTAGGGTTTCAAACACAGTCCTCAGGATAGTTTTGAAGACTTTTCCCCTATAAGTGTTTTGTCTTTTGGTATCTGAAAAAAAAAGTTATATTAACCATTAAAGTACACATTGCCAATTTCCTTGCCCATGGGTTAATGGACAAGAAATTTCTTCATATAAAGCAATTATTGACTAGCACTGAGTGACTCTTGGTGAATAAAGGAATAAATAAGGCATAAGAAAGATTACACAGGTTATGAGATGATAGAGAAAATATTTAGCCTAAAACACCTTTATTATTAATTCTGGGGAATCCCAAAGAGCTTTTATATATTTAGGTTAAATCTGTTAGTATCATATCACTATGCTAGATGAAAACTGATAATTTTTTAAGATAATTGTTAGTTTATTTGAAATAGCAATAACAAACCACTTAAATATAACATAAATACCATAATGTGACAAATAATTGTTTTCTCAAACAAAAATATTGAGAAGATTGGCACTTTTGAATAATTTTATAGGTATCTTAAATATCTAGTTTAACAATTGATAGCAAGATTTTCCTATCTGCCTGTATTCACTCTGCTGTGCTATTTTGTTTGGTTGAGAGTTATGAAGACAATTTGGTCCAGGCAGATATCACTCCATGGAAAAGGGAGGGCTATTTTAATATTTGATAGTTGTGAATATTCAGTTTTGACACTACCAAAGCCTGTCAAGTAATAATTACTTCAAGGCACGTTATGGTGTGGATCTGGAACCACATCAATGAAAATGTGTGCTATTAAATGAAAATTAATTCATTTTTATTTAATTTGGAATGCGGGATTTTTTAAACATTATACCATGTTACATGATGGTTCACTTATTTATGCAGCTCTTGCCTAGTGTTCACACATTACATCAGACATTATCAAAATGTCACATTCATTAATACCACCGCTGATATCAAAAGCCTTGAAGTATTAGGAAACAGTCATGGTCATGGTAGCTGAAATATTTCTAAAAAATGCAATTTTTCTTCTTGAAAACATGAATTTTATCATTAATATCAAATACTGTCAGCTGCTTTTGTTGAAGTTAAGGGCTTATTTAAAAAAAATTATCTTCCCCAAAGTCTGAATAAACATAGTTCATCTGTCAGTTGCTCTTTTACATAAAATGACATTTTATGTTAAAAACAGCTATTTCAGCTCAGAACTCAAAAAATCTTGCAAGTGCCTTTTCTCTTATATGTTCATAAACAACACAGTTGCTCTATGTATATTTTCCATTTTGTCACACGTAACATGAAAAAGATGTTTGAAAATGGTTATATGAAAAGGATTGAGGTTTAATCAAATTAATAATTTGTACTGTTTCATGGAGGGTGGCCTTAAGTAAAACTGGCATTTTTTCCCTAATGTGAGTTTGTGGTGGCAAAGAGTGGAATAACCACGAACTGAGGCAGTGTGCCAAACTCTATTGCGCCAAGACGCCAGCAGTGTGACCCTAACTTCGTGCCATCAGTGTAAATTCCAACACTAAAAATGGTGAAAATATATTATTCTGAGAACATTTTTGATCTCACAGACCCACATAAAGGGTCTGGGCAACCTCCAAGGGTACATGGACCACACAGCCAGAGTTGCAGCTCTACAGAATCCTGTCTTATCTGGCCTGCTGCTTCCTCTCCGTTATCATCGCCAATTCTTTCTCCCCCTGGGCCACATCGGCCTGACTGCTAGTCCTCCAGTACTTCAGGAATATTCTTGCTTTTAGAAGTTGTATTGGTTGCCCAACTCTGTCTAGATCAGTCATCGAAGATACCCAAAATGTGAACTCCCCAAGGGCAAACAGCTAACTCAGCCAGCGCTGGAACCTTATCATCAGGGAGTACTACCCCCACCATGTTATCTAAGACTGCCACTCCTTGAACTCCAGATTTGACTTACCCTGGTTCGCATTTTCTTTATAGCATTTACTACACTCAATGGTCACATTCATTATAATATTTTATATTTTCTCTCCTGTTATGGAAATAGCAGGTCTACAAAGGCAGGAATTTCACAATTTTTAATTTTTGCCCATGGTACATAACAGTAAACCTTTGTTTAGTAAAAGGATGAATGATACCACTTGTATATCACCTTCTTATTCATGAATGTACTTTTATGTCTATTTTAGAAGACATTAATAATATATGTATTTTTTATATCTAATAAAATATACTTTAAATATTTGCTCACTTTTTATCTTTTCACCTTAAAATTCCTTATTCTTGTTTTCTTTGTCATTCATGTTAGAGATTTTTCAAATATCAGGTGAGCTTTTTCTCTTGATTAAGACTTCAGGGTGAAACACCAGAAAGCTGAGTAGAGGCCAGCGTGTATGGTTTCAGGGTAGGTTGCTCACTTTACATTGATCAGGTGGTGATGGAGTGCTTCCTCTGGCGTCTGCCCAGCAGCAGAACTGGCTGTTCTCCCCCTGGCATGCTCGGTATCTCTTCAACTGATTAAAGTGCTTTTAGTTGCCTAGTTGGGAAAGATTGCAACTGATCTTACTCTTAAATGTACAGATTTTAGTCTGATCCGAAGGTCAGTCAACAACTGTCTGTGGACCCAATCTAGCCTTTTGTAAATAAAATGTTATTAAAACACAGTAACACCCATTCATTTACATATTGTCTAAGACTTTATGTTACGACTGCATGGTTAACTTGTTGCAAAGTGAACTATATGCACTAGAAAGCCTAAAATGATAACTATCTTTACAGAAAGTATTTGCTGACCTTTAATCCCTGTTTCTGGTAGGATTCCTCTCAGCCATTACCATTGTTGCTTTGTGTCTTGGTATACAGTGGATTCCAGGTTGATCTCACAGAGGAAATTCTTCTGGTGGGTGCATAAGAGGTAGATTTTCATCCTTACAGGATGGGAGTGGATTGGTGAGTGTACGCACTTCCTTTTCAGCCTCACCACTCACGTTTGACTTCTCAGGCAACTGATTCATCTCTCCCTGTGTCTTTCTCGGACAGAGTCTCATCACTACTATTACTTCTTCATGCTGCTGCTTGGGTGAGGCACTTTGGTATCATCTTTTATGTTGATAAAACACTTGGTGTCCTTCTGGTTAATTGTATTATTCCAAGACTATGTGTTAACATCTCTGGTTGCTTGATTTATTTTTTTCCACCTTTTTGTTGCACCCATGCATTTAAATTTGTAAATGTTTTTCTTGATTTTATTTCCTGGAGAAAGTATAGATTAAAAAGATATCTAATCTAATGTGCTTATTTTGGTCACCAGAACTATTTTTAATAGTCTGTGTTTGAGATATAACTGAATTTTTATTGATAGCCTAATTAATGGTAATTTAAGCATTGTATGAGAATTTAGTGTTTTACCTTAAAAATTCTGGGGTTTGACCCGTAGGTGTTGTGCATGTGTGGGTGCTGAATTTGCTAAGGACTGAGAAAGGTATAAAAGTCTCCTGAATGTTTGTACCAGGTGTTACTTTATATGTCCCAATGATACGCAACTTAGTGAATAAAAATGCGTGACATTTTTAACTGGACTGCCCTGCGATAATAAAAACTGACTCCTGAGACCCATTTAATGCTTAAAATTTTTATTGTGCATAAAGAGAAAATAGTTCCAAATGGGTTTTTTCTATAAAAACTCAGGATTTTAGCTCTCTCACCTCTCTTGTGTCCTAAGATTACAGTTTTTAACTTCATTTAGTAATTATTTCTTATATTTATTATCTTATAAGTGTATCTTATACATTATATATAATTGATATTTATAAATTATACTTACATTTATGTATAATTATTTATTGTCAATAGATGTAATGATCCCCCTGAATAGGTCTAGGTCCTAATCCTCAGAATCTTTGAATATATTTACACAAGGTCTGTCCAGAAGTTATCTAGCTATGTAATGTGAAAAAGAGACATTTATTGAAGAAGGTACAAGAAACATTGTACATAAGACAATGATGCCTCAGTCCCCTTCAGAGTAGGCACCTTGGGACCTCACACAGTTCTCCCAGCATCTCTTCCACTGTTCAAAACACTCCGCAAAATCTTCTGTTGGAACTGTAATCAGCTGCCCCATAGTATTTTCCTGAATCTCATCAGCAGTCTGAATTTTAGTTTTGGGAAAAGCCAGATATCATAGGGCACCAAATCTGAGCTATAGGAGGCTTGAGTCACCTTGGTGATTTAATGTTTCACCAAAAAATTCTGCATGAGACGTGATGCATGAGTAGGTGTGTTGTCGTGATGAAGCTGCCAATCACCAGCTGCTCCTAGCTGCAGCCTTCTGAATCATCCAAATAGTTTCTGTGGAGGAATGTTTAAGCTTAACGCAAAACTTTTAAAACATATTTTATTTATTTATTTTTAGAGAGAGGGGAAGGGAGGGAGAAAGAGAAGGACAAAAATGTCAATGTGTGGTTGCCTCTCACAATGCCCCCTTACTGGGGACCTCGCCTGAAACCCAGGCATGTGTCCTGACTGGGAATTGAACTGGCCACCATTTGGGTCACATGCCAGCACTCAATCCACTGAGCTACAGCAGCCAGGTTAAGGGAAAATTTGATGCAGATGTGTTGTTCTATTCGCTCAAGTCATTTTTGAATGGGACGGCCACATACTACACATGCTCACTTGACTACCTCTGCCTCCCCCACTGACTAGTGAAGTGGTCATCATTCACATGTGTGCACTCCAGTCCACTCTTCTTGGCCACCAGGTTACATCAATGTCATGCAAACCATTCTTGTTATAATAACAATGTCTCCTGACAGACCTTGTTTACATGTCACAAGGAACATATATATATATAGGGGGATTATTCTGAGATTATGAAACATTGGTATGTATAGAAAGAAACAAGAATATAGCTATATTTTGTATATAGGAAAACTTTGCTTGACATAAAAAATTAACAGATCACATGAGCCTAAGTAAAAATAAACTGAACTACATTAAAATTTAAAACTTTTTTAAATCAAAAAATGTTAATATAATGAAAAAGAAAGCCACTAGTTGGGGGAAGATATTTATAGAACACATAATCAGTAAAAAACTGAGAGTCAAAATATTTAAAGGAATCTAGAAATGAGTAAGAAAAAGAAAATATTTAAAGGTTACTATACATACATGAACATACAAAAAGTTATTAAATCTCTGCTTCATTACTCAAATAAATAAATGCTAAAAACAATAGATTTTCCCCCTGAAGAACTGTGGACCTTTGTGTCTTACCCATTTGGGCAGAAAAGGAAAGGAGTTTCAAGCAAAGGTCATAGACCACCCCGTACTTTACTGACTCCACCCACCAGTTCTTACAATAAGTCAGTCCAGACAAACTGTTGAGTATCATTCCATGAGATGGCAATGCTAATGGGCTTCTAGAGTGAGGCTTATACTGTGTAAAGAAGTAACCAGTTATGAAAGGTCACAGACACACATTCTACGAAAACAGGGAAGAACACAAAGGTTAATGAACACAGCAAATCGTAAACCAGTTTCTGAGTCTGCAAGACTTGCAAATGCAAGGCTTTTGCTGGGATGAAATTAATCAGGGTCAGATTGACGGAGCCTCTTTGGCTGCAGTTCGAACATCTCTGGTAATGTCATCAAGTGCTAGGTTCTATGTGGCATATACAGATACGGTCTTAGAAAAAAAATTACTTACCAATAATTCCTTGTCAAAAGAGGGGAGAAAAAAGAAACATTAGGAAGGTTGAAGAAAACTAGAATTCAGGAAGCAGTTCAGCTTACAGGTGAAAACAAAGCTTTGAATTCAATGAAATGCATTACTGTCCAATATCCCCAATCGAGCATTGTGATTTCCACCGAAACACAATTCCTCTCCTGAAAATCACCCTCATTTTCATCAGAGAGACTGCATTAACTCTAGTTTTAATTTGGCCTGATTATTTGCAAAAACAATAAGAAGAGCAATTGATCCCATAGGCTTCTAAATTTTGTTTTGCTGGAATATTACAAGGAATCTTTAGATTGAGGTTTAGTCAGCCCCTCAGGTCAAAGAAGCTGAAGCCACACAACTGCCATCAAGATTCATCTGCAATACACATCGGTTTGGGTAAATTCCTCAAGTTCTTGGGGTCCTCCAAAATGTCTTGAGGTTTTCTTGCCATTTCTCAGGAAAGCAGCCTTCGTTCCTTACCTGAACCACATGACAGAACAAGGAACCAGGCAATGTCTGCAGTGGGCTTCTATTAGCTTCAAATGTCAGTCTCAGATCCATGTGGTTTTCCGATGACATCCAGAACCCAGGCACGTCTCCCTTAGACACAACATTGCAGTCAAAGTCTTGGATAATAAAACCACAATTGAAAACTTGTCTTATTGACATAATGCAAAGAAATGCATTGCCATGACTCATACATGAAGAATTGACACATTGTGGAGGGATCATGAAAGGAGAAAATATAAAGCAAAAAAAAAATCCTTGTCCCTTTGACAGAGTGAAAAAAAAGGGGGCGGGGAAAACTCCAACCCTGTATTAGACAGCTGAAAGTAAGCAATTAGCTTTCATGAGATTAGCAAAGACATTCCATAACTTTAAGAAACACAGGCTCCTCTATTGGCAAACACACTCATACTTTTCAGAGACATAATTTTATGAGACAGGTATTATACAGCAAAACTACTTAGAAAGTTACAGCTGAACTAAGTTAAACTGATTTGCTCAGAAGGCCAAAGCTTTTCATTTTGTAAGATATATCTCTTAAAAATTTGCCTTCAAAAAGTTGTCCAGATAAGAGTTCCTGGAGACCAGGTATTTGTATTTCAGAGGTAGGTAGCATATTCCTTGAAAAGCTAGAGTTAACTTTTTTGCCAGTAGGCAAAAGCCGTCTTTCAAGACACTGTGAACAGAGATGATATTGTCCATTGTCTTCGGTAAAAGAAAACTTTCGTCCTTATACGAGAGGGAGAAAACCTTTTATCCTCAGGAACGAGGGAGATAAACCTCCATCTTTGTGAGTGAGGGAGATAATAACTTCATCCTCACAAGGGAGGGAGAGAAAATTTTCATCCTGTAAGAAAGAGAGATAAACCTCATCTGTAAATGAGGGAGATATGGGGTACCTGAGGGAGGCATGACTGTATTCCGTGCTCCCTAGCCCCAGTCACAGACCAAAACCCAGGATGGCCTGTGACCCCTTTGCTGGCCATGAGTTCTCTCGCATGGCTGTGCATGGCTTTGCCTTGCCCCTCCTACATGGGGGAGAAAGTCCTTCCCAAAGTGGCAATACAATTTTCCAGGTGTGGAATTTCCCATCAGTCAGTGGTGATCAGACACTGTGTAGTTGGGTTTATTTAACTCCCCATGGGTGATGCTGATGGCCTCTGGCCTCCACTACTGTTACCAGAGGTTTCCACCCTTGTGTCTGTAGGATGCGTGCCCATTGCCTTCATTGTTATAACCGGCTCTTTGCAGTAGGGCAAGTCGTAGCAGCCTCAGTCCTTTAGTAGAATAGGCAAAGTGAAGCCGCCTCCCTTAGGAGGGGAGGGAGAATTCCTTGTTAACTTGGCTAGACAGAGAGTTAACACCCCAGGCCCTGGGAAATCCTAATGACCTTCTCCAGTGAAAGTTTAATAAACATTTAGTCAGTCTCCAAAATCAGTGAGAACTTACCCCTGAGGCTCTTTTTATTTATTAGATACATTTGTAAGATAATGAGGACTAAGAATTTGTTGCCCTAGAACAGGGGTGTCAAACTCATTTTCTCCAGGGGCCACAACAGCCTCGTGGTTGCCTTCAAAGGGCTGAAATAATTTTAGGGCTGTATAAATGTAACTACTCCTTAACTGTTAAGGCGTTGAAATTACATTTGGCCCTTTGAAGGCAATCGTGAGGCTGATGTGATCCCCCACCCCCGTAAAAAAGGGTTTGACACCCCTGCCCTAGAAGGGTAAGCAAGCAGCTGTGTGTGCAGAAGCAGCTGGGATTTACCAGACTCCAGGTTGTGTGATAGCCGCTGCAACTCCGGCCCAGCTAGCAACACATGGTTACCCTGGCCCCAGGGCTAGCAGCTGAAAGCGGCACCCTGTGCTTCCAGAGAAGCAGCAGCTTTGGCCAGTGACTGTCTCGGCTGCCACCTCTGCCATGGTGTTCTAAGCCCCAGGCTACACAGAGGAAGGCCTCTCACAGAAAGGAAACACAAAAGGGGAAGTGAGCTCTGTGCCCTTGATGCTCACAACTTGGCTGGTCTCAGCACTGGTGGAGAAAGGTTCCCTATTTGGCATGCTGGGTTGGGGGCACCACAGAGAATGGGGATGGAACAGCTGGGCACACTTGGGATTTGGGGCGACAGGAATAAAATCCAAAGAAGTAGTAGGTGCAGAGCCCCAGAGATGGAGCTGTGGGTGAGGCCAGGATGTGTGCGCTATAAGCATCTGGACTGCAAGTCTTAAATAAGACCCCAGGGTTAGTGTTTGAGGGAGACAGCTGCTCCTGGGACCTGAGCAAACCATGATGGAGATGGGGAACAAGAGGGGCCTGGGGCTGTGTGGCCTTGCTGCTCACAGATCAGCTAGGCACCACAGTTAGGAACGTTCTCCCCTTATGGGTGCAGGGTGGGGTATGCTGAAGCTGTGAACAGGGAAGGGAACCTGGGGTGAGCAAAACCCACAGCATCAACAGGCGCGTGCACACTTTCCACATTCTGTTTGCTGGTGCTCATCAGACCTCAATTTCATGGCAGCCGAAAAGGCTGGGGCTGGTCACGGCTGTGGCACTGAGAACAAAGTGTGGCCACTTTGCTTCTCTCAACTGTAGCTGTGGAAGTGACCTTGGGATGGGCTGAAGGAAAGTGAGCCCAGCTCTTACTGCACAGTGGCCCACCAGTGGCAGCTGTGGTTTGGGCTGAAGTTGCTCACCACCTCCTCTAAGTTGGTCCTTGATTTGAGTCTGAAGTGGCAGCAAAAAAGGTGATGGAGAACAGAGAAAAGGAAGCAAAAGGCACCAGTAGAGGTGAGAGAGAGAAAGAGGACGCATAGAACTCCCAGGCCAGGAAGGCTGTGTACAAGATCTCACCATAATTCCCATCCATATCTTCTCCCTCCTCTCGGCTGCCTTGCGAAATATCATCCATGGGAATCAGGCTCTTCCGTGAGATCACAAGCAAAGTACTCCAAGAACCCACACACTACTGGAGATCGTGGTGTAGCAAGATGGTTTATTTGGGTAGAAATCTGCCCCTGGGTTTCCAATGTCCCATCTCCTTCTGTCCCACCATGGGAAAAGCCCAACCATGTCCTCAGCAAGGACAGAGCAAAGGTCAAGTTCCAGAGTTCTGCTTCATATTAGAGCTTAGTACTTTTGGAGCCCACAAAGTCTGCTGCTGGTCCTTGTAGCTACTAGAACCACATGGTCCTGTGTTCCTGGGCAAGAGAGAGCTCACAAATGCGTGGGTTAGGTGTGTTACTGAGCAAAAAAGAAATAGAGAGGTTAGAGCTTCGAAATCATACAAGATTTTTTCAAAAGAACCAATCAACTTCCCAAGCTTTTGTTGGTTTTGGATCAGTCCACATCCCCTAGTTCAGGGGCGTCAAACTCATTTTCACTGGGGGCCACATCAGCCTCACGGTCGCCTTCAAATGGCTGAATGTAATTTTAGGACTGAATAAATGTAATTATTCCTTAACTAGGGGCAAGGAGCTCGGTGCTGCCACTGGGTAGAAACAAGGTGTCAGCCAGATAAAACAAGGTGGAGGGCCGGATTCAGCCCAGGGCCTCCTGTTTGCCACCTGCGCCCTAGTTACATTCATAGGCCTCTGTGGTCAAACACCACTGCCTGAACTCACCCTGCCCCGCCCAGCAATCTGATACCAAATGGGACAGGGAGGAGTGCTAATCCCCTTGTTGAAGCACTGCTGTAATCCTCAGGTTTTGAGGGTGTAATTTCCTGGTGCAGCAACCAGGCTTATTCTCCCCAGGTTATTAAGCTCAATGTCTAATTCCCTTTGCTACTCTTTCTTATTAATAATCAGCTAACTATTGATTGTAACATATATATTACTTAAATATATATGTTACTTAAATATATATATCATATTATATTTTACTGTTTCCAATTTATATTTTCTGCTTGTATATATGTATAGATGTTTAAGTTTGACTATATGTAAGACATCAGAACAATATATCACACATAGTGCATTCAACTGTCCTAATGCAACATCCGCTTCTGTGTATTTGTGTGTAATTGTAAATACTGGCAAATATTCAAAAATAATCTCAACTGAAATAGAAATAAATGATTGACATCAAAATTTTAAAACCTCAAAGCAAATATGCAAAATACAGTGAGGCATTCATGTAATGATTTAAAATATAGAGAAAATGAAATAAGGATTAAGCTTGAACTGTTCTGTAGATGATAAAGATTTATAATGTGGATAGTTGGGAGTGCTTCAATTCAAGCAAAGCATTAAATGATAGTGTCAAATTCTTAGCCTGAAGCTTATCTATCATCAAATTCCTTTCCTTGGTAGTAGCATTAAGGATATATTAAAGAGAAGATAAAGTGCTTTTAATGTTATAGGAAGAAAAAGTTAATGATCCTAAAAGATGATCATAGCTGCTTGTCCTTGAATATTTAAAATAATTTTTCTCACCTGGCAAGAAGAAAACTGCTTCTAAAATGGTATTGGGTTTCATATGAGATGTAAGTCTTCTGATTTCCCAAGAGTAGTAAGTGGGCAAATTCACAAACTAGATTTGACTTTTGTCATCCCGTATGTTTGATGAGTGACGTTACTCATGTCATCAACACTGAGAGAGGCATTTATTTCTTCTAATATATTTTGATTATAAATAGTAGAAAGCTTTGATTATGATCTTACAATACAAAATACAGTCACACCTCAGTACTCGTCAGCTTCAGAATCTGTACACTAACAATGAAATATCAGAAAGAGAACTCAGGGGGGGAAAATCACATTTGCTATAGCAACAAGAAAGATAAAGTCCCTAGGCATAAACCTAATCAAGGAAGTAAAAGACCTGTACTCAGAAAACTACACAACACTGAAGAAACACATTAAGGAAGACACAAATAAATGGAAGCATATACTGTGTTCATGGATTGGAAGAATTAACGTCAGCAAAATGTCCATGCTACCCAAAGCAATTTATAGATCCATTGTAATCCCTATTAAAATGCCAATGACACATTTCACAGATATAGAACAAACATTTCAAAAATTTATATGGGAACATGAATGACCTTGAATAGCCTAAGCAATTTTGAGAAAGAAGAACAAAGTAGGAGGGATCATAATACCTGATATCAAACTATATTACAAAGCCATTGTAATCAAAACAGTTTGGTACTGGTGTAAGAACAAACATATAGATCAATGGAATAGAGAGAACCGAGAAATAAACCCAAGTCTGTATGGTCAATTAATATTCAACAAAGGGGGCAGAAGCATAAAATGCAGTAAAAATAGCCTCTTCGATAAATGGTATTAGGAGATCTGGACAGCTACATGCGAAAACAACAACAACAACAACAACAAAAACCCCGAAAGCCAACTGCCCACTTACACCTTACACAAAAATAAACTCAAAGTGAATAAAAGACTTAAATATAAGTTGCAACACCATAAAAGTTCTAGAAGAGAATATAGGCAGGAAAATTTCAAATATTCCATCCAGCAATATTTTCACCAATATGTCCCATAGAGCCAGGACATAAAGGAAAAAATAAACAAATGAGACTTCATCAAATTAAAAACTTCTGTATGGCTAAAGAAAATACTAGCAAAATGAAAAGGGAATCAACTGTATGGGAGAATATATTTGCCAATGACACCTCAGACAAGGATTTGATCTTCAAAATATATATATATAAAAAACTCACACAACTACATACCAGGAAGACAAACAATCCAAATAAAAGATGGGCAGAGGACCTGAACAGACACTGCTCCAATAGGACATACAGGGGGCCCAGAGACATATGAAAGGATGCTCAGCATCACTAGCCATCAGGGAGATGCACATTAAAACCACGATGAGATACCACTTCACACCAGTCAGAACGGCCATCGTAACCAATCAACAAACAAGTGCTGGTGAGGTTGTGGAGAAAGGCAACCCTAGTACACTGTTGGTGGGAATGCAGACTGGTACAGCCACTGTGGAAAGCCGTATGGAATTCCTCAAAATACTAAAAATGGAACTGCGTTTTGACCTGGCAATTTCACTGCTGGGATTATACCCTACGAATTCTGATTCAACACCAGAAAGGACCTATGTATACCAATGTTCATAGCAGTGTTATTTATAATAGCCAAGTGCTGGAAGCAACCTAAGTGCCCCTTAGTAAATGACTGGATCACAAAGTTGTAGTATATTTACACAATGGAATACTACCCAGCAGAAAGAAAGAAATAATTCCTACCCATCGTGACAGCATGGATGGAATTGGAGAGCATTATGCTAAGTGAAATAAGCCAGGTGGTGAAAGAAAAATACCATATGATCTCACCTATAAATGGAATCTACTCAACAAAACAAACAAGTGAGCAAATTATAACCACAGACATTGAAATAAAGAACAAACTGACAGTAATGAGAGGGGAGGAGGGAGTGGGATAACGGGAAAAAGGGGGAAAGGTGGTCAAGGAACATGTACACCAGACCCATGGAAAAAGACAACAAGGAAGGGGAGAGGATTGAATGTAGATGGTGGGAGTGGGTAGAGTGAGGGAGTGTAATGGGGGGAAAATGGGGACAACTGTAATTGAACAACAATAAAAACAAAGATCCTTTTAAATCCTGAACGTGTTATATTTTGACAAGAAGAAAATGTTTCAGCACGTGTCGCTTTCTTGGTACTTGTAGATTTTGGCAGTAGTCAAGAGTTCCCGAATGCATTAAGGAAGAGTGCCTAGGTATGACTGTTCTTTGTCTACCCTTTACTTCAGGTGAAACTAAGAAGCAGAATTTGTATGCTTTTCTACTCAAGAACTTCTTTTAAACAAAAGTACAGTGTTTTCAATGAAACAACTAAGATAAATTTTTGGTGCTACTTTACTGGAGTCTAATTAATATATTATAAAACTGCACATACTTAATATAGGCAACTTGATGTCTTTAAAATATGCACACAAGCTTTTAATGTAACAATGCAATTTTATACTTACTAATAAATCATGGTGTATAATTAGAACAGAATTTTGTATAAATCCAGGAGTCGGTAAAAGTAGGTTTACAGTTGTGAGTACATGAAAGAGTTTTTCCTTGGATTACTATTCATTGAGCTTTGTATTATTTTCCATGAACAACTATGAACTTACTTTTGCCCGCTCTTGTATGAACACAGAGATATCTTTATTTTTATTTATTTTTTTAACTTTTCCAAGTTATATGAATATTATTTCAAACACTTTTATCCTAATTTTAAAGAAACAGATAGTCTTGATTGCTTATAGTGGCATTTAATATCACTGAACTTATATACAAATCTCTTGTTTTGATAGAAAAACAAATTCGTATGCTAAACTCAAAAAAGTAAAATTGGCATTTTATAGTCCCATGGATTAGTTTTAGTTCTAGACCTAGAACATATTGAGTATCATTAATCCCAGGTGGTCTATATTTCTAAAAACATTGAATTCCAAAGTGTAGAAGACAGGCATTTCTGAAAGGTTTAAATCCTGACATAAGTTATGCTCCTGTTTATTTAGTTTTTTGCTTCTTTGTTTATTTCTTTGTCATTTGTTTCTTTCTTCTTCCTTCCTTCATTCCTTCCTCTTTTCTTCTTTTTTCTCCCCCTCTTTATTTCTCTGTCTTTCAAGTTATCAAAGACTGTGCATTTTTCTTAATGCTTTTAATAAAATTGATCCCAAAGTTATCCAATCAGATTTTGACTGTTATATAATAATTTATATTGTGTATACACACATTCTTTCTTTACTTTGGGATTCACTATTATTTAAAGCAGAATATCTTTGCACTGGGTTTCATTATTTCAAGTAATACGTCCTTCAACAATCAAAAATTGTCTATATTTGTTTTCCTGGACAGTTTGCTTAAGATCCCACCATGGTTCTTACTGGAAAGTACTAACGTTGGTTGCCCAAGAAGTACTTCTCATGAACATCTAATTTGATAAATTTTATAAATATTGTGTCTCACACTGTGCTTAAAACTTTTATGGAAAACCTTATTATCTTTGTATGTACTATGTTAGTTAGCTTACCAATTAACTAATTAGATTACCATTATTTCCAGAAAGTGCAGTTATGTGACTATAAGCATGTGTTCATTTAAATTGAATTTTTATAACATACCTTTTTAAATGACTATTTTTTACTTCAGAGAGTTCTAGAAGCCAGTTGGACACTGGCTTCCAGAGTTAAAAGTTAAGTTAAATATATACAGTTCTCTCTCCCTTTCCCTCTCTCTGCTTCCCTTTCTCATGACTCAATGACCCAGTTATTTTGAACACTGGATTTTGAGTATATTTTACAATTCCAAATAAATAAATCTTTAACCCCAAATTATAATATATCCTTTGGCAAAACTCTCTTTTTATAAATAGTCAGATAGGAAAAGTTTATAATCAATCAATTTGATCAACTTCTGATCCCTGGAACCTCAGTTTAAGGAATTGTGGTTTCCCTACGTTTTTCGGAAATATTTTGTTCAAGGGTAAATTGACATTTCACCTGAGATCTACTCTAACTTCCGCAGTTCTACAGGATTTTGGCTTTAGTGTCTATGCTTTTATCTGAGCTCTGCTTCCTGCTAGCATAGGCTGGAACCACATTTCATTGAGCTGGCATCCCCAGGAGTTGCTGTGTCTACAACAGAGTGGGTGTTAAAACTATTTTCTAAACAGATATATGGCTCAGCCACCAGTTCACTTCACTTCTTTCACATGAATGGGATGCTTCTGTTGATGACCAAAGAAGCTGAGAGGGTTGAGCAAGATTTTGCCCAGTAGATCATTTTGTTTTGTATAATTTGATACCTATAATTACCTGATATATACTTCATGGTTCCAAACTTAGAATCAGCTACTCTTTGGAATTTCCTGTTTGACCCAATATGACTCCTGCTTGTGTTCAAACACTCATGGATATAAGTTGGTTACTAGGTATATCTGGTGGAAAATTACCCACCAGGATTCTGCTGCCCCCCATGTGTCATTAGGAAGTAACTATCATTGCCCCATCCATCCCTTTTTTTGGAACTTACCTCTTGGATAACCCCTCTGCATTATGATAGACATGAATTATCTTCTTTTCTCCCCTTTCATTTTCTTTCAACTATTTGTGAATAGTTTGAGTAGAGGGAGGAAAACTCTTGGGGCAGAGTAATTATATTGAATTGCATGGTTGTTCTAAACAGAACTAATTAAAGTTCAATTAAATTTAATGGTCAAATAGAATTACCACTTAATTATTTTAATAACAAATACCAGTTGAAATGTAAATGTGTGATTATTTTATATTAAATAAAATAGATTAGGTGTAACTTTCCAGAAATCAAATGTGACTAAAAGATATGAGGATTACAGTATGGTTCAGCCTTCTGAGAGTTCCTAATGGGTATACTATATAAAATTGATGAGTCAAGTTAATTGACCTTGAGAAAAGGGACTGACTTGAATTGTGAGGTATGCTAGCTAGATTTACCTCCTTATGTCAACATGAAGCTGTATAGCATACACTTTGACTTCCTAAGTTCACTTCATTTAGAAAATGGTCCTAGAAAATGGTATTAAAAATTATCTGCAGTGAAATGCAATCGGTCATCTACTAGTCACCCTGCAATTAAAAACTGATGAATTGTGTCCTCTCCATAAATGAAGCGTGCAGATGTTGTATCAGAAAGTTATATACCTGAAACTTACATAACACTATTAACCAATGCCACCCCAATATATTTAATTAAAATAAAAAAGAAAATATCCTAGAAAAAACTTAAATTGAATATGAGACAACTCTTTTTAGGCATTGGAGAAAAGGGAAGCTTACATTATGAGCTCTATATTTGCTCCAGATCTCTATCTGTGGATATTTTTCTGGCTGTGACACAGGAGTATCCCCCAGCAGTTGCGTTAAAGAAAAGACACAGAACTCATGGGTTGGGTCTGCTGATATAATCACTGGAGAGTGTTGAACTCTGGGGGTTTTCTGCAAGAACTTGAATAAAGACTGGGTTGCCTAGAGTCAAGGTTAGACAATGTGAGTTTTACCAGGAAGCAGTTTTTATACAGTGAACTGTAGAATAGATGTACTAAAAATTAAAGGTTCCTAGAGATATTAAAATTCTGGCTCAGTCTGAATAGAGAAAACTCATTAGTGCCAAGGAGTCCAGCTAGCACACTAGAAAGCCCAAAAGTCCATGTTCTACCCTAAGGCTTGCTCTAGACCTGCTCTAAGTCTAAAAGCAAACCTGAACATATTCACAGGGAAAATAGAGTTTGTGCTTTGCGTCCTGCCAAATTAGAGAATTGGTAAACACCTTGGTTTTCCACAAATCTTCCTTTACAAAATAGAAAAGGAAGCCTACACAAGTTCAAGATGACTGGCCAGTAATTAAACTGCCTCCTGAAAAAGCTTTAATGTTCTTCTGAGGAAACTAAAAGAAACTAAGCCTCTGCAATGGATTAGTCACTACTAAAATAATAAAAAGAATTAAAAAGTTATTTAAACTTCAACTGAATTAAAAATAAACACAAAAAAATCCTTCTAAAATTTTTATTTCTCTTTCAATGATACTACTCAATTTCATTTAGCTGCAGAATAATATTATGATAGATTTTAGGTAGCATATTGCTTGATTTTTTTTTTTTTTAGGTCTCATTACCTTACAGTCTATTTGCAGTTGTTTCAAGAATTTTCACTGTAAAGTAAATCTATAAAAGTTTAGCATTTTAGCAGATAATTATTTTTCTAAGTTTTCTGTGACTTCAGTTTTATAGTTGACTCCATTTCTGATGATACTTGAGGCAACAGCAGTAACTGAATTTGCATGTGGAATCATGAGTGAAATAAAAAGAGACTTTTAAAAATAATTATTAAAATTGATTTTTAATATTTATGACTTAAAAAACCCTAAAATTAACAATTTAATAAAAACAGGAAATCACATATTTTTCTAAATAATTGCCTGTAACAAGACACTAATAGATTAATGATGGGCTTAGGTTGTCATGTCTTTTCACTGAGTCACACACACCCTACTAGGATGTTCGTTAAAACTCTTTACCCTTTTACTCTCTGGAACCTCCATTGTAACCTCCATTGAACCTCTCTGTAACTTCCATTGTCTCTCATGAACATGAGAGAATAGTTGGAGAAGCCATCCAGACTTCTTTCACTACTCTCCTACATAGAGCAGCTTCCTGAGAAATAAGATTCTGCTTTCTCCAAGAATGAAGACTGTTTTAAAGAAGTTTCCAAAGAAAAGAACTCGATGCTCAAATTCTTCCCAAAACGCCCTTTTATATAGTTGATGGACCTATGTGAACACCTGTAATGACGGAAATGTTATGTTATCATGAGAACGCTCATTTCATCTTTGACTAACTCCTACAGTTACAAGCACATTGGAATCCTATTTGTCGCGCTATTCCTGCAGCTGGCACTCACCATTCTGACTCTCGCCAATTGTCTAACCATCGTGCTGGCTGGGTTCAGAGGGCGCCCGCGCGAGTGACTCTTCTCACAGTCAGCCCATCTTCTGTGGTTTTTACCGTGTATAATGCGCACCCTTGTTTTTGGCATATACTTTCAAGAAAAAAAATCTTTCATTTTAATGTTTAATTCAATTATTTATTTATTTATATTAAGATACTTGTTCCTTGTATTTTAAAGGGTATTCTTTTGCATACAGATACCATTATTGCTTTCTAGAGTTTCACTTTTAATGCATAAGCATAAGTAAAAGAATTAAAAACATTTATATACATACAAATTTAGGACTATCCATGTATAATGTGCATCCTTATTTTTCCCTAAAAAGTTTAGGCAAAAAAGTGCACGTTATACATGGCAAAATATGGCATTTCCTAGTATCATTCCTAATGTTACTCTTACACTATGTAAGAATGAATTTTGGCTCACCAGTTGGCTCTTTGTTTTTTTCCCTCTTTGCCTTATCCTTTATCAAAGTGTAAAAATCACTTCCTTCTACTCTCCTTACTACTATAGAGATTTTGATTTTTTCACCTTGTAAATACTAAGCCCTTAATATAAGATTTCACAGACATTTTCACTTTGTAGTGAAAATGCTAAGACAAATGGGATAATATTTCTGCAAAGACATTTTACTGTGCTAAATGATGTTTATAAATATTTTTAGTTTTATATTACCTTTCTTTCAGAATAGTTTTTGATCAAGGATATCTCTGTAACTCTGAGAGGTGCCAAGGAAACTTAATGAACAGGATAGATATTGTTTCTGCCATTACAGAAAGCACAGTTTTGTGGGAAAAGTACACATTAAACAGAAAAAATCACACAATTGATTAATTACAATTGTGATAATTAATTAGAGGGTGATAACTAATGATAACTAGAGGGTGATACTATGATAACTAATAGTAGAGGGTGATCTATTACATTCTGAAGGGTCACACACGAGAATATAAATATAAACATACATATTTGTAAAATGTTTGGAAAACACCACAACTTACATCAATTTATTTGCAAATGTCTTCACTGACTATAATTCTGGTATTCAATTGCATTAAGTTAATTAAAAGCCTAGTTTTATTTGGTTGTTATCTTTTGTACTGCTGAAACATAAGGTCTGTGATAACATAAACAAACATAATCATCAACTTAACTAGGTAGTGATGATATTGCCATTACTTTCAGTTCTCCATTGAAGCAATAGTGAGTAGTAAATGAATAGTATGTATATAACTTGTCTTTTCATAAAAGTAATAACAGTAACAGAATAATTTAGCACCGGTATTATGTTAAGCTGGTCCTCATTCTCATTCATTCTTTCTCGTTTTTTTCCTCCCTCTTTCTCTCTTCTTCTATTTCTTCATCTCTCTATAATCTCATTTAATACAAACAATAACACAGAATGTAAACTGTATAATTTATTCCATTCAAACAGGCCAACTAAAACTTTGAGACTTTAAGAATTTGCTCAGGACAACAATTTCAGTACATAGCATAGACTGAATTTCAAATACAAGTCTCTTGACAAAAAGCCTGTAGTCTTACTTGGTTGCTTGTGCTTTCACAAACATTTTAAAATGCTTACCTTAGGCTAGAGATTGTCTTAGGTGAGAGAGAAGTCAAGATGAATTGGATATGAGACTTGACTGGAGGGTGATATAGTAGATATCTATAGAAGTAAAGGAGTGAAATATTTTTTTAAGAAAAGTAGCACAGCCAAATCACCAAGGGTTAGTGTTTCAAAAAGACCTCATGGAAGAGGAAGAAGCAGCCTTAAACTCAATCTTGAAGAAAAGTCAGAGTTTTCCCTCTGGAAATTAGCTGTGTGAGAAAGGATGTGGCAGTCAGGAGGAGTAACAAATATTATAAAGTAAAACTGAGGCCTTATAAGGAGCCTTATATATCTAGATTATAAAATGCATTATGAGAACATTATACTGAAAAATATATATAGACAGGGATCAACAGAGCCAGTGTCTTTATAAGCAACAACAGATTTTAATTCATTTAATTTAATTTCTTGTTGATTCTCAATAGGAGGAATAATTTAATATGTGTTTAATTTTTACTTTAAATATTAAATAAGTCTACTCTTAATTTTTCCTTATTATGCAATTTACCTAAACCTCAATTTGGATAATTTCCTCAAATGGGTTGAAATATACATCTGTTTCGAGGGAAGGGTAATAGATGTCACAGAGTAATCGATTATACAAATTGTTTGAGGTTTCATGTTTACTTTTTTCTCTCTATTTGTTTATTAAATGGCTTTGAGATAATTTGTTTGACATGAAATCAGGAGAGGTCCGTGGAAATCGTATTATCTATTTCATGACAATGCATAATGAGCTACTGAATGAAGGATTAGTTACCTCTGTGGCTGAATAGTTAAAGAGAAGGTAAGTTAATTTTATTGTCAGAAGACATCAACATAGATGTTCTCTTAATATTTTGACATTCCAAACAGTATTTTTCTTTTGCCATAATAACCTCTAAATGCTATGTCAAAACCAAGGTTACCCTTTATCTTTCTACATTGGCATGTATTTCTACCCCCCAATATTTTTGTGTATGCCAAAAGTGCATTCGAGCAATTGGAATCATCATTTACTCCTCCTTGTGCCTCCATCCATGTTTAAATAATCGGCATTTGTTAATGAAATGGCTATCTCCAATGGGAATTTTATTTTTCTTCTTCTAAAGACTTAAACAACAGGAATTAATAAATGTTGCATGATAAATGAGAGATTACAATTCAATGCTTCTGACGACTGAAATGTGCAGACACCCCTACAGGGACTTCAAGGAGGTAATTAAGGTTAAATGAAATCATTAAAGTGTGCCCCTAATAGGCCTGGATAGAACTACTGTTCTTATCAGAGGAGATGGGCGTGATCTTCTCTCTCCCTGTGCACAGCAGAAACACCATGTGAAAACACAGAGAGAAGTCAGCCATCGGCAGACCAGGAAGAGTCTGACGGGAAACCAACCTGGTTGGCACCTCGATCTTGGGTTCTAGCCTCCGGAGTGTGAGAAAACACACTGTTCTTTAAACCACTCATCTATAGTGTAGTATTGTGGCAGTCTTAGGAGAGCAATACGAATGGTAAGCAGGCATTTGCTAGGATAGAGCAATGAAAGAAACTTACCCCCACACGCTTGAAGGGCTTCAGTGGAAATTTTTCTTGGAACTCTTTGCAGATGTGTTTATAAAACATAGAATCTGTAAAATATGCTTAATCTACAGAACTCTTCTTTGCACAGCTTCAGGGAAATTTAGAGCTGTGCTACACGAGCCTTACCATTGGTGTTTACTCTGAATCTGCCCTATATTAGCCTCTTGCCAGCTGATTGCCAGCAAAGAATTCCTAGAATGCAACTTATACAATTGTTTCCTTGTTCTAGGTGCCACGATTTCAAAATGTGGACTGACCTAAAAAAAGAAAAACTTGAAAAAGCTGTCATATGAAGGCATCAAACAGTATCTATACTTATTAGATTAACAAATTAATATAATTGGTTTGGAAAAATATAGTCAAATCCTTGACTTCATTGCCAGCTTCTTGTCTTTGAGAAATTGATTACCTAAAAGCCTGTTTATTTATGAACAAGTTAAGGCAAATAACTACCACCTGGATTTTGTGTATTGCATAAGAAAACTACATAAACCACTTAGTATAGTGTCTGATACGTAGTAAGAAATCCATCAATGCTTGATGTGAATCACTAAGAGAAATATATAGCTATCTGCGTTTTAAGGTATGCATCACTATGTTTGCTTCCATTGTGATTACACTTCCCCTAGTTCTATGTCTGCTTTTCTTTATAAGAATAATTTGACTTAAATTCAAATATTCTACTGTGACATTAAACAAAGCACACCTGTGGAAAATAAGTAACTAGTACATTTAGAAAACAAGTTAAAACGCTGAAACCTCAACCAATACGTTCACGTTTTAAAGGTGCTGCTTGAAAACTCACAGCACTGAACTCTTATCTTTCTAAACCCAACAAACAATAATCACCAGTTCCTGAGATAATATTATTACATGTTATTATGTTGAATTTTATTAAAATCTTAGACTCAGTTGAAGATTTTGAACAATTAAAACATAAGCAAATAATGTTTGTGCAATTCCATATGGAATTGATGAATTTTTCTCTCCACAGCTAGTGTTACTAACTGCAACCACAAGAGCCTTAAACTATTTACCACTTTGTCTCATTTGGCTCTTAGATCAGCTTTGTAATGAGAACTATTATACTCATTTAAAAAGTGAGGGACTAAAATCTAAGAGTTCAAGTGATTGCCCGAGTTTGATATTAAGAGGCAAGGTTGAGAGGAAAATTCCAGACTGTCTCATTCCAGTGTCCACACTCTTTTTACTACTTAGAAATTTAGATTTGATGAATTGTGTGTCACAAACAATTCTTTTTTCAATATGTGCTTTTTTATTGTTTTGATTCTGTTTATGATTACTGACATTGTTTGCTTGTAATCTGCTTCAACTGATCACATATCCGGAATGGAAGCAAAATATAGTGATGTTAGCTTTTAGGATGGCGATTGCAAAATCCTGGTGTATTAATATCAACATCATTCGTAACACATGCCCATTACAAATATAACCTAAGTTATAACTGAGAAATCTTATATTAAAAAATAAGCTTGGGTAAAAAAATTAGTGTTACAGTTTGCAGCTCAGATAAAGCGACTATTTTTAGCATCTGGAAGTACATGGTATACCTAAGTATAAATGAATCTGAGCTAAGAGTCTGGAGGCAAACCAGAATTAAAAGATATTCAGAGCCAGCCATTAATTTACTCAAGATAAAAAAAAAAGCTCATTTTTTTTGCAGGAATTTTTTTTCCTGTTCAGATGATTATTTAAATATAATATCAAAGATTCCCGATTTTACAAATTCAGAAAGTTAAAGTAGGTGTTGTTAACACTATTAAACTGGGTTCATTGGTGATTCAATATTAAACTATTCCATGAGATTCTCTTGTTTTAATCCATGGAAGACCATGCAAATCCTGAAGTAAGTAAGGTGTTATTTTACCTGGTTCACGCGTGACTCACCTTTGCAGGAGAAGACACTGGCTCAAGTGTTTGCTTTGTAATTAACGAGCACATATTTTTAAATCAAGGGAATTTCTTTGTTAGCAGTATAAATGGAATATGTATTTGAAATAAAATTTCTTCTGTGGCTTTTTAACCACCTACTAAAAATATATCCTAAATATATACAAAAATAAATGAAAATATATGAAACCATGGATTCGAAGAAAAATTAGAGGATTCCAATAGGGTGGCCAGATAAAATACAAGACATCCAGTTAAATTTGGATTTCATGTAATCAATAGATAATTATAGCCCTGGTTGGTGTGGCTCAGAGGATTGAGTGCCAGCCTGTGAACCAAAGGGTCATCAGTTTGATTCCCAGTCAGGGCATGTGCCTGTGTTTGGGTCAGGTCCCCAGTGCGGGGTGCACAAGAGGCAACCACACACTGATGTTTCTCTCCCTCTCTTTCTCCCTCCCTTCCCCTCTCTAAAAATAAATAAATAAAATCTTTAAAAATATAGATAATTGTTTAGTACATGTTATGAGCTGAATTACATCCCCCCAAATTCATACAGATAAATCCTAATCCTCAGTACCTCATAATGTGTCTGTACTTGGATAATGGACCTTAAAAAGGTAATTAAGTTAAAAGTATGTCATTAATGCAGGTCAATGTGATCGGCGTTCTTATAAGAAGAGGAAATTTTGACGTAGATGTGTATAGATGGAAGACAGTATAAAAACACAGGGAGAAGCCAGCTAAAACAAACAAACAAAAACAAACAAAAAGCCTCACAAGCAGCCAACCCTGCGAACACCTTGCCTCAGGCATCTAGCGCCAAAACTATGACGAAATTCCTTTCTGTGACGTGTGCCACCCAGCCTGCACCGTGCTTTGGCAGCCTTCACAAGCCAAGGCAGTATATTGCAGTATATTTTATTTGCTAAATTTGGCGATCTTAGTTATGGAAAGTTGTCATTGACTACAGTGAAGGCAACACTTGCAAAGCACCGGGGAAGCACATGAACTTGTCATTATTTTTGTTAATGGTAATGGTATAGTCCTTTCTCCAAATTTTAATCACCCTTTCATGTAAGGGAGAGCTCAGTGTTTTATGTATCATATATTTTGTATTTATAATTTTTAATTTCATGGACAAAATTCACTCAAACTTTTTAAGTGCAATTTGTAAATAAATATAGCTGTATTGTCTCTGGAGATAAGATGCAACCTTTTAGGGTCTTTCTAACCTCAAGTTTCTGTGATTTTATGATATGGACGTGAAGGCAAAATACTATCCACTTTATTCATACATTTCTGTACCACACTGTTTTTTATTCTTTTAAAATTACTCCTGTTTTTATTTTTGTAGTCAGAGACTGTATTTTTTAAATAAAATTTGTAGAAGAGTGAAGGAAGTAGAAAATAAAAATTACTGTCAAATTTACTACCCAAGATAACCACTCTGACATATTTTTGGTCATTTCCTACTATTTGTTGTATTGTATTGAGTGAATTTTTTAAAAAATAAAAATTTATATTTGTATTAAAGTGTTGTCTCCTCTCCATATACATGCATATTGTGTGGGAGCATCTATATGAGAGAAGAAAAACCGTTACCCCCTTTTACCTTCTGTAGTGGCCAGGAGAACGCACTTTGCCTAATCACAGCTCAGGAGAGAAAATTCATCACGCAGTCCAGCATCTGTGCGCTCTTGAGTTCATCATCCAGTTGGTGCCCAGGCTGCCCCTTCCAATTTGGCTGCTCTCAGATGTGATTAAGTGTGGCAGAGGCACTAAGGCAGGCCAGCTCCCGGGGATCACAGCCACTTTGATAGGCAACTTTGGCTCAAGGACTCCAAGTGACCTTTCTAATTGTTCCTTAGAACTACACTGCTCTTCCTCCCTCCCTCCCTCCCTCCCCTCCTTCCCTTCCTTCCTTCCTACCTTCCTTCCTTCCTTCCTTCCTTCCTTCCTTCCTTCCTTCCTTCCTTCTGCTTTACCTCAGGATCTGATTTTTCAGAACCAGACTATCACAGGAATTATTGCTAAACTACTTCAGGGATATAGGCCTACAGTTGAAAAAATAATGGTAAGAAAAGCACCTTATAAAAGAGCTCACACTCTAATTAGGGGAAGCAAACAATAAATGCATAAGTGCATGTAAGTATCCCGAATATATTATACAGCAATGAATGTTATGGTGATATTATGGTAAGTGTCTGGGAGACTATTATAGATTGGGTGGGTATAGAAAATAGCTTCAACAAAGGTAGATTGACCTAATAAGAGGTAGTCAGAGTAATCAACCTTATAAAGGTCGAGAAGCAGGTCTTTCCGGTTGAAGATCAGTGCAAAGGCCACAAGACAGAAACAAACTTGACATAATCAAGACCATAATCAAGACCAGAATGAAGTTCAGTGTGGCTGGAGCAAAGCACGCCAGAGAATTGAGGTTAGAGACACAGGCAAGAGCAGGAACAAGGAGGCCTTACAGAACAGGGACATACACCAGTTTAATGCCTGCATAGGTGATGGGGATCCCTGGAGGGGTTTAAGAAACGGGTTTCCAGGATGCTATTTATGTTTAAAAAAAATGTTAGCTAAAAAGACATGATCAGAGGCAAGAATGTAAACAAAACCCCTCTACTCTAATACTTCCTTAAAGAAAGGAAGGTGATCTCACCTGCAGCAATGTACAAGGTAAAATAGTGACTGGTTTAGCCTGAGTTTGACAAGAACTTGCTGATGTGGTAGATACAGGGCATGGAGGAAAGAGAGATAACATGGACCCCTCCTGTGTTTGGTGTTTAAAAATGGAGTGGATAGAGGTGCCTCTTATAGAGATGAGAGGGTAATATGTGCATATGTTTTGAACACACGTTTTTTTTGTGTGTGTACCAAGGAGAATTGGTGCCCTCTCACATGCCCTGGGACAGGGCTAGACTAATGCCCAAGCAGCAGGTAATTATCACTGAAAAGGCCCCCTGACAGGAGAAGGATGTTTGCTCAAGCCAGGATGGGGTCAGTACTCCCGTGTCTTCTGACACTGGGAGAAGCTCCAGAACTCAAGAGCACACAGCTGCATGGCAGAACGGCCTGGCATTAAAGTACCTTTGTAACAATGGCATCGCCGAAGATGTTCTTGTCTGTGGAGCTTGCCCCGCCTCAGCAGTATAAGCCCACAGCTAATGGTTCAACCATGGGGAAGGCAGGCTCAGCCTGAAGAAAGGGATGCATATCAGGAAGGAGAGAGACCCCTTTATTCACCAGAGCATCTCTAGGTATGACATGACACAAACAGGTGGCAGCACTTCTCAAATGCAGCATTAAATAAACTGCCGTATGTCTATGGCGTCTTTGCCTCCTCATGCATTGTATTTCTAAAATCAGAATTTACATTGTAACTATGTTACATAAATGTGTCAGTTGTTACTCAGAGAAGGAATTTATAGCACACTGTTCATAGTTTTTAGCTGGGCCTGGGTAACATTACTCATATGAAGTCCGTGTGTACTTAATAAGGTAGGAGCTGTATTGAATCATTGGCACTCCTATCACCACGTATGCAATTTTTAAAATTTCCATTAGTGAAACCCAATGTTACTACAAATGATTTCAAACAAAATCCCAGCACATTGCCATATCGTACAAAATGTGGAATTAAAGAAGATTGTCACCAACCAGGCAATGCAACTAAAGGTAGCAGCCATTTGTGTGTTTTCCATAACAGATCCCAGGAAAGTCGCGGCTGGAAGGGTATGTTGGTCATTCTGGAAGGAGTACAACTCAAATACCAAGTATCTGCCCCAAACTTCTGGATGAATGTCAACATAGATCTTAACTTTGAACAACATGTAGTTCAATGAACAGAATACAGTGAGACTCTGTGTTTCAGCCAAGAAAGACATGTAGATAAAACCTTAAAATTGCTTGTCTGCTTCGAAATATATATTATGACTTTTAAAGAGACTAAAGAATTCAAGGCCCTTAACATGGTATAGTGAATAAAACCTGTCACTGTGGAGCCTAACGTAGTTCAGAAAACATGTCAAAGAGTTTGAATAAAACTCCTACTCGATTATATTCTGATACTAAAGACAAAATTTTTATGTATCCAATAATAGTAGATAAAGATACCCTATATTATTTATTAGGGACATTTTTAGTGAGTTAGGTATATTACATAGAATGTTTATATTGATATTGAATAAGAACTATTTCCACAAAATAAAAATATTATTTTTTAAAATAATATTTTTAAAATACTTAGGACTCAAAGAGGAATGATAATTCTGGAGCTGGCTAGACCTACTGCTAAATCCCTGTGTGATTTGGGGCAAGCAATTTCATTGCGCTGACCACTTATTTCTGCGTCCGTACCTTTCTAGTGGCTTATTCACAGACTGATGAATAAAATTACTGAACTCTCAGACAGCAAACACATTTTACAGTCATAAAAGAGCTTCCAGATAGCTAAATAATAAACATATCCAGTTTTAATGCTGCAAGAGTAGCTAGAAAGTTTTATTATTTTCTTATTGACCCTTATATATTGAATAAAGTAATCTAAGCTATATTAATCAGTGTTTTCCATGGGATGTTATAAAGTAATTTTCTTTTTAAACTAAAAACAAGTAGTCTGCAAACTTTATCACTTTTCCTGAAAAGCTATCTTGGCTAAACAGTCTGTTTTCTCTTTATACTGCCTTTCTATAGGCAGTATACAAAGTATATATTTTACATATTTCAAGAGTTTCCATGTTCTCATATTCATTAAAACATGACTGAAAGGTGTCATAGCACTTATTACATGAACGTGAGATAATATGCATAAATGTTGTCTCATATTGTTGGATGTTTATACTACTTTTAATTTTTACTTATACAATTAATGTTGCAGTGACTATTGATACACTTGCATTTGTGTGCGTGCATGTGTGTGTTGAGTTCTTGGGGAAATTAACAAGAATGTTATTACTGTTAAAAAATTAACATGTATAGTATTTTTGCTGTATATTGCTAAGTTTCCAACTGAAAAGTTCATTGAACTTTACATTCCCCCCCAGTATTATCCGGCAGGTGTGTCTCTTTTAATGCACTCTCATTGTGCCACTATTATTAGCTGTATTACCTTAGAAATGCCATTAACATTTTCTGAAATTATTCTTATTTGTAAAATGAGATAAGCACCACTGAGTCCCACATGGTCATCACGAGCACTATATGAAGTAGCATCATAATACTCTTCCCTCTGTCCTAAATGCATCTCTTTTGGAGACCTGATTTATTTTAATGGTTTCACACATTTCCTCCTTTTCTGTCTGCTTGTGACTTCAAGTCTGTCGTGGATTCCTTCTCCGATAACTTAAAATGGCTTCGTGGGTGCGTTCTCTTGTATGTTGCACCGTTACACAGAACCCTAAAATCCAATCACTTCAGTAGTTTTTCATTCCAGCTCTGTTTTCTCTTTTCAAATAACAGTTAAATTCCCAGTAGTTCAGGCAAATCATAAAGCCATCTTTAAATAAGTCTCTGATTATACTTTATGCATGTCCTTTCACACACTAAATATTTCTGGTTTACCTTTTGAAATGCCTCTCAGATATTCTTGTAAGTCCCATTGTCACTCACATTGTCAAAGATTTCATGGACTCATGTTTGGCTGTGGATGCCCTTTTTCTGATCTGCAACCATAATTTATTCCATTCCTATTTATGAGTAGCGTCCACTCGTTTACACATTGCTCATTTTAAAAATGCATGTTATTTTTATCCCTCAGATAAATAAAGCTACAAGATATAGGTAAGAACAAGGGTGAAGTATTAAATAGCTTAGTGTTATATATACAGATGTAAGCAAAAGTAGGTTTACAGTTATAATGCAAATAAATAATATGATAATTAATAAATAATAAAATATGAATAAACTCCTGCTTCCTTTACTCACAACTGTAAACCTACTTTTACTCACCCTGGATATATATATATATATATATATATATATATATATAGAGAGAGAGAGAGAGAGAGAGAGAGAGAGAGAAAGAGAATTTCCCAGAAAATCCTAGGCTAAGTGAAACTTTTAGATCTGAGAGCAACATTTAGCTTTGAGTTATCTCCTAGACTCAAAAACCTTCCAATTTACTCTACACATAGCTTCAAGACAGAAAATTACCAGAAATGCTGCAATATTTCTTAAAACTATTACTTTCATTGTCCTGCTTCTCAGGGTAAAAGTCTACAATGACTCATTCTACTACTGGAGTTTAAATTACCTAATTTTAAGGCCCTTTATAATAGGATTTCAAACAATATATCTAACTTAATTTCCCACACAAAACCATTACAATAGTCTTGCCAATTTTCCCATTATCCCATGAGATTAACAGAGAATTTCATGCTTTCTTCTGTTTAATTTTGTATTTAATCTACAATTCTTTCTACCTATCCTTTTTTTCAACATTTTAAATTTCAGCATCTCCCTAGGTTCTTCCTGAGGCTCACTGTCTCTTAAAAAAAAAAAAAAAGCTCTATTCAAGACCCATTGATTCCTTTCTTCTAGTCACTAATTCATCCTGTGTTTTTGAGAATCTACTTAACATAATCTAAGACCTAAATATATAATAACAGCAAAGCAAACATAGCTTTGGCAGATCACATATTCTACTAAATATCTAAATTGTGTGCATATGCATATATACATTATAAGCCATATTTAGAAATAAAAACTAAAAAGAAGAATAATATGATGGCTTAGAAAATCAACATCTATACTGTTCTTATGGATCTGATAAACTTTTCTTAAGGCTCTTTTTCCCCAGCACTAGCTTTTGAGCTGAGTTCATTTTTGTATCTGTTATGACATCCAGGCACCGTTCAGAACACATGGTATGTGCCTAATAAACCCTCACTTACTCTTTGTTTATGTTATAAAACAAAATTACATATATTTTTTAACTTGCTGTGAAAATAAAAAGTATTTTAGAACTACAACACTCAGGTAATAGTGGCATTGATGCTTCCCAAAAGATTAGCTTCTGGGGAGTGAGATTTGTGAAACCTCTGCCTTTAAGAGAATGGTTCCCAGAGGAGTCCATTGAGCAAAGGAAGAATTGCCCTTTATTTTCTTAAATAACTTTTTATTGAAACAGTCATTACCCTTTAAAAGGGAAGGCATGGACCGATTCTCAGGAAGACATGTCAGTAGTCATAAAAAAATGCAGAGTACATATCTCAGTTTAATTTGAATCACTTAAGTTCTCCCCACTAGGAGAATGATAAGCCTGTTATTTGTGAAGACCAAGGCCTAAGTTGGTGACTAGAATGATTAACAAGTTGATAAAGAATGTCTTTCTCAGAAACAACCAAGTCTGAAATTATAGCATAAGCAGAAAGAAATGAAAGAGAGGTGAACAAAAAAAATAGGCAATTAGGTAGGGAGTGTAAAGTTCCAAGATGACAATTCCATTAACATGAAGAAATAACCAAAATGGTTAAAGGCTACTACTCTGACATCCAGTAATAAATATTGATACCATAATATTTCATGCATGTTATGAAATATTATAAATTCATACATATATAATTCACATATACAATGTATTATTCACATTTTGATTTAAAATATATTTTAATCATTTTGCCTTTACTGTATTTTGTTTCATTTTTGCTATAATAGCTTTTCTCAACTAGTTTTTAAAGGATGATTTACTCATACATATTCTTATTTTTATTAGTCTAAACATGTCACATTACACATTTATTCCTGAATCATGATTTTCTAGATATGAAAATTCATATGTTAATAATTCTTATGTAGCTTTTTGAAAATATTGTTTCATCAAATATTGCTGATAAAATATAATACAAATAGTATCATTTTCATTAAATTTTTTGGTATTTTGTCCTTAACTCTTATAGCTATTATAATTAAATAATATAACAATATTATATTATATTGTTAGTCCCAATGTTTTAAAGATTCACTGCAGTGTGCTTTTTCTTTTTTCCTTCACTTCTTGATTTCCTGCTCAATATTTGCTGCATTTTCTCATATGATATCTTGACTTTTTCAATTCCAGAAAATGTTAAATTAGCAACTGTTTTCCCCAAGTGTTTTACTGTTCTGAGATTTTATTAGATGAATATTGAAATTCTAAGTGATTGGATGTCTCTTGATTTTATCTGTGCATATGTTTGTACTGCATTCTGGGAGAATTTCTCAGACTGATGGTTTAGTAGCCAATTCTTTCATAATGGTGACCATTTAGTTAATTTGCTTCATATTTTAAAATTATTTAAAAAGTTATATTTTATTTTCTGGAACTCTTTATCTTATAGTTTTCTCTCCTTGTCTAATAATCTCTACTTTTTGTTTTAGGGAGGTAATTCCTTCCTTTGTCTTTCTGAATCTTTGTTTCAAAAACCTGTTCAGATATTAAGTATTTTTGTTACATTTAAGTTGTTCCATTTTTTGAATGTTTTTCTTCCTTTGTTTTATTGTGGATTTTACATGTTTGTTTTGTTGGACTGTGCTTTTCTTCCCTGCAGCATAATTCCTCCATGCATTTGAGATGTCAATAGTTTCCTGTTATGTAAAACTGCAGTATTCCAAAATTGGAATAAGCTCAGCTTAATAATGAGCTTCAATTATTTCTGTTTCATTGTTAGCAGCAGTGCATGTCTTAATACCCTGATGGAAACTAAGCGAACATAGCATCCTTATAGCTGAATTATTTCCACGGTGTCTTCACCAGGTGGATTTTAAAGCTACTTCTGAGGTGCCGTGGGCCTTTGTAAGATATAAAACTGAGGTTTAACACTTACTTGGAGATTTAATGAAATAGCCAGGGCATAAAGAAAAACAACTCTATTAACAAAGCATTGCCATCCACAGTATATTCTGTTGTATGTTTGATATTTGCTTAGACTAAAGCCCCAAACCAAGGAGTGTCTGGCTTTAACATGCACTTCTAGCTTTAACATTAATCATTTTATGCTTGCTCCACACTGACCTAAGGGTACAGTGTTAGAGATGCTATAGTTTCCTTTTAACTTATTTACTTCTCTCAGTGCATGAAGGGTAATGTTCTCCTATGAAATGGTTACACAGTTTTTTTGTCTATCAGAAGATGATAAAGATAAGTGAAAACAACCATACTAAGTGATACAGTATAAACTGCCAATTTTCTTTTTTTCTGGACAAAATTGAAAGATGTGGGAAGTATTGAACAGCCACAGCATACATTAAAAAAAAAATCTCTAAACGGACAACAGTTTAAAGTTCACAGCACATTGGAGTGTTGTCCAGTACACCAAAAAGTTGTGAGTTGGATCCTTGATCAGGGCACATTCCTAAGTTGCAGGTTTGATCCCCGACCAGAGTGTGTGTACAGGAGACAACAGATCAATGTTTCTCTCTCACATCAATATTTCTCTCTCAAAAAAAAAAAATCAGTAAGCATATCCTCCAGTGAGAATAAATAAAATAAAAAAACCAAACCAAAACAAAATAAAATGATTGTTGCTTACTCCACTGTCTCTCTAACCCCCCACCTTTGTTGGCAGAGCTTCGCCCCCCCTACCCCACCGCCTCACACAAGCTTGCCACGCATTTTAGTGCGTGGAGAGCCCTGATCATCCAAGTGTAAAAATGTACAGTCTGGGGAGAAACATGTTGCTGCAATAATCCTGAAAGCCAATACATTATTCTTGGCTTTTAATTCTATAACCAGCACTGAATCAAAACTTTATAGAGGATATGAAGACACATAAAATCAACAATCAACATGAAAATAAAACTACATAAAAATTGGGATGTGACTAAACTTTGGGCGTCACAGGGGGAAAATATTTCTTAATATATTTCAAAAACTCATAATTCTTCCAGCTTAGGTCTCAGAATTCGTAGAATACCTGTCGCTAGCAATAAATACGATGGTAGTTAAAGGGATAAAAGTCATAATGACAAAAAGAGAGAAAGAAAGGAAGGTTGGCAAGCCACAAGAGGTTGAAAAATTGAATCAATATAAACATATTCAGAGCATTTTGCAGGGAGGTGGGCTAAAGAGACGCCCAGATTATACTAGAAAAAACAACTTTTCCCCTCAAACAGCCTCACCTCTAACTTCTATTTTATACATGAATTTTTACTTTTTATTTTTATTCAGTATTAGATATAAAATATTAATAAGTCGGGAATATTCCTGAAAGATAAAAATACAATAATTCATTTTAAAAGAGAGAGAAAACTACCATTAGAATTCCTTTTTATGTACATTCCTATCTCTTTCCAATTTGGCATTCACTGAATTTTGGGTTTATCATTTTTACCCTTTTTTTAGAATTTCACTGCTTAGGTTTATATCACTAGAATGTGTATCTGGTTTTAGAAGTTTTGGGGTTCATAAGAAAGGAATCGTTTGCCTTTTTCTCTCAATGCTGGTTCTAACATTCATCCATGTAGCTGAGTGAAGCATTAATTAATTAATTATTTCAGATATATAGAATAATTTTCATTAACTATATAATTTTTTATTTTTCCATTATACTCTTGATGCTTAATTCCAGATTATTTCCATTCAAACAGTGGAATTGGATATTCTTATACATGTTTTGTGGTGTTTATATTTAGGTGCTAGAGTAGGTTTAAATCTAGATGTGACTTGCTTCTTTAAAGGATATTTATATATTTAATTTTATAAATTAATGCTAAATTGTTTCCCCAAATGGATGTTACTGACTCATATAATCAGTAAGTTGTCTCATTGTATCATATCTCCTGTAGCACATTATTATTTTAGTTTTAAATTTTTTGTCAATCTATTGTTTGTGAAATGGTGCTAATTCTGGATAATCATTTAACATCATTAATTATTTATCTCAACTATTTTTCTTTTATCACTCCTTGACATTTTTTGGTTTTGATTAATTAAGGTATTTTTTGTTTTTCAAGTACAGTTGTCTCCATTTCCTGCCCCCCCCAACTCCTCCCTCCTACCCTCCTCCCCACCTCCCACCCTTGATCCTACCTCCCTTTTTCTTTGTCCATGAATCCTTTATATCTGTTCCTTGACGGCCCTTTCCCTTCTCTCCCCCATTGTCCCCCTCCCCCTCCCCCCTAATTACTGTCAGTTTGTTCTTTATTTCAATGTCTCTAGTTATATTTTGCTTGCTTGTTTGATTTGTTGATTAGGTTCTACTTATAGGTGAGATCATATGGTATTTCTCTTTCACCACCTGACTTATTTCACTTAGCATAATGCTCTCCAGATTCATCCGTGCTGTCATGAAAGATAGGAGCTCCTTCTTTCTTTCTGCTGGGTAGTATTCCATTATGTAAATGTACCATTGTTTTTTATCCACTCGTTTACTAATGTGCACTTAGGTTGCTTCCAAAACTTGGCTATTGTGACATTGTGCTACTATGAACATTGGGGTGCATAGGTTCTTTTGAATTGGTGTTTTGAGATTCATAGGGTATAACACCAGCAGTGAAATTGCCGGGTCAAAAGGCATTTCCATTTTTAGTGTTTTGAGGAAATTTCACACTGTTTTGCACAGTGGCTGCACCAGTCTGCCTTCCCACCAACAGTGCACTAGGGTTCCCTTTTCCCCACAACCTCACCAACACTTGTTGTTTCTTGATTTGTTTATGATGGCCATTCTGACTGTTGTGAAGTGGAATCTCATTGTGGTTTTAATGTGCATCTCTCTGATGGCTAGTGATGCTGAGCATCCTTTCATATATCTCTGGGCTCTCTGTATCTCTTCCTTGGAGTAGTGTCTGTTCAGGTCCTCTGCCCATTTTTTATTTGGGTTATTTGTCTTCCTGGTGTGGAGTTGTGTGAGTTCTTTATATATTTTGGAGATCAAACCCTTGTTTGAGGTATCATTGGCAAATATATTTTCTCATATAGTTGGTTCCCTTTTCATTTTCTGATATTTTCTTTAGCTGTGCCAAAGCTTTTTAATTTGATGAAGTCCCACTTATTTATTCTTTCCTTTATGAGCCTTGCTCTATAGGGCATATTGGTGAAAATACTGCTGTGTGGAATATCTGAAATTTCCACGCCTATGTTCTCCACTAGGACTCTTATGGTATTGCAACTTATATTTAAGTCTTTAGTGCTAATTAAGGTTATTTTACAAAATTATTTTTCCTCTTATTCCATTTTTGTCTTTTATTTTTTAACTTTACTCCTTTTTTTTAGTGGTTACTCTTGAAATTTTAAGCTGACAATTCAGTATATCAATATCAACAGTTTATTAAAACTCTACTCATTTTCTAGGCATTTAAGGACTGTTGGAAAACATTAATCACCATCTTTCAAATTTATAAAATTTTATTGCCCTGAATTATATGTATTATATTTCATAAACTCTAAAGATCACAATTGAACTAATAACCTTGAGGTGAAAGCTGCTTTATGATTTACTTACCTCTGTAAGTTCATTTAGATTTAGGCCTTAATATTTTCATTTCTGGGTCATTTATAAAATTAAAAGTTTGCAAAAATGTACATTAATTCTGAATTTTTAGCTGTTTAAGTTAAAACTTATCCAATTATTTTTTTATTCAAATGTAATTCTGGAAATGAAGTTATTTCCATAAATTTATATGCTTTGATATGAGTTTTTATTTTCTAAACCTGAGTGTTAGAGAAATAGGGAAGATTAAAAAGAAAAATAAATTATAAAAATGTGAATTTCTTAGATTCATGTTTAGTTCTTATTGTAAGAATAGTGAGATACAGGCAACGACAGGCTGAGGAACCCACTTAGGTGCCTGATATATGTGATTTTTAACGTGTGTTGTTTTTTCAGTATGGAAATTGGTAAAAAGAAAGGATATAGAATGATATTGCAAAACATCTCCCCAACTCAGCCTTTGCATAATGTGCCAACATCTTATAAATAGGTCAGCTTTTGAAAATAAGAGGCCCATGTAGATTGAAATTTGGAATAATAAAGAGGAGAAGAACTACTGAGAAAAAAATGAGGATTTCCCTCCAGAATAACTAGAAAGGTCAAGAATGGCATATAGCACAGCGGTGGTCCTGACCTGTGGATATTGGCCAGGGCCAGGACTCTGGCCTTCCTTTTCCTCTGTCTTTTTAAATTCCTGTGTCATTGATGTGATGGTGGCAGGGAGAGGGGTCGCTCATGCTCTGCCCTCAGTGAGAGGATCCTTTCTTTTTCCACCCCAGCTAGGACTCGCATTTTAGCTTGAGTAAAGTATTAGCATTTTTTAATTTTATCTAAGCAGAGGTAGAATGGAATGCCATCCCAGAAGAATCAAAAAGGTATTACTGAGTCAAAAAGGGACACATTAGGTATTTTAATATTAAAAGACTGGAACCCTATTTTATATCTTTAATTAGAAAGAGATAATTAAGGACAAAAAAATGTATTGTGGGTAATTTAATGATGGCCTTATAATGGCATGGAAATACACAGAGAAATGTAGCCAGTCAGTGGCCTAGTGTCCTCATTATTCCATATATGTACACAATCAATGTGTTATTTTGGGGTCTTTTTTTTGCATAACATGTGTGACTCACATTTCCACCAATTTTTCTTTAGACACTTACTAGATTGATTTTTGAGTCACACATCTAGTTGAATAGGTATAAAATGTTTTCAAAATCCTACACTTATTATCTTCCTTAAAGGAAATTAGTAGAAAAATCAAAAGCAAAAACTGAGAACAAAAATTGGAATAAAATATCTCTGAGAGGAAATCTTAATGCTAAAGTGTGTATCTTGATGTAAAGATTTTCTTTTAACCGTCAGCACTACTAAAAATAGACTTTTTAGTACTGCCTGAGATACTGGAGAAACACTGTATAGTTTATAACTTCCTTACTTTGAAAGAGAATCATTTAAATAACAGTCTTCTAGAGATAATGTTCTATGTCAGCTTGGCACTGGAGAAAACAACAATGATGCTTCATATATGTATTTTTAAAAATACACTAGTTCAATTTTTAGCATAACTTAGTTTAGTTCTAAAAATTCAAGCAGACTGGAAGCAATTGTAAGGCACATTCTTACAGTGCTCTGACTTCCTTTCTAAGTTTGGTGTGATGACTCTGTTCTTTGTGTGCCATTATTTAGAGCCTATACTGATGTGGTCTTGAAATATAAGGTATTAATAATACATATACACATATATAAATTAAATTTATATGTGGCATCAACATTTTATATTACAGAGAGTTTTGCATTGTCTTGATAAAAACTGACTCTCTCTTTCCTAATATCAGATCCTTTAAATAGTTTCTTTAAAATTTACGAATCTATCCTTAGTTATTTCTTGAAAAATATACTTGTTTATGAAAGAAGCAGATTATATTACTGATTTGGAAAAGGTCCATCAGTACTGGCTCTGCAGGAAAAACACCTTCCAAAAATCTCAGTGATTTGAAAACCATGAGGCTGTATTTTTTACTGTCATTTATCACCATTTAGATTTGGTCAATCTGCTTTTCTAGTTACCAAGGACTTACGGCCACCATGTCAAATTTTACTGGTCACTATTCCAGAGTCAAAGGAGGTACTCATCAGCCTTTCCACTCACAACTCAAAAGCTGTATCTAGTCACTTGCTTATTATATCCAGCCAGAATTGGCCCCCAAAATGTGCATTCTAACTAGTGCCAAAAGGGTAAGATCCAGAAACATTTGTTGAACAGCCCTTACTACAATCACAATTTACCCTTCTGATCTCCAAGTATATGATTCACTCTTCTTTCTGCATGTAATATGCGCTACTCACTTCTCAAAGTAAACAACTCACAAGAACTAACTAATTATAATAGCAATCTAAAAGCTGAGGATCTTTAAGTGATGCATGTGGGTCTTTGCCTGGAGTTGAAATGTGAAATTCTCTGCATAAAGAGCAGCAGTTTTCAACCACTTTCATCTCTTAGCACATAAAGTAATTACTAAAATTCTGTGACACACCTAAAAATATATTCTCTGCCAGTCCCCAAAAAAGGCATTATGTTTAGTCATTCAGACCAGACAGCTATTGTTGTGTTGGCTGTTGTCATTTTTTTATTTGACAATCTATGGGAAAAAAGGTCAGTGAATGTTTTAAAAATTCTTGAGGCACACTAGTTGGAAATTGCTGGTCTAGTGTTCTCTGCAGCACTTTGCATTCTTTCAGTCATTTTATCCTTTGTTAACATTCTTAAAAGCATCTGAAGTTCAAATAGAAAAAAAAGCGGGGTGGGGCAAACGTAGGTTTACAGCTGTGATCACCCAAAACACAGAGTTTACTTTGTATCATTGTTTACTAATTAGTTTATTATTTTCCACATGAACAACTATAAACCTACTTTTGATGCACCCTGTATAGACTCTTGAGAGCTGAGTGGCATTCCCAGGCTGTTTCCTTTCCATAGAAAGCTTATTTGAAGCCTTGGGCAACCACCATCTCTTTTAGTCTAGATGATTGTTCTTTTGGCAGTACAACTCTCAATAACCTACCTTCTTAACATCAGAGGACAATCAGTCCTATGTGCCGATAACTACAGTAACAGTTCTGTTTGGGACATTCCTCTTTCTCTTGGTTTAATCACAAATAACTCAAGTTTATCAGATTTAGTGGGCATGTAACACTATTAAACCTTTTCCTGAAAAATTTTGTCAACAAAAGAGATTGTCTGCGAACAGAATGAATTCTTTCAGTGGTTTTAACAAGCAGTATAATCCTTCTCCACTTAGTTTTTCCTCCTGCAAGCAAGGTAGGTAGGCTTTGAAATTTTGGTTTACAACATTTTTCTTTTTTTATTTCCATCTCTTTCATTTTGAGAAGCTATAGCCACTGTCAATGTAAAATTTTACTTATTTAAACTATCTTTATATGCTCTTACATCCCTGCTTTCAAATGGCCTAATTATTTACTGAAGTCATTTCTTAATTGTAATATTTTGTCAAATGCAACTAATAGCATGCAACAATGGCCATTATGATTCTGAGGTTGTATCTCTTTTCTAAGCACTACACATCATTAACTCTGTATTCTGACTTTCAAACTATTGCAGTTGACTGTTTAATCAAATGCTAATGTTTTGTTACCACATAACATGGATTTCCATTTTTCAGCATCCTCCACTCTAAATTGTCCTCCCTCTGACTCTGCACATGGTTAGATTTTGTTAAAGCAGCACGTCTCCTCTGGTTTTGATTTCTGTGTCACTTAGAATAGATTGGCTATGTTATACTGTAGTAACAACTAATCCCAAAATCTTGGTGGCTCAAGCAACAAATATTTATACTTTGCTCATTTTCCATGTTCATCGTAAGTCAACAATGCTGGCAATTATGTCATTCAGAGACCAAAGTTGACACAATACCAAGCACCGAATACTGTGAGTGACCGTGCCAGAGGGAAAACAGAGCCCTGGAAGGTCTCACGCTGACAATTCAATGTTTTGCCCAGAAGTGGCATGTTTTACTTATGCTCAGAAATATTTGGTTAGAACTGTTCACAACGTCCCACTCACCCTCAGATGGGGCGGGAAGTGAATTCTTATTCTGAGGCATCAAAGCGGGAGAACTGAAAACATTTGATGAACGGCCCTCATGTAAACTGTATGTGTTCTGTGATGCTAACAGATGCAAAGATCACATGGAGAATATAAAAATATTAATGGAGTATGGGCAGCATAGATGCCACATAGAGACATTTGTTTGAAGCTGAGAGTTCTCCAACCCAGGAGCATAAACTGTAGAAAATAACATAGTTACTCAATTCATAAAACATTTACAGCTAGATGACAAGTTGAAAGATTCTTGTGGAGAAAAAGAAATCAGTGATCTAATAGATTAGGAAGTATTTTCACATTTAGATAGCTCAGAAAATGTTCCTAGCACCTAAATAGTGTTATTTAAAAAGAAGTAACACTTTGACATCACTGGTAAAAATAGGAGGCATCATGCTTAAAGATGTTGGGCAACACGATGATGGTCCAGCTAAAATGGGAATACTACCATTGCCTTTTACTACTGAAGTTTTAAAAAATTGTCACTGGTTGTACTATTAGTTTAAATTCTAAGTTACACTTTTTCTTAAATACTCAGTAAAAAGCATTCAATTATGACCAAGGAAGCCTGTGAAATATGCTAACCACAAAAGATACACCCAAGCAAAATCTACTCTTTTTAACATAAAATGAGGTTAATTTCTCCACATTTAAAGTCATTAAAGCATGTTATTTTAAATAACTACATGTAAAGAGAATAGCATATCAACTCTTTTTACCAAATTGTAAAATATTCTGACCTAACAGAAAAAAAAGTTAAATGAAAAAAGATTTGTAGTTAAGTTCACAGATAATATATTTTTTCATGTTGAACCTTTTGAAGATTTTGAACATGTCATATCTATGTATTATTACTTGAAGTTAAAAACATGAAACATCAGACATTTCTCATGTTGTAATATATCAACCTTTAACCTTCTAATCTCTAAGGAAAAGGATATTACACTGAAAAATTTATGAACGATACATTTTGGGGATAAATATTTTAATACAAAGTAATTCATTTTCACAGCACATGGATAAAGCACACACATCAGATGGGGTTTGTGCTGTGTACGTAGTTCCCTTCTTTTTGACTGGAAAGTAATTTATTGGAAATATTTATAAGATTAATTGGAGAATCCTTGTCGTTCATCATAGAGACATTTAAATATGATGATATGGTACCTTAGATCTGGGTGTCAATTTAATTTTCTTACAAGAATCACTAAATGAGGAGTTATAGTAAAATTATCTCAAATCCCAAATTAACCGTTTTCAGTTGCCATGCCTTGGAATACATTTATCACAAATTAACATATTAGACAGGTTAGCAAACAAAAAAATCCTTGTGTTGTTACATAGGGGGTAGAAATAACCAAGTCGTAACTGCTACAATAAATACTGTGTGTGGGGGGTGGGGGGAGAGGTAAAGAAAGGGTCAATATACATGACATAGAATTGACTTTAAGTTCTTTGAATTGTGAAGTAACCCAAAGCCCAGGGCTCTTCCAAAGTAAGCCCTGGTTTAATTTTAAAGGCTGTTAAATACATGCTACTTAGACCAAAATTTTGGAAACTTTAATGCAAAAAACTTGACATCAAATAAACACAATATTAGTGGAATTTACCACCTCTAAACACAGCATTCCCCTCTTTGCAGTCACTTCTGTGGCCTTTGTCATGATTTCATAGGATGGCCTCATTTATGCCAAGCTTGTGGGAGGGACAATAACAACATAAGTAGCAGTTTCTGTCCCAATCCAAGCAAGCATGGAAACACACAGTGTGCTCATTTGTACGTTATATATCTGGGATTCTACTGAGCGATGTCTACAGAGCAAAGTATCTGACGTGTATTTGAAACATAAGTTGATTAAAAATATATTAAATATTTTTACTTTTGGAGCATGTTTATGTTAAAAGTAAGATAGGAAAAATAGAAATTTCCTGTATACACCCTGTTCTGACACATGTGTAATCCCCCTATTAATAGCATCCTCCACCAGAGTGGGACATTTCTTACAATGAATGAACCTACATGGACTTACCATAATCACTTAAAGCCCATAGTCTACATATGGTTTGCTCCTGTTGTTGTATAATCTATGGGTTTGGAGAATGCATAATGACAGGAATCCAGCATTATGGTGTAACTCTGTGCTAAAAATCCTCACTGCTCTGTCTTTTCCCAATCCCCATCCAACTCGTGACAACCACTGAGCTTTTTATAATTTCTGTACCTTTGCCTTTTCGAGAATGTCATGTGGTTGGAATCATACAGAGTGTATTGGCTTTTTATTCACTTAGTAATATACATTTAAGATCCTTAATGTCTGTTCATGACTTGATAGGAGTGTGATGACTGGAGTTTGTGGAAATAGTGCATTTAGTTTTATAAGAGACTGTCAAACTATTTTCCGAAGTGCCTGGATTCTCACCGACAGGTATGGAAGTTTCTGTTGCTCCACGTCATCACAAGCATTTGGTGTTGTCAGTGTTCCAGATTCTGGCCATTCTAATGGTACTGGTGTACCATTGTTAATTTTTATGTCCCTGTTGACACAGGATGTGGAGCATCTTTTCCTTTGCTTATTTGCCACCTGTACTTCTTTTTTGTTGAGGGTTCTGTTAAAGTTTTGCTCCATTTTTAAACAGGGTTGACTGTTTTCTTAGTGCTTAGTTTTCAGAGTACTTTGTGTATTTTACAAGCCTTCAAAATCATGTTTTCTGCAAATACTCTTCCCGTCTGTGTCTTGTCTTGTCATTCTCTTGACATTGTCTTTCACAGAGAAGTTTTTAATTTTATAAAGTTTACCTTATCAATTTTTTGAATGGACCATACTTTTGGTGTTGTATCAAAGTCATCACCAAACCCAAGGAAATCTAGGGGTTTTCATACATTATCTCCTAGGACTTTTATGATATTGCAATTTACAATAGGTTTTTAGATATATTTTATTGATTATGCTATTACAGTTGTCTCAATTTTCCCCTTTTGCTCGCCTCTACCCGGTACCCCCCATTCTATCCAAAAATCCCCTCTTTGTTCATGTCCATGGATCAGACAAAGATCATGCAAGTTCTTTGGCTTTTCCATTTCCAATACTATTCTTGACATCCCCCTGTCTATTTTGCACCTACCAATTATGCTTCTTAATCCCCGTGTCTTTTCCCATTCTCCAGTTTCCTCCTCCCAGCTGATAACCCTCCAAATGATCTCCATAACTATGATTCTGTTCCTGTTCTGGTTGTTTGCTTAATTTGCTTTTTCTTTTTTAGATTGAATTGTTGATAGTTGTGAATTTGTTGCCATTTTAATGTTCATAGTTTTGATCTTCTTCTTTTTCTTAAATAAGTCCCTTTAATATTTCATATAGAGGCTTTACTTTAGCTTTACTTTGGGAAGAACTTTCTACTGTTCCATTCTAAATGATAGCTTTGCTGAATAGAGTATTCTAGGTTGTAGGCCCTTGATTTTCATCACTTTGAATACTTCTTGCCAGTCCCTTTTTGCCTGCAAAGTTTCTTTTGAGAAATGAACTGGTAATTTTATGAGAACTCCTTTGTAGGTAACTCTGCTTTTCTCTTGCTGCTTTTAAGATTCTCTCTTTACCTCTAACCTTTGGCATTTTAATTATGACATGTCTTGGAGTCTTTGGGTCCATCTTGTTTGGGACTCTCTGTGCTTCCTGGACTTATATGTCTATTCCTTCACCAAATTAAGGAAGTTTTCTTTCATTATTTTTTCAAATAAGTTTTCACTTTCTTGCCTTTCCTCTTCTCCTTCTGGCATCCCTGTGATTCAGATGTTGGTTTGTTTGGAGGTGTCTCAGAGGCTCCTTATATTATCATCATTTTTTTAAATTCTATTTTTCTTCTTGCTGTTCTGTTGAATGCTTATTTTTTCCTTATGTTCTAAATTGTTGATTTGAGTCTCAGCTTCATCCCCTCCATGGTTGGTTCCCTGTAGATTTTTCTTTATTTCATTTAGTGTAATCTTCATTTCTTCCTGGGTCTTTTTTATGTTGTTGCCGTATTCAGTGAGTTCTTTTTTTATATATAAATTATTTTAAAATATTTTATTTTTAGACAGAGGGGAAGGCAAGTAGAGAGAGAGGGAGAGAAACATCAATGTGTGGTTGCCTGTTGCATGCCCCCTACTGGGAACCTGGCCAGTAACCCAGGCATGTGCCCATTCGGGGATTGAACTGGTGACCCTTTAGTTTGCAGGCTGGAGCTCAAGCCACTGAACCACACCAGTCTGGTCTCAATGAGTTCTTTGAGCATCCTGATCACCAGTGTTTTGAATTCTGCATCTGATTGGTTGGTCATTTCTGTTTTGTTTAGTTCTTTTTCTGGAACTTTGCTCTTTTCTTTCTTTTGGGCAACATTTCTTTGTCTCCTCAATTTGGCCGCCTCCCTGTGTTTGCTTGAGTGTATGAGGTAGAGCTGCTTTGACTCCCTGTCTTAGTAGTGTGACCAGTCTGGATGAATGTGGCTTCTTTACATTTTTGGTTGTCAGACGTCCATATAGATCAATTTTCTGATGGTTCTGGGTGTTATTTGTTTTGCAGTCTAGTTGTAGTTCTTTCTGTGGTTGTGTGAGGAGGCAAAATGTATTAACCTACACCTCCACCTTGACCAGAAGTTCTATAATAGGATTTATAATCTATCTTAAGTTAATTTTTGCGAAAGGCAGAAGTTATTTCAGTAGGTTTATTTACCTTTTCCTGTGGATGCCCAATTGTTTCAGCACCATTTGTGAATTGTATTACTTCATTGTATTGCCTTAGATCATTGGCTATATTTATCGAAGTCTATATCTAGACTTTCTGTTCTCTACCATCTATCTATTTGTCTATTCTTTCATTGGAGTCATGCTGCTGTGATCACTATAGCTTTAAATTAAGACTGGAAGTTGGGTAGTATCAGTCCTCCAAATGTCTTCTTCTTCAGTAGTTTTTTGTCTGTTGTGGGTATTTTGTCTCACCATATAAACTTTAAAATTAGCTTGTTGATATCCACAAAATAACTTGCTGGAAATTCATTGGGATTTTACTGAGTCTATAAATTACATTAGGAAGAACTGACATGTTGACAATATTGAATCAATATCCATGAACATGGAATATTGTTACTGAACAGCTGTTGGGGTCCTGCTGCCTGCCACCACCCTCTAGGCAAAATTCCACAGGCAAAGGTTTAAAAGAAAGGAGTCTTAATTCAAAAGCTTCACAATTTTGGAATCGCAGCTTTCTGTATGCATTAGTCACTTAAGCCTATCAATTAAGGCTAAACTCCTCAACACCTGAGTTCTGTTATTATTCCCCCTGTTAGTTTCTAATTATCTTATTTCTATAGGGTTTGTTTACAAAGTAAACAACATAAGATACAAAAGCTACACTATTTTGGAAGCATGTCAGGCATTTTCTCAGAGCCTGTGTCCCCTAGAACACCCCAAAAAGAATAACATTGCCACCCTCTGCCAGGTCAGCCTGATCCTAACTTGCACCTGCAGTTCCTTCCCGTCCAAAATTCTAGCCACTGGGAAATGCAGGCAGATGCGTCACGATCATCCAGGTGTCCCTGAGGAACAGGGAGCCAGTGAGTGAGCCTGAGAGCCAGCCCTCTTTTTATTTCCATGCACTCTGGAGGCGTTCAGCTTTTTAGGTAATCCTGTCCTAGACTGTTTGCCATTGCCTCAGCAATTCCTCCTATGTCCCCTCCCTACTTCTCCCCAGTGATCTGATCAGAACTCAGAATCTCTCCATTTATTTATTTTTTAAATTTTATCAGTTTTATAGTTTTTCTCATAAAGGTCTTACACATCTTTTCTCATAAAGATGTATTTAGTTAGATTGATATCCAGTTGTTACATTTTGGGGGCTGCTGATGAAAATTATACTAAGTGTTTTGTTAATTACAAATTCCATTTATTCATTGCTGGTATATAGGAAAGTGATTGACATTTGCATATTAGCCTTGTATCCTGCAACATTACTATAACTACTTATTAGGAGGGTTTTTTTACTTTTTTTTTTTTACATTTTTTATGTAGACAATCATGTCATCTGAAAGCAATTTTTTCTTCCTTCCCAACCTGTATGCATTGTATTTACTTGTCTTATTGCATTTGCATGTACTTCCATCGTAATGATTAAAGGAGTGGGGAAAAGAGACATTGTTGCCTTTAACATGATCTTCATAGGAAAGCCTCAAGTTTTTAACCATTAATTATGATGTGAACTATTGGTTTTTTATAGACATTCTTTATCAACTAGAGTAAGTTTTCCTCCATGACCAATTTAATGAGCATTTTTACCATGAATTCATCTTAGGTTTTGTTGAATATTTTTTCTGCATCAATTGATATAATTATATAATTTTCCCTATTTGCCCTGTTTATGTTATGGATTATATTAATTGACTTTTGAAAGTTAAGCCATCTTTTCATACCTTGGAAAAATTTCATCATAATGTGTAATTACTGTTATACATTGTTGGATTAGATTTACTAACATTTTTCAGGGTGCTTATGAGTTTTTTTACATGCAAATATTCTTTAGAAGTATAATGCTTCAGATTGTCAGTTAAGCCCTTGTAAAGGATTTAACTGATAGCAAGGCAAAAGAAAGTAAGATACTTTGAAGTGTTCAAGTCCTTACAGAATATAACTCTTTGTTAAAGAAAGGGAAATTTGTCTTTGACTAAAGAATAACATGCAATTTTATGTGTGTTAATGCCTTTCCTTTTTCTTCATATTTCATTTTGCATATTTCAAGTTTGGCATATCAGAAAAAATTACAATTTAAATATTGTCTATTTATTAAAATACGTACTACAAAATTGCTGCTAAGATCCCAATTAAAAATGCTTAATGTTTTACTTAATACTTATTGAACACTAGGCAGTATTTTAAACCCTATACATAAAGTATATTACTAACCTCTCATCACAAAATTACGAGATATATGTATATATTATCATCCTCCCATCACACCATTGTCATTATCATTGCCATTTTACAGACGAAGAATCTTATATTTAGAGAGATTACTTACTAAAGTTCAAATAACAAATAAATGGAAATCATTAGGATAAATGCATGTGTAAAATTTATGTGTAAGAAGCAATCTCATGCACTTGCTGTATTAGGCAGGATTATGCTGCAGAGCTAAAGAATCCCAAAATCTGTGTCTTAACATCCTACAAGCAAGGGTGTCAAACTCATTTTCACCGGGGGCCACATCAGTTGCCACAGTTGCCTTCAAAGGGCCGAATGTAAGTTTAGGAATGTATAAATGTAACTACTGCTTAACAGTTACGCAAGAGCTCGGCACTGCTGCTGGGTAGAAACAAGGTGCTGGGCCAGATGAAACCCGGTGGAGGGCCGGATTCAGTTTGCCACCTGTGGTGTAAATAATACACAATACAGTGGTATTACCATTGGAAAATTACCATTGGCATTACCACTTAAAATTTGGGCTCTGAAGTAGAACTCAGAACTGTGAAACAACTTTTAATTATTTTCCTCATACCAATATTTTATATTGCTCATGGTATCTTCCTACCTATCTACATGTACAGGCATTTATGGCCTGCTAATTAACTGTTAAGAGTTTTATCATCTTATTATGATTTTGAATCTATATAAAACAATGTAGTATTAACTGTAGATTTTTCCTCTTTGTTGAATTAGGAGGAAAGTTTTGAGATATATTTTTTATTTGGGAAAAAATAAACTTGCTTCCTTTTTGTTGTTACTCTCATGGTATACTGACAACAGTATTTAAGGGAAACGTTGTCAATATCTGCCCAAATAAGCTGACATTTTGTCTCTTTTTATGTATCCTATGGGAACAGTGATTTCACACATCAGTGCACGGCCTGACCCATGTAAAGCACATATTGGGGACTAGCAGTTACAGAAGGGCGAGCTCATATTCACAGGCATTGAGAAGTAGGAATGTTCTCTTTCTCTTGTTTGATAGCAGCAGCCACCAGCAATGCCCTGCACTACAAATGTGCATTCAAATAGGAAGGAGCCACAGAAAGATGAAATTATCAAATAGCCATTATGTAATTTGATTGAAATATTTAAAAAAGTCTAAAAGCAATGAGTATATTTATATAAATTGATTTTAATGAAAAGCATATATTTTATTTATATACTAATTGAATATTCTTCCCTTATAATGCTTTTTTCATTCAAAAATACAATGAAAACAAAATGAATATTTTATATTTTCCACTAATTATCACAATGATTTCTTTGTCATATGAATATTTTATTGTGAAAAGTGATAATGTTGCTGCTTCATAAATGGAAAAATCACAGATATTCTTTGGCAACTTAAGTCGTTTGTGACAGTTCATACTTCAGTGTAGTAGCTTCTTAAATACATGCAACTTCATTATATTTTAGTCGGAGCTGCTGGGAGGACACTACTCCCTGATTCTTAGACCCACGTGTCTGCATGATTTTGAGTTAGTTTCTTCAAAATAATGTGTTAAAGGTAAACTCATGTTGAGTATTAGGTAGAGTTTGCTGTGGATATTATGCACAGTGAGCCCTGCCTGGAATATGTGTCTCTCCTGTAGTGTGAAAAACTCTCTTCCCCTCCCCCCAAATGGGGTGCTACCGGGAAATTTTCTAAGTAATCAGCAACAAGAGTAAATAAGGTTTGAACTGTGCTGTACACAATGTACATATTTTATTTTCTCCTTGCAACAACCCCATGGCATGGTTGTTATCTCCCGTTTACAAATAACAAAACTAAGGACATTAATAAGCAGCAGAGACCACATTTGAGTTCGATCTGACTAATTCCAAAGCCTATGTCAAAACTCTCTGTACCTACATTGTAACAAAATAATTTTATCATATCCCCTCATTTTACCCTTCCAATCCAAAATAACAGAAAAATAACGACAATGTGAACTATCCTTAAAAATGTGAATGGTAGGAAGCCCCATGTATAGTAATCTATGTGGTATTTATATATGCAAATCTGTATGTGTATTTTACATATGTATGCAATATCCATGACATCGTTTCTGATTAATTATCTTTAATGGTTGGTAATTGTGGTTACACTTTTCCGCAAATAGCATATCCCTCAAATTGCATATATATTTTTCTTCAAAACTCAATAATTGCTCTTGAAAATAATAACCATAATACAGAAAAATTTTAAAAATTAAATAATTTAATGTAACTATTACATCCTACATATTGCATTAGTATCGTGTACTATATAGTGATCTACATGTAAATATATGTGTCAACATTATGTTCTGTCACTATGTTAAATACAAAGCTTAGATTCACATGTATCTTATTGTCTCTCAAAATATACATAAGGCCCTTGCTGGTATAGCTCAGTGGATTGAGTGTGGGCTGTGAACCAAAGGGTCGCCAGTTTGATTCCCAGTCAGGGCACATGCCTGGGTTGCAGGCCAGGTCCCCAGTCGGGGACGCACAAGAGGCAACCACACATTGATGTTTCTCTCTCTCTCTTTCTCTTTCCCTTCCCCTTTCTCTAAAAATAAATAAATACAATCTTAAAAAATACATTCATAAGGATGCTATGGTAGGGAGTATTTAGAGTTAATCTAGAATTTCTCATGATCACCCCTCCATCCTTTTAGTCTTTTAAGTCTCTCATCTGCATTGTTTTATAGGCACTGGGGCTTTAGTGAAGGAGCAGTAAAGGACCCAGTGAGAGGCTTAGCTATTGAATCAAGAGTACCTAATTGTTTGTACTTTGTTATTGTTCTATGCGGTTTGTAAGTATTTGAAAAAAATATATTTATTTTCTTTACTTCTTTTTTACTTTTGGTAAAAAAAATTCATAAATTGTTAAGGGTTGTACACTTTTAATGCTAAATGTTTTTTTATCAAACTTGAAATAGACAGTCATGCACTGCTTTACAGGGATAGGTTCTGAGAAATGTGTCTTTTGGCAATTTTTTGTGCGTGTGAACATCATGGAGCGTACTCACACAAACCTAGATGTTGCAGCCTACTGCTGTAAATGTATGTCTTGTAAAGCGGCAGTCCCCAATCTTTTGGGCGCCATGGATTGGTACTGTGGAAGAGGGGTGTTACCAGGAAGCATGGCTCAGGTGAGCTTCATTCAATGCACTATGGATAGGGAGTGCAGGAAGAGGCAGAGCTCACCTGAGCTTCGTTCCCCTGCTGTGGATGGGAGGTGGGGGAATGGGCCAGAGAAGCTCACCTGTGGATGGGCCGGGGGTGGGGGAGGCAGGCGGAGCTCAGGCAAACTTTGCTTGCAGCCTTGTGATGTAACTTAGGACAGCTTAATCAGCTACTCTGTCACTAGAAGACAGAAAATGTTCAGCTTCATTATGATGTGATGAGACTACCATTGTATATACAGTTGTGTTTGTTGGTATGCAGCATGTAACTGTTACTATTTTTTAAAAGATTTTATTTATATTTAGGAAGAGGGGAAGGGAGGGAGAAAGAGAGAGAAACATAAATTGGTTGCCTTTCCTAGTCCCCCTATCAGGACCTAACCGTAACCCAGGTGTGTGTCCTGACCGGGTGTTAAACAGGCGACCTTTCACCTGGCAGGAGGATGGTACTCAACCAACCGAGCCACACTGGTCAGGGCTGTTCTTAAACTCTGTAAGTATGTTCACTGAACTTTTTTTTAAAATTTAATTATGCTGACAAACCAATGAAGAAAAGAATGGGTTGAAACTAAGACATACATTATATAACAGTTACTTCTGAGTGAATATTTCCTTAGGTGAAAGACAGCATATCTATGAGTTAGCGGTAGCATATTAAACAATGTGAGCATCCTAAGGAGCAAGCAATCGGAGAAGTTTGGTGATGATAGAGGAAACACGACTTGGGCAATAGTACTAATTATTTAGTCAGAAATATTTAAAAAAATAAACGAAGGACTTAAAAAATTAAATAAATGTGGACAGAATAACGTTTATTATAAGAGAGCCACAAACCATAAAGAACTAAACTTTTTTTTGGCTATATGCCTCTCAAGGAAAAATGACGAGTGGAAATTATGGTAGAACATAGATCAGTAGAAGAGGTGAGTGATAAAACCAGGGAGCCCACAGGTACATGCTGTACAAGCACGTCTACCTCCCTTTGCTCTGCGGCACTCTCACTTCAGTCACTATCAACAATGTTTTGACTCATATATCTTTCGTTCCTGTTTCAAATGACTAGGGCATATATAATCTGATTGGCTTAATTTAGTCCAGGAATTTTTATTCAGTTACCCATGGCTAGGAAACTGGACAAAAAATAGTCACTGGAAGAAACACTATAAGCAAAATAGTCATTTTAAATTGTATTGAACAAAGCATTTGATGAATAAACACTTGGCTAGTAACATATAGGCAATATGGATGCTTATATTAAGGTGTGTCATATGATTGGAAAGGCAGACAAAACCTGGAGTCTGGACAGAAGGAGAGGACAGAACCTGCAAGGGCAGCTTGGTAGTCATCAGTCAGATACTCCTAACAAAGTAACTCAACTTTTCCTGTCTCTCACTTTTCCATCTGGAGATTGAAGATAATAATAGTACCCTGTAGTTTTGTCAAAAGTTGTTTTGTGATTTAAAGAAATGTTCTGTAAAGGCCTATTTGCTCACTGAAATAAAGGTATGATTTTCTCAAAAATGCCAAATCTATTATGGAGAAAAAAAGAGGAAGTACAGGATTAGAATTTCTACTCATTGCTTCATTTTTGAAAAAGGTAAGCAATGCTATTAAAATTAGGTGGAAGAAATGTCAGGAGATTGCAGGCAATTTCTTGAAGTCATGATTCACCCAACGTGAGGCTTACTGTGTCTGCATCTGCAAAGCTGGAGGTGGGGAAGACAGTTTCTCTCTCTCTGTCCTTGGATCTCTCACGTAAGTTTTGGTAAAGGTAGTGATTTCTTTGGATGCGGGAATATGTTTCTAAAAACTGTAAGTTACACATGACAGTACACCAGTGTCTAGGTCAACAGTAAGTCTAACAAACATAATTAGGTAGAGTAACTAAAGTACAGATGGCTTTTACATAATTCTGACCATATATATTTGAGCCTTTGCATTTTGAATCTTGCAAACTTTTTCCAAAAAAGTTTCTATGAACTTGTACCAACATCTATTATGCAGTAGCTTCTCTTAATTTGCCATCTCTTCCCTCCCTTCACATATAAATAAGCTGACAGAAGGCATGCAACTTAACCTCAATCGGTTAACCTGGAAGCAAATGCAGTCAGAGATACCTAAAAGGATATTCCGTAAGCCAATTTCATTGTTCAAAACACTCTCATTTCTTCTGGAATCAGTTTTAATTCTTTGATGTTACTAAACTACATTTTTTTTGTGACTCCCAATAATTTTCTATCTCTTGATTCCTTTCTCCTGTCAGGTTTTGAGCAGTTAGCAATATTCTGTGAAATGTTACACTACAAACTAGAGAGGTGGAGCATTCTTTGTTGAAGAGCAGAATTCAATATAGTCTACATTTCAGGACCCAGAATTTAGTACCTAATACTGTTTTTTTTTTTTTTTTCTCTAACTCATCCTCTCCAAACCACTCTTGTTAATTTTATATCCAAAAAAATGTTTGATGAGAGAAGATCTAGAACTACAGTACTTGGAGCCATAATAGGTTAGTGAGTCAGAGGGACCCTAAAATGGAGAGCCACGGGCCAGGGCCAGAGAGAAGGCGGCAGCTCTGTGAGTGAGAGCGCTAGGGGACCACGAGTCACAACACTGTGCTTGGGAGGGAAGTCTGTCTAAATCAGCCAACTCTGCTAACCAAGAAGACTGAGGGTGCTGTGTGTTTTGAATCTGTTGCCTCTAGCTGTCACATACTCCATCAGAGAGTGTTGGGAAACCAGAAGGTATCATTTCTGAATCTGTCTACTCTCTTCACTTAGTTTTTTTTTCCTCTTTGTAGTTAAATCAGTCATCTGTTTCCCTTTTAGTGATTACTACTGAGATTTCTAATATAAATTGCTCTCTATGTCACCATAAAAATATACAAAAAAGCTCAAAACTCCTTATAACAAACCACATTTATGGATGTAAATAAATAAATGGAAGCAAATTTCTCTCCCCAGGAGAAATTTCCACCCCACCCATTCCAGGGTCACTATTATTTGTACTGGCATGTGATTTTATTAATGTCTGAAAGGTGTTCTCCAAAACTCAATCAGTTTCTTTAGTCTGCTAATATTATCAACAACTGTACCACTTCAATATATGTATGTCCTGTTATAAAGTACAAACATCATGTGTGAAATTCACATACTAACTCTTCCAAGATAGGGACCTGGTTCTACATATCTTGAGACACAGAGAACAGAAATGTGTCCTTGCTAAGGAAAGGAATTATTAAAGGTGGGTCTTCTGTATAAAATACTTAAAAGCCAGTTCAGGTGTTAATATTTCTTTCCTCAAAGGACTGCATGAGATCCAGCTGTGCTGGAAAAAAATGGGAGTTAATGAAAGGATGGGAATGGAATGTATTTAATTTTGTACCAAGGTATTTTGAAATAAGTCAGACTTATGATGGCATTCTTCCATCCGAAAACAACAAAAAGGGAAAGATGAGGAGGTGGGAGGCATGTGCTAAATCTTTATAACAGGAGATGAGGGAAGCTGGACTGAGTGGAGCAAGGAGTCAGGAAGATGGATATTTTTCTTTGTGGTTTTATAATGCCACACCAGCTGTGCTTTTCTTTATGGTTCTATTGAGCTTTCAAACTGGGCCTATATGGAGTTAGTTATTGTTGCTTATGTCACTTTATATCTGATACTCCTTCAAACCTGCTCCCAAGGTTAAAGCGTTCCAACTGAAATATTCTCAACGGTGTCTTCAATATAAATTCACAGTGTGTGCCTTACTCTCACCAAGGAAATGTAACACTGTAAACTGATAATTCCATATTAATCATGTTTTGTTGTTGTTTTGTCTGTTTCATCACTGGCCTGCTTTTCTTGTGAATGTAAGGCTTATGATAGAAAACATTTATAGTTGGAAGAGTGTTGATTAGCTTTGAAAAAGCAGCTAGAAGCAAACAGGTCAAATTCATAGTTCCCCTCTGAGTTCCCAGAGTCCTTTCTTATTTCACGGTACCACATGTACTCCATTATACCTGGAGGGACACGACCAGAGCCACTCCAATGCCAGGTATGTGACCTCTCACATACTTGGGATTTTATCTGCATTAGGTGAAGCTTCACCCCAAAACAGCATGGTGCTGTGCATAAAGTCGAGGACAAATTCATGAATCTGCATTTTGCAAGTTACTGAGGGAGCAGAATGATAACTGCAACAATGTGACTGTGTAGTTGAGCGTAAGACAGAGTCAGATGGAAGAAACACATGTACAGACTCAGAAATAGATTCTAACCATGTCTTTGCCTACTGCCTTTGATCCCATATATTTCTACAGTGAGATGAAAAATTTTCACGGCCTAAAATTGGCAAGAAATAATTCAACTTAATTTTTTTCTATTATCAGTCTGCAAAGAAATTTAAAGTTAACAAAATACAAGAGTACAAAAAATTCAAAGAAGTCATTAAGAAACAAAGATGTTTCTTTGTGTCTTAAACACATTAAAGTAGATAATATGAAAAAACATTTCAATTAGGCCTTAAAATTTAAGAAATAAAATTGTGAATCCACAAGCCGTCATATTTCAAGGGACATGGTATTTCTGAACTTGAAAGCAAAGAAAGTACTTATTTTACATGCAAAAAATTGTGTCATAGGATGGAAAAAGAGTTGTATGAAGAATACAAACTGCACCTACTCAAGCTGCACCTGAGATGTCAGAAAGCAGAGTTGTCTGTAGTCTCATCTTTTATTAGTCTGTGACCAATAATTGTGAGCAAGGCCTGTCGTTCTAGAGTTAGAATGTATTAAGGTCTTTATTTGGCTGTCAGCCTTGTTGATTTAAGACTCTCTTTCCTAAGCAGAGCATGTGCTATTACTAATGACTTCTCCTCTCTGCACCAGACAGGGCCCCTCTCAGCGACAAGGGTGGACATCCCACCATGGAAGTATGAGTGGCCAACAACTCACTGTCATTATTTTTGAAGCTACAAATGTTCACTTGTAGGTAAAGAGTGTTTGTATGGAGGTAATGGGAACTCTGTTTATACTTATTTCTTAAAGAACAGGTTCGATACACTACTTCCAAGTAAACTTACAGCTCAATGCCAGTCCTTTGCAGGCACAATGTCATAGATGCGAGTGATTAAGATGTGTGAGCAGAAAAGGTAAGGATCCATTTTTGCCCAGACCAGGGCCTACAGTATGTTCGACTCTAGCTCACTTTACAGGATTGGTCAGGTTCAGGAAGGTATGTATTTGTGGGAGGGGCAGGACCCTAAATGGTGATTGAGATCTAGGAACTGACAGGGAACATAAGGGGAGCTGGAATTAGAATCCTCAAGCCTGGGTTCCAGATACTGAAGCCTATAAAGTTACATACCCTCATTATAAACTTTTTAGACACAGAAGTATACCCAGTAAAACTTGATTAGAAGGATCGTCCCTAGCCTTATGAAACAAGATTGAGAAGTTGTGCATTTGGGGGATGCTATAGCTTACTTTCCTTTGTGATATCTCTATCTTCCCTCGAATTTCTGGCCATCTGTGACCTCTTCCTGCCTCTTGAACCCAGAGTCCACACCCACTTAATTCCCAGGGAGGCAAATGTAACTGCAGTTAATCATAGAATTTGGGCTGGAGTGCAGAGCCTGTGGTTGGAAACCCAGCAGAGCCAAGGGCAGTTATTCTATTCATCACCCTGTCACTAGCCCCAGGCCTCTTTCTGACCACTCCCTTCTTCCCAGCAGGACCTCCCTGCTTGTTGCCTCACAAACTCCATGAATTTTCTACTCCATTTATCTGCACCCATCTGCTTTCTATCCTCTAAGAATTTCTCAAAAAATGTTGGCCCACTGATGGTAATAGTTCTTACTTCCTGGCACTGTTCTTGATGTATTTTTTTTAAAAGAAAAATATTCTCTGTCATTTCAAAGGAATTAAGATAGAAGGAGAGATGATATATAAGCTGGGCCTGAAATCTTGATCCAATCGCCCTCTAGTGTTTCTTTAATTCAATCAAAGTCAGGTCATTTTTAGCAATGAGCTGCTAGGACAATGGGAGGTTATGGAGTTCACGTGTTCCAATACATTATCCTGTGACATGTAACCCCAGGCTACAGCTAGCGCAAATGTCAGTAGGTGAGATCTGTTACTCTGATGGTTTCTAGATGACTGGGACTAGGAATGCCTGGTCTAGTAGGAGGGTAAAAAGTTTTGTTTATTTTTTCTTCCTATGTTGTGCATGAATGTATATTTGAAGAAAAAAGAAAATCTTCTCTAAGTTCACCTAGCATCCTCAATGGAGTGTCCACCTCCCCGTGGGGGTGGGTGCCCTGAGCGTCATTTATACTACTAGCATTAATCTGGGCTGCCTCAGGGGATTTGAACTAACTTTCCCTAAGAGATCATCCACACTGTTCAAACATTTCCACGCCCTAGAAAAGGGGCACACATGCCCCTAAAAAGTGACAAACTGGTTGAATTATGATTGTGATCGCGACTGATCCATTGGTTCATCCGTGGTTCTGAAAGATTACTCTTTTCAAACCCGCGTGCAGGCGTCAGTGAAATCAAAGAAGTGCTGTTATTGCATAGACGTTGCGGAGACTCCGGCAAATTGTTCAAAATGACCAGCAATTAAGAAAGTAAAGGAACATTTACATTATTTATTTGTCGTGATGCAGTTATTTTTCAAAGATGTGTGCATGTTTTAACACATGGGGAGAGAAAATATTAATCAGTACCACTTCAAACTTTTCTCCAGTAATTTTAATTTAATATTAAAATATACATGAGTCTATAGGGTTGATTTCTAACCCTGATTTGCCAGTATGTTAGATCAGTTTCTTTGATTGTTTTCTTGAGATTCTTAAGCAACTTATACCATAATGTTTCAGAAATAATTTAGGAAAAAAAAGAATTATGCTTGCTAATTATAACAGTATTAAATCTCTGCACAGATTGAAATACTTGTTCTATTCACAGGAGATTTCTACATTGGAATGCTATTGGTATCTATTTTGTTCTCGATTGCTTTATGTCAGCTCTTCAGATTATAGAATCTATTTTCCCTATTGAGAAGCTATTATAAGTAATTGCCTAATTAATCCACAATACTAGTGATATAATTCACATTTCTTGTGTGGGTCCTATAATTTGTATTGCTGGAATAGGTCCTCAGAACTAAGACATAGTTCTAGGTCTGTGTCCCTTTGGGGTAGAAACCTCTTTTCAGTGCTATTTATGAGTCAGATCTAATAGGTACTCAGGAAACTTACAAATCAGAGCCATGACAACGAAAGGAGAATATCTGTTTCGGTTTTTTTTTTAAAAAAGAAGCATCAGTGGAGTCAAGACTGAAATAACTCAGCACTAGGCACTCCGTGTATTACCATACCTTACAATTAAGTATTGTTTGTGTTTTGAATCACCAATGCTCCTGCTTCACTTGTCCTGTTCTTTAGGCAATAACCTCTTCAGTGTCTTGGACTTTTAAATGTAATAATCCAAACATGGCCTCAGGGGTGAGCTGATGTCTTCTCTGATAAGGAACAGGCTGAGACACAATCAGAAGAGAAAAGGGGATTGTGTTGCTGGGCAAAGTAATTTAGCCAGTAAGCAAGGAGACTGGAACTCTGAAAGTCAAGGGTGCTAAAGTGGATCACCCCAGGGAGGAGGATAAAGCAGGCATGGGAATCAGGAATCAGTTTTCAGAAATGAAAAATAGTCTGTCAAGTGGGGTGTGCAGATTACAGATGGAAAGGCATTTGCACGTAGAAATTCAGAGTACAGACTTGCAAGCCAGGCTGTCTAGATCAGGTCTCAGCTCTACAGTGTGCTCACTGTGAGGCCCAATCCTTTAGTGCTTTTGAGCCTCGCCTTCTTCATTGGTGAAATGGATATAGGAATATCTGCGTCATGGAGTTTTAGAAGAGACTGAGTTAATGATCATCTGGAATATTTTCTTGTGGTTTATAGAATATTTTTAAAATATTAGACACACCCTGCAAAAAGTACAACCTAATTCTGTAAGAAAAATGTATTGGCTAGACTTAGTAACTCATTTCTAACAAACAGAGTAAGTCACTGGTGTGGCTTTGGAACTTAGGTCACCAACAATAGGGTGGCTTCCTACTTGTTCTGTCTCTTGGATCCCTCTCTGGGAAGGAAGCCAATGAGCATGTGGATAGTATTCAAGCAGCCCTTTGGAGAGGACCTGGGGGGTCCTGCCAACAACTTGTGAGGAACAGAGGCTTCCTAACAGCTGCCACATGCATGAGCCCTCTTGGAAAGAGAGCCTCCCATTTCAGTCAGTCTTCACGTGACTACAACCCTGGTCTGCCTCCTCCTGAGAGACCGAAAGTTACAACTGGACAGGTAGTCCTCTCCCATTCCTGGCCCGTGGAAACTTTGAGTGATGAAAGTTGGGTGTTTTAAGCCACTAAATTTTGAGGAATTTTGTTAATCCACGATAAATAACTAATATGGACGTTAAGCAGTGCCTTCAGTATTGTTAGTACTATAGAACCATTAATTACATTATTAGTATAGGCCATCATTTGAGAGTTTGGGGACAGTATAACAAACCATTAGAAATCCTTCATTGTTTTCCCTGAAAATATTCTAGCCCAGAAGAGACCTCTGTGATCTACTTTGTGATATTCTTGTTGTTAAATCCTGATATAGTATATAGTTCACTGATATGCCAGTATTATGGACTTTGAATAATATTTTCTTGGACAAAAAATAAAAATGATGGCAAATGAAATGAGCTATAATGTAAAAGTGAGAAAGGAAGCAAAGTGAGGGACCTGGGATGAAAAAACTCAATAAACCAAACTAAACCAATAAACAAATAAACCATGATGGCATCAGCTTCATGAAAAATACATCAAAAATGGATTGTGAGAGATTACAAATGAAGCAGGAAGGGTGTTCTCACCTGTAATTACATCACTTATAATGTACTTCATACCTTTCTGTGTCCATTGCTCACTAAATTAGGCTGTTTTATTAATATCTTCAATGCAGGGGGAAAAAGACCAACCAAAATAAAACAAAAAACAAACAAAAAAAGAAAACAAAAAGGAAACACTATTTATTCTGAGTTGCTATAGCAAAGGGGTTGGCCGTCACCATTCACACTTTGGAGGAGACTCAAAGCCCATCAGAGGAGTGGAAGGAAGGCAGGAAGGAAACCTTTGGGTGTGTTCTGGTTGGACACTTAGCACGGGGAAGCTGTAGAAGATGGAATTCTGCTAGTTAGGAGTTAGGAGTACGCACTTGGCTTTTTGTTAATGTTTCTAAGTTGGAAGCAGGGACACAAATTAAAGAAACTGTCAGGTATTAATAAAACCTTGATCATTTTGGGCCAATTGTTTAACTTCTTGGATTATTACTAGAGATTGCAATCTGGCTTTCTGCAAATGTGATTTATAGCAGGCTGGCTTCCAGGGTTATTTATGGTAGATAAAGGGTCATTCCTGGATTGATCACTGCAGGTTGTGAGTCCAAGTTCTATTTTTGTAGCTGTTGTGGCCATGGTCCATTTGTATATTCAGTATCTCATCAACAATACAATATTTCTTACATTGGTTCACTGATTGCAATCCCCTCTTCTTTGTTTCCAGTTTTTAACACATTTTTTATCTCATCTCCATATCAAAGTATTGATAGCATTTCTATAAATTTTCCTTAGTTGCATGAAAGACTGAAATCAAGGTTTCTGCATATAAATAATAAAATAATCAAGAAGATTATATCTTGGCAGAAAGTTTCTTTGTGCTTCAACAGCAGACTCAAGCAGAGAAAAAGAAAATTAAATAATAAACAAAAACATAGTTGAAAGTCAATGCATTTTTGTTACAAACAGGGAGGGGAAGGAGAGAAGGAGAGGAGAAATTGATTAAACTGATGCGTGAGACACTATAGACACATTTTTCTTGCTCCTGTTAAATTGTTTCAGGTGTAGTATTTGATGTTGTGTCTGCCAGTGTCTTCCTTATAAGTGTATAAATTATTATATATTTTCAATACAACTTCTTATTTTTATATTACAATTATTTTAAAGTAAATGTTTTCTACTGTGGCGGGCAACATTGGGCCAATAATCACTCTATTGGTGAAAGTGTTTGGGGAGGTAGCACAAAGAAAGAACCATGTGCATTATTGAATGTGAAAGGTAGAAAGCAGTCATTATATTTTTAGAATTCTTGAATTCCATTGTTCTAACAATGATGCATGAGGTCATCAGTTGTTTCCTTTTTATTATTGATAAATAAGCTGAGTTACAAAGAAACTATACAGTACATCTTTGACAGTGATTCAGATATTCAAATACCTACTGTGACCTAGGCAGGCATTTAGAACTAGATAATCAGTCACAATTTATTGATTTATTGATACATATTATTGAGCAGCTACTATATGCCATGTACTGTTCCAAGTACTGTAATTGATTTTGTACCAACTTTCTTGAAACCCATATCCTTCTTGGTCTACATTTAGTGTACACATGTTTGAAAAGGCATAATTACAGATAAGCCTTTCATGTCTATGAATGTGACTCTAGCAAGCCTGATGATAAATGATGATTGGCCCTGCGGAGGTCTCAGGAATTCAAGAGAGGGTGTTGAGGGTTTTAGTGCACTGTGCTCTCTAATAGCAGCAGTCGGTTGTTGACGTGAAGAAAGACATAAGCCAAATATTGTCAATCATCTTATACTACTTTCATATTTTTGAGAATACAGAATTCCAGATTTCTTTCCATCTGAACCCACCACACTTTCTTTACGTTTTCTATGGAATGACACATCCCAAATCATTCTGTTGGCCAGAATGGCACATTTGTTCACAACAAAGTTGATTTGATTGTGTCTAAAAATTTACAGGCAATGAAGATCACAAGCAGACAAGACCACGAATAGGCAGTGCAGGCAGTGACAACTTTAATAGATGAGTTTAAGTGTAATCTTGGATATATGAATTTTATCATTAATGCTTTGTGTCTGGGTTTTTTTTTTGGTAACACTCTTGAGTACACTAATTTATTTGTGGTTTATTTTCTGCTCTAGTTCTTTCAATTACATGCCTCTCAAGTTTTTTTTTTTTTCCATTTGTTCTTTAAAGATTATGTTCTACCTTTTCTCCTTTCTATTCTCTCCATTGCCTCTCAAGGCATTCTAAAGCAGGAAACATATTTCCCTTAATGATTCCAATTTGCATACTGAACAAAATGCAAACTCCCCCAAACTACACAGTAGTCCAAGTTCAACCAGATTTTCCAAACATTCTTATTGAGATATAATTGAAACATAACACTGTATAAATTTAAGGTATACAGTGTGTTGATTTGATATATTTACATATTGCAATATGATTATCAACATAGCCTTAGCTAACACCTTCATCACGCCACATAATTTTCAGCATGTCACATTATTATCAATTCATCATTTGATTTTGTTAGGAGAACATTTAAGATATAGTTTCTTAGCAACTCTGATGTATGTAATACAAGTGTTGGCTATACTCACAATGCTATGTATTAGACCTCTAGAACTTAGCTTCTAATAGCAAGTTAGTGCCCTTTGACCAACATTTCCCCAACTCTGCCATGAAACTTTTTCAGATTCCACATATAAATGATATATAGATTTGTCTTTCTCTGTCTGACATATCACACTTAGCAAAATGCCTTTGAGGTGCATCCATGTTGTCACAAGTGGAAAGATTTGTTTCTTAGGGTGGAATAATATCCCATTGTGATACATATACCACATCATCTTTCTCCATTCATCTGTTGACTAGTGGGTTGTGTTAAAACCTCTGGCACTTGTGCGACCTCTTTTTGCGTTATCCAGAACTGATTAACTAAGCATACCCTTCACTTTTTTTTTTTTTCTGTCTTAGGTCTTACAAATCTTTTCAACTAGGAAGCATTTTCCTAAGTTATTTGTCCAAGTTCAATTTATCTTTACAGGTTATGTTTAGTTTTTACTATTACACAACATCACATTTTTTATGTTCCCCAGTTTAAATTAAACCTGTAAACTCCTGCTTTCTAGTTTCAAGCTATAAGAATACTTTTTACTGGGAAATTATTCTCATGTTGAAATTCATCGACAGCCATCTATCTCTTTAGATAGACTTCAAACTCTTAGTGACCTCTATGGGTGGATTGCTGTTTAAATAATAACTGGTAATTTCTCATAATGGGCATTCTGTTTGTGCTTGCTAAATTGAATCTTAATTAATGCAGTCCCAGATGTTAAAATGAATGCTGTTGTATGGAGATGCATCATATTGAAAAGGGGTTTGTGACTTGAACACTGAAAGAAAAAGTAGGCTGTGAGACATTGTGAAGATATTTGTAGTTTTCTCATGAAACAGCAAATTTATTGCTCCCTTCTCTGTGTTGTCACAATTAATTTTTATAATACTCTTTAAAAACTCATCTCAATATAATTATGTGTTTATATATCTGTATCATCCACTAAACTATGAGTTACATAATAATAAGTATAATGTTTTATTCAATTCTCTATTGAAAAAGCTTGCACAGTGCTTGACCCATTGTTGTATTCAGAAAATGCTTATTAAATGATGAATGAATAAATGTACAAACAAAAGACTCAAATATGGAATTTGAGATGCTTACATCTCTCAAAGGAGGCTTAGGAATATTGCGATGATTTTTAAATTTTGGCTTGAAAATCTGTAATGTTTTATTACCATTACTATTTTGATACAAAAAGATGGAATAATTACCCACATTTTTCCCTATATTGGATTCACTTGCTGTTAAAAGACCTTCAGATCTTTGTTCCACTAATTATTTTTCTCCCAATTATTTAGAAGGCTTCAGAGGATTCTCTTTGTCTAATGAGCAAATCTTTCAGCTACCCTGTAACCTTCTTATTGTTCTTCATCAACAGGCATGTTCTCTTTGGCTCAGCATGCTTCTGGCACCTCTGATTTCTGCAAAGCTGGGCAAAGGTGCCTTATCGATATGTATGCCCAAATTTGAGTGCACGAAAGGCTGGCTAGCCAGGGAGACCAATCCTAAGGAAAACTGCATGGACAAACTAAGAATTTCCTCAGATCAAGCTAGGGGAACAGACCTATTTTGGGGGTAAATGAATTTAAAACATCCTGGGAGTTCATTAAACCCCATTTAAATAGACTTCTTACAGTCTCTGCTCTTGGACAATTATTGGCATAGGCATCTTTAATGTTTAATCTAAAAGCTCCATACATTCACACTGAATTTATACTTTTAACTAGAGATTAGATTAGACAAGCCCTAAAGTTCTCTCATTGCAGAAACACACTTATTCAGTCATTCATTTATTCATTCAATAAATATTATAAAGTTGTTCTAAGTGTACACTGGTGCTAAGAAAATACTAAAGATGAGTTCAAAAAAGTGGAAAAAGTGAGTCACTGTCCTTGCCTTGTAATGTAATATTTAATACTTGAGCATTTTGCTTAACCTTTTTGACTTATGTATCTTCTGTGTAAAGTTGGAATAATAATAACAGTAATAGCGATTTTATAAGAGAGATAAAAAGAAATGGCCTAAAGTTAGGATAAGAACCAAGTGTCAATGGTCAGGGGAGCAAAAGGAGAACAAAATGAGGTTACCTCTGAAATGTTAGAGACTAAGGGAAGTACGCCAAGTAGCATAAAAGCCATATTGTAGAGAAAATGGCAGCCAACAAAATCAATCAATTCCATTATTTATTTAACAAATATGTATTGATTTACTTTTTCACTCTAGTCACTGCAGTAGGTGTTGACAGTACAAAAACTAATGCAAAATGGTTTCTATCTTAAAGAAACTACTGGAACATTAGAAAATATTGAAATCATCTAGGCTGCTTCTTAAAATACTCCACATCACATTCCATAGAGCTTTAGATCTAGTTAGTTGTTGCTTGAAAAAATATTTTTAAGCCAACAATCAGCATAATTATGGACAGGAGATAGGCAGACCACTCTTTGAAATAAGATAGCTTTAGTGATTATGTATAAAATTCACTTTGAGAAGCATAGCTGTAAAAGGAACTTTAAATATAAAATTATTTTTACTTAATATTAATTTTTTTCATATTTTTAAATGAAAAAGTTAAATTCAATTGAATTTTTTATTTATCATCTCATTTTGCATTTTATTTTTCAAGATCCTGAATGTTAACTGTTACATGGTATTTGGAAAATATTTAAGGAAATAATTATTCATTTTTTGGTGAAGTTGATTAGTAAAATAGGTTTTTTAAGTGTGAGAAAATCATTTAAAGCCCTGGCTGGTGTGACTCAGTGGATGGAGTGCCAGCCTGCGAACCAAAGGGTCAAGGGCTGGATTCCTAGTCAGGGCAGATGCCTGGGTTGTGGGCCAGGTCCCCAGTAGAGGGCATATGAGAAGCAATCACATATTGATGTTTTTCTCTCTCTCTTTCTCCCTCTTTTCCCTTCTGTCTAAAAAATAAATAAATACAATCTTTAAAAAAAAGAATATCATTTAAGAGTTTAGTATAAAATAAGAAATTAGTATGTATCAAAAAGAATAAAAGAAAAATGTTTTTTAGCCAAGTGTTTACAATGCCTTTTTATCCTAGGCATTTTATGCATGCATTGTGTTCATATTTTAAGAGTATTTTGTTATGCAGTGTGTTATTCTGTGCTATACACGATACCATGGTTGAATTTACACCTACCTGCTTTGCTTAATTAATGTATTTTTAAATAGCTAACTAAAGCTCTCTCTCTCTTTAAAACAAATACAATGTCCTGTGAAATATTTGGATCCCATATTGAATCCCCCCCCCAAAAAAATAGAATTCCTATAACTCCACACATCTAAAATATTTAGGAATCACTTGGAAATAGCTTTAGTGGGTATGCCATATTTATCACTTTGTTATTGATTTAAGGTCACCTTTTAGGTTTTATCTGTAGATTACTTAAACACGCACACATACACACATACCTCCATCTGTAAGACAAAGTGTAGAAGGTCCTATTTGATTCAGTTATCTCTATCTTGCCATCCAGAAATGGAGTTTTGCAGTTGAAGTGCGGTATATGTGTGTTAGAAACTGGTTATGGAAAGAGTGGGTACTGGCTTAGTTAACCTGTATTATCACCAACGCAAATCTCTGAAATTTTTTTCACTTCTAACATGGGCATTAAGATGCAGTCTACTGAGCTCACTGTAATCAAAAGTCACTAGGGTGCTGCTGACTTCTGGGGGCACACATTTTCCTTTGCTCCTTTGTAAGGTTGTGGCAGCCATCCCTCTTTCTTCCCATCTAAGGGGCACTTTCATAGGCAGAAGACCATGCTGAAAACTTGTTCCGCAGAATTAGATAGTGAGTGTAGAAAGAGGAAAGATAAGAGAGAAAATGAAAAATAGGAAGATTAGTCTGCTACTAACAGTTATTATTTACCAAATTACTATCTACTCAGTCCTTCCTCATCTCCAGAAATGTGTGTTGGTGGTGGGCTCAGTGCATTTTTGATCTGGAAAAATAGTGTGTGCGTGTGAGATATTCCCAACTCCATCATCTAGTAGCTATGTAACTTTGATCAAGTTATTAAAACTCCCCAAATTTAGTTTTATTTGGAAAGTTAGGACTATACAGATTCAAATTGAAAACAACCTCACCAAAGTGTGTTTCCTTATGGTTCTCTTTTTATTAATAATGTACTCTTTGCTGGTGGAGTACTCATGCAGTAACTATCCTGTTCTCTCCACTAGGACCTTAATTTATTTATTTTCATTTTCTGCATCACACTTATTGATTACTTTTGTGGCTACCTCTTATGTTTATGCTTTCAGTAAGATCTCTATTTTGAACACCTATGACTTAATGTCTTGACTTCTGATTTAGTTCCATTTCCTGGTCAATGTTATCTCGCTTTTATCTGCTATCTAGATAAGTATAGCATTTGGCAGATTTGCCTTGATGAGCTCAAATTTTGCTAGTGGCAATTACTTGCCATTATACGTCTTTCATTATATACTAAGATAAATTTCTTCTCAACTTTTTTTCTTGACCTATCGGTCTTAGTTTCTGATTTGCATATGACTTAGAAATTAGCCATTGATTGAAAAGCCTAATATTGAACAGCTGATGCTTTCTATTTTCAAACTAAAGGGATGTACTTGTAAGAGAATTAAAATAAAAATGTATAATGGCTTTTAAAAAATTTTACTTTTAGTGCTCTCTTAGAGTTATTTTTCATGAATGTCTTTGAGCACAGGGATTTTATGGAAATAGATGGTCCTCCCTGGGCACTAGCTAATCTTGTTTTGGCAAATAATTGTGAATTTTTGTTCACTTTTATTTTTACCAAACATGTAGCAAAGAGCCTAATGACTCATTTTATTAAAAAACTCCATATGATGTCACACAATGTATAGTAAGGCTAGTTTCAGCCTCACTCTAGTGGATTTAAATATGTCCATTAATTTCCCATCATATAATTATCAAATCTACGTGAAAAATACTGTTTTCAGCCATGCAGTAGAATTGTTTGTTTTAAATGCATGCTTTGTAACAATTTTCTTTAGAATATGTATATTATTGGGCAAAATGCTGTGAGAAATATTTTCTTTTATAGCATAATATACTGAGTGTGAAATAAATTGTGTTTCTTCAACTGTGCCTATAGTATGCACACACTGAGGAAAAATTTTGAACTTGAGGTAGATGTTCTGCAATATGACAAATAAGGCCACACTGCAAATAGTCATTTTTCCTTAATTATAGCTTGATGGAAAACAAATTATCTTGGAAACAATCAGCTTGCTATGTTGTGTCTCAGATAACATGTTATATTTGTCTGTTCTTCTGATTTGAACTTACCAAGACTTGAGTGTACCTTTTTAAAATTTTTCTGAAACTCTGCTACATAACAGATGGGATGTCTAACATCCTTTTCTATTTAAAACATGCAAGTTCTAATCAACAGGAGGGATTTAGCATGTTAAACCAGCCAGCCATAAGAAATATGTCATGCAATTGCCTGCCATTCTAATTAATTAGATAGCATTATTTGCTGTCCCCAGTGAGCCTAAATGAGCTCAATGCTGAGATAATAGCTCATTCTTACTGAAGGTTTGTTTTCATATTATTTGCTTGGATTGGGTACAAAGAAATTAAATACTCCAAGATTACCCCAAATTCATGAGAACTGTGATTTACATATGAGACTTACATGTTTAAACTTCTCTCAAGATCACATAAATATCTTAACATTTTAGGATACTTGTACTCAAAAATGATACTTTAGCAAACATTACGCATTTCAATATATAACGTTTTTAGAGCAAGGGTTTTATACTCTCTTATAATTTTTAATTATATTATTAAGACAGTGTGTTTTCAGTACCACAAGCATCCTATTATTGTATGCCATTCTTGTTCTTAAACTACCAATTAAAATAAGTGTTATGTAATTTGTTAATTAGTGTGCAGTCTGTAAATAAAACAAAATTTATGGAATTCCTGCCTTAAGTACTGAAAAAAATGAACACAGAATTAAAAAGAAAACAAATTAAAAATGAGGAAACAATCTGAATTAAAATAGTTAATTAACATCTGAAGGCTATCATGAGAGATTGTAAAATAGAGGAGACATTCTAAGTAGAACTATAATGAAAATAAGTAAGTAAGCAAAAGTAAGAGTGTTGATTTCAGATGTGATACTAGCAAGTATGTTTGGGACCCTGAATCAGCATGAATGTTTACTTATCATTGTGACCTAAAATCATCCACACACCCTGAAGGGCTCATATAGATAAAATATATATATTTAGGTATGCTCTTTTTTCCTCAATAATTGTGCTTTGGTATCTCCCGCAAGTATACAAAAATAAGCACTTCATTCCAGCTTATTAAATTCATATTTAGAAAGTACAAAAGCATATTCCTTATAAGGAGTTTATTTGTTAATATAAACTCTTATTCTTATAACTAAAAATGCAAATGTTGACTTTAATGGTTGATAAAATCTTTAATAAATCAGATCTAACATATATGCAATGTTGCCTTAAGAAATGATTTGCATAATCACTTTAACAACATCTAGAAATAAATGGCCCCTGCAATACATCTTAAAAGATGCCACAAAACCCCATTGCTGTCTGGAAAAATCTGCCTCCACATTGTGCCATGATTACGTACACATTTGACGAGGCGACAGAATTTTCCTCCATCCCCACGCTGTTAATTAAACTCTATATTCTGTAACATTTTCAAGCCCAGTGTTGACATTTTCCTTGTTCTTTTATTTCTGTGTTTGTAGTATGTACTAAGCTAGGAACTGGCAAACTTTTCTGAAAAGGGCCAGAGAATAATCATATTAGGCTTTGCAGGTCATTCAGTCTCTGTCACAACGACTCTAACCTGTCATTGCGGTGAGTACAAGCAGCCACAAACAATACATAACTTGAACACCATGCCTGTATTTTAATAAAATTAATTTAAAAAAATTAAAAATTAAATTACAAAAACAGGTAAGTAGATTTGGCCCCCAGCTGGACTTGGCTGTCCTCCATATGAAATTCTAAGATCCTTGCAGGAATAGACCATGCCTTATTCATTTTTTTTTGGACTACCCACTGCTTGTCACAGTAATTTGTTCACTGAAAGGCCGTGACAATTCACTGTTGAATTAATTAAAGGAGGGACGTGTGACTACAGTGTAGGGTTTGACAGTCAGTTGTAAAAATGGTGGGAAGGTGAGAAAGTGAGAGAGAAGGAAGTAATGCAGAGAAAAGAAGTCAGCAATGGAAAAATATTTCGATATTGTCATTGTTAAACTACTTTTTTCTGTTTAGAAATTATATCAAAACCAAAAAAATAATTTCATAGTATTGATGGTATAACTCGCTATTAGTGAGAATTCAAAATCTTCTTCCATGAGGAGCACACAGTAGAGCTGGGCAGAAAGCCACTATCTTAAGTGTGCAAATTAAATGGAGAGCAGAGACCTATTGTCACAGAGCAAAGTACGAAGTGCTTCCGAGTTCTGAAGAGGAGTTGATGTGTGTTCTGGATCTAAGCAATGAGAAGAGTTTCTGAAGATCAGTAGTTAGCTTTGGAATTATAGAAGTGGGTTTTCTATGTAAAAATATATATTGAAATAAATGCTTTTAACTTCACTTTCTAAATCCATTTAAAGAAGTGTAGGTACTATTGTAAAAATGGATGAAGTCTTTACATTTTCCCAAGATATTGCTGGTAACTGAGTCATAAACATTTGTACTTTCTCGGACACTGATTCCGGAGTTAAATTTCTAACTGAGATTCCTGCTTTACACACATCAAAGGTGTGTCTGTTTGAATGCAAACAAACGTAAGACTGCAAAGCACTTCCTCATTCACAAAGGTGCACCAAGTTTCATACATTGTGACTGTATGGTTTCAAAAACTTCGACTTTAAATATCCGGCCATGAAAGAAAAGCAGATAGGGAAAGATACTGTAGGAATAGTAGAAACTATCGATCTAGAATTTGTATGTGGGGTCAGGGCAAACCGTACTGATTTGGGAGGCATGGAAGAGATCTTTGGGAAGCCATTGGAGTAGGCAGACTGAGGAAGAGCCTGGACGAAGCTCTGATTTTCCTGCAATGGGAGTGAGTAATGGTAAAGAACATTGGCACGTGTTACAACTACACTACAAATTAAACGAAGCTATTCCTACCTATTTACTTGAAAATAAAATATATTCAGACTGTGCCATAATAAAGATGTTGCATTTAAGTGATGATAAAGAATTGGATACATTTTACAATTTTCTTGCCATTTGATAAAGAACATATATAAGCAGATGATAAGAAATGAGGCCTGGAAAAACCCTTATTTGTAGATGAAGGTAAATTTAGAGCCTTCCCTACGAGCGGCACAGATTTTCCTGGCATAACTGGCAGACAAAATGAGATCTTCTATGGCATTGTTGCCAACACTGAGATAGTTATACAGATATGGATAAATTTAGACAGAGTCAGGAAATATTGAAAAGCATTTGATTTGGCTTAAAACATTCTTTTCAAAGAATGTATTTACTAAAATAATCATGTTATACTACTTTTGATTATCTTTGACACCAACTGTGAATTGATTCACACTGACAATAAAACAACCCAAACTGGTTTGTGTATCTTTAGAGCCCAGCATACAGACCAACATGTCGAAACACAAAGTGGGTAGACTTCCCTCAAATTTCTATATGCACCATACAGGGCATGTTATAGTGTTCTCCTGCTGCGTAATAATTTCACAAATTATCATAAATGTAACACCAGCCACCTATTAGCTCTCCAATCTATAGGTCAGAAATCTAGCACAGCATGGCTTAGGGTACCGCAAACCTGAAATCAAGATGTTGTCCCTGCTGGAGGTTTCAAGGTAAAGTCCACTTCCAAGTTCATTCTTGTGGTTAGCAGAAATCAGTGCCTTGCAGTTAGAAGACCGAGGTACCCTTTTCTCTAACAGCTATTAGATGGGGGCAGCTCTCGGCTCCTAAGGGCTACCTCTCTTTGTTGGCAACTGAGAACCAGGATGTCAGCTCTCTTCCAGACTAGCCAGATGCATCTTTCTGACTTCCTCTCCGCGACTAGCGCAGGAAACCCTGCTTTTGAAGGGTTCATGTGGATAGGTCAGGCCCATCCAGATAAACTCTTGTTGAAAGTCAGCTGTGCTATATGACATAATCTAGTTATAGGAGTAAAATTCATCAGACTAACAGTTCCAGACATAGTTCAGCGTGCCATTTTAGAATTTTGCTTATGGTAGGGATTAAGCACAGGATTTTGGAGCCTGAGGACTTGCCTTTACATCTTGGTTCTGATGATTTCTAGTTACAATATCTGGAGAAAAATCACTTGATTTAGTCTTTTCTCAATCTTTTTATTTGTAAGATTGGTGAAATACTATTTTCAGGATTTATTACTGTATTAACTCCTCAATATGTTAGCTGTTTTCATTAATTTATAATATCTAGACAGGCTGAAGAAAGGGTGGTATGAACAGATGTTTGAAAATGAGCCTACGTCTTTGGGCATGGGGTGCGATAATTGTGTTTGTTCTTTGCTCAGTGTCTTAGTTCCCACAACCCTCTCATGATGGCAGTATCTTGTAAGCCTAAAATTCTAGAATTAAAGATATGCATTTTTGGTACAATTTAGTTGTGGGGGGGCTCCGCTCACAGAGCCCCCTCCCCCGCCGGCTGCCACTGATGAGAATATGTCTACCAAGACATGATCTGCTTGGAGAGGAGAGGTGGCTGATCTCTCAAAGGAGAAGGGCCAAGAGCCTTTTCCTCAATGGGCTTTTATTGGGTTCATTTTGCACAGGAATACAGGTAAAGGTCATCAATTACTGTCAGGCAGTAAGGATCAAACAATAGATAACATACAAAGAACTTTGAGGGCTTATTCTGAGTTAGGGTCAGTTAGTTAAAGAGTTGTAAGATTTTGGGAAACAAACTCATTTCAGGTCTGGACCCTTATCTTTTAAACTGAGGGTACAAATTAAGTAAATTTCACAGGAATATATGTATTTTTCTTAGTCCTGATTGCCCCAGGGAATCTGCCCTTTCCAGCACAGGGCTGTACCACCCTCTGTCATTGTTTCAGGCTTAAATCAGGCAGGGGAAGTAAGGCAGCCAAGAGATTAGGAGACTTTTGCAGACAGAATGAGGACTCAGGCTATGTCAAAGCTGAGGGGTGAGGGTCCATCACCCCCTTTTTCTATAGCCCCCTGAGTCCTTCCCTGTGGGACTTTTTCGTGACCATGCCTGTCTTAGGTCATGCCTCCCTTGAGGAATCTTACCCGTCATTGGTTAACTGGTCAAGCTCAGGGCCAAGCAGGGTACAGTAAAGTGGGCAGAGGGGGCACCCCTGCCAGGGAGATAAGCTTTGACTCCTTTAAGGCTTATGGTCCCAAGGTCTCTGACTCAGCCTTAGCCATGGGGAGTTACAGCTTCTGAAACCAGGCAGGACGGTTCCCAACAATTTAGTGCCTAAATTCTACCAAAGTAACCACTTCATATAGTATAACAGGAGAGAAAAATACTCTTTCATAATATTGAAAGGAAAACTGATGTTGGATTTATTGAGAAATAGTACCTCCATCTTCAAAGAATAAAGAAAAAGCAAGAGTTTTTAAGGGTAACAGTAAGTTTATCTAAAATTTATTTCATGCAGTGCGTTTATATAATCTCTCCTAAATAAGATGTGACTCCATTTCTAAATTCAAATTGATCCAAATATGGAAGTCAAAATTAAACAATTCAACAGCCTTGTCATTTTGACCATACAAAAATACATTTTCCAAACATCTCTTACTGCAGTTTTCATCTACCTCTTCTCCCGCCTCCCAGAGCCATCCCTGGCCAACTTTATAAAACTGGTGGCTAGTCTGGCCAAAACATGGGCACTGTTTTGGGTGTCTAGGTATCAGTTAACTTTAAGGAAAACAATCTTCACTTTCTACTGAAGTTCTGCTATATTCTCTGTGACTCACGTTTCCTACTGTGGTTAGAACCCAAAGAACTATAAAGTCACGGGGTTTGTGATTAGAAACCCTATGGGTCTGAGTATTGTTGTGTTCAAATCCCAGGTGTAAGGTCCAGCGAGCACCAGAACCCTGACCTGATTAGCTGGTCAGCTGTCCTAGCAGCTGGGAATTTGTTCACTATTAAGAGTCAACTTCAGTATCCATTCACAGAATCTGTAAATTTAATAATAAAAACAATACTAAATAAATAATCATTGCATATCCAATTGCTAAAAATCGTTACCTTCCAGGGTGCCTCCTTCCATCCACAGTCAGTTTAAATCTTTCAGAAGGCTGTTTCTTAGTGTCAGATTAGATTTCTCTAATCAGTTTTAACCAAACACCTTGCCCTGTTCCAGAGGCTCATTCTGTTTCGTCTTTCAGCCTGGCTTATCTCTGTAGTCCCATTGTTCTTGAACAGGTCATTTCTTTCTTTGTCTGGAGAGGTGTTTGATCTAACTGAGTGCTACCAAGTTAGAGAGAAGCAATATTCATACCAGAGCAGATAAAAGTGTGTTCTGCATTATTCCAGTCCGTTGGTTAAATACTAAAATACTTGTGTTTGTTTGCTTGATGGGGGCTATTAGCGAAAATATCAAACATAAGGAAGGGGAACCTGTCACTGAATTCTGTGAAGGTGGACTAGGATATTGCATAGATTATGTTTTCAATACTGTCGCTTTTGTTCTGAAGTTATGGCTGAGGAGAGCATCAGCCACCAATGTGGTTTATATGAAAATCAAAAGGATCCTATGTAGGCACAGGAATGCTTTCCTGTAGTTCTCAAATTACGGTCCACAGACCCCCTGCAGTAATAAACCCGAGGGCTTTTATCTAGGAGTTATTATTTTGTCTAAGGCGCATACTATATATATATATATTTTTTTTTTTATCCAAGTGCTATGTCCCATTGCATTTCTAATAAATCAGATACGTGGGTTTGGCTAGATCATGAGGTGATTATCTACTACTATGTTGGCAAAAATTAAACTGTCCTGTAATAAAATGTTGAAAATTCCAATCATATGCTTCATTCTGACTATAAGGCACCTATACTTTAGTATTGCATATTTTAGAAAACTATAAAGCAAAAATTACAGTGAAGATATTCTAAATTTTCAGGCAATTCTGTTACATTCATGTTTTATGATGTCAATCATACAAAATAGAAGGTTTTTATATAGATCCTCGGAAAAGGAAATGAAAACATTTAGATCTAGCTTGGGCCATGGCATAGAACTTCCTGGGATCATCAAAGTTCAAATAATCGCATCTACTGGAAAATTAGTGCCATCAGCAATCAGTCTCACATGCGAGTTCTCTTTCTTAATTTCAAAATCATACATCAGTGTATGTCCTGAAGCTTATGGTAGAGCCGATCCTGTCTGTGAGCATTAGTCTCTCCAGCTGCAGGGAGAAATGCGATTGGAGGATAGTCTCCTGAGGATTCAGAAAGCATAGGATAGGAATGTACTGCCATCACTGTAGGTTAGTTCGTACAGAGCTGTAGATATATATGCACAGAACAAACTATAGGATGAACGGTTACATAAATCATGCTGATCTAACAAGCTTCAAGAAGCTGAAAGCTAGACCCCTCTCTTGTCTCCAAAGACATTCTCTGCCTTTTGATTGAACCCTTTCTCTCTGGAGGTAGAGTTGACATCAGACTTCCCTCCAACATTAATGTTTAATAGCTAGGCATCGAAGGTACATTCAGTAAAGGCATTACTGTCCTCCTGGGGAATGGGAGGGTAAGCTGCAATACCTGTGCAGCAAAGCCAAGTAAAACAGACGTAAGAAAGTTAAACAGTCACTGGACACATTCTTCCCCCACAAACACATTATCATCAAGTTGCTACAGCCACAGGACCCCAAGGAGGAACTGGCAAGAAAAACACAAATGAAAAAATGAAACCTATTCTCAATTACAGTGTTTGTTGAAACAAAGTAATTACAGAGCTATCAGGCCCAATTGCAAAGCACACAGAGTCAATTGTCATAAAGTATTGAATAAGCCAAATAGAGAAGCCATTTGACCAGCATTCTTCCATTCAATGCAAACCAGCACACAGGGGCCTCTTGTTTGTGAAAGTCAAACAGTGCACTCTGTAATTACACTCCTGTTCACTCTGCCCTTAAATGTTTACCACAGAGAATTAACTTTCCGTGAGATCTCTTGCTACTTAGAAAATGCTGATTTTTTGTAATTTTTATTTTTGCCTCATTCCCATTTCAGGGATTTCCCTGTTCTTTCATAACCCTACTCCTCTCTTTCTCTTAGCATTTTCACCTATGTAATGTACTTGTCAACTAAACTTGCTTCACAAATTTGCATCAACTAAATACATCTGAAATATTGTGTGAATTCAGAAGTTAAATGTTAGAAGATATATTTCAAAAATCCATCTCCACCATACTCGTATGGTATATATTTTAAATATATATACTATTATTATTTCATTATTTTAAATATGTGTTTTATTATATTAATAAAATAAAAATATATAAATGTATATCCATAGAATAAATAAATGTAGGTTAAAATTTGTATAACTCATAGTGTGCATGTGTATATATATATGTGTGTGTGTATATATACACACACACACACATATTCATAAATATTACCCTGAAAACTATATTTTGCAGGTTCCACCTGATTTCTAAGCTAATCGCTAAGTCACCTGGCAATATTTAAAAGGAATGTAATAAAATTTTGCTTGCAGTCATTTTATTTATAAAAACAAAATAATCATAGAGATCATCATCTGGACTATGATAAATTCACAGGTTTCAAAAAATTCTACATACATTATACAAATGTGATTCTTCAATTACATGTAACTTTTTTTGCAATCGAGTAGTGTGACTCTACTCCCAAGTGAAGAAGTAGGAGAGCAAATAAGTGACTTTCTATAAATTCTCAGAAAATAAAGGTAGCAACAAGCATTAAAATTATATCTTATTACGTAGTAATTATCAATTTTTATTGTTTTTAAGTGTTTCATTTTTAACTATAAAATGTTCCAATCCTAAAGAAGTCTGGAGCAGATGTGCACACAGATACCCTGAATGTGTGTATGGATTTAGTCAGCATATGACAAGACGACTTTCAAATTTCTTTGCAAAGAATAACATGTTAAGTCTGCAGTTGATGTCTTCCCCCCATCCTGCATTCATGGACTCATTCCTTTCTCTCCCTAAATGGCGATATTTTGGGTGGTGTCATTGCTATATTGATCTCCTACATATTTTAAAAATAAATGCATGGATGCACGCAAGTGTTAGTACTTCTCTGTGTGGTTTTAAAATTTGCACAAGTTATAATATAATTGTTGTATTTCATTTATGTTTTCATTAAATATGATGTTTTTAAGACCTATCCAACTTTTTTCTTTTCAGCTTTATTGCAATGTCATTAATATATCACACTGTGGAAATTTAAGGTACACAATATGATGATTGGATATGTGTATAGATTGTGAAATATTTACCGCAATAAGGTTAGTTAACAAATCTTACTACTGTTATGGGGAGGATATTAAAGCTCTATTGTTACTCTCATAACAACTTCCAGCTACACAGTGCAGCATTTTTGTCTACGGTCACCATGCTATGCACTTGGATCCTCAGAATGTATTCGTGTTCTTGCAAGTGGCAGTTTGTACCCTCGGACCGGGACTTCCCTATTCCTCTACTCCTCAGCCCCCAGCAACCACCGTTCTACTTTTTCTGTGCTCAGTGTCTTTAAATCCCACATATAAGTGAGATCATGCAGTATCTGTCTTTCTCCCTCTGTGACTTACCTCACTTGGCAGATTGCCCTCAGTTTTCACCCATGTCATCACAAACGGCAGGATTTCCTTTCTTTTATATTCACATTTTCTTTGTTCATTCATCTGATGACAGACACATAGGTTGTTTCCAGGTCTCGCCTTTTGTCAAAAATGCTGCAATGAACGTGCATGATCAGATATCTCTTTAAAATGGTGATTTTATTTCCTTCAGACGCACACTCAAAAGTGGGGTTGCTGTATCATATGATAGTTTTAAGTTTTGGGGAAACCTCTGTGCTGCTTTTTGTACCATTTTACATTTCCGCTAACAGTGCACGAGGGTTCCCTTTTCTCTACATCCTCACCAGTGTTTGTTATTATCTGGTCTTTTGGATAATAACCATGCTAGGTGTGAAATGGTATGTCATGGTTTTGTTTTGCATTTTCCCGATGGTTAGCAATCTTGCACACCTTTTCAAGTACTTGTTGGCCGTTGGTACTATGTCATCTGTGGAAACATGTCTATTCAGGTATTCTGCCCATTTTTAAATTACATTACTTTTCTGCCGAGTCGTATAAGTTCCTTATATATTTTGGATATCAACCCCTTATCAGATAATATGTTTTGCAGGTATTTTCTCTTATCCTATAGATTCAATTTTCGCTTGGTTGATTCTTTGCTTTGCAGAAGCATTTTATTTTGATGTAGCCACACTTACTATTCTTACCTTTGTTGTTTGTGCTTTTAGTGTCAGATCCAAAAACAATCACTGTCAGACATTTGTCCATTTCACCAATCTTCTCTAAGAATGAGATCTTCATTTAGAGTATTACCTTTGTTAACTTATATTTTTTCTGTATTTTATGGTTTTTTTTTTTTTTTTACTTTTTCTGCTCTGGGTTCTAGTCATATTTTGGGGAGCTTTTTTTTGTAAAATAATGTAACATGTATGTATGTAATTGTTTTTAAGAAATATTTTGAGTTTATCTCATATGATATCTATTCTTTGTCACTTAGAATATTTGGTAATTTCATAATTGTGTCATGATATCTTTGTTAATTTATTCACATGCAAGTATTAGAAGAAAAAGATATTTTCAAATCAAATTTATCGCATTATTGCCATGCAGTGTGCCATACATGATGTCAATCATTTGGAATACATTTGCCACTTCCTTCAAGGATTATTATGCTATTATTTTGTGCCAAATTTCCATATGTACTTATAAATATGCACTCTGTTGTGGGAAGTACTATTACGATGTATGTCTATTACAACAATTTGAATGTTAGGATTATTTATATTTACTGTATCTTTTAACTTAAAAAAAACTCCAATAATAATAATAATTATTATTATTATTTTAACTTTTAACATACTGGTTTCTCTGTTTCTGATACAGCCTGTCAGAAGATTTGTTCATTCAATTGTTCTTTCATTCATTCAGTTACTGTCTACTGAGCAACTCAAATGTGCTGTATGAAGTATAATTGGTGGGTATTCTTATTATTTCAATTGCTCATGCCCCACCAATTTGAAATCATCCACACATGTCCAATTCAAAAAACCAAAATTCTTACAACAACACAGCTAATACTGTTTGGAATGAGAAATTATTTTGGAGTTTTGAATAGAGGGAGATAATAAGCTGACTTTGTTTTGAAAAGGTCACTATCAGCTACTATGAAAATTATTTAGGAGGCTGTTGAAGCAGTTCTGATAGGGGAACATGGTGGCTTGGTTAAGGGAAGTAGGAAGATGTTGAGGAATGCTTTTATTATCTGTGCATTTTGAGGTAGAGCTCATAGCATTTTCTGTTGGATTGGATGTGTGTATCAGTGATGTCTCCAAGTTTTTGTACCTGTGCAACTGGAAAAATAGACTTGACCCAAATTATATCCTATAATTATATAAAAATCTATTAAATTACTGAATCCTAATTTGTGTAACTATCCACATTATTTCCAAAACTTGCTGTGCTTTTTAAGTGTTTTTTGTTACAGCATATATTATTTTGCTTTTTATTCCAGTTGAATCTATAATCTGTCTTTTAAGAAAAGACTATAATATAATTATATATATCTCAGTTTCTATTACATTTGGACTTATTTATGTGTTGTCTGCTATTCTTTGCTTGTTTTCTTTCTTTTGTGACTTATGTTCAATCAATTAATTCTTCTTTATTTTTCTCTGCTAGCTGTGCACTATATTTTTTTCTAAGTTTACTTGATGTCATTATTTACTATATTTATTTACTGCATTTCTATAATTAACCCAATATATCAAAGCCTAAGGGTCTTAGTTTCATGAAAAAGCATGGCCTTGATTTGAGTTATTTTTCCCTAAGGGCAGATACAGGTGCTGTTACTAGAAATGGTAGTGGAAGAAAGTTGAGCAGGAGAACACAACATATGCAATGCTTCCTTTTATTTCATCCAAAAATCTCTTCAGTTAGACATATATTAGACTTATCTACAAAATTCCACTTTGCGTCTGTATACTGCACCATTATGATTGCTGTATTTTTTTAAAACATGTGATGGATAGCAAATATTCAGAATCTTTTTTTTTTGTCTGACAGTTATTTAATTCAAACTCACATGAAAGACTTTGGAATATACCAAACAGTGTCTTTTATTAAAAAATCTATAACCCAGATGAATTACATTAATGTACGGATTCTGTGCCTTCCCTGTCTTTGAGTTATATTAGTCTTATTTTATTCCCTGGAAGATGAGGAGAATGAGTAGCAATGCAGTTACTTTTTCAATGTAAATACAAATAAGTTTGTCTGTTGGTGGTACAGTTTATCACCCACACCGTCAAAAAAGAAAATCCAGCTTTGCATTTATAAAACACATTTATTTTAGATTCCTAATTATCTATACATATATCTGCTTTTTGGACTCATTTTGAACCAATTTGTCCATCTTATTTGTTTCTTCATTAATTAACTAAATAGTTTAAATGTGTTACATTTATATTTTTATTAGAATCACACTTTAACTTTTAAAGTCTAACATTTAATAATTCATACTTAAATTAGAGGACTTTGTATAAAATTAAAAGGTTTCCATTTTTGTCTTTTTTTAAAATTGATTTGAAGACATTGATCTAATTGTTTTTGAACACCCTGTGTTGCAGTAAAAATTCTGTTTAAGATGTTTATATATGTATAAAGCATATATATATATATATATATATATATATGCTTTATCTTTTACTAGGAAGCTTTTATTATTTTGTAATATATAAAGAGATTATATCATTTATAACTTCTTTTCTTCAGCATATAACAGGTTCTTTATATTTGAAACCTCAGTTTTTTCATTAAATCAGTGAAATACTATTGTAACACTTTTATTTTTTGGTTTGCTTCATGCTCTACATGTTCTCAGCTATGTAACTTTTATATTTCTTGATGTGTTTCTTTCTTTCTGTTAAATACATTGCTGCTTGTGGAAGATTGTATATGATAAAAAGTGACAGAACTTGAATTTATTGTATTCTAGAAGCTCACTCTTTAACATCAAAACCTTCTGGTGATTTCATCTATTGTCTTATAGTACCCAGAGCTATGGACAGAAAGCTTGTAGTGGTTAGTGGATACTGAACTCAGTCATTTATCCTGTTTTTGGCATGGATAAAGAGATAAAAATTTTTGAGGAAAATGGAATTTCTTTCTCTGCCTCACTAAGTCCCCACTTTCACGTTATCTCATTTTATTTTCTTGAAAAAGAAACTCTACCATGCGATCATTTGTCTCCCTGTAACAGCTGCATCAAACTTAAATGACTTAACCCTTGATGGCCTAAATAGAGAATTATCTCCACACCAGAGACGTTTGAAATTGTCTTTCCACGGAACTTAAACAATAAAGCCACCAAAGACAACACAAATTCAGACCCTGTGTTCTCCAATTAGAGAGAAAGTACAGGTAAATCAGGCATAACTATAGCATGGTAGAGGGACTTAAGCATTTATTAGGAATCAATAAAAGCTCTTTTATTAAAAGCTATTATTTGAACAAGTGTATAAACAAGAATAAAACAGGGTCATTTGATGGCTGAAGCAATCACTCTAGGGGAAAATACAGGCCACACTATTTGGGAAAGAAGGGAAGTGTTATCAGCTAGATTAGAACCATTTCCTTAGCCATTCTGGTCATCACTGCTCTCATAGTGAGAAGGACACTAGTATCTGAAACGAGAATTTTGTGTATCCTTTGTATTTTGTGTGTAAGAGTTGTGAAGTCCACTTGATATAGTTCCCCTTATGAATGTCAGTCCAGTCATTCCCTTGGTAGTCTTTGAAAAATTCTTGAGAGAAAACAGAGCCTACTAATTTAGGGTTATGACTACATAGCACTCTATGTATTTAAACCTGAAAGGGTGGGCCCCGTGTGACCCTCGTCAGGATTCTGCTGCTTAGAGCAGACAAAAGCAGGAAACAGTACAATAATCTTGGATAATATTTTGAGGGATTTTGTCTTACTCTGTCACATTTGTATCTTTGTGTAGACAGTAGATTGACACAGGAAAAAAATAAATGCAACTACTATCTTTTTGATTACCAATTGGTAAAGAATATATGGTTTACCTTTATACGTAGCCAACTTCATCTCTTTGCATTACAGAAACCGTATCTCTACAATGGGGGTTTTGATGACATCAGCTCAGAGTTTTTGCTCGAAGTAAAAGAATAAAAGATCAAATTCATAATATACACTGCAAAGTGTTAATATTAACTTACTAAGAAGTTCCTTGGTAAGTCTTACATGTTTTTCTAATAGCTGTCTAATTTTTACACCTGTGTTTAAAATCATCTATGCCAAAGTTTACTGGTAACTTTAAATTATTGATAATTGCCTATGATTTTTTTCAGTTTGGATTTTTCTAATTCTTTCCTGTTCCTCTATTTTTTCCTTCTCCTTAACTCAGCTCCTTCTTCAGGACTGAAGCAGAAGGTAAGTGTCCTGTCTTGGTTTAATAAGCCCCTCAGGAGCGCTTCAGAGGTGCAACAAGAAAGAGCCTAAGACTCAGTGAAGGACAAAGGGGAAAAGGACTGCGACTGGTGAAAATCAACGTATGATCCCTGGTCCCTTGTGAGACATTCTAACCCGCTGTACTGAAGACTAATAGGGGATGTGCTGAATGTTTCATTTCTAAGATCCTACCAAACCACATTTCAGTTCTTAAAGATACTGAATATAGGCCACACAGAACGTAACCCCTCCACAGTGTGGCACTTGTTGGGGTACGGTTCATTACTTTCTGCTGGTTAAGATTTAGTTAGTATCTCACCAGTGAGCCAGGCTTTAAGTTTAGAATCTAGTAGTGGAAAGACACAGATCGTGCATGAATAGATTTAATTTTTAAAAAAAGAAAGAAAAGAGAAGATTTTCAGGCAACTGTCCAAACATTTATTTTCCATTTAATAAAAGATTGTATTAGAGATTCCCATTATAAATCTGGACAGATAATATTTAGCAAGTGTATTTAACTCATTAAAGTGTTCATTTACCAGATATTTTTAAGCCTGCTATGTATTAGATTATGAAGATACAATTAATCTTTTCATTTAGTACGCATAATCTAATGACTGTTTCATTCTTTCTCTTTCCCTCTGTTATTCTCTCAGTCTCTCTCCCCATATCTCTCTCTATCATCTCCCACCCTCTACCTCTACACACACACATTAGTCTAGGTTGAATGAAAAAAAAATCCTTTTGAAATAAAAAAATAAATTTTTAACACAATTTGAATTAAGTGATTTTATTTATTTTTTAAAATTTGTATTGTATTCAATCATAGTTGTCTGCATTTTCTCCCCATCCCTCCACCCCACCCCAGCCAAACCCCCCTCCCTCCCCCACCTCTACCCTCCCCCTTGATTTTGTCCATGTGTCCTTTATAGTAGTTCCTGTAAACCCCTCTCCCCACTATCCCCTCCCCACGTCCCTCTTAATTTTAAAGTGTAGGGTCAAAGTCTTTGCTGAGGAGGTGAAGAAGTGAATCCATAATTTCCACTGAAGTTTGAGGGTCAATTAAGGAAAAGGCCTTGAAAAGTTATAAGCAAGCAGAACAGGAACTCTACTTCTGTTTTAAGGTTAAAAAAAAGTTGTATGCTATTTTTAAAAAAGACACACTGTGAAAAAGATTTCTACAATAAAATATTCAAGAAAGTTAAAATGATGGTGAAAGTCATCTTATATAGCAGCTGACCAATGGTCATAGTTTCAATAGACACATCATCTCCAGTGTCAGTTTACTATGACTTTTTTAAATGACTGCCAACCAGTCTAACTGAATTTTCTATCAAAAGAGGGAAATATCAATCATTGATGCTTTTAACTACATGTTCCAAGTCCAAAATCAACTGATAAAAATGTACAAGGCATTTTAACTAGGTGAGGACATTACTGTCATAGAACCTTGGCATATTAAATTGGAATATACCTTGAACCAAACTTTTCCTGATATGTGGTTATTAAATGCAGGCAGATCGAATTTATGTGACTGGTGCAACAGTCTTAGGTCATTTAGTCACATGACCTGCCCTGGAAGGATGTTTTCCAAACCCTGACCTATTGCAATTTTCAGTAAGTAATTGGAATAAGAGAAGGAAGAAACATTTCCATTTCCAAATATTTCTTTATTTGTAAACTTATAAAAGAGACAGAATGTGATGGGAATTAATGATTCTATCATATTTTATGGTAGTTATTAAAAATAGATTTAATAAATTAAAAAGCCAAATCATTTTCTTTCTAAAATAAATGGTCATCTTGAATTTTTGATTATTATTTTTCTCTTTTTAAAATAGAAAGTACTTTGAAGGAAAAGTACAATATATAGGTTAAATCAAATTGTTTATTTTTTAAATGGTTGCTTAAAGCTTAATGTATCATTAACATTCATTTTGTTAATCTAGTTAAAACATACAGAAACATATTTAACAAGTTTAATCATCTTTATAAAGTGGAAAATGTGATTTAGAATTTTATTTACAAACCTAGAGTGACAAAATAATTTTAGAATTTTAAAGGTATATTTTCTTTTCAATACCAGATGTCATGAATTTATTTTGCAAATACATTTACACCTTACATTACTGAAGTACAAAGGGACCCAAAAGTGAATGCAATATAACCATCCTCCTAACGCTTTTTAAGTAGAAGCACTTAAGATAAAATAAAATTACAGAGATGCAAAACTTGTCATTGACTCAAAGTAGTTCATAAGTATAAAACTATGAAAACTATTTGTAAGATTCTGGTACAAAATGGAATTATTAAATTAGAAAAAACAAAACAAAACAGGCTTGGTGTCTTCTGAGATTTTGGTTAAGAGGAAGGAGCACACAGACCCAGGAGTCAGATTTCTCTTGGATTACTCAGCAACTCCATCATTTTCTAGTTTTGTCACCTCAGGCATCTTTTATGTCTTAGGTTCTGCATCTGAAAAATGAACAACATTAAATTATAATTATTTGGACAATTAATGAAATATTCCCTATAAAGATTTTGACACAGTACTTGGTCCATGTTAAACTCAATAAATGACCATTTAGAAGCTCCACAAGCTTAGATGCTGCTATTCTTTAGGAAATGTAATGTATATTGAAAGTTAGTCTCTAGGTACTTTAGTCATCTAGTCTGGGGGAAAAAAAAGAACTGGGAGGACACTGACAGGTAAATGTACTTTTTGGAAAGTAACCTCAGATGTAAAGTCCACACCTGCAAATGATCAGAGAAGCAAATATAATTGATTCTGATGAGTATGTTCACCTTTGTTTAGAGAAAGAGAACTGATGAATTCCAGACGAAGTATTTGTACTTTCTATTTTATTAATTTTGACCTCCGACTTTCTACTACATTGCATTTTAATTTTATAAACCTGCCCCACTGCTTCTGCTGCCCTACAACAGGATGGCTGCATCTCTCGTTGTCAAAACCAATAGATCATTCAAATGTTGATCCAACAGTATTTGAAAGCTGTGATGACTATGTTTTTGCTCTAATTACTCGTAGCTCAGACATTTGTTATCTGTGCTTCAAATTTTCTTCTCTGTAAAAAAAAGATTAAAAAGCAGGACCTACACAAATACTACTTTTTAATTGTTAAAAGAGTTAATACTTATGAACTACTTATACTTCCTGGAATATTATCACTAAATAATTGTTATTGATTAATGGTTTCCTATGAAACCTCTAATTGTTAGTTTTCCTCATCTCTTTGACTATTCACTCTCTGGTTGTTCTTCATCCACACGACAAGAAAAAAGTAGTGAATGCTGAGGTTGTGTTCTTACTTTTTTCTTAATTCTGATCTTATTTCTATCTGTCTCCCTAAGTGAACTCATTTATTCTCAATGCTTTTCTTGTACCCCGTATATTGTTGGTTGCCAAGGATACAACTCCTCCACTTCCATTCCACAAACCCACGCCTGTTGCACTTTTCATTTCTATTTCCATTTATTTTTTCATATAAATTCCTGTATCTCCCATGGAAATCTTACACACAATGTGTCTAAAATCAAGTCATCATTTCTCAGTCCAAACTCCTTTATTTCATCAATTTATCATTTAATGATGGAGTAATTTAAGTCATACCATTCACTTATTGTTACTAACAATGACAATTATAACTAATGCAGATTGATGGTTACCTCTGGAGTAAGCACTGGACTTCACACAGTGGTACCAGGACTTACATATTATACATACCAATTTTTATTTTTTAATATCTTTAAGATATCTACCTCCTAGGTTACCTGCTAATAATCTCTATCACTGTTAATTTCTGCCATCAACTTTCTTCAAACCTTTCTCTGAAGTCTATTCTATACACTTCTTCCTAGATTTGTGTTTCTAAAGTACACCCTTGTCCATACTGCTTCACCACATGAAATTCTTCATAATCATCCCATCCCATAACTTCCATCATAAAGTCATTATGCTGAGTACATAGTTATTTATCTTTGGTCCATGCTTATTTTTCTAATTTTAATCTATCCATTAGTTACTGCTTCTCAAGCTCTTGCCAAGCCAAGTAATTTCTGTTTCTCTGAGTGTACTAAAAGCTTTTCTACATCTCTGCTTTCCCTGTGAGGTTTTCCTTGCATAGGAACTCTTTCTCTTTCTTGCAGAATAGTCCTCATCATTGTAGCCAATATTTATCAAGGGTTTATATTGAGTCATACGGTTCCAAGCTCTTTACATTGATTAATACCTTTGTCCTAAAAACAATACCATAAGCTGGAAGCTATTGTTAGTTCTATTTTATAGTTGAGGAAAGTCAAGCAAAGGAAGATCAAATAAATTTCCCAAGTAAAAGAGCTACTATGTGACAGAATTTATGATCTTAACAACCCTCCCCTTCTTGGATATTGCTTCAGTCTCACTTACATGACATTCTAAACTTTACGTTCATTCACCTATGTGCTTAAGATGTTATATATATATATAACATACACATGTATAAAAATGTATAGGAAAAGTGTAAGGCAACGACAAGTGGGAAGGAAGAATGCATTGCTGAAAATGTACATGAATGAGTATGTTCAAGTTTTAGACATTCAGGCCTAGGTGATAGCTAAGTGGATCAACCACTTAGCTATGTAAAACTAGGCAAAATAGCTAACTTTTCTCGAGCTTTTTTTTCTCATCTATAAAATACAGACAAGATCATAGACCATATTGAGATGTTATAATGATGAATGAATATGCAACCTTAAAATATTTAGCATAGCACCCGGTGCAGAGGCACTGGTCACTAAACAGTAGTTCGTGTTGTTGTTCTTGCTTAGTTTTTAAAAGATTCACTCATTTTTTGTAAATGTAAGTTAACACTTGTCTTTGTGTGTATATTAACATACAAAGGAACTATTAATTAGAAGGTCTTGAAAGTATAGAATCTTTGAATTACTTCTTCAACTTTAGGCTGAGACATAGGACCATTTTTTCTGTTTCTGATTTTTCTTTACAAAATTATTTTATTTTATCATCTTTTTATGCTATTTCTAAGGTCAAAAAGATAGGAAGTCTTACAGAAAACTAATAATGTGTTGTGTTCATATAATAACCACAAAGAACTCAAAGTTCTTGCCAGATCCTGCAGATATGGTGATTTATTTACTCTGGCAACTTTAATGTTAAATAAGTATAAGATCAAGAGATACAACAATTACATATCCATCTTCACTATTATGGGAGAAGAAGCAAGAGGGTATGTTTTATGCAACCCTTGTGTACTTGTACTCAGAAATGCACTTAGGAGAATCAGATTGAAAATTTAAATTAAGTCACAAAGCCTAAATGGTGATAAGCAAGAACTAAGAATTTACACAGCAATTTAAAAGAACAGGAGCATGGCATTTTTCAGTGTTGCAAGAAATTCCCTGTGTATGATTATTATTAAAATAATATTAAACCATTGAACCCATTGCCCAACAGTTATATTCTTTTAACCATTACAGTTATATGAACCTTGGGTTTTAGATTATACAATTAGTATTTAAATTTAAGAACACAACTCTGGCATTTCTAATATCAATTTATTATTGCTACTTAGTTACAAGGTATAAAAAGACCATGTGATAACCATTCAAAGTTGGAGATAATCCATGTTTATGTTAGTACCAATGAACTAAACTAAAAGGGAAATATAGTAAGATAAGGAAAAAACTTGAATTCCTTTGAAAAATATTTAAGATTTCTCTTAGTTTAGTAAATAAAAGTTGGTTTATTATCTATTATTTCAAAGCAAAAGTAAATAATTGTGAAGCAAAGGACTAACCATATACAATTTTTGTAAAAATGCTAAATTATTATTAGCATTGCTGGAGATGGAGAGAAAATATAAATTATAAACCAAAGAAAAAATTAGCTGCATGTTAAGTGCATTCTAATGTGATAACATAGGTTTTGGTTCATGTACATTGAACCCTTTCAATTTTTTCCCTTGATCAATAGAAAATGTGATTGTTTGAAATCCCCACTTACCTTTTAAAATTTCAGTACATATATTTGGCCACATTTACTGTGCAATTGAGGAGTTACAGCTATTTTAGTTGTTGCTAAAAATAACCAGAACCTAAGACAATTAAATGAAATTAGATAAATGCATCTTATTTTTTGTATAGCACAAAATGTATTTCAGTCATTATCATTATATAATCATGAGAAAATATTTATGGTAAATTTTAAGCAAAAATATACGTTATAAAGCATAATGGAAGCAATGATAACTTTCATGTATGAAAAATGAAGTGTTGGTAATTGAATGTTTTTCTCATTTGTGATTTACACATACCTTCCAGTATTCTTTCTTGGTATTATAGCTGTAAATAGAAAATTTAAGTACATTTTTCAATTAATTTTATGTTTAGGTTAATTAGGACAAGACACTAATCTAGGTCATGTGAAGGACACAAAGATGATTAACATAGAGCATGCTAATCCTTATCCCAGGGAATTTAAATCTTTAGAAGAAGTCAATAAGTATAATTAAAAATGCAAATAAAATCTAATTTATGTTAAAAAAGCACACACACACACACACACACCTTGATTGTTTAGGAGAAGATCAGCATAACAGTTTTATTAATTATTTCTACACCTTGCTCTTTTTATTTTTCTGAGTTTTCTTACTACCTAAAATTCTGATGCTTGTTTTTTTTTGTTTGTTTGTGTCCTTAGTCTGGGATAGCTCCGTAAGCGCAGCATCTTTATTTGTCTGATTCATTATACTGTCTACACTGCATCTTAGCTTCAGGTCAGTTTACAGCATATTATAAGGGCATAATAGATATTTGTTGAATGAGTAAATACATTTTTTCAGTTATTAACCATGCAATTCATTTGAAGCTCTTAGTGATAAGCACTTCATCGGAAGTGATTAACAGAGCAATCCCTTATAATCATGGACTTTTTATTGGTGTTGCTATTATCTAAAAATGATTCAGAATGTTATGATCAAAGTTCAAAAGTGAAAGTGGCACTTGAGGTTATTCTTAAAGGTCAATATTTCAGTAACTGGAAAAAGGGGAAATTTAAAACAAAAGATGTGCTTGGATGAATTAAGAGGCAGGCTCTGGGACAGAATTTCTGGAACGCAGTAGGCAACGTAAGTGAGAGTGTTCATGCTAAAATTCAAGCAATTAGTACTTACTTAAATATAAGGAAACAATGTGGATTTGATCCTCGAGGAGCAAGTTGCTACCAACTTGTAAATGTCTTGAAGGAAATTACCCGAACTTTTACTCTTATCCACCACCAGAACTTAGTTCTGCCTTGGAAACAGCAGGCTGGCTGGTTGGATGATTAAACTAATGAAAAAAATGTTGAAATAAAATAGAGACATAATATAAAAATTGTGTCACTAATATAAATCTGTTGATGATATTCAAGACTCAGTTAATAAAAAGAGATTGAAGTACTGGAGAATAAATAAGGTTGCTTTAATAATTCAGAGATGAGGGAGCAAGGACTTAACCTAAAGAACTAACTTGTGAGTGAAAGAAAGAATATAAAATATAATGTGACTAAAGAAATATTCATATGTGTCCTAATTCATATGCTTTGAGTGTACTATGTAAGACCATCCATGACAGTATTTTTAGTGTTTTGCCTGTCTTTAATTACTTTCCATTGATTTATTTTTATAATACAGAAACTGGTGGGTTGTCCTTGTTGTTGCTTAGCATTGTTATTTATTTTTTAGACATGTAAAAATTAATTCCTCCTTAAAGCATATGCATTTTATATATTGCATAACACTAGTATATATATTTTGCATTTATAATGTATATAAATGATCATAATTCTTGAGCAGAGAACATTATTTATCTGGTCTTCTAAAATTTTGAAACTTCATATTTTCATTATTGAATGCTAAGAGGTGGGTCATGTGTATTCATGCTTTGAGTCATATTTGTCTTATCGACATGCAGTATCAAGAAGAAGGGAAATCTAGGTTGGAGAATGATAAATAGATATTTTTAAAGGCAATAAAAAAGATGATGGTGATCTGTAGAATCACATTTCTTTATGTGTAAAACACCAAAGGTCTAAGAAATTAAAAAGCCATTAGAGCTTATCTAAAAATCGGCTGCAAACATTTAAAGAGCAGCCACTGTCTGTGATCAATGAATAAGCCCACTCTCACCTGCTCGGGTTTCCCAGTCATGGCTGAGTTTAATGTGAGAGATGAGTTGACTTGGTCTGAACAGGAGGTCACCAGGTTCAAGACAAGGAGAGTTATATGGTCAAGGCCCTGGTCCTGTTCCAAAAAAAGCTATCATTTTAATAAAGTAGAATGGCACATTCTTAAAATACCCAAAGGCCTTTCTCATACCAAGTCTTAGCGGGTGTCCTCATTATTCTTCAGATCAAAAGAGCTTCCAAATGTAAGATGAGGAATTGAGAATAAGAAAGGCAGGGGCATTGGAATAAATTATGAAGCCTGTGGTAAAGTTTCTTACTCTGTAAACTTTCATTTTTTTCTCTACTGCTCTCTGTATCTCTTCCACTCATTTGCCTTTTCCCCGCCACTAACTTGATTTGAATGTTTCTGTCTGTAAAAAGAGAGGAGAGATTTTTAGTTTTTAGACAAAAGCCTGAAGAACGTTATCAAACCACACTGTGTCCATTATAAATTCACTCTCTCCCTTCAGCAGGCTTCCACTAATTTTTTATGAACTTTATTTCCTCTCTGTAGTATCTGTTTTGCACATATTTTTTACAATTGCTAGAACTGCTCTTCATTTAAAAATTTATAGCCATGCTATTTATTATCATTTTTTCTTATTCATTTACCAATTCCACTGCATTTGTACTACAACTTGAGACATATTCTTACTTGCCTCACGCTAAGAAACCAAAAACCAGCATCAACCTTCAACTATGTTTCTTTCCCTTTTCCTTCTTTCATCCTCAGCATTTCTAATAAAAATCTGTATCGGTAAACTACTAGCTAATGTCTATTGAGTACTTCTTATGAACCTGATACATTCCTAATAACTTTTACCTGTTTTCCTTCAAATTGGTTGTCATCACGATTGGTACTATTACAGCTAATCTGCATGTTGGAAATTGAGGCAAAGATGAGGCAAGCACTATTCTAAGGGTGTACTTTCAGCCGTGCTGATGTGAAATTCAACCAAAGTCTGATTCCAGAGCCTGACCTATTGGCCCGATATGCATACTCTGTTTCACTGTACATCTCTGTCTAATAATTTTTAATTAAAAAAAACCCAAACACTCTATAGAAGACAACATTTTAAAAAGTCCACTCTAGAGGAAGAAAATACCTTTTTCTTTTAGCTGTGTGAGTTTTTAGCTGAGACCTCTCTCTAATAAAAGACAGATTAACAGGAGACAAACAAATTTATTAACATGTGAAGCTCATGTATACATCTTAGATACCAAGTAAAAAAAAGATTAACTCTCCAAGGTGGCTTAGAATTCAGAATTACAGAGCATTTTAGGGAAAGGAGATATATGTCTTATTCGTATGTGAGAATAAATGTTTTGAGGAAAGATGAAGAACAGAGGGCCATTAGAAGAACAGAGGAGAGTTGATAGTTTGTAACAAAGTTTGTCTAGGTAGGATGTGAACTTCTGGACTTCCCTGTGATAAAAGCTAACCTTCTCTGGTTGATGAAACTTCCAGTGAAGGGGTTATGACAGTTGAGTTCCTTTTGTTGGACCTGCTTTAGGCAGATAAGGAAGTTCAGAGAAAGTCGCTTCCTGCATTTGCTATTTTTCAAGTTTCTACTTATCAAAATAATCAATATTCCAGAGCTGCATATTTTAGGGTGGCATGTCCTGAACTCCTGCAGTCATATATTGGGGTGGCATAATCTGCTACCCTTCACCACTAAATGCCTCAAAGACAAATTCAGTGACATTTTCCTATCACCTGTTTTCTTGATCCCTGGTATCATTTCCGGTAATTCTTGTAACATTAAGTTTGCTAATACTAAATATCCTTATAATAAGTATTCTTTTCCTCTCCTCAGATTCCTTTTTTCTATTCACTTCTCTTCTTCTGGCCGCACTTTGGTATATCCCCCATCTTTCTGTATGCATTCTCTCTTGTGAGTTCAGTCCTGGTTTCAAAATTATGTATATTGTGATGTTTCTAAAATTAGTTTCTCCAGCCCTCAAGCATTTTGTAAGCCCTAACTTTCTCTTAGCTCTGTTGAGCGTCTAAACCACAGAGCAGGCCTGTGAGTCCACTACACACACCACGCCACTCTCGTCTATCCATCCTTCTTTTTTCACTCAACTACCCTTCCTTTCCACTCTTGTTTACCTGGATAATTCCATACCATTTTCAAGATTCAACTTTAAAAGAGGGTCTACTCTAGACATTCTCTCACTCCTCACTCTCTGTGTCAGCAACTCTGATAGTCCTAAAATATTTCCTCTTGATACTCGCTTATAAACGTCCTGAGCTTTCTGTGTGCAAATGCCTCCTAGCATCGAGTTTCCTAACTTCTGTTCAAGTCAGGAAAGGGCATCTAATGATTTTCAAGCAAAATGTATGCAAACAGACATGTCCCATATGAGTTACTCAATGTTTCTTTCGATTTGTCACCACAAAGCTTTGAATATGACAGGAACTTCATGGTGCATTTATCCTCCTGGTGGGCTAGAATGCAGACACAAAGGCGAGAGACTAAGCAGCTACGTTGGATGGTGAGGCAGCAGTCCATTGTGACAGAAAACTAAATATTCCACCATATTCTCTCCATCATCTTACATGCTTTATCTCCTTAATTTTTAACACTAACTACTGACTCAGGCAGGGAATGCCTAGAATGTTGACCCAAAGTGACCCAACAGTAATTCAGTTTCTTAAACACAATAGAAATTTATTTTTCAACCCAAATATAATTCATTTTTTAAAAGTACTTTTGATTTTTATTGTTGTTCAAGTACAGTTTTCTGCCCTTTCCCCCCACCCCTCCCCAACCTTCCCCACCTCCCTCCCCTGTTTCCACCCCCAAATATAATTCATGATGGCCATTTAGATTCAGGGCCAACTCTATAGTTATTGGGTAAATTGGGTTATACCCTTGGATATAATCTAGGACACATTGGTATCTGCCAGTTTGGCCAATTCATTCATAAGCATACCTATTTCCAGTTTTTTCTGGCCAGGACCGAAGAGGGACAAATCCCTTCTGCTTACCATAATTATTGAGAAACATGTCACATGGCTATACTGCACATCAACGAGAGCTTGGGGAGCTGTGTAGGGTAGACATGGCTTCAGGAAGATAGAGGGGGGGACTAAGGAACCCAGCTAGTACCCTCTGGACTGTGTGCTGTATCTTTTTACTTATTCACCTTATTTATTTGGTCATCACTGTGAATTTGATTGAGAACTGCCTTGCAGGCGGAGAATTTGTTATGTTCTCCTCAATGATGTACCCCCGGTGCCTAGGAGAGGACCAGATACGATGTGGTTACTCTATTTTTGGTGAATACATTAATGAGTTAACTAATACACTGCATGAATTTGTTGGTAGTCTTGGCCCCGTCATAGCAGAAGCTTCACATAGTACTACAATGGTGCAATGGACATGTTCTTTCAAATTAGTGTTGCAGGTTTCTTCTGATGTATTCCCAGAAGAGGGATTGCTGGGTCATAAGGCAGTTTCATTTTTAACTTGTTGGGAAAACATATATAATTTTATTAACCAATGCCACTCCAAAAAATTCAATAATTTTTTGAAAGAGGATAAAAAAAGAAAATGCAAATTTGTTCATAGATCAATAAGGGAACACACAATGTTAAAAAAATCACACAGAGTGGGTTCCAGTTTCAGTCTAAAGAAATGGATTGTTTCATCAAAAACACTTTAGGCATCTTAGATTTAGGAGTGTTTTAATGTTATGATCTTCCTTTTGGATGGTATGTTATATAACGAATCCTCTTTAGAACATCCTGAACACTTTTTGATACCATTAAAATTCAGGTGCTTTGTTATATCCATTATGAGCAGCCTTTTAAATTGCATTATAACCCTCTGGAAACATATTCTAATTGAATGAAAAATGTTTCATTGTGTTCTTAATTTATATTATCCACAAAAAATGTTTAGACATTAAACTGCTAATGATTTGTTTCCCAGAATTGCTATTATTATTTATTATGAGAGTAGACCCTCAGTAATTTACGCTAATAACTCAGAGACTCACTAGAGACTACTGAATTTGGCAGATTAGTTAGTGAACAAATAAATATGGAAAACATCAACACTGCTGTACCACAAAATGTGCTTTATTCATTATTTTGATAAGTGTAGTTTAATTATAATCATCTATGGTAATGTTTCACAGTATGCTAATAAACACACTGCCATATTTTATGAGATTAATGAAGTCTTAGAAGAAAAATTATTCACTAAATTTGTCCCAGTTTTTGCAGAAAAATATAAATCAATGATTTAGTATGTTTTGTATTACTTTTTTTTGGTATTACTTTAGTCCAGAAATCTAGATCTCATGAGATATTATTTCATTCATTTCTATGCTTATTGTCTGTATTCCCTAATAGAAAATAAAGTTCATGAAAAAACATTTGCTTCCTTTCACACACATTGCACAAAGCAATCAGATATACTCATATATATACACACACGTGTGTGTGTGTGTGTGTGTATTTGCTATTTCATGCAATATATCAACAATAAGAACCCTGACTGGTGTGGTTTAGTTGGTTGGGTGTCATCACACAAAGTAAAAGGTCATTGGTTCGATTCCCAGTCAGGGCACACCCTGGGTTGCAGGACAGATCCCTGTTTGGGGGTGTGCAAGAGGCCACTGATTGGTGTTTCTCTCACACATTGATTGTGAGAGAAATCACAATCCATGTGTGTGAGAAATCACTCTTTCTCTCTCTCTTTCCCTCTGTCTAGAAGTAAATAAACATCATATTTTAAAAAGCAACAAGAGTCACCAATCCCGACAGAAAAATGTATAAAAATTAGAACACCATATTTCATGTAAGTGAAGCAATCTGTTGGAGAAGAAAGAAAATGTTAACATGACTTTGAAGAAATATTTAAAATGCTTGGAAATCATAGGTATGAAATTTAAGTTTTGAAGTTATGATGCAAAAAATACTGTTAGGCTACTATAGTGGCAAAAATTAGGAAACCAGATAGTACCAAGCGTTTTTAGGGCAGTGCATGTATAAGAATGTTTGTGTCCTTTGGTGGAATTGTAGAATTGTGGAGAACTTTTGAATAATCTGGCACTGTCTACTCACATTCAGTATTCATCTAAACTTGATTACAGTAAATCCTATCACGGATTTATATCTTGAAGTAATTTTCCGTACTATATAAAGGGGCAGGTGGAAAGATTTTTATTGCAGTAATAATTTGGTAGGTCACACCTCATAGGTGTCTGCCATCAGATGCATAGCATGGAGTAATACACAGGATAGAAGCAGCAGATTGGATGTGTACATAATAACACGGATGGGATATTTTAAAAACAATACAAAATTGAAATTACAGTAACATTTAGGTGAATTACGAATACTTATATTCAAAGTAATATATATTTTTCAAGAACGCGTGTATAAGAGGAACATGAAAGTGAGATATGAAGCTAGGAAAGAGTATTTTAGATCACTATTTTATCTTCTCTTCATTCTTAAACTCTACTTGAAAAGATAGCCAATTAATAAAGTATCAGAAAAGCTAGCACTGCATCTTTATAAATGTGTTCGATTCTGAGAACTTATTGTAATGGTGTGTTTTACACATGCACATGTATTTACACACACACAATTTAAGCTATGTGAATATTTTCTGACATTTCATTATGTTAAAGAAAATTATCACCATAATATGATAAAAAAAGATAAATTAGCTGTTTTTTGTAGAATTAGGATCAGATTTTTACAAGCAAGATTTAGAAGGAACTATTCTAATATTGATAAATTCTACCTACCAGAAACTTATAGAAAATATTATATTTTTATGTTTTCACCTTATTATTTATTATCCCAGGAACAATGTAAGAAGGCTTCCTAGCATGACTGCTCTGCAAAATTTTGCTAGCAATCATACTCAGTGCAATAAGGCAAGAAATAAAATAAGAGAATGTAATCATTAATTCCAGATGGTGTCTAAATTAGTAGATACCTAGGGCACTCAATTAATAAGTAATTTTCCCCACCCTGGCTCCTGAAAACATTGAGAAAGGAAGAGAGCTGTGACAGATGAGAGAGATATACAGTACCTTTACTGTTAATAAAGGTGATACTGATAGTTCTAATTGCAGTAAAATGTTTTTGCTTTTAGAGAAACTCAGAAATAGAATTACACACCTTCAAAAGTCATGCCCATAAAATTTCCTCTTGAGCAGGGCCTATCCCCTAAGTTTATCACATGGTCAATTGCAATTAGGGGACATGCTCCCTGTATTTTTAATACCAGGAGAAAACAGCTTATATATGATACACGTTTTCCCCCAAACTTGTCCCACACATTGAGTTACTTCTCCCTCGCAACTGGGTGACTGAGAGGCCCGAGCAAATGCAGGAATGTTGGTCTTAGAGAGCTACTTCTAAATGGAAGGACACCTTCTCAGAAAAAAAAGATTTTCTTTGTAAAAATAGTGTAACGTATATTTTTAAAATCTTAACAGCCCAACTGTAAAAGAGTTTTAAAAAATGATAATATGGACATGTACAACTGATAGATGTGAAAAAAAGAGAACCTTAATTTGATACCAACTACAACTTAAACACATGATAGAAATAGAAGAGCCTATTCATAGTGGCACAAAAACTGTAAAATATCTAGAAACTGACAGGTCTGGGCCAGAAATATATAACTTTTATTAAAAAAATATAAAATGACCCACATGATATCATCTCTCTCTCTCTTTTTTTTTAAATTCAGGAATCAAAGGCATTTTTTGTATGCCAATAATGAAATATCAGAAACAGAAATCAGGGGAAAAAATCCCATTGATATAGCAACAAGAAAAATGAAGTGACTAGGAATAAACCTAACCAAGGAGGTAAAAGACCTGTACTCAGAAAACTACACAACACTGAAGAAAGAAATTAAGGGAGACACAAACAAATGGAAGCATGTACCACGTTCATGGATTGGAAGAATTAACATCGTCACAATGTCCATAGTACCCAAAGCTATTTATAGATTCAACACAATCCTTATTAAAGTACCAATGACATACTTCACAGATATAGAGCAAACATTTCAAAAATTTGTATGGAACCATCTCTTTTTTATAAAAAAATTAATGTTGTAAAGATGTTAATTATCTCCAAATTTCTCTATATTTAAATGCAATTCCCAAGATATTGCAAATAGGTTTATCATGTGCAACTTGGCAAATTTGTGTACCTACCTAGTATATCGGTGAGGGTTCTTAGATTGGAAACGAGCAAGAGTTGATGCTCAGTCTTGAAGCAGTATTTATTCTTCTTTGATGAAGGCGAGTAGGGTATGTCATCCCACAGTGTGCCACTCCTTCATGTGGATTATTTAGAGCTGAAGGAAATAGAGACCCAGCAGACTCAGAAAGAGCTTTTTACCTCTCCCTTAATTATGCAAAATAATTTAGACAGAGTCCCGTACCAGGAAGAGAGCTAGTACTTGAGATAATTTATAATTAAAAACACATACCTGAATGTCATGGTAAGTATTTGTTTACTAAACATTTGCTCTTCTCATCTTCTTACAAATTGTTTTTCTTCTCTTTGGTGTCCCAGTCCCTATTCCCTTCTTCTTAGTGCAGGTTGGTTCATGAACCTTAATTGCCTGACTGCCTGGAAGTCATATTTTTATGGAGCTGTCATTTGTACATTACTAAATTTTTTCTCCCGTTAATCCATTTTATGATAACTCAATTATTAGACAAGCCAAAAATATAGAAAGGAAAAAGAAGAATTGCCCTTGTATTGGAAAATCTGAGTTTATGCTCTTAAGGCTTTCATTTGAATGAATGAGGCCAACCACACCATCAAGGACAATCCATCCCTTTACTTGAAAGAAATTAGTTATAGGCATTAGCTATATCTACAAAATAGCTTTAGAACACTACTTAGATTAATGTTTGATTAAATGACAGTACTCTAACCCAGCTACACTGATGCATAAAATTAATGATCATATCTTTTAAAGAGAACAGGACCCAGAAGAATTATAAATACTTTAAAGAAAGAATAAAGACAAGGCATCTTTTCATCCAGTCTAAATTTTCATTGAATATAATCACATCGTGTAGCAGAGATATAGACAAGTAACTTAGTGAAAGATCAGAAAGTAAGAATTTATGATGCTTTACTACATGATGGAGGGATCATTTCTAAACAATGGATAAGAGATGGACTACTCCATGAATCTTGTGGAATAACAATATATTTTATGAATATAATATTGAACATACTAGGTATATTAAATTATATATGAAGAAATGCTATTGATAAAAAAGAGCCTTTGCACAATATCATATGTAAATATAAAGCTAGGTACTGCAAAATGAAGGTGAACATTCAATGACAATTTAAAATACCTGCGGTCACACTGGATTATATACTTGAACTCTTCCTTCCCTACTTGCCCCTTCCCTGGCTTTAGGGTTGGCAATACGCCCTTACCTGTTCCATTACAGTTAGACTTGCGTATGTGACTTGGTTTGGACACTGTAAGATTAGTAGGAGCTATAAGTGTGGTGGTGCCCATGGACTTGTTTCACGCTTCTCCATCTACCAGGGCAAGAACTTGTCCAGGGGAAATCTGGCCCTAGAATGAAGACCTGTAATAGAGGTTTATCATTGTGATAGGAGTGAATGCATTATAGATATTGAATAATATCTGTATGTGTTGTGCTTGTGCTTTACTTACAGAATGAGAAAGAATGCTTTCTAAGCCCCCAAACACCCTCATATAGATATTAAATATAATTAAATGAAATAGATAACAAGTCAAAATGGTTAAACAGGCTATGAAGAACTACACAACACATATCGATATGAATTGATATAAAATGTAAAGAATTCCCATATTTAAAGAGAATAGTAAGAGTAAACAAATATGTTCCAAAAACATTAATATCAAGTTCACGGAATTATAAGAAGAGAAATATATGAATATTCTCATCTGCTGCATAATGCATGCTCAATAAGAATGGGTGATCATTATTAATTAGTATATTCTGCTCCAAGTAATTCTAATGGAGGATGTTTCAAAATTGTTATTCATGAATATGAGTCTAAATAAAAGTTTAAAATCTTATTATTGCTATCAAAACAATTTGCAAATCGATGTATACATTGAACGCAATCACAAACAAAATTCAATAAGGCCTTTTGTAAAAATGGACAAGTTGATTCTGAAATTTGTATAGAAATGCAAATCATTTGGAATAGCCCAACAACTTTGGAAAAGAATATCAGAGGTGAAAGACTCACATTATTCAATTTTTTTAATGCATGTTATAAAACTACTTTTGGGGCATAAAGACAGGCAAATAAATGAAGGAGAATAAAGTGCAAAAATAGATTGTCAATTGACTTTTGACAAAAGTGCTAAGGCAAATAAATGGAGAAAAGATAGTCTTCAAAAAATGATGTTAGAACAATTGGATAGTCATATGCAAAAAAATAAAACAATCTATACCTTGTATTGCACAAACGTCAAAAACTAAGAAATTTGCCAATAAATTTAAAACATTATTATAATGAACCCAATTGGTAATCTTTATTATGTTTGTTACTCTGAAATTCCAGTTGGTACGATGGGAAAAAAGAGGCAAAATACCCCCCAATTTTATCTTTTTAATGATTACTTTTTTTGTTTTATGAATCCAGAGAGAAGCAATAGTTTCAGAAACAGCGAGCAGGGCCCAGACTACCCAGCACCAGCATGCGGAATAAATCGGTCTACTGCATGAGTCAGGCCAGATTGTTAAGGCAGTCCTTGAACCTGCAAAAGCAATTAAGCTTGACTATCACAAGTCATCCTCATTTATGACTAAGACACAGTAGGGAACATAGCTGACTGATTACAGGGCCACATAGTGGGAATACTTCTGTCATAAAAACCCAGTTATAAAAACTGGCACCTTTTATTTTTAACGTGGAAGGTGCAGCTAAGTTAGAAAAAGCAATGAAGTTCCAAAATCAGAGTCAAGTACACTCTCTGCTAAAGAAAGCTAGTCAGCAGTTTGAACTCAAAATTTCCCTGAGGTGGGAACCGCAAGCAACTCTGCCAGCGGCTTCTCTGGTGAGCGTGTTTCTGAGGCTGTGCAATCTGACCTCCCGGACAGGATGAGGTGGCAGGTGCCATCACGAGTTTAAGAAAAAAAGCAGAATTTGGTGTTTCTGAAAATAATCCTAAGAAGGGACACTGCAGAGATTTTCCACCCCCTGTCCCCCCACAACTACCCACATCCCTCCTGAATTTGAAAAAGGAAAACCTTATACATAGTGAAGTTTCTATAATGTCTCCAAAGATGTTTGCATCTGTACCACAAATTAAAAATATTTAGTGTATTGCTTTACTTTCAATCAGAGCAATAAAAGAAACAAATGCCATGTATCTATTTCTAGAATTCAGGATTTTGTTTGTGGTTGTTACCAGAGTACTCCTTAAACTCCAAATAGTCTAAGAAAACCAAGACTTTTTGGTTCCCTATACCAGTGATTTTTCAACCGGTGTGCATCACGCCGGGTGAAAATCACTGCCCTATCCCGGGTATATAAAATACTCAGAAAGTACTTCTTTTTTACTCATATTTCACCTCTGTGTCCTCACTTATTTGCAGCACTAACAGCATTTCAGCAGTATGGTCATTTTTACTGAAAAACACTTCATAAAACATAATAAAATAATGAAAATACTAAAAAAAAAGAAAAAAAACTTTAATACTTCCTGAAGTTTTAAATTCCGAGACATAAAATGAAGTGTGTTTTAATCCCAGTTTAGTTCAAATACTCCCAAAGGTAAAAACTGCATTAACGTAATAACCTTTGAGGTTAAAACGAGACTTGGGCCTTCACTGCAAACCATTCCTTGCCACTGTCTTCCACTGTGCAAGTCACTTCTATTTTCGCTTAAAATGCTCTGGTACCTAGTTTTATGGTCTTTTCTATTACCTCAGTTCTTGCCATCATCCTGCACAAAATTTAGGGCTTTTGGATTAGTGCTTTTTTAATCTTTATTTATTTACCTTACATTTAAAAACTGAAATTTGAGCACAGTCAGAGTTGACAGCCTTCCGTTTTTCTCCCTCTCTAATGTGTTATTCATACGACAGCACATCTTTAGTATCATTGGGAATCTATGCACCTTGGCTTCCCTACTTTGTCCATTTTTATCACTTTTATTAGTCCCTTGCTTACCCCTCAAGTGCGATGTTCCATTTTTGCTGAATTAAATGAGCCCACATAATTTTTTTTTTTCCAAAATTCGGTTCCCTGCAAGTCTCCTCCTGTGTTTGACATTTGGATTCCGCCAGCACAAAATAATCATGCGGCCTGGCATTGGGAGAAATGCATTGTCTCTTATCTCCCCCGAGCCCTAAAAACTTTTTAGGAATTATTCTATATTTTTGAATTTGACTGCCTCTCTAATTCTTCACAAAGCTATGTCAAACTTTTTCCACTCTCTTCAAACTCCTTACTCCACCGAACTATGTTCAATATCAGTAACAAAATAGCCATAATTTCCCGCGTAGTCAATGTGCTGAACAATCGGCTGAGCCCTCCACAGACACCACCTCATTGTACTCTCTCAAGAGCCTGTAGAGAGGTTTTATTATCCTCATTTACTGAAGGAAGCTGAAGGTGAGAATTATGAACAGTAATGTCAAGGTTTTATCATGAATAACTGTTGAAGCTTGAATTTGAACTTGTACCCTCATGATTTTAAATGCCTCCTCCAACAGAAAATAAATAAATGAAAAAGCATCTCCCCTTTGTTACTGAGAATTGAGAATCTATTGATGAGAGCTATCTGCTCTCCTGCATTTCCATTTTAAGTGCATCGTGTCCTCTGCGTCTCATTTTCTCTATGTTGTCGAAGTTGTGCTAGTTCCTCAGTTTCTGAGCACCTAATATCCTCCTCTTCCACATAAATTCTTCACTTTGGTACAATCCATTTTCTCTTCTGTAACTTCAGTTTTCCCTATTGATCCTCTCCATTACTATCAAGTAACAGCAATATTAATAATAGTCCTCCAGTTCTATATAAAACATAAAAGGAAAAATAGTCACGCTTTAAGTAATATTCCAAGTGTCTGGTCCTCACATAGTGAAGTTTTTAAGAGTGACATAAGAGCGACACCATTCTTCCATCCCTGTCCCTACTTTATATAGAAAAATCTGAGTTCCACAGACCTTTCTGCTGAAATGGCTTTCATTCCTATTACCAAAACACTGGTCAGTAAATCCAAAATAAACTTGTAGTTTTTTTGTTTCTTCAGTACTTTGGAATCTTCCTGTGTTGATTTTATATTTCTTTCTAACAAATTACCAACACTTGGTAAAATACATTTTTTTAATCTTAAAACAATATGCAGTTCCATAGGTCCTGTGCCACAGTTCTATAGGTTGTGAATCTGGCCCCGGTGCCTCTGGGTTCTCCATTCAGCATTCCACAAGGCTGACATAGAAGTGTTGCTAGGGCTGCGTATGTTCTGGGCCTTCTTCCAAGGTCATTCAGGTTGGAGCGCAGAGCTCCCTGGATCCTTTTAGCTACTGAGCAGAGGTCACCGTCTGCTCCTGGAGGATACACGCGTGTTCTAAACTTTGGGCCTTTCTTACAACACGTTAGCTTTCTTCTTCTTTGAAGCCAGCGGGAGAATATTCCTCCAGCCTACTATGAAAAGATCTTATAAAAATGATTATACTTTCCCCTTTGCCATCATGTTATCCAACCAGGAATAGGAGAGACTATCCCATCATATTCATAGGTCCTGCCCATATTCACAGGGAGAAGATCAACCTAGGCATTTATACCACTGGAAACTCGAGGGGTATCTTAGAATTCTACTGACCACATTTTTCTCTTCTGAGCCGCTCCTCTAATACCATCCTTCAGTTCCTCTGACACCATACTTTATAGTTCTTTTTTTCCTTCTCCCTCAAACGTGTCTTCATGTCACCATTTTTCATGGCCTTCCCTTAAAATATTTAATATTGACCACCTCCAAAGTCTAGTCTCCTATCTAAAATCTGATGCTACTTATATAGTTATGTACTTATAGTTCCATTCCTAAATTATTGCTTTTCAAAAGCATGCCTCTAACTACTTACTGTCCGTGACCATCCTCACGTGGGTAACCAAAGGAACATCAGCATATGGCATTAATTCATCGTTACTTCCTCTGTTCTCTCTCTCTCTCTCCCTTCTGTGAGTAAAAGTAAAAAAAAAAAATCTTCAAATAGTAGGTCATCCTATAAGTCTGCTATATTCTTTGAATTGCTGTTTTACCACTTGCCCAGCATGCCTAATTAATCATGGAACACTTTTACTTTCACTTTTTAAATAACTTTCTGATCTATCCACTCTGAACTGCTAATATATTTTAGCTGATTAGACAAGTTATCTTCAAATTAATTTTTCTTTCTATTTTAATATTGTGTTTCTAATTGTCCAGATTTCTCCTTCTTAAAATCTTTAATAGACTCTCTTTAATCTTTTTTCTTTTAAGATTTTATTTATTTATGTTTAGAGAGAGGGGAAGGGAGGAAGAAAGAGAGGGAGAGAAACATCAGTGTGTGGTTGCCTCTCACGTGGCCCCCTGCTGGGGACCTGGTCCACAACCCAGGCATGTGCCCTGACTGGGAATCGAACCAGTGACTCATTGGTTCACTGGTCAGCACTCAATCCACTGAGCCACACCAGCCAGGGCGACTCTCTTTAATCTTGTCAACACCTTGCAGTGACACTTAAAGACCGTTTACTAGTAGGGTCCTACTTAGGTCTTCATTATGGTTTTTAGGCATATTTCAACACTCAGAAATTTTTCTCTAGGTATATAAAATTGCTTATAGATCTATTAACATTTGTTTATTTCTTCTGCCTTCAGGCCACCTAGTTGAACATGGTATTTCCTTGATTTATGGAACATTCTTTTTCTCCTTTGTACCTTACTGACTTCTATTCATCCTTGTGGTCAGAATTTAGACTTCATCCTTGATAGAGAGCCTGCTCTTACCATTCTTTACTAAATATGTTTAGAAGCTTGTCCTATATACTTATCTCTAATAAATCACTTATCATTGCTATGTAAGTTTAATTTTTATGTATTGTCTCAGTAGAAATAAGCCAATTCAGTAATATTGTAAGTGTAGTGAATGAATCTTAAAGGCTGAGTAAATTATAAGCAAGATAAAGGGTGACAGGAAGTATATATACAAGGAAATAAAACACTATTAAAGTCGCAACAAATGCAGTATCCTTGGGAAACTCCAGTAGTTCAGTAATTTAGAGTATAAAGTGCCAAGGTCAAATGATGTTTAGGAATGCTGGAGAAGTGAGCTCACAATGAAAAGGATCATTAATGCCTCTGTTTAATCTTGTGGTCAGTGGGAAGACACTGAAAGTTTATAAGCAACATGACATAACCCTCCTTCCCTTTTAAATCTATTGCAGATGACTAGGTAAAAGATTGATTAATGTTGGAAATCCTGTCGGAAGATAGATTAGAAGACCGTTGAGGTAAATCAAGGTGAGAGATGAGTAGAGCATAAAAACATTCATGTTGGAGAGGAAAGAATGGATTTGATGAATAGGAGGCTAAATATTAAAATCTTAAAAGGCACTGTGTATCTCATTCTATTCTTTGGAGAAAATTATATATGTACACACCCAGGCGTACACACCCAAGCACACACACACTCAAGAATTAACACAGATGTATTCACTATTTTCTTCCAATCCTTCATCAATAATTTGAAAACTTCTTAATAACAGAAACCATTATTTTAATTGCATAACAACTAATGTGAATACAGTTTTGTTACATATTCATGTACAAATGCAAATATTCAAAAGGTGTACTCAATCATTCTGCTTTAAATAATAGAATACAACTGTCTAATTACTTAGTTTATCAAGTAAATTACAAACTCTTGTTTGTTGTGCAAATTATAATTCAGTTTCTGAGCATTCTGTTCAGATAAGTATTTTATGCAGAGTAATCCATACTTTATACACAGCTGGAATTTTTCTTCTGGATTTCTCCCGGTGTTAATGTCCACATCATCCAAAGCAGGATGCCCTATTCAACCTTTTGTGAGGATGGTTACTGCTCTATACCTGTGCAGTTTCAAAATGGTAGCTATTAACTACATGTTGGTATTGAGCCTTGGAATGTGGTTAATGTGACTGAGGAACTAAATTTTTAAATTTATTTGATTTTAATTAATTTCAGATTAAACAGCCACTCATCACTAATGGTTACACATTGTACAGCATATATATCAGCTATTACACACCAGGCTTCTAATGGTTGGAAACCACTGGAAACTGAGTTGCTGTAATTTGATTAAACTAAACTAAAATTAAAATTATATTTGTCAAAAATCTTCCTTTGCATGCCCAGCATTGTGCTAATTGCTACAAAACAAATATGCAAAGCACTAAAGCCCAGACTGTACCTGTAAGGAATTGTGTACTACAGTTTGTGGGCTTTCACAAGTGCCATGCTTTTAAGAGGTTTAAAGTTATAGAACTTACTGCTAAAGTTGAGTATGTTTACATATATATTTTAATTTTCCATCTGTCAATACTTTTTAATCTACATACATCAAAATTTGCTTTTGTAATATGATGTTTTTAAATTGTGTCATTACTAGTAACATAATAATCATCATATGATTTCATTTTGCAGAATTTTATCACTGAATACATTATGGAATTGCACTTATAGCATAGGGTGAACAGTTAATGTAAAGCTATCGAAGAATGGATATACATTGAAATAATTGCAATCCAACATTTATTTATGATTGCTTTACTTTATAGCATCAGCGTGTCATAAAAAATGCCTCATACATGGGCAACATTAACACATTTTTATTACAGTCACACATTTAAAAAAGCAATATCAGAATTTTTGAAAGTTATAAAAATAAATATTTTATTTATGACAATGAAGGGTTGGGTTATCAGAGAAAACCTACCTGTGTGTCATCGATGACTCTTACATGTACTGTGAGTAGGGTTGCATTTTTTACAACTTAATTTAGGATGACTACATCTATATTTAAATGTGATGATGATTACGCATGGGTTTTACAGAGACTCTATGGAATAATCATCACGTGAGACTCATGGCACAGACAGTAGTGATCTGAGTCTAAAAAAGGATGGGTATGTTCGGTTCTTGGATTCCACGCCACACTGGCACGTGCAGGTTCTGATAAGTGAGGCACTACAGTAAACCGTTCAACTTCATTCAATGCAACGTGGCTTAAACTTATTTGGTCAAGAACATTTTTTGTTTTCTAAGTGATAGTACTATTTGTGATTTGGAACTATTATTTCATAAAATAGAATTTGGTGTATTCTTTTCTAATATTTTGCTGGTGTTCTTCACCTTTTCATTTTGAATGAAAATATTTTCAAATCTTTGACTTTGCTTTTGAGATTCATTGACTCGGTTAGTTTTACCATAAGTAGTAATTTTCTTAGCTTATCTAGACTCAGTGATAGGTGTGGTCCTCCTGGCTTAAGATATGCACTAATGCTTTAACTAAGGTCTCTGTCTTACTACAATACCATCTTCTGAATTCTAAGACAGATATTAAAGACCAAGATTTTCAAAAGGCTAGAGGACTCGGATTCTCTTGATTTTTAATAATGTTTGTATGTGGATATACTAAGACTTGTACTTTCATATAAAAGGCAGACCTTTTATGTATATAACTATATATAGGGCTTCTCCAACCAGTGTCACCAATGGAGATTTCGTACATGATGATTCACTACTTGTTCCCTTTCATTTCATCCTACACATCAAATGTTGGGATATGAAGAAGCATCACAGTGTAAGTCAGACTGGATAGATTCAAATAATCTGAAAATGTAATGCTGAATGTCCGCACGTAGCACCTGAGTTGCAAAATTCTAGAGCCTAGTTTCCTCAGTAAGATAGTATCAATGTAATGAATATTATATTATGGTCTTCATTCTTAGCTGCTTATGACAAAACATTTACACTTAGCAAATGCCATGCACATTTAGGAGGAAGATTGATACATTTCATCATGTGAAGCCTTTTATTGTAAAACAATGCTGAGGAGCTGTCTAGGTTACAACTGCAAAGTGAAATAGCCGTCCTGTATGTTGGGGCAAAACCAAAACAGTGATGTGCTATCCATCATGCATTAATTGAAAATACAAATGGTAATAGAGAAAAAATACAATAAAATCAACTATTCAAAAAATAATAAGTAAAATCAATAAAAAGAAAATACATATCATTAAAAATAAAAACATAAATATTATAGTTGTGCAAAATAATCATTGTTTAATAAATATAATAGCTTTTCTTTGTCACACTCATTTAATTATTGCCCTTACATTCACTTCACACTATGTATAAATTTATATTACATTAGAAAATAACAATAATAAGTAGAACATCAAAAGAAAATGCTAACTTCTGGATTTTTATCTGAGGATCATTTTCTTCAAAAGCTTTGTTGGGTGACATTGGTTAAGATGTTTATATAGGTTTCAAGTGTGCATTTCAATAATACACGATCCGTATATTGCACTGTGCCCCAAACCAAAAATCACCATATACTTGAACCCACTTACCCTTCACACCCTTCTATTTCACCCCCTTCCCGCTGGTAACCACCATACTGTGTGTTGTGAGTTTTTGTTTGGTTTTTGATGTTTGTTCATTTGTTGCTTTATGTTTTATGCCACAAATGAGTATAATCATATGGTTCTTAACCTTTTCTGTCTGACTTATTTTACCTAACATGCTATTCTCAAGGTTCATTCTTGTTGTCGGAAATGGCAGTATTTCATCTTTTTGTATGGCTGAGTAGTATTCTACAGTATCTATGGACCACATCTCCTTTATCCAGCCATCTAACAAAGGATACTTCAGCTGCTTCCATGTCTTGGCCGCCGTGAAAAATGCTGCAATGAAGATAGGGGTGCCTATGTTTTTGTGAATATGTTTTCAAAAGTTTGGGGTAGATATACCCAGAAAAAGGGCTTCTGGGTCATATGGCACCTATATATGTATTTTTTTCAAATTAGAGTAACCTCAATAGTGTTTTCCACAGTGGTTACACCAGTTTACATTTTCATCAGCAGTGAAAGAAAGAAATCTCCTTTTTCTCCACAGCTTGACACTTATTACTTGTCTCATTGATAACAGTCAAACTAACAGGTGTGAGGTGGTATCTCATTTGTAGATTTGATTTGCATTTCCCTAACAGCTAGTGAAGTTGAGCAGTAAAAGAAATGTAAATACATCATCTTAATACCCATTCGTTTTTCTTTCTTTCTTCCTCTTCCTTATCATTGGTCTATTCTGGTCAGTTTGAATTTCTTTTAATTTTTCAAACATAAGTTTATGGAAAATTCTACTAGGAAACTTGCAAATTCATTTTCATCTTTTTCCTTCCATAATTCCTTTGCTGCAGGGTAAAATAGACTGTTTAGTGTAATTCATTTGTAATAAAAGTAAGTTTGGCTTGAGATATTTTTTTTGGCTTTACGTCAAAATGTTGCTAAATACTTAACAAAATCATATAGAAATCACTTGTGTCTATGCTGAAGTTCGAAGGATAGTATCTTTAAAAATAGATATATCATTATGCTCTCCCTGTATCATGATGCTTCCATTCTGATACATTTTAAACGTGTCCCTTTCCACCTCATTACCCTCATCTAGTCTCTGTGGTCGGTGCTTTAGACAAGATGAAAGCTGACATATCGCTTTAACCATGGGGTCTTTTCTCACATCTGAAAGTTTTTTAAGTTTACAGTGATGAAGTGTTAGATTTTTTAAATATATATATTGTGGATGTCAGTTATCATCTTAGTAGACCATAAGTGTTCCAGATACCACATTCAGGGACACACTGGTCAATATAGAGTTGATGTGTGATTGTTGAGATTTAGCATGAAGTTGTTTTCAAAATCTTAGTAACCTGAGGTTAAAGTGGAAATAAACAAAACTTTAACTGAAGGAACTAACTCATGTATCATACATGTGTATAGATGTACTAATAGCAACATATTACTTACTATTGCAATAGTAGTTATGGATTTGTATTAATACAATTACACAGTGTTAGCAGCAAGGTAGTTTTATTTATTTGTTTATTTATTTAGACTTTAATTTTAGGATATTTAAGGGGAAGGTCTGATATTCATTTCAATTATTTAATGAACAGTTGTATATTTCCACAATTTTTTAATTAACTAGTGATTTTATTCCCCTCTTCGCAGAGTGTCACCCGATGTCCAGGGAACATTTTAGTCTTAAATTGAGATGTACTGAACTACTGAACTATATTGAGCTGACTTTTAGAAGTATTAATTTATGACACTTGAAATGTGATCCACTACCTAAAGAAAATTTTACTAAATCCAGACAAGACATTACAATTGGAATGCACTTCAACATGTCTAACACAAGTGCTTGTTTTACTAACTAAGCGACAGAGAGATGAGGGTAAATTTAATAAATAAAAGATACTTGAAGTTATCTTCCCTTTCTCTAATTCCAATTTAATATGCCATTTTTTGTGTGATTATTTAATGCCAGCCATTTGTAATTTTGAAGTTTCCAAATTTATAAAATCTTCTAAAGCAAAGTTATTTAAAACTGCATTGCCAAATCAATATTGTGAAAATGTGATTTTTCGTATTTGTCACTGATGCTTCTTTAACGTAGAGGGAAACAAATAAAATACATATTTAAAAAGACATGCTATTGCTTTATAACTAATATAACAAATGCTGTTGTAATATGACTACTTTCCATTTATTCCTTTTTATAATTTATTTTTGAGATTGTATGGTCTTTTATTTTTAATTGCATGAAAGAAATAACCAGAAGTCTTGAGAAATGTTAACCTCATATGGAAGAACTATACTAGCTATATGTAGGAATTGTGACAGAATTTCTTCCTGTGTCCATTTGAAAAGAATAGAAAGAACTTTCTGTTGCTCAACATTTCTGGGTAAGTAACAGATTTGAGAGATGATGTTTGGAGCCAAACTGAAGTAAAAGAAAAATATAGGTGAAAATACCAATCAGACTCTTTGTAGTTGTTTGACTTATCAGTATTTGTGGGCCCCAGTGTTGTTATTAATAAAATGAAAACAATTACTCCTGCCACACAGATACAGTCTGAAATTTATTAGGGGTGCGTTTTGCAGAAATGTCTCCCATACAACTGTGTAATGAACTTTTAAAATATTAAGTGATATTAGACTTGGTATGACTCTTGGAGGTGGTATTTTCTAGTATTTTAGCTTGTGAACCATATTTCCTCTTTTTAATCATTGTCAATAATTTATATCAGAGTGGCACACATCTTTGATCCATGAGGTAACGAAATCCATATATTCACTGATCTATATATGTTTGGCTGTTATCAATGATCCAACTCTATAAACCAAAATTTAGGATTTTTGTAATGCTTACTTATGTGTCCAAAACTTAATATTATTATAACTTAAAATTATAATCTGTTTTTTTCTACTGGAGTAAAATATGGGTGGGTTCAAATTTCATCTGTCTTTGTATCTCCTGAACTACCACAGAGCCTGGCATACAATGCATGTGTGTTCACTTAGATAGTAAACTCTTTCCATGAAAAAATATTTGCATTATTAATAGTAACATGGTGTACATAATCAATATAACATACATTATGCTAATAATGCATTTTATTAATATTAATAATAAACATTAATGTTAATGTATGGTTAATATTGATAATGCTGATCAATATATTTATTTACATATACATTATATAAATATATAATGCCTTATAAATGTCTTATAAATAAAAACATTTATATCTATGTATTCCATATATAAAATGTATATATTTTTCCTGGAAAGAGTTTATAAAGTTACTTAATTTAACAAGCATGTATCATATATTTGTATATATGCATATATATATATATATACATAAAATATAAGGAATAGTCAAGTTTTCTTTGAAAAAATTCTAATAATGTGTATTTAGATCTATCCTAAAAGACAATATTAAAAGAAAATACACACTTACGGGATCAGTTACAAATTCTTTCTCATCCTTCAGTCTAATGTGGACTCATGTTATACTAAATTTCAAGCTACAATGTATTGTAATATAGCAAGAATCCAGGATCTCATTAATTCCACATTGTACCGTAATGGGTTTTTTTGCCAATTATCATTAATGGACATGCATCAACAGTTTCCAGAATATAGAAGTTTACTGGTGGGCTTATATTTGCCCTTGATAGTATCTTCAGAATGTCATTAAAAGTTATAATTTCAAAATACTTTGCTTAGCAATTTTTACAAGAAATAATAAATTAATGATTTTTAAATACAAGAAAGAGGAGAATGAATAGCAATATACTTAAGCATTTGACCATAATATATAACATACATTCTGTTATTTTTTAATGCTTGGATACTCTGCTTCTTTTGTGGAATAAAATTTGTAGTTTGCTTAGTAAAACAGAATGCAGTCCAACATAAATTTATAGAATAGTGTAAAAGAAAACTTTCTAGCTGGGTAAAACTTCAAGAACAACATATTACCCAAACTGGTATATGACCAAACAGTAGGATTTAATGGCTCTATATCATTTTTGTGTTTGTTTTTGTGAAAATTGCCTGAGGTTTTGTAGTTATGCCTGTTTCACACTTGAAATATGGCTCCATTCTCCATCAGACGAGGCAAAGGATGCAGTTATGTAATGAACCATGCAGTAAATGCAAAAAAAAGAAAATGTTCCCTGAGATTTAGCAAAGAAACTCGTATTTGTTTATATAACAATTCTTTTACTAACAGTAATGTTATTGAATGAAGACCAAGTGAGTCTCACAGGATTTTCCTTAATAGAATAGGGTAGTTTTTGGAATTTCCTCAGCAAAAAACAGCAGGTTACTTTAATCTTTATTTTCTTTTTTTTAGTAAAAAATAAAATGTTCCCTAGAAAATTGCACTCTAAATTGCTAGGTATAACAGAAGTTTTACTTCCGGGCTGTCAGCAGTACTGTGTAGATCATACGTATTAAAGTGCACACGCATGTGTACATGCAGCCTCCTGGGAGACAGCGCTGACAGGAAAGATGGAACAACGTTTGTTCAGAGCTGGACCTCCACAGCCTCCCGCATCTGGCTCATTACTTTTAAGAAATCAAATAGCTCAACAATTCTAAATGCTTCACTTTTAGGAGTTTTACTCGAGGGTTTGTTGGGAATCTAAATTGGTTATTAAGAGAATATAATTCTAGGGTTCAAGAGGTTCAAGAGAGAGAAAGTTAAGGGCTGCTTGTTGTAGAGTCAAGTGGTATATACCACAAGTGATGATTAGATATTTGAGTAAAGAAGACACACAATGTCTCTGGCTGGTGTGGATTGAGTTCTGGCCTGTGAAGCAAGGGCTCACTATTTTGATTCCTAGACAGGGCACACGCCTCTGTTGCTGGCCAGGTCCCCAGTAGGGGGAGCGCCAGAGACAACCACTCATTGAAGTTCCTCTCCCTGTGTTTTTCCCTCCTTTCCCCTCTAAAAATAAACAAATAAAATCTTCAAAAATAGATACAAAATGATTGTCTTAGATTATTTTTTATTCCTTTTTTAAAGATAATTTCTTGAAGAATGTTTTTATTTAATTTATAATAAACACAGATAAGAAAAAAGAGAGAAAGGAAGAGATCATAGAATCTGTACAATGAAGCTGGAGAAAAGGTATAGATAGATACATAAATTAGATAGCGTGCCAAAGTTCTGCACAGTGAAGGGGGAGGCTGAGTGGTGTCTACTCCTGGCATAATGATGAATATAAGTCACTGAACTAAAAGCAATACTATGAAACGTTGAATGATAAATTAAAAGTTAAATGTTGCTCATATCATGCTGATTGATTCCTTCAGGTTAAAATGACCCTCCCTGGACTTTTATGTAGTCTCTGTTTTTCTTTCTTCATGCAAATAACATTTCAAAAACATTGAAGCATTCTCATTAGATTCACACTGCAGGGCCAGGAAGTCACTTTTCCTCAGCTCATCTTTAATGAAGATTTTCAATATAGCAATGTGGTTTGAGAGTATTAGTGTTCGATGTACCTGTATTGGAACCTTGCCTTGGATTTTTCTATGTAGTGACTATGTGACCTTTAGCAAGTTATCTGACCACTGGAACCCTCTGTTCTACCAAAAAAAAAAAAAAAAGGATTTTAATATTTGTGTCCTTGATTAAAAATATTTTAAAATAAGATTAAGCTCTTAAGCAGAGCCCCTGTTAGTACAGATAGTCAATCATAGCAATCATGGTTGTTATTGCTATTTCTTTTTCTTTATATTCCTTGTTTTTTTCTAGGTTATAAGATCTCTTGAAGTATTTTTTTAAACATACACAAAGGTTTTCCTCATTAGATCTTCCACGCTGAAATGTCATTACTGAGACTTAATATTTACTCTGCAACCTAAGGGAACTTTTTACTAAGCACAGTATTGTTTCTGCGTTAGTTTTGTGTGGATATGTAGCCTGGCTTCACGCGGGAACCCCACCCATTCACAATCAACGAGTGCTTTACAATGATCGCAGTTTATTCTGACTCAGAAGGAAGAACAGTATCCACTGAATCTCCACACTGTATCTAGGGTTTCATTAACTTTAACCTTCTATACCATTTTGCAGATTAGGGCCGTGACAAAGGTGAATGGGCATAAATGAGTAGAAAGGTATTCCCTTACATCCTAGTGAGAACGTATTAAGTAAAGTCAAAATTCAGAATATTATTCTACAGTTATGTCACAAAATATTTTTGAGCCATCAAATCTTACATTATGCCCATTAACATTTTTGTATGAGAAATATTAAATGACACTTATGATTGTTTCTTGCAACTCTTTTCAAAGAAAAAGGTTTTTACGTTCTATTAATACATTGCCATCACTGCTTGTCCTCTTCCTGCACATATGTGGTGGGTATGTGTTTGTGCTGTATGTGTGGGGGAGATCTATTATTCTCAAAAGGCCAGCAGCACTAAGGGATTGAATTGGTGACCTGAAGGTTAAATTCCACAGCAGTAATCACTAAGCTGCTCTCTATTATAGTTGCACTGAAAAGATTGGAACCGCTGACATCCGGTACCTCCCATCTAAAAGCTTTTAAGCCACTTGGGGGGAGAAAGCTTTTCTTTAGGAAGTGGAAAAATTCTAGCTGTGCATCACTTAAAGATCTGGAAATTTTATGTAAGATACAACTGCTCAAAAATGGTCAGAACGTATTTGTGCTTGAATAAAATGTTAAACCACACTTTTCTACTCTTATACTCCTTTTCTTAAACTATATAAAGAATATGAAAAGCAAAGAACAATTAAGTTTCATACTATTTTGAAAATTTTTTCATAAACATATTTGGCTTTAATAATCACCATTGTAACTCAAAGTGGAAAAAAGATACAGTATATTATTTCATATGCATACATTTTAAGAAATGACTTTTAGTAATATGTATAAATAGTTTAAGTAAATTATTCCTGGTGTCTTGTGTACTTAATTTTAAAAATGTTTTGCTAAAAATAAATTTATCAAGTGATTTGCAAGTATTAGAAAGTATTATCAGCAACCAATAAATGATCAGTCAAGAAAACTCACAAAGCATTTATCAATTTTTGATAAAAACGCATTTTATTAAGAATTAATTCAGAATTTCAATGTTAATGTTCTGTAATATTATAAAGATTTATAATTTTAAGAAAATTTTAGAAAATGTGTTTAAATATATTATAACAAGTCAATTCTGGAGATACCTTTTCTCTATGTTTCAGCTTGCAATGGTTATTCTTCTTTTACCCAAGGGAGGCTAACAATGTACATAAATGCTGACTCTTGTGAAATTACAGAATTGATGCCAAAAACACCTAAAAAACAAAAACAAAACCCTACTTTTTGCCCTTGATGAACATACTAAGACTTTGTGGACAAGAAATATGCATGCATAAATTACTTCGGACCATTAACAGTAATAAATAACTGGCAAATGCCAACTATTGTAGCATACTGTGAAATGGAAGCAATGACTTCAGCTATCTGCTATTAGTGAGAGACATACAAGAGGGGAGATCCCAAAATGGCATTATCTTCTGGGGGGCGGCCCCTTGTAGTACAGGCTTCCCCCTTTAGGTGAGTGTTCTAGGAACCCATCCGTATCAGTGTACCAGCTGGCGTTGTTGTGAGAGGCTGCATTCGGCTTCAGTGAATTTTTTTGAAGACTCTTCCCACACGCTTGCCCATTTCATGATGGGTGATTTGCAAGCACAACTGCCCAAACCATGCTGAGTGTTCAGCAGTTTTTGACCCAAATTGCGTGACCCCCATGACCCACCCTCCCTATTCACCCAAAATCACCCAAGAGAATTTTTTTTTGTTTATTTCCATAGATTAAAAAAGTACTGAAAGGGAAATGTTTTGCTGATGTGGGAGAGGTGAGACAAAAAAATGGCAGAAGCCCTAGTCATCAAAGTTGACAAGTTTAGCGACTGTTCTGAGCAGTGGAAAAACATCTTGATAGGTCTATTATATCAAATGGGGAGTACTTTAAAGGTGACTGAAGTTTAAATATGTAAGAATAAATACATACAATTTTTATAAATAAATTCCAGTATTTTGGGGTCCCTCCTCCTATCTAAATGATACGTGGAATTTGGATCCTATTTATTACTCACGTAGTTTTCTGCTGACCAGTGATTACATGGAAGTTTGCAGAACAAATGTCAATTTTACACTAAAAAGGTTTACAACAAACAGTGAAAGAAGGCACATTTAATTTGGTCCTAAAAGAACAATTTAATTATTAGTTTTGCTACTTAATAATTTTGGGATCTACCAAATCAACCAATCTTCTGAGCTACAATGAATAAGATCAGAGTAACACCCCTTTCTTCATTGTGTTGTTGTATTTATAGAACTGACTGTACACAAAATCTCTCTCCCCAGGGGGTTGGTTGTAGACACAGAATGAGATGTACATAGGAGGCTCTTCTAAACTGAAGTATTCTGTGTAATAAAAGTCATCATTGCTCATGATATGAATAATTATATTGTTAAGTAAGATGTTTAATTTTTTATTTTTGTTATTTTTATCATTACTTTTTAATTATCACCCGAGGACATGCTTATTGATTTTATAAGGTGGGGAAGAAAGGGAGAGAAAAAGGTAGGGAAACATCAGTGTTGGAAACACCTAGCTGTTGCCTCATGTATGCACCCAGACTGGGAGTGAACCCATAATCTAGGTATGTGCGCTGACCTGGAACTGGACCACTGGCCTTTGGGGTTATGGAACAATGCTCCAAGCAACTGAGCTACACTGGTCAGGGCTGCAGTAAGATGTTTTTAAAGAGACATAGTGAAAACACAATGGAAAGATAGAGAGGCGAACACTTTCCCACCAAAGAAAAAAGCAAATTCTTCATGGAGAAGGGGCATTTGAGCTGTACCCTGAAGAATGACCACCATTAGGAAAATTATTTTAGGAGAAAGGTATTCAAGTGGAATTTTGAATGAGATAAAGAATTATGGCCTATCTCATATAAGGAGTAAAAAAATTAGATTTCAAATAATGTGTTCAAAGGGTTGAGAGAGAATCCAGCACATCCTAGGTAGGGAATCACATAAACTGTGCTTGGTTGCATGCAAAGGAGCCTTATAAGAGCTTTCAAAATGAACTGAGACAAAAAATATAAGAATTTATTCCTATTACTTATTTTTTTCTACTTTTCTCTACTGAGTGATTCGACAAGCATTTTGAAAAAATCAAAGGTAATAGTAGAGTAAAATACAATATTCATCATTTGCTCCTCTAGAGATATTTAGGAGTCTCAGCAGAGTTGGGAAATGCTTTATAGGTATAACGATTGAGAAAATTCATGAATTCTATACTACGTACACGATAAGGAGAAGAGAGAAACTCTGAAGGGGTATAAAGGAAATGGGGATCACCTAAATGCAGACCTTTGAAGCTTTTTCTTCAGGAAACAATAGATGACCCTGGTGTTGCTTATTCTACCTGGTCAATTCATAAAGCTCATCCTCTATTCATATTAAATGCACTCGCTCTTTTGGGCTGGAAGACATGAATTACCCATCTCCTTAGGTACAGTTAGACGCATGGATGCTTTTCAGTATCATTCATATATTAATGTTCGTCTCACTCAAACTCAGTTATTTACAATATTTCCAGCTGCCGTTACCTCAGTAGAGAAAGGATTATGTCTTATGCCTTAACAGGTCTAGATCTGTTTTCTCTTCAGTGTATCTTTGCGGTAGTCTTGAAGATATGCAATTCGATCTCCCTTCAAGGAAAAGCTTGCCTGTCCGCTGCAAGGAGGCACTTAGCCAGCACCACAGCCGCTGGCTTTCAGGACCTACCCGAGTCTCTGAGCTGAGGCCATTCACATTTTTCTCAAGTAGCCACCAGGCAACGGCTGAACACAATGGGGAAATTAGCCTGGACACTTCTGCCCTCTGTGACTCCTTTATAGGAAATCATTCTGTGGAAGTTTCCATAGGCTTTTCAAAAAGTCTCTCTAGGGCAGTTTCACAGAAGGAGGCTCTTCCTGTCCATCTTCCCTGCCTCCTCCTCTCTTTGCAATGGTTCCGTATTACGGCTTGGTAAAGGCTTTTCCTGCCTGCTCCTGCCCCTCTCCTGTCTTTCATGGCTGTTTTCCTCGATAAATAGCAAGCTATTCCAAATCTAGCTTGGCCTCTGAAGACCCAAATGACACACTTTCTGAATTTCTAATTCCGGCAAGTTACTTTAAACTATTTGTGGAATAAATGGATGAATGAATGAATGGATGGGTAAATGAAACAGGAAAAGAGCTAAAGATAAGCATAAAGTTTTGTCTGTTTTTAATTGAGATCTTTCATTGAGAGGTACACCGCTGTATCGGTTTCATGTATACAACATAGTGATTAAACATATGTTTTATCGTCAAGTGATTACAACAGTAAGTCCAGTTAACATCACGGCACAGTTTCAATTTTTTTTGTCACGAGAACTTTTAAGATTTACTTTCTTAACAACTTTCAAATACACAGTTCAGTGTTACTAACTATAGTCACCATGCAGTTTACTGCATCCCCAGGAACGATTTATCTCATACCTGAAGGTTTGTACCTTTTGACTTCCACCTATTTCACCCTCCTCCTTCTGCTGAGCCTGGCGACCAACCACCAGTCTGTTTTCTGTATCTATGAGCTGTTTTTGATTTTTTCAGGGTGTTGGGATTTTGTTTAGTTTTTTCCACATCAGATCATACTATATTTGTTTTTCTCTGTCTGACATTTCATGAAGAGTTAAGGTTTAAACATGAAGAAAGAAGTAAAATGGTCAACTTTATTTACTTGCGTAATTTGAATAATAATTGGTCTATATTAAAAATACCCAGGCCCCGGCACTAATATACTACCGCCTATTCTTGACAGAGAAGTTGGGACATGATTCACAACATAGATATCATAATGACAATATATTACATATAAATGAATAATTTCCCATGCCTTTTATAATTGACAGCATGCATACATATGCAGTATATGACATTGAAAATGGAGAAGTTGGCATTCGTGTTCCTTGTCACCACCAGAACTGATAAGCAGAGACAGGGATTGAATCTTTTCAGGAGCTTTATCCATTTGGCCGGTGATCTGAGAAGATGGTGGGGTATGTAGCCTAAAAGACCTTCTTACTTTTCATTACAAGCCAATCTTTTTATAGGAAGGTAAACCGTAAGTAAAAAGATTATGATTAAGGAAAAAAGTGTAGGCATGGGATTTGGAATTCAGGAAAATGGTGAATCAGATAAAAGCTGCATTCCAGCTTTTTTTCCTAGCATCCTTTCATCGGGTGTCAGGTGACTCTTTATCTGAGTCCTGAGGCAGGATGTCTCCCTCCCTCTGGAGCACAATGGCTCAGGTACCATCTTGATGGCTTGCTGTCCCCTTGGGGCACAAAGGTGGAACTGCTTATGATCTCCTGAAGTCAGGGTGGGTCATACCTTCAGGTTCCTGAAACAATAGCTTTTTACATGCATTGTTTAGTAAGCTTATTGACTATTGCTTAAAACTAAAACTTTCCAACTCTTGAGTTCCCCCACCAACATGAGATACAATTTAATCCACACAATAAATCTGGAAAAAAATTGAAATTCAGAATGTTTAAGTATCAAGCAGTAAGTGACACAGCTACCAAACAGTAATGATGAATCTCTTTTTTTTCTGTGATTACAAAGATTCAAGGGTGTTTTGAAGGGATATTCCGATGCATTATGGATTAGGTTAGAGATCAGGGTTTAATTATATATGTGTGTGTTGATTTGCATACACCAGACTATAGAGGCTCTCATCTTTAGAACAGAATTATAAAGAAAAGTAATCTTTTTGGTTGTTTGTTTTGTTTTGCCTCTAGGAACACTTTAGAGCCATTTTCATTTAGTGCTAGGCTTTTTTTTGTTTTACCCCCGACATATACTGTTTCTGTAATGTGATAAATGCTGATTTTATCACATTTCCACTTCAAATACCCCCAGATATAATATTTAAGAGTAACACCCCTCATTTGCTTTGGAATACTGAATCACTGACACAAACACTAAGGGATTAAGGGACAGTGTGATGGATGGGAATCGTCTCTGAGGAAAAGAGGGTTGGAGCTAATGTGATTACACAAATGCCCATTTTATTTCACCCTGTATCCCGAATTTTTAAACACACACAATAAATGATCAATTACTTCAGTGACTGGTTAACACCAAGTAGTGACTGGGAGTGCGTATGGACTATGGTCCCTTCAACAGACCTTTGCCTCCAAGCTGAAAGCCAAGGCAGCAGTCTCGCCCTGTGTACCATCTTTCAATTAATCATATGCTAATTCACTTAGTAGGGAATGTGTTGGCTGTGTAACTCATTTAGAATGATCTTGCCAGAGCTACTGGTGAAACCAGTCTCTTCCCCATCACATACATGCTTGATAAATCAATAAGTCCGTAAATGTAACCTTGCTGATGATATAATTGTTACAATTTCCTCCATGTTGTTTTAGACAGACAGTTAAAATCTGGGAAGATAAATTGGTTTGAGCATACAGGATACCGGTGTGTTCATGTATAGAAGTGATTCCTTTTTTCTTATTTGACTTTAAAAACAGCAAACGCCTACTGCGTGCCTGGTAATGGGGGGATGTTTGCTGGTTACAAACACGGGATACTGGTTTTGTCTCTGTTTCTGTGGGTGGGATGGTGCTATTTATCTCTACAGGCCCCCCTTAAATCGGAAACTTTTCTATTTCCCCAAAATAGTCACTGATGGTGGCAGGCAATTACGTGATAGCAGGTTTTCCTGAGTAAAGTCTTGGAATGCCAAACCTTGCCCACTGACTTGCTGAGTGATTCACCTTGAAGGGCCATTTTATTTGATGTTCTGCAGCCCAGAGCCTTGACACGGCTGTAATTCCCAGACGGTCCCATGGCACCAGGGATCTGTCATTCGTGGCAGCAGTAGACTGGCTTGTACTATATAAAATCTCTCTCTTTCTCTCAAAATTTATTTTATGAGGGGAACATATCACTGAGCTCAGAAGAAATGTATTTACAAGACTATGTGTTATCTAGATAGGACATGTATGTTTTTTAAGACAGTGAGGACAGAGAACATGATTACCACCAATGTGAAAATAATTGATTGTAAGCAGGCTAATATTGATAAGGAGTGAATAAGATCATAATTGGCGATACAAATGTATCATGCTTTAATGTCTCTCTTTGGGGTGTGCATGGAAAACCATGCTCACTACAGGTGTCTTTGTTTACAACCACACATTGTTTTCACGTACAGTTCTAAAGAGTTACGCACTGTTAAAGTGATGGAATAAACCGATTAACCCAAAGAAATACGGGTGAAATAGAGTTAAGCATTTCCCAAAGTAGTTTATGATAGATGCATTTGAAAAGACTAAAATCATTGATTAATTGACTTAATTAAGCACACTACACACTTGCTGCTGAGGGTTAAGCAACGCTTTTTTGCCTTTCTTAAACAGGAAATCTGGATGTGGAAACAGCATTACATGAAACTGCCAGAAGCAAACACAAAACGAATTTAGTTGACCTGTTATCCACGCTGTTTTGAATTGGATAGGGAAGGCTTTAAAGAGAGACTAAGTGATGGATAGAGAAGGTAAAATAGACATGCTCCAGTAGTGACCGCAGGCTATTTCTAGCATGAAGAGTCTTTTAAAACATTGGTGCTGTGTGTGTGTTTGTATGTATATATACATACATAAACATGGGTGCAGCAGAGAGCTGGTAGAAAATAGAAAGTGACAAAAAACATCTAAGTTTGGATCCTCTTTGCTGGCTCCCGGTTGCCCTATTATAGTGTAGGACCAATGCTACCAAACACTGATTTCTTAACCTCAAAGCTACAATAAGGCCCTATCTCCTTAGCCAGTATTGTAGTTATCTTTGTTTTTTTTTTCTCTTTTTTCATTAAGAAATAATCTAATAATTATTATTAAAAAATCTAACTGGCAAGGAAATCTGGCTTCTGGTATTGGCGAGACTGATTCATGGAAGACACTGATCATCTGGACTGTAAGACTGTTGGAGGAGCTCACAAGAGATTGCTGGTTGGTTTATATGAGAGGGAGCATGAGCAGTGAGGAAGCAAATGGCCTCGGGAGCCAGAGGGTGTGGGTACAAATCCGAGTTCTGAGTCATCCCAGATTTGTGATCTTGAAGAATTTATTTAATCTCATCCTTTCTTATACACAATAAGGATACTAATAGTAGCTCTAATAGGTTTTTTCTAAGTTTAGATGGGTTGATATTGCAAAAGACTTGGTATATTGCCTCAGTCAACCGTATGTGTGACTCAGCATGTCTCCAGAACCCTTCATGCCTACATAGATGCTATGAATCTCCAGCAGAGGGACAGAGTGCACCCTGTTTCTTAGCCTTAGTTGTACGTGTAGTGAATTTTTGCATCATTATGAATCATGAGTGTTCCACTGTACAAGTTTAGACATACTAGGTGAGGAGGTAAACAAAGTGTCCCTCTTGGTTTGCTTCCAAAGCTGACATTCGAGAAATCTGTGGGAAGACAACAGAAGTAACAAAGGACACAGCTCTGAGGCAATGTAATCAAATATCGAATAATTGTAACAGATGGTGCCAGATGCTTATAACTTTCAGCACTAGTACTGCTTTTTTTCTTTCTCTCTACTGTGTGTTTTTTAAAAAATTGAACTAAGAATTCTCAACACCAAGAGCTTGACAGCAGACTTACTTATTGAGGTCCAATGATCTGAATATCAAATAGGACATTATATCAGACAAGTTAAAGCTTCTACCTATGTGGTCACCACAGACAGTGTCTACAACCCTCTGTGCTTCCTTTGCACGTTCACGTGACACGAAGTAGTTTAGAGCACGACTGCTGAAGGAATGGTTTGTATTTATTATAAAGCCCACTCTGTACATACTGTATATCTTGTCCTATCATTAAAAAAAAAAAAGAAAAAGAAAAAAACACTCATTAAAGGGCACAGAGATTATAAGCAGTGAGGCCCATATGAAGGATAAGTGTTTCATAGAATGAGTTTATTCCATGACAACTTGGTTGAGACAACACTACTCTGGAATCTCAGTTTTGAAGAGCTAGGCTAGGGAACGTTTCATACATAACTTCGATGAACTGAGTTTTGAGGGGTAGGAAGAGGAAGGAAAGATACATTTTTGGTAGGCAGAAGATGAAGGAGAATTGGGTGCTTTGGAGAGGACAAAATTGCAAAGGTACAAAAAGTAAAGGGTGCGGGGCAGTATCAATAGACAACTTATCCTGACGTGGAGTGCTCATACAGACTTGAAGATAAATTTGGTGCTGACAGAAGGGCCAGGGTACAGGTTCAGCATCAGTATTTATTTGTTCACTAAATGTTTATACTGTTGATCACCTGTTTTGTAAAAGTTATTATGCTGAAACTTTTATAAAACTTAGTCATCAGGGGTTTGCAGTGCAAGAAATTTTTTTTTTGCACAGCCCCTAAAAACACACAAAAAAATCACAGCAAATTTCATGTGGATGTGGAAGAATCGGACTCATTATTGTGACTGTATTTTAGATCATTACTCTCTAATGTTTTAATTAGGTTTGATTTATGAATATAAGAAACACTACAGTAGAAAAAAGTAAAAGTAACACAAAATTGTCATGATTTTATTTATACAGTCTTTGGTCAAGGTTCCAGTGACATACAATGTTTGTTCTTCATCAATGTCAACTTCATTGTCTTCATGTTCTCTGGTGACAATAGTTATATTTCATTGTCACACTGACCTTTGGAACATTGTGTGTTCCCCAGGCATTCTCTGAAAGTGATGTTGTCTTATCTTTTGGTCTTGATATCAGGTTCTTATTTTGTCGACTACTTTTCCATAGGGTATGGAAAAACATAAATGGTGAGAAAGGGCAAAGAAATCTTTCATGTGTTAACTGTTGTTTTTCTCTCCTGCTAGCAATTTAGATGTTATTAATAACATAGCCATTATTCTATTTTGGGAAATGAGGTTCAAAGATAACTTAAATATTTTTTTAAATTGAGTTTTATTATCAGATAAACTCTATTTCTTTTTTGCCTATATCTGGCAATGCTTCTCAGTAACCACATTATATTCAGAACATCTAATTAAGTTTTTTTCTCATGGGCCACATATATAGGTAGAGTAAGTTAAGAGGTATAGTTTTCCATCCCCTGATGATTGGAAAGACATATTTATTAGACCCAGTGGAAACATAAACCTTGGTAATATTAAGACAAGGAGGTTTCAAATTGATAAAAAAAATAACACTGTGCACCTCTTTGAAAGTGGTACACAGAGGAAAAATGTAGAAGAAAACAAAAGCTATTATTTATATTGGGAAGGGATTCCCATCAGTTTCTGTTAATAAATTGTCACATGGTAGTTTTCCTAAACATCATATCATAACTTACAACTGCCATTACAACTGGTCAAATAAGTGGTCACTTTGTTAGACAGTCCATGGATCTGCTGAGTGTCGCTGTGCCGTCTGTGGTGGGTGAGCAGTCATTCAAGGACCCTGTCACTTGGGTTATGAAAATTTATGCTCTTCCAGAAAGGAGAATGTTTTCACTGTAAAGCTGCGAGTTACTGGCTTTTGTGGACCATCTTTCATTTCTACATCTAATGGAAGAACTGAAAAGAATTTTAAGAGTACACATAAGAAAATATACTATGTTAGGTCCAGGAAATTTTATGTTAACCTATACTTTGTCATTAACCAGATTTGTGACCTTGGACTTGTACTGTAACCACAGTGAACTCTGGTGGCCTTATTGATAAATAAATTATTGAAATATAATTTTAAAATCTAAAATTACATGTCATGTCTATTGTAGACTATACCGGAATTGATAAACCAAACAATCTATGTAATTGGGAGTTTAGAGAATCACAGCAGCCCCTGAAACCCATGTGTTTTCTGGAAACGAATTGGTGTGCACCTTTTGACATATTATTAAAGGCAAAGCCCATGGTCCTAATGCCTCAGTGTAACTTGTCCAAGAATCCTAAGACTCCAAGATATCTCCAAACTAGCTATTGCCAAGTATGTTCTTTAGAGAATGTATTAATCTCAGATTAGAACAAACACTAGATTCTGAAACAAACCATGGAAGAGCTGGAAAGATAATTATTTTTTTTCAATGAATTTTCATTATCTATGGCACACAGAATACATGGAAAATTACAATACATTTTTAGAGAACTATAAATAAGAATTAATTGAAAATTAGGGAACTAGGTGATTCTTTTCTTATTTTATACTTGATGTACAGTAAACATTTTTCTTGCAGAGAAGGTTTCTGCTTGAATTAAGGTACAATGATTTTGTTTATAATAACCAAGCATGGGAAAAAGAGAGAATGGAAATAAAGGAAAGAAAAGGAAAGAAGGAAGGAAGGAAGGAGAGAAGGAAGGAAGGAGGGAAGGAAGGAAGGAAGGAAGGAAGGAAGGAAGGAAGGAAGGAAGGAGCCAGACTAAAGAGTAGAGGGAAGGAGGAAAGGGTAGAAAGGGAGAGAGAAAGAGAGAGGAGAGAGAGCATTTGTAATATGCTAAAAATAAATGTTATTTGAAACTTCTTATATATATTAATGTGAAGAAGTTGATCTTTTCTTTTACCCCTACTAAAATTTGATTTATATATAATTAAAAATGAATGAAATTATATTTTAGCTCCTGGTAAATATTTGCTTAAGTAAGATATATCTATTAAGCTACATTTACTCTCCGCTGTATTCCGAACACTATAAATGGCAAGTGCTGTAATGTTCAAAGATTACTGTGGTGTGTTGCATTTTTGCATTCCCAAGATAGTATTTTTTGCACAAATGCCCTTTCTAAGCACAGCATATACTCTTAGGGGCCCTGTAAATATTTAAATAAGAATTCTTCAGAAGAAATAGTGTTGCAGAGTATTAACATCTAAACCTCTACTAATCCCTGAATGACACCAACATCTTTTCTCGTGAATCAGGATATTGTATTATGCCCAAAGAAAGCAACAATGAGCAAATAGCTTGGATGGCATAAATGTAAAGCATTTGGGTGATCATAGATTTCTAGTCATGTCACCACAACAGAAGCTAGTCCAGCTGTAGGGTTTTTGTTATAAACTCTGATTTTCCTATGGCATATAATCTGAAAACTACTTTGTTTTCAATGAAGCTGAAAATTGTCATAAAGCAACTTAGCTAATAAGCAACATGTAATTAATTTCTACATCTTTTTGAATGGGGACTAATTCCTAAAATTAAGTTTTTAGCCATTTAATAAAAATGAATTACTAAAAGTTTAATACCTTCCAGTGTTTGCCCTTTCCTAAACTCAGGATGGATTTTTTTTAAATGAAACTTAATGCAAAAATGTGAAAGTATTATGGTTTTATTTTATAAAGTCCACTTAGAACTTCTTTTTTTAGCACATAGTAAAATATTTATATCATTAAATATTTTAGAAATTAGCTATTCAGAACATGACTTAAATGCAATTCTCCCCCCCCCCTTAATATACTATGGTCCAGAGGGAACCTTCTCCTATCAATATTTTAATTTCATTTTTTTTGTCGCAGATATACCTTGAGATTTGATAAAGTAGCAAGAAACAATTCACATATTTATGTTTCATTTGTTTCAGGGCCATCACATTTGCTATGCAACTGACAAGGGATAATGTTACTATGCACAAATACACAACTTCATGCAATCATAATGAGATGGGAACAGAAAATATAGGCGGCAAGTTCTGTGCTATTTCTCCATTCAGCAATGACACCATCACTGAGATAAAATTCAAAGTGAACGCTATAACCAGAGTTGAAGTTTTACAATGCTTCCTGAAATAAATGTCACAATATTTGATATATGCAACTCATATTACTAATATGTAAATTAGCATACGGGGAGTGTATGTGAATCACTGTTTCTGACATTTATTTTATGATGCTCTATAAAATCTTTCAACTCTGCTTATTGTTTTTTTCTTTTATTTCTTTCAAATAAACAATCTTTTTCAATGATAGGGAAAAGTTCCATTAAATATACTGACACACTGGGTACCTCATTTACTTGAAGTGTTCTTAAAGGAATGTCCTCTCCTTTAGATGACGACATTTAGAATGCTTTCATTTAAATCATTCTATATCTGTCTTTAAACAATTTGATCTTTTGACTAATTATCACTTATAGCTCCCTTTAAAAACATTTATTTATTTATTTATTTATAGGGGGAATGAAGGGGGGAAAGAGAGGGACAGAAACATCAGTGTGTGGTTGCCTCTCATGAACCCTCTACCAGGGACCTCACCTGCAACACAGGCATGTGCCCTGACTGGGAATTGAACCAGCGACCCCTCACATTCAGGCTGACGCTCAATCCACTGAGCCACAGCAGCCAGGGCTTTAGATCCCTTTTTTTATTTCAACATATAACATTGTACAATTTTAAATTTACTCTGTCTTAGTCAAAATCCCATTTCAAGAAAAAATATTCAGTCTTTGTTTTGTCCTTAACATTAATCTCACAATTTTATACATATTAATTGCTTACATTTTATTCAATTCATTAAAGTGATATTCCAAAAAGTTTCTATTTTAAGTGTAATATAAAATTAGCAAAATAGTATAATTTTGGAGAATTAATACGGCAGTGGTTTTAGAGTTCATTTGTTTTCCTAAGAAGTATGAAAGCTGTTAGGCAACTTTCAGAAGTAAGTCCAGTTTATGTGGATTTATTTGCCTTGCATGATAAAGTGTTTTTTCTTCAAATTGTTATTTTTATTTTATTTTAAGACATTCATTAAGAAATAGATTAGTTTACTAGATATGCATTCAATTTTATGAATCTTTCCTTATTATAAATGTTAGAAAGACTTTTACAAGGTTGGCATTAAATTATCATTTTATGGTATCAGTTTTATACTTTATTTTTTATGAATTCACAACTTACTTTTGTTTATTAAAAATATACAATGAATTCTGAAATGTTTAGCAATATTCATTTTTCTAATTTTTCTATGAATCACAAATTGTTTTAATTTAGAATATAAAGTAAAATCTTCTGTTATTTAAACAACCTGGAGATGGACTAGCTATTAAAGTTTTCTGTGTCCAAATAAAGATATATACCTGTTTACACAAAGTGCGTCATGTAACAAATGTAATTGTCCTTAATACTTTAGTGTATTTTATTACAAATGCTTTAAAGCATAAATGGAGGCCCCTATTTTCAGTGTAACTAGCTGACTTTTAGAAGGGTTAGTTAGATTTAAATCTACTTGATAATGTTACTTAATATCCTGACTTATATGTCCTATTGCAATCAATGTACACACAACTGTATACAAATAGCATAGAACATAGTATTTGGAACCCTAAACTGGAAAAGTGAATTATAGCCAATGGCCTTTATGTTATTTATGATAAAAAACAATGACATAATGAGCTCATGCTTTAGCCTTTTTTTATTTAATTGTATTTTAGGAAAACAATCACACAAAGAGCTGATTTGTTATCCTATATGCCCTGGATCATTAGGTAATGGAACTCATCAATGCTACAGTTAGGAGAAAGCTCGATGATAAGGTTTTTCTATACTCTTTTGGAGAAGAAAATCCTGAGACCAACATGTTGACCCTTGAACAACATGATTTGAACTGCATGGTCAACTTATACACAGATTTTTAAAAAAATGTTATATTTATTTATTTTTTAGAGAGAGGGGAAGGAAGGGAGAAAGAGAGGGAGAGAAACATCAATGTAGGGTTGCCTCTCACATGCTCCCAACTGGGGACCCGGCCCGCAACCCAAACCTTTGCCCAGACTGGGAATTGAACTGGTGACCTTTTGGTTCACCAGTTCATTTGGTGACATTCAATCCACAGAGCCACACCAGCTGGGGCAGATTTTATTTTGCAATAAGTACTGTAAATGCATTTTTCTTTCCCATGATTTTCTTAATAACATTTAGTTTTCCCTAGCTTACTGTGTTATGAGTGCGGTACATAGTACCTACACCACACAAAGTACATGTTACTCACCTTCTTATGTCATTGCTAAGGTTTTCAGTCAACAGCAGGCTATTAATAGGTAGGATTTGGGGGGAGTAAAAATTGTATGTGGATTTTGCAAGGAAGGTCATTGCTCCTAAACCTCACGTTTTTCAAGGATCAATGGTACATTAGTTGGAAAAGTTTTTTATTTTTATAGATAATACAACAACATGTGTGTAAGAACAAACTGTTCATTGCCCTCGGAAAATTTATATGTTTCTATAACTAACAACATGACAAAATAAGAGGCTATAAAGTGTTTGTACTGAAGAAATGGTGATGCCATAAATTAATATGACATATCATAGCACACTTTTAATAGACAAATATATATATGAACTTCTGTATGTGTTTCTAAAAACATTTTTCCAAATGCTCCTAATTAAAATTTGTTGATATTGTTATTATTTAATTGAAGGGGAAAATAGGTATCTTGAAAAGTCAGCATTTTTGGTGATTCAATATTTAACTTAAATCATAACATTTATAAATTAAGATATAAGATATACACCTTATATAACATCATAAGGTACAATGTGGTGACTAAATTACTTTTATTTTATTAAAAGGTATGTACGAATGTAAGATGAATTGTGGACAAGTTCTGTATATGCATCAGTTATAGTGAAGACGTAGATTAATTGTATTTTAAGAGATATTCATCCTAGTTTCAAAGGAGTGATCAAGCATGGTCTGAGTGCTTTAGGGAGAATAAATAGCTTGAAGAAAAAATTTATTATTCTTTAACTTTATTACCAACTCTTTATGTGCTTATTGTTTGAGGACTAGCTGTATTTTTGAAGTGCAGCCTCTGGAAATTACACCAAGAGCCACATCTTTGTAGTCATAATATATGTTCATTGAAGGAAGAGATTCTTAAGATATTCATGAAGCTTTAGGGATTAGCACAAAAGTGTCCCTGATGGTGGAAATGTGCTCGGCGTAAATGAGGACTATGAAAGGTAAGGAGTTCCATCACAGCAGATCAATAACCAGCATGATAGACTGTCTCATGGCAAACTTTCTCTTCTGAGTACAACATAAAATAGATCAATAGAAAAAATAATTCCAAGCAAGAGGGCACTGGCAAATAACTGTATTTGAATTATTTCCATTGACATTTTTCCCTCTGGTATTTTAGTTCAATTTAAACACAAAGGAAAAGACAGAAAAATAAAATTTAATCAAGGATGGAGAATGTAGAATATACTTGACCTGTTTCTAATGGAAGTAATAACTTGCTGATTATTTTGCTAAGGAGAGGTTCCCTCTCTCACTCTTTATAAGTGTGTTTTCCAACTGTAGACCCAGAACAACCCAATGGAATATACTTTCTATTAAAATTCTACATTTAGAGAGCACCCTCTTGTGTTTCAGACTTAGTGCAAGGGGCTGAGGTTCAAATACAGAGGAGTCGGACGTCGCTGTTCTCAAGCTGTGGGTGCTCTAGGGAGATGTTCTTTTGGTATGTGTGGCTTATCTGCTTCTAGGCAATAAAAACAGCTTTGGAATGAGAACAGAGTCTAGGTGGTATTAGAAGAAGGAATGAGACATTAAACCCAGATGTTCCCGATCAACGATGACAAATAGAAGGGGAAGGCAGGAACAAACACATATGGGTGGTAGACAAGCAGCTAAGTTACAGCTACTTTATGTGTGCATGTTAGAGGCTCACTGAAACCAAGGAACTACCTTCTTAATAAAGCTCAGAGAAGAGCAGAGGAGGTCTTAGAATTCTCAGAACCAGATATTGGCAGGTCTTTCACACTTCAGTCCATGAAAGAGAATCAGAAGCTTTTAATTTAACTTTCTGAATTGCATTGGGTAATTGTTTTGGGTAATATGATCAGCTGCTCAGCAACTACATGCCCCCTGCCTTCCATGTTTGGAACTCTCTCCACTGTGAGTTTTTGTGGGGAGCAGAATTCATTTATCATGATGGTAACTCTCTCAGCCAAATCGTCATGTTTGGTGTAAGAACACGCCTGACTCAGCCGATCTGACACATTCCCTGAGCAAGTTCATTCAATAACTAGTGGCATGCGTATAAGGATGGTAGAACATTTACTGTGAAGGTATCTCAGAAAATGGTAGCAGAATTCAGCTCCTCGGGGTACCATGCAAAAGGTGCTGTCGAGTACTGGGAGCATGTACAGTGCGAGCTATGGGATGTGCTATCCAGCCGCAGTAAAAGTGGTTCTTCCCAGATAATTCTCACTAGGCTGTTTGTCCAGGACAGTTACCTTCCTAGGCAAATTCTCCACGTGCTCGATTTTTCAGTCCTGTTTCTCCACCACTCCTGTTGATGCTGCAAACTATCCCAAGTCCTTTCCATAAATTCCTTTACTCCTTAAAATCGTCAGACTAAAGATAGTTCTTACAACTACCAATCTGATGCATGCGCATCGCAGTGTAACTGCTAACATGAAATACTCACAGCCTGATGCACAGCTGGATTGACATTCACACACAAATGCTTAAATCCATCTAAAAGTCCCCATCTGACCCCCTTCACACTGGTTATCAAATGGCACCACATATGATCCCCAAAGGCATCCTCGTTCATTTCTTTTTCTCTGTCAGATCATTGGAAAGGAGCCAAACACACAGTAGGGATCTGTGCAGGTGAGAAAAGTGGACGAAAGTATCACATACAATAAAGTGGATTGGATTTTCAACCCAGCAGTTCAGTATGCCTGGAGACATAGTGTTTTAGGGTGAATCACTGGAGATGAGGCTGGCAAAGAAGAAAGCAAGCGTTACATCATAAGGAACAGTTTATGAGGCTGTGACATACGGATTTAATCCTGTAGACCAACATGCCCCAAGTTTATTTGACTATAAATCCTCTCTCTAGAAATGTAAAAAAAATAGAAAAATACTGATCACTGGGTCTCGAGTTCAGTGATTAAGATTTAATTAAGATTATGCACAGAAGTATGCTAATTTAAGAACCTTGAGTAATTTTGAAATAAGTAATCTACTAACACATTAGAAGAAAATTCACTTAGGTTTTATGACAATCCAGTTATCCATTCATTTAATTCACACTAATTCATTTAATAAATGGCTGTTTATTAAAATCCCTCTATTTCTTGACATTAAGAATATGGCGGTTAATGTGTGGAGCAGACACCAAGCCATCATGTGAATCACATGCTAGTGTGTTGGCTAGAGGGGCAGTAGAGAGGAGGGTGAGAACAAACAGAAAAATAAAAGTAAAATAGATACTCTTTACAGGAAAATAAAGCAAACGAAGGGCAACTTAAGGTGTTTGGACTTAGTGTTTTACATTATTTAGAAAAGAGCTTCTTTGTAAGGATATATTTGAAAAGGAAGGAGATACCATAACACTCCTTAGAGAACAGCACGTACAAAGCCTGGAATTTAGAAGACATTTAGTGAGTCTGAATAATGACGAAGAGACCAGTGTAGGTGATAGGCAGACAAATAAGAAAATCTGTTAGCCAGGAATCAGGTGTGGTCAGCACCACTTCAAAATGTTACGACACTTAGCCTTTATCTGTACTGAGATGGGAAATTATCAGAATACCTTCATCAGAAGTGGACTTGATCCAGCTGTCATGCAGAGAGATCATGGACACACCCCACTGACCCCACATAATGCTGAGTGGAGAGTTTCGTTTGAGATGAAATGTGTGCCTTCATGGTATAGGAGAGAGGGTGAATTTATGAATACAGATGAAAGTGGGCTGGTAAATAGAACTGATGGGATCATGTGGAAATTTTCTCTTGAATGATCCCCTTTCCTCAGTAAAATAGAAAACAGCACTGATACTGAGTGTGAGATGTTCATCTGAGACTATGTTACATGGTTGAGAAGAGAGGAACAGGTTAAAATTTTCATTGAGAGAACTGAGTGAGTAAACAGATTACGGGCACAGAGTAGACTTGTTGGGAAACACTAAAGGTAATTGAAATCATGTGAAATAGGGTCTGTTAGCATTTTTGTGATGTTTTTCCCCTGCAAACTTCACATCCACTTCTACAAGTACGGAGTAGGCAAACAACTAAATGTAACCACAGTGATATTTTCCCCAGGCAAGGTAAATTACTCAGACAGTTTGAACATACATAAAAATTACTGTTTTTTTAAAAAAATTATAGTCCATGGAATCTTTTAAACTGGATGCATAAGAAAGTATGGACATTGTGAAGCTGAGTGACAGAGCAAATGAGATGGGATTCATATACTGTAGGTACTGATAGATTAAAAAAAAATGTAGGATTTAGGACTCTGGAAGTATTAAACTGAAACTATTTGAAGTATTGACTTAAGATTCTGATGTTTGAATATTAAATTATGAAGATACACCTATGGAAATTGGTGGCTGATGTAGAGGAGAGGGCAAAATCATGGGAGAAGACTTCAAGAAAATAAGTGGCCAGGGTGGTGGAGTAGTCATCTATGTGGGTAACGAAATCACCAAGAATAATGGCAGGAGTAACATTGGAGTGTGATACACTGGACCAGAAGCCAAAAGCTCCAAGGAATGAGTCAGAGTGACCCAAGTCTGTCAACACTAGCAATATGGAGGGTACACATTGCAAACGAAACAGCCAAATGTACAAAAGCCACATGGCCTCACATAAATTTAAGTATTTAAGTTAATTAGAATTATAAAATTGTAAAGTATTCTAAAATGATACTTCTTTTGAAAATAAGAGATTGAACCCTGGATGGTGTGGCTCAGCAGATTGAGTGCCAGCCTGCGAACCAAAGGGTCACGGGTTCGATTCTCAGTCCAAGACACATGCCTGGGTAGTGGGCCAGGTACCCAGTAGGAGGCACGTGAGAGGCAACCACATATTGATGTTTCTCTCCCTCTCTTTCTCCCTCCCTTCCCCTCTCTAAAGATAAATAAATAAATAAAATGTTTAAACAAAGAGAATAGGAGATTGAATGCCTCTTGTAAGTCTGTCTAGCTAGTGAGTAGCAAACTCAGAAGACATTTTTAAAAAATATTTGTGGGGTGCATTTGCTAAGGGGAGGGTAACAGTTGGACAGTTTTAAAGTTTATGCTTTTTGAAAGTATCTGTGTATTAAATAATTTCCATATTCATATCTTGATTTTTCTTAAAGAAATTTATCAATAGTATTTCCTTAAGGATTGTTTCAGTAAGGATAATATTGAGCTAGAAAATTAATAAAGAGAAAAAGAAGAAAGTAAAGACTGAAGACTGAAGAAAGAGGAAAAAAATGATGATTAAATAATAAACAGATACCTGAAGGGAAAAAGAAAGTAAAGAAGCTAAGAGGAAGGTGAGGATGAAGAGAGGGGAGAAGAGAATGAGCAAAGGTACACACCAAAATCCAGAAGAATATGAAGGAAACAGAAGGCGATTTTCTCGTAGGTGATTAGGCAAGAATGGAGGAGACACAGAGAGGAGAGGGAGGGTTAATTAGTGTGCAGCACTTATAAGAAAGGGGTTTCTGAGGGGGGGTTATCTTAATCGTGGGCAGTGAGAAGCAAAAGAACAATTGTGCACACCATGTACATGATGCCTAGGGTGGGCATGCCCTGGGAAGGGGTCCCTCGGTCTGACAGTTTCCCACACATGGCATCACACTACACAGCTGGTTGAGGACAATGTAACTGCCACTGTATCTGCTGGGGTGTGGCAGAATGTCACTGGGTTGGGCTAGGGACTGGGACACCACCGAGGCTTGACTGTGCAGGATCTGTACAAATCAGGCTTCTGGAACTTCCTCAAGTGGTTTGTATGATTGAAATGTTAATGTTTTTTTCAACAATGTCTATAAAGTTTAAAGTAGAACAAAATTAAAAGAATGCATGGGACAAACATTACTCTAAAACTGTGTCTTCTGTAACTTATCTTCCAAATTTTTACATTACCACAATCTGGCATTGAAAATACAGTGTGATTCTTTTTAACATCGGTTATCATACATGGCAGAAGTTTTATAAAATGATGTTACACTTATCTATGATTTTGTAGTTTAAACATTTTAAATTGCTTTTGATATCATCAGTGTATGTAAGGTATATGTATAAGTGAATCAGAAAAATGGAAGGGAATGCATTGAGCATTCATGCTGAATATTAAAGAAATAAAGGTAACAATTTTTAGCTAAATAATTCATAAAATGATTGAGACTAACATAATTTAGCCCCCCCCCCAAAAAAAAGGTCTGAACCACAGAAAAATCACTTGGGAAACATATATCAACTAAGGTGCTTGTTTGAAAGGTCCAAATAACTCACTGAGATTTGTTTAAGCAAAAAGAAAATATTGGACAGTTCACGAAAGGCACAGGGCTGACGCACCAGATTTATAAAGAACAGGATGCTTTTGGTGGCTCACGTTGTATCCCCTGGGCTAATCTATGATTTTTGACATGGCTGTGCATGATGACACTGCCCTGCCTCAAGCTAGCACTCCACAACTGTCTTCTCTTTTCTGCCTCAGGGCTTTCTCTGAAACTTGGGAGTCTGCTCTGCCTGCAGGTGAAGCCTAAGTTGGCAGGGAAGTTAATGGCCCAAGGGGCAGCCCTCAACCAATGGGAAATAACTGCAATGGATGAATGTCCCACCCCTCAGACACACCAACGTCTAAGGCATTCTGTATCCTATCCTACCACCTGCTCCTATGCATGTTTCAGAAACCTAGATTAAACACCTTTTACTGCCTTTTTCTCTTCCCCTATTTTAATCTCCCTGCTTCTCCATCTCTGTTATATGCAGTCAAATTCTCCTTTCAGTATCTGATTTGGGAAAAAAAAAACAAATCAAGGTAGAAAGACATAGTAAAATGCTAGTAATTTACCTAGAAGTTACAGGTTTTCTTTGCAGTATTATCACAGTCTTAATTCTTGGCAATCTTGAACCACCATCTCAATTGTCCAAGGAACAAGTGTCCTTTTATTTAGGTTGGGGTCATGGGTCTAGTGATGGACTAGCAGAGGACTGTCTTAGCTTTGTATTGCTACTGTAACAATTACCATAAACCTAGTGGCTTAAAACAAGACAAATTTGTTATTTTATAGTCCTGGAGGTCAAAAGTGGGAGATGAGTCTTATAGGGTTAAGATCAACACGTTGGTAGGGTTGCATTACTTCCGTAGACACTTCTAGGGAACACGTGCATTCTTTGGCTGGTGGACCCTACCTCCCCCTTCAAATTCTCTGCTTCCGTCATCATCATATCTCCATTTCTGATTCTGATCCTCTTATCTCTTTTTTATCAGGTCCTGTGTGGTTACCATAAACAAGTTGTTAACTGAATCTTGCCTTCTAGGTGCCTTTGCCATGCAAGGTAATGTATTTATGGGTTCCAGGACAGTGGAGAGGGACATTTTACAGGAGACATCTGTTTGTCTTTAGGGGTAGAGCACCTTGTGTGATATATAACAGAATTCATTAAAAAGGGGGAATATATGTACTCCAGAATAAATGTGGAGTACTGATAACTAAAGGTATATTAAGAGATGACATTAATCACAAGCAACACATGTCATTACAAAACAATTACACTATATGTGGTTTATTTTTCTCCAACTATTCTTTCGAAAACACTAACATCATATTGTGTATCAGTTATTATGGTAGACTCCAGGTGAACCTAACATGATCCCTGCCTTCTAAATATCTTGTAGCCTACTTTACTCAGAAAAAATAAGGTAAGGGTCAAGTTTTGAAGAAAATGTACCATTTTTGTCTAATAGTAAACCGATGCTTGTATTTGAAGATTTAGGTAGTAATCTCAGAGACCAAATACAACTTCCTTTAAATAAACCTGCACTTCCCAAATTTAACAAGTCCTATACACAACTCAGCAGACAACACACATGTAGTAACCCACTGACACACAAAAGACACACCCACATACACACAGACCTATACCTGAATATTTAGAAGCAGTCCAGCTTGGACGTTAGCTGGTAACTGTGGAAAAGTATGCCCTAGGGGGAAAACTATCATGGCTGTGGAAGTGGCCTACTTTTCTAGCATCTTATATCGTCTCTTCCCCTACTTTGCAACCCTTACGATGAGATTTACCTATTATAGCTGTCATGGACTGAATGCTTATTTTCCTCCCAAATCCATATGTTGAAATTCTAACCTCTAATGGGATGGTCTTAATAGGTAGGACATTTGGGATGCAATTAGTCATGAGGATGGAGCCCTCATGAAAGGGATTGGTGCCCTTACAAAAGGGGCTGCAAAGAGCTCTATTAATCTATTTCCAATACATAAAATACATGTAGCAGTCAGCAACCTGCAGCCCAAAAGAGGGTACACCCCAGAGCCTGCTGGCACTATGATCTGGGGCTTCCATCAGCAGAACAGTTGGAAAAAAATGCTGTTATTTATAAGCTATTTATAGTCTCTGATATTTTGTTATAGCAGCAAGAATTGACAGTAGTTATCTTAACCTGCAACAGTTCTTTTCTATTTAATCCAGTATCACAGTTTGTGCCCCAACCCCCCCACACACACTTTCAGCTGAAAGGTGATTTTTAGGTCCTACATCTTCTCTCATTTGATTGGTAAATGTCTTTTTAAACTTCCAACACACGACTCATAAGTGGCCTCCTATTTGACTTTTTACCTGTCTCCACTAAAGAAATGACTGTTCCAACTCTATGCAACCCTTGTGATACAAGGCATTACATGTGCATGTCCACTGTGCATTGTAATCCTTATTTAAACATACACAGTTTGTCCTGGGGAATTTCTGAGATCAAGCTCTATCGCATTGTCTGGCAAAATACATACTTGTAATAATGATTTTAATAAATTGCACAGAAATGAATTGAAACTAGTTAACACAACAGGTAAAATATAGTTAGATTACAGAATATTTAGGAATAAAGCCTTTTCTTTTCAATTTCAAAAGTATTCATCTGAAAAGGGTTTAAATCCAGCGAGAAAGAAAAATTGGACGTACACGTAAGATTCTAACACACTCCAGGAAAGGAAAAGTAAGGGACGGAATTTTCAGTAAAGCTATGGAGATAAGATGTTGACAACTTTGAGACCATCTTTCCATTTAAACTTTGTACAAACTGTTATTATCCGTGGCAATATTTGCTTAGGTCAAGTTCAACAAAACATTTTATACCAACATATGGAGGAAAAGAAAAATGCTCTCCAGATGTTAGTCTGCGTGTCAGCGACAGAAGAATCTCTGCAGTTACTATGTTTAGTTCTTCTTCATAGGACTCCAATTACATCTTCAAGTTGTATAATTTAGTTAATTTTATGAATTTACTTTAAAGCTTTTTCTGGGAGTTCTCTAGGCAGTCTCATCCAGTCTCCTGCAGTTAATGAACAATAACAAATTCATTTGTTGTTCTAGGCGACAGGAGTGTTTCGCAACATATTGTTAGTCCAGTGATATTATCACATTTTGATTATTTGATTCCACCTGGTCTTTATAATTGTTACCATGGAGAAAGGAAAATATTTTGATTGGCTATAAAAGCATGTGGGAGAACATAGTTTCTTTCCAATTTTGTACTTCAGCCTAAAAGGGATTGAAATAGTTCTCAGAATTTGTGTTATGCATCATTTTTAATACTTCATTAAAGTAAATGAATTTGTTCTTGCGCTATCTCTGAAAAGTAGGTATTTCTTATGTTTTAAAATTGTTCTATTTTAAATTTTTAATAGTTTAATGAAGTGGTGACTCAACTAGTGCTAGAGAAGAAAATGCATGTCTTCAATAAGTTTTACACTTAGAAACAATGATCTTTCTAAAGTAAGAATGGATTATACTTAGAAAGGTATAGAAAGTATACCTGGGTATTATGATAAAGCCTTTGAACGGATATGTATCTTCCACAGTGATAACGACACTAAATTTACTTACCAGTCAGATTAAGTCCTGCTCAAATTCTATCACATGAAATACCAACTGTAAGTGAAGAATCAATAATACAATTTGAAAAATCAGCATTTCACAAAAAAGAAACAGCAAAAATTAAATCTGGAAAGAATCATGAATTATTGCTAAAAATTGAGCTAAAGATTGCTGCACAGGCTATTTATACAGCTTCCAGTTATCACCTAACAGATTAATATTTTTTAAATAAAAAAACAGTGTATATCTTCATGGTATAACAATCAAGCAGACACCACTTGAAGTGATGAAACTTAACATCACCAATAATGAAATAATTTGACATCGCATGCCTCAGGATATGATACTCTGAGAATAACACAAAAGCACTTACAAGATTTCTGTAAAAAAATAATTAACTGGAGTCTAATTATATGGAAACAATCAAGCAAGCAACATGGAAGAATATTTTGCAAAACAAATGATCTGGAACATTAAAAATGTAGCAACTCTGTGAACAAAATATAAAATAAATAAATATATCAGGCTGATAAACACTTCTAGATTAGGAAGACTCAAAAGATACAGTATCAGTTGTGTCCTGGTTTGGATAAAGAAAAGGGTTTAAAAGACTGTACTTGGCTCACTGGGAACTTAGAACATGGACTCTATGTGGAGTAATGGCATTGTTTCAATATTAAATTCATTTAAGTGCAGCCGATCTAGTTAGAAATGAGTGTGGACTTAAATACAAAGACCTTCTCTTGGTCTTACATTTACTCCTCGTTACTAACTTCTCAGCTTCACTCCATTCCACATTTCTACAAAGAGGGACAGAGGTAATTGTAACAGGATGCCTTCCTTTGATGTCAGGACACAGCCAAGTGCAGTTTCCAGTGTTGCTACTGGAGGGAACTGTGCCTGCTGTTCGTTACAGATCCACCGGAATGATCTCAATGTTCCTCATTTTTCTCCTGCATAGTCAATGCTGCCCTCAAGCTGCCTACGTTCTTAATTTCTGGGACACTGCCATCACCTCTTCTCTTTCTGGCTCTCAGTTATTTTTGATTTGTTGCTTTTTCTTTGTTCACTTTATAAAAGTGAGCATTTCCCAGGCTTTTTGTCTTCATCCAATGTTTCTTCTCACTTACACATTCTTAATGCCATTTTCATTTAACTCCAACATTTCTACTCTAATTTGTGTAGCAATTACTCTTAACCTACATAGCTATCTCAATGTAACGTACCTTTAGATCTTTACATACAAATACCTACCAGCAGGCTCTCCCTGGAGAGTCTATGAGCCTCTCTGGTTTAAGAAATACAATCTTGTTATTTTATTCCCAAATCGACTCTCCTTCATTTATTCCTTACTTTTGTAAATACCCTTCCTATACACTCAAAGCTTTTAGATTTATCATCCTTTTTAAAAAAATCAGTATTTATCATTGAGGTCTGAACAGACTTCCCCAACTCACTTTCTATTTACTTTGAATTAATACCTATTAATAAGTCCTACAACTATAGCCTTAGCACATCAGAAAAACTCTGCCCTCTTGCTCATCACCATTGACATTGGTTAAGTCCAAGTAGTTTGCTACCACTTTTTTGGAAAAGGTTAATATTGTTCTTGTGTCTGGGCCCACTTGCTCCTTTGTAGTCCCAAGTCTGCCAGTAGAGTGATCTGCCTTCCAAATATATATCTATATATCATATTTTTCAGTGTCATCAACATTCTTCATCTTCCCCCCATAGCCTTCAGGACACATTTTAAATTTCTATGTATGACACACAGTGAGATTCTTTATGCTCTTTGTGAATACTAATTCCAACTCATCTCCGCTTGCTTCATTACTCTTTACACTTGAACAATAATTATTTCTTTGAGCAAGCTGCGCTTTCTCATGTTTCAAGCCTTTGCATTTGTGGTTATTAGTGCCTGGAAGTTCTTTCCCTGAGTTTTCATCTGATAAACTCTCCCTCAATCTTTAGTTCAGATGCTGTCTCAGGTGCGAAACCCATCCCGGCTTCCTTCGGCACATCTCAGTACTACTTCACACAGCACCTTTAAGTTCGGTCTATATTTCCTTAAATTCAGAAAATGCATTATTGGGTTGTAGTAGTTATTTTACCTGTACTTCCTAGCTGAAAACAATTTTATGTGCAATAAGCAAGTCTCTCCTACTTCCTATAGTCTCAGGACTATTGTGTCTGCCACATGTTGGCAATCCAAAACAACTTATTAAAAATAAACACATTAAGAGTTAGTCTTCAGACTGACCAAATTGTATAATTAGAAGTCAGTACCTCCATGATTTAATCAATCACAGTGATACTATTTGTTATGACTTAAATGAACTGACTGGAGTCTTCTCGAGAAGTGCAATGCATTTGACCTTACAGGAAGCATGTAAGCAAATGTAACATGCGTTGGTATTGTAATAAATACTTATATGAGTGCAAAGCAGTGCACTGTAGATTGTTTCATTTCTGTTTTATTCACTTCTATGATCAAATATTATCAGCCATATTTTAAATACAGAATCAGAAGAACAAAAAAAGAACTTTTACAAAGTCATGAGTTACCTTTAACCATTTGGAATCACAACACAAATCGGAATAGTTATGAGAATAAAACATTCTATTTTAATTAAATGTCTCTAAATCTCAATAGCTTCTCATCTCATTTGCTAAAAACGACTTATAAAGAAAGATTCGTTTTGACAGTCTACTTAATTTTTAAATTGCTTAAGTGATGCTATTAAAGTTAATTTTTATGATGATGGTAATTCATGCCCAATGTAAAAATTTTACTAAAATATTTTGTACACAAGTTCAGCTGAAAGGCAACTTAATATTTTGCTATACTTTCTCAATTTTCTTTTTTCAAGATCCTGAATTGCAGTGCCAAAGCAAGGGGGCTTTGTAGTCAAAACTGGATTTTAATATTGGATCAGGCAGTGTGATATTGGGTGAGCTATTCAGCCATTTCCTGATTTGAGTTTCTTATCTATAAAATGTAATAATAATTATACATCTAAGTTTATTTTGAATATTAAAATCATGCATGTAAGGGCATAAAATAGAGTCTAGAATTATGTGAGCAATCAATAAATTATGGCCATTTTTGCATACCATTTTTTAATTTTGTGGTCATAGTCTATTTTACTATTTTACATAGTGATTTACTTATTTTACCCAATAAATTAGAATTTTATGTGCCATGACCATTTTCCACATTTTTAATACTTTCAAAGAAATATATCTTATCAAAAACAAAACACCTCTTTGTTCTGAAGTTCTCTTCATGTATAGCCATTAAAATTCAAGTTTTACTCAAAAATACTTTATCTGCATAAAGACATATACAGTCCATTTTTAAATGTTGAGACTTTTTACAATAAAAACTGAAAACAAATCAGAGATAAAATACCTTCACTGTATATTTAAAATTTTACATGTTTAAATAATTGGAAATTTTACATAGTTACATAGTTGGAAAAAATTGGAACAAAACAGAATGTAGTAACTAGAATTGATCATAGTGAATGATGTATTTTATATTTTTACTACTCCCCTTGATTACAAAATCTTCTTAACATTTTGTATTACAGAAAACTGAGAAGTACTGGTCTGTAATAGTCATTCTGGATTACAAATATGTGCTTTTATAGTTTTACAGTTGGGCTGCAGTGTCTAAAATAATTAACTACAATCTTTTATGAAACTACAAATTTTTTTGTAAAAAATTCTATTTTAAAAATGGTTCGATTAAAATGTAAACAGATAATTTGATGTACTCACTTTATTGTCAATGGCTGCCTGATTCTCGATCTAGGTCTGAGGATGTTTGCCTGAGGAAAGTATAAAGGTAAATCTAATTCTAGTCTTTAAATCAAACTCCTCAGGTCAATGGATGATATTCAGTAATATATTCTATGGCCACGATCCTGTTCTCAAGTTCTGCCACCTAATACATGCTGATTTAAAAAGAAACTTCAGAGCACAGACTGCAAAATTCTCTTTCATATGTCACCTGAAACTGCTTGCTGTTTTTTTTTAAGCTCAGTCTAAACACACTACATACACAGAGACTAACACACACATAAACCCTTACAAATAAAAGTGTGTTGTATGCATGCTATGTATTCCATGCTTCCAATAGCAGGTAGCATGTTCAAATACAGAGATGAATTTACAATGTTTCTGAGTTGGTGACCACGTGCAGGGTGAGGCCTCCTCCTGAACCATATTCAATGCGTCTCTTCCGTCTGGTCATTCCAGTGTTATATTATTTTATAGTAAATCACCAATCCACTAGGTCAGATGTTTCTGTCAGTTCTGTGAGCAACTCTAGAAAGTGATCAAACCCAAGGAAAGGGTTGTGGAAACTTCTAATCTGTAACCTGTTCATAGAACACAGGTAACAACCTGCACTTGTGACTGGCATCTGAAAGGGGAGGAAGGCTTGTAGAACAGAGCCCTTACCTGGTGGAATCTGATGCTCTCTCCAGGTGGTGTTAGAACTGTGCTGAATTATAGAATATCTAATTGATGTTCTCATAATTGCTTGATGTTGTGTGGGAAGCCCCTCCTTCCACACACACTGAAAATGGCACAGGAACTCAAGATCAAGATGTATTAGTTGGTGAGAGAGAAGTGGAATTTGCAAGAAGACCCTGGCTCAAGGAAACATGGTTTGGGCAGAGAAAGAGTGGGAAGGTGAGGGAGGAGAAACCTTGGATTCCTGGGTGACCATTTGATCATCCATGGTGTGGAGCAGTAAACTCTGCTATAATTAGTTGCTAAATATGTATACAAGTCCCAGAGGGGTGGTTCACTGGATGTATAACAATGCAAATTAATAAGAAAGGACAAAATATTAAATTCCTTGGTTATTATTATCGGTAATAGATAAACTAAAAGTAAAAGAGAAAGCTGGGTTGAACCTTGAAAATAGACTCAGATTTCAGTGATTCTGAACTTTGGTTACTAGCCTTAATCCATCCCATTGTTAAAAATCAAGATGGGGGTGGGAAAAACCAAGAAACTATTGAAACAAGAGAGTATAATATAAAGTAGTTGTTAAATTTTTATAAATCGTTGGGGCCAGCTTCCTGAAGAGCCTTTTTTTAAACATGGATTATGGGAGTAACTTATTTAGGGGCTGTCTTTGGTTTCGAGTGTGCAGAATGGAATAACATGTTTGGGCTGATACACGACCCACCGGTCACTGCCCAGGTCATGGTCAAAGCTGGGATTAAGGGGGTAGGGGCTCTTTCACTTTGACATCTGTAAAAATTTATTGCTGCAAAACTAAAAATCAGTTTGGAAATATTTATCAAATTGCTTTCTCAGCTTCCCTTCATAGCTATTATGTATGCTAATGAAAACATTAGATTAACTAACAGGGGACTGGGAAATAGCCCAGTGGGGAGAGTTAGGAGACTCTCTCCAAGAGATGGAAATCTTCGGTTAGTAAGAGAAAAGGTGAATGAAGGGAATGTTGATAGCAGCAAAACAAAGAGGAAACAGAAAGGAGAGTCATAGGACTCATCCCAGTGGGGCAGAAATCTCTAGAAGGACATTGATAAGGTTAAAACAAGCCTTTAATGCAGCACTACCAAAGGTTGAATGGACCAACGGTAAACCCAACAGCTTTCCTCACAGTGAAGGGCGCCAACTAAGTCTGTTTGGTTTACCCTATTTTGGAGAAATTTTAAAAGTCAGAACATTACTAAGAGAAACCTGAGCAGCAATCACTTGGGACAATTGTTAGGCACATTGATCAAGTTAAAGATTTACAAAAAGGCCAGTATCCCTTGGCTGAACTTCTTATTGATGACCCAAAACCTTTTTTACAAGAGTGGGTAACATGACCAGGGTTTGGTGAAGAGAAGTTTCCAGGATTCCTTGATACAGGAACCCATGAACATGGTGCCAAAACTGGTTGAAGAAGTTCTGAAGGAGACTATAGTTACAAATGCAAGGTTGATCAAATTAAAGTTCATAATGAAATGCGGTAGGTCAGTCATTGTCTTGAAAACAGGGGAATCCCATCACTCCACACAAATTCTGCAAAAAGGCGGGGGGTGGGGGGTAAGGAAGAGTGCCCCCAGAGCAGAAAGCACAGCTTTTGAGACCCAGTGTAATGAAGGCAGATGATCAGCCCCTGCTTCCTGAAGGGAGGAGCTGCTGCAGAAGAAGGCTGTTGCCTGGGACAAATTGTGAACATTACTGAGAATGTGCCCTGGTAGAGTGACTGGTGACATAGCAGGGTGGGAGGGTAGGCTCATACAGCACCTGCATGATGAGCTTTGGGGGCCGGATGCCCACACTGGATGCCTCTGCGTGTCTGTGAAACTCTTGCTCTGACTAAATATGGCAACGAAAAGAGGGTCAGAGACACTGCGGAGCTGACAAAAATGGTAGACACTAATGCACCATAGAGGAGCTGGGTATTCAGATGTGCCGGAAGTTCTGAACCAAGACTTTAAATTGGAGTGTGTTGAGAAACATGAGGTCAGTCTGTAGGGCTGGAGGTCTGGAGGCCCATTGGAGACATCCTCAGTGCCCCCCCTGCACAGAAGATGACAGCAGAGCTGGCGGTGCTGCAGAGGACCTGGTGGGCCAAGCACAGGGACACACTGGTGAGCTGATGGCTGTAGCAAGGGAGAGAAACTGATGCTGTGAGCAGGACTCAGGCCTGTGCACACAGACTCTTGAGGGATACTTGGCACTGAACTGTGACTGGGAATGCTGAGATGCAGACTTCTGCATTTCTGAAGGATGCACTGTTGAGTGACATATTCTGAGACGGGTCTGGGCTGGCAGAGGGAGGCAGGGCTATTTATTTGGGGGTGTTTTTAAAGGGAGTGAAACTTAACAGCGGAAGGGCATAGTCTCTCTTACGTGCTTGGTATGGAGAAGTTGTTCTCTTGATACAGGCCTTTGGAACTTGGTGCAAGATCTCTCACTGGGATTTTTGCATTTGGATATTCTGGACCTCTGACCCTGTTCCCTGCATGGATGGGACCACTTGTGGGACCAGGAGATGCCAAGCCCTCCAGGGGCCTGGTTCCCCAAAGAGGGTGGGATCCAGCTCTTGGAGGCAGGGTCCCACGCTGGAACGTGTGCTTCTCTAGGCTCCAGCATCTGGGACACCAGATGCAGCACAGTACAGATCTGGTGCAGCACGGCACATGGTTTCCTGAACCACTACTGGACACTGAGAGCAGCATGGCCCAGGTCCTGAAAGAGAGAAAGTTGCTGCAAGAAGATGGTGACTCTGAAACCCACACATGCACATTCCAGAGAGGGTGGAGGACTGTTTGGGGCACAAGCTTAAGGACAGACAAAGAAATGGGGAACTTTTGGGCCTGATTTTGGCTTACAATTTTTTTTTTAGCAAGAGAAGTTCTGGGTCTCATGGAAGCGAAGGGCTCTCTGAGCAGGAGTGGTCTCAGCACCAATCCCCAAGGTTGGACCCTGTTAGTAAAAACCTGTTTCCTTCAACACAAGTCATTGAGTCATGTATAAGGGCACCCATGGCTGAAGCCCAGTTTACAGTTACAATAAGAGAGCTGGTATGTCAAACCAGGCTTTACATGAAATGGTTATGCTGTTTTTTATCGGATTGTACGGGAGTATTATGGGGATGAACATTGTATCTGACTGGGTAATGTCTCCCCTATGTAACATTTTTAAAAAGAGGGTATGTACATTCACTCTTCAAGCAATGTTAATTGACATCTTGAGTGGGAATTTGTAAGACTGCCCGAACTCACACAGTGCAGAGTAGAAGCTGGTGTGTTGGTAAGGATAATAAATTCTCTGTGCATTAGACCAGGGCTTTTAGCCAAACCTGGGACCACCTCTGGCAATGACTATGGAGACTTTTGACTAGAGAATTTCCATTTGAGAAGCAGTCACTAACTTGCTATTTGGATATTAATTGAAGTTACCCCTATCACTGAAGGGTATAAATGGAAATACACACAATGTCTTGGGTGACATCAGAGAAGCTCTGCTGGGAATGGCAGTGCCCAGAAGAGTTTCACAATAAAATGGAAATGGTTCATGTGGGATCATGGTACATGGGGAATATAAGGAGGAGATGCTCATAAGCAGGGAGTATCTTTTATCCTAACACTGACTCTAGAACTGTGTGAGGAGCTGCTGGATTACATCCCTATAAAGAGCTCACAATGAAGAGCTTCTTGGTTTGTAGATGGTAATTTGAAGATGAATGGACAACATCTACTTAGAAGGCCACTCCTCCAATGGAAGAAGGTAAAAACAAGTCAGCTAAGGGGACTGAATTGCATGCTGTTTTGAGAGCAGTGGTAAAAGAAAAAAACAGTGATTAAAAAAACCCATATATTTGGGTTTTTAGTGATTGATGGGCAATAGCCAGTGGCCTGGCCATATGGTCAGGCAGAAGGGCAACAGAAACTTGGCTTATTACAAGGATGCCCATATGGGCATGGCCCTACGGGAATTTGATGGGTACATTGTTGCCCATCAGAAGAATCTGCTTTCAGGTTTGGGAGGTGGTTGGAAGCAACAAGCAGCTATCCCCATGTGCTTAATGTGACTACTTGAGTCCATGAAATTAGTGGACATTCAGTGTCTGCAACAACACAGAGATGGGCTAAATGTAGACGTATTCTTCTTGAACATTCTAAGGCATAAATCCCAATAATAAGTGCCTGTCTGTCCACAAAGAAAATACAGACACTGCAGAAGGTCATGTGGTAGATTCTCTGGCGGGAAGGTCCAAGTAGCTGGCAGGTCAGACTAATGCCATTGGCTCTGGGAGGGCTACCGATGGATCTTGACAAGAATACATACTAACTCTAGACTGAGCTTTCCTCACCCCATGGTGGATGCAAATGCTCTCAGCCATAAATAAACCAGACAGAAGATATGAACCCGATTTGGACAGCTTAGCATCATCATTTCATCAGACCAAGAAACAAACTTTATAACTGATCATGTCCAAAAGGGTCAGAGAGATATTGTCCTTAGGCTACTATTTTGGTAAAGAATTTGATCATGCCATTAAAACATTAATTATCTAAAACAGGGAGACTTAAACTCATTCACAAGTGTGTGATCACACTCAACCCAAACAAGTGGGGCGTAGGGAGTGTCCCATTGGGTAAATTTCTCTGTTCCGCTGTTGGATCTGGGGGTGATGGAGTGGGAAGGTGCTGGTATACCCTTCTCACATTGCCACAACTTGTTTCTCTGTCCTACCTGATGTAGTGGTCAGAGGACCTGGGCTGCAACTACAAGGGCTGGAAGCTGACCTGATCCCTGAGCAAGAAGCTATAACTGTTTTTAACCTCAATGTCACCATGCCTGAAGCCTTATGGAACAGGATGTGCCTTCACTCCTTCTGCAAAATGGATTCATAGTGACTTTTAACTATTATTTCCTGGTGGTGAAAATAGCCCAGTAGTTGTTCCTGTATCACCTTACTCCATGGAAACAAGAGTGAACTGAGGGGAGAGACTTGCTAGACTAGTGTTGCCTCCTGCTTTCTGGACCAGCACAGTGGCCAGACCTACCATCTCTTCCAAAGGGGAAAACAGTTGGGTGTAAGGAAAATATCATTTAAGGTGGGGCTCAGTAGGTTAAAATGTCATCCTGTAACTGACATTCCCGGTCAGTGTACATATCTCGGTTGTGAGTTTGATCCTCGGTCTGGGTGCATACAGGAGGCAACCAATTAGTGTTTCTCTCTTGCATCAGTGTCCCTCTCTCTCCCTTCCTCTCTCTCTAAAACAATGAAAAAGTGTTCTTAGGTGAAGATTAAAAATAGTAATAATAAAACATCATTTAAAATGGAGTTTGGAAGCCCTAGAAGAGGAGCTCTCGAAAATGTACAGCTTGTTGCAGCCTGCCAAACCACTAGGAAGAAGAAAGATAGGGATTTTTTTTCACAGGGGAGGGTATTTTTCCCATAAGAATTTTATTTCCTTTAAGAAAAGAAAAGAAGTTCCCTCCCTGCCCCAGCAACAACCTGCTAACCACTGCTTACAGCCAATGATAAACTGACATAACCTCAAACTCTTGTTCTTCTCCAATAAACTTTTGTTCCAAACAATTCTCTCAATTTCCTCCTAAAAACAAATAAGAACTAACCTTCCCTTTGTCTCTTCAGAATTGCTTATGATTTGCTGTAACCTACTTGCCGCAAATTGCAATGCTTTGCTATTCCAGAATATACTGATTTTGCTAGTCAAATGTCAAATGCCTACTTATTTTATATTTGAAACAGACAATAAACAAAAGGAAAAAAACAGCTGCTGATGGTAAATGAATGAATAAATGGGTTATGTACAGAGGAAAATTTAATATTACATTAACACCTCAAAAGAGGCACGGAGCAAGAGATAATTATACCAATGCCTAAACTGGTGAAGCCACTTATTGCTGATACCCTCCCATTTGGGAACCTGACAAGGTTGAGTGGAAGCCTGCAAACCTGGGAGTCTCCTCACCCTGGGAAACATTTTATATGCTACAAAGGTGGACATGATAGTTATTAATTACTGAATGAGAGTCTAATGATATGCCCGTGTCCTTTGATTTTTATGGCTATTTTGCTAAAAAGGACCTGTGTTTAAATATCAGGGATTGACTGTGATACTGTGATTTATAAGAGATACATATTTGGTCTTCATTCCCACTTCAGATACAAAATTCCTAAAACCCTAAGAAGTCCTAAGTGGTGGGAGCCAAATAGGTATCTTTTCTCGGGTTAGTGAGGTGACTTTTGGAGTACACCTAAGGTTGGGGGCAGGTTGCCAAGAGAAACAACTGTGTGATTAGACCCTTGAAACATCCAGTCCCGCCCTCCTGACCTCCAGGGAGGAGGAAAGGACTGGAAGATAAATCAGAAGTCGGTGACTAATGATTTAATTAATCATTCTCATGCAATGAAGTTTCCATATAAATCCAAAAGGACGGGATCCAGAGAGCTTTCAGGTGAGCGAACACGTGGACGTGCTGGTAGAGTGACCTACCTGGAGAGGGCGTGAGAGCTCCATGCCCTTTCCCCATTCCTTGTCTGATTTATCTCTTCTATTTGGCTGTTTCTGAGTCGTATCTTTGTACAATAAACCAGTGACCTAGTAAAAAAATAAAAGATGGCTATGCCTTCGCTGCCAATACTCAGACTCTGGTGGGATGTGGATGTCTATCAACAACAGCAGCAACAACAAATACTATGCATCGTGTTCCACACATTTTGCTAAATCTTTGTGCATATTATATAATGCAATTTAAAAATCAAAGCTCTTGTGGAACTGGCATTATTATCCTTGTTTTACCAACTGGGGAACTGAGTAACAAAATCACTTGTCTTTCATTGCTTAGAAGCCAGTTACACCTGACGCCAAATTCTTTCATGTTAACTTTAGTGTGCGTTTTTGGAATGTTGATGGAGACCTATAACAGAGGTACATTTAGTTGTTAGATAGAAGGCAAAAACAAGAAAACATATTCCTGTGATATTCTTGTTTATAAATTCAATTTGGATAATTGTTAAATACTTTGGTTTCCAAAGAAAAGATTTAGTGAACAGCAGAAAGAAACTTGTGGTACTATGGACAAAACCAAAGCGGGGTAGGTTCGAGGGTAGGAGGTGGGGGTGGGGGAAAGTGGTGGCAGAAAAATGGAAACAACTGTACTTGAACAACAATAAAATATAAAATACAGAAAGAAACTTCTGGTAATCTAAAACCAAGTTTACATTTCTCGATATGAAATTTTCAGCAGTTTAGCTGGTATCATATGTGAAAAGAGAGCATCTACCCAAACAGAGTCAAGTGTATGATCAAGGTAATAACTTAGACAAGTTAAACAAAATTATTTGCCTACTCTCTGTTTTCCCTGGCCTGTGATATCTTGAGAACGACGCATGCATTTCACTTCAGTTTGCTTCCATAGGCATGACTTTTCCTGAGTTAATGAAACTCATGTCACAGAAGAGATTCGCTTTTCTATATTTGGTTCTCTCAACAGAGAAATAAAACTTAGTAATAAAATATGGTGCACCTGATATTTAGAGAGGAAATCTGTTTAACATAAACATTTTTCTGGACTGTTTTTTTTTGTTAAATTAGTGATCACACATGTTTTATTGCTAAGTTGGTGTAATAAATTTCTCAGATGCCAATACCATCTGGCCATCCGTGACCACTTGCAAATTTCATGTTTCATTTTGTACCTAGTTCCATCCCCATGCTGCTCAGCATCTGCCCCGAGTTAAATGCCTTCTTTACAAATCACAATTAATGAGGACATCCTGAGTTGTGAGTAAAGAATTGGTGAAAAAAATTGTCACACATCTCAAAATATAGCCTGAGATGTCATTGAACAGATGCTGAGCTAAATTATGTGTGATAATATAAAGAAACAAAAATACTGTATCTTGCTAATTTGACTAGGCTGATTTTATTTCGATTCCCTATTTTCTTTGATAACTGTGTAAGAATATCTTTTGCATAATGCATTCTAGGGAATAATAATGTTCTAAAAAGTTTAAAGGGGCAGCGTAAAACGATCACTGAAACACAAGTCCACTCATTTTGTAAACTGTGTAAGAGAAAATAAAATTGCTGGTTCATACAGTCCTTTTTCCTGGCCTTGGTAGCCTATAGGGACCATTTCTGTGAGGTCTTTGAAAAAGTGAAATATAACTAGAGACATTGAAACAAAGAACAAACTGACAGTAATGAGAGGGAAGGAGGGCAGGGGATAACGGGGGAAAGAGGGGAAGGGTAGTGAAGGAACATGTATAAAGGACCCATGGACAAAGCCAAAGGGGGGGGTAGGTTCGAGCGTGGGAGGTAGGGGTGGGTGGGGCTGGGGAGAGTGGTGGGGGGGAAATGGGGACAATTATAAGAAAAAGAAAAGAAGAAAGAAAGGATCCAAGCAGTAGTCTATTAGCTAGATTGTCCCCCGTCCCACAGTTTCTGGGTTGCCTAGTAGGAGTTTGTTTGCCACTTTCTCAGTTTCCAGGGAATTACCTATTTGCCTCTTTGGTCTCCAAACCCCGTCTGCTACTTTCTCCTCTGTCCAAAATGACACTTATACCCGATTTTGCCTCACTGTCTTTGGAATTTTCATGCTCTTGTGAATTCCCTGTGTACACATAGTATAATTTAATTTTATTTTGTTTTAAAAAAAGTGAAATATTTTCATTGAATTCTAAAGCTGGCATTTCTACTTTTAACTTGTTCGACAGCCTTTCAGCAGCTAGAACAATTTTAATCAGTACCCTCTGCATACAAGTCATTTTCAAGGGTTCAAAAGGTATAAAATATATGTTATCTTTCTTTAGGAACCTTCTCAATATAAGAACTTTATACTGGAAAGTTGAGTCATCAGGTACAAAATATGGTTATAGTGTGATTTCTGAAATAAGACCCTAGGAGCAGAACTGCCCTGATAGACTGGTGCTGTGTGTGCATGAAGGCAAAATAAACTGTGCATCACGTGTGTGAAAAAGAGTCAAATATTAGCTGAAGGATGAAAACCTTCCAAACAATCATAATTTCAGGAAGTATAATTAAGATATTAAGTCCACTCACCCTCTTCTGAATTCGTCTTCATAGAGATATAACCACTCGTAAAAGTGGTGTGTGTCTTTTCTCAGTGGAAACCTAGCATTTGCTGCACTGACAAAGGCACATTTGTGCTGTTTTTGCAGGGGGGGAAACGTGAATCTAATCACAAGTAAACATCACAAAAAGAAATTGAAGAGCATTCCACAAAGTAAGTGACTAGTACATTCCAAGAGTACAAAAGGTCATGTAAAAAAAGAAAGGTAAAATTGGCTAAGGAGAGAGAACTAAATGTAATTTGTGATCATGAATTGGATCTGGGACTAAGAAGCGATATTAGTGGGACACTGATGCAATTTTATAAGTTAAATAGGTATATTTTATGGTATTTTATAAATGCAATTTTGCTGATATTGATAACTGTATGTGATTACATAGGATGTTAATCCTTGAGAGAGCTGGATAAAAGGGTTATGTGAATTATTTGTACCGCTTTTGTAATCTTTGTCAACATGAAATTATTTCAAAATAAAAAGTTTAATATAAAGGAAACGATTAAAATCATGACTGAAACATTTCATTTTATATACATTGAAAATCTAAACAAAAAACATTAAATAAATATTGAACTTTACTTAACACATTACATGCTAAAAGATACAGGTAAACTGTACCAATGTCTGCTATTTACCTTGACATGTATCCAAATAACAAAATAAATGATTTAACAGATGGATGGAGTGATAGACAGATGGGTATTTGTTAATAAATCAAATGTAATAAAATATTAAAAGTAGAATCTACATGATTGGTATAAAGATTTTCACTGTAAAATGTTATGAACTTTGCTATTTGTTTTTTTGTTTATCATAATGAAAAGTTGGGAAAAAGGATGTTATAACTCTGATAAATTTAGTTCCAAAATTGGTAGATTATTAGTGCAAAGGAAATCGTTAATTTTTTTTACCTGCAATTTTCAAAGGCATCTTCTCTTTGTTTCATTCTGTTTTGGGCACTTGGTGGACAAATAAATCTACTACAGTCACATGTTGCTGAATGATGAGGATTTACTCTGAAAGCAGTGTCCTTCTGGGCAATGTTGGCACTGTGTGAACATCGTAGAGTGCAGGTAAGCAAACCTACCTGGTGCAGCGTACTACCCATCGAGGCTACATGCAGTACCACTTTATATATGGTCCGTCATTGCCTGAAACATCGTTATGTGGTATGCGGCTATAGTTCACTCACCAATAAATATCGTCATGGAAAGAATAAATACCTTCTTTTATTTTGGCCTATGTCAACTGTTGAAATTTTGTTTTCTACATTTATTTTTTCACATGTGGAATTACTTCAGCAATATTTTATTATCCCTCCAAACTTGTGTAGTACTTGCATATAATACTTGCCCAAATATGCTTGGGAAGTAACGCACGCCTGGTTATCTAGAGCAAATCTTTCTTTATCCATTAAAACAGAATTATAGATAAGTAGCAGAGTTTTAAAAATATTCTAAACGTTTAGATAGCTCTAGGAAACTGGAAGTCTCAAACAGAATAAAGTAGGTTTCTAATACGAGCATGTATATATATATGTATATATATACACATATATATATATAATCCTGACAAATTATTAAAAGGTTTATAAAATGTTCGTTACAAAGTGATATTTAATCATTTTTGAAACCCTAGAGGAAATACACAAGGATACAGAGAAAGCAAAGGAATAAATTCCACACTTATGATCACTATCTTGAGAAAATCACAATATTTAAAACTCCATGACTTTTAAAAATTTAACATTGCCATCATAAGTGTTCTTCATGTCACAAAACTATTCTTAAAAACATAATTTAATTGGCTACATTGTATCCCACATATTCTATTTACCATATTTTTGTTGGTAGAATTTAGTTTTTTTCCTCCCCTCAAATTCTTATTTTAAAATACTCTGTTGGGAAGATTTATGTATGGGTAGCTAGTTAAACATACTTCTAACTAATGAGGATATGTTTTTGTTAGACTTAAATTAAGTTTACATATTCTAGAACATTCTAGAATATGTTTATGTGTGTGTGTTTATATGAAACCCTCTTTCTATAAGATATAATGCGATTACCTGACCCTCCCCTATACATGGCTTTTACTTGAACGTATCATTTTTAAACTGTTAATGAATTTGTAGCTTTCTCTCAAAACACCCTGAGCAGCTCTTTACTGGCTGTTCCTCAAAACCAAAATGTGTAACTATTTCTTAGGGCTTCCTCAAGCTATCAAGATGTTTTGATTTATTTGGCTTTTCTTTGAGGGTTTTAGTTATGTTATTTTCATTTAGGGTTGAATGTTGAACCTAGCACTGCAAAGGGAACCAATGCCTTTTACCTACTATGAGTTATTTTTCTCAGAATCATACAATTAAATATTTAAATTATTTTTGCTAATATTTCAAGCAGCAAGATAATACCAGTAGTTATTGCATCATCTCTAAACAAAAATTCCTGTTAAAAGCAATTCAGTTCATTTACTTGGATATTAGATTCTTCTTATTACACAATTCAAAAAGTCAGTATAAAAATAATTATGACCAGAGGGGAGAGGGGAGGGAATTTCAGGGGGATAGGGTGAAGAGTTTGCAGGAGCAATTATAAAGGACACATGGACAATTAACAGGGAGGGGTGGAAATGAGAGAGAAGTGGGGAGGGGTGGAGTGTTGGGCTGGGTTGGGGGAAAAGACAGAAAACTGTACTTGAACAACAATAAAAAGAAAAAGAAAAAAATAATTATGAATACACAAGTTACTTATAGACTACATGAAAAAAATAATCTGAGGAAAATTACAACATATTTTATAAACAACTTATTTAAAAGCAATTTTTCAAGTGGGCCTGGGATGATGATTTTAAGTTTGTTTTGTAAGTTATATATATTTTAATAATTTTGGTTGACATTTACAATCTAAATTTTGTAGCAATGCTAACACCATAAGCCTTCTGGACGTGCTTCTCTGCCTAACCATTTCCAAGACTTGGTAGTAACAGTACAAGCTTATATTTATTTAGGCCTGAAACATACCTGGACATAGTATTAGAGTGTTAGTGAATCTTTTCCTTCATTTTACAGCATATGGGTTGGGTCCTATTATTATCTCAATTCTACTGGAATCAGAATTCAAAGAACTTGTCCCAGTTGCTGGGGCCTTTCCTTAGTGGAAGCAGATTTTTATGCCACACAATGTGACCCATAAACTCTCAACTTCTCTGAAAGATTACCAGTTCTTTAAAGCATAACTTCTAAAACTTTCCCTCATTAGAGTTTCTCAGTTGTGATTTATGTCTTTTCAGAATGATGTTTTCAGATAATCACACCAGGAAGAGCAAATGAGCAATGCATCTTATGAATCCTTTTACACCTGAATACATTGTTCTACTGCTTTTTCATCTGAATAGATGCTTGATCATTATTACAATGATACTAGGATTGGATCCTATTATTAGTATGATAATAGCCAATTGACCTGTCTGAAATCGGTGTTTCATCGAGAAGTCATAAAAGCCACGTCCACTTAACAGCTAGGATTGTTTTGAGGGTTTGTTTATGAGATACAAAATCAACTGTAGATTACAATAATTATTTTTGTAATGTATTATTTTCATCAGTAACCATAAAAGTAACACAGCTATTGTTGTTATCATTATTGTCATTAACATCTTGGTAGAAAATTCATCAGTTATCCCTTAAAACTCTCAAAAATTTCTTTATGTGTTCCAGATAATTTAATTTTGCTTCTTTTGAAGATACCTCTCTCCTCTTTTTGTGTTCCCTGGGTTTTATCTGTGGAAATGTCTCCCTCCACCCATATATTAGGCATAGCTTATCTATAATTTTTGTATTGCATCTCTTTACAGTGCATATGAAGGACTATTAGCTATTTGCAGTTAAAAAATTTCAACTATTATAAGTATATCCTATTATGAAAGATGATATATTGCCCCAATTTGATAGAAGTTATGATTTATTTTCCACAAATATAAACCAGCTATTTAAAAAAAATCTGTTTTGTATAGTGTAATCCCAATGAAAATAGAGACTAGGTGTTTGTTCACCTTAATATTCTTAGTGCCCAGAATATTGTCTGATGCATAGTGACTGTTCATTAAATATATTGAGAACTTTTTAAAGAAAAAAATGTGCTTCTTCTTGTTATATAAAATAGTTTCCAGTAATCTGTTTTTCATTTTGAACCTCTAGGAAAATAAACTTCAGTAATTCAATAGAGTTTTTCCAAAGAGGTTTGTTTTTACTTTTGTTCTCTCTTTAGCAATTAAAATAACTCATGCACTTGTATAATGCTCATTACATGCCAGGCAGTGTTCTAATTGTTTGGTCTCTGTTTATCAATTCTATCATCTTGTAAGAAATCGTAGATAAAGGCCTTATTTTTATCAGTACACCAACTATGTGAAATGCTATCATTCCATTCCAGGGCCTAGTTCACATCTGATAAAATGTGTTACTATGTAGACTTCAAAATCAGAAGGTAACTAGCAGACTATACCTACAGGCAGAGGAGGGCTGTGTGTACTAATTCAGACTTCTTTCTCCCCTTACAAATTGATTCACTGAATAAAATAGATAATGTATCATTTTATTTTATTACATTTGTTAATGTGCAATTAATTTTGATGCAGAAAAGTTGCAAACATGGTACTGAAATGTGTTGTGTACCCTTATTCACGCATTCCCCTAGGATTAACACCTTAATCACCATACTCAAATGATCAAGACCAGGAAATAACATTGGTTCAACACAGTTAACTAAAGTAAAGTAGATCTTACTGAAACGTAGCCAGTGTTTTCATTAATAATTATTTTTCTCTTCCATGATCTCATGCATTTACTTGTTATATTTTCTTATAAGGCTATTTCCATTTTCTCTATAATTAAGCTACCCCTACCCATCCTCCACACACTTTATGCCATAGGTGCATTGTGAAAAGAAAGTCGTATTTTCAGAGAGTATGAAGACAGAGTGATTCTGACTGCATGTAGGGGCATAGAGAGAAAAAGCAAATGAATGTCAGAATGGTGTTCATAAGAATGACTAGAGGAATTTTTGAACCCAAGATCCTGAGCACATTACATGGATATCCAGATTTATGTAATCTGGGCCCAGGTCTGAAAGCTTCTCCACCATATGAAACTACAGTAGCTTAAGAAAAGGGGCCACCACTGTGTAGTGAATGAGAGGATGAGAAGAGACTTCCAGTTTCCTGGCTGGTCCAAATCTTGTGATTCAAACACAGTGTCAAAAGGTTGCATGTGACTGAGGGAATAGGAGGATTTTTCTCTGCGAACCCTATTTATTTCCTTGATTTTGGCACTAATCTTTCCCCCCATTTTTAATAAAGAATTTAATTGGTGATATTGATAGGATTTGAATTATATTTTATGAACCATAAGGGAGCATAAAAGATGAAACAATGCTGTTAGTGAAGATACAAATCCTCTGGGGGAAGACGGAGCTTTATAAAGCCCATATAAATCACTCGATGTTTTGGAGGACAGCAAAAGTGAATTTCTTAGAGAATGACAACCTCTTGTATTCCAAATTTGAGTACGCTCTTATTGAACTCTTAGTACAATAAGTAGTAATCTGAAATCTCATTATAGCAATACAGTGTCTTCCCAGATAAAACAAAGTATGGCTCCTTTAAATGTGGGTCGGGAATTCTGTCTGCCTAGGTCATAGGGATATTATTAGAACTAACTACTTAAAGAGAATTATTAAAAAGAGGAGGAAGAGTATTAAAACTAAGGGACAGAATTTGTGAGGCACAGAAAACTTCAGACTGATAAAGTACAGTAACCTTATATTTCTTGGAATTAGGATCGGATATAATTTTATTAAAATATGTGCAATAATTTTATTGTAAAAAATTAATTTATTCTTTCTCTTTTTCATATACACATACATACACATAAACAGCCAAATTCTTCTACTCAGCATTTCAAAATGAGAATTTTTTCTGTAATTTTCAGCATATTTGGAACTGTCATAAACAATGAAAACAAAGTAAGAATTACAATTTATTAATTTTATTTATAAAATAGAAATTCAAAGTATTTATGTTCTGAAATTCAATAATAAATGAATGGCACTCAAATATTTTTATCATCAAGTAAATTATCGATGATTGTAAATAACAATATATAAAAGAAATTACAAGAATAATATAATCTTTGATGTTTTATGGAAAGTAGAACTATATACAATTCATATTTTTCTTATACATCTGTAAATTACTTCTTGGCGATTTTCTAAATTAGTTTTGCATTTCCAGGTTTGTTTTTCTCTTTTGAACTAAGTAACTTCATTCTTTTAAATTCCTATTAACCATATCTTTGGTATAGAATCAAATTTAACATTACAAAGTGATTTCTTAATAAAAGTTAAAATACTATAGCGTGTAAAATTCATCTGTCCTCTTCCCTTCCTGTGCTGTAATCACACTGCTCTAACCCTCGTGAAACATTTTCCCTAATACAGGGATTATCTTACTGGCTCCTGAGTAGCATAATTTTTTTTTCTTGGCCAGTCACTGATAAAGTTTTTTGTCATTTGCTTCAGTTTTTCCGTGAAATATTACTAAATTTTAGTGATTAACCCAATTAAGCTCTTCTTTTACAAAGAGCAATCCTGGAAGATATGATGGAGCATATTTTCTATACCCTTTATCTTGACTGTCTGTGTTTTATAAATTCTTACTTTGGATTCCTCTGAGTGGAAAATTGCTAAAGTGGAGAGAAAATGCCTTAATTCTGACCGAATTAGTTCAACTCTCAGTATAATCACTCATTGTTATATAAGTTGGTACAAAGTAGCTGTTTCTCTGACCATGTCTTTTTGCAATTAAAAGATTTATGATAGTAAGTTGAGATAAGCGAGTGCTCTGTAAGTATTCATTTATTTTCCAGTTCATTTCAGCAGCTTGCTAAAGAGCTAGAGAGTACTGTGAACATGCTGGATGCAATGGACAACATTAAAAAACAAAGCAGAACCAACATATGTAGTGCCCAATAGCCGTGGCGTGCAAGGAAGCAATGCCAACAAGCTGTCCAAAAGTGTATGCGAGTTCGGCACCACACGCTGACCAGCTCTGGACATGCGGCAATGGGCTGGGCTGAGCCAAGAATGGCAGTAGGCTCTGCACAGATTGAGTACAGGAAAAATCCTAAGGACACAATTGATCAACTTCCAAATAAATAACTAACGTTTTGCATCATATACTCGTTAGAAGTATAAAATTATGAAGTATAATGTGTAAACAATTTGAACTTGTTTCAATGACTAAACCCAACAATATTTTGTGATCTCCTAAAATATACAATGAAAGACACCATCAAACTAGAAACAAACACAGACCCAATATATGCAAAATATCATTGTGTAATCTAATCTGGATTTATTATCTGTCACTCTCCTCTATTACATCTATGTTTTGTTTGACATGTCCCTTAGTGTCGTGTGCCTATATTTATTTAACTTCTATTTCTTTTGCTTATACCGTTCAGTTTGTCCTCTGTTGGGAGAAATTCTGACAATCTTTAAATTTCAATTCAAATACCTCTTCCTACAACTGGAAATCTCAGGATGTTATTGAAAAAAATAAATAGCTTAGTCCATGGTATTCTGCTAGTAATTTCCACATATCTCACCTTCCTATAATAGATTCACACCAATGTAGGGCATCTGATGTAGAGTTTTTTGAGAGCAATGTATGCTGACATTATTCTTTTGGGTGCCCATACCCCAAAACAGATTACTGAACAGGGCCTGATCATAGGAGACACAATATGACATTGTGCATAAGATAAGTCTGTTTTCAATCATGGATTTCTACTTCATAATAAATGGTGGAGTGGAACCAAGTTTGCTATTGAATTTTACTTACCATGCACACTACATCGTCTGTCTAAAAAGCTGCCTCCTCTCCCCTTTTCCCTTTTCATTCTATCACTTTTCTTTCTTCTTTCTCATTCTTTGTATTTTTCTATTTTTTAAATATTATATAACACTATGAGAGGCTTTTATATAACTACAAGCTGTTACAAAGAATAATTTACAACCCAGGTTCTGAATTTTCAAAATATGAAACTTCTAATATCCTGTTTCTCTAGACTTCAACAAATGTACAAGATGAGGGAAAAGCAAAGAATAAAAGAGACAGGGTTACATAAAAAAGGGGGAGATAATGCATGTGTGTGTATGTGTGTGTATATCTGTGTGCATAGAACAAAAAAGTGGAATATTACAAAAAACTATAGTGGTAATAAAAACATACAGAGGCAATTCCTTCACACTGAAGTTAATTCCACATTAAAGCATATGTATAGCATGGTTTGCTTTAGGTCCTTAACATGTGAAAAATAAGAGTGCTTAACATTTATACATCTACAGATTTGTAGGAGCAGTTTATTTATGGGGATCAAGTAAGTTGATGCTCTCTATGTAATGAGTGTTATTAAATATCCTAAAAGTCACAGTATGTTTCATTTAGAGGATTTTAGGAATGTTCATTCAGGCAACAACTTCTTGAGATTTAATTCATTTTGTTTAGTGAGATAATTTGTCATAAAAACAGATTGTGTTTTGGTCATATTAGCTTATAATGTTAGAAAGAAACAGTAATTGTATACATTTTGAAATGATATAAACACAGAAAGTGGTGCATGTTCAATAACAGAACTCTATGCAGTCCTTAGTTTTTAAAGAAAGATCTTATGATTAAGCCTTCTTAAACATTTTTTTTCAGTTTTCCATTTCTTTGGATCTTAGTGTACTGTAGTTCTATGTATATATCTATGAGTTCTAAAATTGTTTTTAACAAGGAAATGAACTCATGTTCAATATGTAATATCTTGTGATTTCTGAAAACCTATGTTATTTTCTTTAATCTGTATTATATTTTCATTTTGCTAATATTAGTCTGGGTAAGCTGTTTAGTCTTTTTACCTGTTATTTTGCACCCCTCAAAAGTCAACTTGCATAAAGCTTTGTATTAGTTTACTTGTGAAGGATAAATAATACAATAATACCCCCTTTGGGGCTCATCAACTTTGATGCCTTTTTGTGCTTCTGCCATATTTTGTTTCGCCTCTTCCACATCGTCAAAACATTTTCCCCTTGAGGGATTTTTAAAATCCAGATAAACAAAAAAAAGTCACTTGGGGGAGATTGGGTGAATAGGGAGGGTGGGGCATGGTGGTCACGCCATTTTTAGTCCAAAACTGCTGAACTCCCAGCACCGTGAGGGCAGGTGTGCTTGTGAATCACTCACCATGAAATGGGCAAATGTGTTCAAAGAGTCTTCAAAAAATTTCACTGAAGTCAAATGCAGCCTCTCGCAATGATATCTGTTGTAAAACTGATATAGTTAGGCTCCTAGAACACTCAAGTAGCTGGGGAAGTCTGTACTACAAGGGGCCCACCTTCCAAAAGATAATTCCAGTTTTTGGTTCCCCTCATATGTGTTCTGTGGCTTATCTCTTCAAATTTCCCCAACTCCCTTCCCTCTGAGAGCTGTCAATCTCTTCCATGTATCCATGCCTCTGATTTTATGTTTTTTGTCAGTTTATTTTGCTCATTAGATTTCACATATGAGATCATACGGTAATTGTTTTTCTCTTAAAAGTTTATATAGAAATTTTATTGGGTTCAGTCATGTTTCCAGTCCAGGTGGTCTATATAATCCCTTACTCTCCCAAGTCTGTGACCTTGAAACAGCTGCTAGTGTGAGAATGGGGGGGGATTCACCATATATTACAAAGACACGGGGGAAGGTGGGGAGCCTTTCCACTCAAGGGTCAACTGTCAGTCATGTCCTCTTGAAGACCCCTTCCAACAATGTCTTAAAAGCATGAAACAAAATATGTAGGTTCTCAACAGGTGAACAGGAAGGCATGGGTATTCTGGAGAGGAGACTCAGATGTAGAAAAGCTCAGCAGACACAACCCATTTACACATCTACCACCAATTGAGTTTTCTGAGTTCAGTGATGGGAAGTGATGAGACATGTCACAGGACAGATATTCTAAACTTAGATTACCAGAGACCTTTTAGAGGCATGATTGAGTGCTATAAACTATTCAGCAAAAGTTGGAATAATTAAAAAAATTTAAGTGGAAAAGTAAGTGTGATTTTATTTGTCTTCTACAAACATTAATGTTAATTTGCAGGACACGATTGACAGAGGTCCGTACAAAGAGTTGAGACAAGGTATACAGATTTTGGAGTACAGCTAACAGAGGTTACTCGGTACACTTTGAGGTTTTACTTCTACATTTCCCTGTTTTGGGAGGCACTCCTAAACATAGTCTTCTTTGTCTTTTAAGTTCTAGGAAAGTGATAACGGGCCTTATTTGTGCCATATATGCCCCATGCCATTTATGGCTATATTTTAGGGAACGTTGATTCTAGCAAAGCTGGTTATATTCCCAGGACAAGGAAATGAAGAGAGCTGCTAAAAAAAAGGTCACATCACATGGGCTACAGGAGAGATAAAAAAGAGAAGTAGTAGAAATAGCTTAGATTCTGGTGTCTTCCTAGTCCTTAGTTCCCAGTTCTTAGAGTCCAAAATATATTTTGTGATATAGATATTGTACAAAATAGATTCTGTGATACAGTTTTATCTTGTTAATATGTACTGAGCACTAACTATAAACCATATGCTTCTTAGAACCAAGTTCATAGGAACTTTTGACTTTATACAGAAAGAAACCAAAACTAAGAAAGTATAGATACTGTGACATGTTCTAGAACAAGTCAATACATACCATGATTCAGGCAATTCATTCACTGCTCCCAATCTTAAAACTATTGCTTTAGGCCTCCTTTCGGTCTCACACAATCAATGTGTCTATACCTTTAAACCAGCGTGTGTATTACCTTGAAGTTAAATATTTTCATTAAAACATAAAAATTGTGAGGAAAAAAGAAAAGAAGTGAAGAAGAATGCAGCCCTGGGTAATCTCAATTTCCTAGTCGTGTAGAGCAGAGAGCAAGGGGAAGGACTGAAAGCTGTCTCCATACATCGGGCAAGGGAGGGCAGGAGGGAAACATGGTCACCTCCAGCACTGTCGCAAAGCAGTCAGGTGGTAGAGGCAGCCACTTTTCCAGGCTATGTGCTCGGCTGTAGGTGGGAATATTACAGGACCTTCCATTTTAGTACAAAACGATGAAGAAAACATACCTCTTACATGATCGTTGGCTTGGGCTGTTTGGAGGACCAGCTTCATTTTCATGAAAGCACAGAATACGAAAACACAGCAAACGTATAGGGAGTTGTCCCTCAGTCTACTACAAATTCTAGTTCAGCAGAATTGTTGCCGTGATTCTGATCTCTTATTTTAACTATGGATTCAGATGTACACCTCTTCCTTTGTCCTCCTTGTCATTCTTGGAATGTCCCTTCCTAGTGTGTCACCCTTTATTCTCTCCTGGAATCAGGTTAAGTGACACAGGGTCCCATTCATTGAGGGGAGGGTGTTCTAGCCAGAAACTCTCTGAAAGGTTATCAATTTCCCCCTCTCCCTGACGTTTCAGCTGCCAAATTTAATCAACACTGCTCCCCGCTTTGTGAATGACGGCTTCAAATTCTCCAAAGGAAAGACATCTCTCCAGCCAATGTGCTCAAAAGTAGCACATGCTCACAGAGCTAATCTTGCCTATCACAGTGAATTCTTTAGGTTACTAAGCTCATAATTAAAAGTCTTCACTAATGGCATGGTAATTGTTTTAATGGATTTCCAATGATGTGTGAAGTTCCCTGCTGATATGTCAACAAAATGTGAAGCATTGGGAGAAAATGATGCAAAGCTTCATAGAATTTATAGTTAGAGGAGACCTTAAAATTAATCAGGGTAACTTTTATATTAGAAAAGAGAACACCAGGTCCAGCAAAGTGAGGTGTTTTGCTGGAGGCCATTATGCCGCATGGATATTACAGGTGTCCTGACTTTTAGTACAATGATTTTTTAAAATTTAAATGCTTATTCATTGTGATCTGCTTTTTATTTATGTTGTCCCTATAGCAACAAGCATTTGTTAATACATTTTTATTTTATCAATGGAAATATTTCTTCTATCAATAAAAGGGCACCTATCAAAATAATTTTTATTGCATTATTTTATGGGAAAATCAGAAAGATGACTTTGGGGATGAAAATCTCTGGAGCTCATAATTTCTTGGCTGGGTCCCTCTAGAATAGCTATCTTGTGAATTCAATGAACCATGAGAAGTATGAGGAAATCTTGGAGTGATCTCATCATTAAAAGTATTGTATATGAAGTAACAAAAATTGTTTATATTTGGTTAATATTAAAATGTTTAAATTTTTTCCAGTTATTTTAGTCTTAAAACTGTGAAAGGAGATAGAGGATGGATATTAGAAACTGCACAGCAGAACACTGAGGGAAAAATGAAGTAACTTGGAGCAAAAGCAAATGTGAATTCCTCACTCTAAGTGTAAACCACGTAAAATGACATAGATTGTAGACATTTGCAGACCCACTTTTCACTTAGTTTCAATTCATAATCATTAATGAAGGAATAAGAGATAATTTATTCAATATGAAATTGTATTGTATTCCTTAGAAACCTAGGCAAAGACTACGAGAGATTTTGAATGATTTTTTTTTTTTGCTGTGTCTTAAGTTGCCAAAGAATAGTTTCCATTATTGATTCAGAAATGCTTCCACAACATGGAACACTTTTAGTGGTACTTCCAAGCCTCTTGGAACTTTACAGTAGTAAAGTCCAATTACAGGTCATGCATTCATCTAGTTCCAAAGTAGATTAAAACATATATTCTCTCGAGGAATTTACAGATATTGTTTATTTCCCAGAATATTTAACACATAATTGTATGAACTCTAGGAAGTACAAGCCCCAGAGAATTAAAATTAGTAAGTATGTTAGCTCTACTAACCTGGTCTGAGTTTCATTTCAAGATAAAGATAATGTTCTTCCTACCTATCTTTACTTAAGAAGCATTCTAAAAATTATAATTGTCATTGAAGCAAAAGGGTTCTGCAAAGTAAGCCACCATTTAAAAACAAAGCGCTCTCATTATCACTTTGTCAGTACCCTAGCTCATGCATAGAGTAAGCAATGTTACAGCCTCCTCACTTACATCTAGCCTTTAATGGTGTCTCACACTGTTAACTGTTCATTTTCCCACTTGATGAGAGAAAGTGATGTTAATTTTAATTGGATTGTTGTATTTCATTACTTGGTTAATGCTACTCTTTCTAGTTTCTGAAAGATTTCATCAGGTATCACCTCCAAAAGAGAGTTTACAGTAGAGATAATTTTACAGTTTGCAGAACTGTAATATTCACTTTCAGAAGCTCAGAGCGTCTGTTCAGGTGCTTGAATGAAAGGGAAGAATCACATTGTGTTTGATTGTATCATATAAACTAATGAAGTAGATTTTTTTCCCAAAGGATAAAAATTCTCTGCCCTTCCTTCCCCCTCTATGTACCCCATTTCTTTTGACACTGGTGGCCCAAAAATAAGCAGAGGAACCATAACACATTCTGGCCAGGTAGCTGTGTTTTGTGCTTACTTTACCTTTCCTAAGTTATTTATCTTTATTGGAATTATCGCACTTTAACAAGTGAAGTTCTTAAACTTTGAGGGGGAAATAAAGAACCCACATAACTCATTAAGTTTATAAACACATTGGGAAGTGTGAAATACAATTCAAAATTAATCATATAATGTAGATGTATTGTATCACTACATGGTGTCACTCAAATTCAGAGGCCTGGACTTTCATCTTCTACCACCCTGTAACCATTCCCAAATTGCACCATGGACCTAGGACATTAAGAGTATTCTTTCTACGCAGAATACCTAAAACAGGGCTCAGGAAGTTTGCAGGGTATGGGCAATGCCACTTCTGTTGGAACGTCCATAGGCGTAAACAGCCAGCAGTTACCAATCCCCCCCTGCCCCCTACATGGAGCAGAGGCTCCTCTCCAAGATGCCTGACATTCCTTTGTAGATCAACGGTCTGCTCCTAGGTTTGGTTCTGCTGAGGTGCCGCTCTCCGGATTTGCTGACAGAACGTGGCTGCGATGACTCTGCTTCTTCTGTTCTGGGCCCTGCGGCCCTTGTAAATTTAGGATTGACTCTCCTAGATTCATCAAAACCCTTTTTAAAACATATTTAAAAATCTCATCAACACACCATGATTTTCATAAATGATTAAAAAACTTTCACAACCTCTTCACTGTTTCATAAGCTTCTTAAAAAATACAGTATTGAAATTCTCAAATATCTTCTCCTAAAGCGTTTTCTTTAATGAAAAACTCTAGCATGGCAGTGAAGACCGGAAGAAAGGAAAGTGATGCGGTGTATAGTAAAAACGATTGCAAGTCTTCATAGGTTATTCCTGGAACCTATTTCTGCTCCCGTGAAATCAGTATCGGTCTTGTGTTTAACCGTAGCTAATAGCTGTGTGGTGAAATCGCTGTCATATCAGGTATAAATCTGAGTCCCAACAGCTTTTATGTGCTTCTGTTCTCACTCCTGGCATTCTAAGATAGCCATGTGCGGGGTAGGCCGGTCCGCTGGAGGACCCTGGGTCCAACTAGCAGTTGATTCATAGTTTACTGCAGCTTCATGTGCGAGGCCAACCAAGATCAGCTAATTTAGCTCGGTTCCGGAAAACACCCAGCTGAGTCCAGCACCATTTTACAAGCCGCAGAATAGTAACTACAATATGATGGTTGTTTTATGGCAACAAATTTCCGGCATGTTGATGTACTGCAAAATGTAGTGAATATAATGAGCAATTCCAACATTCCTGAAGCAGGCACAGTATAAATACTCAGGCTTCTCAAAGAACTCCAGTGCAAGCAAAGCACAAGGTAAGAATAGCTCTCTCCTCCATGCCAAAAAAATAAGAATAAGTGATGGGTACTTTTTTGGGTAATATTTTAACAAAAAATTTGCTTAAATAAAATATTTTAAAATAAAAATGATAATCAATTTATAATCTATTGGCACAAAATGATATTAATATCTCAGAGATTTGTGAGAATTTCATTTAATTTCAGGAGAACATATCATTGAACAATGCTGCAAAGCAAAATCCTTCATTATTAAATTGAAATACATTAAGTTACCAATATTAAGCATAATTTAAATTATAGGACTTTATACTAATGTACAAAAGAAAGTCTTAAATTATAATGGAATACAACGCAGCAGTAAACAAGAAGGAATTTCTACCTTTTGTGAGAGCATGGATGGCACTGGTGACTATTATGCTAAATGAAATAAGCCAGTTGGTGAAAAACAAATACCATATGATGTCACTTATAAGAGGGATCTATTGAACAAAATAAACTGATGAGCAAAATAGAACTATAGGCATAGAATCAGGGAACAAACTGACAGCTATAAGTGGGGAGGGGAGAGTTTGGTACTGATTAAAAGAAGGTGAAGGGATTAGTCAAAAAACATATATGAAGGACCCATGGACATGGACAATGGTGTGGGCACTGATGATGGAAGTGAGGGTCTTGGAAGAGGTGGGAAAAAAGTGGGATACTCTAATAACATAAGCAATAAATTTTTTTTTAAATCAATTGAAGTGCAAGGGGAGTTTGGGAGGAACATTACCATATATAAAATAGAAATTTTCCAGAATAACAGTTTAACAGCTCTGGTTGCACTGACGATGCATTGGGGGTACAACGACAAATGTTCAGAGCTCAGGTCTCGTATTTCCTCTGAACAATGTTCTCTCAGTGACTCTAGTTCTTTGAAGGGAAATACCAATAATTGCTTGGGCCTTCTATAATGCTGAGCAATCAATTGGCAAAGCTTTTCTACTAAAGAGAAAACCAGGAGAAATACAAAATTTTCAGCTCTGTTATATTGTAGTGCTTAGTTTTTCACTTATTATTGACAATTCTCCTAGAATGTGTATTATTGGGCAGAGGCAAATGGACCCTTCTGTCCAGAAACACCTTCCTTCTTCTTCCTATATTTCTTTTCTTCCCCCCTTTCTCTTTTAATTCCTATCTTCCTTCCTTCCTCCCTACTCCCTTCCTCTCTTCCCTCTTTAACCAAAAAGTTTTAGATCCAGGCACTCAGGAAAATCTAATACATGGACAGATGACTGGGGAAAGATATTGGTAGAATTTGGAAACCCAGATAACTTCTTTAGCTTATTAATGGTACTTTGATAGAGAACTGTTTATTTATTCTAATAGAATTATTACCAAATTAAGCATATGTAGTATGTTTCCCTAAGACAGAGGTCTTACTGGGGGTGGACTATCGAAAGGGTTTGCAAACATGCACAGAGGGCAGCATTGCTTTCTTTCTTACCTTTTCCTTTAGGAAAAATGTTTCTAATCAAAATATGAATATTTGAGCCAGTTCACTCTATCTGTTACCAGTTCTGATGAGTAGCAAAGAGAAAAAACCACTTAATAGACCCTGTATTCTCTCTTGTAATTTACACAGGCTTTATGTGGGAAAGAAAAGATCTAAATTAATCTTAAGAGAACAACAATGGAAATGATACCTTTTTTGTTCCGAATTCACACAACTTGAACTATTGAAAAGGAGAAAGATTATTAATTCAGTGTGGGTTAATTGAATCACTACCTACGGAAAAAAAATGTGTGTCACTAAACTTGTGCTTATTTCATATAAAAATAACTTTCACTGACGGGCAATCAGAATAAGAATTGGGTCACTTGCATTAGATCTCATTCTTGAAAATGTTTATTCTCTTTTGACTCCAAGAAGTTTGAGAAAAAAATATGCACAGTGATGTGGCCCAAATCTGAGGCATTGCTCAAAGAAGCAGAAAATCAAGGGAAAAAAATGTAAAACTTGTGCCAATGGGGAGAGTTAGAAGTTTTCTCAGGAACATCTATGAGGCAAATGTACTTCTATATGAGGACTCTATGTGAGTGGGAGACACCAAAGGAAAAAGATAAAGGTCAGGACTGTGTTATCCATTGAATGTCCTGTCGTCACCAAGATGTAAGACTAGAGATTCCACTTAGATTGCAACATAATGGAATTGACTATGTTATCAGTTTCTTTACGCCTTGTTCCTAATACATACTTTTGTGAAGACCTTGCTCTTTGTATAAATCACATTTTTAATAATATATATTCAACCTAATCTGCAGAATAAAGTTCCATGAAATTTGTTGAGTCAAAAAGTGGAAGATGAGATATGTTACCATAAAACAGTCAGTCAAACTGCCAGGGCGTCTCCAATAACAGGCAAGATTATGACAGGGGGAGGTTCTTTGACCGAGTGCATGAAAAGCTAGCAAGATAGCTGTGTAGAGAAAAAAAGCCCTCCTCACCTCTTACCAGACTGGGGGGAGAACCAGGGGAAGGCAGGCAGGCACCTGTACCATAGAAGTTGAAAATGGCACAGGGGGAGACGCTGGACCAAAGAGGCATGTCAGCCTAACCAGGGAAAAGAAGGGATTGGTTGGGAGGTGGACTCACTCAAAGTGTGTGAAAGCTTGGAAGTTGACTGGTTATTTTGAGAAAGCCCCTGTTCCATCCCACACCCAAACTAATATTGGGTTGGCCAGAAATTCCATTTAAGTTTTTTTTCCGTAAAATAAAAGACACACTTTTAATTTTTATCAGTAACTTCATTGATTTAGGTATTTTGATAATGTCGGCTACCTCCAGAGAGGCATAACAACGACTGTTCTCAATTAATATCACGATCTGATCACTATCCACTTCAACTGCACTATCCAACCATAGAGCAGCATCCTGCTAGAAATCGCCAGCATAAAATTTTGCAAGCCACTTTTGACACATTCAATCAGTCACGACACCGCCATACACTACACAGATCTTTTTCGTCTTTGTGTTTTAGTTGTGTTTTCACCATTTTTTGAAATGATAAAGCATAATATGCCATAAGAGTTGCTTATTTTTTTCCATCTTCAATATTAAAATTGCTACACAAAATTGACCAATTTTTTTAATGCACACTGATATGACAGCTGTCACAATACAATCTAACAAAATTGTTTTGAATGAAATTAAAGACAACTAAGTGCTCCTAGAGTCATCTTACAGAAAAACAAAATAAAAGAAAACACTTTTTGGCCAAGCCAATACAACCCCGGGGAACAAAGAAGCTAGTTCATGATGCTTGCTCATGACCTGCACTTGCAAAGCGCACTTGCCTGTCAGAGCAGCCATGTGGCCCGTGGCCTCCATAAGGGAGGCTCTCTGACTCTCTCTGACCCACCTCATGGTGCACTCACCCGTGCGATTGGGTGTTCTCTCCTGGGAGTAAGCTACCTTGCAGCCCTACCTGCCACACGGCTCATGGATGTGCAGGCTCCACACACAGGCTCCAGGAATAAGCCTGACATGTAGTACAATAGCCAGGAGCAAGCTAAGCTACCTGAATGGGGACTAAGACCACTTAACAGCCACCTGTGTGCTGCAGAGGACTGTACTTTAAAATGGAGCAAAACCTTTGGACACTGGCTTTTGTCTTGGCCTTGCTGAGGACCCAGATGGACTTTTTCCACAGGGCGAAGAGCAGAGGTACTTGGTCATGGGAGTCTGCCATCCTCCCAGGTCACACAGCAGCTGAATAAAACCCCTCTCCTTTCACACCAGCACCAGTCTCACAAGTTTGGCTTCTGTGGCAGCAGTTAGCTAAAACTTTGTTTTTGATTAGTTATACTAATATCGCTAATTTCCAGGAAATCTTTGATAGAAATGAAGGAAATAAAATGCTTTTAGCTGTGTTTGTTGAACATCAACTGGCATATTCCAGTGTCGTTTAGAATGACAGAAGCATTGACCGTCTGGGTGACTCTCATAAAATCAGGCATTTAGAGTTTGTAAATTTATCGTTAGCCACAGTCTTGCCTACTTCAAAATTAACAAAGATCTTTCTGGATGAGGAAAGTAACTAACTCCTGTACAACCAGACTGTAATAGTGATCCACCATGTATTCAGGGGTGAATAGGCAGACACAGTGCTGCTCTACCTGGAGAGCCTTCCTTCTCCTCCTACCAGCAAATCCGTCCCCAGATGGATTCATCGGAAAACAATGGGGTGAGTTTCCTTTTTTAGCTCTAGGAAAATACCTCTTACCTTCAAATGTAGAAACTCATCACAGATATGTAAAATTATAAACATTGCACTTATTATTAACAAATGTACTTTTAGCAACATTTTGTCTATTGACATTTAAAACCAGCAGAGGACATCTTACTTTTCAAATTTGACCATTTATCTTGTTCTGTTATTTTAATAGCTCAATTTTAGTTTAAAATATATTATTTATTTCATAGGGAAATATTAACAGTGTCAGGCACAATTTTATATAAAAATGAGGGATGCCTATAACAAGTAAGGCTAAATAATATATATCATAGTAGGACAGATTTTACCCTGTAAAACATAGTAGGACAGATTGTGACAGTAATATGTGATGTTCCTGTCCATTACACAACAGTTCTCATGAAGAACAGCTAAGAGAGAAAGAGATAAATTCAGCCACAGTGATATTAACAAGAAAGATGACATGTGTCTCCAGTAGCACTGATCTTCATTTTCTAGTTCTGCCTTCAAAGCCTATAGTACTGTTACCTTGTTGCTCTTACTAAGAGACTTACTAATATATTAAATTAAATACTTTTAACATTAATTCTGTTAATCTTGACTTAATAATGTATTTAAGTTTACATATTTCATTAGACTAGAGCTTCTGTTGGGCACCACCATTCCTTGAAGCACCATCTTTTGAAAGGAGATCTGTGTCGCGTACCAACTTGGCTGCCCCGGAATTTGATAAATAATTATGAATAATGAATGATGAAATACATGAGGAATGATGGAGTACATGAGTCATGCAAACTGAGGTCACGTATTAGGTCTGGTTCTAGCCATTGCTGCTGATCAAATTCCCATCCCACTCAGTATCCCGGTGCTGTGGGTTAGTCTGCGCACCATTTATTGGGGAACTATTATGCCTCCAGCCTAGCTGGACCCAGGGCTCCCAAAGCAAGCAAACATTCCTACCATCCATAATTTTCTCTGGTGGGCAGAAGGGCTGGTGGCATCAGAACAGTGTCCCTAGAAAAGGCTGCTCTTGTTTAGACTTCAGAACTGTTCCTAGCCGATAGCTCAGTTGGCTAGGCACGTCCAAATGCTGGTCTTGGGCAAAATATTTAACTTACACGCCTTCATGTACCACGGGCTTTAATATATAATATTTTAAGTTTTATTAACATCTACACTATTCAGTACTAATTTTGCATTTCTTTTATAAGATAAATGATATTTGGAGACTTATTCAAATGTTTCCAAGTTGTTACACTTCTTATTGATTTGTATTGTTCTCTACTTTTAATATGTTTTTTCCTAGAACAAATTTATATAATTTTAAAACTTTTTGGCATGTAAAATTTTGTCTTGTTAGATAATGCATGCCAGTGTCTGTAAATATTATTAGGATAACAGTCTCTTACATGCATTCATTTTTGTCCCATGCATCAGCTGGCCTGGAATAGACCTGGGAAATAAAAGGGGTACTTAATGATATTTCATGGTGAAAATAAAGAATAACCTGACCATACGCTTGATTTTCTTATATTTCTAAGAATTGAATTGGGTTGACAGATATGAGAATGGATTACTACACTACATGATAACCTGCAGTTGTAATTAATGTTCAATCGTGTAACAACTCACGTGGAAAGCCTGCCTAAGTAGCAAGTCACATGGAAAGAGACAATTGCTGGCAGTGGGTCATCATCCCGGCATTCTCTGGTCCTGCCAGTCATCTGTTTGCTACAGATCCATGTATTCACTCATGCTCAGGCATGCTGAATGCAGAATCTGTCCCTTTCATTTATTAGGGAGGCTAAAGCTTTCCTAGCATGCCCACAGTAGAGCTAAACTTAGATTTCATTGGTTAGAGTCATGATACAAATATATTCTTATGTTAAAATATTCACCTTTCATCTTATATAATAAAATTATCAAGGAAGGGGGAGTTAAGAATAGGAATTATAATAACCAATAGGCTGTGAGCTGGGATCTTTTATTTTATTTTTAAAGGTTTTGTTTGTTTATTTTTAGAGAGGGGAAGGGACAGAGAGAGGGAGAGAAACGTCAATGTGTGGTTGGTTGCCCCTCATGTGCCCCCACAGTGGGGACCTGGCCTGCAACCCCCCAAATGTGCCCTAGACTGGGAATCAAACTGGCAACCTTTTGGTTCGCGGACCGGCACTTAATCCACTGAGCCACACCAGGCAGGACAAGGGATCCTTTAAAATGGTGTGCTGCATTGAACAAAATTAAATTGATATTCTAGCTACATGTGCTTCTGAAGTGCATTCTATTTTGGAGAAATAAAGGCAGAATAAGGAGAAATTCTCATTTGATACAATTATAAAAAATATTTAACATCCACTATACACTATGTACTGGAAAAATATGTATTTCTCTTCAGGCAAAAAGATAGCTAAGCCAAGTTTCTTAGTCCTGTTCTCCTAGATTCCTGTTCTTTTGCAAATGAATTTGCAGGAGTGATTCTCTGCAATGAGTGAGTATAAAGAAAGTTGCTTCTCCCTGTTTAGTCTTTATTTCTCTAAAGTGCATTAGCAAAGTGAGGTTCATGATATAGTTATCAGACTGAAATAAGAAGTAGGAGATGTTCATGTGACACAAATGCTTAACTTCATTTTGGCTGGAGTATTGCAAATGTATCTCCCAACTATTCTGCCTCATTGGTATTTGAAGAGTATGGAAGAATATGCAATAATATTCTTCACAACCTGATGATTGCTTACTTTAATGTATTCATCAGACAAGTACACACTTGACTCACTACCAAACGGCAAGTTGAGTTAAAGAGGAGATATTGGAAGGTCTCTTTAAATATATTTATTTATCAATGGTTCGTATGCCTTCTCTTGTTTCCTATTTTTAAATTTTGGTGAGTCACTATAAATATACAATCAGGGATCCCCCAAGAGCAGTGGGTTAATTATGTCTTCTATAATTGCATTTGTGTGTGTGGGGGGGGAGTGGAAGAGAGAGAGGAGGGGGAGAGAGAAAGATACCAGGGTTTTATTTGATTCATTAAGGAAGCGTTCAGTGAATATCTTTTATATCTTCAGAAATATGCTTGTATTTAAAGACGAATAAGACATTAGCACTATTTCCAGGGATTGATAATTTTTGGGAAACTACAAAAGTTGTAGTTTTCAGGTTCCCAGGATTCAGGGTACCATGGAACTAAGAGATTGGTTTAATAGGGATGATCCCAGTGATTATTTGAAAAGCAGCTGAACTACTCAGTGGTTTAATGACTTAAAGGCAGTTTTGTACATTCTGAAATTAGATATATTTACAGTGAGTCCAAAGGAACTAGTGCTTGAATGTTATCCTTTTATCCCTTCCATTTTTTTCACATATTTAGGGTATATAAAAATCACAGAAAAATTTTAAATGATATGGCTTCTTCATTTTTCCTTCTGTGTAGATGTTTGTAATATCAAAGGAGGCCTCAGTAATGCTACTAACTTGCCAGGTCTTACTTACCAAAACCCTCAATATCCCTGTACGCTATATTGCAGACTAACCAGTTATTTATACTGTGTTATCTAGTCTGTTTGTGTCACAAACTATACTTGCTGTTATTGTTGAATTAAGTAAAAATATTGGTCCAAGTGACTATTGTCATCCATGCTATTCAAATTTTATTTAAGAATTGAAATCTATTCAGAAATACAAAATCACTTTTTAATTCTTGGTTTTTTTATGAAGGAATAATACTAAACATTAATTTAATAAAATTAATAACAAAAATACTAAACAAAATTTGACAGTTTGGGATTTGAAGATTTAGTCAAAAGGGTCACTGAGTACTGATTTTCACGTCATTTCACTTAGCGACATGAAAAGAACAAGGCATGTTTTCTGATTACTTCCACACAATCTGGTACTAAAGCTATGTAGCTCATTGTTCAATTGAAGAAACCTTGGGTAGACACATAATTTCTTTCCAAAAGAAATAACTGTTCAGATAAATATGTTCAAGCTGGTGCATTTACTCAAATTAAAGAGAGGTTTCCAACTGATGCAGGCAATTGTTCTAGCTGATATGTTTGATTGCTCTTGTGTAGGTAATTACAAGGCCACTGGGAGAACCATGCAGAGTCTGACTTCTAGTTACCACCGACTGGGAGCATGCTCAAATGTGACAGACTTTGAAGGAGGAAGGGGTGAGAGACTGAAAAACTGAACCTCAAATGAAAAGAGTAATAGTGGTATTTAGGAACACATATGCGCACACACACACAAGTGAGGAGGAGTAAGGGCTCTTTACTAACCAAGAAATGTTATTTTGATTTCTTTCTTAGTAACTCACGTAATCTTTCTACATGTAAATTTCTGTGTTCTCTATTTTCACTTCCTCTTCATCCTTACATTTCCATGCCTACTTAAAACAGTATGGAATTTCCTCAGAAAACTAAAAATGGAACCGTCTTTTGACCCAGCAATTTCACTGCTGGGATTATACCCTAAGAACCCTGCAACACCAATCCAAAAGATCCTATGCACCCCAATGTTCAAGGCAGCACAATTTACAATAGCCAAGTGCTAGAAGCAACCTAAGTGCCCATCAGCAAATGAGTGGATCAAAAAACTATGGTACGTTTAGACAATGGAATTCTACACAGCAGAGAGAAAGAAGGAGCTCCTACCCTTTGCAGCATGGATGGAACTGGAGAGCATTATGCTAAGTGAAATAAGGCAGGCGGTGGGGGACAAATACCACATGATCTCACCTTTAACTGGAACATAATCAACAAAAGAAAAAAACAAACAAAATATAACCAGAGACATTGAAGTTAAGAGCAATCTAACAATAGCCAGAGGGTAGTGGGGAGGGGATACTGGGTAGAGGCGTTTTCAGGAACTACTATAAAGGACACATGGACAAAACCAAAGGGGAGGGTGGAGGTGGGGGAGGGGGGTGGGTTTGGCTGGGGTGGGGTGGAGGGGTGGGGAGAAAATGCAGACAGTTGTAATTGAACAACAATAAAAAAACCCAAAAAACTTACTTTAAAGTTTGCTGCCTTTACCAAGGAAGAGCTGTATGAGCTGTTGAAGTTTAAGACAAGTATGGTATGAAAAAAAATAGGTTTCTCTTCCTATTGTTTTTTATCACAGTCCAGTGAAAGAATAAAACTTGGGCATACTGGGTAGATTTTCCTTTTTACATATATTGTTTGATATTACTTGAAAGTTCATAGTTCACAAATTGTAACTCGATAGATTATAAAGAAAAATGAGACTAGGCATCTCTCAGTATTTTATATGCAATTTGACCTTCAGAAAACTTTCTCTCTATACATAAAATTATTTATACCATTTCACAGAAGAAAATACTGTCTTAATAAGCTCAATTATATTATAAGTAGCCTATGTTTTCTAATTTTCAGTATAAATTGTTGTTCTGCTTATGACAAAAAGTTACATATGTAATTAAATCAAATTTACTTTCAGTCTATCACAAAACATTTTACTACAATAAAAATTAGTTATCAAAATCACTTCAAAATTGGACTTTGATCCAGTTAAAACTAATTATTAGGGTAAGACAGAAAAGCAGTTGTGATCAAATTTGCTATGTCTCTTTTGTGCTAGGAAAATTACTTGAGGGAATTCTGTAAATTTTATTTCTAACTTTCATTTCTTCACTGGACTTTAGAAGCCAAAAATGGACATCAAAAATAGAATGAGGAAAATTTTATATTCAAAATGAATCTTCTGGAAAAAACCAAATACAAAAATGTGAGAATATAAACTAGCTTTTGAAATTTTATGAAAGGCTGAAATTATAATGATCTACTAAACCCTAAGGTAAAGTGTGCTCACAAACAAAGGTTAAAAGATACCAGCTTCAGCATTTTCTGAAGGCACATTTTGCCTACGCATATATGAAACCATCAAAGCGAATGAGAGCCAGCCGTGTCAGCTTCAATTAACTGGTCCTGCTATGTATTGGAGTTGCTGCTCATCATGGACTGGCATTTTTCATCTCTTGCTACTGACAGAAAATAAAGAGAAATGACCTCAATATGTTGGTTTGTAGAACCACATACCATGAAGATGCCCGCTGCTGCTGATTTGAACCAATGAATGCAATAGGGATGAGTGCTTTTATTTCAACTTTAATGAGGTTGTTTTGCCATGTGTGGAAAAAGTAGTTGTCAAGTGTTCACGCCTTACTCAGCAGTCTCCCGTCGTGCACCCTTACTTGATGGCATTTTCCATGCGGATTCTAGGGCTGCATTTTCAAATGGGGGACTTCAATAGAAAATATCAGAAATAACAGCATGTTTAATAAAGGTATATAAAAATAGTTACCCCACTATTGTGAAGATATACAGTATACCCCTGTTAATTCTAGAAAGATAAATATGTATCTCAGATTCTGAAAATTTCATAGAGATATCTTGCTCTAACATCTTTCTATAACTTATTTTACCATTTAGGAAACATAGGCAGAAAGAAATTACTGTGCAAAATATACCTAATGGTATAATATTGATGGTTCAACTGAGACCAATTTCCAAATGCCATAAATTCTCAACAAGAAGTTTTGTATTGGAACACATTGCCGCTCTTCAGAAAATATGCTGGTATAATTTTTATAGGTACCTGGCAAGTAAGAAGAGTTTTCTTGGAGCCACACTTGGGTTTTATACTGAAGAGCATTTAAGCACATTTATCTACCTACCATTGTAAAACTTAAAATCACAGAAATTTTGTTCAAATTTTTTATCATTAAAAATGTCTACACACATTTATTTCCATGTAGTAGCTGTTGCCATGGTTTCTCTGTTTATCCACAGAACATTTGGATTTTGATTAGTGCATTTTAGTGCCATTTTTATATTTCAAGTTTTGAAATAAAAATGCTTGATTTCAAGTTTTAGTCCATTAATCTTTATTACTAAAATTGTATTATTTCATCTTTGACCTTGATTTTTTGGTAGGACATTTTATAGAGTGGTTTTGAAAATTAAAATATATTGTTGGCATTATTAAGCAACATATTTTTATTTTAAAGCTGTTTAAAATTCCAACAACTTGTAAATCTAAACATGGCTCCTTATAGGGTAGAAGTTACAACAACTTGTTCAGGAATTTAGGTGTATGATGGTAAAATATAACCTGTCACACTTCATTGTATTATAGATTAAGGGGAAAAGCTTTCTGACAATTTTGTATGGAAATTAATGGAAAAAAACCTATCAAATTATTCTAATTGAGAAGAATATCTGACCTTTTTTTTACATTTCTATGCAGTTTTATAAACTGAATATTGAGATTGAATAAGGGATGATAAAAACAAAGAAATCACTTTCACAATAGCTATTCCAATAAAAATATGTGTTATTTTATTTTGAAATTGTCCTGATAATTTTTCCTTATGGTGATGCCTGGCACACAGGAAGGAATAAATCTTACAAAAAGTTGTGAAGCAAAAACAAAATCTTAAAAAATAAAGTTGTAAAGCAAACAGACATAGTTTTCTTCAGATGTTCTCACTTTTACTAATTTTGGTTTCAGAAAGTCCCTCTTTCAGGGCAACTGCTGGACCATTTCAACTCAAGGCCTCTTATTGACACATTCTCTTGTATATCCTTCCCAGTTTCTTTATCAATAACAGAATGACATATTCTCCTCCTGGTACATTGGTCAATAAACAAGTACACCACAAAAAAGACAAACAAACAACAAAAAACCAATTTGAGCTTTTTTTCTGAAAAATCTGAAATTAAGTGTTTACTGCTAAGTCTTCTAAATTTCCAATGTTAGGTTAACTATTTCACTGTATGAGTCTGAATTCCCTCATCTCTGAAACAGGGGTAAAAATTACTCTCAGGATATGTTGCTGTGGGAACGTAGGCATCTCACGGTGGCTACTTATCACTATATGTAGCAGTGGACTGATACGACTCCAAAATCCATAATCTTTCCATTATACCACATGTGGCAAATGTCTGTCAACTTCCTCACTGGAAGCAGAAGACACATTACTATTGACACAGTGGTCTTTTTGATGAATGTTGATGTGATGCATAAATCCTTTTTGTAACTGTAAATAAGTCTTGTCATAAAAAAAGAACAAGAAAATATGGTTACTGCATGCATAGTGTCATGTCAACTTCCTCCAAAGCTTTCTTTTCACTTTCTAAATAAATACAAATTTTTCAATGGAAGAAATGTTGCAGCAAAGATAACCTCTTATTAATCCTTCAATTATTCTCTTCCCTTCTTAAGCAAATTTCTTATTCCATATTTCCTGAAGCTCAAGAGTCTTTATTGTCATGTCTTTTGTGTTTAGTGGTATGTATTAGTCAGGACTCTTGGTAGAAGTGTCAGGAATCTATTTGCAGCCAGCTGAAGGGGGAAAATAAATGCATTTTTTATTATATAATGATTAGGTAAATGCAGTAGAAGTGGCTTCATGCAACTCTTACCATGTCCCACTTATTCCTCTTTGTTCTTACTCCGATGGGTTTTCTCCCTTAGTAGCCAAGATGTTTCCAAAGAACTTCAGCCTTTATAACTTTTATGGCCTGTAACCTCAGTAATGTATAGATTCCTCTTCTCTCCAGCATCCTGCGACTGCCTGGAAAGGGGAATTTTTATGTCATCCTTTACATCACAAGACCATACCTGGACAATCCCAGTGTTCAGGGGAATAGTGTCTTTCTGGGCCTGCTAGTCACTTCTCTGGCTGATTCCAGAGCAAACACATCAGACACTTCACTGTTATAGAGATGGTGATACACTACAAAGAAAAGATTACAACTTCTCAGACGTTTGCTTTAAAATTTCACAACCATTTATTATAAAACAATTAGGAATTTTTATTGAAGAACAACATTGGGAAGGTAAAACTTTGTACACCATGTCTTCTACCGGTTTATCTGTGACTATTTCCCTTTTCAAAATGTGCACGTCTCCATTGTGGAATTGTCCTGCCCTCATCATGTACCCCCTCCTGTAGCACTAGCAGATTCTGGACAGCACTGTAATCAAACCCAACAGTTACAGATCAAATATTTAAGTATGCAAGTTTAAATTTCCATGTAATTAAAGAATACGTATGCTTGTGAATATAGAAAAATACACACAAATATTCAAAGTACACTCCTGCATATCTGAAATGATTGAAAACAAAGAATAATAAGTAACTACAATTCTGTTCATCTATTTCCTCTTGAGATTATAGAAGTCTCATAGATAATGCTCCTATGCTTCTCTTCAAAGCTCAGAACCACATGAGAGGTGGCACAAAGTGTCAAGAAAATGGAAGTTGAATTACCATGTTCATTACTGATTCAATGACTTGGGAATGGGACTTAGGTCTAGAGGCAAATGGGCCTGAGTTAGAGACACTTCAGTCCATGGTCACAGGCACTATTGGTCAACAGCAGACCTTCATTCACTTCAGCAGAACCTGCCCTTACCTTTTTGGTACAAGAAGGAGAGAACGTGACCTCTCTGTTCCTCCATGACCAGAGCCTTCTCCCAAACCTGCCAGTCAGATAAATTACTCTTCCTTTCCTGGGGTGGCATTACTATTCTGTTGAGGGTTTAACAATGTGGGGATATATTAGTTGGCCATAAAAAAGAGAAAAAAATGTCACCCTTTGCAACAATGTGGATGGACCCAGAGTACATTATGCAAAGTGAAATAAGCCAGTCAGATAAAGACGAATACCACATGATCTCACGAATCTAATGAACAAACTGAACAAACAAGGAGATAGGGACAAACTCGTAGATGAGAGCAGGATGATGGTGGCTGGGAGGCAAGTTTAGGGGATGGAGGGATTAAGCAAAAAGGAAAAAGGACTCATAGGAGTAGACAACAGTGTTTTGACTGGAGGGAGGGAGTACAAGGGGACTAAATGGTAATGGAAAAAATAATACAATAAAGATTAAATAAAATAAAAGTCTAGCCCTGGCTGGTGTGGCTTGGTGGACTGATCACCAGCTTGCAAACCAAATGATCACTGGTTCGATTCCCAGTCAGGGCATATGCCTTGGTTGAAGGCCAGATCCCCAGTTGGGAATGTGTGAGAGGCAATAAATCAATCTTTCTCTTCCTCTCTTTCTCCCTCTCTCCCCCTCTCTAAAAATAAGTAAATACTTTTTAAAAAAAAAAGTGAAAAGAAAGTTGAGCAAAATAAAGGTTCCCTCCAAATAATGCCATTTATAATATCCAAAATTAATAGACCTAAAGAGAAAGTTAGTTGCTATTTAGTTCAAAACTCATATTATGTCACTTCGAAGTCTTAACTCCAGAAAAGTCCAGGGCTGATGTTAAAGTGACAAAGTTAATATGGCACTTGAACCAAGATTTGAGTTTTTTCTCACTTCTTGTAGTCATTTATTTACTCATCAAATGTCTATACAAATGCTAGAAAATTAAACTGAACCCCATTGATAAAATACTGGTGAGGGCCAGCAGTGTCCTAAACTTACAAATCTTAGAGTTTAGAGGAGGATACTGCCAAGCAAATAGGCAATTGCAGTGTTTTCTTAAAATTTTGTGGTAAAGAAAGTTTACTGTAATTTAAAATTCAGGAAATACTCCTGAAACATTTTAGGGCAAAGGCTGACAGATGAGTTAAATGAAGCTGATCAGGACTGGATCAGGAATTGGGGACAGTGGCAATAGAACAAGACACGTGTGAAGACAGATAAAGTAAATTTTGTTTATAGCAGGGAGAGACAGGAAGACGGTAATGTATGGCAAGAATTTGGAGAAGTGAAAAATCTACTTATTATTCATTAACTGTTGAACCTGTCAGATTTTGTGTCTCTACAGAACATTTCCTGGAAAAACTATGAAACAAAAATATCAACAGGATATAGTAGCAAACTTGTGAAATTTCATCCAAGTGGAAAGAAGCAATATATAAATTGATTTTTTAAAAAAGCATTCATAGGGTGATGGTGAGGGGATTTTTATCAGTAAAAGGTAGATAACAAGACAATAAGAGAAAGGAAAGAAAGAAGGAGTGAAAGAAATTGAGAGAGAGATAAATCAATAAATTAATATGCTTATAAACCCACATGTGATTCAGATAAATGGCACTAATAGTTTTAAAAGCAATTTCTGACATTGATATTTCTTTGGAATATTTATTTGCTGCATGACCTTAGCCGAGAATAAATCCCAGTATATGATTTCCTGGGAACAGTTGTCATTTTTCTTTTCATTTGAATGAGAGGTCAATCTTTCAACATTTCTATTGTTTAATAATCAAGAGGGTGGATGGAGGCTCACTGTGATTAATGGGTTTTAACAACACAGTAATTATGTTGTCTAACTTGAAACTTTATTCCATCATTCAGCCAGGTATTGTGGTTCAAACTTCCGAAATAGGATTTGAAGGTCATAATAGGTTAGATGAAAGGCAGTGAGAAATAGATTTGTATCTTCTTTTTGCATTTGACTGCAGTTCTGATTAATGATAGCTAAAGCCAAATTCTAAAGGTTCCAAAATGGCACGCGAATCCTAATCTTTAGCACGGGGCAGGAAGTACACCTAACACAGGGCCCGTTATGGTCTGAGCACAAGCACATTCTAAGAGAAAGTTGTCTCCGAACCAAGTCTGAGATAGGTGGGAGAAGCAGGGAGAGACGTGGGGCACTCCCGGGGCGTCTCAGGCCCTCAGGCTGCTGCTCAGCAGGGATCCTCCTGTACCTCTCACTGTCCTGAGACTCAGTTAAGAGACCATATTCTCTTAAAATGATCCTTAACCCCTGTAGGCTGAGTTTGCTATTTCTCCCTTTCTGTTTCCACAGCACACAGAAAATGAGTATTTTATTATCCTTAATACTCTTAACATCTAGTTCCTTGAAAAACACATATATTATATAAAGCCATTAGGGATATGTACTTTGGTCAAATATTTTTATATTTTTAGCATCCAAATTGGAAGTTTAGGGAATTCTTATCATATCATAGAGTTTTGTCTCTTGGAGGTGGAACGAATGAATGAAAAAAATCAAAGAAACATCTAGTGAGAGTTGAAAGTGTCAGACTGAAAGGTGGCAGAGTGTGAGGTGATGGTCACAGACGGGAGTTCTGTGTGTTGCATGTAGCACTGTAGCCCTGGAGATTCGCAGCTCACAGAAAGCTGAGCTGAAGGTAATCGGAGGAAAAGAGGTCAAGTTTTGTGAGGTTAAGATGTCTCCATGGATATCATACTCACGTTTAATGACAGCAGGAGGTGTGAAAGTGAGGGAAACTGGGAACCAGATTCTATTTTCCTTTGGTTAATCATACAGAATAGAAAGTAATTTAGGGGGAAAAAAAAGTCAATGTCAAAATTAAGAAAAATAGCTTCGTATTCCCTTATTACATAAGTGCCTTCTTTCAAAGAATAGGACCCCAAGTAGATGTTTATCTTTCCTGCAGAGTGCAATCTCCCACAGGTTTCTAATCAATACACAGGTTCAGCAATCCCTTTATGGAGCTTACACAGGAACACGGCTTAGCTTAAAATCCAACTGACATTTTGGAACCCTGTTAGGGATTTAATAGCAGACTCTCTGGATCCATTTTTCCTGGTAATATAATAATTACTGAAGTCTACCAATGGGCAGGAAAAGTGAAAATACTAAATCTTTGCTCACATACTGTGCTGTAAATATGCTTCCTTGCATTTTTGTAGGAAAAGAACACATGCTTTACGAGGGCAGGGTCAATATAAAACCATAATTTATGAGCTACTCTCCCTGAACCTTATGTCCTCAACATTACAGTGCAGTTAACAGACTTTTCTGCCTGTGCTCAAGAAGTACTGGGACTCAGGTGTTCTACTGAATATCCCTGAGAGTCTTTACCTATTACTTTATCTACCAGCAAGAATAATCCTAAATTTTTACCCATTTTTAAAGAATATAGACATTAATCTTTACATGCCATAAAAATATACAATTTTATTCTAAAAAGTCTTGCAAATGCACAATTTCCCTCTACCTTGAAAGAGGATTTCAGTATCCCTGAGGGTATCATAGGCCTCAGTTTATCCATCTATTCTAATGTGCCCATTGTCTGAGCTCCCCTTCATACTCTAAACCCAGCTACTTTGTCACACCCACATGAACTGCTATTGTTGACCACAAGTGTATACATTTTATCATCTACTAAGTATGAAATAAATAGTAAATGTAGTTGGTTCATTTCCTTAATTTTTTGATTCCTCAGTAACATTAAAAGAGGAGAGACATTAAGATGATTTTTCATAACAATTGTTGAAACAAGTTTTAATTCTTAGAGCAATAATGATTTCCTTCCTTGGGATACATTTATTGGGGTTCATCTTTTGTTTCCCTTTTCTCATGGAAATAACTTTGCTCTGACTACTATCCAATGTCTGCAGTCGTTTCATACAGTTTATCCAGTTATATAGTTGTCCACTGTGATAGAACCTAATACTCATTAGTCCATTCTAGCTAGAATCAGGAAATCCACCTGCCATGTTTTCTTCTCTGCCAGGGATATCTTTTGTCTTTTCACAAAGTGTGAATTCAAGTAAAGACTCCTGTGTGAAAACTTCGGGAACTGTCCCAGTGAAATAGCTGCTTTCCCCTCAAATTGCCTCAGGATTTTATTTACTTCCACAAATTCCATATTACATAATCATCAATTCAGCAGTCTCTAATTTCTCATTACATGGACTGAGCATGAATGCTGTAACAGCAATAACCAAAAATTGCCTTCCTTTCCAAGCATCCTAGCACATGGTAAATAATAAGCATAATAAAGAAATGAAGGAATGAGACTGAGTTCTCTCACTCCTCAAGCTATCTGCCTTTTTCCTCTTTTTTTGACATGTTTTCATCTATCACCAGGTATAAGACTGTAAATCCAAGCTGATAAACCCGACAACAAATGTCTATTGTTCTACAGTGTTAAAATATTGCATTTTACGGAATACCATTAAGTATAATAATTATACATGTGTGTAATAATTATATACATGTTTATATATGTAAACATGCATATAATCACACACACATATAAATAGAGAGAGAGAGGAGAAAGTCTATTTTATTTTTATGCAGTTCTTTTCTAAGATGGCTTACAGACAGATTGCTTGTAGATTTGTAAATGTGCCACATTCTCTATGTTTACATGCCTTCTTTTCCCCTTTTAAGATTCAACACATGTCATTTACTTGGAAACCGTGGAACAGACACACACACACACACACACTGTCACCATTATTAATACATTAACTCTCTGAGAATGCTTTCTAAATGAGTTGAAGTGTATATATGATACTTATCATAATGCATTGTGTTTGTTATATTGCTTGTCTTTGTCGCTGGTCTTTGAAACCCTTGGGAAAGAAATGGTGTCTTGGTGATGCCGTGATTCCGAGGCACCACATAGCGCCTGACATATAGGAGGCAAACAACAAGAAAAGGTAAGGTTAATAAATCATCCTTACTAATTTAACATACTTCTTTTTCTGTACCTTTTTTCTACTATCTATTACTGTCCATTCTTTATACCTCTGTTTCATGTCAGTTTTCCAAAAATTTTAAATTTTATTCAGTAATGCTCTACTTTTCATTTTTATAGTTATTCCAAAATTATTTACCTTTTCCCTCTTTCTTTTCTTCTTAAGTATCCCATTAATATGTATTACATGTGTCTTAATATTATGTTTTTGAAACATAATTTTTTTATTGCCCACACCGCTCTTTTCTATGAAATCATCTAGTTCATTTTATGCTAGTTTGCCTCATGAATAATATTTCATAGAATAGAGCATAGAAAATGAGAGTTTATTCTTGAATTTTAATTTTCTAAACCCTAGTCACTTAAAAGAACATAAAATAGTCCTAGCAGAGACAAAATATTTATCAGAATACAAAATGAATGAAATCAATACTTCCTCTCTTGCTTCCCTCCAAGACTGGAAAAGGCTCTTCTAGGCTTCAGGAATCAAATAAATATACAGGCAAAAACCAAAGCAATGAGATTCCATGGAAAGGAGGTCTGCAACCACTTATACAGCATTGAGGAATTTCGGAAATAAAGATAATCTTCCATGACTGTGTAGGTAGATCCTCAAACAGAGCATTGTCTGCATGGTGCGTGCAAGCAGGTTGAGCATGAAACGGTGTTTTCTATTTGTTAGCATGGAATGGGAGTTAAAATGATTCAAACACAGCCACTTGGCACATGACCGTGGTCTGAGAACCTACAAAACCGAGAGAACTAAAGATGGAAATGGAGAGCATCTCCACAGCATTTTGTGTGAATCAGTACCAGTGACTAGAGAAAATTATGGATATCTTGGGGGAAACATTAGAGTGTGTACATTTGACTTAGGGAACAAAATCTACTGCCTTCTCCTTCAGGTCTCATGACAAAGTCTGTATATCCAAAACTAAGGCTAGAAGAAAAGACTGATTCCAATTTAATTTTTTTCCACTGTGGCAGAAGAATGAGTATTAAAAATGAGTACTGTAGTAAGATTTACACTCAACACGTATGTTAATTATTTCTTTCACAGCTTAACTAGATGGGGTGTCAATATGAAAGAATATTATGCATTGTTTCATTTCAGCATAAATAGATAAAACCACATATTCAAAACAAAGATAATGGCGACTCTTCAGAATGGTATGGTTGGCAGTCTGTGTTTAAATCTGACATGTGGGCGCCACTACGTATATTATAGTTGTAATAATTGCTAAAAATTGCTTAGTTAGTTCCATTTTTTTTCAATATAAGACATAGACAAAAAAAAGAGAAAGATTTAATTCTGAAGCTATGAGTCTCTCAAAAGAGGTTTTTAAGGAATTCACTGTTTCAGTAAAATAATTTTCTAGCTAAGATCATAAAAGTTACCAGGTTTTTTAAGAACAATTCTGTTGTACTATGTGATTTTAGATATTACCATTTTGTCCCAAACTAACCTACATAAACTTGTTATATACAACTGTTTAAAATGCCCCAAAACATCAGCCAAAACATGCAACATGGTCACATAATTTCCAAGATTGTTTGCCTTTTTCCCCTCTTACATGACTAAAAGTGTAAGGGCTTTTTGTTCAGTTAATTTTGTGTCTAAGAGAGTCTTACAGGCACGCTTAAATAAATTTAAATGGTTCCCCAAGTACCACTTCTGTTGCTAAACTCTGGCAAATCAAGCTTCTATTCGAAACAACTGCCATTATTCTGTTGACTCAATATTCAACGATGTACTTTGCCCTTGCTTTTGCTAAAATTAGGTTCTGCTACGAGACTTACAGTCTCTTGACTGCCAGGCCCCACTTTTGAGGCCACTGATGAGAAGAACTCCTTCTTCTTCTCCTTCTCCTCCTCTTCCTCCTCCCTCTTCCCCTCCCCTCCCCTTCCCCTCCCTCCTCCTCCTTCTCCTCGTTCTTCTTCCTCTTCCTCTTCTTCTTCTTCTTCTTCTTCTTCTTCTTCTTCTTCTTCTTCTCCTCCTCCTCCTCCTCCTTCTCCTCCTTCTCCTCCTTCTCCTTCTTTTCTTTTGAGAAAGTATAATTCAAGCATTCTAACTTCTGTCTTCATTAGTTTGCCCTATTATCTGATCTTTTAATACACAGTGATAATTAGATATTCCTCTGTATGTCTGAACATCACTTATGGGGCTGATTTAAATTATTTTTTGTGGAGGCTATTTAGCTACTATCCATTTTAATTGATAGAAATATATACTGTAAACATATCAGGAAAGAGCAATCCAAAGAAACTGGATAATTATGATAATCCTAGCTCTAGCTAAGCTAATGAATGCTATTGCATGATCTAAAGGCCCTTTGTTATGTTAAAAAATATGTCAGCATATTTCACCTCCATTAAAAAGACTTATCAAACAATAAATCTTTAAAACTGATATGAGTTGAAAGATTGAGAACATAAATAATGAGAATAGATAAGTACCATGTTTATAATATTAAGATAATTAAAAATAACTTCATATCTGCTTTTCTGAGATGTTTGCTAATCTAAGCAATTCACAGCTTTGGATCTTGTATATGTTTGAGACTTACAAGAAAGGAAGATTCCTTGAGTATGCAATTTGTTATCAGTCAACAGAATAAAGTTGGTTACGGTAATGAAGTGTTTACACGGAACAAGTTAAGCTGATTTTAGAGTGCATAAGAAATACACACTCATATACTCAAATGTGTCTTTAAAAACTACTTGAGAATTTTCAGATGTTTTGGGTCAGGATCTGACATTTGGGTGACCAATTTATTACAAGCTAGCATTGGTTAGCCAAAAACAAGTGGAGATTTGAATTTCCTTAACAAAGACTCCCAAGATTCACACATCCTATTTTTTTTTTGCCTCTATCTGGATGTTGGTGACTTTTTTCTTTATTTTTATCATTGACACTAATACAAATGGCCCTGTTTCCTCCCCCGACTCAGCTCACCTTCACTCAGTCTCTGGCCCTCCATCCCTCTGGCCATCACCACACTATTGTCTGGGACTGTGAGTTCGGTATAGATGTTCTTTGGCTTCTTTCAGCCAGTGTCCACCTGCTGCCTGCCCTTTGACAGCCGTCAGTCTGATCCATGTGTCCATGCCTCTTTTTCTGTTTTGTTCCCCAGTTTATTTTGTTCAATTGGCTCCACATGTAAGTGAGATAATATGGTATTTGTCTTTGACTGACTGACTTATTTCATTTAGCCTAATAATCTCCAGGTCCACCCATGTTATCACAAAAGCTAAGATTTCCTTCCTATATGGGTGTATAGTATTCCGTTGTATAAATGTTCCACAGCATTTTTGTCCAGGCATCTACTGATGGGAACTTGGGCTGTTTCCAGATCTTGGCTATTGTAAACAATGCTGCCATGGACACAGTGGTGTGTATTGGTGACTTTTAATGTATGCTCGGTGTGATTTCTTCTGTAACTTTTTCCCAAAATTCCCTTAATCTTAACTGTTTGCCATGACTATGTCTTTAGCTTATAACCCCTGAATCTGGCCCTTAATTTTGCTAAAAGACCTCAGTGTCCCAACAGTTATGATGACGCAGAGTTGACTGTAACTGAACGTTATATTTTGAAAACAGTAAAAGACAAAATAAAAACATTTTCTCCAAAATAAAACTCTTCTAGGATAACAGTAGTATAATATTCATATATGTTATATGCAAGCAGTTCAAACTAAGTACCTAGTAGTATTTACCTAAAATACATATAATAAAATAAAAAATACTTATTATTATAATTACAAGTTACACACTACATCTCAATAATTCAATGCTCATTACAAGTATTAGTTACTGGTTCTAAGAACATTGAAAAATTAAAATGTTATATTTAAAAGTTAGTTACCTTTTCTAGGATTCAAATGACCAGGATTTGCTTTAATAGCTCATACTCATAATCATATTTTCCAGATTTTCAAAACTCTTCCCTATGAGCTCTCTCTTCCCATAATTTCTTTGAATAAACAATTTAGTATTGAATATGTATGCTACTTATTTTCCACTTACAGAAGTCCCCCGTTACACTTGGTTTCACTGTAATCCATCTCAGTTATTCATAGTTAACTGTGGTCTGACAACATTAAATGGAAAACACCAGAAATAAGCAATTCACAAGTTTTAAATTTTGTGCTGTTCTAAGTAGTGTGATGGAATTTTGTGCCATTCTGCTCTGTCCTGCCCTGGATGTAAATCATCCTCTGTCCAGTGTGTCCATGTTGTAGAGCACAGTAAGATATTTCGATAGAGACCATATTTACAGAGCATTTATTATAGTATATTGTTATACTTGCTCTATATTATTGTTAGTTATTGCTGTTAATCTTTTACTATGCCTAATTTATAAATTAAGCTTTATCATGGGTATGTATGTATATATAGCAAAAACAGTACATGGTTGAATACTACCCATGGTTTTCAGCATTCACGGAGAGTCTTAGGTTGCATCCCTCATTGGTAAGGGGGAGCTACTGTGTCTCCAGACAAACTGATTTTAAATGATGTGCACTTCTTTTGGGTGATGTGTTTGCTCAGGCACATTTTCTAGCAAAACTATTTTCCAAAATTTACAGGTATTGTATTTATCTTTTTTTTCTAATCTTCAGATCTAGTGTTCTTTTCTAAACTAATATTTATTCAATTCAAATTAAATGGCATTCTACATCTGTAAATTAATTATTCTTATTTTGCAATAGGCATAAAGTAAAATTTTCAGTGTATGATCTAAAAACTATATCTAGAATTATACAGTGATACACAACTATTGCAAATTTATATTGTCAAAATTTATTTACTTTGATTTTAATGACTTTAAATTATGTAGTGAAGGCCTAAAATGATGTTTATTGGTAAAATCACACTAGTAGTAATTGCATAAATCTCACTGTTATATTCAGTACTTCACTATTTTTTTTCAGTAGGAGTTTTTTTCATCTCTTCTATTCAGAAAATAGATTGTTTTTAATCTAAATATTGCTATTTCTTTGTGGTACAATAAATATAGACATATAAGCCCTCAAATAATTGAATTTTACAACAAATTTTAAGACTTCATGTGACCAGTTACGTTCACATAACCCTGGTAATATCTGGGGGGAAAGGACTATCTGTCCCACTATCTCAGGTTCTACATAATAGCCCAATCCGATCATTCAGTAAAATCCAATTCTGTTGCTATGTTGTCACAATTGTGGTGAAAAAGTCCACTCTATTTATTGGCTAACTTCTTAAAAATGCCCTTATACTATCAGGCTGTTTTTTAAAGAAATTATCTCAAAAAAAACACATATGCTATAATTTTCTTCCTTTATGGTATTTAATAATAAGTGTATTCTTTGTTTTCATATTTCTTTAGACCAATATAAAATAAATTTTATTTGTACTGTAATTAGTGAGCAGTTTTGAAAATATTTATTAATTTTCAATTAGACTTAAAATGACATTTATGTAATTATAGTTGTAATATTTTAATTAAAAATTTTATTACATCCAGTAGACAGTTTTAAAAATGCTAAACCATTTTCCCCCTAGCTTAATTAAGAATTATATTTTCTGATATAAATGTCTTTCTTGCTAACACTTTTCTACAGATTGAATAGTTGATGATCCTAATTAATTAAGTAAATCTACAAAACTAGTTTTGAGCAATAATAGAATTGAAATAGAATACAACATCAGAGAACTAAAGAGTTAAATTATTAAATCTTTGAGATAATAAAGATGGAATTGGCTCCATAATGTGCCCATCCAGTGGACTAAAGTATAACAGCTACAGAAGAATTTTTCCTGGGCATTAAATCATCAGTTTGAAAAGAGTAGTGGCAATTGGTTGCCGGAATAATAATTTATAAAATTTAAAATATGTAATAATAATTTATGACAATTTAACACTTAAAATAAGCCCTGGCTGGTATGGCTTAGTGGATTCAGTGCCTGCCTGCAAATCAAAGGGTTGCTGGTTCAATTCCCAGTCAGGACACATGCCTGGGTTGAGGGTCAGGTTCCCAGTAGTGGTCGCGGGAGAGACAACCACACGTTATATTTATCTCCCTCTCTTTTTCCCTTCCTTCCACCCTCGTTAAAATAAATAAATAAAATCTTTAAAAAACATGTGACATAAAAATGTGTTTTAATATAGACCTTTTCTTAGAAATGTAATTGGAATCCTGGCTTTATTAAAGTTTTCTTACTTACAGAATAGTAATAATATCATTTACAACATAATGTTCCAAGCAGTCTTTTTAAAGATATTAAGTACCCTACAAGGTACTTAGTCGTCAGTGAATACAGATCATTTTTCTTTGAATCCCTTCTAATAGCATCATTATACTTGAAACTAACACATAGTCAATGTCTTCATGCTGGGTTACCCTATCAGTGCACTGTCATCATCAATAAGTTCATGGTTTTCTAATAACTCAATGTTCGATGCGCAGTAATCAGAAGTCTTTATATATTAAATGTGGCAGAATGATGAGTAAAAGTACGATAACTTTCATTTAAATGTATTTTTAAAAATTTTATTTATTTATTTATTTTGAGAGAGGGGAAGGGAAGGAGGAAGAGAGGGCGAGAAACATCAATGTGTGGTTGCATCTTGTGAGCCCCCCACTGGGGACCTGGCTCACAGCCCAAGCATATGTCCTTACTGGGAAATGAACTGGCGACTCTTCGGTTCACAGGTTGACACTAAATCCACTGAGCCACACCAGCCAGGGCACAAGGACTTTCATTTATTAATTTGTGCATTTATTCATCTATTTGTGTGACAAATACTATTTTTTTCAGTCACTGCTATATACTTTGGAAATTAAAACATAGGATTTGGATCCTCTCTGACTTCAGGAAGATTATAAACTATTTTGATTTTAGCAATATTAAAGGTTTAAGATAAATTACATTAAAAGATTCCTGAAACTTCAAGTATAGAATGAAGATCACAGAGGACTGCAGAAATGGGAGGCTTTCTCAGGGCCCCTAAAATCACTTTACATTAGTACTTTATACTGTCTATAACTTTATTAAAACTGTAATATGGTTACAAGTCTGCTCAGCTATCAAAATCCATTGACAACAGTGTAGTAACCAGAATTTGTTGTTTTCTTATGTCTGCTCAACTACTTGTTACTGCGTGGAGTAAGGAGCAGAGTTATAGGTACTGAGGATATAAAACTGAAGATGACAAAATTGCTGTCCATTAAGAATCTGTTGTCTAGTCCATATACCAGAAAATATGGGGGAGAGAAATTAAAAAAAAATTAAGTCATGCTATACTTTATAAATTTTATGGCCTATTTTTAAAGGTAGATAAAATAAAAATTATAAAGATTATATAGTAAAGTCTATTAAAATTAAAGATATATCTTTTAAAAGTTATGCTTCTTGGAGATTTTGTGTTTTTTAATGATTTTATTTATTTATTTTCAGAGAGGGGAATGGAGGGAGAAAGAGAGGGACAGAAACATCAACGTGCGTTTGCCCCTTGTACACCCCACACTGAGGACCTGGCCCTCAACCCAGGCATGTGCCATGCCTGGGTATTGAACTCGTGACTACGTATTTTGCAGGTGAGCACCAAATCCACTGAGCCACACCAGCCAGGGCTCCTTGGAGACTTTTATATCAGATAACTCCTATATTATTGTTGCCATGTATTTTTTTGTAATTACCAATAGGACTGCATTTCTCTTTGGGTTGTTTAATGCTTCAGAGGTGATTGAGTAAATCTAGAAAGAAAAAATAACAAAGAAACACGTTTTTATTTTCTATAAACATTGAAAAAATATTCACTGGCTCTTGAGCATTAACAATGTTTCCTGTCAGGCTTAACTTATGTGTATATGATGAAACGACTGAATGTGCAGTTAGCTCTTCTAAAAATTGTGTGTGTGTGTGAGTGTCATTTCAGTAATGACCTGCACTTACTTAAGCACAGGAAGACAAAAGGAGCCGGGGAACAGTGGTTGCCGTGTAGTCTCAGGCGTTGATTAAGGTGCTTAAATCCATGCCTCCTATCCTTAAAGACACACTTAAATTTATGGACTCTTATAGTAGTAAAGAAAATACTTAGAATAATGTACTGAAATATAAAATCATGATTACGTACATAATTTATCTTTCAGTTGTAAAATATTGGCTTTTTCAAGTGCTAAGATGAGGTTAAAGGCTTGCATACCCATGATGTTAAGAGAAAAAAATATATATTGTTTGAAAAGTTAATATATCTGGCACAGGGAAATTTATATATTAAAGTACTGTAGTTGAAATTTTGAAATATGAATTATTAGTTTTCTTAGTTTTGCTTAAATTAATATATATTCGTGCATGCACATATATACATATTTCTATATCTGCCACTTAAATGTACTGTTTGTACATATACGTTTTGTTAAATATATAGGTATACAGATACCTGCAACTATATGGATGTGTAGTATATATTTTTACTTACTGCTTACATATCTGCTGTGACATTCCATTCTCTACTACACTGCATTCAGACTCTTCAGCTGCCAAAGTCCTTCATAACTTTGTGTCAACCTACTATTCTGACCTGATTTTCCACTAGTGTCTGTCTACCTGTGTCCTACCTTATAGTCAGGCTGGGAGGCAGCTGTGTGGGTGAACCAGTGCTGTCTAAACGCATTTGTCACTTTCTGTTTCTACTACTGAAAATTCCTCTGCAGTAACTACGGATGACAAATTTAGGTAACTGTACACATGACATCTTTCATGATTTCCTCAAATTACTTGGTATCTCTTATTCATTTGGATTCTTTGTCCAGGTCTCTACTGAGGCATAAAAAAACATCTGCATACCTACTGGCATAAAAAACAAAGTACCATGCTCATGGATTTTGCACATCAAGTATTAGGAGAAAGCAAGTGTTTTATGGCTTATCTCTGCTTTTTCACATCCGGGGCTTCAGGATGGAGACTTGGATGGCTGGAAATGATTTAAAAGCCTTGTAGGCTGCAATTGTTTGAACATGACTTTGTGTACATGTCTATAGCCTATGGAGAGGCTCAAAGACTGAGCTCAACTCTGACACTGTTGTCTCAAGCACCACACATGAGCACTTCGTGTGTCTGGGGCTTCCTCATACATACTGTCTTTGGGATAATGAGACCATACGCTGCAACTCAGGGCCCCAAGAGCGACTGCGGAAGCTGTGTGATGTGGTCTGCCTCTTTCACAGTTATTCAGCGTTGCTTTGCTAGGAGTGTTATCTAGGGCCAGTCAGGGTTCCAGGGGCAGGCAATAATATCCCCCCAAATCCTAACTTCTGTATGAAAGGATGGTCAAGGAATTTGAGGTAATTAAAAAAATTCACCATACACCCCTTTATATTCTAAACAACATGAATATATTTTCTGAGATTTTTGTTTCACTTGTGGTTATTTTTCTGATCTCTCCACCTGGAGTAAAACACTTTGAAATCATAGGTCTTTTACTGCCTCCCTAATCTTTGAGTCGCCATCACCATAGTATCCATACTACTGGGTTGGCCAAAAGTCCAATTAGTTTTCTCTATAAAATAAAAGACACATTTTTCATTTTCACCACTGGCTTTACTGATTTGGATATTTTGAGTATGTCGGCTATCTCCCACTATTGGCTTCTAGTGGGTAGAGGCCAGGGGTGCTGCTAAACATCTTCCAATGCATAAGATGTGCCACAGCAAAGAATTATTTGGCTAAAGTGTCAATAATAACAAGAAACTTTGTAAACCACTTTTGACATGTTCCATCAGTTACAGCACCTTCTCCATACACTGCACAAATCTTTTGTGTGTGTTTCAACCGAATTTTTACCTTTTTTTGAAATAATAATGTATAATACACCAAAAGTGTTGTGTATCTTCTTCCATCTATTAATACGGCTACAAAAAATTCACCAATTTTTATCTTTTTTTAAAATGTACACTTTTATGACAGCTCTTAAAATACAATTTAACAAAATTGTTTCAAATGAAGTTAAAGACAACTAGGCACTACTAGAGCCATCGTATGGTAAAAATTAAATGAGCTTTTTGGCCAACCCAATACTTTCATTTCATGAAACTTATAGCCTAGTAGTGGTGATTAATATTCTAATAAACCAAGGATATTTATTGAATGATGGAATAGAGAATAAACATAGGGCCACGTGACAATTTAGTCAGAATGGTGTATATTTCATGTATATTTAAGGGAAAGTGATAGTCCATAACAACTCTATAAATAAATATTTTGTGTAACATAACTAAGGTATTGAAATTGTATATACAAGGGGGGCAAAAAACTGGAATTATCTTCTGGAAGGAGGACCCCTTGTAGTACAGGCTTCCTCCACTAAGTGAGTGTTCTAGGAACCCATCTGTATCAGTATGCTAGCTGGTGTTGTTGTGAGAGGATGCATTTGGCTTCAGTGAATTTTTTGAAGACTCTTTCAATGTGTTTGCCCATTTCATGGTGGGTTATTTACAAGTGCTCCTGCCCTCACCACACTGAGTGTTCAGCAGGTTTTGACCAAAATGGCAAGTCCCCCATGCCCCACCCTCCCTATTAACCTGATCTTACTCTGGGAAACTTTTTTGTTGTTTTTTTTGTTTCCCTGAATGAAAAAGTCCTCAAAGGGAAACATTTTACTGATGTGGAAGACGTGAAACAAAAATACCAAAAGCACTAAAAATCATCAAAATCGATGAGTTCAATAACTGTTTGAGCAGTGAAAAAACCATACAGGTAAGAATAAATACACAATTTTTTAATAGATAAATTCTGTTTTGGGGGTTCCCCCTTTATATATGACATTGATTACAAGCAAGTACACCAAAAATCATTTTAAGTGCTAAAATTATTTTAACTAATTACATTAAGTCTTAGTAAATTATTTCTATAAGATAATTTCTACTAATATGAATGAGAAATTTGGAAATTATATGGGTTTTAAAATTGTTTTAAATATCCGAGATTAAATATGTGTCCTTAAATCATAGTTTATTTTTTGAGCAATAATATTATTATTTATCAACACATTTATTTAACTAGTTCTGAATTGAAGTCATGTCTTTTTTGCTGTTATCTATGATGGCAAACTAGATTACTATTCTTATGTGCACTGAATGAAACATTGGGTGAAATACTAGGACCTTGTTTTCTTGGCTAGCACATTCCTGAATTTTTGGCCGATAGTTTGCCTGCGTGTACCCTTATGTCTAGGCTAAACATAGGCCAATATCACTGATACAAATAGGTGGCTGTTTTTCATATGCAACGCATATACATCAACGTGCAATGATTTCAAATCATCTGCTTTATTTTTTTCAGTGTAGAAATAAGCCTTAGTGCTAATATTGTGTTTGTTTAAACAATACCCATTTTTTTATTGTTGTTCAATTACAGTTGTCCCCATTTTCCCCATTACTCTCCCCTGCCCTATCCACCGAACCTCCCACCTTCAATCCTCCACCCTCCCTGCCCCAGGTTATCTTTGTCCTTGGGTCCTTTATACATGTTCCTGGACCACCCTTCCCCTTTTTTCCCCTGTTATTCCCCTCCCCTCCCCTTGGTTACTGTCAGTTTGTTCTTTATTTCAATGTCTGTGGTTATATTTTGCTTGCTTATTTGTTTTGTTGGTTAGGTTCCACTTATAGGTGAGATCATATGGTATTTGTCTTTCACTGCCTGGCTTATTTCACTCATCATAATGCTCTCCAATTCCATCCATGTGCAAGAGTAAAAGAAGCAACTGATTGATGTTTTTCACCCTTTCTTTCTCTCTCCTATTCCCTCTCCCTGAAATAAATATGAAAATCTTTAAGAATATTTATTGAGCTGGTGTAACACATAAATGGGTAATGACAGATACTAGAATATGTGTTGGGTGTATATTAGTACAGAAAAATATAGACTTGCTTTCATAAAGGAGAGACTGATAAAGAAATAAAAACTTTCCATCATTAAGTCCCTTGAACATGTACTTGACATTTCAAATCTAGAAAATGATTGGAAATTTTATATTTCTAGTAGTAAAATTTAAAGATATCTTTTATATTCCCATTCTAATTATAAAATTAATGCTTATAAGGTATATACCAATAACTAATTTTGACCTGCATTAGCCTCCCTGAGCCAATACTTACTAGAAGTGTGACTTCAAGAAATGTAGTTAGCCTTCTTTAAGCTTCAATTTTCTATTTTGCAAATAATGATGGTCAACATGTCTAAAGTGCTTAATATGTGACAGGAATTCTGCTAAGCATTCAATCATTAGATTCTCTTAATTAGAAGACATGTGTATGTGTGTGTACACTAAAATACAGAAGAGGTTAAGTGATAACATACCACAACTAAAAAATAATGAAGTTGTAATTTAAACCTGTTATCCAGATTCACTACTCATAATAACTCTTTTAGTGGTTCCCACTGAAAAATATTTATGACATTTCCATGAAAAAACAAAAATAAAGTTTTTAACATGGTGTCTACCATGTACACAATATTCAGTTGTTATTAGTTGCGCTTACATTTGTTATGTGTCATAAATTTTATAACTATAAAAACATCAATAATTGAACACATTATTTTTATGTTTTTTAGACTCCCATAAATATTTAACAATGTATCACAAAAATTCAACTCACTCAGATATTATACCTATACCGGAATTGTAGTAAGTGTGGGTTACCAAACACAGAGGCATTCAAAACAACTCATTTAAGTGCAGAGAGTTAGAAAACCCTGGGGTCCGAGAGCCCCAAGATGTGTGGTGACGGGAAAGGTGGGAGCATGCAGATGGTGGATAAGGGATGTTATTTTCATTGAACAAACATATTTAAATTGAACAAAATAATTAAATGTGTCAAAGATAATTGAAGCTAATTTTCTCACTGCCAGAAACAGTATTTCAATACACAGCAAGGATTCTATTGTGTAAATGTACCACAGTTTTTTGATCCACTCATTTGATGGACAGCAGAAAGAAAGGAGCTCCTACCCTTGGTGACAGCATGGATGGAACTGGAGAGCATCATGCTAAGTGAAATAAGCCAGGCGGTGAAATTCAAATACCAGATGATCTCACCTATAAGTGGAACCTAATCAACAAAACAAACAAGCGAGCGAAATGGAACCAGAGATATTGAAATAAAGAACAAACTGACAGTGACCAGAGGGAAGAGGGATAACGGGGCAAAGAAGAGAAAGGGTCATCAAGGAACATGTATAAAGGGCCTAAGGACAAAAACAATGTGTTGGGGGAGAGGATTAAATGTGGGAGGTGGGGGGGGGCAAGAAATGGTGGTGGGAAAAATGGGGACAACTGTAATAGAACAACAATAAAAAATTTAAAAATAAAAATTAAAAAAAAAATGTCAAGGAGTAAATTAGAATGAAATCCGAAGTGCTGAATTAAAATTGCAGGTATTACTACATTACCGATAGATACATAGAAAGAGATAAATGCAGTGGTATGCAAGTGTATGTGAGTATATACACAGATGCGTTTCCTAGCTTTGTTCACTAGTAGACTCTAAAGACCATGACAGCCCATAACAACGAGCATTTTGAGGGCCCTGATCTTGGTTTCACTATGACGTCTTCTATTAAATGGAACCAAGGTTACTCACTTAAATGGTTAATTCTAGAGCTGGACGAGAGAAACTGCAAGATAATCCTGGACCATTAGTTGTGCTAGAAAGTAGGAAGAAGTTCAGTGTATTGTGGGGACATATCGAAGGCACCAGCTCTTTGGCCTATAATATTAGACTTCTTGGGCCCTACTTTCTACCTCCTGCAGTGAGCCACTAGCAAATATTTTAGACACTTCCGTGTCTCATGGAGCATTCTAATAATAAATCCTATTATCAATATGATAGTCTTTGCTGACTAATCACAACATGCCCATAGTTTAAACCAAAAGAACTTTATTTGTCTCCTATTTAAATATCTAGAGGTAGGCAGTCCAATGCTGGTATATGGCTCTGGAGTGTTAGGTCACAGGATCTTTAATTGCATTACTCTGCTGTGTGAAGCCTACATTTGCAGTTGTTTTATATTCCAAGATATCCAGTCATCATATCTCTATTTCAGCAGACAAAGAAAAAAAGAAGAAAAGAAAGGAAGAAAGAAAGAAAAAGAAAAAAAAAAGAAAGGGAGGAAGAAAGAAAAAAAGGAAAGAGCAGCTGACTCTTCGTTTAGTGACATTTTTCACAAGTTACACAGCCCTACATCAATCTTATTTTCAAGCACTTGGCCATACAGCTAGTGAGAGTAAAAACCACATATAATTCACAGAACCCTATACGGAGCTTAAATAAGGATTTTGTTACTATAGAACAGTGATGGGAATTGATATTTAAGGAGTGCAAATATCAATATCTACTGTAATGATTATTCTTAATTCCCTCTCACAATCTTCTGCTCCAATGATCTAAATCACTTCGGACCCACTCAAGTCTGGTGCTAAATTTCCTTTTCTTGCGGACAGTTCGGCTATGCATTCTGTTTTAATCTGTTTTCTCTGTACACCTCTCACAGACTCCTTTCTGGGATCTTATTCGGATTATCCTATCTATTTTATTTGATCAGGTTGGTGGTTTGTAGGGAAATATCTCTTGTATATATTATTGTAATTTTCCCAGGGACTGATAAAATTCCTAAGAGAAATACAACTCTTGTAATCAAGAGACCTGTTTTTATTTCTTATACCATTCAGAGTATAATAGATTTTCCTGGGGTTTTTTTGACATTGTACAGGAAGGACACAATAACAACATATTTGGGGTTTCAACTCTTTATTAAAGAAATTTTCAATGAATCTTTTTTTTTTTTGCCCTTTAGCAGTTCTCTTCACTTTCATTTCCATACCATCAAAATATCATTAGTTCCCGGGCCATATAGGTGTTCTGTTGTTCATTTTGGATTCCTTCTCAGTTTTCACCATTTTGATTTTAGAATTTAACTTTCCTGAGACTGCTAAATCAGTTATAGCTTATACTGCCTTCCACTTTCCACACTATTTTTGCTATTATTTTTTCTGTTATGTTTTTCCTTGGAGATATATCTTTGAAACGTTCTCACTCCTATTAACTGAGAATTTATTGCCCTGGTCTGTGTGGCTCAGTTTATTGGAGCACTGTTCCATAGCCAAAGGTTGAGGGTTTGATTCCCAGAGAGGGCACTTGCCTAGGTTGTGGTTTAATCCCCAGCCCAGGTGCCTTCTATCCTGGGTCTGGATGCATTCATCCCCAAACAGCATGTGTAAGGGAGGCTGATGCTTTTCTCTCTAATTGATGTTTCCCTCTCTCCCTTTTATTCTCTAAAAAGCAATGAAAAAATGTCCTCAGGTAAGGATTGAAAAAAAAGAAATTTTAATTAGTTTAGAAAATTCATAGAGATTTAGGAATTCAAAAAGAATTGTTTTCAACCCACCATCTTCAAACTGAATTTAGTTTTAATTTACTTTTTTAAACTAAAACAAAGCAACAAAAACTTATTTATATTTAATATATATATATATCTATATTAACACAAGGACTCTCGTTACCCTTGAATGTCACAGTTATATATTACATATGTTACTTAAATCATCTGAATGGAAAATGTGATCCAGTTTACATAAAGTAGAACAGAATTTTTATTTATTTCATCTAAGATGAATTTTTTTTATTGTTGTTCAAGTACAGTTGTCTGTCTTTTCCCCCCACCCCTCCCCACCATCCCAGCCATCCCCACCTCCCTCCCCTGACCCCACCCCTCCTTGGTTTTGTCCAGGTTCCTGAAAATACTTCCTCCTTTCCCCCCATTATCCCTCCCACCTCCCCTCTGGTTACTGTCAGTTTGTTCTTAATTTCAATGTCTCTGGTTCTATTTTTCTCATTTGTTTGTTTTGTCGATTAGGTTCCATTTAAAGGTGAGATCATATGGTATTTATCTTTTACTGCTTGGCTTATTTCACTTAACATATTTTTTAATATATCTCTTTTTACTCACATCCTATTGAGTGATCAATTATATTATCATAGACGGAAAACATATTATTATATTATAATTTTTATGAGATCAAGAATTATCAAAACTTTTTTAAAACCCCTTTAAGACTTACTAATAATCTCCTGGCAATCCTACTTTAAAAATTATCAAAATTGAAGATGAGTCATTACCATTGTCCTTTATAAAAAACAGGTAGACCGAATGCAGTGATTTCCTCTATAATGACAGGTGTGCTTTAGTAAAACATTTCTCCATTGTTAGAAATTATTTTAAAATGCTTTAAGATGCTTTGGATTCCAAGGCGCTAAACTCGGACTTACAGTGATATAAATAAAATCGGGCTCACTGGAGACATGGCGTGTGTTTGCCCTGCTTTAACTGCTGCTCCGCGAGGTCACCTGTGACACAAACACTTTCCATGTCTCTGCTTTTCTGTCATTAATGAGGAGATACTTGTCCTCCTGCTCTTGTTAAGCATCACAGTCTCAAGATCTGTGTCATGCCTTTCATCATTCCTATCGATTCCAGGCATAAAGAATGAGTAAACACAAGTTGATCTTTTTCCCTTCAGGAAACTTGGATTTGTTTGATTTCTTTCTCTCTCTATACTTACCTATGTATTTATTTATATTTTTGAATCAGGGGAAAAAAGCAAAAGAAGTCATTATTATATCTCAATATAAGGTTTAGAATTTGTCACATATCTAACTTAAGATCAATAAAAACTAAAATAAATGAGACTGCCACTCTATTATTGAACATTCATGGTTTATCCACGGTAGAATAGGAGTTTGAACTCCCTAAAATCACGTAAATGCCACCCACTGCCTTAGCAAACTGTGGTTATATAAAAAGAAAATATGGACATTGATAATTAGTAAGATAAAAGCTAATACATGTTATGATTACCTAACATAGTTTTGAAAAATAGATATATTTTAATCTATTTATGTGAACAAGATAAAATTAATAGTGACTTAAAATGCTTTGAAAATAGGTGTTTTAAACAATTTTTCATTATGAGATTTCATTACCAAAAGTGTCGTGCCTCCTTCATATCAGTATTTCATAAAAATATTAAAAGGAGACAAAATATAGTCAAACCTCAGTTCTCAAGTGCCTTGGTTCTCAAAAACTTTATTCTTGACCAAGCTGTAAATGGAAACAATGTTTCGGCTGTCTAACAAAACCTCAGGTCTTGATTGCATACCTGGCAATCTTTTCATGCAGATAGATACCTGTATGATCAGTCATGTCTCTCAAACGACAGTGAAGATTTGGTTTTCGAACAAGTTGCTTCTCAAACAGTTTTCCGGAATAAATTAAGTTCAAGAACTGAAGATCTACTGTATTACAATTAAACTATACCTCAGCATGGACAAAGTCGGTAGCATTAAAATGTATGAGCAGTCATTGTATTTTATAATGCTATGAACTGAGAGGAAAAATAAACCAGTTAGCATTTGACAATGACTCTGTTGACCGTAATAGTTAAATTTTATATGTCAACTGTGCTAGCCTATGATGCTGAAGGCATATACCTTGGTCAAACACTAGTCTAGATGTTAATATGAAGGTATTTTGTAGATGTGATTAACATCTATGATCAATTGACTTTGAATAAAGGAGACTACCTTAATAACAACAGCAACAACAAAACAGCGAACCTTATTTAATCAGATAAAGGCCTTATGAGAAAAACTGGGGTTTCCTACAGAAGGGATATTGAATCAGTACTATAACAGAAATTCTGTGAGTGTCTAGCCTGCTGGATTGCCTTATGGATTTAAAAAAAATGGAAACATCAATTCTTGCCTTAGTTTTCTACCTCTCAGCCTTCTGTACATACTTCAGACTTGCTAGCTCAATGTGGGGAACCATTTCTATAGATAAATAGGTAGATAGATAAGTAAAATAAATTTTGTTTTGGGGAGAGTATTGCCTATTACAGATTTTGGTACTGAGAGTGATTCTGGGGGAACGGAAGCTTAAGGAAAAGTATTTTTTGAATTCGTTCTGGGACTTCTGGAATTGCCTCAATTACCTGGTTCTAATCAGAAGAACTAATTATTTCTCATAGTAAAGACAACACTGATTATCTATGACATGATGTGGCAATGTGATACACAGATTTTCACTGTTGGATGCTCCTAATCAAATACTTAAAAGAGGCAAGGCTTTGACTTACCATGTATTTGCTATGTTGGAAGAGTTTTGTCAAATTAATAACTACAGTGAGATTGGCTGGTTGCTGCTCACTGTGTTGGACAAAGTACAAAAATCAGTTTTTAATTAAAAAAATAAAAAGGTTGAGCTTAGAGCTCTGCATTTCCTGTTTGAATGACCTGAAAGCATCTATATCTGGATGGAAGATTTATCTCCTGTATCTATAGGTATAAGATTTCTAAAACAGAGTCTCACCCTGTGAGTGGTTGAATTGCAACACACATTGAATGTCCACTCTTACAGGCTGCTGTTGAAGTGACTGCATTGATTGGGAAAGGACAGTATCCTGAAAATTGGAAAGGGGACATATGAGCAGACCTTGTTATAGCTGGAGACAATGAACCCACAAAGTTTGCCAAGGTCTCTGAGGAGGTGATTACAGCTAGTCCAAGGAATGTGGAATAGTCACCTTTCATACTTAACTTTCAAGACACTTTTGATTCTCATTGGCACCCCTTGTTTCTACTTCACTTCTAGACCTATAACTAGATTCAGGTTCCATTAGGGCGCAAAAGATACAAAAGGCACAAAGTGGAACCCGTGAGGAGGTGAGTAGGTACATGACACTCCAAATGAACTACATAAACTTCCTAATTCACACAGACAGAAGTCCTAGAAATAAGTGTAATTATGTAGATTAAAACTTTAAGACACCTAAATGCCCATCAGTAAACCAATAGATCAAAAAATGGTGGTACATTTACACAATGGAATACTATGAAGCAGAGAGAATGAAGGAGCTTCTATTCTTCCCAACAGCATAGATAGAAATGGAGAATATTATGCCAAGTGAAATAAGCCAGGTGGTGAAAGAGAAATATCATATGATCTCACCTATAAGTGGAGCCTAATCAACAAAACAAACATGTGAGCAAAATAGAAACAGAGACATGGAAAAAAGAACAAACTGACAGAGACCAGAGGGAAGGTAGGAGGGGACCAATGGGGGAAAGAAAAGAATCAAGGAACATGTATATAGGACCCATGGACAAAGACAACAAGACAATGGTGGGGGGAGATTGAATGTGGAAGATGGGGGAGGGGAGGGTGGGAGAGAGTAATGAGGGAAAAATGAGGACAACTGTAACTGAACAACAATTAATAAATAATTGTTCTAAGATTTAAAAAAATTTGCTAAATAAATAGACAGACAAATAAATAAATAAATAAAAGATAATGGTGGAAGGAACATAAATTTGAATCTCACCAAATTCATTATATGCATCCAGTAAGAAGAGATTCTGAATTCAGTTTTGCAGCTTGAAGTTTTCAAAAGTTTCTAATAGTTTGCCTAATTAACATGTTGAAACTTAGACCAAAAGGTGTCTTACATTAAATTATGTTGAAAAGCAATAACCACCATGGTATACGGTAGAAGAAGGTATCCAAAGGCTTAGGGAGATTTGGATGTTTGAGTGGACTTATCCCTAAGACTTGTCCACCCAATGTGGGTACACAGCTTTACCAGCCTGTGAGAAACTCATTTGTGGGGTCAGGCCCAGCATCCTTGAAGAGCAGCTCTGTGGTTGCTTTCACTACAGGTCAGAAATGACAGCAGAAACTGATGCCACTGAACTGAAATACTTAAATGCCATGAGAGCAATTAGAGGCCAAGGTGGAAGGAGCCAAGTGGCAGGTCTTTCATTGCACGCACCTCATTGCAAAGGACAAGGTGGGCACGGTTACTGTAATGAACAGGAAGCCGGGTCAAAGAAGCAGTCGGGAGAGTTTGACTTCAGAAACCTATGGCAGTGACCATGTGATCATAGTATCACTAGGAGAAACACAGAAGGGAAGCATAACAAATTCTTACTTGATCTGTATGAGAGAAGGAGTTCTAGGTCAATTAGGCAGAAGTCTAACTTGAATCACCAAAACAGAGAGTCACGTTCCCTCAATTTCCAGACTTAAGCCTGTTTATAGACATAGAATACCTTGAATAAGGGGGAACTTTGTCCCTCAGAGGAAGAACCCCAGTATACAGCAAAAATGCGTACCATTACTCTTTCTCTCCACCTTCCACAGAGAGACTTACATCCTGTTGCCAGGGTAGGTGTGCTTTGGAGAAAGGTAATTAGTCTTTCAGGGGAGTGCTGGACACATACTCTGACACTGACTTGACAACATTCAAAATATTACTATGGTTCACCAGTCAGAGAAAAGCTAAAGGCGATCAGATGATCCATAGAGTTTTAGCTCAGGTTCATTTCACACTAGCTTCATCGGGCCCCCCAACCTACTTGTTGGTTATTTTCCCAGTTCTGACATTCATGATTAGAATGTACATGCTCAGAAACTGTCAGAATCCCACAATTGGTTCCTTTACCTGCGAATTGAGGATTCTTAGGGGTGGGGGAAGGCCAAGCAGAAGCCTCTAGAATTTCCTTTAGATGGAAAAACAGTAAACCAAAATCAGTATCATATTCTTGGAGGGACTCTGGATTAGTGCTGCCACCAAAAACTTGAAGGACGGGAGATGGCGATTGCTATTGTTTCTCCATTCAGTGTATCTATTTGGCCGGTGCAATGGATAGTTGTATAAAGGAAAGTAAGGTTTGTTGGGCCAATACTATGAGTGTATGATTTTCTATTGCTGCATATCAAATTACCACCAATTTAGCAACTTAAAACAATATATATTTATTATCTCACAGTTTTCATGTACCAGAAGTCTAATTCATTTTCACTGGATCTTCTCTTCAAGGAGTCACTATGCTGAAATTAAGATGTAAGCCAGGTTTGTGATGTCATCTGAGGCTCGAAGTCCTTTTCGATTTTCACTGGTTATTGACAGAATTAAATTACTTTTGGGTGTAGAACTGAAGGTTGTGCTTTCTTGAAACTGTCAGCTGGGACTGTTCTGAGCACCTGGAAACCTGTAACCATTCCTGCAACATGGCCCTCTCCAATATCATGGCAAGCTGCTCCCATAAGGCTTACTTCAATGATCTGACCCTTTTTAAGGGTTCACCCAGGACGATGTCCATTTCAAATACACCCAAAGCTAACTGTTTAGGCATGTTAATTGCTTCTGCACAATCTCTGTGCCATGTAAAGTGATACAATTTTGTCAGTGATGCCCCATCATATTCACAAGCCAAATTTATAACTAATAGGAGAGCATTTGCAACAGGAGATATGAATTTCAGAGCCTCAGAAATGCTGTCTATAACAGAGACTTTGAGTTCTGGGTTGAGAATTTAAAATAATATGTATAACTAATAAAACCAATTTACCTTTTAGAAGTAGGTAGTAATAGAATAAAAAGAAAGAGGGAGTAACTAGAAATTTCTTTTTCTTTTAATTATAATTTATCAGATTCTATTTTGCTCAGAAATTAAAAATGACAATATTCTTAGTACTTGTTAAAGTAACTGTGGAATAGGTTGTTTCTTCTTTCTTCTTTTTTGTTCATTTGTTTATTTATGTTTAATATTGTTGTTCAAATGCAGTTGTCTCCGTTTTCACCCCACCACGTCCCTCCACCCTACCCATCCCCACCTCTCACCCTTGATCCTGCTCCCTTTGGATTTGTCCATTGGTCCTTTATACATGTTCATTGACAACCCTTCCCCCTATTTTCCCCAATTATCCGCCTCCCCCCTCCTCTCTGGTCACTGTCACTTTGTTCTTTATTTCCATGTCTCTGGTTCTATTTTGCTCATTTGTTTGGTTGATAGATTCCACTTATAGGTGAGATAATATGGTGTTTGTCTTTCACCACCTGGCTTATTTCACTTGGTATAATGCTCTCCAGATCCATCCATTCTGTTGGGAAGGGTAGAAGTTCTTTCTTCCTTTCTGCTACATAGTATTCTATTATGTACATGTACTACAGTGTTTTGATTCACTCATTTATTAATGGGCACTTAGGCTGTTTTGAGGCTATTGTAAAAAACTCTGCTAAGAACATTGGGGTGCATAGGTTCTTTTGTATTGGTTTTTCAGGATTCCTAGGTTATAATCCCAGCAGTGGTATGTCTGGGTCAAATGGAAGTTCTATAATTTCTTAAAGGCATATGAGGAAGTGCAAGTTACCTAAGGCATTCAGATTGATAAATTAATAAATTATTAATTACAAGATCCCTTAAAACTGAAGTGATTGTGACTTGAATTGATATTACTTACCTCAGAAATGATGTAGATTAATTAAGGAATTTGAATATCTTTGATAGTGGGTATGATTAAAGAAAAATAATAAAATATAAATAAGTTATCCAAACCTGAGTACCTGGGAAAAGGCAATACCAGAGAGGATTCTAGTTTTGAATAATGAATAGTTTTATATAGGTGATGTAAAAATTACCATAAAAGTATGAATTAAAACCACAAATTTCTCATTTTGTAGTTTCTGAAGGCCAAAAGCCCAAAACTGGTCCCACTAGGTTAATATCAAGATCTCAACATGGATGTGTTCTTTCTGGAGCCTCAAGGGGAAAATCTGCGTTCTTCTGCTCTGTGTCTTCTGTAGGGACCGACATTCCTTTGTTTAAGGCTCTTCATCCGTCTTCAAAGACAATGGCAGTTTCAGTTTCGACCACTTGTATTTATTCTTACCTCTTCTACTTCCCTCTTTCAGGTTAAAGGACCTTTGGAAGTACATTGAACCACATGGATAGTTACATAAAATTTCATTATAAACTTAGCCGTTTAGCAATCTTAATATCATCTGCAACCTTAATTCTATTTTGCCATAACAAAACAAAACAAAACAAAACGTCGACAGCTTCAGATGAGTAAGGTGTGGATATTTTTCTGGATCCATTATTCTCCCTACCACACATGAATAGAAGAAAAGCCACTCGAATTATAAATGTTTTGATTTATTACACTTATCTTAGTCATTCTTTTGTATCCCAAGGGCACGATGAACGTTATTGCCACTCATATGAATCTGTATTAGTCCACCTGACTTGTTTTGCTTTATTTTAATAGGTCCAACTTACTTCTCTTAGATAAACTTTTATAATATCAACTTCTAGGCCTAATTATTGATTGCTGAATAGATAAAAAATTCAACTAAAGTATTAAATGTCTTTCATCATGTTCTGATTCTTTTAGTTATTCTTACAGAATGTTTACATTAATCAGACAAATGTGATAAATTTTATATCAAATTCAGAATCTTTTTATTAACTTTTTCTAAATAACTGAAGTGCTGGAGCTACAAGCTTATATTTTGTCTACATAGGAGTATTTTTGTACATCATTGAATGAAGCATTGAACTCTTGTGGAAGGTCTGTGGGCACCACAGATGTTAGCAGGTAAATTTTTAATGTTTTTTGCGTGTGAACAGCTCCACACAAAAAATAGAGTGCCTCATTAACATTTATTGTTTCTGCAAGGTTAAAAGGAGAAAACTCTCAACTCTAATTATAACTATTATAGATTAAAAGTAATGTGTTACTAAAGAATTTCTTGTCTAAGGTATCATTGGCAAATATGTTTTCCCATACTGTTGGTTCTCTTTGTAATTTGGTGCTATTTTCTTTAGCCTTGCAGAAGCTTTTTATTTTGATGAGGTCCCATTTGTTTATTCTTTCCTAACTGGAACATAACCAACAAAAGAAAAAAGCAAACAAAATACAACCAGAGACACTGAGGGGGGGAACAGTCTAGCAGTGGCCAGGGGGGAGTGGGGTGGGGACAGTGGGAAGAGGGCATTGCAGGAACTATTATAAAGGACACATGGACAAAATCGGGGTGGGGTGGGGGCGGGGGAGGGAGGTGGGTTCAGCTGGGGGGGGGAGGGAAGGGGAGAAAAGACATACAACTGTAATTGAATAACAATAAAAAAAGAATTTCTTACATCCTCAATTTTATTTTCAGTGTTTTTATTGGAAATTAGAAAAATACATGTATCTCCAAAAGTATCAATTTAAAAAAATTGAAATATCTATGGATTGCATTCATTTTAAAGGAAAAATGTGAACACCTTTGTTTGCTATCAGAATGACTTTACTATTATCATTATTTTTATTATTATTGAACTTGAGACAAAAATAGCTTTTTATTTATTGACTTTTAGAAAGAGGGAGAGGAAAGGAGAGAGAGAGATAGAGAGGGAGAGAGAGAAATATTTTCCCAGTTATTTATGCATTTATGGTTGTTTCTTGTATGCCCCCTTACTGGGGATCGAACCCACAGCTTGGTGTATCAGGGCAATGCTCTAACCAATTGAGCTACCCAGAGAGGGGTTAGAGAAAAAAAATATTTGTTATAGATTTCAGGGGACTCATTTTTTCATCAGGTGCCCCTAAGGGTATGGGTCAATTCAATCTTTAAATTGTTGGGAAATACGTGTTTTAGTGCAGTTATATATAGGAGTCTCTTAGAGATTTCATCAGGGATCCATGAAGATGAACTACCAAGGATCGTAAGGACAAGAACTAAAAGAGCTCTAAAGATGACTTAATCTTATACTCTTCTTTCTTTTTACATTCCCCCCTTCTCTTCCTCATTCCCACAAGTTATTATTTCCTCTCCCCTGTTCTCTTTTCTCTTTCAACTCTTCTTGCTTCTCTACTTCGCTTTTACTTCTACAAGTCATACACGCACAACTTCTTAACTCCATCCAGAATACTCATAGTTTTATTTTGCATACACTGTATAGTAGTGCCAGACTGACTCATAACTTGCTTTGAACACATTCATTAATTTAATACATTTGTTCACCTATTACAGTCTGGTCATTATTGAAAGGTTTAAGTATAAATCAATGAAACGAGAATAGATTCTTATGTTTTTTTAATCTTATATTTCACTGAAGAGAAACAGGCAATAAACAACATACAATGAAGAGGAAATTTTATACTATGTAAGAAAGTAATGGGCCCTGAGAAAAAGATAAAAAATATCCTTCTCTATTTTCCAATTATTTTTCTCCTATTAACACTGAGTATATTTTTATATTAGTCATTTCATTTAGTCCAAGAGAAATGTCATGTCCACGACCATGGATGTGCAGCCTAAGTACCACCTACCCAACGATTTCATAAATCTTGGTAGCATCCCAATATCTGAGCTTGGAAGCAATATGTATATATAATTATATATATAAATATATAATTTTGTTTTTCTACTATTTTATTGATTTTGTGAAGTCATCCCCCAAACTCACATTATTTTTTCCTTCAAATATTCAAAAATTCTCATTAAATAAGTATTCTCTATTGGGTTCATTTTTGCCCAATCACCAAGGCTTATTTATATGATAATACAGCAAATCCATTGGCTCAAACCTAAGAGTGTGTAAAAATTCAAATGATCCCCTAAAAATGGGAGCCTACTTTCATTCCATTTTTAAATGAACAGCTTGATCTCTGCCCAATGCACAGACTTGCCTTAACATTCTTTCATCATGTTTTATTGCATGCAGTCATAATGGTGCTGATTTCAAAAGAAAAACCTGGTCTTCAATCTGGACACTCCCATCTGTGAGCCAGGCAGCCTATTTTGTCTTGGATGGAACACACATGTAATTCAGACCACAGAGCAATGGCAGTGGGGCTGTGCTTGGAAGGCTCTATGGTTGACATCTACGGGGAGTGAAGCCACCTTCTCGTGAATGCAGTACACTACTCCCTGCAATTCATTCTTCAGCATACCCTTGAATATACCATTTCCACATTATAGATGAGTTTTGGTGCGCTACTCCCTGACTATTTGAATGCTCCTCTGACATTCCCCAAGATATGATTGAATATGTTTGTGCTCAGAATTATCTGATGTCTTTCAGAATTATGGATAATTTTGACCGATACCCCACAATAACCTAGCAATTATCTTTTAAATGGCCAATTCCAAGTCCAAAATCCAACATTAGCACTATTTTTAAAATATTTCTGTCGAATGCAGATTACTTTTAATACTATCTAAAGTTTTGGGCCACAAATTCTCAGTGGGATTGCCTGTACCACTGCTCTCTAAATTATTTAATGCTTGCCTCTTCCCCACTCAAATTCAGGTTACTTTCTGGTTACCTTATGAATGGAATCCGACAGGATTTGAGAGGAACATGATTTTACCAAAAAACAAAGAAACTGCCTAGTCTCTGAGTTTCTTAATTATTGACAGCGTCTGTCCAAAATAGTAACAAATTCCTCTCAATTTAGGGACTATCTCTGATTGATTTACTCAAGGCCAACTAATTCCCAGGGATTTCATAAATTGAGTTGGGCATTGAATTTACCTGAAGTCTTCAGCCAGCCTCTTTTTGTCAAAGGGTGATTAAGGTAATTAGCTTTTCCTGAGCTTCTTGCTCTAAGATGGCAACTCTCATGATGTCATCAATGCAGTGCAGTGACATACTAGTGATTATCATGTCCAAGTCCTGCCTCCACAGATTATGGCAGTATGCTGATGGATTAAAGTACCTCTGGGGCAAAACAATTAATGCATAACAATGTTAATTCCATGACAGTGCAATCTCTGAATGGTTACATTGCAAGATTGAGTCTTTTTAAATTACAGTTTACAGTCAATGTTATTTTGTATTTGTTTTGAGTGTACACCATAGTGGTTAGACAACCATATACATTACAAAGTGTTGCCCCTGAGATGTTTTTTAATATGCAATGGATCCAAGTTTATAATACTTGCAATTATTTGAATTTTAACTTCAACATGCCTTATTTTAAAGGGATTGATAAGATTTTCAACATCAGAACAGGAGTTTCAGAGACTACTTCCTAAAATAGAGAAGTCAAACAAAAGCTTCTATATGAGTACATAAAAAAAGAAAATAAAGTTGATTCACTCTATAAGGATATAAACCAAGAATATTTTTAAGACAACATGTATCTTTAATGAAAAATGCACATATTTCTGCAAATCTAGGAACAAGCATATCTTACATATATTTAGTACTTACAAGAAAAATAATTATTTTCTGAATGTAAATAAATGTTTTAACAAGTTAATTTAGGAATTACCATTTGGCTGTTGTGGGGAAAAGAGAGAAGGAAATCACAAAATGTATGCCACTTTAACAGTCTATGTTTTATATAATCTTCCTACTTAACTAGTCCACCTCTTAAGCATGGCTCTTCTGAGCAATAACGCTGGTTGATGGATGAATAAAGATGGGCTGAGCTGTATAAAGCCTGTGATGAGTTGTCAAACTGAAGAGCACATGTCAACTTCCGTTTCCTGTGTACTCAGGATTGAAACTATGTTCTGTGCAAAACAGTCTTCAAAAAATATATTACCATACTCGATGGAACATTACATTTCTTACATGTTTCTTTTATTATTGAGACAAAAGTCTCCAAATTCTCTTTTAAAAAAGAAATTAGTATTTTAAAGAAACCTGAAATGGGGTAGGGTAATTTTGAAAATCTTCTCTAAACTTTGCAGAGATCTAGTAGTCATAAATCTAATGTTAAATTATGTGAGTTTATTAGTGGTGTCCCAGAAATATTAAATGAAATTTATTCTGTTATATTAAATATAAGAATCTCAACAAGCACTAAATTAATTGACAACATTATCATAGGTTACTACAAATAATACTCATTTTTTATATACTGGCCACATATAAAATGTAAATTTTTATTCTAAAAATAGTTTTCCCTTATTTCAAATTCATTTCTTCTTTCTTTTATGACCTCTAAATGTCAGAATTTTATTACTATTATATCTTTCTGTTGTTATTGTTTCTACCTCTGAGAAAGCAAAAGCAGTAAAGCAAATTGCATGAAAGAGTAAGAAAATAGAGGTAAGCTTTCCACTCACCTGGGAAGGTAAGAAGTTTAATATTGTTTTAGAAAATTAAGCTTTGATATTACACTTCTCTGTAAGTTTGTTTTGTTTTTCTCTTTTATTATTTTTATTGTTGTTCAAGTACATTTGTCTCCATTTTTACCTCACCACTCTTCCTGACCCCACCAACCCCCAGCTCCCACCCTCAATCCTACGCCCTCTTGGCTTTTTGTCCATGGGTCCTTTATACATGCTTCTTGATGACCCTTCTCCATCTTCCCCCATTATCTCCTTCCCCCTCCCTTCTGGTTACTGTCAGTTCATTCTTTATTTCCATGTCTCTGGTTATATTTTGCATGCTTGTTTGGTTTGTTGATTAGGATCTACTTACAGGTGAGATCATATGGTATTTGTCTTTCACTACCTGACTTATTTCACTTAGCATAATGCTTTCCAGTTCCATAGATGCTGTCATGAAGGGTAGGAGCTCCTTTCTTTCTACTGAGTAGAATTCCACTGTGTAAATGGACCATAGATTTTTGATCCACTCATTTACTGATGGGCACTTTGGTTGCTTCCAACACTTGGCTATTGTAAATTGTGCTGCTATGAACATTGGGGTGCATAGGTTCTTTTGAATTGTTGTTTCAGGGTTTTTAGGATATAATCCCAGCAGTGGAATTGCTGGGTCAAAAGGCATTTCCATTTTTAGTTTTTTGAGGAAATTCCATACTGTTTTCCACAGTGGCTGCACCAGTTTGCCTTCCCACCAACAGTGTACTAGTGTTCCTTTTTCTCCACAACCTCTCCAGCACTTGTTTGCTGATTTGTTTATGATGGCCATTCTGACCAGTGTGAAGTGGTATCTCATTGTGGTTTTAATTTGCATCTCAGGATGGATAAAATACTTAAATATATGTTGCTACACCATAAAACCTAGAGGAGAATATAGGCAGGGAGATCTGATATTCCATGCAGCAATAATTTTACCGATCTTTCCCCTACAGCAAAGGACATAAAGAAGACAATAAACAAATGGGACTTCATCAAAATAAAAAGCTTCTGCACAGCTAAAGAAAACATCAGCAACATTAAAAAGGAACCAACCCTTTGGGAAAATATATTTGCCAATGATACCTTGGACAAGACTTTGATCCCCAGAATATATAAAGAACCCTCACGTTTCTACTTCAAGAAGACAAAAAATCCAATTAAAAAATGGGCAAAGGACCTGAACAGACACTTCTTCAAGTAGGACATAGAGAGGGCCCAGAGACATATGAAAGAGTGCTCAGCATCACTAGCCATCAGAGAGATGCAAATTAAAGCCACAATGAGATTCCACTTTTTTGTATTTTTAAATGACTATTTTATAGAACAGTTTTAGATTTACTTAAAAATAAGAATATAGTGCAGAGAGCTCCCATATCTCTCACACCAAGTTTATGCTATTATTAAAATCTTAATTAGCATGACATACTTGTTAAATCAATGAACCAATATTGATAGACTATTAACAACTAAAATTTATACTTTATGGAAATTTCCTTGTTTTTACATCATTTCCTCTTTTCTTTCCCTTATAATACCATCATGTCTCTTTAGAGACATTTGTCATATCTTCTTTTCTTTTTGATGACCTTGACGTTTTTGAGAAATACTGGTCACTTTTGTTTTTGTTGCTTTTATTTTTTTATACAATGCCCCTCCAAAATCAGATTTTTTTTTAATGTTTTTGGCTTAGTTACACTGTGGTTATGAGTTTTGGAGAGGAAACCCACAAAGGTCAAGTGCCATTTTAGTCATATCATAGATAGTGTAAATCCTATCACCATGGTTTATCTCATTTGATGTTGACCTTGATCCCTTGACTGATGTAGTATTTGTCAGCTTTGTTTTGCCACACTCTCCATACTGAACACTTTGGAAGGAAGTCACTATGCACAGCCCACACTTAAGAAGAGGAAATTATGCTCTCTCTCTTTGAGAGCAGAGTATTTACCTACAGTATTCAGAAAGCTTCTGAATGGAAGATTTTTTCTGTTCTCACTCCTTTATTTATTCAATCATTCATTTATATAAATACAGACGTGTGGATATTTATTTTATATTTTGTCATCTAATCTTATATAACTTTTTGTATTTTCTGCTCAAATTTTTCCAGTTTTAACCATTGGGATTTTTTTTTCTTGATTTGGGTCCTGTGTCCCTTTGAAATACCTCCATCTTCATGGTATTTTTCTTCTGGACTTTTCTTTCTCCCTCAGCTCTTCTGTGCTTTCTTACAGTATAAGATGCTCCAGTCTCCCCCTGTATATTGCATAACCCAGTGCTAGAATCATCGATTTCTTTAAAGGTCTCTGACTCTTTTTATTGAAGAGTGGGAGGAGAAACCAAGATCTGAATGCTGTGTGTACTTGTTGCTACTGTGGTGTCTTTGTTTTGAGACATTCTCAGCTGGCACAGCAAAGCAATAAGTTACCGTAAACAAACCTGTTGATATATACATAGCTATAAATATTTTAATGTAATGGCTGTACCTTTATTAAACTAACATCATACTGATGTCTCCGACTCTAATGAATGACCCCTAGGACCATGGTGGCCTCCTCCCCTTGCTTATCTGTAATTTGCCGTCCAACAGTGAGAAACGCAGCTACTACCAACCACTCTCCACTTCATTTTCTAATTTTAGCACACACTTATAGCTGCAGGAGAAGCATTAATCTCTGCTCTCACGGAGAAAATGTTAAGGGTTAGAATAAGCACTGTGCTGTGCACATTGGTTGGCCTTTGGTTGTATACGCATTTCTAATATTCAATCTGACCATTTCCCTCTGTCAGCTTCTGCGAAGTCCTTGCATACATTTGTAGTGCAGCTAGATTTTGTGTCATGATCTGCATTCTTTCCTACATTCCCGAGGATCCTATGAGAATTTCTGCAAAATACATTATTTTAAAACACATTAAGGTTTACTTCCTGTGCGATAAATTCTTGGGTTTTGATAACTGCTTGATGTTATGTATACACCATTACAGGATCATATGAGCTACTTTCACCAACCTAAAGAGAATTCCCTGTACTTCGTTGATTTCACCTTACCCATGTTCACATCACCTGTGGTAACTAATCACTGATCTGGCATTTGTAGCTTTGATGTTGCCAAAATGTCTTATAATTGAACTCATGTTGGCTTTTTTTTACTTACCAATATTTGTTTAAGTTCCATTCAAGTCTACTTGTGTTTTAATAGCTCATTTATTTTTACTGTTGAAAACATTTCATTGTGTATATACAACATAGTCATTTTATTAACTCACCGATTGGATGGATTCTTATTTGCCTTATTTGCCATATTTGGTCACAGGCAGATTTTTGTGTGAACATAGATTTTCAAATCTGTTGGGTAAATACTCAGCACTATTATTGGATCACATGGTAAGACTATATTTAGGTTGCTAAAAACCTAGCACATTATCTTCGGAAGTGGACTGTGCCATTTTTTTATCCCCACCAGCAATGAATGAGAGTTCCTATTGCTCTGCATCTGCTAGCAGTTGGTATTGTCATTGTCAGTTCTTTTTGTTCAAATTTTATTGCATCCATTCTAACAAGTCGCAGTGGTAGTTCATTGTCCATCAAATGGATCTCCCAGAGGTCTTAACTCTCAGAGTTGTCAACCCAGACCCTGCAGCAATTCATAAATTACGGTTCTGGATTTCCCTACCACTCACACTGGTTCCCATGGCAGTTTCCACTTGGGACTCTGCTCTGTCATTCTCCGTCTGTTTCACTAATTTGGGGGGCAGTGGATTGCCTTGTGTACTCACCACTCCTGAGGATCCAAGAAGAGTTTATTTTAAATACTGTTCAGCTACTTCTAGGATGGACTGGGGACTTCCAACCTCCTTACATGTGGAACTGGGAGCCAGGTGTGTTTTTTTCACTGTTAAAAATATTTTTTATGAAGTATAGCTACAGAGTTTTTGAATGATGATTTTGTGTTCATCTGATTATCAACAGGTGTTGGTCTTATTCAAGTATTTTATTTTATTTTTCCTTAATTTATTTTATATACTTTGATTTAGGTGATCCAGTGATTGTTTTCAATTAAACTAGATATTAATATTCTTAAATTGTCCCCAATGTCCTTCTAATTATTTAACTATAAATATGTTGTCCCTTGGATTTTTTTTGTGTGGCTTGTCCCCTCATTACTCATTACTGATTAATTTGGCCTTTTTTGGAAATAGTGTCTTTGTGATATTATCAGTATAAGAAATCATGCAGAATTAAGGTGGACACGAGAGGTGAACCAGCATGTAATGACAGAAGCAGAGATTAAAGTGGGTTCCTTGAAAGACAAAAGACACCAAAGACTGCTGGCGAAGCACCAGGAACTAGGGAGAGGCAAGACAGGACTCACCCCTCTGGGTTTCAGAGGGAGCACGGCCCTGTTATCCCCTGAATTTTGGAATTTTAGCTTCCAGAACAGCGATGGAATAGATTTCTGTTGTTTAAGCCACCCAGTTTGTCACACTTTGCTATAGCAGCAGCAAAGAAACTAATACAAATGATTAGTACAAAGTAAATTAAAAAAATATGCTGAATAAATGAAGAAACTATTGAAAGACCCAAACAATCTTTAAAAAAACACAGTGGTTATCATTACCTGGAAATTAAACATTTTATTGCAGTAGGCAAAGAGTCAGTATTTGTGTATTAAAGGGAGAATGATTATTTAATAAATACTGTGATATTGCAAATATCTCTAGTAGGTGAATGGCTTTCCTGCAATTTTTTTTGATAAACTAAAAAATTGTTTCCAAACAAAATGACTATTCTTTCCAATGAATAGGTTATGGAATAAATGTTATACAAAATTTATTTTTACTAATAAATATATATCAAATATTAATGTGTTAATAGTAAGCTCTTATCATTTGTGTATTTACTTTATAAATACTGAAAATAGTTCTGTCCATTTTGCTTTTACTTTTAATAAGGCTGCATCAACGTGAAGAAACTGAGAGCCACTGACACCAGAGGCCTCGAGATGACGCATGGACTGAAGACAATGACAGATACTGCTCTCTTTACCATATGAAAATCTCTTTATGGTCCACGTTGGAGAATTCTTAATTTAAGTTAACATATCTTTTTGACTGAAATAATAGCTGCAAAAATGAATGCACAGGTAAACAGGAATAATTTTAGTTGCATCTTAAGCCAATCCAAACTCATAATAATAAAACCTACTATCAACAAGGAAAAAATTAACATGCTTTGCTATTTGCCACAGTAAGTAAAGAAATACATCCAAATTACTATAATTTTTAAATAAAATTTGGGTATTGGTCAGCAATAAGTTAACTTGCAGAGAAGATTAAGGGGCATCATTACTCTGAACTGTAATAGATCAGTCGTTTTTAGATACAGCCTTTCAGAATAATAAGTAGTCTGAGATCCACAGATTTACATTAGATTAAGTGTTAGATTAGATACTACAAAGTGTTCTCTGTAATGTTGGAAATCTTACCAATTTTTAATGATAGTATATATAAAAGAGTAACCCAATGCAGAAGGTTTTAAATAGAATACAGGATAAAAATAGCAACCTGTGGTCCAAGTAATGAACCTAAATGTGTTACATTTTGTCTGTACTTTCAAAGGTTTTTCAATCCCTTCTGGAGACATTCTACCCACCCCCACCCACCCTCAGGATAATAAAAGCTTCATCAATCTTTATTTTACAAATGTTGTAGTCCCTGAATATATGAGTTTCTGACTCACATACGAAACGTTTCTTGTTTAGCATTCAGCAAGAAATAGGACTGAGAAACCCTCACCTGCTTTCATTCATGCAGCCATCTCTTCCTTCAAAGCTGGCAAGGGTGTTCAGGGCAGTAACAGTATTGGAATCTGGGAAGTGAAGATTATATTTTTAAAAAATATACTGTATGTCAAAGCTAAAGAAATCCACACTTGAAGAACATACCTCCCTGAGCTGACTTTTTAAAATAAGAATTCGGGGTTATCACTTTTGTCAAAATTTACAATAGATTTGAATGTTTGTAGGTTTTGCTCTTCAATCATTCAAAAATGGATGATCATACTGAAGCGCAGTTGGAGACGTTTCTAAAATTTACCAAACACATATGTATAATATTCAGTTTAAATTTCTTAATCTAAATAAGTGTGTGATTGAAAAATATCTTTTTGCAGATATTTTATTTTTGAAATAATATGCTAGAAATTGCCTTTGTTATTGTATCAAACATGCAGTTGAAGCTCAATGAAATGTTTCAGCACTATGTTGTTTAAATATATTGTTTATAAAAGTGTTTCATCTGAAAATATTCAGTACCTTTCTTTGAATCAATGTTAAAACGTTCTCTCGTGAACATTGCCAGATTAGTTTATTAGTATTGGCTTACAATTTCCAGGCAGTCTTGTTCAAACTAAGATAAAGAAAGCAAGTCCTCAAGTATAGGATCAGTTTCAAATTTTCTGCTCGACAGAATGTATTTAAACCGTTGTAGTCTTATGGATATTTTCTTCAAATACACAGCTTCAAATAGGACAACATAAGGGATAAGACCATTGAACACAAACAACAGTGGCAGAAGCAGCAACATGGAATAAGAGAACCATAACACGGAATCTAGCGTGGTTATGTCGGCCCTGCTGATAGGCTGCAATGCCTCACTGAAGAGGGGCATTAGACACCATGTGCCCCTATTTCATGACCAAAGGTGACTAGAGAATAATGTTGGCCACTGCACTATTAATGTATAGAGATTTGTAAGTATCATTTGTCCCCACTTACTTCTACAGCATATCCTTAATTAGGTGTGAGATATTAGACCTCTGCTATCAACTACTATTGTTGCTATTGTGGGCTCTCTTGACCAAGCAGCAGATGGTCCCAGGTGCTGCCTCAGGCTTATTTGTTCTTCTGAGACCCCAATATCTCTATATTTCAAGTGCCATTTGGCTTGTGACTCGTCTCCTATAGCTTGCTGCTGAACATAAACATTAACTTATGTATTTAATGTCCACCTCATGGTTTTTCCATAGAAAGTTATGACTTACATTTGAAATTCACATTAAGTGATTTCCAGCTGAGACGTTCTTACATTTTCTTTCTTTGATACATCCTTTCTGTTGTAAATACATACAATGATAGAAAAATATGAAACCGAAAAAGTAGCTCAAGCAATACTGAGAACACTGGCTAACACATTTATGAGCTGAAGATGAGACAGCACTATAATGAGGAAAGCAGGGCTGAAGCCTGAGGAGCTGCCAGGTTTGGGTCAAGGAGCAGGCAGTGGCAACTCATAATGTGGTATTTGCAAGATAAAAAAAAAAAAACTAAAGCCCCGTTCAAAGGTGAACGTGAGCCAGAGAACATATTACAAGGCCTATATGTTCCCATTGTGAAAAAGGAGTCTGATGAAAAACAAAACAGAACAACTGTGTCCAATTACCTGACACTACAGATGGCAGCGAGCTGCAGGCCCTGTGAAGCGGGCAGACCCATGCACAGCCACACTCAGAAAGTAAACCAAGCTGCCCTCTGGCTTTCTGATCAGGTTTATATTATCTGGAATCTCACTGTAGTCAGGTGTTGTGAAATGCCTTCTGGAATGACAGGGAAGAGCACAGGTGTGATGACAGCAACCATAAAACTATTGTCAATGAAAAGGTGATTATAGAAGGAGAAAAAAAAAAGAAGCAAAGGAAACACAAGGAATACATAAAAATATTCTAAAGTATTACTGAAGGTTTAGTGAGTTCCCCATCACTGAAACAAGATGAAGGTGGTGATAGAATTATTGGGTGGCTAGGATGTTGAAAATGGGTCCCACGCATTAAAGGAGTGGCCAGATTAAATGACATTTGCCTTCAAACTATAGCAACAAACATCATCCCAGGAAGTAATTTCACTAAATGAAGTATTATATTATTTAGGGAAAGAGCCAATACTCTTGAAAATTTGAACATAAAATCATTCCTCATGAATGAAATTTCTTTAGATGATTATAAATGTATTCTACACTCTGAACCTGCATTTCCGCAAATATTTTTTCTTCTAACCAGACCCCCCTTTACCCTTTACTGCCCTCTGGTAACCACCATAGTGTTGTCTATATCTGTAAGTTTTTGTTTATTTGTTTTTCTCATTTGTTCATTTGTTGCTTTCAGTTTTATGTCCCATATATATATGAAATCATATGGTTCTTAACTTTTTCTGTCTGATTTATTTCACTTAGCATGATATTCTCAAGGGCCATCCTTGTTGTCACAAATGGCTATATTTCATCTTTTCTTATGTCTGGTAGTATTCCATCTTATATACGTACCGCATTTTTTTATCCAATCATCTAACAAAGGACACTTCAGTTGTTTCCACAGCTTGGCCACCATGAATAATGCTGCAATGAACAAAGGAGTGCATATATGTTTGCAAGTAAATGTTTTCAGATTTTCAGGGTAGGTACCCAGAGGAGGGGTTACTGGGTCGTATGGTGAATCTATTCTTCTATTGTTGTGGAATCTCCATGTTGTTTTCCATAGCGGCTGTAACAGTCCCACCAGGAGTGAATTAGAGTTCCTTTTTCTCCACAACCTCTCCAGCACGTATTATTACTTGTCTTGTTGATAATAGCCTTTCTAACTTGCGTGAAGTGGTATTTCACTGTAGTTTTAATTCACATTGCCCTAATAACTAGTGAAGTTGAGTAGGTTTTCATATATCTGTTGGCCATTTGTATGTATGAAGTAAAATTTTTTTTTTTACTTTCAGTCAAACACAACCTAATATTAAGAAACTGGACTAGACTAATACAATTTATAGATGATTTTATCTATGATTAAATATTCTAAAAGGTGATGATTTTGGTTTCTTGAGTTGTGCTGTAATTGTTCTCTTTTATTCAGGGGGGTATGCCATGTATGAAGGTGGTGGTTAAACAGAGTGGACTTTTCTGGGAGGAACCAGTTGTGGCATAGCAAATAAGCATGGTGATATCACTCTTAGAGTACAGGAAATAAGTAATACTTTCTTTCCTGAGGACTTCTGCCAGTTGGGCCTAAATAGAAATCTAGATATTTTTGCAGTCTCCGTGTGGTAGACAGGAGCTTGGTCCTGCTATGAAGGGACACCTCGGGACCTGGATTCAACACACTAGGCCTTTTGGTTATGAACATACATGGACCCAAAATCCTAGAAGTTCAATATAATGTCCATGCATTACCCATGAATATTTAGTAAATTCTTGTTAAAGCTGCAATCTACTCTCAACTCTGCTGTGGAGACATGTGGTAAGGGCCACCTGCGTATGGCCAATATGCTGAAAAAGAGAGTGGAGATAAGCGAAGCCAGCCAGCAAGTAGCATCAGCCTGAGTAACCCATCAGTCATACCCAAGAGTTGCTCACCTTCAGCTAGGATCCAGATATCACAGAAACTGTGACACATGTGCAGAGACCAGGCAGGAAAGATTCAACTCTGAGGAATCATTGCTAATATATGCAGAAAAAAATCATGTGGGATTCCGAGCATCCCAATCAACTGGTGCCAGGGAAACTCTGAGTCTATAGACAACATTTTAAAGATAACTTGCATGATGTCTGTTTTGCCCAGCACTGTAACTAGGTAACTAAAGTGATGCCTGATGTGTAAGAGAGACTAAATCCATATTTGTGAATGGATTTTCAAGAGAATGAAAAATAATTGAGCTGTGAATAGAAATTTTAGCCACATGCTGGTGAGAGATAATCGACATAATGCTATATAAGGAAATTGAAGTTTTTATAGGGTTCTTTGTTTCCTCAGCAGCTAAACACAATTCTACATGAATAGCATTGGATTCTGGTAAAGATTGCTTCAGCTAAATACATGGATAATGTAGTCTGCTGGACATATTGGCATACAAATAGAGTCATTTCTATTTTAATGGAAATATTTTATAGTAGTAAACTCTATCATTATACCTTTTGCAAAGTTATATGTATTGTTCTGGATTTAAATATTATGATACGTCTCAGAAGATTTAAACCAATGTCTCAGTCTGTATTTTAGTGTGATGCCCTATCAAAAGGATGCCTGTTATAGATTGTGCTCATATTTCTCTTTTTCTGTCACAGTGCCAAAATTTACTTCTAGTCATAGATGGGGGCCAACATGGATGAATAAACATAGGGTTCCCCAAATTCAGGTTGGCAGTTATATAAGGAACCTAATTGGAAAAAAATGCAGCCTGCAAATATGTTATATAGATTTAAAATACAAACTGATCATTTATTCAACCTCTGACTTTGGAAAAGACTGTGTGCTTAATGGTGCTCGGATCCTATGTTTGATGATTCTAGAACCAATTCCAATTCAGTGCTCTTCTATTTGGGGCTTCGAAAAGGAGCTAAACAGCAAATTATTTAAATACTAAGCTCCATGAACTATAAGCTTGGCAACTCATAGGATGGATAGTCTTGTTCAAGTGTATCATTAAAGAAGTTAGTATTCTGTTTGAAGAAATATAGTAGTTTGGACAAGAGCTTTACAATGATGTGTTATATGTAGAACTGTTTGAGTTTTCACTTGGGGACTGAGAATGTGTGTCCAGTGGTCAATGGCATGCACAGCAGTGTTATACTCTACTGTCAATCAAATTCTCTCCATGTGGAGGAGGAAAAAGAAGAATATCACATTTGGAGCTTTTTCAAAAACCAATAAACTTCCCAAGCTTTCACGGGCTTTTTAAAGGCACATGCCCTAGTTAGACTGGCCAGCTTCTGTGGTCAAGCACCACTCCTCTGTGCCCCACCCCCCAACTCTCTGGTACCAAAGCAGGAAAAGGAGGAGTGTGGAGACTGGCGGAGAAATGGTGTCATCTCTTGGAGTGTGAAACTAAGGCTCCTGGTGAAGCAAACAGGCTCATGCCCCTCAGTTTATTAAGCTCCATATCTCATTTCCTTTGCTCTCTTTCTTATTAATAACTAGTTAACCACCTATGGTAACATTACACTTGTAAAAGTGCAAAACAGTAGTAACAGTGAATTGCAGTTAATTACTGTTATTATATATGCTTTAAGAAGTAGTAGAATTTAGAATTTAAGCAGTCTAGACAGTCACTGCCTGAAACTTCATAACTCTTGGTAGTACAATAGCATATGTCACACAAGGGGGGAACCCCTCAAAAATGGAATCTATGTATAAAAAGTTGTCTATTCTCACATATTTAAACTTTGGTCATGTTCAAAGTACCCTCCATTTGATGCAGTACACCTAGCGTGATGTTTGTGCACTGCTCAAAACAGTTTTTGGACTTGTCCATTTTGATGTCTTTTAGAGCCTCTGCCATTTTTTGTTTCAGCTCTTCCATATCAGCAAAATGTTTCCCTTTGAAGACTTCTCTTCATCTGGGGAAACAAAACAAAATTGCTCAGAGTGATCAGGTGAATAGGGTGGGGTCATGCTGGTTTTGGTCAAAACCTGCTGAGCAAACAGCACAGTGTGGGCAGTTGCACTCATAAGTCATCCGTCATGAAATTGTAAACACATTGAAAGAATCTTCAGAAAAAAAAAATCACTGAAGCCTAACTCAGCCTCTCACAACACCACCAGTTGATGCACTGTTACAGATGGGTTCCTAAAACACTCCCTTGGCAGGGGAAGCCTGCCCTACAAGGGGTCCACCCACCAGCAGATAATTTGTTTTTTTATGGCCCCCCTCATATATTCAGTGAATTTGTGTAGAATTATGTTTATATACATAAGTTTGAGTCATTATTGACATATAATGTCCATAATTTCCAAATTTCTCAAAGTGTGAATATTTTAAGAAATATTTACATCCATAATTTTAACATTTAACAGATCGTCAATTCAAAATGTGGGCTCTCAGAAATTAAAAACAGTAAAAATATCAATGATTCTTTTATGATTTTTCTGGGTTTTACCATTGATGTTTATGATGATTAATATGTGACTTTCCCATTGTTGGCCTTCCTCAAATTTCTGCAATATTTGACTGACCAATCATACATACAAGTGAGACCCTGAAAAGCTGACCAAGTCACTTTGGCAGGGGCAGGGCGTTTGGACTAAGCTGCTACTCTATCACATTATCTGGTAGGACTGATTCATTAGTAGATCCTTAAAAATTATTTTTGTACATATCTTTCCAACTGGTAGCTTAAACAAAGTACCAATATTCTTGGAGCAAAGTTGGAGAATTAGCCCAGACGAACTATCTCTTGTTACTGTTTTTTAATGTAGACATATTCATTTCTCCTTTTGTTGGTTTTGTATTTCTGCTTTGTTCTGTAGTCCAGAGTCCTTTATTTCTACTTCTCTAAAGAGGCATATTAGTCCTTTTACTTCTCCGACAGGCAGCTTGCGTAACATCAATATTCCTAAAATGCCGTGTGTGTCCTACGGGGGTTACCGACATTTCCATAAAAGCTTTTAGGTGAAAGCAGAGAATGAAGTAGTAAGAGAGTTTGGGGGTTGTTTGGATCTCAGTTCGACATGGAATAACCACAATTTTGTTCCCTGGTCTTTTTCTTGTTGTTAGTGTTATAGTCTTCGCAGAGTTACAAATTATATTATGGTAGACTGGAAGTGCTCAATAATGAATGCTTTTGAAAGCATCCCAAATTTATAATTGACAGGAAAATGTGCACAAGCAACCCAGTTCTGTCGGGCAAATCTGGGGTGAATTTTTGTTACACTGGCCTCCAGATGAGTATTCCCTGCAGGGTTAAGTTAAACTTTATATATAATGTAGTTACCTTGGTTACACAAACTTCATTTACTGCCCCCGTCCCTCATATTTTGTAGCTCCTACTTGTGTTCTATTACTTATCCCCCCAATTATTTTGCTTGGTATTTTTTGTCTTAGGCTAGCTTCTGGAGAATCCTAATGTAAAACATTAGTCTATCTTGTCCCCTTCCAACCCATTATTTCCAACCTCTATAACAAGTAGAAATATCTTTTTTCTTTCTAAAATATCAAATCTATAGTTGTAACTTAAATCAAGTTGCTAAAGCATCTGGCGTATATATATTAATAGATGCTTTATGGTAGACTCAAAAATTTTCAGCACATGTAATTAAGTTGATGGATTTCAGTCTATATTGAAATATGTTATTTACATGCTAGCATATTACTAGATTAACTTGCTTCCTTGTGAGAAGATACTTATTTTGTGGGTTTCCTCCTCTGGTGGGTAAAGCACTTAAATACATAAAGTCAGGAAAATGATGGTATGCTTCCTTAAAAGTTTGTTATTCTGTAAATAAAACATAGCACTTCAGGAATTAACAAAGGTGTTTCCTCAACTTGAAAACGTAGCTGTTGGGTCCTCATTCAACTTTGTGGAAGTGAGTGTGAATACAGCATGTTACAGTTTGCTTTATTCTTATATCTCAAATAATATTTTTGAGATTTTATTATGTCATTATAAAGATGAGAGCCAAAATGATATGTCAAAGATGTATAATATGTTAATAACATCTTACAAAATAACCAATATATCACAAGATAAAAGCTTTTTAAAATTATTTCATAAATACTTTCTTGATATTAATAATAGTATATTTTAAATCCAATAAGATTAATACCAGATACTAATACAGATTAGTGTCTGTATTATTCAGCAATTCACTTTTAAGTGATTAAGGATCACTAGGAGATGCAACAATTTATGTTTTATGTCTTTGAAGCTGTAGAATTCACTCAACATATATTTATCAAATCATTTCTCTGAATCAAATACTTCTCTGAGTCTAAGAATATTTATTCGGTTTTTACTAACTGCTATAATAAATTGGGTACCTTTGAATTTCCTTTTATTTGAAATAGAATAGACACTTGTCTATCAAATATTCAGGGATAATTCTTGGTGTTGGCATGGGTGCAGGAAAAATTTTTCATAGCATGTTTGAAGTATAAATTGGTTCAGGATTTGAGAGTGACATATGAAGACATATGTCCAAAACTTTATAAATTGTTCATAACCTTTACATAGAACTTCCTTTATGACAAATTCATCCAAATACTCATAAATGTGTATACATTTATATACAAAAGACATTCTGAATCATTATTTATAATATTGAAAAAATGAGTAGTCCAGAAGTCTGATAATTGACTATGGTACAAATGATATTGACAACAATAAGATATTCTGTAGCTATTAAAAATCTATTTTTGGAATATTTACACCGAGAACATCAAAGTATATGGAGACATATATATTCCTGATTATTAAGAAAATGTATGTCTTCAAATAAAAGTATTTTTTAAGTATAAAGTTAACATCAAATTGTCAACAGCATTTGTGAGTGTTATTTGAACTTTTATTTCTGAAAATGTACTTTGAATATTTTTGGACAAATCAAATTCCCCATGACGAGTTTTCATTCATTTTGAAATCAAATTTAATGTTACGTGAAATAATTTTTAGGCAATATGAACTGTTGTTCAAGTTTAAATATAGTTTGATAATTGAACTTTATGTAATAGCTAAAAATATTATGAGTCTCCTGGGGACAAATTTCTTCATCAATAAATTCTCATATTAGATCATTAATCTTCACAATAATGCCAGGAAGAAGTACAAATATTACAAATGAAATAATGAGGCTTCGAGGAGTTAATTGCTTACAGATATCTGACTTCAAAGATTGTTAGTTTGGTCCCAAACAAATGTATTTGCACAGCTGTGGTTTTACTTAACTAACATGTCTCAACTTTTGTTCAACAGTAGTTCTAAAATAACCATAAGCATCTATTTTAAATTCTCACCTCGATTGTTCTTTTTTTATATCTAATCTGCATCTTAAACCATTGTAGTTTTAGTATATGAAGTTCTTTGCAGTGTATTTCTGCCCGCCAGCATTTGTTCATGGCGGATCGTTTCCTGGTCTACTGTCTTCTTTTAGATTCGGAGCCCAGATGTCATGAGTCCTTTTCTCTGGGAATCCTGAGGTGTCCGTATTGAGGATTGTTGTTGGAACCAGACTACATACTAAAAGTTATATGTTTTAAATATGTTAAGAGTATGATTCTCCTCGTTTACTAGAATTCTGCCTGCAGGAAGTGATGAGAGCAGCATCCACCAGCCACAAGTCAAATGAGTACTTCCCCTTGGTTTTTGGCACACTGGTTTATGGGTTCTCTCTGCTTCACGATCACAATCTGAGGTTTTAATCTGTCCACCCCTATAGAGCACACACTTCATATTTCCAGATTTGGGGGGTATTCAATGGTTATTAGACTCATAAGTAAATAGCCTTCTAAAGTTTATTTGAACAGCAGTTCAACACCTATATAGAAACTGAGCAAACTTATAAATTTAGATATATTTTAGAAAGAAAAAAATATACATTTGTTCAAATAGTTAAGGTAAAATTATGTTCATGGGATAAATTATTGTTAGCTTGCTTATTTCAATAGTTATATGTAAATGCATAGAAGTTTTGGTTGGAACTTACTAGCTTCTTCATTATTCCTTCTGTATGTATGTGTGTATGTGTGTATGTATATATAAATTTATAATAGGTTCTGGCACAAATAACACCCCCTTTTATGACAAAATCTTCTATTATGAAATCATAAGCATGTAATTCTGTAACATAACAATGCCACATGCAAGCACACCATATGACATTTTAGATGAAATGTTCAAATTGCTATTCATCTTGTGCGAGACATTCAGGTCCCCTACCAGCCACATTTAAGTAAGCCCTACTTCTGCCGGACCTTGCATGTATTAGGCCATAGTAACGCCTGTACAAGGCCTAAAAGAGACAACTGAAAAAGGTACAAAAGTTGTCTGGTAGGCAAAAGAGGATCTTTCCACCAGGTTTTAGCAAACTAAAACCCTAAACAATGCAAGGGGGGAGGGCTTTCAGAACATGAATAAAGGACACATGGACAAATCCAAAGGGGGTCAGGATCAGGGTGGGAAGTGGGGATGGCTGGAGTGGGGGAGAGTAGTGGAGGGAAAATGGAGACAACTGTACTTGAACAGCAATAAAAAAGTGAAAAAAAATTTAAAAAGAGGAAAAACTAACAACAAAAAAAGAACGAAGGCACACTATAGTCGAAGCTAGCTAATCCAGTGAATCATTGGTTTGTACCACTAATCTTAAAAATGTGTTTCCATGTAGCTCTTCAGACTTATTGTGGTTCGCATTAGAAAGTTGTAAATGCTATAAGGTTTTCCTCTTTGCTTTCCAGTTTAGCTGCCAGAGAGCCATGAGAAATACTGTTTCCTTCAGGCTCCAGGGATAAACGTGCCCTCTGGGATTTGCAGAAGAAACAGGCTCACCTTGCTTGGATTACAGTGTCAACATGGTTGTTCCAGGCAGTTCCTTCTCTATAATTTTTTTACACAAATGTATCTCCTCCAGCGTTGGCAGTCTGGCAGCTCCCATTTAAGGAAATGTTCAGTGAAGAGAGCACCTATGATCTGAGCTATTGGTGGTAATAAACTGAAATGGGGTTAATCCATCACGGAGCTTGTTTCCCCTCATGTTTGGGGTTGCAGCCTACATTTATTGTGACAATTCAAGAGGCCGTTAGCTAATATACAGCCTGCTTTCTTATTCCTGCGTTGGCAGTTGCCTTTCCCTGCTATTCAGAAGAAGGTTACTTATATCTCAGTGTATGAAGAATATGGAATCCATAAAATCTTGAATTTTGTTGTCGATTCCCTAATTTCAATAGGAGAATGATGAAAGTATTGGACCATTTCCTCAGATTCAAGTTCTAAAAACTATCCATTTATCTAATAAAATATTGTTCTCTGCTCACATTGGCTAGTTCTTAAGTAAAGGTCTTTGTCATTCTAACTATACAACTTGATGAGATTCTAAGAAAAAAACATTTTAAAACCATTGGAATTGGTTTTAAAAAACTGCATTCTTTCTTATTACTAAGATCACATAACTCTTCATAACACAAAATTATGTTCAATTTAAATTTTGCTATTTTTATTGCCTTGAGATCACAATACATAGGGTCATTCTATTAAATATTTATTGACTATAGAAATGCCAGATGTAATTATATTTAGTTCCTTTTTCCCTCATTGATGCAATAAATGAGCTTAGGATATTAGAATTATTGAATAACTCCACAGAGACACATTTAATTTGTTACCTTCTTTTAGAAAAAAAAATGTGTGTTTTCATGTACTTTTGATTTTTCATGTATATTATATGTCAGTCAACTTCTCCCAGTAGTGTCTGGATGCTCAGCAATGGTCTCAACCTTGGCCAGTGGGGGCCTTCTTTTTATTGACACCCGTGTCCTTTAAACATGATCCCATTAATCTTTAAAAGTTTCATTGCTTTGTGGTACAACAAGGTATAATAGACTTACCTTGTACTTTTCAGACCCAGAGACTAAATTAAACATATTTTATTTCAAAGAACTCTGATTCCTTGTAGTGGGAAAATAGGATTAGAGAACAGAATCTATGCACTAGGGCGCATTGTATGAGTATATTTACTATTAGGACATTTCTATAAACAAAGATAGAAAAACATATAATTTTATTTGACATGTTTACTAAATGCATGCATTCATGTTTCCAATTCAGTTCTAATAGTACTCTATGTGTATAAATCCTTACATATAAATGTTTCTTTTTTGGCGCTAATAAAAAATCTAGATTCCTAAAAATGAATATACTTACTTTTTTAATAAATCAAGAAAACAGTAAAAATTGTAGGATATTAAATCAAAAAGTATAATTTCTAAATAATGTTCAACATTTTCTGGTATTTTCTTTTGATTTATGCTGCATTTGAATAAGATCTGTACTCTATTTGTTTTTAATCTATGCAGGTATGCGCAGAATTAACTGCTAGATAATTCAGTCAGATAATTCAGTTTGATTACACCTTATACACCTTACCTGCCCAGGGGTCACTTAGGAGTCATCTCAGTTATCAGACTGACTGTCACAGAATCACAGTGCTTGTGTTCCAGTGACCTTTATTTTACTTAATAATGGCCCTGAAGCACAAAAATAGTGATGCTGGAAATTTGGATATGACACAGAGAAGCTGTAACATTTCCTTTAAGTGAAAAGGTATGTATGTATAGGAAAATATCATAATAATTTTATGCTTTGTCACTGTCCCTGGTTTCACGCATTCATTAAGGGTCTTGGAATGCATCTGCTGAGGTTAATAGGGTACTAGTGTAATTCGAAATTTTGTTTATGATAGGCCTTTCATTGTGAGAATTTGATGAGAATGACTGAGGATGGTATGATATTTTAGGAGTGAGGAACACAGTGGGACAAGGATTTGAAGTGAGTGACTCAAAGACTCTTATGGTACAACCCTTTTGATGTGTTCCATTGAAGAGTTGATGGGTCTTTCAGATCCTGGAATGAACAATCAAACCATTTGCCTGGATAGAGGAGTCCTGAGAAAGCAAAAGTATGCTAATGAAAAGAACTCAGTAACAACTCATCTTACTGCAGATGATGAGGTGTTCTGGGCATCCTCAGTGGCCAGGCTAGCTATGGGGCTGCACAGTTTTGGTTCTCAAAACTTTGTTGCTGTAGCACAAAGGCAGGCACAGGCACTATATTATCAAATGAGAGAAGATGTATGCTATTAATACTGAAATTTGAATTTCATAGTCAAATAATTTTTAAGTCACAAATATCACTCTTCCTTCGATCATTTTGAAAAATTTAGAAACTTAATAACCATTCTTAGCTTGTACAACAGGTGACTGGATAGAGGGCCATAGGTTGACAAAACCTGATTGAATATATGATATATATGGAGTAGAATAGTTACAGTTATTTTTTTCAAGTTCAATTCTGCCATAAAATTCTTCTGATTTGGAGGGAGGAGAAGTTTCATCTTTCAGTTAATGGGGAAAAAAAGGTTCCATCTTTCCAGAGATAGCTTTCACTTTGTCCAGTCAGTTCCACTCACTATGAACATAAGACCACTGACAGATTATTGCTCATTTTGGTAATCTTCGGACCAACCACATAGTATAAATTTGCACATATAAATGTAGGCTTCTGCTGCTAAAGTCCTAAGGGAGTTATTTACTTTACAAAGTGGTGTAAATCCTGAGACCAGGCACATCACTAATATTTGTGTGGCAGGGATGAGAACACAAATGTAGATCTCTGGCCCGCAGCACACTCTTCCAAACCCCAGCTGTGCTCTGTACAGAGGACCTTGTACACCGTGTGTGGTCAATAAAACAGTGTACAGCATATATCTAAAGTTCCATAAGCCCCAACCCACCTACAGGTCTGGTGAATAGCCAGCCTCCCCTTGGCCAACTGGAAGCCTACATAGTGTGTGCTCTACCTGAGTATAGGACCACAGAGAGCCTCGTGAAAGATCCTGAATATAGTCTATTACTGCTGGGCAGGGGATGCTGTGGTCCTGACACCAGAATGTGATCTAGAAGTAGCATGGGTTATGGATGATTCAGTCCCCTTACATACAGACCCCAGTTCACATGATCAGTCCCCTGGTCACGTAAACAAATTTTACACTTTCAAGTGTGGGCCCAGGGCTTGGGACAGTGATTTAAGCACATTACTGGCTGACAATATACCAGGTGGTCTCATTTTGCTGTGAGGCAAATTATACCTAGTTTGTCTTCACAACGAGGTGCAAATTTTGAGTGTCTTGTTTATAAAATGGTGCAGTCCCCACCATAAATGGAACTAACATTTCTTCCCTCTCCAATATCTACATCTAAGCTCGAGGACCAAGATTTCAGATATTGGTAAATGTTACTGGGGTTTGAGTACACAGTTACCATTTATTTTAAACCATTATGTTTTGCAAAGGAATTTCCTTGCACCTTTTCTTTTAAGGTATGCATTTAATAGAATGTAAGTTGCAATCTGTTCAGGAAATATAGGTATATTTCAGAGCTTTTTTTAAAGTCTTGGTTTTCCAAAATACCAAGTGCATCAGATAGCAAAAAGTGGGATTCTCAATTTCCTTTTCTGACCACTTTTGATACCTGGGAAATAAAATGTATACACTCACTCCTTTGTTGCATTCTTACTTCGCATTTTCTCTTTCCCATCTGATTTTCAAGTAAGGAGATATTGTTTTGGAGGCAACATAATAATAGCTCTAACTCAACATTTTTATTCTTGTTTGGCAGAAGATTATTTTTAATATTGATTATATTTATAAATAATTTAATACAATAACATTTCCTACTTCCATGTCTGCTTTTAGTTTAATAATATTTATCTTCAGTGTCTTCACCCTAGTCAAGTCTTCCTGCTAGAGGAAATTAGATTGCGGTACAATTTTTTATAAGAGTAAATTGGCTTTTTATAACTTCTAGTTGGCGAGGATTAATGTTTTATTTTTCTCATAAAGATTGAAATTCTAAGTTTGTCTGGTTTGTGTAGCAAAGGTAATTATACCAAATATATTGCTTAGAAAAAAATAGCTTTACAATAACTCTCAGTTAACGTATTTTTATGTCTCCATTGCACAGCAAGGAACTTTTTTGTTTTTTTACTTTAGGGTCTATAGTGGCTACGAAGAAGCATGTGAATTTCACTGTTACAAAGAATGAATATTAGTGTGTATCGTTAATAAACACAGGCTCTATAAAATAGCTGGGAAGACATAGCTATATGTAGGTAACCTGCATGGCAACTGTTTGCAGACACCCTGTATTCATACACTCTACACATATTTTAAAAGCTAAACAAAAGGCCAATGAACTTGAAGTCCAAGAGCAAACATATGGAATTTTTAATTCAAAATCTGTTTTAAATTATAGATATAAAATTTAAAGTAAAGTGAACCATATAGTTTTAGGAGAGAATATTTTTTATTTATGTACTTATTATATTTGTTGAATTTATTGGGATGACATTGGTTAATAAAATCATATAGGTTTCAAGAGTATAATTCTATACAATACGTCATCTGTATTGTGTTTACCACGCCAGCTCAAGTCTCCCTTCCTCGCCATTTATCCAACCTATACTCTCTGCCACGACTCCTCTTCCCCTTTGTCACTGGTGATCACTCTGTGGTTGTCTGGGTCTACGAGGGCTTTGTTTGTTTGTTTGTTTGTTTGTTTTTTGTTTAATCCCTTCACCTGTTTCACTCAAACCCTTAGTCCCCTCCCTTTGGTAACTATCAGTTTGTTCTCTGTCCATGAGTCTGTTTCTTAAATCATTGGTTACATTGACAACTTAACAATGAGACTCATAGTAGCAAGATAAAGGAAGACTTTTTAGTTTTAGAAACACTTGCATTCATTTATTCTGTGTTCCTATATTACCTGAAAAATTAAGTACTTTATGAAAATTAATTTACTATAAGATATTCTAAACAAGATATTTTATTAGTGAATTGACTCAGCATGACTTGCGATTAGGAGGATTTAAATCTATAATTGTGGTTCATTTTTTAATCATATTTAGATTTCTTTTTATGGAATCTATATGATATAAATCAAATAATACAGATATATTTGAGTGAAATTTGTTCAATCCGTACCTATTGTGTTATTTTTTGAACCATGAACAACGCAGTTTTTGTTTGTCCGGCCTTATCATTTCTGACTCTCTATGGTGCTCTCTAGGGTCTGATATTATAAACTGTCTTCTCCTTCTGTGTGGTTCCTGACCACGCCCCCACACTCCCACTGTCTCCTTTGCCTGGACTGCTCGTTTCTTTCTTACACCCATTCCCTGTTTTTGTCACATTTTCAACTCCCAAGTTACTTTGGCCCATGTTTTAGTTGTGTTGCATAGTATATTAAAATAAGCTACTATTTGACAGTGAGGTGATGGTTATTTCAATGACTTTTGGGTGTGGATGGAGGGACAATGGCTGGAGAAATTTTGGTGACACCAAGGGTTATGGTTATTATAACAAAAATATTAATTTCTCTTCCCAAACCCTGACTTCCAAATGTGGCAGCTAATCACCAGCCACCAGAGAGAGAAAATTAGGGGTGAAAAGAGACATAGAAGAATTTCTGAAATATGTTTCAATAATAACATGAAAAAGTTCTATTTTACTGTGGTTACTTTATCAAAACCAACATTTTTTAATAACTAATTTAAACCATTATTTGCTAGCACAGTGCAAGTTAAATTATAATATTGACATATAATATTTAATAGAATAAATTATATACATTAAAACTTACATAATAAAAAGAGCCATCACAATGTTTCCAAGATATAATCATTAAGTCAACATTTACCAGCATGTGCGTTTGAAGATAAGCATTTCAGAAATAACACTCTAGTGACGACGGGAGTGGAGGAAAGCATCAGATCTAGAACTGACTACTTTCTGAAGTTTCTATTGTTGAATAATAATTCTAATGTCACCTAGGTCATGTGCCTTTGCCCAATCTTCTTTTAATACAGCACAGAGCAGAAGAAACATTGTATATGATGCAGCCATGGAAAATACTTTGTGTACTCCCCCCCTTGTATTTATTCACTCTACTTTAATTCCGTTGCTTGTTTATTTGTACCACATGCATAAATCACATTTTAGAAACAAATTTTTAAAATTTCTGATTCATGATGATGACTGTTGAGGGTTTGGATTAGGTGGAAAAATACCTAATAAGATTTTCATGTAGATAATCCTTTTTATTCATTTTTATAAAAAAAGTAAACACATATTTTCATGATGTAATTATGAATATGATTTTAGAATCAAGCACTAAATGTTTACCAATGCACACAAAAAGAAATCAGTACATCTAATATTAATGAAAAGAAATAGTGTAGCTTTCTTGACAATAGTCAATGCAAACAGAAACACAGTGGTTGAAAATGGAGTTGGATGAAAAAATGGAGACTAAAACACCCTTTATAAAGGGTGTTTTAAGTGCTTAGATTTAAGTGCATCATATATGCATTGTTAAGGAAGAAACTAAAGTTCATTCTTAAAGGTCCAATAAGTGAAAAAACTGAAGTTGACATCAATTTTGAGTTTCGAGGCAGCCAGTGAATGTAATGCTCAGCTTACTTGTTAAGCCTACAGTTCATTCAGTTTACTGAGAACTTCACTGGACTACGGAACCAAGAACATTTTACCAAATATTGAACACTAAATTGTGCCACACTTTACCCCAAAAATTCATAGGTGAAGCCTAATTTCCAGTGTGCCTATGTTTGTCACATTGCCTTTAATAATGCCTTTAAAGGAAGTAATTAAGGTCAAAGGTGGTGATAAGGGCAGGGCTCTAATTCAGGAGGACCAGTCTTCTCCTTAAGGAAAGAGAGAGACACCAGGGATGAGAACACATAGAGGAAAGTCCATGTGGAAACATGGGGAGAAAGTTGCCATCTGCAAGCCAAGGAGAGAGGTCTCACCAGGAACCAATTCTGCCAGCATCCTGACGTTGGACTTCTGGCCTTGGGAACTGAGAGCAAATATACATGTATTTATGTTAAGTTATTCAGTCTGTAATATTCCTCTATGGCAGCCCAAGCAGACTAATATACCAGGCAATGCTGGTTCATTGGTTTGCGCACTCTGCTCCTTGGGAAGAAAATAGGTAATAGTTTCAAATAGCTCCTTCAATCTTTAGACTGCTCACTTTCTCCTGATATACAGATAGATAGATGGATGATACAGATAGATAGATATAGATACAGAGATATGTATATCTCCCAGTATATACAGCTCTGTGTTAACAAAACTCTTTACTTTTACAAAATATGTTATAACTACATTTCATATTTATCCAGTAAAGGAATTTTGTCTTATGTTTTAAAAATAATGATAGATACTTAAAAATAATTTCTTGTGCTTCAACATCCCTTTCTTCAATAAGTATTATTTATACTAAGTAGTTAAGTTTTGTAAAGAACTAAAGGAATTTCGAAAGGCTCCTTATATACTCTTTCGAAAGAGTATATAATATGTTCATTTTTGATTATTTAAATAATAGAGAGCATGTTTAAATTAACTTGGTAAAAATTCTCACCTTAATAAAATATAGAAAATCACTTTGATTTTGCATTAATGCAAATGTCTCTATAGTGGTTACAAGTAAAAAAAAATTGTCTTTTGAAGCTATTAAACTTTGCCTTTTATAAGGACAGAGAGAAATTAAGATCATTTTGCCAATGATTTTCCATTTGCTTCTTACCTTCATTGATAATAACTAATTTATAAGGTTTATTTTAGTATTATATAGAGAATGAGAGAAGCTGAATCCCAAGCCATGTAACTGCTGGCAGGGTTCGTCCTTAATGTTACTTTCTCGATACAAGTTTATGTAGGTGCGTGACTTCAGTGTGCAATTGCTTGTTCTGCAGGACACTGAAATGAAATGGGTCTTTCTCTTCTCAGTTCACCGGGTTCTGGGCCAAAGTCAAGGAATTAATCCTCCTGTGTCTGGAACTTACAGCCCAAGAAATTCCTAGAAAATGTTTTCTGTTACTGAAGACATAGTGACAACTGTAAAATTTTCTCCAAGCTACCAAAAAACACCTTTCCCAAGAGTGTAGTTTTTCCTTGGAGACTGTATGTCTGTTATGTGCTCATAAAAATTCAGCATATCATTAACTCTTTATTGTAACTGGACTTATTATTGCTGATGCTTCCACAAAATAGTAAAAAGAACTTGCACATGGAGTGACGATATTCTTTTCAAATAAAGGACCTTAGAAAGTTATAGAGAAAATTAGAATGAGTTTTCAAATGATTGCATAAATTTATGTAGCTAGATTGAAAATTAAACTGAGCTGCCATAAATCAAACTATAACTTGCAAAAAATAGGTATTTTGATTTGAACTTAAAAAACATAAGTAAATTTGAAAAGCACAAAAACCACAAAAAGTTAAAGATCAAATATAGCTAAATATTTGTGACAAGGATACTTACTAAAATTAATCTGCAAATTAACTTGGTAGACTAATACTCCTATAGAGATTGGATCCTTTGTAATCTCCTATTCAGGATAAGAATAATATATGAAGAATGTGGAGCTGAACTTACCGAAGTTACAAATTTGGATACTATTCTGAGGAAGTGGTAGACTCTACTTTTCAACACCTTGATGCACGAGGGCTATGTGAGAACACCCCAATGCAATATGATCTCACCTCTTCCTTCACTCTGCCACGTTGTTGCTCCATCTGTAAACAATGGCTGACTACATAACATAGTTCTGAACTATGTGAACTATGTGTAGAGGAAACTACATTTCCTCTTCTAAACACAGTTCACTCTTGAACAGCACAGGTTTGAAATGTGTGGCTGGACTTAGCCCATGAATTTTTTTTCAGTACATACCCAGACTGTTTTCAGTCCATGACTGGGAATCTGCTGACGAGGAAGGCCAACTGTATGCACAGAGTTTTGCCAGTTTGTATTGCTTACTTGAGCATTTGTTGATTTTGGCGTGTGTGCGGGCCCTGAAACCAGCCTTGCAGACAGTGGAGCGACAACTAAGTTGTGGGAGATTAAAAATTTTACAGGGGTCTTGGCTGCCCATGGGTCTTATCCATTAGCTCCCACATTGTTGTTTAAGGTCAACTGTAGTCTTCACTGACTCTCTGGCTTCCTCTCCCTAATTTTGATATGCTTGGTACAACTCCACTCAAGTATCCAGTATTTGCCAATTGATAGGCAAATTCACAACAGATTTACAATATAAATTGGAATTTTTACATTAATACTACAACTTCTTTCTGTCATTGTTTCTGGTGTCTTTTACCCCAAGTCAGAACAAGCACATTTCTTCTAAGGCTGGCAATGACTTACATGTTACCAACTTCAGATAATGCACTAGGGTAATAAACTGCCTCTGACATTTGGGAGCAAATGACATAGTTAATGCTTCTTAACATCTTAAACCACTTCTATCTTGTAGTTTCTGGGACACTGAATATTCCAGTCTTTCCCTCCGACAAGCTGAGATTTTCTTTGTTGAACAGTTTTCACTTCTTTCTCTCATCCTCTCCTTCCTTTGGCGATCAAATTTATTTTGTTTGCTTTAAATAGGATTTAAATGTTGACTCACAAACATATGCTTCATGTAGAATTTCTCTGCAAGGCTACTGGCAGATTTATCTAACTGCTTTCTTCTCCATTTTACCCTTAATCTCTCCCCTGCAATTCTCCATAGAGGAACAACCCTAATTGTTTATAAGGTATTCATCACATAGCTGCGGTCCTTTAAAGTCTTCCGTAACTTCTCGCTGCAACGCAAGTAAAACACAGTTTTGAAGACGGCCTCTGTGGGCCTGCCCTTGCCCTTACTTTTCTCAGTGAACTCATTCCTGCCAACCCCTACCCCCCACCAGGCCTATCCACACCACTTTCCTTTTAATTCTTTGAAGATAATCAGTCCTTCTCAGGTCAGGTTTTTCTTATATGCTATTCCTTCTGCTTTAATTTTTCTTCTCCTTCATCTTCATATAGTATAAAAGTCAATGTTTAAGTTAAGCTGCTCCTCAGTTCTTTAAAGCAGATCTTTCTGTTCACAAGCTGTTCACTACCTGTATACTACATATGACAACTTTGACGTGTATAAAATTGTAGTTGCTTATTCAGATGTTAATTCTTGGTTTTCTCATTAGGCTCTTACCTATGTTTTAGGAAAGCACACACTACCTGTTTGTTCCCAAGTGTTTGTCACCGTGCTGATATGTAATGGGCACAGAGTCAGGGCTAGTCCAATGGGGAAAAAAGGGGTAAAATTGGAGAGTGTAAAACAAACTCTTTTGACTGGGCAACAATAGGACGCTGTGCTGCCTCATGTTTTTAATGAGTTCAGCCGATGTCATCACTATGAGACCTTAGAGAGAGAATTATACATCTAAAAAGATGCTAAATACTATCATACTGCTATTATTGATTTATTCTCCAGTATTTATCAAGCATCTACTCTTATGCACTGGAGATAAAACTATAAATAGAATAAAGGTCCTGCCCTCAGTTTAACATGAAACACACTAAGATAAGCACTTATTTAATTAGTGCATTATAAAGATTGTATATGAAAACATTTTCGTTAGCCCAGTGAGAATCACATAGGTTTGTTTGACTGACATACTTGTTGATGAAAAGTTCCAGTGAAGGATATTCAGAAGATACAGTAGGTGTATCTTATGGGCAAGAGCTTTTATGCAGAAGGAAGAAAATACCGATAGGCCACACAATGACAGAAATCATGAACTGTGAGAACAGAGTCATTTGATTTTGGTTTTGGTAACATGTAGGCTTTGTGCATTTGAGTATCAGTGTGTGTGCATTCGTGTGTGTGTGCGTGTTGAAGTGGTGGTTGGTGGTGAGAAGGACATATCCTGGGCATCCTGAGTGGCTTGTGTGCCTTGTTTAAGACCTTGGACTTTGTTCTATAGACAATGGCAAGACAAAGGTTATTTAAACCTGCTCAGGTTAGTGTGGTTTAACCATTAAAAACGAAAACAAATAAACAAAAAGCAATACTATGCATAGTTTTTGAGATATAGAAAAAACACCAGAGAGAGTATTAGTTAAGAAAAACTCATTACTTAGAAATAAATGTTCCCACTTACTCTAGCAAGATGCATGCACTAACTTATCTGGAGTTCTCCCAAAGCAGAGGCTGAATCAGATGCCAGTAGACTAGCTTATTAAGAAAGCTATTTTATATAGTAAGAATAAGAAGCTAGGGAACTAAAACACGTCATGCAGGCAATCACTGACCCTGCTGCCTGCGTGTGCTCAGTGCACAATCTAATGGAAGGTCTGGGAAGCATTTTGAATCTCAAAACGATTTGCCCAAGGGATAGTAAGAGGAAAAGATTTCCATTGGTTTCCGCCCCCATTAGTAAAGGGTGGTCCCTCAGGTGTTAACACTACAGGACTCCTGCAAATATTCCACCTGGCAGCATCAGAGAAACTGCCCAGGACAGGAGGTGCGAGCACAGGCATTGAAAGAGGCAAAATCAAGTCTCAGCCGCTTGCAACTGATCAAAGCTGCTGAGCGCTGGGTTCTAGAGCCGCGGCCCACAAGTGATATCCTGCGTTCCCACCTATGGACAGTCATCTTAAAGGTAACTTAAAAAGCCTGCTTCATTTCCGTAGTAGCAAGATGCCTGCTGGAAATTTCACAAATCCAACCACTTTGTGACTGAATATTTCACTTTGTGCCAATTGCCGATATGGCCACACATACACACACATTCTGTCTTGTAAGCAGACTCTGTCACAGCACTTGGACACTTGATGGCAAGGTGAACGCCATGTTCATCCTGTCTGGGGAGTAACCTTGGCCTCACCAGGGGCTTTGGCTGAAAAACACTGGTGTCCTGGAGTGCATTTCCAATGTTGACTTCACCTCGACAGAGGTTCTTTGGCCAACACAAGAGCGATTGGTTTCTCTCCCTTTTCCTCTAATGCATTTTCATTTTAACCTTTTTTCAAGAATCATCAACGTATCTGCCAGTCGGTGTTTAAGAAAATGTTTGTCAAGATCTCTAAAGTTATTACTTTTTTTTTTGCTTTTCATTTCAAAGGAAAAGGACTTTTTTTTAATATAAAAAAGAGAGATTTGTGAGGAGTAATTCCTCTGAGAGCTGATGAGACTAATCTTCCTTGAACGATTACAACTCCTTATAACAAGGACTAAAACCATTCTCTCTTCAAATGGATTCTTTTTTATTGAAATGGCCTATTCGGTGGGATGGAAATTTACATGCTAGTGACTTTCTTGATTGTCAAGCTTATAGTGAACCCCATTTATCCTTGAATCATTTCTTCATGAATGACAGACAGAGAAACTACAGCACAGGAAATTTTGTCGAAGTAAATTTTCTTTCATTGTTTATTTACAGATTGAAAATAAAATTGAGCAGTATGTGTTCTGATTATGTATTTTTATTGTTAGTATCTACAACAGAATATCTAAATATATGATGTTTTTACCACCACAGAAAATACAATAGCAATGGTGAAAACAAATATTAACTGTCATTTGATTGCTATCTGAAAACCACGCCAAATCAGAGGGTGGCTGCCAGAATATATCTTACTTTAAGACTATTTCATGTGTTAAAGAATTCATAAAATTGGTTACTTCCAACGCATTGAATGCTCCATTGCTCACGTCATTTGAGAAATCGTGTAAAAAGATAGCAAGTACATTTTACACTTGACTACCATTGAACTACTACCAGACCATCAGTGTGTGCTATTTATATCTTTTAATGCAATAGATGTAATGCAGGGCAATTTCAGTTATTTCCAGAGCACATGGCATATTCAGTATAACACACTATCATTTTTTCCTCCCTCCTTTTTTCTATTTCTCAGAAAGGATCAAAAGCACAACAAGTGTATTCAAAAAGGAGCTTTTTTAATGTTTCACCTTAAAACCCTGTTACTCAGGGTAACCTCGGATTCCACTTCAGTGGATAACCTCTGATTTCACTTCACTGCCATGCCAGCAAAATTGAGTCTTTTATATTCTTCAAAGGGACTCTAACAACCCTCTTTTTAACTTTGATTCTGTGCACTTGGACTTAAAAATGAAGAGCAAAACTCTTCTAATATTCTGCAGCAAGCACATACTAGAGATTATAAGAACAATTAGTAAGTTTAATACTATATTTTGAAAAATAAAAGGGATAACACTGATTTTTTCTCAAGCAGAACTAACCATTTTATAAATTTAAATTTAAAACATATCATCATAGGAACTATTCATAACATTTTTACAAATTGAAGATTGAGTAGATTAAGTGCATTGCAGGTCAGTGCAGCCATGGACACAATTTACACACTCATGCAACATGAAGGGAAGTAACAGTGCCTGCTCTACACCACTGAGTCTTTATTTGGGTTCTCTACCTCCCCCATCAGTCAGTTTTCTTGAAAGCCAAGTAGAGATAGCATTAACCAGTACTAGTTCTCTGTTACTGTAAAGAAATGGGTGGTATATACGCATCTCTGAATGAAGTGACAGCATGACCATTATTGGCTTTATTTTGGTCATCGACACAAATTAATGAAATAATTTAGGTACAAAAATACATTTTTAGACATGAGTTACTCATTCTGCAAGTATATGGACTTCTCGAAAATGTTCTTTGTGAATTTTGCGTTTTTGAATGTTCAGCATTGTATTAATACTAAACATTCAAATAATATTTTTGAATTTTACTATCAAAACGAAACAATTATAGACAATTGTAAAATATTAAGAATACAAACTGTAGGTCTCTGCCAATGTATTACCTCTCCAAGACAATCATGAAAATGAATAATTCTGTGCCTCTGCCTCTTAAGTTTATGGAGCAATCTTTGGAATTGATTCATCTGTTAAGATTTTGAATCTCCAATTTGCTACCTAAATTTTCTTGAGCATACTACTCAAACTCTCTGAATCTTTTCCTTCACTTTTAAAATTTAGTTATAGGAGTGTGCGTTTGACATTACCTTCACAGACTCGTTGGAGTTATGTCAATGAATGTATTTAATACCCTTGGTGTATATCTTTCATTTTAGTAAGCAGCCAATAATTGAAGCTACTATTAATACTTTTACCTGTTGTTTAACTTGTGTAGTCATAGCTTTAAGATGCTGTGCTTTTCACTTACAGGATGTTTACTTTCCTTCAATCTCACATTTTTAACATTTTTATGTAATTTTTTGAAAGAGTTGTAATTTGAGAGGGAAAACCATGTACATTTTCACAGTGGTTATTTGATGGCAGTGTTTAAATAGGCTGTTTGTTGCCTGCTAGTGGGAATAATACCCACTGCTATTCTCATCTACTTTCTATAACGCCCCCCCTTTGCAGAATTTGACACCGTTTGAGGCTATTCCACTCCAGTTAACCACACAGGCACTCACTCACGTGACAAGCCACCCTTTCTTCTGCTTCTTTATAACTGACAACAACTATTCTGAAGTATTATTGTTTATGCCAACAGAGATCTGTATTTTAGAATTCAAGTTTTGAACATTTTATCTGAAATCATAATATTAAGAATAGTTTTGGTATGAGTTAGAGAAGTTTCTGCAGGAGGTCACTCATATTTGTGGGGGTAACTTAAGAGCCTCAATGTTGGGCAACTGATTCAGATTTCCAAATATCTTCAAGTATGCAAAATATTTAAGCACTGTCATAGGTTTTAATTTAGATTAAAAGTTAAAAAGCTAACAGTTAATATAGCCCAAATGTTTTGAGTAGGAGTGTTATTTCAATATATTTTGGGACTGGAAATAAAATAATTTTTTCTAACAAAACAGAATTGAGGTACTGTTAAAACATACCTTTATAATATTTCAGAGTTGAATATTTCTGTTGGAACATATTAAAAATAAGTTGTAGACTAAAGGCTTGAATTTATGCAGAGGCAGCAATGGTATATAAACCTAAGAATTAATACTGATTGTTATTAATGCTGTTCTAACAAATGTAGCATGGAAAGGCACTGTCTACCTCTTTAGTTGTTGTCAAAATTCATGAGATAACATGTGAAAACATGCATAAAAGCAATAAATAGAGTATATTTTGTTTTTAATATTTGAATAATTTTAGTTGCAAATTTATAGAGTGGCAAAATATATTTATGAGTTCATTAAGTTGTTTTATGTATTAAACTGTTTGATTGTTCTTTCTTTTAAATTCATGGCTATGCTTACCAAGGAATGTTAGTTAACTTACCTTTTATTAATTCATATTTTGTAGGTATCTTCCTTTTAACAATTTGTATGTTTTAATTCTATGCTAAAAATAAAGCAAATATTTAGTGGTCAAGTTAAAATTCATCACTTTTATAAGTATATCTTATGCACTTTTAGCCCTCGATCATTTTGAATCCTAATTCAAGTTGATAAGTGTCCTTATAAAATCTTCAGAGAGATTCTTAAAATCCTCAAATTCCATGTTTGAAAATTTTATGAGATGTCCCATGTGGGATAATTAAAACATACCAACAGTCTGCCTTATAATTTTAGGACTATGCAGTTGAACTAAACAACTTTTTTGAAAGAACACAATTATACTTTGCAGAGAAAGAGAGGTATTTGAAAATGCATATAATACAATGCAGAAAGAAATAAGAATTTTGGTGGATATTCTAACAAAAATACAATGAGAACAAAGAGAAAAGAGATGGGTTGTTTTGGCCAAGAAAAATGGCATGTGAACTGAATCTTGATGGAAAAGACTTCAAAAGTATCAACGGCAAAACAGTGAACAAGCAAATGCCCTGGGTAGAATGACCAAAGAAATCTGGTTACATCAAGCGTTTGCTCCGTTGCACAGTAGTCCTGTTGCTGTTTCTATCTATAGGAGCTGGCTTAAAGTAAAAGTTTAAAATGATCTTACAGACAAGATTATATTTTAAAAAATCATTGTTGTGTGTCAATAAAAGTGGTACTGATGGTATTATGTTTTCTTCAGTCAAATAAAACAAGAATGAGTAATGTAGGTATGAAGATAAATAAAGAAAATAAATGAAGGCACTGATTAATAAGCAATAAATTATTCTTCAGCAAAATAAATACTTATAGAAGAAGGAGGGATGCTGTTAGTATTCTGAGAACTAGGGAAACTAGTCACAATCAGATGGCATCATACAGAGAGCAGTTTTATAACTCAGTGTGGCTTGTTCCCTTGTTCTGGTCTCCGTCAAAGACAAGTTGTGTTTGACACTGTTGAAGACACTTAATCCATAAGTACCAGCCACGTCAATGTGTCCACCTAGGACGACAATCCTCAGAAACATAAACTTCATCTTCAGGACTTACAATTTTCTGTTTCATATCTGTGCCTATGTGATACCATGGCATACTGTCTACCCAAGGGGTGGTAGGACCCTTGACAACAGTGGCAACGGCCGGAAGTGCCAGGTAATATATACTGAGTCTGAGAAAAGCATCTTGCAGAATTTTTCTTATGACATCTGTGAAATTGGAAGTACAGGGAAATCTCTTTTCTGACAGACTCACCACATTGGCTCCATATGCGTCTGTACATTTAGTGACACCTGTTCGTGTTGGGGTGCCAAACAGTTTATAAAAATTCAAGAAAAGAAAAAAGCTGATTCTTCCCTATTTATGGCCTTGTCTACGTATCCAGAAATACTGATCAGTGATATAGTCATGTGGTGAATCAAATAGTTCACATAGATTCTGTACTTTCTGAATCATGTATTTTATTTCAGACAAATCAGTATTTACTCAATTGTTATAATAAAATATTTTAGATAATCGACTATTTTATGTGTATGTGTATGGATCTCAAAATCTTTCCCTTATATACACTAACCCATTCCAAAAGATGTAAGCTGGGTCAGAAAAAGGCTCAGATACACACATATTCTCAATTTCAAGAATATACTGTCATAGTAAATTAAGGAGATTGAATAAATGTGAATGAATTGTGAGGTTTAATCTAAAAATGCCTCTTACTTAAGACATTGTTTAGCTGCATTTTCTAGCCTATCAATATTATAAATAATTAAGCAAATAAATAATTACATAGTAAGTTTCGAATAGAAACAATACTTGTCTTGCTAAAACCTATTAATTAAAACAAATACAATATACTTTTAGGAGTATGTGTACAATGTGTCAAAACATTAAGAATGAGCTTCTATTAATTTCACAGCCTAGAAATCATTAACACCTTGGAATAAACAGTGCAAGAGAAAAATCTTAGCATTTTTTAAAGATCACAATGTCAATGGGGGGTTGTTTACAGCCTTGATGCTGAGGAATTCTTTGCAGGGACCCTGTGTAAATGATTACTTGTATTTAATCAAACACTAATAGGGTAAATTTAATTCAATGTCACAAATTGCAGAGAATCTTCACATCGTGTTAAAGCTCAAAGGTAAATGTATGCTTCATTTCATAATTCCTTAAATAGTTTCTGAGTACTTACTTTATTTCCCACTCTGTGCTAGGTCCTGGGAATACAAAGATGACCACAATAAGATCCTTACCCTTAAGGAGCTCTGGCTTGGTAGGCATGGTACATTTCTTTACCAATATTTATTTATAATGTCACAAAGCACGTATGGGTTAGGAATAGTGAGTGTATCCTGAATAAAGTAGGATTGCACAAAGGTTTTAAGTTAGGTGAAATATTAGACGAGGTCTGTGTTTTAAGAACACAGAGCTAGTGAGAGTATGGACGCTGATTGAAGGAGTTATTCAATTAATGGGTAACCGATCCTGAGGCCTGAATGTAAGACAGCTCCTTCTCGTTGAATGGCGTGTATTCTAACAACTAGTGATGGTTTGGAAATTTCTATATATCAGGGATTTTACATTACCTTTTAAGTAAGTAAAAACTTGCAGTGAAAATTTTCCTGAAAAAATAATGATTTCTTAATTATTAAATGAAAAGAGAGAAACGGGTATTTGATTGAAATGTAAGTTTTAGAGTTGTAAAAAAGTTAGATATCATATAATCCAATATCATTCCTTTGTAGGTAATGAACAGAGGCCTAGAAAGGTGAAAAGAAATGTGTATTACAAAGGACCTAAGTAATAACTAAAATGTGATTTAAATCCTGGTAGCGGGACGACTTCTCAAAGCCACCCAGTGATGCAATCTAGTCATATATGCACAGTCTGAGATCAGGGAAGAAAAACAGTCATAACACTTTTTAGGGACTTCAATTAAAAATAAGGAACTTTATGCCATTGTTGTAATTGTACTACTGATGTGTAGTCAAGTAAGAATTAATGTGACATTTTTGAAGAATTTAGGTGTAAACATAAACAAAGTATACCCAAATAAGAACTTATGCTAAGTGAAATAAGCCAGGTGGTAAAAGACAAACACCATATGATCTTACCTTTAAGTGGAACCTAATCAAGAAAATAAACTAGAAAGTAAAATATAACTAGAGACACTGAAATTAAGAGCAAACTGACAGTAACCAGAGGGGAGGTGGGAGGGGGAAATAGGGGAAAAGGGAGAAGGGTTTTCAGGAACATCTACAAAGGACACATGGACAAAACCAAGGGGGCTTGGGATCAGGGGTGGAAGGTGGGGATGCTGGGGTCAGGGGGGAGAGGTGAGGGGAAATGGACACAACTGTACTTGACCAACAATTAAAAAAAAAAGAAAAAAAAGAACCAGCAGAGAGTATTTATTCCGAGTTTGCTATATCAAAGGAGCCAGGCATCAGCAGCTGCTTTTGGCAGACTCAAAGGCAAGCAAGGGAGCAAAAAGCTTTATGGTGAGCAAAAGGGAAGGCTTCAGCTGTGCCCTGAGTAGAAGGCGCTGGCACGGGGAAGCTGGAATCTTGCCCACAGGAAGCATGAGGCATCCTATGTAATCAGTTTGGAAAGCACATTTGTTTTTTGTGGCTGGTCCTGAGATAGATGGGGAATGGGGAGGGGTGAAGTGGTGGGAAGGAGAGAACAATATGAGAAGAGCTGCTAGTTAGTGACCAAGTCCTGACCATTCTGGACCAATTGCTGCAGAGACGGTTTGGAGCTCCCTGCTGGTTGCCGAGTCAGAGTTGTACTTGCAGGTAAGTTCTGATCATTGTCCATTTTTATATCGTCTCTCTTAGGGGAATGTTACAAATGGCATAAATATATAACACTGTTATTCCTTTTTTAGTGCCCATTGAGTACCTCCATTTGGATCTGAATATCTTTCTATCATCAGGAACTAAGATAAAGGTTAATGGCTAAAAAAATCTTACTAAAAACCAATAAAAATTTATTATATGTTATTTTGGGAAATTTGGTCATAACACTCCTTTAGAAAATATATTCATAATTGGCTTGCTCTTGTTTTTGTCCATACGCATGACTTTACCAACCAAATTTGTTACTATTGAAAACCCATTGAATGTTAAAAAAAAGAGAAGTTGTCTTTTTTTCCTTTTCCAATTAAATCAAATGCTCTTAGAATTTTTTGTTTCATTTTGTTCACTAAAATTTCTGTATTTTCTTCAAGTTTACCCACATTGCCTAAGCCATATTCTTTTACAAATATTTTTGCTAAAAATAATCCTTTTTTTCTATTCATAGCCAACAACCATACGCAACATGAAAGATTTCATAACTTGAGAAATACATGATATCTTTCCTGTTGAAATGAAGTGACAGATGATAACCTCTATTCAGCATTCAATATTTCTTTTTATTCTTTATCTCAGTATGTTTCTGTAAAGACAGGAGAGAATGGTTTCTTTATATTCCATAATGAATACTATATATGTATAGAGAGATGCAATAACTTGAATATTATCATATGAAAACACGCTTGTCACCTTATCGGTCTTTACTTTTTCTCCCTGTTATTTATTTTTCATTTACACACATCTGTCACTGAAGTGTGATGTCAGAAAGCCATTCAACAAGACGCAGCTGCCACACATTCGGTCTCAGGACGGGTCACGCACTAACTGCCTGCTTGAAGGTTGTGGGTTATCGTAAAGCCAATTTGGGTTTTCATTTAAATTATGTCTATGTTCAAAATGTGTTTGGATAAATTCTAAATACAAAGTTTCACTTATGATCTATTTTTGAAAGCTTTCTGGTAGCGTGTGACACATGCCTTTACGATATCGAATCACTGATCCCATATGCACCAAGTTTTAACTATCACTTAGGTTTTTCATATAAAAATGTGTTTGTATTACATATTTCCATATATCCTTTTAGAAGCATCTTTGTCACTTTACGTACATAAGCTCATCGCTAGTCTCCTCCTTGGTTATTTGTGTTAAAAACAAGAAAACAGGCTCAAAATGGTGTTGTTTATGCTACGCCACAGGACAGCAATCCGAGACTCAGCTCGCTCAGAAATGAAACCCAAAAGCAGTGGGTCAGGAACCACCAAACCAGCACTACTTAGGTAATCTGCCTGACGACCCTGCCCTCTCCCAAAGTGAGCTAACCTTGCAATAACTGACACCCATTTTTGTGTGTGTGCCTAGTACAGCTTCCTTGTCCCTGCTCCCTTCTGCCTATAAATCTTTGATTTTGTACAGCCACTTCTTTTTTGGCTTAAACTCAAAAAATTAATGTGCCTTGGTTTATCTTTTAATAGATGCCATAATCTTGCAATTATATAAAGTAGTCGAGATTAATGTACTTTGAGTAAAATGTTCCAGTATAATTTTGTCTTGTTTCAAGGGATACAAAATTCTTCTCAGGAAACATAAATATTTTTGATTTATAACCAAATACCTGCTCAATAATAATTTTGGCTTAAGACTTTATAAGTTTAGCTTATTGTTTTCTGAACCTCCTCCTTACTAAGTCTGGAGACCAAAATACTTAAAACCCCTAATAAGCTTGTCTTATTAACCTTCATTTCAAATGTACTTTTTATATCTTTCTTCTTCATGTAATTGCCACAAGTCTTGGCAATATCTCACCTGATACTAACTCATATCACATCTGGACTACCTATTCATATATTAGAAATTGTTTTCATTAAAGGGTTCCACCAATTTGATGCAATTTTTTGTCTCAATATTGAAAAGGCAGAGCTTGTTTTATTCTTGCTAATATTACACTCAAGACTCATCTCAGAAAATTGCTCATGTCCAAAGAGTACTGAATTATTACATTCTCCAGCATTGGGCATGAGAAGTCAGTGTCTCCATCTGCCCAATCAAAACCTATTTAGATTATGCACGAAAGCACTTTCCGGTTCAGGAGTTTGAGACTGGGTTTTGAACTCCTTATTTTAAAGTGATATTTGATGGGCAAAGGCCTTTGGGAGTCACATGATTTTCAGAAACCATAGTTAGCTCTATAATGTTACTATTTCTTTATAATGATGTATATATATTTATCATTTTCACATTTCCATATATATATTTATCATTTTCTCATAATAAATGAGCTTTTAAACATTTTTCTTAAAAGTGTGTCATTGTCTGATGTATTTGTATGTTAATTCTATCATCCAGACATCTGATTCTTCATTTAACATTTCTGTGCTAGGAACCAAAACTGGTATTGGGTAGAACAGAGAAATTGTAAGGTGTTAATTGATAAGGCCTCTGTTTGAACTAAAATAAATTAAAATATATAGATAGAGATTTTTACATAATGGTTTTTTTTTTAGATATGAGTCCAGAAATATAGAACAAAGATAATCATATGCTCAGCTGTGCTTTTGCCTAACAAACATAAATATAGCCTATACATTGGAAGAAAATGTTTGTTTTCTAGAGATTTGGTTAAGTGAAATAGGGAGGGGAAATATTTTAGTGTTATATTTAAGTATATAGTATCATAATGTTAAGGGTGAAACTAGAATAATGAAGAAACGGACTTTGCTAATTTCAATCATTTTTTAAAAAGTGTCACTGATATTTTAATAATGTAAATCCTAAACTGCTTTAATATGTATTACAAAGCAATTTAAATATAATTAATAATGCATTTTAACCATATAGTTTAACTTATTGCTACATATTTTGCATTGATTTGCACATATTCTATTAAGTAAGCTCTAACCCAAAGTATGAAATAATCGCCAGATGTCATTTTCATGCCGATAAGTATATGTATCTATAGACATATAATAAATATTTGAAAATGTATCCCTGAGGAACCGAAGACTAAGTACATGATGGTAAAATAAGCAATATACTAAACCTTCTAAATGTATTTTTACAACCTTTACTTACCAAAAACAACTAACATTCTGAAAACCCTAATCGTGTCAATTAAAAAAATAAATTTTCACCTCTTTATATTTTTTAAAGTAGTGAGAAAATGCTAGATTGAGCCTCAGGGAACAAAATATATTACAAGCATGAAAATGTTTCATGTCTGATGCTGCTTTCAAATGACAGCATAATATGTTATGGATCATTTGATTTTTTCGTATGAAAATGCAATTCAGCACCCAAAAAGGCATATGCTGCTGACGGCATGTGTTGCGGTCCTTTTCATGAGAGCTGGCAACAAGAAAATGCCAGTCAAAATACAAAATGTCAAGCAGAAATTTCCCCAATAAAAGTAATAAAAGCCACTCATAAATAAGCTTCATTAAATGGCTCACATTAATTCCAAACATTATTAATCAAAAAGTTTCACATAATATATAAATTATAACCTAAAAGAACAGAAAGAGCTCAGAAAAACTAACCACAATTTCTTATTTCTTACAAGATAAGGTTAGCTCCTATTCATCATCTCTCAGAAGTTCACGAATGAAAGCCTTACTTTAAATACGCCCAGTTGTGAGATTCCACCATTCTGAGAACTTCCCAACAAACACAAATTAACAATATTAACAACTATACATCTTATTAAATGGTTCCTACATTTAAAGCAAAGTGGCTTTAAGCTTGTTTTCCAGTCTTCTTCCATATAGACATTTTTAGAATAAATATTTACTTCCATATTTATTTTGGCTATATTGTTTGTCTTTATGGAGCCAAGTTTCTTTGTAACTTCACAGACTGCTGCACAATGATTTCTGGAGATCCGTGGCTCCTTGGGAGTTTTATAATTTATTAGAGCCAAGGCAACAGAGAATTCCATTTAGTAAGTGAGATTATTGCTGTTGTTACTTCTTCCTCAGTACCTTTCTTTCCCTAACACATTTAATTAAAAAGAACAAGGGAGTTGAAAAGGGAAACACTGAAATGAGCCAAGATATAATAATACAATATTATCCAACCAAGAAAGCATATTTCCTAGTCATGATTATCTTTAGTGAGTGAAAAATATTCCTTTAGAGTTTTTTTTAATTACTTTATTGTTGTTCAATTACAGTTGTCTGCATTTTTTAGAGGTTTTGAGCCCACTTGCAAAGAGAGTGAGATGTAGTACTTTGTGAGATATGATGACCTCCTCCTGTTGACCTCCTCCTGTTGACCCCGGACTTACTACAGAGGTTATTGATTTTACTGTTATATAGAGAGATTTATTTTCTCCCTCTCCATCTCTCTCTCTATATATATACATATACATACATACATACATACATACATATACATGAGTGTTTTGATTTATATATATAAAAAAGGAATTTGCATATGTAAATAATTTCATTCATATATCGGTTACGCATTTTATATCTCATTTATATTTATTACAATAATATCACATATAATATGAAAGTATTAGCATATGTTATATATTGCTTTTATACATGTGTTATATATCATTATATATAAATAAGTTGAGGTAATACCAGAGGTAGTAAAGGCAGAGAGCATCAACTAGGTTTTTTCAAAATGTAGTTTTGATTTATTACGCAGTATATAAAACAGAAATCATAATGTTTAGACTTAAAAAGGACCCTAGCTAAACGTGAAAAACCAACAGCAACTGACACTGAATAAAAGTGTGGTGACAGCCTTTGCACGTTAGTAAGTGACCACGCTGGTGTCACTGAGCGAACACACGCAGCTTCCACAGGGCCCGAGTTTCCACGGGTGACGCACGCAGCTCTCAGTGAAGTGCACAGGGCCTCTCGAGGCCCGGGTTCTAAACTGGCATAAAATTTCTTCTGCCATATTTATCAGCCAAAGCCACTTACAAGGCAGCCCAGGTTCCAGCAATAGGGAAAGAAGACGTTGCCTTTTAAATTAGGAGAGACTGCTGTAAGAATGCAAAGCATGCAGATACGGGGAGTGAAGAACTGTAGCCATATGTGCCACTTGCCACAGAAGATTCATTCTCTCTGCTGTTCCCTCTTATAAAATACTGATGGGATGTTCTCTAAAGCCCGAACTGCATAAAAAAATAAAGCCAGAAAACTGTGTTAAATTTTATTTTTATGGAAAAAGAGGCTGCTGAAATTAATCCTATCAATTTTTCTAACAAAGAAAATTCAAGAATGTGTAATACTTCTTAAATATAGGAGTTTTGTTTTCAGCTACAAAGCAGTTGTGAATATTTCATAGATTAATTGAAGTGATTTTTCAGATTATAAAAGTAAATGTCATGGGATATAGAATAAAGTATATTATTTTATTATAAATGTATGACAAAGATAATAAATAAAAATGAGTTCAATATTTATGTGAGACATCAATTCTAAAGGCTTAATTTATTTTACGGGAGTGCCATAAAATGCATAACAAATTGAACATTATTTTATTTATCTAAATAGCTTCATAAATGTACATGACACTACAGTGATCAGTGTTAGACAAATAGCAATTCCTGTTCACAGAAATTATGAGTATATATAAATATTGTCTGACGGAGGAGAAGTAAACACATATTTTAACGGAGGTAAATATATGTCGGAATTTTGACAATATTTTTAAAGTGGATAAAGTTAGAAATATTATGAATAACAATGAATACATTATGCATTGATATAAATAGGTGACCCAATTTTTTAATATATTTTCCAACATTTTGTTCTGAAAAAATAGCAACCCTGAGAAAATGAGTAAGTATGGAGTATTTTTATATACCGATTATTAAAATTTGCCACATTGTTTTACCTCTTCTACCCTCCTAGTCTCCCTCCACCTCCCTCTCTCTCTGCTACCTCTCTCTTTCCCTCTCCTTCCTTTCTCCCTGTTCTTTTTTCCCTAGAACATTTCAAACCCTCTAGCACCTGTCTCCTAAGAAGAAGGACCATCTGCTGCATGACAACAGCATTACACACACAAGGAAGTTAATTAATATTGGCATATTAATATTGTCCAACTATGTAGTTCACTTTCAGAGTCTCCAATGTGCCCCCCAAATTTTATCGTATCTGTTTTTCCCCCAACCCAGAATGCTGTCAAAGGTCACACATTGCATGTGATTGTCATATATTTTTAGTCTTCTTAAATCTGGAAGAGCTCCTACATTTTAAAATTTTTTATGATATGGGTACCATTGAGGAGTTTGGGTCATTTGACTTATGGAACTTCCAACAATTTAGCTGTACTTGCCTGTTAAGGTTGCACTGATTCAGGAAAAATTCCTGGTAGAAATATCAAGAATGTACCTTCTATGAACTCTCCATCCTAAGGGAACTGTTTATTTCCTTTTGTAAAGCATAAGAACACTAAAAGGTTCAAACAGTATAAATGCTGTTTTCCCAAACCCATAGATACATTGAATTTTAGAATCAATTCTTGATATCTACTTGACTTGATTAATATGTTAATTGATGTAGAAGAATAATCTTCCATGTTTAACTCATATTTTTCCTTTTTCTTTTTATTTTTTAATAATGTTTTTTTATTGTTCAAGTACAGTTGCCTCTATTTCCCCCTACCACACTCCCTGCCCCACCCATCCCTACCTCCTGCTCTCAAACCTGCCCTTTGTTTTGTCCATGTGTCCTTTATACAGGTTCCTTGATGGCCTTTCTCTTATTTTCCCTCAGTATCCCTCTCCTCCCCCTCTCTGGTCACTGTCAGTTCGTCCTTTATTTCAATGTCTCTGTTTATACAAACAGGCAAGCAACATATTTTTCTTAAAAAAAACACATTCATTCCCCTTTCTTAATTTTGTAGGTTATTATGCACTTCTTGACTTTTTTGTTTTTATCTGATTTATTGTCATTATTCTTCTGCTTGCTCAAATTCTGCAGAATTTGGCCGGGTGCCCTTTTCCCTGGGATCTGCGTACTATGACGTATATCGGGGTGCTGGACCGCTTTCTGTCCTTGCTTTCCGGGTTAACAACATGTGTGTGGTCACATTTCTGCTCCACTTCTGACAGAGAACCAACCGTTTCCTACTAGTCCATTTTGGAGAAGAGTAGAAATATTTAGGCACCACCAACTCCCAGCTTTTCAAAGCTATATATGCCTGGACACAAACACACACACACATTTGCCTATATTGTTTTTCCAAAGAAGCCCTACGGAGTCAACATCCCCTGCAGCCTGTTTAGGGGATTGTTCCATGTTTTTAAATACATTTTCATATCCCTGTTGTCTTCGAAGCTCTTAAGAAAGAGGGGGTCTTGCATAATATAAGTTCACTGTAGTGTTATATCTGATCAGAAATTTAACAATTATTGTTCATAAAATAATAGCACATTAAGAAAAATTTCACTTCACTGTAAGTAAGAGTAGGCTTCTAACTTCCATAATTGATGTAATGTATACTTCTAATAATATTTCTTGAGATGTGCATTCTTTCATTAGTCTGGTATGAATATAGTATATAAATAGTCAACATGTGTATATGACTTTTTTACTTTTTAACATGTTTTTATTTGAAACAAACTTACACCAGGAGAAATGTTTAAAAATACACAGAGATTTTTTTCTAACTTTTTGAAAGTAAGTTGCTGATATGATCTTTCAATATCTCAAAAATTAAGTGCATTTTAACAAGAAAAGATATTCTTTTATTTAACCACAGTATACTCATCAATGTCAAGAAATCAACACTGGCACATTACTACCATTTAAAGTTTAGTTCCATTTCAAGCTTAGTCAATTATCCTTATAATTTCCTCTGTAGATAACAAGCCCTGGCTGGTGTGGCTCAGTGGATTGAGCACCCGCCTGCGAACCAAAGGGTCACTGGTTCAGTTTCTAGTGAGGGCACATGTCTGGGCTGCAGACCAGGTCCCCAGGTAGGGGCTAACAAGAGACAACCACACATTGATGTTTCTCTCCCTTTCTTTCTCACTCCCTTCCCCTCTGTTTAAAAATAAATAAATACAATCTTAAAAATATATGGAAACCTACGTAAGTATGAAAAAGTTTAAAAAATTAAAATATAAACGTAGTAGAATCTGTGTTGCATTTTGTTGGAATCTTATTTCTTTCAAACTAGAATAGTTGCTCCATGACTTTTATGATGCTGACAGTTTTGATTATTACAGGCCAATTATTTTGAAGAATGACACTTAACTGGTGTTTGTCTGGTGTATTCTCATATTTGCTAAGTGTAACATAGAAGACGTTGTTCTTCTTACATCCGAAGAACTGGCCTACAATTTCAATGTATCCTGGTATCGGCAACTGTAACTTTGAGGCCTTGACTTATGTGGGGTCTTCCAGGAGGCATGTCCATTACAAAGTCACTTTTCCATTCGTGTGCGATAAGAAGGTAAATTATGCAAATGTGCTTGGGGACTCCGTGCAGTGGCTCGTCACCAGTGCCCACTCTGGACAGGAGCTTTAGTCACCTCATTGGGCTCTAGCGCACTGCGCCTCTCCCATAGTCACCAACCTCCATTCACACTCATTTGTCTGGGGCCTAGATTTTAGCTGTGTTTCTCTTTTTAAGGCTCCCTGCATGTGAACTCTTAGGTGTATATCTTACTTCCATCTATTCTCATAGGCTTATGTTCTTGTTATTAAGGTTTCTGTGTTGTTATTGTTCTAGTTCTTTTTCTCTGTGGAATAAAAATATAATATAGCATAATAACTTATAAGAATTTAATCAAAACTGAGTAATTCAGATGGAGGAATAAATAATTCCATTCCCTTTCTTAGCATGTATTTGTTGCAGGTCTTGGATGAAGTTATCATGGATTTTCTCGTTAAGGTGTAGGGTCTGCAGCAGGTGTCAGAGAAACTAATAAATTTAATATGGAAGATGGAAAAGTCTTGACACATAGCAGTTGTTATGAAAGGTAAGAAAGAGAGTTTAGGCTCAAAGTAGGCTTCCAGATAAAATGTCTGAGATGCACCTTAAATTTCTAATATTTTATAATCCATTTCTAGTGTATGCTATTCCATTTACACTTAGCATTATCATCTTTACTCGTCTCCATGTTCAGTGTTATGCTTTCTCAAACTCAGGGTTCTGAGATGTCTCAGATGGTATTTACTATGCCTTTACTATATACTGAACAATACACAAACACTCAAGGAACACATTTATTAACCAAAACAGAATACATGTTACTGTGTTTTGATGTTGTCCAAACTGATTGTGGTAAAACTCCTTATATTTTGTGCAGAAAAACCCACAACAGGCTAAACTTTGCCAACTCTACCTGTAGAGATAGAGACATGTCACAGAATATGTAATACTACTTTGTTAGAATAAATTTTGAGCTTGCTTAGCCAGAATTTTAATGTTATCTAAAACCTAGATTTCTGTTTATATAAAGTATATTTTGTGAACTGTTTCCTTAGATTTTTGAGGCTTTCTTGGCTTCCAGGTTACCAAAGAATGTCTGTCGCATTTAGGCCACACTCTATTTTGCAGACGGCCGTGAAGGAGTCATTGCCCAACCAGTCAGAATACTCCCCAACTCCCACGAACACACACCATCAGCTCTCAACTACAGCAGCATCACCCTATCATAGTGAGGCCTATAATATTGTTCATTTACTTACCCCATTTTCACCACTAAATTTATATATTTGTTACCTTCTTTCTTTGTACTAAAATCTTATTTTCCAGAAGAAATGTGAAAAAGAAATAAAATTGTAAATGTGTCATCATAGACTAGATGCTATAGTTACTCAAATATAACGAAATGCAGAATGATCATGCAGTCTTTGTCATCTGAAACACGTTCCTTGAAAATACCAAGTATGTGTATCCACATTTTAAACTGTAAAGTGCTGTCTTAGTATAAGACTATCTATGTACATTTACAAGGAAAAATATTGAAACATTTCAAGAAATGAGGAGCAAAAAATTGGCAAGCCACTTGAGATGAAGGAAAACAACATACAAACACCAATTTTCCAAATCAGTGCCTCGATCCGTAGAAGTTGGGAGAAGACTTCGGAAAGAGTTCCTGGTTTCCAGATATGCAGTGGTCCTTAAATCTGCTCTGGTTGCGTAAGTACAAAAGGATATTAGTGGGGTGATTGTTCCATGTGATTAGGCCATTTGTGTTTGCCAACTGGCTCTTGGGGAAGTTAAGATCCTATCCTACCACAAGACTGGGAGATAAGAGGCACTATGTTCCCCCATAATGACATTTCAAAAGGATGGTTCCCAGATCCTTGAGAAAGGTATTCCTGGTACATAAAACTAGCCAGAGATTTTTAAATGGATATACAGAGAAGGAACTAGGAAGATCATCTTGTTCAACTGATGATTATCACATACTGGTTACCAAGAAATGATAGCATTTGACAATGGTTTCTATTAGATTTGTATATATAAAATTGTATCTGCTTCTTTCCATGATATCGACCATGGCAGTCTGTTGCATTAGTCCAGGAAAGCATTTTGGCACATTTGAAATTCAGGTATTCATTAAAAGGTTTGCCAGTTTTTGTGATTCTAAAGCAGTTTTCAGGAATAATCAAGATGAACCTTGATTTCCTGGAAGTTTACTGCTGCAGGGTGTTTCAGATGTGCTCTCTCCCTTGAAACATATTTCAGAAAAATTCTTATTGCATCAGTTTTTTTAAAATGCTTCTAATGACACTAGTTAATTACAAAAACAAAAAAATCTCATAGATTAAGACTTTTCCAAGGTTATTATTTTCATGTTGTTCCTCAAATTTTATAAGGTCTCTATATACAAAATGGGGCAAAAGTAGGCTTACAGTTGTGTACATGCAAAACAGAGTTTATTCCTGTGTTATTACTTATTAATTATTGTATTATTTACAATGTGAACAACTATAAACTAATTTCCTTACCCTGCTCCCATTTATTAAAAATTTATTTTATTGTCACTGTGTGCAAAAATATCAATATACATTATTTTATTTAATTTATAATGAAGGTCCCCTGAGGCCAGATGTTTTTTATGATGGGTACTTTCAAATAAAAAGTAGCTCTAATGTATGTTAAGAAACTCATCCATGGCCGCTCAGTTGTTAATGATGGAGCCAGGACTGTCAGGCAAGGATGTAAGATTCCAGAATCCCAGTGTTTAACTCTCAGGCCCTATCATCCCTCGTCCCTCGTCCCTCGTGTTAATAATGCTGGCAAGGTGTGGCCACTTTAAATGGCAATGTCAATGGCAAAAGAAAAAGGGAAATGCTAGCAATTAGAAGAGTTTGGCAGTATACTAGAGACCAGTGGAAACTTTAATGAAGTTAAAATGTAGTGCCTGAAAAGATAAACTAATTCTTTTGATGATGAAATCTAACTTTACATCTAGATATGTAATGACTGAACTAAGCAATGCATTGGTAGCTGTTTTTGGTAATGAAATAATCAATTGCTTTCAGTTCAGCAGGGAATCTTTGAGACCCGAATTGAATGAGGAATAAAACATGAAACTGGGTAAATCTGAACGCCATCTACATTCCTATCTGCTGTAATACTCTGGTATCCATAATTAGGCAAGAATGTTAGCTGTCATTTGTGTTTCTTAAATAACTTAGGTATTTTAATAAAACAAGGAAAAGACAACATTAAAGTAAAATATGCTGCAGAATTATTTCAGTATATTAATACATATCTTAATGAAAATATATATTAACTGCAAACCAAAAATCCTACTTTATATGCATGAGAAGAAAGGGCAATTCAATGCAATCCTCTCATTAATTTTTAGTACAAATAATTATATTTAATAGTTTCATTTTGTTTGTTAATCTGAACACCTGAATATCAATATTTCTTACAAAACTCTAGTTGTATTGTAAGAAAAAAAAAGATGTATGTAACTACTTTTTATATGTCCTTGAAACACTGCAGTTGGCAAAATCAAGTGTAAAATTAGCTTAGCTTCTAATTAAAATGTTACACATTGTTACTAAAACTAAGCAACAATTTGAAACTTTCACTAACACAGAAGTTGTCACCATTTTTTTTAAAGGTGGTAGACAATACCTCACTAAAATAGAAATTTTAAAAAGTAACTACCCCAGGAGCTAAGGTATTCAGATAGAAACTATGAAGAAATAGAGTACTGAATTAAAATGTGCTGTTGTATAGCATATTCCTTTTATTTCCTTCAAAAAATTTCATTGTTTCCATTTGGTCCAATGCATGGGAGAGGACTCCAAAGTGGAGAAAAGGGTGTGGAGTGGTCCAGGGAGAGGCTCAGGCACAAACCAGACCCCAGGGGAAAGCATGTTCCATTCATTCAATGACATTAAAGAGAGAGGGAGAAAGACCTTAGGTATGTTAAAATGTATGATCCCTTTAAGTGTATGATAATTATCTCTTAATTATGATGACAGATTTTAAGGTAAAGTAATGTTAGTTTAGAAAATTCCTTTTTGTGAAAATATCACATTATCATACAATTCAACTCAAAGTTTTGCAAAAGCTCCTAACACTCATTGAGTTTCAGGTTTTTATGTCATGAGAAAATAAGATGATGTTTCCCAACTTACACGGGCTGGCATTCCATGCCACCCAGGCAGTCCCATCCACAGAATAATTAAATGTCGCTTCTGAACAACCATAATGGTCAAGCTGGAAGTTGAGTTTACCCCACGGTTTCACAGTTGCAGTATCAACTGTGGAAAGTCTTATTATCCAAGAAATTTCGGAGTTTCACAATTTCCTTAATATAACAGATTTATCAGTATTTTGCTAATTGTCTGTTAAAATATATGTTAATAGTCAGGGGTCTTTAAGCTCAATCTTTTTTCATGAGATGACTGGAATGATGATTATGCTCAACCAAAAATAACAATAATGACAATAATATGGGTGATTTCATGACGAAGGCTTGGCATGAATGAAGCTTAAGCATATCCAATGATGGGGAAACACTTCGTTATATTATGCATAAAATATATTTATGTCACCTCAATTTTTACCTTTTAAAAAGCGTGCTTATCTCATTATATAAGAAAACACTTCGTTAGTGTATTTTACATACTGAGCTTCCTTTGTACGTTGAGCAGCTAGCACAGGAGTGCAGCACCTTCTGCTTAGAGGTGAGTCATTCCCTGTGTTTCAGTCAGGTTGACTAGACCACTGACTGCACGTGTTTCCAATAAAACATTTTTCCTAAAACATCATACATATTCCAACTTTTTAAAAAATAGTAGTTTTTTTCTGTCTCTGAGAGTAAAACAGACAGGAGTGTTTTTAGGAGAGTCAAAAAAATTTTTTTAATACATCATAGTCAATATGGCTGGAGCACAATGAGAAAACAATCATGGGAAATGAGGCTGAAATGATAGAGGGACTGATTACACTAGAATTTATAGATCATGGTAAGGAGCATTGAGACTATTTTAAATATAACGAGGACCTCTGATTACTTGAAAGCTTGGCATTGCACTACCTGCTTGAAATCTCTAAGAATTCAATCTGTCCGTTCTGCAGTGATGGGATTGGGTGAAGTCAGAAGAAGTGGAGATTACTTAGGAGAACATTCAGCTAACCCATAGAGGAAACGAAGTTGTCTTCAGCATGAGGATGGTGTTAGTGCAGGAGGAAGACTTTTGCATAGTGTGGACAGGACTTGTAGATTTGCAGATGAGAATGAGAGGATGGGAGCAAGGGAAAGAGAGAGCTGAGGAACACTCATGAGTTACTGACTGGTGCTTACTGGTTTTATGTGGAAACAGGCAGTCCAAAGGCAAGTTTGAAAAAGATGGGCTAAGAATCAAAATGTTCTTTGGATATATTGGATCTCACATACTGTTAGCTTTGTTTGTGGAATTAGGTAGCAAGCAATAGAATTTAAAAGTGTACAGGTCTATATTTTAGGGCAGATCTGAGTAGGTGATAGACTATATGTGTGTGGATAAATTCATGTCAGTATGTACAGCAAGGGCTGTCCCTTGCTCTAGTCAGGAATTCCCACACTTTCAGGGGAGCTACCTAGCATTTACTTAGAACAGTGTTATAAACACTATTTTAACTATCTTTACCACCAAAAAGCTTTGTTAATTTTCATAGTAAATTGTAAAAGTCAGTTTTATATCAGAAGACTATCAATTATCATATCAAATTTTAGAAATGGACTGTTATTGGTAAGATTATCGGTATTCAGGATCGGCTCAATTATTTCAGAAATACACTTCATACATATCTATCAAGCTGAAGGATCTGGATCGTCTGGGATGGGGCATAGGATCTACTTCAAAATGTGTCTAAGTCCAGCGAGCGATTCAAAGGATTCTGGTTGCCACATTCTCTTTACTAAATCCTGCTTCTAAAATATTAATAGTGTGTTTGCAGTGTGTCTGACACAAGTAAACTTTTCGTGAAAGTGTAGTGGATGAAACTGGAACAACAGAAAGGTGGAATTTTATCATCTTTATTAAACAAGCTGTAACTCCTTCTCCGTAATAACTATTTGTTTAATAACTGTTTGTATGTGCAGCAGAATTTAGTTGGTGCGATTTGGGGAAGGTGATTGACTCTCACCCAGCTCTCACTTGGGCAGCCGATATTACCAGAAGTTGACAAGACCAAATTGGCTTGAGTCGGCCTGAAACACAGGGCTTGTCTGAATGTTTCTGTAATAATGCTCTATGTAATGTGGTGCAGGAAAACCAGAGAGGGAGATGACAGAACTTGGAAACAGTGTCTGACTGTCACTACCACGGTTGATGAAGACAAGTGTGCTTGCCACAGTTCTTTTACAAATCTGCTGAGGTGTTTCACAGCAGACAAGCAAAACTTTTATAAGGTTAGGCCTGATATAAAAACCTTCAGCATAATGAGAATGAATCCCTTCAATCTGATGAAACTCCTTTCTCTCAATGGTAGACCATAGAGGAATAATATCCAAATATACACAGGTTTGACATCAAAAGATAAAATAGGCTTGATTGAGATACTTTTTTTCTCATAACTTCTCTCAACATCACATTTAAACTCATTGTAGCCCATAATATAAAAATATTTATTTCAGTTGTTTGGTTGATGTAATTTGTCTCCAAAGGAGATTGCTAACTCTCAAGATCAGAGACAAGGACATCAGGAGGACACGTGACAAGGGAGTGGGATTAGAGAATATGATAATGAATTGACTTTACCTGTCTTAACCCATGTAGAAAGGGGTCTTTTTGTGGAAATATGCATGGTCTCCCCGGGATGCACTGTCTCACACAGGAATTCCACATTTGCATGATGCAGGCACCGTGATGAAATTCAGGCTGTTCCTTACTGCACAGGCACCCTTCCCTTTATCCACCTCACCAATCCCCAGGTCACAGGTCTGTCAGCATCATGCTCAGTGTGATGGGTGTTGTGCAAGATTCTTCATTTCTTTCTACTTAGGGATTCTCAGTTCTCTCCAAAAAGAGAAATGCAAAACCTTCATGAATTAGTGAATCTAATTCACAACTATGTAAAATTCTTCAGTACCATAAAGCACAATCTAATGTCTAGTATAATAGAAAGTCTTTATTGCAATTATTGAATACATTTAAGTAGTCATATTTAACTAATTTGTTGTAGTTAAACAATAATTTAATTACAATTGTATTTAATTATATTTTCTCATATTCGTCACCCAAAATTCGATTCTATTTATTTATTTACTCATTAATTTTTTATTGTTGTTGTTCAAGTACAGTTTTCCACCTTTCCCCCCACGCCTCCCCACCACACCCCCTTGTTATCATCCATATGTCCTTTATAATTGTTCCTGCCAAAATTCTATTATATTTTAGTATGGCTGATAGGAGTTAGTTTTTCTAAGCACAGACCAAGACTTGTATGAATATTTGCCAACATTATATTCTCGTGTCCCCACCAGGACACAGCACGGGACACGTCAAAAGGAATCAAAGAGTGCTTTTTTGCAAGATTGATTAAAATCCTGTTTAAATTCCATAGTAAGTCATCTCAGACACTCCTTTGTTTATGAAACCAACTACTTAACCTCTGTCAAACGTTGCTGTCATCGTAAAGCCGAACTCCAACCCTGTTTAAATCTAACTCTCCACCTAAACACACTGTCATATGCATAGAATTGGTCCAACTTTATATTCGATTTTGTGTATGTCAAACACTATCTTACCATCGACTAGTAAGCATACTCCTGTTCAGTGGGGCATTCATCCCCCCTAATTTCTTAAACATCTATTTCATAATTTCTTTATGCTTCCCAAGTCATCATTATCCCTTTCTCTTTTCACCTGGCGACTGCAATTCCTACTTAATGAGAAAGTAAAATAAATAGAAAAGAACTCCCATCCAAAACGTGTGCCCATATACCTACATGAATGCTCCTGGTCTTATGGATGAATGTAGAGCTCAGGACAAACTCTCAATTTGAACTGTTGAAAGATAGACTGGGGTATATTACAAATTTTAAGAGTTTATTTGAGCAAAAGTCAAGTGGAATCTGACAGCATCCAATCCAAGAGATAGAAAAGAGCTTCAAAGAGCTTTGCAAAATGAAAGGTTTGCAATGCAGGAAAGAAGAGGAAGGGTCATCAAGGAACATGTGTAAAGGACCCATGGACAAGCCAAAGGGGGGAAGGATTGAGGGTGGGATGTGGGCATGGGTGGGATGGAGTAAAGTGGTGGCAGGAAAGTGGAAAAGACTGTACTTGAAAACAATAAAGAAAAAAGAAAGACTTTATAGGCAGAAGGGAAGGGAAACAGGGGAGCTATACTAGACAAACGAAGCAGGTTGGTTATTGCAGGGTTACATCCCTATAGACAATGGCAGGGGCTAACCAGGCAGGTTACCTCACTAGTGCTGATCAGGTGATTTCTGATTGACTGCTTTAAGCTTCCATTTCTGGAAGAGCTAAAACTGCAATTCAATTAAGTCTTGGCTTGGTCTCCTGGGGTTTAGCACGAGCAGCTCCATCTGGGGCTTGCGGTTTGTCAGTAACAATACAGGAAGCCTCGTCACCTCTGCTTCTCCCATACATTGTGCCAACGATCCCCTCTCTCATCTCTGAATTCATTGATTTTCTTTTCAGAAGAATATATGTTTCTACTTACCTACTCTTCCTACTTAAACGTCCTACTAATAATATCTCACATTTAGTAATCCCCAAAATGAGTTTCTGAAGTTTGACCTCAATCCTGCCCTCCTGTTTAGCAAATGCTGACTTCATTTTTAAAGATGACCAAGCTCTAAACCCCAGAATAAATTCTTGCCTGTTTTTTTCCCATCCCTTCCGATCTTACCTATTCAAATACTTGCTTTAACTTCCAACTATATACAGAATTTAACTACCTTGAATCATATTGCCCTCACTCCTTGCCTTGATTTCTGTATTATCCTCCAAACTGGCTTCCCCTTTCTTCTCTTATTGTATGGCTAGAATCTATGCACAGTACTGCAGCTGCAGTGATCGGTGAAAATTTATTTTGATTATGCTACAATGTCACTCAAAGTCTTGCATTGTTTTCAAATTTTACTCAGTAAAAATAAAAACCTCCAAGTTCTAACATTATCTGGACCTTGGCTCTCATTTTAAAAATTTTATGGCCTCATCACTTTCTTACTTTTCCTCACTTTGCTTCTACCTCTGCCTGCATTACTAGTCTTTAAAAACAACCAGTGCACACACCCACTTCTGGGTCTTCGCCATTGCAGTTTTCTCTCCACGCGGGCCTCCTAGTCTGCCCCTTGCTTCCTACAGGTCTCAAATGGCACCTCATTGGGGAAACTTTTCCTCCCATCCTTTCTATAATTGACACCCACCCCTAGTATGCGTTTTTCAGCTTTAATAGTTTTCCTCCTTAGTAAATATCCCTACATAACTCACGAAACATATTATTTGACTTGGTTAGCATCTGCACTTCCCTCACCTCGATTACAATGAAAATACTCTTGTAATGCAGGGGTTTTTTGTTTTGTTTTGTTTTTTTGACTTGTTTTTCTTTTGTCCTCTTTTATTGATCCATGTGTTGGACCATTTGAGTTCTCAATGCATCTTGGAAGAGAAAATGAATAAATGACCATGAAAACTGGCATGTTAACTTTCTTAAACATTTCCCGTAAGTTAGTTGTCAAAGGCACTGGAACAGAGACTACAGGTCCAACCCCTTCATGGTGTCGTAGACGTAACTACACCTAACACACCAAGTAGGAAGCTGAACTCCTCTTAGTCATTGTACCTTTATATTTAAAAAGGAGACAACTATACCTTTCTAACATTCCCTTTATTTGAATACAATGCATGAAAAAATCACAAAGCATATAACATTTTAAAAATACTACTTCTTTCATTTTCTTTAAACCCCATTAATTTGGTAGGCCAGCTATTTTAATTTGAAGCAAAGAATAATAATAATTTCTAAAAAGAGAGTAGTTACTACTTGCATCACTTACAGATTATTTATATTAAAGACACTGGAAAGAGCCCTTTGCATGAAACCTGAGAGATGTGCACATTTCCAGTCCTGGGTGGCAACACAATGAGGTTTGAGCCCAGGCATCCTCAATGGGAGAAACACAGTTTAATTTCCACTTAGCCTGGCAGAGGCAAAGAAGAGACCTTCCCTTTACTGGTAATCCGTAGAGTCTTCCTGGTCCCTGATTTTTCTTGAATAAAATTATTTTCTCCATCCAGCTGATGTGCCCAGAACCAAACTAACTGCCAAGTGCCACTTCACAAAAAGAACATGATAGCAAAATCAGATCTTTGTCTGCTTGCTTAGCAAAGTTGGCAAATAAACTCAGAGGGGCTTTTTATGTGACATGTGGGCCTTATCCCTGTTTCCATCACACCTGCTTCTGTACTGACTCCTTCCACAGATATAGAAGAAACTTTATAACAGGTGCTGGACTTTATTCATTCTTGTTTTTTGGTGTTTGGAAAAATGCCTAGAACATAATAGGCATTGATTTATGTTTGCTGAATGAATGAATAATGTTCCCTGCATCTGAGTTATGCTCATCACAATTTCAGGAGGCCAAAGAGAGCTGGATATTCTTTTACTAATGTTTTGTAATTTCATATATTGCTTCAAAACACCAAAAGATATTTTTTCTACTAAATACATTAACATCTGTAATTAAAACTAAACATCTGGCCATTTTGTTTTATTAATGTAAACATCTTAATTCTCTTTCTACATAACCTATAATTATATTGAGTGGTACTTAGTGCAAATATAGCCTTGAAGCAGAAGGATATTAACTTTCCTGTATAGGATGATGTGAATTTAACTACTATTTTAAATATGGCTACAAATTCTATATATATTTGTATATCCAGTTAATAATTATAAGTAGTAACACGAGAAAGAATTATACTTTGTGATAAGATAAATGATTAATTTCTTATGGAAGAAACAATTTTGGGGGAAAATGATAATTAAGAATTTGAATGTCTGTAGAGCCTGTTGAGAGTTTTAGTTCTGAGATGCTCCCTGTTTGCTGAACAATAATGGTATACATCAACTTCTTTTAGTTCATCTTAACTGAGAAGACTGTTTTTAGTTCCTGTAAAAACCTAAAGAGGTATATGGATATACTACAGTTGTCTCTATTATTCTTACAAAAAACAATTCAAGGAAATAAGTTTCTTCCCTAAATTTCTATCTTGTTCCAATGTGATGACAAGATTAAAATCCCAGCTTACCCAACTCTAACCAAACTCTAAACCATTGCAACATGCTGCCTCCTCAAAACTTAGTGAACATTTGTCATTGAGCAAGCAATTTCAGTAGCTCGCTCTCTCTTGAACACCACCCCTGCACACAAACACAAATACACAACCTCATGTGATAGATGTAATTACCACTATAGATGATGCAATACAAAATTAACTAAGCTAAATTATTGTTCAATGTCATTTTTTTAGAAAGAGAGTTATAGTTCAAATTTGTCTTATTCATTTTCTTTACTGTTTCATCATACTATATTGAACTATCATATAAATTTTTTTCATGTAAAAATTCTGCAAAATCATATTATTGCTTGAATTCATGGCTTTGGGTGTTATGAGGTCATAGGCTTTTTAATCTTGTTTTAGCTGAATGTTACCTTCCTGTATGTATCTGCATGTTTAATTCCAATTATGTCTTAGACTAGAAGTGAAATTGTTATTGGAGCAATACAATTCTATCCTTGTATATTGTGATAAAATATATACATTTAATATACTTAATAATTCTTTTTAATATTTAAGAACCTTAGTTCTGATGAAAATATAGGTTGTCAGACTATTAATTAGGTCATCAGAGTGGGTTAAAAGGCAGTTAATAATATGGGGATGTATGTTGTAAGGGCCTTAATAAATCACATTTCAGAAAAAACAGTTAGCAATGAATTAGTAAAGAGAATTCTAAACTTGGAAATTATATACTCAGATTCAAGTTTCAGCTCTGCTATTTACCAGTTTTTGAATTTCCAGAATGTAGGTTTCTTTTTCTGGACCTCAATATTTCATTTGTTTGTTTGTTTTATTTGTTTAATCTTCATCTGCAAATTGAAAGTCTAGGCTGGTGATCTCTAAGTTCTTTTTTGCCTGCGGTCCTGGACATCACGTTGTACTGAAAACATGCTGCTAGATCAATATTAGCAAAGCAGAATGAATATAAATGTCCTGCTCCTTCTCCATGTACACTTCGGAAATCTTGAGTAATGAATACTAAACCCACATTTCTTATTTATGTATTTCTTGATCTTATTTTGTAGATATTCACTTTGCAGTAGCCTCTGGGCACATTTGCTGGATTTAATAAGAAGAGAGACAATATCTACAATCTTAATTGTACAGCTGAATGATAAACTCGCAGACAGAAAGCTTGTCTTGTAAATTTAATTTCCTCTAAGCTTGTTAGGAAGAATGTACCAGAGAGTATAGCAGCTCTCATCTCAAGTCATTGTATTACATGAACTTTTCAATTCACACGTTAACTGGTATTAAAACATTTAAAAGCACATTGCCTATTCTGATTTAAGATACCTTCATATAGTTTACATCCGCCATACATTCTATTCAAGCTATCTCCATTAAATATTTTTAAAATTGGCTTTGATAATGGCTGATTACTCTTAGTATTTGCATTCCAGAGGCCATGATAGATAATTCAAATTCCCATGACTTAAAGGAATTGCCTTGCCCCATAAGTAGGTTTAGTACAAGTGGAGAAAAACCTTAAGTATTGTAATTTTTTCTTATCTCATTATAGAGAATTATATTTTATTTTATGTTAAATTATTTTATACCATATAAAAGGGTGGGCAAAAGTAAGTTTATAGTTGTAAAACAAATACATAATACAATAATTGATAAATAATAATAAGAGAACAAACTCTGTTTCACATACTTACAACTGTAAACCTACTTTTACCCACCCCTGTATTTCGTAGACTATTCTACATTGCAATTATCTCTGGGCCAATGTCTGTTTACCATATAATAGTAGATTAGCACAAGAGTGAAACAAAATGATTTTTCTCAAAAACATCAGTTTTATATACTTATAAATATCCAGAAACTGCAAATAAAACAATCAAGCTATGATACTGTCTGTGGAAGGACCGAATGGAGACAAGGAGGCCACTCAGACACGATGAGCATTTGCTGGTGGAGGGGAATCCTGATTTTGTAGGTGCTCTGCTCTTAACTTCCATCAAAATTCAATGCTGTGATTGAACTATATTCTTGTTATACATTAAGAAATTAAATTTGAGAAATTATTATTTTACAAAGTAGTTGTTTATTGTTTCTACATTCTAGAAACGTCAAGGGGAGAGAAACATCAATGTGCGGTTGCCTCTCATGTGCCCCTGTTGGGGACCTGGTCTGTAACCCAGGCATGTGCCCTGACTGGGAATCGAACTGGCAAATCTTTGGTTTGCAGGCCGGCACTCAAGCCACTGAGCCACACCAGCTAGGGCTGAATATATTTTAAGGCAATTTTGTATTGACCTCATTGGGCAGGAATGTTTTGGTTTTTATATCACCTATCCTAATATTAGCTATTGCTAAATTGAACTTTAAAAGGTAAGTAAAAAGCCTCATTTTATTTAGCAAGTCTGAAAATAAAACTAAGCCATACACTCACACGAGACCTTTGTTGTTGTCCAAAACAATTCCTCCAGCTATTCAATTCACCATGTCAAAAGCTAGTACACAGTCGATGAGGACACAGTTCTGGCACTGGTACTTCAAGGGTGCCACGAATTCTTTGCCGCATCTTCTGTTGAGAAGTGAAGTCCATGTTCTTTATTCATGAATCTGGACTCTGTGATTTTTCAGACAGTGAAAGTGATGCTCCTCCAGTTTCTGGGCCCAGCTCTCCAGAGACAGGCCATTCTCACTTTCTGCTCCTAGAACATGTGCTCTTCCTGTCAGAATTACAATAACCTACAAGTTTTCTTCCAAGCCCTCCTCAAAGGCAGCTGAGGTCATTTAGCAGCATAACTATTCATCTAGCAAAGGGAAACAATGAGATTTTTGAGAGCTTATTAAGCACTGAATACATGTTGACATTAATCTCTGAAAAACCAAAAACATCCCTGAGCAAAACACATTTTATTCTATGGGTAGCTGTAATTTATGCATTTTAGAAACAGCTCCAGGTTTGCTACTGGGCTCTGGTAGTGACTGAAAGGTTGATTATGGGACACCAGATTAGAAGGGAGGTCAAGTTGCCATCGTTAAAAGGATGGTGTCTGACCCACCAAGCCCTATGGCTGTGCATGCACCTCCAGAACCCATAATAAAGTGAAAATGGCCTTCTTTTGACATGTGACCATCCTTTGGTCAGAGTAAGGTTTTGCAGGGTACGATGATGGTAAATAAAATATTGTTTGAATCCATGAATAGAGGGGCTAGAAGAGGCATTGCAAGCAGGGAAAGAAAAAACGAAAGAACACTTGTTCTTGGATACCTGAGCCATCATTTAAAATTCCCTTGCCAGAGAGACCATTTGAGAAGCCCTAGACCTAAGAGAAAAGGCAGCTGATACTAGCCTCCCTGCTATCTCTGCAAAGTACCAAGCCTGTGCGTAAATGCCCTGTTGTCCACAGAGCAGTCCAATCTTCAGCTGCATAACAAGCGACCCAGCCAACTGTGTGGAGCAGAAGATCAGCCAATTGACTGGCTCCCCCAAACGTGAGCTATAATGAAGTTGTTGATGTCCTAAACCACGAAGCTTTGAGTCCATTGTGAAATAGGTACAGATTAATAGAGCAGACACCAGAGCCCATGTTTATTTCAAGATAAAACTCTGTTACCCTTGACAGAACAAAGGTGATCTTTTTCTAATTAATAAAAGATTGAAAGGAACAACTGCCTTTATAAAACTAGAAAAATAAAGATAGAATAAATAGAAATTCCAGAAAATTCCAAATTATAAAATTGTAGAGAACAATTTCTTCTTAAGAAAATATTTTTAAAAAACTTTAAAAAAAGTACTATTAAATGTATGATGAGGCAAAAATGGAAATATAAATATTTTATATATTTTGTAAGTCATAAAGTAAAGCTATGTTGGTCAAGTAAAAATTAAATAATTTGAAAGCAATACAAAGGGAAAATGCTGTACTATCTAAGATATTTTAGTCCAACTTTTAGATACATAGACTTATCTCACCAAATGTAGTGCATCAGATAACTGTTAATCACTTATTGGGCAGAGACTTGAAATCAACACCAATAACTGACATTGACCTTAAAGATCAGTTAGCAGAAAGTCCACCTTCAGGCTCTTACCACTCATATCTAGTGGGCACCGCTTCTAAATAAATCTCCTGAAAGGTCAGCTCTGATCATGTCATAGCTCGAAAACCTTCTGTAATTCTCTTTTGTCTGTAGAAAAAGAACAAAATATGTTGTTGTCCCATGCATTATTTCATACAATGTTTCTCCTTCAGTTGGTCTAAAACAAATGCATCTATATACTAAACTGAATTCTTTTTTGTTTCTCTCTCTACACACATACACACACTCAAACCCAATAATTTTAAAGAAGAGACATGATGTCTATAATCATAACTCCCATTCATAATAAAAAGGGAGACAAGTGAACGTATGGAAAATATTCAGCATCCTTGGTCCTTGGAGTAACTGGATTTTGCCAGGCATATCTGGGCCCTATGTTATCCTATCCCCTAGTAGCAGAAATAGTTTCTTTATTAGGTCCTAGATCTGCCAAATTGAAAGAACTATATTGTTTGTGTTTTCATGGCCCTAGTTTTGAGAGGTTTTTTTCCTTGCCTATTATGTTCTATATATATTTATATATCTCTCTCCACCCCCAGACCAAATAAATACATCCTATGTTCATGTCTCTTATTAACTAGAAGGATGCCAGGGTCAAACGATTTTGTTTCTATGAAGTTCAGTTTCTTCAGCTATATAATTAAAGGATTTATCCAGTAAACTTCACTTTTCCATAATCCCTGAAATCATAAGAATTGTATAGAATGTTTTCTAAGAGATAATTAGCTAAAGCAAAAGAACTTTTCGCCATCTTTGTTATGAATTTTCCCAGATGAAACATTTACTCAATCTGCTATGAGTACTCTCAACTCCCATTTGTCTGTCCCTCAAAAGAGACATTGAAGAGTTTACTTCTCATGCCCGTGTATCTCTAGAGAAAAAAAAATTTTTTTTTGGTATATTTGTTGTTATCTCTATGGCAACAAAGGTAGTAGACATAAAAAGTAAAGCAAACAAAAAGATACATACATGAAAAACAAAACCTTGATGTGCCCAGGGGAGCAATCACCACTGATTACTTTACTAAGTTAATGTTGCTTTTGCTGCAGCTGATTTTTTTCAGTACATCACTTAACCAGACCTGAAAATCACGCAATGGCTGGAGTTAAAACACAGCGGCTCCTGGAGTTACAATGTTCTGTGGCTTTCTAGTCCAAACATCATTGTCCTGGATTTCCTGGGGTGGTTCTGATGCTTCCATTAGACTTGAACCCATTTTCTTTTCATGAAAGTCCATTTTTACTCAAGATGATTTTAGTGACATGCAGCAAAACGTTATGGCTCACGTAAGGATTAAAAAACATTTTGTCCTTTGTTTCCACACATTTAATTCTTCCAATTACTTTCCTCTATTGTACATTATTTACATAACATCAGCTCTTTGGTTTAAAATCTTGGACTTATAAATGCAGAATTAATGTTTTATTGCTTGAAAATTATTGCAGATATCTTATATGGATTTATGTAGTATAGGAGTGATAATCATCTGTGATCCATTTTCAGCACTAGCAAAGGGAAATATATATAATTAATATTTTATAAAGTTATGTATAATTTATAATGCAGCATACAATCTAATGTATAATGTATTACCTAAATTTTTAAATAATTTGTGATATAACATGTATTTCATTCATACCATATGTACATGTTGTTCACTCAATTTTTTTAAAACCTCAGTCAAACCATAATGAAGAATATACTTAGATTTTAGTAAGACACTACTTAAAAATTCCCAATTAAAATAAACCTTTGTTGCTTTACATCAAGGCTATAATGAAAGGTATAGAATTGGCATCTCCCGAGTGAGCATCGTAACAGCGAGCCTCTGTGCAGATATGTACATTGTCATGCTGTTTCTTTAAAGGCAAACACTCCTCTCAACTAAGTAGTGAAAGTGTGATTCTGCTTTGTTTGGAAAGGTAAACAAAGTAAAATATTAATTTTTCATCGTGTTCTGAAAAATTCTATTTCATGTTAATATTGTTTTCAAAATGTAAAACTTAACTGAATAAAAATCACTGTAGGGTGTTGGATTTTCAAATACATTTTTGTTGACTCTTACATATTTTAGAAGTGCTAACAATCAGACTTCAGCACGCTATCAATTATTTTACTTTCTGTCACATGATAATGTTCTTGTTTTAAATGAGTCAAAACAACATTACATCATTTGGCAAGATATCAGACATTTGATTTGTACTTTTTCTTTGTGAAATTAGTTCTTCTTAATAAAACATGATAGCTAAATCAATTAGTGTGTTAAATACTTATAAATATGATTTGGAAAAACAAAAGAAAACCCATGGAAGTAAGCGTCTATAAAGGACAACGGCTAGCCTTTATTGAGCCTCTGGCCACGCACTCCTATTGGAAGTTGGCTAGCATTATGCTAAGTGAAATAAGCTAGGCTATGTACGAAAGACAAATACCACATGATCTCTCCTATAAGTGGCACCTAATGAACAAAACAAGTGAGCAAAATAGAACCAGAGACATGGAAATAAAGAACAAACTGACAGTGGCCAGAGGGGATGGGTGAGAGGGACAATGGAGGAAAGAAGGGGAAGGGTTTAGTCAAGGAGTATGTATAAAGGACCCATGGACAAGGACAACGGAGGTGGGAGTGGGGTGGGGGGTTGAATGTGGGAGACAGGGGAGAGGAGGAGGCGGGGAGAGCAATGGGGGAAAATTTGGGACAACTGTAATTCAACAACAATAGAAATAAAATAAAAAATGCCTTATGTATTATTTATTTAAAAAAAACAATGCCTGCCACAGTACAGGGGCTTGTATCAAATGCAGGACATACATGGATGAATGACACGTGTACACATTATGCTAAATAATTCCAAAGAAGTCCGTCTGACAGGAGAGAGGCCTGTAAATTGAAAAGTACAATACAATTGTAGTTCAGATGTTACTAGGCTCCCAACAGAACCCTTGATTTTTGCACTCTGCCCTGAACTTGTGAGGATAACCCTTGTGAGGATAGACAGTAATCTATTCGTGCTAAGATCACATGACTAAAAATAATCTAAAAAATAATATCTAGAATTATACATTCTATTGAGACGTGAAAGAATTCACAGAAAATTATTTCCTTTGTACACTATATGACAGCCCAGTATAGATGATGGGAGTTCAGATAGATATTTAGACAGATATATAATCTCTGTAGAGGCTCTCTGGCCACCTGCTATACATCACTGCATTACCATCTACCTTCTCCTTTCCCTGCCCACAAACAGCATCTAAAGTAGCTCTTCCTTCCTAAATAATTCAGTGCAGTCTTTCAGCTTGCATATGCCTTGGAGCAAAACAAAAGTTGTACAGCTATTGGCAAAGCCCGGGATTCTAAGGAAGCTTTCAGTTGATTATGAAGTGGGTCCTTTCTCTGGAGCTCAAGGGTGATGTCACCTCCAACATTTCCTTTTTTATGGAAATGGCATATAAAATGGAGACAACTGTACTAGAACAACAATTAAATTTAAAAAAGGTAGTTAAGAATTTTGATGCTAAGATCAAAGATTTTTTTCTTGTTATGGATACACAGTATATCATACTTTCTAAAAAAAAAAAAGGTTTGAATTGAACACAGTGCCCAACTGTGTATGGGTGGGAGGTACATTTAGCTATGTTTTGGGCTGAGGTTGATTCCCCCCAAAAATGTGATGATTAGATTATAAGTTAGTATTTTACCCCTGCTACTGGATGATAAGCTCCTTAAGACAACCAGGTTTTATTTATTTTTATATTATGTACTCTTGAATACAAAAAAGAAGTGCTATGATATTTGTGTGGAGGAAAAAAGAAATGAATATACTCTCTTCAATTGCCTTGTTGAATTTGATGGCTCGTATTTAATTAGGAAAGTTATTTATATGATGTATAGTGGAGAACACCTCAGGGCAATGTTGGGAGAGACTAGTTCGTGGACTGGTGTTTCTGCATCTCTTCTGGCAAAGGCATTGCTTTAGTTAACTCTTGCTCTATGTAGCCCATCATGACAGATTTGCAGCTTATCAGAATATTACATATATGATCACTAATTTTTGGTGGGTCAGAAGTGCAAGCACAGCTCAGCTGAGCCTTCTGCTCAGGGTTGCACAAAGCTGCTATCTGAGCTGGCCAGACTGCTCTTGTAAGGTTTACTTAGGGGTGACTGCTCCCCAGCTCATTCAGGCTGATGTCAGATTTCATTTTGTTGTGTCTGTTTGAAGGAGGGCTTCCAGCGTCTTCCTGGGTGTAGGTTGAAGGTTCTCTTCCTGCCCCAGAGGACATCGATGGTACTTGCCATATGGCCTCTCTGTAGGGCGTCCATAATATGGCAGTTTGCAGTGGGAAAGTTTTTTCTCAGGATCATGCCATCAAAATGGAGTCTCACATATATGACCATATAACATATAGCACACAATATAATGTGCACTATAATAACACATCGTATATAATGCATGATGTCTAAATGTAAACGTGTATGATAGTTATATGTTATATAAACACATTACATCATTTAATAAATAATATATAATGTATGATATAATATATAACACAGACATTGTGTGTGTTGTATAGATTTTTGCCCAATAAAGGGATGACATTCCATCACCTTTGCCACATTATATTGGTTAGAGGAAAGTCACAGACCCTGTGCAACTCAAGAGGAGGGGGTATGGTCACCTTATGCTGTGTTTGTCATAGACTTTCTTCCAGACTATTTTTCTAAGGCATTTGAATAGGCAAGAGCCCTGGGAATAGGAGTAGTGTCTCCGTCAAAGAAAGAGGGGAGATCTTCTTCCTGAACAAGGTAATAAGAGGACACATTGCTTCAGGGCGATGGTTGGACAGAATTGCTTTAGCCCCTTTAAATGGTTATAGTCTCTTGAACTCAATGTTCTTTAACTGTGACAGACTCACTGTGTGTGCCACAAGACCCGGGCACTCTGCCTGACAACCGCTGGAGAGGAGGTGTGTCGGGAGTCACCTAGGCTACCCTCAACTCTGATGATTTGCTGGAAGGATTCACAAGACTCACAAGACCGTTAAACCTTTATGGTTATGGTTTATTATGTAGCCAAAGGATCTGGGGTAAAATAGACAAAAGGGACACACAGAACAAAGTCCAGAGGGAATCAGGTACAAGCTCCCAGGCACAAAATCTGGAGGACACCAGGCCCTCCCTTTCCAGTACAATTGCAAAGGACACAGTTATTTTCTGCAGCAATGGTGTGCGACCATGCACTTAACTCTTCTGAGCTTGAATGTGCAGCATTTCAGTTGGGGTTGAGTCGTGGAGGCATACAGTGCCTGAGTGGCTGCCCTCAGTTACTCCAACTCCAGGCCCTTGGAGAAAAAGCAGGTGTTCACCATAAACCACACTGCTATGCATAAACTATCTGGACAAACTTGTACTTGAACATGGCTCAAGACCTCCAGCATACAGAAACACGTGTCAGACAGGACATTCCAAGAGCTCAGTTCCCAGCAGGCCACCAAGGATGTTGAAAATAGTTTATTTTTTTTTTCTTGGGAACATGCAGGGTTTGAGAAACCTTGGCCTGCTGAGTTACTCCTTTCTGGTGCAGGCTGGCAAAAGGAACCAGTTTTCACAGGAAGTGCACGCTGTCTGTCGTGCCACAAAGAACAGAGTCCTTTGTCTCCAATAGCAGAGGCTCCTGTCTTTTGCCAACACCTATTAAACTGCTACTGCCTAACTATTATCTACCAGGCAAGAAAAAATTGCAGACTCTTTACAGTTCTTGATGGGCAATTGTTCAATCCTTATCGACCAGTGCAATGGGAAGACCCGATTCTATCTATTCTATATGAAGAGTTGCCCTTTTACCCAAGTAGTTTTGCTTCATAAATTGAGCTATCATTCAAAAACGTAAGTTAATTGAAAAAGTTTTCCTTCAAAGAAAGCATTTAATAAAGATATATCTATTGAAGGAACCCTGATATTTTGCTTTTATAACTTTTAAGTAAAGAGTCATTTAGCATGTCATTTCATCGGACTATAAAATAACAGGTGCAAATCATTCCATGTACAAAATAATAGTTGTACATTGAACTAAGGATGGCAGTTATGGGAAAATAAATAACTGCCTTTAGAAACTGTAAATTGCGTTAGTTTCTTTTCCTTTATTGAAAAGACACTTTTACTTCTGCTCTTAAAGTGTAAACAATACACTCATACAATTTAAGAACTATATATTTGTTTAATTCGGCCCTGATAATGTAAGACTTTCTTCTCTTAATTGATTCTCACTTCTCAACAACCCCTTTAAAATGTCTAGTTCAGAGGGAATCATCTCTTATATTGAGACATATTTATCCACATGTCTCCTACATTTCCACAGTCTATGAGTATGTAACTAACTGTCATGTGCTCGTAAAGCTTAGGAGGATAGTATCTAACTGTCCTTTGATCTGGACAATCATTTGTAGATGTTTGTATTGCAAACAACATTGGAGGGTATAGTGATTCCCTCCAGAGCAAAAGGTAAGCATGAGTACTGACCGTTATGAAACCCCCCAGGCCACTCTGTCAGCATTCTTCTCCTAAAACAAACCCGGCAAGGGCAGGCGTCCCCTGGTCACTCAGCTGAAATCGTTTGAGGAACCGGTGCAAAAAGTGCTGATACTCTGGTTACTGCTTTTGCTGTCAGAAATAAATTGCCCTCCGTCTCTGACCCAGGAATTTTGTATACTCTGCAGCATCCTTAAAACTGTGTCAGGTTCACTTGTTAGATTGCAAATAGGTAAAATGTTAGACACATCACAGTGTACGGCAGTCTTTTTTTATAAAGAGAGAGGAAGGGGGGAGAGGGAGAGAGAGGGAGAGAGAGAGAGACATTTAGAGGCTGCCTCCTGCATGCACCCGGACCAGGGATCAAACCTGCAAATGTTGGGTGTATGGGACGATGCTCCAACCAACCGAGCCACCCTGCCCCCCCAGCCAGGGCAGTATACAGGCATTCTCCACACTTAGAGAGAGAGTTTTATGGCAGCCTCCCCCTCAGCATATAGTCTCAGTATTGATAACTGACTGCAAATTTAACAAAGCAGAGTAACTTCTTACCCCAGTAATATTATACTTTAACTAAACATATTTTATGTATTAAAAGATAGAAAATCGTAACCTTAAATGGTGGGGAGAGCTTATTAGAAGCAGACAGTGTCCAAAGAGTTGCATCCAGAGAGAACATTTTAATGGGAGGGTTTACCTTAGGCATCGGGCCCCGTTAGCACGAATGTCCATCTTAGGGAGATTAGACACGCTAGGACAGGTTTTCACAGACTACTTTACTCCCTGGGTTGGCTCACCCAGTCTGTCCATCGGCTGTCGGAAAGCCCTGAACAATCATCCTCCCCTTGTCTTCCTCTGAAGAAGCTGTAAGTCTTTCAGCCAATGGTTGTCACGTGATACAGTCTCAAACAAGGGCGTGTACATGGAAGTGCCTAGTCAAGAAGTTTTCGATTGTGAAACGACATATGTCTCATTAAAAAGCCGTTTGTTGTTAATATTTGCCTGATTTTTATGCCTGGAAAGATAAAATGAATCACATTAGAATCACTTCAGGGTAAATTTACACATTTAGGATAAAAGAACAGGAAAATAAAGAAGGCCTACGTTGTTACTGTTACTATTGAGCATTAGTTACTGGACAAAACTAGATCCAAAGGAAAAGCTGATACATGAGAAGAAATACACTAAAAAATGGGAAGATAACAGATTTCTTCTTATTTTGCCTATTAAATGTATTGGGGAATCTACCAAAGCTCATTTTCACACACATCCAAACTCATGCACACAAAAACATATGTACTAAATGAACAGCCAAAGCTGTATTAAGATGACAGTAGTTGTTTGAGTACCTTCAGTAAAAGTAAAACAACAACAAAAAAATCTGTCTAAGGTCTTTAAAATCTTCATTTCTCCAGAGATTATTACTGACTTGCACCAGCTATTGGACCTGGGTTTTTGAATCCTAAACTGGACTCTCCTATGGTGAAAATCTTAGTTATTTAACTGTGTAACTAAGAGACTGTTTTCTATCTACTGTGTTGCTACCTGTGTACATTTCTCTTATGGTGAAAGGTAGTGGTCAGATATTACAGAATCTGGCCCATTCCATGTTTATATAATTCATTTTGTAGTAGTTGCTATATGCTAGTACAAATATGCTAGAGTTTCCATAGCAAAATAGCTTAGACTGGGGACTGAAACTACAGAAAAGTGTTTTTCACAGTACCTGAAGCCGGAAGCCCCAAATCAAAAAGTCAGTCAGTTTGGTTCATTCTGAGGTGTTTCTCCTTGTCTCGTAGATGGCCACCTTGCTGTGTTCCCACCAGGCCTTTCTCTGTGCACAAGTGCTGTAACGGGGTGCAGCCAGGGCCCCTCCCAAAGCGAGGTTTGGAACAGGGTCCAGAACTCGAGGTGTCCAGGAAATATAAAATATAGTATGTCCTCACCTCCACAAGTCTGATCTGGGGGGATGGGACACATGGAGCAGGGCCATTGATAGTTATTTTGCATTTCAACAGTTGGTCAGCTTCATACTTGATATGCAAAATGGTTATTTTACATATTTGTAACAGCTGACTAGTTTCATAGATATGTTAAGTAGCTGTGGACAAGCTTTAAGCCAGGGGGATGGGAATGACTTGGACCCATGATGGAACTGGGAGGCAGCTCCCCAGGTTACAGCCCCTGCCTGAGAGCTTGGAGATGGTTTGCTCCAAGCCACAGGGCCATACCTGCCTGGATTTACTATGGCAGCCCAGAAAGGCTGGAAAAATACAGGAATGCTGGCAGGTGTGACACATTGTGGGAGGATTCAGAAATGGGGTCACAGAGTAAGATGGGTGCTGGTATTTAAACCCTGGCAAGACAGCCACGGGAGGGCTAACCTCGTGGTTTCAGGGCTCCCTTTACCACACAACTTAGAAAGCAGGAGAGCAAGATGTACCAGACAGACAGAGCTCTCTTTCAGCAGTTCAGAAGAACACAGGAGAGACAATGCAGGTCTAGGGACAGGGACAATGCAAAATCTTGCAGGGAAGGAAAGAGGTAAAAGGACTCTCTCTCGCTGGTGGGCCATGAGAAGGTGCCTCGTGGGTTTGGACTAAGAACTGGAGACACAGGGGATGGTGCCAGGAACTGCGGGAGGCCTGCCAGCTGAGCACGGATTACTGGGAAAGATCAGGAGCTACTGGAGCCACAGATTTTTATTTTTCCTGAGATTCAATACCTGCCAGGTACTGCCAGGTACCTGCCAGGGCAAAGGGGGAAGGAAGGACTATGTGTATTTGTGGGTGTTTTAAGGGACTTTGGGATTTTAACAAAGGCATTAAGTCATTACTCTAAGTTTGTATAACTTTTGAATAAATAGTCCCTTTCCTTTTTGCCAAACTCTGGAGGGTCCATTGGGTAACAGTATCTTGTCCCTGCTAAGGACCATTCTGTGACAGTACCCCTGGAGTCTCTTCTTTTTACAAAGAAACAAGTCCTATTAGATCAGTGACCTATCCTAATAGCCTCATTCTTTTTAAAGACTGTTTCCAAATACGGTCCCATTTGAGGTATTATGAATTAGACCTTCAACATATGAATGAGGGTCCACCATCCAGTCCATAACAATACATTTGAACTCTTCTAGAGGTATTATTTTATTTCCTTAGGCCATACCAATTCTGAATAAATAAGATAATAACATAGTGCCTCAAAATTTGAAACCCATACCATGAACTATGATAACTTTTCCAGGATAATACCCACATTGTGAGTCCTTGGTGTTTAAGCAGCAAGTCAGAGAGCTCTTTAAAGCACCCACATCACTCTACTACTTCTACTAAAACCCCAGTGTACAGATCTTTTTTTAAAAAGGAAGAAAACATAAAAGTTCCTAGCCCTGGTGTGCCTTTGAACAAAAGTATTCTGTTCCAATCACCATACATAAACAAAGCAATTAACTCTACATTTTGGTCTCTCCTCATTTCAAATTAGCCTCATTTACATTTTGTGTTCCACTAATGCCCATTCATTTCATTGCTTTGCACACTGCAACAGCAATGGATAGAAGCAACACAGTAATACATAAATGTGCTTATGCATTTATTTTAGTTTTGTAGGATGTAGTGAGACCACTAAATGAGAAGTAGTCAGTAGCTAGACATGACCAGGCAATATTTACTTATTTTTGCTTGCTTGAATACTGTCTTTTATTTGAAATAAAGAAGCACTCTGCACATAAAATTCATCCCTCTAACAATTCAATTGGTCACCTGGAACCTGAAAAATAAACATTCAATGAATATAAGCTATAGAGTTAGCTCAGTCCCAACATTTTTTAAATAAGAAACAGCATCTGTAACTATAGAAACTCAGTATAAGACCCAGGGACTAGGTCTTTGTGTTGCAAACATTGTACAAGTTTATGTTTTCTTAAGTTTTTGATACTCAGCAAAAAATATTGCATAAAAATTGAGAGATAGGGATTGAATTTTTATAATATTTTAAATAGTCAAAAATGTCAAAACAATTTATGAATTAATAGCTTTATATGTGCCCTTAATGCTTTTATATCCAAAATGAAGACATGAATAACCACGTGAGAAGTGCCACCCTGTTTGCACATAGCTGAAAACAAAGCACATACACAAATACTGTGAAACACCTAGTGAAACCTACTGTTTCAAAGGGGCCCAAAGTAAACCGAATCAACCCTGAACTCTTCTTCATTCCCTGGGGGGTGTTTGTCATGGATATTGAATTACTCCACAGTTATAACTGAGGTAATACATCTCTGTCTTTTGAGGAGGAAGCAGGGAATCCTTAAGGGAAAAAAAATGCAGTCCTTCATTTACTTAGTCTCAGACCTTTATCAAATTAAAAATCTGCAAAAAAAAAAAACCCCACACAAAATAACGAAAAAACTCTACGAAACAAACCAAACCATATGAGCCTTCATTTCCTCATTTGTAAAATATTAGAATACTAGGATCTTGTTTCAATTTTTTTTCAGATTCAAAATTTGCAATTATAATAAAGACATAACAAATATTCACTTAATATATTCCATAGGCAGTTATTATAACCCCTTCTTTGGGTATATAGTAAAGGCCTCTGCTTTGTCATACTCATATGAAATATGAGCACTTTGAGAGAAATAGACTCCAACTCATATAGCTCAAGAATCTTCATGGAGGGCATATTTACAGGTTATTTACAGGCATCAGAAGTACTAATGGAACCAGCTTAGGATCTTGAGGCAGCTGGGGCCTACTAACTGCAAAAAGACATTAAAACTTCAGACCAAAGAAAAAAAGCAATGAGTGTACCTGTTCTAGTGAGAATTAGAGCCATCATAAACACCGCTGCTGTCACAAAAGACGCTCCAGAGAGGAGAGAGATAGAAAGTAATACCCTGAACGTTTTGTATCCTAGTTCTAATCTCCTATCAGAGCCTCTCATTGGTTGAGCCTCAATTTAAAGTCAATTGCACAGAGTGCCCCAGGGATACCATCTCTAGAGTTCAAACTCTCCAGGTCCAACGTTAACATTTGAAATGTAAACGATGGATCTGGGGTAGGGGAGACAGCAGGCCAAATGATGAAACACTTGTACACTAGACAAAACCACAATTCTAGCAACCACCTCTCTGCCTATTCCACACCTGCATCATGTATGTGAATTTGGCTGGAGGAAAACCTAAAAACCACAATGACTAGAAGCATTTAAATGCATGATGATTGACTTCATGTGAACCTTACTACTATATTCTTTTTAATCAAATTTTTCATACTTTCTCCCATTTTTCTTAAATGTTCAATACCTCTTCTCACTTTCTCATCTGATGACTTTGCTTCATATTTCAGTGACAAATTGCAGTCATCAGTAAGGAATTTCTAAGTACTTCTGTCTCAACAATCCACCTTTTAGTATCTGTAGCTACTCACTGTCTTTCACCTTGGGTGAACAATCATATTGGCAATCTTTCGGCTTGTGATTTAGATTCCACCTGATCTTACATACTCAAAAGGTTTGCTCCTGAGGTTTTCCCCTCTCTCATATGCATTATCAACATTTGCTGTCTAGGCAATATTACTATAAGCATACACAAATGTTATTCTTCTTCAATAGTTATGTGATATTTCAGCAGCATTTTGTATAATCACTCAATCCATGTGTAGGGAAAAAGAATTTGGCCTTGCCTAAAGAAAAGTCAGGGATTGGTACCTTCTCCTGGAAAATAAACTCTAAACTCCTAGAATTTCCTGAGTGACAAGACTGTCTGTGTTATTCTTGATGGGCCTCCTGCATGACACCTGACAATGTATGTTAATAAGGTGATGTATAATGGCCCCCTGATATGAGCTCCATTGCCAGGGAATGAGAGGCTGGAGACTTGAGTTCAACCACATGGAAATTTGTACGTCACTTCCACAATGATTCCCTAAAAAGAAAGTCTTGGACCCTGATTCTTGGAGACCTTCCTTAGCGGGAAACACTCTCTGGGTGTTGTTATTCATCAATGCCAGATGAGTACTATGCCCCAGCGAGACAATGGAAACCACGTGTGGAACCCTACCAGACATGGCCCAACACGTTTCTTCTCTTGGCTAATTTTAGTTATGCCTCCCCTGTTATAAACCATGACGGTGAGTTCTGTGAATCCTTTTAGTGAATTACTGTAGCTGACGGTGGTGTTGAGAACCTGCTGTGTTTACAGTTGCTATCAAAAGTGAAGACTCTCTTTGAAGGCTGTTTCCTTGGCCCTGTGGCTTGGCTAACTCATACTCCTCTTTGACACAACTGTCTTCACATCCAGGATGCCACAGTTTAATGATTTTCCTCTTTCTTTCATTGTTCACCCCGTTGCAGTCTCCTTTCCAGTTTTTTCTCCTTTCCTTTGCACTTTAAAATCATAGTGCTCTCAAGCTAATTCTCTCCCCTTTCTCCTTTTTACCTGCAGTAACGTTTCATGATCTGATCCATTCTCAAGAGCTTAAGTGTTATTTCTTTATAATGTACCACATGGATATCTTCAGTCTGTCCTTTCTCCTCAAACTCAAACCAGTATATCCAATGGCTGAATTAACACATGCACTCAGACATCTAACAGACTTTTCCCCGCAATATGTACATCATATTGTATAGGTTAATGGGAAATGCATAGCTATCAATAAATATATATGATTATTAGTACTGTTAGGATGGTCTTCACTTTAGCAAAATGTATTAACAAATATAATTTATTATTTCAACAATAATGTTCACTCCATTGTTCACTCTAATGCAACAATCATTTTGATGTATCCTTTATCTGCAGTTAGTCCACTAAAATGCAGTGATATGTAAAAGCAGGAGAGAAAAAAGTTCTTTAGAGATCCTTGTCTAAAACTACGTTTTAAAACAAACAACATCATGATGCACATTTTCAAACCTTTGAACAAGTAGCATAATTTTACAGTAAGAGACAAATATTATAAGAAATAAATTGAAGTGCTGAAGGACACCAATTTTGGATTCAGAAAGACTGCTTGGTGTTGTTCCTAGCGCTGCCCTGTGCGACCTTGGCTATAGTGTGACATCATCCTGCATCGCCTCTCTAAAACTTCAGTTTTTGACTCAGGTGAGGAAAGGCAATAGATTGGGTAATGTGAGAATGAAGGAGATAATGTGCATGAAATTCAGCATGAAATGTCTTTAATAAACACTTCCTACTATTATTATATTAATAATCTAAACAATGATCATTATAATTAATGCAAATTACATCAGGAAACATACATAAACTTTTGAACGTTTTCTGCAAATTCATTGATATAGCTTTGTCCTACTAAGCAGACATACGACAAGCTCATTTATGCAAGCAATGGCAATTAACCAAGCATTCCAATCCTATTAAAGAGTCTTACATCCTTCATCAGAAATTTTGGAGAAGGACATGCTCTCTTGATTTCTGAAAAAAGGCATTCATCCCATGCTTACCTGAGAAGATGAATTGTGTGTGGATGCTTCATTTCTTTTAGAAGAAATCAAATTAGCAATTAACTCATTCATTATAAGGTCTTACCTGGTAAAAAATTAGCAATTGCCACAATAATAGATGAGGTTAAATAAAGGGATTGCCCTGAATCAGGAAAAACATGATTATAAACATTTATTTTTTAGCAGGAAATAGTATGGACTTCTTGTTTTGTAAATTTTAAAATTCTGTTTGAAAGTACACTGACTTCTATGGTATAATTGTAACATATAGTTAAACACACATAGAAAGGGAATTGTAATTTCAGTTTATTAGTTTAAAAGAATAGCAGCTTTTTTTTCATATGATAAGAAAATTACATTGTAAGTTTCATTATCAGTCGAAACAACTCTCAATTCTAAAAAGAAAAATAGAGGAAAAATAAAGAAAGAAAGCTTCTAAAGTTGACAAAAATGAGTGAATTGTTGTTTGATAAAAATTGAAGACTAAAATATCCACAGCTGATTTTTGATACTGAAATTGTAACAGATAATTGTAATTTGGGTTAAATGCAGAATGTGCCATTTGGTTTCTACTTACACAATAAAATAATTCTTTCAATTTAAAATACTCAAACTCTCTTCTGTAATAATTTAACTAATTTTTATTCCTCATCAGCATCCACTGTTTATTTCCTGTTATGGACTGAATGTTTGTGTCTCTCCAAAGTGTATATGCTACAACCCTCCTCCCAATGTGACGGTATTAGGTGGACCTGTGGGAAGTAATTAGGATCAGATGATGTCCTAAAGTTGGAGCCTTCATCAACAGGATCAGCGGCCTTGTCAGAACTACAAGAGAACCTCTTCCCGTCTCTGCTCTGCAATGGGAGGATACAGAGCAAAGTTGGCAGCCCGTGACCCGGAAGAGGCTCCTCACCAGAATCCAACCATGCTGACACGCTGATTGATCTCAGCCTCCAGCCTCCAGAACTGTGAGAAGTAAGTTTTGTTGTTTATGAGCCACCCGTTCTCTGACAGCTTGTTATATCAGCAGAGCTAAGACAATATCCCTTTTAAATGTTTTAGCTTCTTTTCTCCTAATCCCCACTGAGTGAAGTCAATCCAGTCAATTAAATTTCCAACCACATTTCTTAGCCAAGATTCCCTCATTCTCCCACATACTTGGCATATTTTTGTTTTGTAAATCCTCTGATTTCTTTTATCTCTTTTTAGTATTTTCATTGTGGGATTAATTATATTATTCTAATGCAGCTTCTTGTTTTTTTTTCAAGCCTTCAAAGTCTGTTACATGATATAAAGCTGTGAAACCAAATAACTTCCTGCTGTCCTCAGCTTATCCAATTCTCCAGGCTGCATAATGCTCTCAGTGGGATAAAAAGGTAAGCATTCAAGTAGGTCAGGGATTTTCTTACAAATAGCACTGCCACACTATTGCTCCAGAAAATAACAGGAACATGTTTTTATCTGATTGTGAAGCCTTTGGCATCTACTGTACACTTTCGAGACTGCAGGCCACAGTGGAATAGGTTGAACTAATCTCTTTAGGTTTAAGCTTGTTTATCAAAAAGGAAATAGGCCGTATGCTAAAGTCTTAGGTCAAGTCCTGTGCTTTCTCAACCCTGTTCCACCTGCATACAACTGAGATGTGACTTAATAACATCTTTACACATTGAATAATGTTTTCCAGCTGCCTTATGATGGCAGAGCACAGTAAGACCTTGTGTAAATGTTGAGAGAGATATAACATTAATGCAGTTATGAATCTAGGAACAAGAGTGTAGAAAGATTTAACCATCTTTTGGGAATTCAATAAAAACTGAGGTGTAAATTTGGTTCTATTTAAAAAAAAAAAGTATGTCTATATATACTGCCTAAATATAAGTTCATATTTAAAGTGGAGTCATAATCCAAAATTGTTAGAGTAGACATGAGACATGATATTACCAAACTATCTCTTGAATAAATATTATATTGTTAAATTCTGTTAATTTTGAGGTCCTTCAGAAAAATTCACAGCTGTTCTTTTGGATAGTTCAGTTCAGATTCTCTTAGTGTTGTCAGTGCAAACTAATGGTGCACTTGTCAGGGGCCTGGTTGGTTGTCAATGCTAATCAGGTAGTGGTCTTAGACAAATTTATCGAGTTTGCAAGATGTATCTTTGTCCAAGTACTGTTGTGGAGGGAACAGAATTCCTCCAGGGTGTCAAGGGAAATGCATTTTGGGGACACAAAACATAGGAGACTTTGAGCTGTTGTGGCAAGATAGATTGGAGTGAAAACAAAGGAAGGGCTGGGTGATGCCTCATCCACAACCAGGTGCCTCATTTCCATGTTGATGCTCGAGGAGTCCAACTTCCGGGGCTGCATGTCTGCTCTTGTCTTCACCAAGTCCAAGATGAGTGCCAGGGCCCAGGGATGCGGATCACCTCTGTATCTCATTTCCCCATCTGCACACCCACCACCAAGGCATAATGATGCCTGGGTCGCAATTAGTGCTTTGCTCTGGCTTTCCTGGCTGCTAAAGAGAACCTCAGGCATTTGTTAAGCTTTGCTTTTATTTTCTTGGGCTTCAGAGAGAATAAGCTTTCTTTCAAACTATCTGATCTCTCCCCTGGCTTTTTGCAGGCTTGTGCCCACCACTTATCCATCTCCTTCCTGGATCTTTCTATGTCAGCGCCCTTATACTATCAGATCCTTTCCCCAGATTTTCCCAGGCTAGTCCTCTCCCCCTTTATAGTCACCATTTTGGCTCCTACTGCACATGCCACATAGTTTCGCTTTCTCAAATGGCTTCTACTGCCCATGCATCTAGCAAAATATTCCCCCCTTACTGTTTCTCTCTCCTGGTTAATCCATGAGAACTGGCTGGCTTTTCCCCGGGGAGTTGGAAATCCACCCCCTACTTGGGGATCAGTGCCTGTTTGTTGGAGGACGCAGCTGTTCCTGGGGTGTCTGTGAAGCTGCTGTTTCCTGACTTAATCAGGCTTAATCTCTTTTATTCCCTTCTATTTTCTCAAAACCTAAGGAGCTAACCACAGTAACACTACTACCTTTTAAGACTTCCTGAAGTCAGGACCTCCCTTCCCTGTCCTCCCCCAAGGCCAGCTCTGAATCACCTATTTCTGTAACTTATTTCCTTTTCAGCATCTGTATCTTCCTACATGCATTTGTTGAAAACCCACTAGGGTTTTTCCCTGCCTAGAAAAGCCATGGCTAATAAAGTATATATTCAACATGGAAAACATCTTACCAAATTTTAACTATTAAAGCTTCTGAACACTAGAAAAAGCGAAAAACTAAATTAACTAAAATGGTGTGTTAGTATCAGAACTTATTTACAGAAAGAGTATCGGTTATAGGAATCATTGGAAATCAACTAGAAAGCTTGTTAAAATGACTATTTCTGTGCCCTGCCCCAGACATTTTGAAAGTGTAGATGGAACTCAATAATATGCATGTTTAAGAGGCAAAATAAAAAGAATCATTGCTAACTCAGGATTGAAAGTTTAATAATAAATGGCACTCTGAATAATTTACTGACCACAATTTGAGAGACACTGATTAAGGTTTGTTGTATTTTGGGGATGAATATGCTAGCAATGGGAGAGAAGAACCACCCGATAAAAACACAGAGAAAAACTGGTTGAAAAGTATCAGCAGACTGTTGTCACAGTGAGTTAAATAACAACAACCCCTACTCTCATTGATTTATAATGGCAATGAATTATTTTTCTATATCTATGTTGGTCTTACTGTTACAGGAGAATCTCCCAGAAACTTGGTTCTTCTCAATGACAGTAAAGAATTACAGATGAGCAAGCCTATTAGCATGGAGGCAGGGTTTATTGGTGATAAGTTCTTATGGAAGAGAACAAACCTTGCCAAGGTAGGGGAGAAAGACAAGAGCAAGGATGGCAAGAGCAGAGGTAGCAAGAGCAGGAGTCCCAGGTCTTTTGTTCTGAGGACTTATATAGTTGGTGGGGTGGGGGTGAAGAAGTTATATATTGATTGACAGGTAAAAGTGGTGCCAAGTTTGAGGGTTGGGAGGTATGAATACCCAAAGGTGTTAATGGGCTACTTCCTTTGCTCTCAGTGGGCTGTTTCCCACCTTTCAGGCCTTGGGATGAAAGTACTCTTTCAAAGGCTTTCTCTCCTAGATAGTGGAGAGGACACATAGAGTATCAAGGACTGCTCACCTCCTGTGTTAGCATGGTGTTTCTCGTGGTTGTTGTAACACCTGGCGATATTATTGGACCAGGCTCAGAGAGGCTGAGTTAGTGGGTGAGACATGTCTCCTTCTTTCTCCCTGCCCCAGTTTGCTATCTATCCTACCTAACATTACCTGGCCAGCTCTGCTTGGGGGCTGCAGAGGCTGGGGCTCCACAAGTCTTTATTTTAGGATTCTGGCCTAAGGAGTAGCAGCTGCCTAAGGGAAACTAAATTCTTATAGTAGTTATGAGAGGGGCAAGGGGCAAGCACAAGTGAGTTGGCAACATGTTGGCCAACGGAAGTTAAATGGCTAAGGCTGGTATTAGAAGGGTGGTGTCGGTGTCAGGTTCAGTCAGGGGTCAGAGTCCACACTAGTTATTCATATATAATTTAATAAAAAAGTCTTTTTGATGAGGTATAAAGATGTTAAGTAGATAACAGAAAGGTATCACCCCTATGTCTAAGATAAAAAAGAGAGGCGTTCCAAAGAACTAAAATCTGTAACTATAGCTGAGGAGCCCTGTTATCGACTGAATCGTGTTCCCCCCAAATTTGTTGGTTGAACCTAACCCCCATGTGACTATATTCAGAGACAGAGCCTATAAAGACGTAACTAAGGTTAGTGAGTCCTAGTCCAGTCGGGCTGATGTGCTCATAAGGAGAGACATCACGAGAGAATGCACAGAGGAAAGGTCATGTGAGGATGTGGCCAGAAGGTGGCCACCTGCAAGCCAGGGGGACAAATCTCAGGAGAATCCCATACATTCAGCACCTTGATCCTGGACTTCTAGCCTCCAACACTGTGAGCAAAATGTGCATCTGTTGTTTAAACTACCCAGGATGTGGTCCCGATCAGAACTGTCACTGTCCCGTGGAGCTGAAATTGAGACTTTTGCGGAGGAGGTCCTGCTCATTCGATTCTGAGGAGCAGTTAGTCCCCTCGGCGTCTGAGGAATCGATTCTGATGGGTAGAGTGTTGATTACATAAAAACAACATTTTGTGAAGCCATGTAGCATCAAAGTTATTCTGTAAAATTGATTTTTTGGAGTAGCACAAGTGATAGTTCCCTCCAATGCATACATTTCTTTAAAAATTCCATTCAATAATTCTTTAATTTCATAATAGCATTTTACTCTTGTTTTGCCCTAAGAAACTAAATTGATTCACATTGGAAACAATGAATAAATATTTAAAGGAAGGAGTACAGTCAGAATATTAATCATTGTTTTGTGTAGGAACACCTAATACTTCCAATATCATTAATAGTGACAACAATAATTGAATATATTGTCCTTCAGAAGACAAATTCTAATAAAACAAGATGCAAATTAAGTAGAATGGATGGTAAATATTTAAAAAATGCAAGCAAAGAATTTTACTGGTAAAAAAATACATTCAGTCCAAACTAATAACAAGGCCCAGCAGGAAGACTTGAGAAACCCTTTAAAGCCCACACAGGTGATGAACTCCTACCAATAAATTGATAAGCCACCAAAATAACAACTTATATCTGAGAAGTCCACAAAGGAAGTCATATTGTCCATGGATAATGGGAAAATTATAAATTTTCAGTTATAAAAATGTTGTTTCAAATATTTTATCACTATAGAAATTTATAGTCAATACTACGTCCAATATTTAGGAGTTTCAGGAAAGCTTTACTCTACATGTCCAAGCACAGAAAGGAAATGATTCAGAGAGCTGTAAACCATCTGGCTCCCTGGAGTGAATTACAAAGGTTTCAATATACAAAATCTTTTACAAAAACAAGTTCAGATCAAACATTATGCCACCTTGCTTGTAAAGGTTCTTTGCCAACGTTTACTCTCAGGTATGTTCCTTGTTTCCCAGCCACGGACCCCTCTCTGGTTCCTCTGCTGAGTCTCCTGACCCCCTTGTTTCTTACCTTCCTCTCACCTGCTGTCCCACTGCAAACACAGAAGTGCCTGCTTTTCTTCTACATAGCATTTGCACACTCTCCTTGGTGGTTTTCTTTCCTGCCCACATCCACTTGCCACATAAACTATCCAACATATTTTACAATAAACACAGTTTCTCCACCTAAAAGGAACGATGCAGACAGTGCTAGAACCAAGTCACCCAGATTACTTGGATGTGTTCCCAACTCTGCATTCAGTAATATCACCTTGGCAGCATTAGCAAATTGGGATTCTTTATTTCGCTTGGTGTGTCAGTTTTTTACCATAAAATGGTGTTACACTGGAGCTATTTGTTGTTATCAAATGGTATCAACAAAGGTGAGAGTATTACCTAACATTTAAAAGCTCATTATGGACTAACAGTCTAATCATTTTATATACCTTAAATCAATTAGTCCCGAATAATCTATCCGGAGAAGGTACTAGAATTATCCTTATTATGAAATGGTGACACTGAGGTCAGAGATGTTGGATCTCCTTCAGGCAATACTTCTAGTGAGTGCTGGAGAAGCAACGTGAAATAAGAGCCCAAGATATTAGAAAGGGAATGTCTTAGAGTAACAAGACCTACGTAGAAGTCCCTATATTCCATTCTTTGCTTTTGACCTTGGGAATTTTGTTTAATCTGAAACTAAATTTCCCCAACAAAAACTACAGGAAAAAAATAAAAGATCTCTCAGCATTCTTTGGGAAATAGTTGTGTAACGTGCTTCAGTCTAAAATATATGAGAGAAAAAGAGGAGAATTAGATATAATACTTTAAAAGCTAATGGATGAAAATATTGAAATTAATCACATAGATCAAGACACAGATTAAAAGAACGTTATGTTCCCAAGTGTGAAAATACAGCTAAACATGTAACCAGGAAAATAATAATACTGTTTCTAAGAATCAGAGAAAAAGAAACAACTAAAGAAACAAAAAGCCAAAACGGGACACTATTTTCAACAAATCAACCATAAGACTAACAGCTCACATAACAACAACAACAAAATAATAATAATGGAAAAGGCAAATTATTGTGTTGTCCAGTTTGTTTGTTTTCTTCCATAAGATGGCTCTAGTAGCAATTAGTTGTCTTTCACTTCATTCAGAACAATTTTGTTAGATTGTATTGTGACAGCTGTCATATCAACATGAATTAAAAAAAAAAACTTATGAAATTGGTGAACTTTTGTGTAGCCAATTTAATATTGAAGAAGGAGGAAAATGCACATTTTCAGCATATTATGCTTTATTATTTTAAGAAAGTTAAAAACACAACTGAAATGCAAAAAAAAAAAGAGGAAAAAGATTTGTGCAGTGCAGTGGAGGGGGGCTCTATGTAAAGCTCATCAATCATTGTCAGGGAGAAATGATCAAATAATAGATAACACTCAAAGAACTCTGAGGGCTTATTCTGAGTCAGGGTCAGATAGTTAAAGGACCATAAAACTTTGGGGAACAAACTCATTTTGTGCTTGGATCCTTATCATTTAAATTGAGGGTATTAGCAAAGTAGGTTTCATAGGACTTTATGCATTCTTTCTTAGGCTGATTACCCTAGGGAACCCGCCCTTTCTAGCACAGGGCCACACCCACCCTTGGCATTGTTTCAGGCTTAAGGTATTGTTTCAAGTTTAAGTCAGGGATGAGAACTAAGGCAACCAAGAGATTAGGAGACTTCTTGCAGACAGAATGAGGACTCAGGCTCTGTAAAAGCTGAGTGGCGAGGGTCCATCACCCCCTTTTTCTATAGCTCCCCAAGTCCTTCCCTGAGGGCCTCTTTGTGACCATGCCTCTTAGATCATCCCTCCCTTGAGGAATCTTACCCATCATTAGCTAACCAGTCATGCACTGGGGGCCAAGCAGGGTGAAGTAAAGTGGGCAGAGGTGGCACCCCTGCCAGGGAGATAAGCTTTGTTTGCTTAGTGGCTTATTAGCCATGGGGGTTACAGCTTCTGAAACCAGGCAGGGCAGTTCCCAACAGTGCAGTGTATGGAGAAGGCGCTGTGACTGTGGAACACATCAAAAGTGGTTTGTGAAATTTCGTGCTGGAGATTTCTCGCTGAAACATGTTCCATGGTCAGGTAGACCAGTTGTAGTTGATAGCAATCAAATTGAGACATTAATTGAGAACAATCAATGTTATACCATGTGGGAGATAGCTGGCATACTCAAAACATCCCAATCAATAAAGTTACTTTTGTAAGTTGTTAAATGTGCTTTTTAATTTACAGAAAAAAACTAAACAGACTTTTTGGCCAACCCCATAAATAAACCAATGCAATTTTGATAAATATAACTGCTTAACTAGATTTCTGTGGCCAAGAAAAAAAAAATTGAAGGCAGAACTTGTTTACACAAATGTTAAAGGAAATCATCATTAATGAAAACTTAAAATAAAAAAAATTATGACTTCTTCAAGCACAACAACTATAATAGTATTGAATAAAAGTGTGGGAATATAGAAAGAAATACAGAGCAATACAAAGTGCAAAGATATGGATAAATCTAAATAAATTGGATGCAATAATAGCAATAAAATGTGAAGTTTAAATATATCTGCAATTTAAACACATTAAAATGATAACACAAGGTAAAAAGAGAGTAATTGAAGATTTAGAGATCCATGTTCCTTTGATTATTTAAAAGTTGAAAAGTACTTAAAATTATACTTCATTAAGAATGTATCTTGTAAGTTTTAGGGTAATTTCAAGTAGAATAGTATATTTAAAATGATGCCTACCTAATTAATGGAATAAAACTAATAGAGTAAAAATGAAATTATAAATAAAATAATTTAATCCAAAAGAAGATAAGAAATTAGATGAAATGGTACTTAAACAGGACAAAAAATATAAAGTGTATATTATATACGGAACCAGATTCTTAATTGAATGAGAAGATGTTCGGATCGGGAGGCGGGGATGATGGGCTGCCGGGGAGTGATGCATCTGAATTGCATAGACAGCAAAAGTGAGCTACAAACCATGGAGAAGCAAACCATATTAACACTCATCAGAAGAAGCCTGGGCACCAGACAAAGTAGATTTTAAAGTTGAGACATTACCAGAAATGAAGAACAATCGTTCAGAGTAATTTTTAAATATTGCCAATGCATCTATCTGTATAAATATAATATCCATTCAAAAATAAACTCCCCTTAGAAAACTAAAGATAAAGGAGAGCTTCCATAATATGACAAAAGGTATTTACAAAATCCACTAATAATCATACTTAATGGCTCATTATTAAAAGCTTTTCTCAGAATTGCAGTGACACAAGGAGGTACTTTGGTCACACATGCTTTCAATACCAGGCCCAATCTTCTACTGTATAAAAGACACTTTTTTGTAAATCTTGTAAATCTTAGTTTCTACTTAACACTGAAGTAAAAAATCAATTACAGGCAGATAATAGATATGAATATAAAATGCAAACCAATAAAATTTCCAGAACAGTTCATAGAGAATAATTGCATTAACTGGGGAGAAAAGATTTCCTAGGTCACATAAAGCAATACCTATAAATTAAGAGGTTGATTAATAGGTCTCCAATAAAATTAGAAGCTCCATTTATCACAAGGTATAATTAAGACAGTGAAAAGGTAAACCATGGGTAGAGCAGAATATTTGCGGTTGATATAACCAGAAAAGGACCACAGATCCATTTTTAAAGGACATCCAATTCAATATATAGTTTTATTTATATATAAATAAATATACATTTATATATTTACTATAACATATATTTATATTATTTATGCATTCATTACAGTTAATGTATTTTATTATTTATATTTAATATATTTATATACATTTAATATATATTAACAGGCAAATGACAGTGGCCAGATTATGAAATATCAAATACTTGATAAAAGTAAGAGATATTTTCTTGTGTGTGTAAATATTTCTTGCATCAAAAATATGATTATTTATCTTGACTACATTTTTTTTCTTGGTGATGTTCAACAGGACCATTACTTACTTATGATAATATGTCAGTCAGGATATGCTTGGCTTCCTCTAAAATTGGGCAGAGATATTCATTTTCCTTTGTCTTTTTTGGCTCCAAAAAGGGTATCTACAATATTTCACTCACATCTTTTGTATTTTAAGATGATAAATATTTACAATGTCTCCTAACGGTGTGGTGAACATTCTGTGAAATAGTAAAAGGCCATATAAAAAGATATACATTCTTTATTCCTAAAAGTACTGTCCAACCATCTCTCCCTGAAAATTAGGATAATTTGGACTTGCTGATGCCTTTTTTTCCCCCAATATTTCATTACTCAACTATAGTGGCAGTGGAAATGCTGGACCCTATGCCCGGGTTCCTGCATTAGTGAATATAACACTCCTATATTTTGTTTTCTCTTCTTCAGACATGTGCTATACCTGCTTTATCTGTGATGAATCCTGAGTGAGACTGATAGTAACCAGGATAATTGTCAGGAGTACATTTTAAGCGGATTTTGGTGGATAATTATATATCAACAAGTACATTTTCATACTTTTTTAAAGTTTGTGTAACCCTCTGCCGGGCTGGCAGACCTCATAATATAATCTAATTTTATTTTAATAATATAAAAATGAAATTTAGTGGATTATAGAGATTTTGAAAGTATTAATTTTAAGCTATTTTTAATGAAATTCAATTATGGCAGAATTAATTCTAAATAAAGTTTCTTTTATAAATTTTATATTGAATACTTAAAGTATAATTAACAAAGAAACTGTTAATGAGTCATGAGGAGTATTAGATATATTATATACATATTTAATACATAACTGAATTATGTCCAGCTAATGTTCAGAAAGGAGTGGCTATTGGACTTCTTCCTCTAAAACTAAGACTTTTGCCAGCTATGCAAAGAATGTCCTTGAATATTACAAGCCTAAATTTATTACCAGGGAACTCAGCTAAGCAAACACATTTTTATCTGCTGACATTTAATCAAGCCAGACTTTTTTTCTTGTTCTTTTGGTTTTTATTTACACAAAGCATTACATACATCTGGAATATTTTTCTCACTCATTGAAATTAACAACAGCATGCTCTTTAGGCATAATATAATTAGGCAGGCGTACAGACATGTCAGATAAGTGAAATAAAAGGGAGAGAGAAAAGAGGGAAAATGTCCTAGTATTAGCTATTTGATATGTGGCCGTGATTGTGGTACGTATAATTTTTTAACTCAGTATTTAAATGTGAGACCAGAAACTATAAAATTCCTAGAAGGAAACAAAGCAAAAACTTGTTGACGTTGGCCTTGGCAGCAACTCTTTTGGACATGATACCAAAAGGACAAACAGAAGCAAAAATCAACGGGAGGGGGCTACAAACTAAAAAGCTTCTGGACAGCAAAAGAAACAATTGACAAAATAAGAAGGCCGCCTATGAAATGGGAAAAAAATGTAAAACATGTATCTGATAAGGGGTTAACATCCAAAATACAGGAGTGGACAAAAGTAAGCTATTAATGCTAAATATAATACATTTAATAAATAATAGTATTACAAAAATAAACTGTTTCATGCACTCACAATTGTAAACCCATTATGCCAACCCCTGTATATTAAGAACTCACATAACTCAATAATAATAACAACAAATCAAATTAAAAAATGGGCAGAGAGACTGAATAAACATTTTTCCCAAGAAGACATAGAAATGGCCAACAGGTACATAAAAAGATGCTTAACATCACCAATCATCAGGGGAAATCAAATTAAAACCCCAATAGGATATCACCTCACATCTACTAGAATAGCTATCATTAAGCAATAAGAAATAGCAAGCATTGTGGAGGATGCATAGAAAAGGAAACCGCTGTGCATTGTTGGCGGGACTGTAAATTAGTCCAACTGCTGTGGAAAACTGCATGGAGGTCCCTCAAAGACGGAATAATCATATAATCTAGTAACCCCACTTCTGAGTATATATCCAAAAGAAGGGAAAAATTGTATCAAAAGATATCTGCATTCATAACGAGCACATGTTTATGTAGCACTTTTTATTATAGCCAAAATGTGGACACAACCTAAGTGTCTGTAAATGGATGAACAGATAAAAAAGTCGTGATATATTTAACAATATTTTTAAGCCGTGGGAAAGAAGGCAATCCTGCCATTTGTAACACATTGATGGGACATGAGACAGAGGGAGATAAATATCTTATGATGTCACATGTGTGGCATCTAAAAAGTACAGACTATAATGGTGGTCACAAGGGGTCAGTGGTGGGAGAATTGGGAAGATTTTGGTCAAAGAGTACACTCTTGCAATGGAAGATGACTGACTTCCAGAGATTTAATGCATGGCATTAATATTATGTCAACAATAATGTATTATATACTTCAAAGTTGCTAAGAAGTTAGATCTTAAATGTTTTCAGCACAAAACAAATAATAATTGTATGACACGATAGAGGTGTTAGCTAATGCCACGTAGTAATCATACTGCAGTATATAAATGTATCAAACCAATACATTGTGCTCATTAAACTTATACAATTGTACATGCCAAATATATCTCAATGAAAATATTAAAACAACTTTATGAAATATTTGGCAATTTCCTAAGGAGGATCCAAAAAAACAGAAGGCTTTAGCAACTTGCTCAAAGTATATAGCTTATGTGTAAGACAGTTGGATTTTTAACTTCAAATCCCATTCATTTTTGTCTCATGGCATCTTCTAAAACTCTCTTCTGTCCATGTTTACTGGAAAATAGAATTTAGACAATATTGCCCTAATTATGGAATATTTTGTTTAATCATTTCCATGTAATATTTAGATTTAAGTTAAAAGTTATTAATTTTATCATTATTTTAAAAATATTTCCATTGATTCACCATTAGTTTCAATGGAATCATAAAATATTTTTAGTTTAAATCAATGTTAACAAATAGAAATTGAGTTTGTTTACACATTTTACTAGTGTTTTCTGAATTAAACCTGTTCATTTCTAAAATGATCACTTTTAGATAAAGAAATTTTGTAATGAGGTATTTTATAAAGCTATAGCACATTCCTGTTCTATGTTGGATATTTGTTACATAGTGGGGCTTGCAGGTGAACAGTTACATATTCCCAGATGCGAATGATATTAATTTGACAGGTAAATTAATGTACCTATTGTGAGCTGAATATTTTACTAAACCAAGTATACTTCTAAAGACAACACAATAAATTTTGTTCTGAACACAGATCATGTGAGGAGATTTATAAAGATAAATATTCATGATGACAAGAGTTATAGTGGAAATGTTTGTGATAAAAACATTCATATGAAGCATGATGATGTATCGGGGAGAGAAGTAACACATCTAGAAGAAATGGTGTTTAGCTGATATATAAGCGTAGGTGGAACTTCATGAAAATTTAGAGAAAAGGGTGAGAGTTAGGGAGTTGTATTAGTTAAAGTATAAACATTCAGGTTCTTTATAAAAATTTAAAATGAGCTTAGCAAGAATATACTAAAAATGAACAGGGTATAATAAGGTAGAAAATATATAAACCCCAAATAAAAGAGGACTGTTAAACATAGCATCTCTCTTGATCTTCTTGAATATAGAAGTACAATTCTCATGTGATTTGGCAATCTATTTGAACCTCTTGTTATAATATTCTAAAATTATTGTTTTCTTTCTGTTTCTGAGAAGCATTTTAAACAGAGCAAAAAAAAAAAGAATTTTTCCGTGAGATCTTTTAGAGTATTCTGTGATCAATGTGTGTGACCTCTGTACAATCAACCAGCTTACCTGCGGTTTATTTGCATAAAAATGTGATTCTGATTCCCTGAGCCTCATTTTAACCTGAAGTTGGGGAACAACAATGATGTGAATCTTCCTAGTAGAACATCTGAAAACAAATATTCTCCCACTATATAGATGACCAAATTTGCCTATAGCATGGGAACAATAGCAAGTGTGAAGCATGGGTTCCACTCATCTTCACAAGGTGCTTACTCTAAATGTACACAGCTGGGTAATTTGCAGAGTATTCTGTTAAAGCCACCATTTGAAACAATGCCCTTAATTTGACTACATTGGATAAAAACTTTGCAAAGAAATTATTTTGTGTCATTATTTCCCAGGATATACCTAAGAAAAAATAATCGATAAACATAATCGGTTCAGGTTTACTTAATCTGGATTATATTAAACAACAAAAATAACATTAAATTTATTTTTAAAACAAAAAAGAATTTTGCTGTTATAAAATTAACTCTTTTGATAAAAATGGCTGATTTGAGAACAGATAGAAGAGGATATGACAGTAAGTTAACTGCCATTATAAATAAAAATAAAATAAACTCCAAAATATGTAAGAAGATTAATGCAGGATGATTACTGAACACTTTTCAAAAAAAATAAAATGGTGATATCAATTTCATTGAAAATGAAATGTACAGGTTAAAAATAACACATTAGACAACTATATTTGAACATCAGTAAAAAAAGGAAAAGTAATAATAAAAAGAACACATGGGCATAGCCAAACGGGGGTAGGATCAAGGGTGGGGAGGTGGGGGTGGCCGGGGTGGGTGGGAGTGGTGGGAGAAAATGGTGACAACTGTAGTTGAGCAACAATAAAAGAAGAGAAAAAAACTAACACATTAAGGACATCACCTTGATTTATTACTGACAGACATCTTTATTCTTACTCTACAAATCATACCAAACTATGAAGAGCACTTTAGGAAAACAGAAGGATCTGGCAAGCATGACTATATAGAGCTAAAGTTTACTTGCTTGTTGACCATTGCCTTTTCAAAATGATCAAGACTTGGAAATTACTTTGTATGTAGTGCAAAATGTTCTATCCGTTGTGACACAACCCTTCCTCACTCTGCTTCTGGGAGGAAATGTGGGAAGGGGGTGGGGGGTTTCTAGGCTGTCAGGATGTGAGAATATTGTGAGGTTTATCTAATCTCATTACCTGTTGCTGCTAATGAACTTTTGTTTATGTTGGTACTTTAGTAATTAAATTTCTTTCCTTTTTTTGTGTTATGTCCCATATCACCTTTGTGGCTTTTTTTAATGGTTCCTCTTATTCTCGGAATATCCTCCCGCTTATCTAATAAACAGCTGTTCATTAGATATTATTCTTTTTTTTTAGGGACCAACGCTAGTCTCACATATTCTGTGATATTTTGAATATCCAGTAATGACTATCTTTTTAAATGAGTTAATCTTTACTTAATTTTAGAACTGATTATGTTTATTGATTATTTTTTCTTAGGTATATCCTGGGAAATAATAACACAAAATAATTTCTTTGTATGATCCATCCATGTATCCTTATTTTTTTAAAATTGAGATAGAATTAACATATAACACTGTATTAGAGTAAGATATACAACATAATTTGAATTGTGTATATATTGCAAAATGATTAACAAAAGTTTAGTTAACATCCATCACCATACATACTTATAATTTTTTTCTTGTGATGAGCACTAAGATCTACTCTCTTAGCAACTTTCAAATATACAATGCAGTATTATTAATTATAGGCACCACACTGTACCTTACATCCCTAGCACTCACCATCCTATAAATGGAAGTTTGTACCCTTTGACCACCCTTAAAGTTAGCAATGACTTTTAAATAAATATTTTATCCCTTTTCTCTCCATGCATCTTTCTCTTATATTTATATTTGTAAGGTTATAGTATGTAATTTAGTATAATATAGTATGTAGTACATAATTTATGTTAAAATGTAGAGCCATAGGCAATGCAAAGCATTTCAGGGAACACCCCCAGGGTTTACATTGGTAGCCTATATAATGGGAGAGTTCTCTCCTCCATGTTCAATCTTTCTTGTTTGAAGTGTTTCATAATTTAAAAACTTTTTGTGTATATTTTTTGTTATTTTATCCACAAATAGTTAAGGTAAAAGATAATTACCTGTAAACTTTTTAAAGACATGTGTTGTATCCAATCATTTCTTCCATTGTTTACTGACTACATTGTAAGTGTGGGGTATTAAAGACAGAGAGAACATAATTAACACTGTGCATAGTAACAGTGCAATCTCAGAGATGTATTTTGAGCCTTAGTTTCAGGCAGAGTAGTATTCCACTTTTAGCTGTGTGAATCCGAAATGAGTGATATATTATGCGGTCCCCACCCAGCCCTGTGGGGAGGGTGTTAGGGGGTAGAGAGATCAAGCAAAAAGAAGAACCAGTCATGGACACGGACAACAGTGTGGTGACTGTGGTGGTGAGGGGGTGGTGGAGGTGGGCAAGGGTTTAAGCAGGGATAAATGGTAAACCAAATTATAAATTAACTAGACAGGAATCCTTTCAGAGTATGTACATATATCAGTTCACTATGTTGCATATGTTAAATATCTTACAATTTGTTTACTATATTCCAATTTTATTTGTTAATTTTACCTAAATAAAGCTGAAGAGCAAAAAAAAGAAAAAAGAAAAAAAGAAATGAACAATATCTAAGCTTCAGTTTCCCGAAAAGCAAAAATTAAAGAATTATTCCCCCCTTATACATGAAGTGGGGCCCAAAAATCTGGAAATATCTTCTGGAGGGCAGGTCCCTTGCAGCACAGGCTTCTCCCACCAGTCAAGGATTTTGGAATCTCATCTGTAAAAGTGTACCAACTGGTGGTATTGTGAGAGGCTGTGTTCTGCTTCAGTGAACTTTTTTTTGAAGACTCAACAGGTTTCCCATTTCATGATGGGTGCACCTGCCCACACTGTGCTGAGTGTACGGCAGTTTTTGACGAAAAATGGTATCACCCCAACACCTCACCCTCCCTATTCACTGGATCTCACCCTGAGCAACTTTTTTTTGTTTCCCCGGATGAAAAAGATCCTTAAAGGGAAATGTTTTGCCAATGTGGAAGAGGTGGGGGGAAAATGGCAGAACCACTAAAAGACATCAAAATTTATGAGTTCAGAAACTTTTGAGCAGTGGAAAAAACATCTCAATAGGTGTATTGCCTCAAATGAAGAGTACTTTGAAAGTGACTGAAGTTTAAAATGTAAGAATAAATACACAATTTTTTATAAATAAATTCTGGGATTTTTTGTCCTCCCTCAAGTTATTGCAAGGATTAAGTTTTATTAGAGAAACATAAACTCTAAAATGTATTAAAAACAATGTAACTTTTCTACCATCTGCCCTGACGTGTTCTTATCTTGGGACATATGAAAAAATGTTATGAAATGTAAAATGAGAGAATAAATGATAATGGGGATAAATCCGATATTTTACAGATGCTGTTAAATAATAGCCAAGACAAATAACTTTCTTTAAGGAGCTTCTTCCCAGAAAGGACTGTTAAACAAAATAATGGATGTTTCAAGTGGAAACTGTCCAATAGTTAATAATAACAATAACAATAATAAAAGTTAAAAATTTGGATTCAATGAATTAAGTTTAGCATAAACAATGAAACCAATAAATTTTAGTCATCTTTGATTAAAATTTAACAGGCAGAAGAGAAAACATAAGTTAAAATGTCAGCCAGTTTGTTTAAGAACAAAACATGGTATTCAGATTATTGTAAAAGTGATGATAAGAAATTATGATAAAATGATTAAATAAGCAGTTTATTTCTAGCATTAAGAAATGTTTATGTCTCCTAAAAGTAATGTTGTTATATGCAAATAAATGGAAAGTTTTTGTTCATGTGGATTTCATGGTCTAAAAAGTATTACTTTTATAATTTTTAGATATCTTTACATTTGCATTTATTTAATAATTAATTATTACATAAATAATTATATAATAATCAATTACTGTATAAATGCAAATTGACTTTCTAGGACATCTTAGGTTCATAGAAAAGCTGAGCAGAAAACACAGGAAGTCCCCATGCACTCCCTTCTGCCCGTCAACCTCAGTTTCCCCTATTAACATCTTGGATTGATGCGATACATTCATTACAATTGACCTAATATTAATACATTACTAGAACTGTAAGGTTCACAGTTTACATTAGGTTCCCTTCTTGTATGAACAGTTCTATGAATTTTACCTGATGCACAAAGTCATGTATCCACTGTTAATGTATCCCTCCGAATAACACCAATCGCCCTAAAAATCCCCTGTGCTCCACAAATTTACCCCTCTCATCCAGACCTTTGCAAACAGCAATCGTTCTGTAAATACCTAGGACCACAATCTCTAGATTGTATGGTAAAGTTAGGTTTAGCTTCAAAAAGTAAAACAAAACAACTACTATTAAATTTCCTTCCAAAGTTTCCATAGCATTTGGCATTTCCACCAAGAATGAATGGGAGTTCATGTCAGTCCACATCGTGGTCAGAATTTTATGTTGTTAGTATTTTGGATTTTAGTTCTTCTGATAAGTTTATATAGGTATCTTATTGTTATTTTAATTTATATATCTCTAATGATATATGATATGAGTATCTTTTCATGTGCTTGTTTCTCATCTGTTTATCTTTTTTGATGAGGTATCTATTCAGAGCTATTATTGGTTGAATTGTGTCCCCTAAGAATACATATGTTGTCTCTCCTAACCCCCAGTCCCTTAGAATATGACCTTAAAAGTAGAATCATTGTACAGATAATTAGTTAAGACAAGGTCATACTCAAATAGAGTGGGCCTGTTATCCAATATGACTGATACCCTTTTAAAATGGGAAGATTTGGACAAAACAAGCACACAGGGAAAATGCCATGTGAAGATGAAAGCACAAGTCCAGATGATATTTTTACAAGCCAAGAAATGCCAAAGTTGCTGGGAAACCACTTGCAGCTGCGGAAGAGACATGGAAAAGATTCTCACAGCTCTCAGAAAAAATCAAATCCGACCAGATATTGATCTCACATGTCTAGCCTGCAGAACTCTGAAACCATAAATTTCTCTTGTTTAAGTTTCTATGCTTGTGGTACTTCGTTACAGTAGTCTAGAAAACTAATACAAGACGGCTTTTTTGGTCAATTGCTAAACTTTTTTTTTCATTGCTGAGTTTATATAGAATTCTTTATATATTTTGTATACAATATATTTCAACAGATATATGTTTGGCCAAGATTTTCTCTCAGTATGTGGCATGCCTTTTCATTTTCTTAAAAGTATCATTGTCAGAGAAAAAGTTTTTAATAAAATGAAGTCTAATTCACCACTTTTTTTTTCTTTTATGGATTGTGCTTGCTTTCATTGTTATAATTTAAGACTCATCACTAGACTCAAGCTTGCCTAGCTGTTCTCCTATATTATTTTCTGGAACTTTTTTAGTGTTATATTTTACTTCTAGGTCTATAATCCATTTGGAGTTAATTTTTCTAAAAGGTGCAATTATATTGGCTAGAGTAGACTTTTTCCCCTTATCAATGTCCAGTTGTTACACCACCATTTGTGGAAAAGTGTATCATTTCTCCATTTGGTCTTTTGTCAATGATCATTTGTTTACTTTTGTTTGGTCTGTTTCTAGGTTCTCTATTCTGTTCCATTATTTTTTGTTACTATTTTTTGCCAGTGCCACTCTGCCTTTATTCCTGTAGCTGTACAGTAAGACTGAGAGTTGTGCAGTGATAAACCTCCGCCTCTGTACTTGTCCATTGTTGTGTTGACAATGTATTCTGAGTTGTTCCCCTTTCCACACAAACTTTTGAATCAGTTTGTGGATGTTTGTAACATTTATTGAGATTGTGCTGATCTGCATATTACTTGGGGGATAGGATTTAATTTTTATTTAGTTTTCAGTATTTCAGTGAAGCCCTGCTTTACCATTGAAAACCTATGTTAAAATAAGTAATCAATTTTTATGTGAAATTGTAAAATATGAAAAACAGAAAGAAGTATCTCTTTCACTCCATTCATCCCCAGAGAGGCCCCTCTTAACTATGCCTGTTTAATTATCTTCAATGGTTGCCAACATCACTGTAAATAATATGCTTAAATACTTTTGTTTCTTACCCCATATTCTTTAGAAAATTGTTGGCTCACAACTGTGAAAAATGATGCCTTAGTGTGTTTTCCTTGAGTTTATAATTGCATTTTTTAATAAAAGAGTAATGCATCTTTAATATAGCTCACTTTTATCCTGCCAATTATGAATTCCTTTTTTCCCTAAGGATAGTGCAATAAAAACGATTCAAATTCTCCTTCCAACTTGTGTGACTATTCTGTAGTCTTACAATTCTTTCAGAATTTGTTTTCCTGTGTTTCTGATTCACTGTTTCCTCAGACTTGCACCATCTTTCTGTCTTCACTCTTCTGTTTCGTACTGATTTCCTCCATTGTTTCAGAAATGTAGCGTGACGTCCCTTTGAATATTTCTGTATGCCTCTTCCCAATTATATCTCTCATGAGTTTATGAAAGAGATGAGTATCCTTAAACAATAAATATATAAGTTTTATAAGTGTTTGAAATTTACATAAATGAAAACATTGTCTATAACTTACTTTTTGCTCATTATAATTTTGAAAATTATACATGATTATTGCAAAAATTAAAATAGTTTTTTATTGTTAGAATAATTTTGGATAATAATTGGATTTTTTAACATGCAAAGTTGCATTGTCTTCGGTTATTTATTATTAAAAAACACTACTCTAGAAAACTCTCTGTATAGGTTTAAACTTTGCTTTGTTCAATAGTTTGCTAGCTTTTGTATTACTGAACACCATGATTCTTATATGGAAATAAAGATTTATTTCATTGACTTAATGTCCAGCAACCTTGATTGTTCTCACATTAATATTAGTAATATATCTATATAATCATTCTATATCTATATAAACAATCATATGATTGGTTATATTTTTATGTTTCTTCTTCGTTATTAAGACTGCCTTTATTTTTTTTCCTTTGTTTTAAACATAATTGTACTAGGTAAAACTTCAGTTAAAATGTTTAACAAAGTTAGATATAATGGATTTCATTGTCTACTTCTGGATTTGAAAAGTAATATTTTATATACATTACTATTTAGTGTGTTTTGAAATACTTTTCTTTTTAGATATCCTTTATTTGGATAATCCTTTTCAATTTTGTTTTAATAGAGGCTTTATTAATATTGGAGTCTCAAATTTATAAAATATTTTTGCATCTACTGAATATATCATTTAAAAAAATTTTTTATTGTTATTCAGTTACAGTTGTCTGCATTTTCTCCCCACTCCTCCACCCTCCCCCTTGGTTTTGTCCATGTGTCCTTTTATAGTAGCTCCTGAAAACCCCTCTCCACACTATCCCCTCCCCAATCCCCTCTGGCTATTGTTAGATTGTTCTTAATTTCAATATGTCATTTTTATATAATGATTTGATATGGTCATTTATTTGATATGGTCATTTATATCAATTTTCTAATAATATGCCCATATGCCATCCCTAAGGAAAAAAAAAACACTATTTTGACATTTTCTACTCTGAAAGGATGTTTACAATGTTCTTACTTCTCTATTTTGTTTCAAATAGGCTAAATGACACTGTGTAGAATTAATATGTTATCTGAATGTACAAAAGCTTATATCATTATAATAATGTGTTCTTTCCAAAAAATCATTTTTGTTTTGCTTAAAGTCTATTTTGCCAGTTATTAACAAACCTACTTCACTTTTGTTCAGCTTAGTTTTTTGTTTAGCAGTAGAACGTTATCTAGCCTTTTTAGATTCAGTTTCTTTATAGTTACATTATTCTAAAAAAATTAAGTGATTTTAAAAAATAATTTGGAATTATGCCATCTATTTCTATTTTGTCAGGGCAATTTATCTTGTAGTTTTAAGATTTTCCTTTTTGAAAATCACAAATCGCATGTTTCCTTTTTGAAAGCGTTCACAATGTTAATGCTACATGCAAAGCATCCTTCCTCATCAATGGCCCCCATTATTTTGCTTTAAATTTTGTGGGCTTTCCTTTCTATTACATTAATTTGAGTACAAAAAGAGGTCAGAAAGGCATTTATGGATAATGTTCTTTCACAAATAATATATTTCTAATGTGCTTATTCTAATTTCCATTTAAAATGTTACATACTTACGTGTGTGAAGTCATGAAATACTATATTCTTCATTGAATAATTATCATTAATTTTATTATGGTATATTTAATAATATAAAGTATACAAAAATTGTATGAATATTGGGATTAATATAGAAGTATTATGAAATATTGTGATATGTTGGTTCTTTTTCTGAAAAAATAGAGTTCTTCAGTCTGTGTCCAGACACAAAAATGTATTTTTCTCTATTTAATTTTGCTCTGGTTTTCTACTGCTCTGTTGTGTGACGGACTCTAAAGCAAAGAGTATCGTGACATGACTATCAATCGTAATAGGAAAAATGGTGTCAAATACAGTCATTTACCATTAGGAGTCTTCTTACGAGTTCTAATCTTGCTTTGACTAGTATAAGTAGCCGCTTGAGTGCCAATTTTCTCATCCGAATATAAAGTAAACGGAATAAGACTTATTACACTGTTGTTGTTGTTTTGGTCAACTGATTTAGGATTTTGTTGTGTACATACCTAGTCTTCAAAATGTTTCATTGACCTTTAAAATAATAGTAATAACATACTTAACAGGAATCTAAGTTACAGATATAGTATGTTGCAGATTCTTTTGACTCGTGCTGTGTAAAGCAAAAACTACCTGCTGAACTTAGAGAGATTTTTCACCTTAGACATTTTTTAAACAACATTAAAGTTCATTAACGATACTGAGTTTCTTACTGAATCATCTGTATGAGGCTAAGGTAAATATCAAATAAGCCATTTTCAGTTGAAATATAGTTCTTGGCATTATTCTCAGTATTAACTGGAATATTCCTCCCAACTCTCCATGCACGTGGGTTCTGTAGGTAAACATTTCAGTGCTTTCTCTAAGGCTCTGCAGGATGTAGGTTGGTTTACTAACTAATCATAGAACCCTATTTTTAAGATATTCCATAGCAAAATAGAGTTAGCTCACATTAAAACAAAGGTATCTATTAGTAGATAATGTATCTATAAACACATATCTCTGAATATAGACAATGTTGTATCATATATTATGAAAGAAAATATGTCACTATAAATTTATAATAATTTTTGCCTGTTTAGTACAGTTACTTTTCATTCTTTTTATAATTGCATAAAATAAATTTGCTTACTATATTCAACAGAATGTTATTAGTTTGTATTCGAACTCAAAAATGGGCATGGCTTGTTCATGTTTATAGCAGATTATTTTTAGAGATCACACTGCTATAATAAAAAGATTATAAAATACTATCAGGTGCTTAAATAGTATATTTATTTTTATTTTGATTATTCTGTGTTTTTCAGTTGTCTAATTGCATTCCCTCTATTATTTATCAGTCTATTTTTCTGCTTTTGTTTAAGGAGAATTACCATACAGTCATATAAATGGGGTTTTATTTGCCTTGCTGGCTGTGTCACTAAGAGAACTTTAGTTAACTCATTTGTTTCCATTCACTTTAAAACCACCCCTTACTGCAGTGTTTCCTTTCGTGAGAACAGATTGACCTTTGTGCACAGGTGACTTTGTTTTTAGCACGAGTCTTGCTGCTCTTTGAAGTCAGGACTTGATTATATGTGTGACTTTCATTTTCTTCTCAAGAGAAATTAATTTCCTAAAAGAGTAAAAGCATTTATTTGTTGTAAATGCATTATACATATATTCAGTTACAGCAAACTTTATGTTGTAACTACTTATTTTACACAGAAATATTCTGTGAATTTAAATACCTTAAAATGCTAGTAGTTTAAAGTCAATTAATGTACTGAAAAGGGTTCAGTGAATTTGCTGTGTGTATTATGTATTATAACCCTAATACAATGGCAGTCCTGTTGTTGGTATAAACCTCTTGTTCCTGCTGAACACAACCAAGAAGCCATATTTTTTATCATCAATTAAAATGTAGTCTGATATAATCCTGAAAAAAATAAATGAGAGAAATAATTTGCCACCCATAGTGTTTATATCTTAGGGAGTTATAAAAATCATTTGAATCAGTGGAATATTTATATAAGACTATATATCTATAAGGAACTATACTGATATTTCATAGGGTTAAGAGAAAACTAGATTATTGTTTTAGATTATTATGATTTAATTTATTCCATAAATATGTATTTAGTATTTACCATGTGTCAGGTACTCTTCTAGAGCTGATGATATATTAGTGAACAAAACAAACAAAATATTTGCCTTCTATTCCTCTTCACTATAAAAATAAGGCTCATACAAAGTTTGAAAAAGGAGGGGGAGGTGTGTGAAAAGGAAGCCAATCCTTACACAGCTAACTAGAAGTGCCTGACTTACGGGAGTGAAGGGTAAAAAGTGTTAGGAAAAATGTGCTTTCAATTGAATATTAAAAAACCAAACTCAAAAGCAATGCTCCTGGAAGCATCCAGGGTGGGGCAAAAGTAGGTTAGCGGTTGTAACTATGCAAAACACAAGTTATTCTTGTATTATTTTTGTTAAGTATGGTATTATTTTCCATATGAATGTCTGTGAACCTCCTTTTGCCACACCCTGTAATGTTATGAAAATAATGGAAGTGGATCAAGATGTGAGAAGATTCTATCAGTGACAATGAAAAATTTTACAAAGGTCGTGACAATAGTTGATGGAGAGAAATGGTCATGTTTATTGACCAATAAGTTGATACTAGTGATCAAATTGGATTCAGGAATTTATGGAGTTTTGATGGGTATGACATACCTTTTCTTAATAAACATACTGGATTTTTTTCTTCAAAAGTCACTAAACATCTTTTAGTGTGGCTTTTAAGTACAAGTTTTTGCCTATTCTAAGAGATAAATTCTTGGTTTTCAATTGAAATACTGGTGAATAGAAGTATATTCTTGTCTGTTAATTTAAAATAATATTTAATTGTATATTTTGTGTCATTGACTAGGATTCTTCACTTTATGTTACTTTTTTTACAGTAAACAACCAGCCTGTCGTAGTCCCAAGATTTCGGTTAAGAGGAGTTTCCTAAATACCTGAAAATATATTAGGAATTGTGTAATTTTAATTATGTGTGGTAGGAAGTGTTACCACACATAATTAGCATGATTAGTTTTATTTTTTCTCTTCCCGTCAAATTTCAACAGTAATTTAATTATTTGTATGCAGAAATTTGAATTCCCACATTATTCTAAATGATTTATTTGTTTTTTGTTAATGAAAGGACAAACTGTATTATGCATCAAACTTGAAAAGATTACAAAACTGTGTATTAAATTTTTTAAAAAATATTTTAGTATAGAAGGTATCTATAAAGTTCTCATGTAATTTTAATTTTAATAAATAATGCAGTTTGATTTTTAAATTAATCCCTTTCATTATAGGTATAAACAAGTTGCAAAATGGAACTCAAGATTTAACAAAATTGCCATTGATTTATTTGCTCTAATTTCTTTACTTTGGATTGTATTTTTTAGTTGAATATATTGGTTCTCAAAACCGTACGGGTTTCAAGTGTACAACTCAACAAAACGTCCTCTGCACTCTGTGCCATTCTCTCACCGCCCATGGAAAGTTTTTCCATCCACGTTTCCTCCCCCTTTGCCCTGCTTCTCCATCCCTCCACCCTCCCTTGCCTCTGGCTATCACCACTCTGTTGTCTGTGCCTCTGTGTTATGCATATAGGTTTTTCAGTTAATGTATTTTACAAGAAATAAAATGTTTAACTGTTATGATCACCTCAAATCATTAAAAACTATTTGATGATGACTAAAAGTGTGCTTATTTAAATGTTATTTTTCATTCCTTAGCTTCTGTTTAGTTTAATTTTTTGCATAATGAATGGAGATTCAATATGCAAAGATACAAATAAACAGTAAACATATATAAAGGGATATAAATGTATAGTCCACTGTACACACAGTTGTTGACTAAAGTTTATATTTTAGAATAACTAACATAATAGTCAATGTAGGATTTTTAAAAAATATTACACTTTAAAATATATCAACTATTTTCCTTTATCTAACTGACCTCATAGTTATAACCATAGCCATATTAAAAAGATTATACTACTTCAATATGCATGCAAAATAATAAATGTGGTATTATAAAATCTATTTTTAAATGTCATTTTATTTACAATCATAACCATCTTTAAAATTACTCAGCAGGTTATATACATCAATTCTAAGAATATGAGACTATGTGATGGGTTTGGAAAATAACACATTATTTTTTCTCTTATAAATATAGCCTTTTTTTTCTTCCAGATGATCAACCAACAGCTGTTGATCTCATCAGCTGTCCTTTATTTTGGTTGATAAATGAAGCATTCTTTGAATTTAAAAATCTGCCATTATTATGCATGTACCAATAAAAAGTATAACAAACCTTTTGAAAGATGTTTCTTAGACTTTTATAGCATGTGAAAAAATAACTTTTAAACACTGACAATTTTAAAAATAAGAATGTTATCTTACTCCCCATATTTTAAAGCTTTTAATTTGGAACTTCATGCATTTATTGATTTCTGTAACCTTCCTCCCTTTTTTGTTGTTGTTGTTCTAATACACCATTTTATTTCTGTTCAGACATAGTGACCTTTTAGTTATAGAACCTTATGAATTTTGCAGCAATATCTTTCTTTTTTTTTCAAATTGTTTGAGTATTTGAAAATGTTTGGTCATCATCTTACTTAATTGGGGCATTATAAATCAAAGCTTTTCACCTATGCCAACCCAACAATCTATCCTTTGAAATCTATTATAGAAATATAAGGTAAAATTTCCAGTTTTGTTTCAAATATAGGGCTATAATAACTAAACAAAATTTACTTGAACAAAAGTGGAATGACTACACACTTTGCAATTTGGTAGATGTGACATACATTTTCTTAATATATTGGATTATTTTCTTTAAAACACATTTTGTTATACTTTATACATGGATATTATACAAGAGGATTTATTTAGCTGTTATCTTTCAGAAATCCATCATTAGTCAGATATTTGGAAACATATATTCATCTTCCCATAAAAAACGTATAGCTAAAAAAGGAGAAAAGTAAGGGTGGTGAAGTGGATAACCATCCATTTATACATATTTTTCCTACTCTGCTTCTCCTTCATGACATGGAATAATATTCTAATGACACTGGCTGAAACTTACAGTTGGATTGTTTTTATCTTTTTGTTTTATTTGGCTGCAATGTTTGAGTCTAAGAAGACATTAAAGCCACAGCAATTCTAAACATGGCTCTCCGATACAAAGTTTAAGCAGCGCGTAACTGGCACAACTTTTCTTACTCTTTTCATGCTTAGCTTTAAGTCCATAGAACACATAAAGACCCAAGCAAAGATGGCAAACCAGTTAGGTTTGGGTAAGTCACTTTTTACAACAGTTAACATACTTTCAAACAATTGTTTACTCCGGCACTGACGAACTACTGAGGATGTATGCACTCCACCGAGAAGCACGGAAATTGATAGGGACCCTTGGTAGTGGCCAGTCCTACCCACCAGTCTTAATCAGTGATTTTCAACCATTGTGCCGTAAGAATTTTTTTTAACCTTACCTGAGGACAATTTCTCTTTGCTTTTTAGAAAGGAAGGGAGAGAGGAAAAGAGAAACATTGGGATGATGCTCTAACCAACTGAACCGTACTGTCCAGGACACACAAGAATTTTTAAAACACGCAATACCTAAGTAGTCTGGGGCACTTCCTCTTTTCCCTTAGACTGTCAAATAAAAAGATGGCAACAGCGAACGCAACAATAGCCATCCAGTGTGAATAAATCAAAATTATACCTTTTTTTGTCAGATCAGCAAAAAATATATATTTTTTGGTGTGCCGCAGAACTTTAGTAATTAGTTTATGGGTGCCACAAGCTGAGAAAGATCGTACATTCCTGGTCTAAATCACTGGAATGTTTCATGTCCTTTACAGAAACAGGTGTCGTTTTTGTTACGTATAGATCTGAAACAGCAACCATGCCTACTGAGAAACCATGAAGCCAAAGCTTAAAGATGTTAATCCCCAGTCTCTTTAATTGTTCTTGGGAACACAGAAAATTAAGGATACATGATTTTTAGTATTCCCCCATCTCAGATGGCTAGGCATAGCATGTCAGATCATATGGCAGTTTGAGGGAAATAAAGTTTAAAAGTATATTTTCTCTCTCAGAGCTTACACTCGAACACAAAGAACTACTTGCAGCAATTGTAGCGACATTAACCTCTTTCCTACAGTCTGATTTCACTGAGGAGTAGAATTACCTGCAGGACACATTCTGCACAGACTGAACAGTCTATGTTGAGCACAGTTAAGTCCCTGGTGTGTTATATCATTTACTTTTCCCTCTTGAGGTATTAATATATGTTCCCTATTCAGGTTAGCAACTTGCAATTCAGAGAAGCAGAATTGGGATAATAACTACAAAAGGACAGACATTAAGATATTATGATCAATCTGATTAAATCAACCCTCTTTTTAACTATATATAACTATAACTATAACTAACTATAATTGTAGCTATAACTATATGTATGTGTATTTCCAGAAAAAGTCCAGCAATTGTTAGTATAATGAGAACAGTTTGCACAACATCAATGTAACCTGGCAGCCAAGGACAGTGTACTGGAATGTGCACAAGTGGAAAATGATGACTTCACTTTGTGTGTGTGTGTGTGTGTGTATATGTGTGTCCAGAAAGTATCCAGCCATGCACTATGAAAGATACAGATATTTACTGAAGAAGATACAACATAGAAGAAACATTGTACATAGGACAATGATGCCTCAGTCTCCTTCAAAGTAGTCACCTTGGGACCGCATACTGTTCTCCCAATCACCATCAGCAGCCCTGCCGTATTTTCCTGAATCTCATCAATGGACTGAAATCTCCTCCCTTTCAAAGGTGATTTTAGTTTGGGGAAAAGCAAGAAGTCACAGGGTGCCATATCTTGGCTGTCAGGGGTCTGAGTCACCTGGTCATTTGATGTATCACCAAAATACTCTGCACAAGACACGGTTCATGAGCAGCTTTGTTGTTGTGATGAAGCTGCCAATCACCAGTCGCCCATAGGTGCGGCTGTTTTTGTCATATTGTGTCTCTCTACTGACAAAAAACATTGAGATAGTACCTGGAGGTGTATACTTGTAATGGACAACACTTCCCCAATGAAAAAACATAGTTAACATGACCTTGATCTTGCTGTGACTTTGTTGTGCCTTCTCTGGGTGCGGAGAACCATGTGACTCCCGTTGGGATGACTAGGGCTTCATTTCTGGATCACACTCATAGCCGTAGATCCACAAGTCTACTCTAGTCATGACCTTCTTGAGGAAATCTCATCTGCTGGTAGAGGTTTGAATGAAGTCATTAGCAACTGCAGCATGACTTTCCTTCTGCTCTGGTAGCAGAAGCCATGGCACGAATTTTGCCATGACACGTTTCATGCCAAGATCCTGCCTCAAAATCTTGGACGCAGTAGTTTCAGGAATCTCCGGGTGAGCTTCTAGTTCTCACACTGTCAGTCTTTGACCTTTGTTGATTGCAACCCATACATGTTCAACATCCTCAGGTGCCCTGCTTCTTGCAGGCCTTCTAGAACATAGATCACATTCAAAAGATTCTCGACCATCTTTGGAGCATTCGTGCCACATTTTTTATTTGCACTGCACTCATAGCATGGCTCCAAAAGCCTTCTGAATCTGGATAATTTCCACGGAGGAATGTTCAAGCTTAGTGCAAAATGTGATGCAGATTCTTTTGTCAACTCACTCAGTCATTTTGAATGTGACAGCCTCACAGTGCACATGCTCTCTCAGCAGTGTCCCTCCCCCCCACTAACTAGTGCAACAGAGTCATAATTTTCACGTGTGTGCATTCCAGCCCACTCTCCTTGGCTGCCAGGTTACATTGATGTCATTGAACGGTGCAAACCGTTCTCATTATATTAACAATGGCTGGACTTTTTCTGTACGGACTGCAATACATACAAATACAAATGACTGCATTTGATTCACCAGTGGCTTGCTGGCTCTCAAAACAGAATAAGGGGACCAGAAGGAGAAATAATCGTTGTTACACAGTGAATTCAATGTAAACAAGAAAACTAGTCAATTTAAGAATTAACATGAATAGAAAGGCAAAGTGTTAATCACAAGGGAATTATGATTATTTCATTAGCTTGTGAATAACAAAACAAAATATAAGCATAGGAACAAAACTACTTTAAATATACTGAAATAACACTAATTTCACAACACGTAATAGCACAGTGATATTTTGAAAGTGGTTCATGGCAGAAATTAGTACTACTGTTTTATACTATTTTAACAAATATGTTTTAGTTCTCTAAGATTAATCTAAGTGGACACCATGGTATCAGTTTAACCCCCTTAAAGGTACCCAAGAACAAGTGTTCTCTCCAGAATTTCCCAAATTGTTTGTTGGAGTCAGTTTCCCCCTAGAAATTCCACCTTCGGATGCCTTAGCATGCTTTCTAATCCTAAATTTGAAGTTAAAACAGCTAAAATATTATATTTACTGTATTTTTCAGACTATAAGATGCACCCCCACCCCAATTTGGGAGGAAAATGGGGTTGTGTTTTATAGTCCAACTGTAGCTTACCTGGCTCGCTGGGGCGGGGCGGGGGGGAGCGCGGTAGAGTGGGTTTTTTTTTTCTTCCTATTTTCCTTCTCTAAAACCTAGGTGTGTCTTATGGTCTGGTGCATCTTATAGTCCAAAAACACGGTATGTTTTCTCATGATTTGAAGCCCTGTCACATTACTTACGGTATATTACTTAATGATAAATAGAGCCATACATGAAACTGCATGCTATAAAATATCATAATAGAATAAATAAAACAGAGAACTCGGTGGGTTCATTTTATTTTCCTTGAATCATTAACCAAGCATTGCTATTATCTTCAGTGACAGAACCCAGTGATGACAAAAGGCTTGCATTTTCTGCTGCTGAGCTGAAAACACAGATTAGGAAACAGGCAGAATTTTTATAATTTTAGTTTTAAGTGTGCGGGTAATCATTCTGCTTTTTCCAGGTGTGATTAGAGCCATTTTGATATCTAGTGACACACACACAAAATCCATAATTTGTTTTTCAAGGCAAAAAGCTAAATGAAGCTTCAGAAAATCATTTAACCTTGTCTTCTTTCTCTAACCAGGGGTAAGCCTAAAAACGGCAGAGATATGAATCAAGGTCTAAGATGCATGTCCAAAGAATCTTTTTCCATAATCTTGGAGTCACTCATTCACTGATTCATCCATTCAATGAATACTAATTGATTTTTTCCAAGTGCTAGGTATGGGAAAGGCAGCGTTATTATTCTAAATCCTTGCCATCAAGAAACTTATGGAAGATGAGGAAAAGCTTTAAGATGAAAAAATATATATAGTAAAAAAGAATTCTGTGTGATGAAAGTCCTTTGACCAGGAGGAGAGAAGTGGTCAAGTATTACAGACTAAAGAAATATGTGTGTATAGTCCCAAGAAAAAAGAAGCATTCAGCATTTGCATGGCACAACGCCAAGCAGCCTAGGGTGAGAGAGAGACTGAAGACTTAAGAAAGGGGAGTGAGGAATTTATCCTACGGTCATGTTTGGTTATTGAAAGGTTTTAAGCTTGGGAGTAAACGATTATTATTTGTATGTTAAAATATTATTGTGATTGAATAAGGTTAGAGTTGAATTGATACAAGACCACTTATAGCCTCCTATTGTTGTGAGATTATGTCCGATAGTATTAGTGGGAGACAGTATATGTGGAATGATGAAGATTGTTTACAGCAAGTACTCAGTTTCAAACCGTGTCTACCTTTCTCTTCTCTTTGAGAGACTTTCTCTTTGGTTGTATGTTTGTAATATTTGGTGATAGAGAAATTTTAGCTTTCTTAGAGGCTATTTAATAACTGTTCATACCTGACAGTTCCTAAGTAAAATTTTATCCTTTCCTTTTTTATAGTATAACAGTCTACCTTTCTACACTATTTTTCTAACATTTTCATTAAACTCTCTTGATCAAGAACTGGAAAAAACATTTAGGTTAAAGTCTAAGAGGCTTTATTTTCACTGCCAAGTGCAGGGCCTTGTGCTTCTAAAGTTTTCAATAAATATTAAATTTAGGCACCTGTGAATTATTGAATAACTGTTACGACAACTCTCCTGTGAAGAACTTGGTAATAATGGAGCTAAGATGGGCCTCCAAGGTAAAGATCAAAATGGGTGTGTGCAAAGTCACATGGAAGAGAAAGAAATAAATCCATGTAACTAAGGCTTGGTTGTATCCTGAACAAATTCATTTATATTTCAGCAGTGTTTATTTTCTACACACTATTTTAGGCACAGGCTATAAAGCACATGTGAAACTAAATCATATATTAGACAGACTGATAAATCAGTATTAGAGGCAAAGAGATATGAAAGAAGGAAGGAAAAGAAAAAAGGTAGGAAGGAAGATAGGAAGGAAGGAAGGAAAGAAGGGTTTAACAAAAGAATAAACAAATGAGGAAAATGATGCAATACTGTAGTTTTTCTTGACCGTCGCCATGAAAACATCAACCTGGTGGACTTCAGGGTTGGCTGGGCCTGGGGACTGCAAGAATGCCATAGGGCTTCGTCTTTTGCATCAGTGTGCAGGCTTTCTCCATGTGCAGTAGTGATGATGGCCCCTCAATATGTGTATCTCACCCATGTACTCAAGAAGAACACTTTCTTTTTTAAAAATTCTGACAGAAAACCCTTGGGCAAATATTGGTTCAGTCTGCTTGTTTTATGCGGTACACATGTCTGGCTATAGTGTTGGTTGCAAGCTGTTGACCCTCTAGTGAGTCCTAGATATAAATTCTGGCATTTATTATATTGTGTTATTTGGAGATGTACCTTTGACTCTTCATTCTTATCTAGGATATTATCTTACAATGAAAAGATTTAATAAATAAGATAAATAAGTAATATTTATAATGTTTTAGGTATTTGTAAACATATCTGATAATCAGAGAAGTAAGAGAAGGCAAATAGGAATTTTAAAAAGGGAGAGGGCACTGATGAATTTAAATAGAATGTCTGGGAAAGGAGTCTCTGACTTGGAGAAATTTGGATCAGTACCTGAAGAAAATGAGAGACTAAGACATCAAGAAAATTAGGGCATAGATAAAAGAAACGACAAGTGCAAATATCCTCAGACAGGAACATACCTGATGCTTTGAGGCAGTGCACAAAGAATGGCGTGGCTATTGATAGTTGTTCTGAGAACAGTGTTAGAATACTCTTTAGAAAATTACATTACACTGATGTGGGAGAATACCCTGCTCTGACCCTGGGCTGATTGGACTACCTTGAGTGGGCCAAGATGATTTCCCCCATGATCTAGTTTAAAATAATAGGATTCTATGCTATGAGTGGAGCAGTAACGTCACCTCACAATATAAAGTATAGTTTGTTTTATTTTGTCTTCCTCTATTATTCTGCATATAATTCCATTTGGGTGAGATCATGGTGAAGGTTTGTCTCACTGAGAACTATGTAGTGAGACTTTCCTAAGTGCCTAAAATGATTCCATCCTAATTACAATGCAAACGTTTCATTAGATAGCTCATAATTTGTCTGAGTATAATTACAGTTTTAATACTCTTCCCCCATCGTACAAAAACTTTCACTGAGGTAGTATTGACAATTTCTATTAGCTGCAGTTACATTGGTTCTGAGGTTAGTGTAGTTTTCCACATTTACACTGAGTTTATATGCTCTTCAACATGTTTAGCATATTGTAAAAGAAGAACTAGATTTGTATTTTAGGCTGTAAAAAATTATTGTGAAAAACACGAGTTAAAGATAAAGATTCTTTATGTGTGTTAAATGCCTTATTAAATGCATTGTTTAGATCTCCTTTCCACACCTAGATGTACATAGAAAAATATTTTTATTAGTGATTGCGATATGTATGGTGGTGCTGTTTTCCAACTATTACTAACCATTCCCTGTCAACAAAGAAAAGTTTTTGATACTCAACATTCTTCTCAAATCTTGCCAGCTAGTACAGAAACACAAACAGATTCTTAACCAAGATGGCTGTGAGAAACAATAAACAGTTGGACTTTTCAGGGCCCATTAACAGAAAAACTATAACCTTAGTAATAACTTAAAATTTTTATTGCCTCTCAACCCAAAAAGTTGTATTCAAAACATGCATTAAATAAGAATGTTATTGAGCCCTGGCTGGTGTAGCTTAGTGGATTGAGCACTGGCCTGTGAACCACAGGGTCATTGGTTCAATTCCCAGTCAGGGCACATGCTTAGGTTGCTGGTCAGTCCTCAGAAGTGGTGGCAGGAGAGGCAACCAACATTGATGTTTCTCTCTCCATCTTTCTCCCTCTTTTTCCCTCTCTCTAAAAATAAAATAAATAAAATATTTTAAAAAAAGAATGCAGTTGAAAAATTTTTTAAAGATTTTATTTATTATTTAATTTTTTTAGAGAGAGGGGATGGGAGGGAGAAAGAGAGGGACAGTAACATCAATGTGTGATTGCCTCCCACTTGCCCCTTTCTGGGGACCTGGCTGGGAACCCAGGCGTTTGCCCTGACTGGGAAGTGAACCCGCAACCCATTTGGTTTGTAGCCTAGCCCTCAATCTACTGAGCCATGCCAGCTTGGGCTGTTGAAAATGTTTTAAGAATAAGAGTAATAAAATATATTTGATTCTGCTTTGAGAATATGGATTATTTTTTAAAAAATAGGATATAGCTACTTTAAATGCAAATGAGTCCAGAATTTTAAACTTTATCAATAAAGATGATAAATTTCCTATTTATATTTTTGAAGGTGGGTTGGGAGGGAGATCATGTGTACTTCTATATTGGGGGCTCGTATGACTCCCTTTGGTGAGAAACATCACCCCAGAACATGAAGAAAAGATCATTGCCACAGATTCTGAAGAGGCCATAAAAGGAGAGGACCAGCTGTTCTGTGCACTGGAATCAAAGCATCTACAAGGGCAATGTATCTAAAACCTAAAGGCAACTTAGACCAGCAAAATGGGCTGTCAGGCAGTTTGATATTGGATAGACGTCAGCACAGAAGTAAAATTTTTTTTAGGTAGAAATATGGCTGAATGTTCTCACAATAAATATAGGTTTAAAAATTGGGGCAATAGACCTTACACTTGTCAACAATATTTGATTTTTACCCCCTTTGGGGAAGGGAAGCAAAAGGGATATTACATTATAGGGAATCAGGGGGAGGCTTCGGTAAAGATTTCCCAAAGAACATAAGAATAATGAAAATGGTCTCAAAACTGGCATTTTCATATCAATGCATAATGAATCATAGCACTAGACGAATTCAGTCTGCACATATTGAATGAATTTGCTGCATCCAAGAATACTTCCTTAGGGACTCTATCTCTCATTATAAATGAACCAATTTTCTTTTTAATTTTCTCCTTAGTCTGATGAATTTTATCAGTGTGAGTCTACCCTTGAAGAATAGAGAACTCTCCTCCTGAAAAGCTTAGGGTCATAGTCTAGCCTATATTATGTCTGGGTTACTTAGGCTCTGCGGGTACACCCACATGGCCGGTCACAAGGGATACACATTCTGATATTGACACAAGAGGTTTTTAGCAATTTGCATTCATTACATATTTAAGACCTGATTCCCTGGTTGGTCCTTTAAAAGTTAATAATGAGCAAGTTGACTGTTTAAGTCATTGTTTTTTGAAGTCAAAGAAATAAAACAGAAATGAATTACTTCTTTTCTTTTTTTTTTTACTATTAGTATACTCATTCTGTTATGAAAGCTAATATATCTTAACTCTTTCATTTTTGTAAAATACTAGAGCTGAGTAATTATGTTAAGTGCAGAAAGACTACTTCATTTGGTGAATACGTGTATGTATTTGGTAAGCTGTAGCTACTCTGCTAATGATGACTGTTTGCAGTTCCAAAAGCCTCCATCTCTTTTCTTGGGAAAATTTTAGATACAGAAATGAGTTCCATTCTGTAGGACAAAACACATGAACAACATCATATTTACAATTAATTATATTTGATATTTGGTGATTTAAAGAAATATCCTAAAAATAATATTGCTAAATATCCCAGAAATGAAATCAACAAGACCCTTTAATATAAGATTGAAGCAGATAGCTTCACCAAACCAAGTACAGTGACTGCTCATTCCCAGAAAACCATTTTTAACTTTATTATTATTATTATTTAAATTTGTATTAGGGGATGAGTGTTGGAGAGGGTTGACTATACAGTGAGAGAAGATGGTCTGATTAAACATTTTTTAAAGAAGTCCTTAGCTTGCAAATTTAAAGTTGAGGAATGAATATTCTCATAAAAGAAAATGTATTTGGTACATTAGTAGATTTTAAATCTATTAGACCAAGGGTGTCAAACTCATTTTCACTGAGGGCCACATCAGCCTCATGGTTGCCTTCAAAGGGCCGAATGTAATTTTAGGACTGTATAAATGTAATTATTCCTTAACAGTTAAGCGAGAGCTCGGCACTGCCACCAGGTAGAAACAAGGCGCCAGGTTGGTAAAACAAGGTGGAGGGCTGGATTCAGCCTGCGGGCCTTGTGTTTGCCACCTGTGGGTTAGAGGAGGTCTAGAAATGTCCGTAGTTGTCCATACCATCTGGCAGGAGTCTGACTTTTCACAAAATGGTGAAACCATGTGAACTTCCAAGAGTCCTAGTGATATCATGGTGTTGTAAGATAGAAGTTTCACAGTTGATTTAGTCTATGATGTAGACAAACCTTCTTCTCCAAAATGCCCATGTCAGGTATGAAAGCAATATTTATTTCTCATGATTTTTAAATACTACAATTGGATTCGTGATACATGTAATTTCCTGAAGAATGACTCAGGCACCTGTGCTGTGGGAAAGGGCCCTGAGATTTAGAGTTGGAGAAAATGACTTTGGATTCTAATTCTGACCTTTACTTGTGGTTCGGGGCCGGTTTGTTTGCCTCCCTGTATCACAGTTTCTGTAAGTCACATGATTGTTTGGAAAGGAGAGTTAAAGAAATGTGGAAGGAGAGCAAAAGTCTGTATAATGCTTTATAAACATGAACACCACTAGAAAAATCCATAGTCACTGGAACATCTTTTCAGTGGAACCACTCTACCAATGGAAATAGCTTAAAAGACTTTTTAAGGACCTAGATAATTATAAGAAGAACCTTAGAATCAAACTAGTACAAATGTAAATAAATTTTACTTGAAATCTATGACCACTTATTATAAACAATGAGAGAGCATTGAAGAACAAATTGATACTCTGATTAAATATGTCATTGATCATATCCCAAATATTTGTTGCATTAAAGGTCCTATAGTTTAAGAGTAAGTTTTGACCAGGTGGAGCAATACATAGTGATTTAACCGGAAAGTGGTCGACTTCGCTACTCACCTGTCAGCAGGGGTGTTTGACAGAAACTCTTGTTATGGCCCGATTGTAAGAGAAGGTGGTTGCCAATAAATCTGTGACCGTTACCTGTGAAAACTATGACACACGTGTGGTCATTTCCAGTCATTTTTCTACCACAGTTTTAAATTTTGAATGCCTATGGAGCTTCCCAGTGCTTAATATCTTTCTTTATCAATGGTCATAATATCTTTTATCTTAAAAGGGTAAGCCCGACCAAAGAATAACTTACTAAAAAAATTATGATATCTTGTATTTTGATACAAGTCTAAAAAAGAGCAATAAAATTGGCATATACATCAATGTATCTTATTTAAACTAAGTATCTGCTAGTATCTCTACTAATACGCAAAATCGACATTTGCTGAATAACTTATTTTTTGATATTAACCAACTAATGACTGTTTTAGTATTTACACCTGTGCAATGTGTGGTATGTGTGTTTTTCCATTTATTTATTTGGCATATCCATAAAAAGAAAGTATAGGAGTATAAAAGAGATAAATAGGGCACATACTTTCAATAGTTTAGTCAACATGCATAACCAAAAACACAAAATGCTAAAATATGTCTGGTGTTTTTTGCGTAAAAGTTATTTTCTTCACATTTACTACAAAGAGGAAACCAAAGCTGAGAGCCTGGTAACTTAGTGTATATTGAATTTGTACACACACATACACACACATGCACACATGTGGATGTCATAATGAGAATAAAATGAAACTGGAAGTTAATTTAATAGTATTTTTTAATTTAATAGTACAATGGGGGAAATTCCATCTAAGACAGTCCTTTTTCTCAGTGATCTATATTACTGTTTGACAAAAAATATGTTTTTTCAAAAACATTTTTTGAAAAAATACAGTTCAATTATTACAGTTTCTTGTCAACAAGTATGTGGAAATAAAATATCATGGAATAATTATATGACTTCAAATGTTCTGGTGATTTCCTGTTTTTATTTTTTATTTTAATTTTTTATTGTTGTTTAAGTACAATTGTCTCCATTTTCATCCCACCGTACCTCTCCCCACCCCATCCATCCCTGCCTCCCACCCTCAAGCCTATCCCCTTTGGCTTTGTCCATGAGTCCTCCATCCATGTTCCTTGATGCCCCCCATTATCTCCTATTATGTCTTTCCCTCCCCTTCTCTGGTTACTGACAGTTTGTTCTTTATTTCAGTGTCTCTGTTGTATATTGCTCGCTTGTTTCTTTTTCTGATTAGGTTCCACTTATAGCTAAGCTTATATGGTATTCCTCCCAGTAAATTTAATAAAACAGTAAAATTAAATTTAAAAATAAAATACATTAAATTAACAAAATTAAATAAACAAAATCCTTTGTTTTTATTTTTGATTTAATTTATTTTATTTTTAAATTTAATTTTACTGTTTTATTAAATTTACTGGGGTAACATTGGCTAATAAAACTATATAGGCTTCAGGTGTACTTTCCTCTACATGACCTGTATGTTGCATTGTGTGCCCACCGCCCAAAGTCAGATCATCTCCATCACTATATGTTTGGCTCCCTTTGCCCTTAACTATCTTCCATTCTTTTTCCCTCTGGTAACCACCATATTGTTGCCTGTGTCTATAGATTTCAGTTTTATGCCCCACATATGAGTCAAATGACATGATTCTTAGCTTTTTCTGACTTATTTTGCTTAACAAAATATTCTCAAGGTTCACTTATGTTGTCACAAGTGGTAGTATTTCATCGTTTCTTATGGCCGAGTAGCATTCTGTTGTATTTATGCACCACATCAGCTTTATCCAATCATCTCTCAAAGGACATTTAGGTTTGTTTCCATATCTGGGCCACTGTGAATAGTGCTGCATTGAACATAGGGGTGCATATATCTTTTTGAATAACAGTTTTATTAAACAGCATCACTCCAATAAATTTAATTAAAAGTAAAACAATTGGATCAGGATGGCCGAGTGGTCTAAGGTGCAGACTCAAGTTTGCTTGTGATTTTCTTTGTGAGTTTAACTTCCTAGGGTGTTAAAATTTTCAACTTTCAGAATTTGGAAAATAGAATGAAATTTTATACAAATAAGGAAAAAAAGCCATTGATTTATCACATTGCTCATCTTCCCAGAGTCTCTTCTTTCCATTTTGTAAAATGAGAATGCTTTTTTTAAAATTCCAGTGTTTACTTTGAGGTTGAAACAATGTAGGTGAACGCACTGTGAGAATGCTAAGGTGTTGTGCATAAAAATTAGATTTAAAAATTACAAAGATGTTTCTTTGCTGCTCCTTCTCAAATATGCCAAGGTATTAACATTTACAGGCTCCGAAAAGAACAAATAATTGATTGACATTCTACTTTACAGTGAAGAGGGAATCTAGTTGTCAAAGTGATTTTTTTTTGCTATTCTCAGAATACTCTTCTAGAATGTGGGCCCTTTACAGAGTATCATTAAATGGTGTAAGGAAGACTCACCTAACCCACAGTCTATTTCTCAATGGTATGGGCTTGCTCTCTTTCATAGATAGGGACTCAGGCTATTCTCTAAGGAACACAGTGGCAGGCATTTAATAAATATTTCAAATAACACAGAATACACTTAAAGTGACTGGCAATGCACTTTTAAGCACCACTAAAAGGTCTGGAAAGCCCAATGTATCGTTTAAAGAACAAAGAAAAGTGCAGTTCAATTTTAAAATGTCAGAAATCCCTTCAGCAATTATCACCCAGAAAATTCATGATAGACAATTTGATTGTGTGTCTCAAATCAAAGAAACTTAATGCCTTATACTCAGATGGAAAAAAAAAAAAAGAAAGAAATGGATAGAAATATAATTCACAGGCTCTCCTTCTCCCACTCTATGCAAATACCTTAGTGATATATAAATGGTTTCACAGCCAAGGTTCTCACAGTAAATAATTTACTTTCTCACCATACTCTTTATGGTGCTATATACGCTTTTTATGAGATAGCAATAAAATCCAGTAGTTTTCTCTATTTGACCTCCTTTGTTCACTAACAGAAGAAACACATATACACTTAGCTGCTTCTATAGTAATTCTCCCTTTTATTGCATTGGCTGAGGAATCATTTTCTTTTTAATCTGATCTCAGGGTTAATGAAGTTATCATATGTAGGATATATGGACCAGTGATTTTTCCAAACTTAAAATAACATCAATAAGAAAACTATGGTGAGATTTTGTTCATTGCCCTTATAAACTTCTAAGGTCTCGAAATATATCAGGGTACTATTATGTCTGTCAGTTGTCATTTTACTGAAAGATGTGAAGAATTGATCATTTATGGGGAGTTCTGACTGAAGAATGGGTGACTAAATGAGATTTTTAGAACATGTGCGATCATAATCATACAATTTCCATTTAAATGCAATATGTCCACTATATCATAAAATATTCCCCATCTTCTTAATTTCCCACCTGCCTCCCTACCTGAGGGACCAGCGATTGTGTGGCCTGATAGAAAACACTATCTGCCTATTTCACTCTGTTCAGAAAAATTATTCCAGCCCAGTTTATGTCGACTTGCACTTATCACTGCATAGCCCCCTATTTTGTATTCATAGAAGGCCCCTAAATAAACACATCTAGTTTTGGGAATGAGTAAATTATAAAAAATGCACTACATTCTATTATAGAGCAATGCCAATGAACCTCCAATATGCTGCTTTGCCTGATAATCTCCACTTCAACTTCATCCTCTACAAAAGAGACATATGCACACACACAAGAATTTTCGGAAGAAAAATACTCCGATAAAACACAGACTGACGTTAGAAAATCTACTTTCAAATATTAGTTCTTTCACCAGCTAACTACATAGTTTTGGGCATTTACTTAGCTTCTCTGGTAATTGCAGTGAGGGTTAAATGAGGTAACACATATAAGTTTTGCATATTTTCTCTACACACAATGTGATAACTATGCTCAAGTACTGTTCAGAAATCTGTTGTGCTCCATGTAATGCTTAATTCATATTCTCCTCCAGGCACTGATGCAATAACTGGCCTCTGAGCTGCACTCTGCATACCTTGTTTTCTCTCTCAGGGATGTCTCCACTGCACTGAGACATGCACAGGAGGAAGTCTACGCAGCTGTGCCCCGATGGCCAGAAGGGACATTTACCCTTCGCGGCAGCATGGGTAGACCAGGAGAACATTATGCTGAGTGAAATAAGCCAGTCAGTGACAGACAAATACCATATGATTTCACTCGTAGGTGGGATTTAATGAACAAACTGTCAGCTAACAAGGAAAACGGGGACAGACTCATAGATGGAGAGCAGGATGGTAGTTGGGGGCTGGAGAGATTTAGCAAAAAGGAAAAGGGACTCACGGACATGGACTACAGTATGGTGATTGCTAGGGGGAGGAAGGTATAAGGGGACTAAATGGTAATCAAAAAATACAGTGAAGATTAAATAAAAAATAAATACATGAAAATAAATACATGTACTTATCAAGAAAAAATACAATAAAGTTAAATTTAAAAAAAGAATTTTATTATGCTTGACAAGCCAACTTCATTATGCTTCCTATGTCTTTTCTTGTATTTTTTGTTTACTCTTAATTATTAGAGATCAACTTTAGACATTATCAGACGTTAGAATAAAAAAACATTTTTGATCACTGCACAATAATCTCCTAGTGTACATCCTTTTGCACTTCCCTCCCACACTGCACCAAGGTTACTTTATTTGACCTGTAGAGTATGGTAGAAGTGATGATATATCAATTTTGAGATTAAGCTGCAAAGCCAACATCTACTGTCTTAAACTAAATCCTCTCATTCCCTTTATATATACATAAGTTTGTATATATCATCACTCATCACTCATCACTCATCCTGGGAGAGGCTGCCTAGCATATCTTGAGGATACCCAAGCCCACTAAGGAAAAACCCATGTAGTGTGGAACTAAGTTCTTCTGCTATTGAGAAGCTCAGCCCGCCACTATTATGTGAGATGAACTTGGAAGTGGATTGCCTCTCATTTGAAGCTTCGGATGACACTTCTTGATTATAATCTCACCCCGATTCACTATCACCCAACCAAGCTGCTCATCAACTTCTGGCCTCCCAAAACTATGATACAATAATTGTGTGTTGTCTTTATATGCTATGTTTTTGTGACCATTTGTTATAAGCAATAAGTAAGAGATAGGCCATAAGATATAGACCAAGTACTTGTCCTATGTCTTCTTATGAATCTTAATTTGTACAATTAATTTTCAGCCCTGGGCTCTTTCAACATCTTTTCTCTATAGCAAGGGAAATCAGCCTCACAAATCTAATCAAACATTCAATCATCAGTGCACACACTCATCTGAATTGCAAGATAACCCTTAATATCATGATGGTGTTTTTGTAAAATTCATTTTAGGAAAACCAAGGGAATAAATTATTTGTTGAAGGAATTAATAGAGTATTAGCTAGTGATTGCAAGGATATGGTCACAACAGTTGTGGGCTAATAGCTGTAATCAACTGCTTTCATGCTATTTATTGCTAAACACACATGCTCACACAAATGAGAGCACATGAAGTACACTGTTCATGTTTCAATATGTGTTTGTCAAATCCGGGGGCCTACTTTCTTATTCAGCTTACTTCTGGTAGGCAAGTTATCTATATTTTGGCTGGCTTCTATTTTTTACAAAATGATTTTATTTACTTATTACTTTAGAGAGAGGAGAAGGGAGGGAGAAAGAGAGAGAGAGAAAGAAACATGGATGTAAGAGAGAAACATCAATTGGTTGCTTCTCATTCATGCACGGACCTCGGACTGAACCCGCAACCCAGACATGTGCCCGGAATGGGAATCAAACCAGCTACCCTTCACTTTGCAGGACAATGCCCAACCAACTGAGCCACAAAGGTCAGGGTGGCTTGCTTCCATTTTTGATGCACCCTCTGAGCCTCCTATTTCTGTAAAGTTCCCCCTGCTTTAGGGATTTACCAGTCTTTACAAGGTAGATATCTGATGTATCCTGAGACTAAAACTTTTTTTTTGTTTTTGAAGCATTGTATTTTTTCCATTACCGTTTACCCACCTTATATCATCTTCTGCCTCCATGCAGGCCCCTCCCCCTGCAATCACCACACTGTAGTTTGTGTCCAGGAGTCTGTTTTCTTTTTTGCTTGATCCCTCCAACCTCCAACACCTCCCAGAGCTGTCAGCCTGAGTGTCGATCTTCACTTACCCTAACCTTTGCTCTCTAAAGTTACAGCCAACTAATTTTCATCCATCCATTTATTCATACATCCATTTTGCATTTATCCTAGTGGTGCATAACATATAATTTACTGTTGAGTGAAGTGTTTCTAGAAAAGTACTACCTCCTAGAATACTGGAATCTTCCTATATACTTATATTTTATAGGTATATTTTGTAGGTATATAGGTAAATCAATTCAAAGCAATGATTTTCAACAGAAGCAAAATTAGGATTTTTATTGAGGGTAAGTAAAAAAATCCCCCAAAACTACAGGAAATGTTTCACAACAGTCAGAGTTACTCCATAACCCTCAAAGAAAAACGAAACCGATGCCATCCTGGAAGGAGATTATGAGCTGAACAAAGGAGACTGGGGCTCATGGCCCAGGACCTGTAGGAGTCGCTCTGCATGCTAATGAAGCCATTGTTCTAGGAATTGCACTTCGTGAAACGAGAAACAAAATTAAATGTCTTCTCTTAATGTAAACGCCAAAGTTTAGCGACATTTTTGGAATCGTGGCAACGAAATCTGAATGTTGTGAAAATGCGCGACCCTGACTGAGCCCACGGCCGAGCTGTTTACTTCCTTCTGCAGGGAAGCAGGTCGATGCATTCAGCTCACACACGGAGAACTCACAGAAATATCTGCAACGCCTTAAAATATCAAGTGGGAAGCTTAAAATGTAAACTTTTGAATACTTTTCCATTTATGGCTACCTTTGCCTTGTCTTCTTCTCACCCCCAGAATGTACCTCAGGCCGATTAAATCTCAGAGATAAAGAATTCATTTCCAGAATACATTTCCTTGGTACATTAAAAACAGCTTTTAAAATTCTATTTTCTGGTTACATGTATTTTCTCCTTATCACTTAACAACTGTAATATTAAGGAAATTTATTGTGTAGCCCAGGGCTTTGGGAGGATAAGACCAAAATGCTGTATGACTATAGATTCGGGGATGCAGTTTGAACTAGCCAAATTATGTTCATTGAGGCATAGTTTACTACTTCAACCCTGTGAAGTAGAAAAAATTAAATGTGCATATTTGACTGAAAATACAATGGAAGATATATACCCCGGTCAAGCAAAGGAAATCATGGTTATGCCTAAATGTTATATTGACAACTGTGTGCAATTCTTTTTCTGCAGCTTCTCTTGGCTACTTGCACGTGGAATTAGCCTCTTTTCTGTGTTCGTGTAATGCTTACACAAACTCCAGGAGATCACTTCTCCCATTATACTGCAGTTAACTTTGATATGGCTTCTTGTCCCTACAGAGGGACTATCTGGAAGCCACAGAGAGCATCTTTATTTTCCCATGCCCCAAACATGTATCACTGCCCAAGGGTTTATTAGAATGTCCAAAATACTTGTAAAAGATTAATTGCTACTAAACATAATTTGAATTAGAGACTGTAAATTAAAATTTCTAGCCCTGGCTGGTGTAGCTCAGTGGATAGAGCGTGAGCTGCAAAGCAAAGGGTCACCGGTTTGATTCCCAGTCAGGGAACATTCTTGGGTTGTAGACCAAGTCCCCAGTGGGGGCCACGTGAAGGGCAACCACACACTGATGTTTCTCTCCCTCTCTTTCTCCTTCCCTTCCCCCCTCTCTAAAAATAAATCAATGAAATCGTTTAAAAAAATAAAATGGCTAAACATTGGTCCCTGGCCAGTGTGGCTCAGCTGGTTGGGTGTTGTCCCACAAGCAAAAAGTCACTGGTCTGATTCCTGGTCAGGGCACATGTCTAGGTGCGGGTTAGGTCTTCGGTCAGGGTGCATATGAGAGGCAATTTCTCTCACATTGATATTTCCCTTCCCTTCCTTTGTCCCTCCCATTCCTTCTCACTAAAAAAAAATTAAAATTAAAAAATGTCTAAACATTGGATGTACCCATGAGTGGTTAATGATCTACTTCTATGAGTCTTTGAGTGATCTCAGTGATAGGTGTTGGAAGAGGATCAGACAATGAAAGGGTGAAATGAGAACACTTCAGGAGGGAGTGACAGAGTGACAGAGGATGAGGGTGTGAGTCTGGGTGAAAGGTTGGACCACCAGAGATGTCTTGCAGCAGGATGCCCAGACCTGTCCTTAGGGCCTGGCCATTGATATTCTTATGTGTTTAGCTCTTGATGAGGGCTATGCAACAGTTAAGATACAGATATTTTTTAAAAAATCATTTGGCTGTGGCTCTGGCCTTCTGGGCTCCCTTGTTCCCACTTATTGTCTGACCTTGGTTCTGCAGTTTTTCCCAGACTGATGGCAGTTCTTTTTTTTCCCTTTAAAAACTATATTCTCTGCTTAAGCCGGCAACCAGGGTCAATGCAGCCAGTAACTAAGAACAGTGTGTGAGAGTAGCAAGAGGACAGGGTTCTCGGCACACAAAACTGTCCCAAGCACTAGACCAGAGGTGCGATGCAGGGACTTTTTATAAGAAATGACGTATGAACAGTGGTGATTCACTGTTGTTTAAAATATTCTGCCTAGAAAGATGCATTGCAGTGCATTTGTTGATAAAGAATAATTTGTTGTATAAATAAATGTGTGGGTGAAGAAATGAAAAAATTAAAACTGCCAGAGAGAAAAGTCAAACAGTATTCTTTGCCACTCAGCTAACTCAAATTAAAGATAAAGCTTCCTCAAATTCTGACATAACCCCACAGAGCATATGATGCAATGAAGAAATACTTCTTCACTGGGGACTTCATAGGGACTTTTTAGACAAGGAAAATTTAGTTTACTAATGAAATGAATCCAGTATACTTACATGCTCGTGGGCAAGAAGAAGCTGAGTGCAGTACTTGCCACACTGGATGAAGTATAATTTTGTTTTTTTCAGGTTAAAACTAAAGTATACGGCCCTGACTGGTGTGGTTCAGTTGTTTGGGTGTGGTCCTGCAAAATGAAGATCACATGCCTGGGTTGCAGGTTCGGTTGGGACACATACAAGAGGCAACCAATTGTTTCTCCCTCACATCAAGGTTTCACACTCTCTTTTTGTCCCTCCCTTCCCCTCTTTCAAAAAAGAAATTAATTAAAAAAAAAAAAAAACCCTGAAGTGCAGGTCTGTTGGGAACCGCCCTGCCTGGTTTCAGAGGCTGTAACCCCTCATGGTTAAGGCTGAGTCAGAGTTGGGACCATAAGCCACTAAGGAGACAAAGCTTGTCTCCCTGGCAGGTGTGCCACCTCTGCCCACTTCACCCTGCTTGGCCCTGAGCTTGGCCAGTTAGCCAATGACGGGTAAGAATCCTCAAGGGAGGATCAACCTAAGACAGGCTCTGGTCACGGAAGAGGCCCACAGGGAAGGACTCGGGGGACTGTGGAAAAAGGGGGTGATGGACCCTCGTACCTCGGCTTTGAAATAGCCTGAGTCCTCATTCTGTCTGCAAGAAGTCTCCTAATCTCTTGGCTGCCTTACTTCCCTTGCCTGATTTAAGCCTGAAGCAATAAGAGAGGGCAGGGAAGTCCTGTGCTGGGAGGGGCGGATTCCCTGGGGAATCAGGCCTAAGAAAAATACATACATTCCTGTGAAACCTACTTAATTTGTACCCTCAGTTTAAGAGATAAGGGTCCAGACCTGAGATGAGTCTGGCGCCTAAAGTTTTATGGCCCTCTAACTAATTGGCTGTAACTCAGAATAAGCCCTCAGAGTTCTCTGTAAATCTTGTATTGTTTAACCCTTACTGATTGACAATGATTGATGAGCTTTATCTGTGTTCCTATGCGAATGAACCTAATAAAAGCCCCTGGAGAGAGAGGCTCTGGGCCCTTCTCCCCTTGAGAGAAACGGCCGCCTTTCCTCCCCAAGCAGATCATGTCTTGGTAGTCTTTTTCTTCGTCCATGTCAGAGCCAGGGGGCTGCGTTAAAGCCCCCCGACATCTGGCGCCTGGAACAGGGACCTGAGGATTTTCAGGACCTGCATGGACCAGAGGCTTCGAGCCACCATCGCCATGGACAGCACGCCTAAGAGGACGGGAGTTAGCGCTTTCATCCCCCCAGGGACAGGGGCGCTGCATGGTAAGGCCCCCAGGCGTGTTACAGATCAGAGGAAAGGTTTCTGTCAGGCTGCCCCTTGAGCGGTTTTCTTCTCATTTCTCTCCCCTGCACCCTCTTTTATGAATAGGAATTTTGCTGTCCCTCCCTTCCCCTCTTTCAAAAAAGAAATTAATTAAAAAAAAAACCCTGAAGTGCAGGTCTGTATAAGAAACATAGTCAATAATATTGTAATAACTATTTAGTGCCAGGTGGATACTAGACTTATTAGTGGATCATTTTATAAGTTATATACATTTATTTTTTTAATTAAACATTTTTTATTGTTCTTCAGTTACAGTTGCCTGCATTTTCTCCCCATCCCTCCACCCCACCCAGCCAAACCCACCTCCATCCCCCACCTCCACCCTCCCCCTTGGTTTTGTCCATGTGTCCTTTATAGTAGTTCCTGAAAACCTTTCTCCCCACTGTCTCCTTCCCCCTCCCCTCTGGCTATTGTTAGATTGATCTTAACTTCAATGTCTCTGGTTATATTTTGTTTGCTTTATTCTTTTGTTGATTAGGTTCCAGTTAAAGGTGAGATCATATGGTATTTGTCCCTCACCCTCTGGCTTATTTTACTTAGCATACTGCTCTCTAGTTCCAACCATGCTGTTGCAAGGGGTAGGAGCTCCTTCTTTCTCTCTGCTGCGTAGAATTCCATTGTGTAAATGTACCATAGTTTTTTGATATACTCATTTGCTGATAGGCACTTAGGTTGCTTCCAGTACTTGGCTATTGTAAGTTGTGCTGTTATGAATATTGGGGTGCATAGGTTCTTTTGGATTGGTGTTTCAGGGTTCTTAGGGTACAATCCCAGCAGTGGAATTGCTGGGTCAAAAGGCAGTTCCATTTTTAGTTTTCTGAGGAAATTCCATAGTGTTTTCCACAGTGGCCTCACCAGTCTGAATTCCCACCAACAATGTACTAGGCTTCCCTTTTTTCTGCATCCTCTCCAACATTTGTTTGTTGATTTGCTTATGTTGGCCACTTTGACTGGTGTGAGGTGGTACCTCACTGTGGTTTTAATTTGCATCTCTCTGATGGCTAGTGATGCTGAGCATCTTTTCATATGTCTCTGGGCTCTTTGTATGTCTACCTTGGAGAAGTATCTGTTCACCATAAAAGTCCTAGAGGAAAACATTGGCAGGAAAATCTCAGACATTCCACACAGCAACATCCTCACAGACACGTCCCCTAAAGCAAGGGACATAAAGGAAAGCATAAACAAATGGGATCTCATCAAAATAAAAAGCTTCTGCACGGCTAAAGAAAACAGCATTAAAGTGAAAAGAGAACCAATAGTATGGGAAAACATATTTGCCAATGATACCTCAGACAAGGGTCTGATCTCCAAAATATATAAAAAACTCACACAACTGCACTCCAGGAAGACAAACAACCCAATTAAAAAATAGGCAAAGGACTATAAGTTATATAGATTTCTAACCACTATGCTGTACACATGAAAGTAACATAATATTGAATGCCTACTGAAATTGAGAAATAAAAAGAAAATAAAAACTAAAGTGAAGGTCTGTGAAATATAGAAGTTTATTAACATTTAGAAAAAAACATTCTTTTATCAGAAACTGATCTTAATTTTTATAGAATAGTCTTTTTCTTAAAATGACTTAGGCCCTGTCTATCCCCCTCCCCATCAAAGATTGGCAGTATTGTCAGGAACTGTGAGGATTCTGAGATTTTATTTTGCTTACAAGCTCACAAGTGAGGCTGCCATAGTTATATATCCATCAAAAGCTTAATTTTGACACATTTTATAATCTCAGATCTTCCATATTCTATTGGATATTTTCCACTTGGATATTTTTAGACTAGATCAAACTACATGTGATTCAAATCAGCCTGATTCTCCCAACCGTAACACAGCTTCTTCTGAGTTATGTTTCTCCTTTTAATACCATAATTCTCATAGTTATTTAGTCTTCAAACACGGGAAATGCACTAGATTCATTCTTTTTCTTTGTCCTTCTTATCTGATCGGTGCAGTCTCCCTGAGCAATATGTCTCTCCCAGGATCTGTGGTAATCCCATTCCAGCAAGTCCATCATAATTTTGTTCCCCCAAATCTTGCTTTGACTATCATTTTCTTGTTTTATTTTCTGTATTCCCTGGGATAAACTCTGGTTTCTCTAATTCACTTAATACCTTTATGTTACCTTTCATCCTCAAAAGCTCCTATAATCTACCATAAAATCTCCACTTTATTCATATGGATAGAATTTCCTTTGGATTATGCAAACACCTGCACCACTTCTCACTTGTGGAAACCCAGCTCAGTGACTAACCATGTGGTCTTCTGTGTCCGATGGGAGATAATTTTCATGGTGCCTCTGTACATTTTAAATCAGCTGTTGATCTGGACTACTTTTTCAAGAAAGATTATAGACAGAACTGCCTTGTAAGATAGAGAAAATATTTCTCTTCAGGGCAAAGGGAAGATTTGTTTGTTAAGCAGTAAAATACACATAATGTCCCCTTTTAAGGAAAACAATGAGCAGATTTTTCTAGCAGGCTCTTTTAAAAGAACTGGGACTTCTTAAACTCAGGGTTACTCGGTTGTGACACAAATCTACTGTATATGCCGCATCCACCCGGGCCATACTGCATCACCCCATGGGACTGGGAAAGCAAGAGGAACTAATATAAAGACACATCGGAGGCTGCATGTTGTGCTGTAAATGGCACTGTTCTTTGTCTCTGGCACAGGGGTCTTGGGCATTCAACCAGCATGTATGAAACCCAGGCTGGCTAACTGATGGGTTTGCAACTAGGGTAAAATCCTGAATCTTTCATAATTCTTGACACTAGCCACAATGATTATCACTCATGTGATTTAGTAAGAACGTAGGGTTATGTTTATGATTCTATGGGTATATTTGCTTCGCCCATGAATTTTCAGTCATTCAAAAGTAAGAAATGTAACTTGTATATCAATCATCCAGGAAACAATATAGAAATTTAAATTATCGTATTGTTTCATTTGTTTCTCCTCACTGGAGTCCAACATCTGGGAAAACAAGGACTTGTTTTATTTATCTCTGCAGGCATGGTGTTGAAAAAGTGTCTGGGAAATAGTATATGTTTTTAAAATAGGTAATGAATGAATGATTAGAAACTGTAAGTTTCTGAACTCATGTGTAAAAATTGTTGTAGATTAATTTGTAAAATATATATATGTAAGATCACTAGTAGCAACGATTTTGAAGGAGACTTAATTGAAAAGATAACATATATTGTATGGAATACACAGTGACTTTACCTTCTGGGAATTGTTGACTAAGATATGCTGTTAGCCACTGATTTTTCTAGGAAAGAAGAAAAAAAATGGTTTCAGCCAAGGCAGTATTGGTATTGCATGATGTTGGACAGTATATGTATTATCTCTGTGCTTCAGCTACTTCATGTATTAACGTTGGAATGATTTTATGATAATAATGGGTATTAAATGGGATACCAGTAAAATTGTTTTGTTATGTTTCTGGTGCATAGGAAGCACTAAAAACATATTTTATATTATTATTATCGAAGTTATATTTTTAACGTAGTAGAGTAACATAGAAAATGTCCAGCCTCCTAGAACCTGTGACATTAGCCTTGATATTTTCTGTTTCTGCTTTTAATTTGTATGAATGAGAGAAAAAGCTTTAATATTTATTTCATTCTAGTATATATATATTTTTTAGTTTTTAATTACAGTTGACATTCAATATTATATTAGTTTCAGGAGTACAGAATAATGATTCAACATTTCTATAACTTTTGAAGTGATATACCCAATAAGTCTAGTACCCATCAGGTAGCACACATAGGTATTAAAATATTATTTTTTGAACATTTTAAAAAAATTACAGTTTAGTTTCAATATTATTCAATATTGGTTTCAGGTGCACAGCATGATGGTTAGATAATCATATACTTTACAAAGTGTTCCCCTGGTAGTTCTAGTACCCACTTGGCACCATCCATAGTTATTGCCGTATTACAGACGATATTCCCTATGCTGTGCTTTACGTTCTCATGTCTATTTTGTAACTACAATTTATACTTCTTAATCCCATCACCTCTTTTATCCCATTCCTGTCCCCCCACCCTGACAACCCCCAGGCCACTCTCTGTGTCTATGAGTCTGCTTCAGTTTTGCTTGTTCATTTATTTTATTCTTTAGATTTCATATGAAGTATCATTATATGGTATTTGTTTTTCTCCATCTGACTTATTTCACTTAGCATGATATCCTCTAAGTCCACCCATGTTGTCACAAATGGCAAAACTTTATTGTTTTTTTTTTTTTTTTTGGCTGAGTAATATTCTATGGTATATGAGGGAGAACCAAAAAAATAGATTTATAAAAAACAGAATTTATTTATTTACTTATTTATTCTTACATGTCCAAGTGCTCTCCATTTGATGCAATACATCTATTGAGATGTTTATTTCACTGCTCAAAACAAGTTTTGAACTCGTTGATTTTGATGCCTTTCAGTGCTTCTGCTGGATTTTGTTTGTTTGTTTCCCCTTTTCCACATCAGCAAAACATTTCCATCTGAGGTATTTTTTCATCTGGAGAAACAAAAAATAAAGTCACTTAAGGAGAGATCTGGGGAATGAGGAAGGTGGGGCACAGGGGTCATGCCAGTTTTGGTTAAAAACTGCTGGAGAGTCAGCATGGTGTGGGCATGAAATGGGCAAAGGTGTTGTGTCTTTTAAAAAAATTGCTGAAACCAAATGTAACCTCTCACATAACGCCACCTGGTACACCGATACAGGTGGGTTTCTAGAACACTCACCTAGTGGGATAAGGCTGTATACAAAGGGGCCTGCCCTCCAGAGCATAATTTCAGTTTGGGGGGCTCCTACTTCCTCTTTATCCAGTCATCTTTCTTTGGACATTTAGGTTGCTTCCATATACCGGCTAATGTAAATAATGTTGCACTAAACATAGGCAACATATAAATTTTTTTGAATTACTTTTTGACTTCTTCATATAAACACTCAAACGTGTTATTGTTGGGTTATAAGGTAGTTCTATTTTTAATTTTTTGAGGCATCTTCATACTGCTTTCCATTGTGGCTGCACCAATTTGAAATCCCACCAACAGTACATGAGGGCTCCCTTTTCCCCACATCCTCACCAGCACTTGTTTGTTGATTTGCTGATGACAGCCATTCTGACAGGTGTGAGATAATACCTCACAGTAAAAACAAACAACCCAATTAAAAAAAAAAAAGCAGATAATCTGAATAGACATTTCTCCAAAGAGGACATATATTTAAAAAAACAATATTAGCCTTTCTTAGTTTTTTTTTTTTTTTTTTTTTGCTTGGTCACCCTCAACCTAATCTTAATTAATAACTTTGGTGAATCTAAATTTAAAACAGTGGTCATTAAATTTCCAACAAATACTATTTAGGAAAACTAGAAACATGATTCAAAGTTTGGAACTTACTTCCTAATAATGAAGTACTAATGGATGTAAATAATTTACATTATTTAGCATTTTCACATACAAAATGTAAATTACTTAGCATTTTCTATGTGAGAGATTACTTAAAATCACGAGAATGTGCCCATCTTATCAGGTAAATCCATTTTTAACTTAAAATGTGAACATTGAGAATCAGAAAGATAAAATAGCCCAAGGAAGCAAGCTAATCACAGACAGATCTGGATAGTCAACCTAATTCTCACACTGCAGCCCAACCTGGGTTTCTCATTGACACATGTTCTACCATAGTTTCGATAGGTAGCATGTGATCGGAAAGCTTCAGTGTATGTAGCCTCAAGGAGGCAACAGAGCTATCTTTGCAAAAACTCAAACATAATTGGCTATTCCTCTCTAGAGCTGATATCCTGGAGCGGCTTTTAGTGCTGTTGTTCTGGACATCTTTGGTGAGCTGTGCAATCACATTGTAAGTTATTATTGTGCAGGGAGTCTCAACTACGGAGGTTTTTTTGTAGGTGGTTATGCTTGTATTCTATGGCACCACACTGGAGTAAATCTTCTTTCCCATGGCTCTCTTCTCATTTACAGAAATGATTCTCAGAATTATTTTTCTGTAGATAGATCACTTTCAGACATTGCTAATGGAACGGTGACAAGATTTTGTGATTAGTTGCAATTTTGCTTTTTTAGGATCTTCACTTTTTCAAAGATATCTACTTACATTTTTGCTGCCCAACTTGCATTTCTTTTAAGGTGGTTTTTAAAAAAATCCACACCCACCAATTCCTTGAGAGCTTTGATTACATTATATGTTAAACAATTAGAAGTTAGCAATATTTTGGTTCCAACTTAAGAATACAATAGAAGAAAATGGTGAATAACTTAGAAAATTTCTTCAAAAGACAGTCCGTTAATATAAGTTAAAAACACGTTACCGTGCGATGCAGCAAACAACAGGCAGGTGAGTAGTCTATTTTTGGATCACCTTTCCTGCATTCTGCTAGGAAGGATGCTAAGATTCCGTGGTACACGGAACTGTTCTGTGGGGATTGCTGAAAGAGAGTAGCACAGCCTTAAGCCCTTCAAATAATGTAAGGAGCAGACTCCTCTGTTCCCACAGAGAACAATTTGGAAAATAAATTATTTATCTTTGATAATTCAAAATTCCATTTACCTCTGGTCCCCTTTGGGAGGTGAGAGGCAGAATAAGCTGAAGCAGTTAACTTGTAAGAAGAAACTGTGCACAGTGATGTCAGGAAATTCAGACTAGAGAGGTTTCAGGATGAGAGATGAGTAATTCATTGCCACATTAATATGGGAGAGGAAAAACCAAGAATATGGGTGGTATTAAATCTTAAATGGTGATATTTAAATGAAACAACACTGTTGTATTGCCAAAGGAAATGAATACTAATGTGTACAGAGAAAAATCTCAAATTCATTTTGTTCATGGAGCAAATTTTTATTGATCTAAAATGCCCAGGATACCCAGGGTTCTGTGATTTGTAGAATAGGTTGTTTGTGTTTGTGAAATATATTTTTAATTAACAATATGAACTTGCAGACATTCAGAATTGAAAGTGTGCCAGAGCAGCACAAGAACTGGAATAACTTCCACCTTTGGTGCTCTCAGACTTCACATCCTTTCCTACCTGCTACTTCTGCCTTTGAGTGAGAAAGAAGGAATGAATGAAAAGTGGTGTAGGAAGATACATAGACAGGTCAGCAAAAAAAGTTTTAAGTCATGCTCTAGAATATATTACCTATAGAGAGGGAGTGGAATACTCAAATCTTTGCTCCATCCCACATCTTTGGAGTTGAAACATTAGCTTTAATTTGAACTCTATAAAGACAAAAAAAGGCATATATTATTTCACATACTCCCCTGATTTTGATTTATTCCTGTATCTTAAAAATATCCATTTAATTATTAGTAGTAATGATTCTATCACTGGGTTATTTTTAGTGGAAAAGTAAGGAAAAAGAGAGGACTTGTCCAGTTTTGTTAAAACATGCAGTATCATTAACACTTTAGAATTTCTTTACTGACTTTCTTCTATTCTTTCCTTTCTTTTCTCACTTTCTCCTATCATCCCACCAGTAGTTTCAAATAAGAAAACCAATTATTCAAGATTTGCTTTATGGTGCTGGTTGCCAGGTTATCTAAAATGAAATAACTCTGAAGGCAAGGCATTAATTAAGAACTAGATAATACAAGTAAATTGAAAATAAATTGGCTTTACTGACCATAACCAGTGTAACAGTAAAAAAATTGCATTTATGAGCCACAATTTTCTCGTCTCTAGGAGATAGACTATAATATCTAACTTACACAATTTTTAGTAGGTTTAGGCAAGACACCTTTATGTTACCAGTAAAAATTTAGCCAGAAAATGCATGAGAAGTCATCAGTGATGTTCTAAAATGTATTCAGTCCTTGCTATGAGGCAGACCCTGTGCCACAAGTATCTTCAAATGCATCTCTTGTTTTTCACAACAATTCTAAGATACCGGAGTTAATATTAGTTTTAGTTTCATTACTGTAGATGAAGAAGCTAGAGTCTGAAGAGATTTCAACACTTGCCTGAGGTCATTAAAAACCCAGAAAGTTTAACTCTTAGGGCTTATTAGAAAATCAGATGCTATACTACTCCATAGAACAACATCATTAAGCTTCTCCCCAACCATACTGTTTATCATGCAGTATAAAGAGTAATTACTGATGTTAGAATAATTTAAGCCCCTTAAATCTCCTCTCTGTTCTGAGTATGAAACAGAATGTGAATCAGTGTTGTTTCAGTCACCAACAATCTATTTCTTTTGGCTGAATTTCATAGTGGCTTGAGGGCAACAACATGGGGGTTTCATAGACACATATTATCAGTACTTGACGTGAAAACAATGCCTGAGATGTCTGTAAATAAGTTTGTTTTAGTCCTTCCTTTGAGGAATGGTAAGATTTAGCTCACAGCATGCACACACACACGCGTATGTATTTCTTTCTCAAAGAGCTTATCTTCATCATGCATTCAAGAAACCTTTTAAATATGATTTTGTGTCACTCACTGCAATAGGTAGAGAGAATAATAGGTAGGTAGTGGGGTGACAAATACATAGCAGATCCTTACACAATTATGGGACTTGTACTTGTGTGTGGGAGACAAACCATGCAGTATTTAATAAATTATTAAATAAAACAAGTACAGATTGTGAAAAGTTCAGTGAAGCAAATATATACATAGGTTGATATAACCGAGTAAATAGGGAAGCGATGACTTTAGGTACAATAGTCAGAGAAGATGTGACTCTTTCTGGAAGTGTTATGTAAGACAACTGAAGGATGCTTAGGAGCAAGATAGGTGATGAACTAGAAGTGTGATAAGGATAGAATAAAGAGTATAGAATATCTGAGGAAGGAAAGATCAGCATGCTCTGGGAAGAGAAAGAGGGAGACCAATGTCCCTAAACCAGGGTATGCAATTTGGAAGGTGATTTGAGAGGATATGGAGAAATTTATGGGTTTATCATCATGTAAGCATCTCAGACCATGATATGGAAATGATATAAAATTATCAAGAAGGTATAATTCACCAGGGATTTTAGTAAGTCAATAGAATGTATATGTAATAGGCTCATCCATTTTCATTATTCTAAGCAAATCAGCAAATAAAATGTAGCTTTCTTAGTGTATGTACCAAATCTCATCTTCTGTGTTATCCCCGCCATCTTAATCAGTGATGGGTGAGAGGGGAGTAGGAAATTAATCTCTTTCAAGCTCAGTGACTTTTTGACCAATAAGTGTGGCAGATGAGCAATTTCTTCCCATTTTTTCTTCTACCATAGTGCCAGAGTTTTAGTGGGAACAATGACACCAAGGTTAAGAGCAAGGTTTTACACCCTTCTTGCAATTTTGGTTTCTCAGTAAGGTGTGCACAAACTGTTGTATGAATAATAAGGTAATCTCTGCCTCACTTTCTTTAACAAAAATTTGTTTAACCTCAAATTCTTGTTTTCCCCTTTCTTTGGACTAGAAATCGTAATGGTTTGAGACCTTCTTTCAGATATGTAAATGAAGAAACACGTTAATGTTTAGGGGAGTGAGGAGCCTCAAGACGCAAGAATCAGGGTTCTTGGATAACCCTAAAAATAGATCTTCCTCAGTAATTGATATTACTCACTTCTGTAGTGTTACCTGAATAAGGATGGATGAACAATATGTAAGGGTACATCTGAGATTTCATGTCTGGGGGAAGATGAAGTTTCAGGTGTGTAGACATGGGGAGATAGGGTTACGCTTCTGTCTGCAAAGATGAGAGTGGCTGTATATTGTCTTCTGGGTCATCTCTCTGGGAAAAGCCTCCAATCCACCCAATTACTGATGGTTCAGCCTCGGTTCACTTTTTTAGTATGGAGAGGTCCTCTAATTTAGAGCATATAGGTTTGTTGGCTCAGACGAAACTTATATCTGCATGGCACTGCACACCTTCATTCTCTAACTGCTCTCCTCTTAATCTGCTCAAACGCCTTGTAAGCCCCCGAGACACTCGCTCGCTCTCACATGAGCATCTTCTGTGTCTGCTGCAAACATATAATTTCTAGACTCGAACTGCACAATGTGGTAGCTAAGGGAGGTTTGTGGGCAATAGCTGAGACTCTTTCTATGTCTGATCACTTCACGCCTATTTCAGAGAAGGCCTGCCCATAGCAATGGACTTTTTTCAAGAATATTAAAAAGACAATGGGGTGTATCTTAAATTTCTCACACCTTTATTTTCTCTATATAATCTGCCAATATTGTTGTGTGTATACATGAGCCAGACTACCTTTATAACTTCATAACTTCACCTCCTCTTCATGTGTTCCATAGTCTCCCATACAGGAAGTGTTTTCTTTTAATGTTTTCCATGTGAGCAAAACTTTCCTTATATTGTTTCCTCTTTCTTCATGAAGTAGTTTGTGCTTGGTCCCTTGCAGTAGCAAATAGGTGAAAGGCTTTAGAGGGATCTAATATGCTGCAAGAAAGAAAAAATATCATCTTAATATTTCATTATGTTATCTCCATTATATATGCTTATCTACATGCCCATATGTATGATACTTATTTGCTTTCCAACATTTATCAGAAAATTTTAACAAGAAAACAAAGAAGTGGAGACATTTTTAAAAAATAAACTTTTAAGGCTGTAATATTCAGTCTTTACTCTTATATTTTGCCAGAGCTAATGGACAACTTCACTTACAAATCTGAAATCTAAGTATGTGCTCCATGGTATAATATTTAGAATATAGGTAAAAACTTGCATGCTTAAATAATCCTCATTTCTACACAACGTAATTATTCACTTTAGAGATTCCTAATTACAGAATCTTGACATTAAAGCTTTGAATATTTTGTATTTCACAAACTGGAGTACTCATACAAAGTTTCTTGTTTGTTCTGTGTATTTGGAATATTTTTGAGCAGTAATTAAGCATATTTTTATAAGTGAATAAATTTAACCTCTGAAAAATAGTTTAGTGACTTCACTTCCTCTTCTTCAAACTCTCAGAGGAAAATGGAACTGCTGCATGCAAAGAACAAGATGAGTTTTCAAAAGAACATTTGGTGCATCAAAAATTCATCATAGGTGCCAGGGTAAATTTGGTACCACACAACATCCCCGAACGAGGAAGTTTTAAAGATATTTCTTATACATTATCTACACCACATTGGAAAACAAATTTGAAAAACTACTCAAATCATCATTATTTTCTTAGGAAAACAACTATTTTCTTCATCATCACAAGTTAAATAAATAAAAAGACAAGATGAGAGAGAGGGAAATGATGCCCAAGAGAGATTTGAAGGAATAGGTATCAGCTTCTTTAAGCAATGAATATGAGCTTAAATGCCCATCAACCTCAGTTTCCTTTTTAAATAAAATAAATTTAAATTAGATGATTATATTGTATGATAAAAGATATAAAAATCAGATATATGAACATCATATTTTGTTAGCAATCAACTGTATTAAAATGTCCATGAATAGAAAAATACAATAAAGATTAAATTAAAAATATGTATTATAAAAATCTCAATTATGGTCATGTTTTTAAAATATTTCTCTTCTCCTCAAGAAAGACAGTAATATCTCAGGAAAATTTGATGAAAAGATGACATTTGTTTTCATAGAATATATATCATAATAAAAGTAACCATTTTTTTCAAAAAATATATTTTTGGAACTCATGATTTTGACTTGAAAACTTAAGATGTAGTGTATAACACAATAGCAAAATAAAGTGTAATCACAATGAAATAATCCTAAGATATTATAATATGTAAAACTGTAAAACATTTTATAGAAAGATATACATGTGTATATAGTATTATAATATGCAGCTATTGCTTATGCTGCTCTATAAATCATTACACTTACACATAATAATATAAAGCTACTTTCAACATATCTGATCTTAAATTATCTATCATACTTTCAGTAAAATTATTTAATTCAACAAATATCCAAAGTTTATCATTTACATTGCATTAGTACTTCATAAAGCACTTTCTGTACTGTAGAGAGAATGAAGATTAATAAATAGTAGTCCCTTCTTTCCAAGAATTTAAGATCCCCAAATGAAGCCCGAAAATATTTTAATAAAATCATATAGGCACAAAGCAGTCAGGGGCATCAAGTTAAGCATATTGGAAATGATGGATATTGAAATGATAGGGAAGGGTGGGTAGTCTTTTTACCAGCAGATACAATTTTAATACCAACATTCTCAGATTATTTTGAGGAGAGGCATAGAAGCTGTAAAATGAAAGACATACACAAATGTATACAGAAAAGATCGGGCTACATTGCAACCCACCTGGGAAGTGACTTGACAAAAGGGCCGAGTGCACCAATGAAGCAGCCATTATTTTACGACCTAGCATCCATCACTATTTCTCATCCAGGAGAAGTCCTGTTTTTAAAGTTAACACACTGTAACACTTTAAATGTTTAAATTTAAAATGTGTGCCGAATTTGATAGACAACAATTTAAAATTTTTTAAAAGTCTTAAACTTTTTAAGACTTTTTCAATCTTTTTAAATCTAAAGATATGTTGAGCTATTTATAAGAAGTTAAAAGGGTACTTGGGGTGGCCCATGTCATCAGTTCAGACGAAATATGAAATGGTGTATTCCTTTGTCGCAAATAATTTCCCTGCGGGAAGAAACTATTCAAAATCATCCCATTGTTTTTCAATTACGTTTTTCGAAAGCAGCCTAGATTCTCCCCCTTTTGAATGGGAAGGGCAAGGTGTTACAACCAAATGAGTGAAGAGAAGGAAACTTGAAATTGAAGTCAAACTTTGACAAATACAAAATGACCTGAAAATTTCAATTGAAAATAAAGGTGAGAAAGGTGCAGGGAATAAGAAGCATAGACGGTAGAAACAAAATAGACAGGCAGGTGTTAAGGATAATATAGGAAATGGAGAAGCCAAAGTATTTATATGCATGACCCATGGACAGGAACTAAGGGGGAGATTGCTGGAGGGAAGGGAGATACCTGGCAGAAGGGGCAAAGGGGAAAAATAGGACAACTGTAATAGCATTATCAATAACATATACTTAAAAAATGAGAACTACTTATAGAATGCAAAATACCAGAAAAGAAAGGAAATCAAAATAATAAAGCACCGTGAGGCTTTCTTATTTTGTTCTTTCTCTTTCCTGTCCTGATATTTTTACCAAATAGCAAGACTTCAGTGAACTTTATTAACTATGGTCTCCCAATACACTCCTAGGCTGGAAAATTATTTGAAACTTGTATTTCAATGGAGAATCTGAGGCAGTTATAGAAGTGAAAGGCACAGGCAAGTTAGAGGACCAAGTTCCCCAGCTGTAAGCTGAGGTTTGGAGCAGGACATCCTTACTAAAAATGACCTTGGGGTCTGATACAGGGCACGATGTGTCAGTGGTATTTATTGCTCTAACACAGACAAGGAAAGGAGCCGTGGAGCTCAGGGATCATGTCTGTTCCTCAGAGTCTTACTTGGAAGAATGAATATTTTTAGGGAAACATGCATATTATAATTGCTAAGACTAGATTCCAGTGGGTAGATTAATCATTCAATTTTTCACTCAAACTGGTGCACTCTGGAATGAAAGGGAGTTCAAAATATAATAAAGAGGCATTTTTTGATAAGCAACATGCTGGAAGAGACAATCAGAGATATATAGTGATTCCACCAAAAAAGATTTCATCACAAGCCTGATTAATTGGAGGTGCTGAAGCTACTTCCTGATGTTGGACATTTGACTCACACATGGAACTTACCAAACCCAGCTGCTGGGAACTTAAGGGAGACATACAAAGGATATGAAGCTAGAACTAAATTTTCTTGAAATCCCCCAGCTTCTCTTGGGAACACCTAAACGACAACTGGGGAGGCAGAAAGGGGGTATCTTCAACAGCCCCAGCATCCCCAGAATTTTCTGTGTTGTCCTTGGAGCTCGGGAACCAGTCATGGCCTGCCACCCCTTGTGGGCCAGCGGGGGATCACAGGCTTTGATGCCCCTCCACCGCCAGTAAGGGGCTTTACTGCAGCACTCTCATAGGCAGTAAATATCTATTCCAATCCTATAATGATGTACGTTACAACCATCCTCCACATTTCACATTTCAAACAATCAATCATATTTAAACCCATTACACGTAGAAAACCAATAAAGCCCGTTTCTATACTGGGCACTTTTTCAGCGTATTTATGTTCTTTGTCGGGTTTCAGAAGAATTTCCGAAAGTTAAATTTTGTTATGTCTATTACGTTAGAACTAATTATTCTAGAGTTTTCTTTATGTCAAGTATTGGTATAACAAGAGAACTCAATATATATAATTGACCAAGTATGAATGACTAAATATCGATCAAATTACTGGCATTTGCCAACTTTTGGGAAAATTAACTGATTTTTCAGGCATCCTATAGTTCCTAATGAATTAAACAACTGAAAAATGCAAGAAAGCTGTGAATAGGTTAAAGCCATGAATAATGAGTTTTTACTTATTTATTTTTGTGTTTTCTGTGTGCGGGCCGTGGAGTAATTTTTAACCACTTATACTTAGATGACACATTTTTTTGAAATCAATGACAAACTGATAATCAGAGTTTGATAAAATTTAAGCTCTCATCTTTTTTTGCACTTTGAAAAAACATACACAAACTAATATATCGCTTGTGAACGCTGTAATAAAAACCAGATGAACTAAAGCCTTGTTTCTTGCCAATGCTTACATTCATGCAACATTCAGAAAACATCAATAGTCCTCTGGAGAAGATGTCCGTGTGCTCTCATTTTAATATGTCATTAATTATTTGAATAAAAGCATAATTTTAGAGGTAAACCATAAGATGTATATGCGCTTCACCAGTTTGGGGCTCATTTCCTAGTGTTTTCACCTACGTACAAGGATCCCGCACTCTTCAAAAGTTCTTGTTATGCTACTTTGCTTTTATGGAAGATCCAGTTTTTTTGCTAATCGAAGTAAACATGAAGAAGATATTTGCTTTTGAGAAACAAAGTGAAAGCATTCAGCATTTGTTTTGCAGCAGCCTCTATAGTAACCACTGCACGTGGAGTAGCCAGACTGGCGCCACCAAGCCCCTTTCCCCGGATCTACACTCAGCTGCCTCTGCCAGTAGCTTTGAACTGTGTGAGTGAGTGTCTGTGCTTTATCTCTGTTTATCTTCTGCATTTGTTAGCAAGTTGTGTCCTAACCTAAGCTATCAGAAAAGCTTAAGAGAGCTTGTAAGGGTGTTAGGCTTGTAGTGTAAAACTGGACATAAGTAAGCATTTCCATTGTGGTTAAGGAAATAAAGACAATGTGTGTGTTGAACCTGCCTGTGTCCCCCATTTATTATTTACCCAGAGAAAGAATTTGCAAAGTTCCTGAAGTTACTATTCCTTTTGCCAGTAGCAAAGTATTCTCTTTAAATTGGCATCCAGTAATGGATGAAATGGAAAATCCGTTGCTTGAGTGGACTGATGAGCATACAAAGCCTAGTGTTTTGTTATTTTAGAGACACCAGTCTTTATACTAAGTGAAACTACATTGTATATGCATTATTTTTACTTTATATAGGATGTGTACTTATCAAGTTATTCCTGTCTTTACAATATGTTGAAATTATTTTAGGTTTTATGTATTATTTGTTATCATTTGCAAATTATTTCCTGGATCTGAGAACACTCAAAAACTTTTCCATATAAATTAATGGTAATTGTTTCTTTGCTTTAAGTCATTTGGCTTGTGAAAGGTGTCACAAGAACAACTTACTTTCAAGTAGCGGGGAAACCTGTGTATGATTGATATCAGTGAACAATAGAAATTCTTAGGACAAAGAATAACAAGCACTTACATGTCTTATCATATGCTTTTGAACTATTATAAGATATTTATGTATATCAACTCATTAATCTTTATAGTAACCACAGCAAATGGGTGCCATAGTTATATTCATTTGTAGGTGAGGGAGTTGAGGCACAGGGGTAGTTAATAAGGAGCAGAGTTAGGATTTACCCCCAGGCAATCTAGCTGTATAAGTATTGTAGTAGCAGAGGTAAGGAATACACAGCATTTATATATATTTAAATATATATAGGCTTTGCATATATATAAATGTATATATTTATATATTTTTATAAATTTATATATGTTTATATACACAAATTTATATATTTATATATATAAATTTAGCAGAGCCAATATCAGGCACATTGATGTAGGAATAGGCAAAGGCTATTGAAAATTAAGGCCCCTTGGCAATGTATAAGTATATTGCTGTTCCCATGTTGGTTTGGTCAATTTGGTAATTACCAATGTGCTCCCTTTAGTAAGTTTCCTGAAACACCCTTTACTCCTTTCGACTTTGCCTGCTCAATATCATCTTATTTTTTGTATTTGCTGTGTGGGCACACCGTGTGTAGGTGTGTGTGTGTGTGTGTGACAGACTGGGGGCTGGGGAAAGAAGGAGATAGTCTCCGCTCAGAAGTGATTCCCTTTGTAAAGTTTGAAAAATAATGGTTTAACGTAATCTTTTTCTCTAATTCTGGGTCTGGGCTATTTGGGGGATTTTCGGGTTTAGACTGATACCAAGAAGGCTGCTTCTGTTATCATACTGAACAGATGCTGCCAGCTCTTAAGCTCTAGATATTTCTGTAGAAGCTCTTCTAATTCTTTTAAGGGTTTGCTCAGGAAAGCAAAAGGTAGGATCAGGCTCCAGCAAAGCTGCCGGTGGTATTCTATACTGCAAGGTGACAAACGGTTTTCTTCAAGATGAAACTTTTTAAGTCATAAGCAAGTTCAGAAAGAGTTCTTAATTGTTTCTTTCTAATTTTTTTTACACCAACTTTTAATTCATTTTGCTTAAATGGAATTTTATTGAGGCTGTCAGGAGCAGACTGCATGCTGGGAGTTGTATGTAAGCAAAAACATTATCCCAGACTAAGTAACAGCTGGAAAGAAACCATGGGACCTCCCACACATCCCCCACTGAGATCTAGACAATGGGTGAGTTATTTGACAGAGTAACAGCAACAGCTGCCAAGTAGGTCGTTTTTTTTTTTTAAACCTCAACTTTGCAACTTTCAGAATTTAAATGAACAAGCTTTGGGGAGCACATTAGGGGTGAAAAACATACTTAAGAATATTCTTTGGCCACATAAAACCTAGTATAACTGGAAATTTAATGGGCCATCATTCTTATTATAATGTTAGTTTGGATATAGTTCAATTGAGATGAATATTCCTTAATATATAGGCCTAATATCAGTCCCTAACAGCACAAATAACAATTGGCAATTATCTGATAAGTCAAACGGTATATATTTTCAACGTGTGTTTCCCAAATGACCTTTTTGTCTTTTCCAAATAATTTTTTATAAACAAAAAATTTGCACACACATTTGAGAATACATCCCATTCACAAGTGAATAGACCTAGATTTTTAAATTGAGTCATTTAATATTTCCAAATTAAAGTGATCATTTTTATTTAGAATATAATTTTTTCAATAAGAATACAGAAGATAGTGCATAATGTAGAGTACGATTTTCTCTTTAATTGTTAATATTTTACTATCATAGTGTCACATCACTTGTCAAATTGTTGGTGGTACTCTACCTCAGATATTTATTAATTGGGAAGAAGTTATTATTATCATTAACACTAGTCAAATTCCTATAATATGCTAAGTGCCACAAATAAACACAGAAATAAAATATTTAAGAAACTTACAATCCAAGTCAATCTTGCCAATAAGAGATTTTAAAAAATTACATAATTTTTTCTTGTATTAAGAGTTTCTCTCATGTCTCCTTACTTAGTACATACATTGTCAGGGCAGCAAATTAAAGTGATATTTTTTGTAACATGCCCTGAAATTGTTTGCTGGATTTACTCTTAACTGTGGAGTTAATATATTTTGTAGGGGCATAGCAAAGTTTAAGATCTGAGTCTATTTCTTTACCTATCTAGGAAATGGGCGAACCCACAACTGAAATGAGGACATAGTATGTGGAGGCAACAAAATATATATGAGATTTTTCATGGATTACTTTGTTATAGAAGACACCTAATCGGGACATTTTATATCACTCTTTTCTACTTTATGTCAATAGTGAAATCTGGCTATAATTATTTGGAGGCATTCAAACCATGGTGCTAAGCATTTGTTTGTGTAAAATCTGAATTTAAGAGGAAAGATGATTTTCACAGTATCTTTCTGTTTTCTTTTTTTAAATTACATTTTATTGTTTATATGATTACAGTTGTCCCAATTTTTCCCAATTTGCTCCCCACCACCAATCCCTCCTGACCCCCTCACACAATCCCTCACCATATTTCATGCCCATGGGTCCCACATATATGTTCAGTGGCTACTCTATTCCCTGTACTGTACTTTATATCTCCATGACTATTCTGTAACTACCAGTTCGTACTTCTTAATCCCTTCACCTTTTTCACCCATCTCCCCAACCCCCATGCCATCTGGCCACCGTCAAAACATTCTCTGTATCTATGATTCTGTTTCTGTTCTGCTTGTTTTGTTTGTTTAGATGTAATTGTTGATAGATATGTATTTATCGCCATTTTATTGTTCATATTTTAATCTTATTTCATTGTAATTTGGAGAGTTTCTTCACTTTTAAGGTATATGTCACAGTGTTTTGAGATTATGCTTTGCATAAGCCGATTCTATTGTATAAATTGCTATTCTGTTGAGATGATTCAGAAACTTGAAGGATATTGGTGTTTTGCAAGTTATATGATCTTTCCCTTTTGCCCACAGACAAGAAAGGCTCCCTGGGAGAGAGCTATGAGACAAGAAAACATAACTTAATAGGTAGAAGTGGAAGGGCATTTGAAGTGGGTGTTCTATCTTTGATATAACCAGCAGGAAGGAGCCAGGAGTGGCGGAGTTTTTGTTGCACAGGTTTTGCAGGAACAGGAATGTGCTGTAATTTTTGGTGTATTCATAAAAGTCAGTTGTTTTATGAGCAGTCTATACAAGTTCAAACTTAAAGCAAAAGTGAAATAACACCAAGACATGAACACTTTTAAACTATTCTGTGTTATCTTTAGTGGAAAGGTAATTATTTTCATAAAAATGCATTCGCAGTAATCTACTGAACCTTGAACTTCTTAGACAGTAGCAACACAAAAGCGACAGGTCTTAAGTCAAAATTTTACTATTCAAATCACCAGGAGCTCAGATTTCAGTATTTTGAAAACATTTTCTAGCAGCAGACTCTGAAAACATCTTTCACAGTACAACTCAGGTAGCTGAAAGGGATTAGCTGATCAGGAGTAGCCAGCTTTTCCTATTGCTAATTACAACTGTTTATTAGGACCTTTGAGAGACTTGTTGATTTGGGTTTGCTAGGTCCTTCAAATAAGCACTTTGCCCTTGAGAGATTACACAGATGACCCTGGAAGCAAAACTAAAACACAGTGACATATCAGTACAGTGGTTTTCAGTCTCCAGTCCCTGTACCTCCACAAATCCAACAGCCTGGTCCATAACCTGGTCCATATACAGAGTAGGTCCATATACCTACTCTGTATACGAATATTTCAAATTTACAACTAAACTTGTCCTTACCCTCCAAAGATTGACTTGTTTCTTTCTTTCTCCCATATTTTAATCAAAAGCATAACCATCCACCAAGTGTTCAAACTTGAAACCTAAGATGCAGCCCTGATACCTCATTGTCTCTGGAATTCCACCAACACTGTGAACAAGTCCTCAAAAATCTCTGTCCGATCTATGTACTTCCTTTCATTTCTGTGCCACTCCACACACCAAAGACTGTATCATTTCCAGCTTGTATTAAACATTTTATATCTAGCTTCCAGGAATCTACTGGACCCCTATACCCACAGACACACACACACACACACACACACACCATTCCCCATTAATTCAACCTTCAGAAGAGTGCTATCTGGATGGTTTAAATATAAATGGCAATTGTTAATATATCTGTTTAAATTACCTTATACATTTTCTTTGCTCTTAGAGATATACAAACATTTTGAAGCCAGGGATGTCTCGATGTATAGATAGTAATGATAACAATGCTTTGCACATAGTAAGCATTCTATAAATATTTTTTCTTTTCTTTTTAATTGTTGTTCAAGTATAGTTGTCTCCATTTCCCCCTGCCACTCCCACCTACCCCACCCATCCCCACCTCCCACCCTCAATGCTACCCCCCCTAGGCTTTGTCCATGTGTCCTTTATACATGTTCATTGACAACCCTTCCTCCTTTCCCCCACATTATCGCTTCCTACCTACCCTCTGGTTACTGTCAATTTGTTCTTAATTTCAATATCTCTGGTTATATTCTGCTCACTTGTTTGTTTTGTTGATTAAGTTCTACTTACAAGTGAGATCATATGGTATTTGTCTTTCACTGCCTGGCTTATTTCACTCAGCATAATGCTCTCCAGATCCATCCAAGCTGTTGCAAAGGGTAGGAGCTCCTTCTTTCTTTCTGCTGCATGGTATTCCATCATGTCAGTGTATCACGGTTTTTTGATGCAGTCATTTACTGATTGGCACTTAGGTTGCTTCCAGCACTTGGCTACTGTAAATTCTGCTGCTATGAACATTGAGGTGCATAGGTTCTTTTGAATTGGTGTTTCAGGAGGATTCTTAGGGTATAGCCCCAGCAATGGGATTGCTGGGTCAAAAGGCAGTTCCATGTTTAGTTTTCTGAGGAAATTCCATGCTGTTTTCCACAGTGGCTGTACCAGTCTACGCACCCACCACCAGAGCACTATGGTTCCCTCTTCTCCACATCCTCATCAGCACTTGTTTGTTGATTTGTTTATGATAGACATTCTGACTGGGGTGAAATGCTATCTCATTGTGGTTTTAATCTGCATCTCTCTGATGGCTAGTGATGCTGAACATCCTTTCATATGTCTCTGGACCTTTTGTATGTCCTCCTTGGAGAAGTGTCTGTTCAGGTCCTTTACCCATTTTTTAATTGCATTGTTTGTCTTCCTGGAGTAGAGTCATGTTTTTCATGAATGAACAACCCTGTTTTGGTATTGTACCTCTTATATTATTTATTTCTACTTGGCCAGGAATAGCTTTTTTTTGTTTTGGTAATATTCCATTGTACAATCTTCTGCATATTCTCCTAGTCTTTGTCATTTCATTCTGTTTCATTCCCACTATTTGGCCACAAACAAATAATTGAAAAGGAAAAAAAAGTGTTTTGATTATAAACAGAATACTATTTTTGACAGTGTGTTTGATAAGTTTTTAAAGTTTATTTACTTGTTTTGCATTATTTAATAACACCAAATATGGGAGCCATTTTTGAAGATTAAGAATTATTATTTCACAGTCATTTCCTTCTTCCAAAGGGGACAACTCTCACTTCTTGTAGTGTAATGAAACTCTAAGGGCCAGCGAAGGTTAAGAATATATTCTTCTGTGAGGCGAATTCATTGTGGCAGCACCTGCTCTCACCAGATTACCATACATTCTCTAAAAGGGGTCACTCTTCAGACAGTTTTACTAGGTGCCAAAAATTCAGTATAGCTCTTAGAATTTCCAAAGAAAAGTGTTAAGTGCTAAACAAAAATCCAGAAAGCATGTGCGCGCACACACACACACACACACACACTCTTTGTGTTTTCTATTATTATGTTGAAGAAACTGTACACACTTAGAAAAACTAATTTTCTCTCCAACTTATGTTGCTAAGTCTCATATTGTAAAATACCATTTTAAGTATGTTCATTTTTAGTTTCTTCCATTGGCTTAGCATAATCTAAGTTTTAGAAATAACTAACAGATAACTATCAGGTCTTTTATTTACTATTCATGATGCAGTACATGTTAATGTTGGAAAAGACACTGCCAAAGTGGGGCTCACATTAAGCGAGAAACTTTGCAACTTTATAGACAGAAGCTGAAAGACACTGGTGGGAACTTAAGGAACATTGTGTTGCATCTTCAGTTCATAGGAATCACTTTCCTCCTCAGTCATAACCTCATTAGAAAGTCCCTACTCAACCACCATTCTAAAATAGCCTTCCCCAAGGTTACATTCTATTTCCTCAGCTTGCTTTATTTTCCTTCATAGTATTTATTGTCTGATAGATTTTACATATTTAATTGCCTATTTATTTATTATGTCCTGGCTAGAATGTAATGCATATTTGGGCAGATACCGTCTCTGTTTTGAATTCACTGATGTATCACTGAGACCTAGCAGGTGATCCATAAGTATTTCTGCAATGACAGTGTAACTGATATTCGGCCCTTAAAAACAATTGAAGGAAAATGTAACTGAGCCTTTGAATATGGTGACTTAACTTTCTAATGTTCAGCTATCTCCCTTTCTTAATTTGCTGTCCACATAACTTATAAAATGTTCTCTCACCCTCACCTTCACAGTCTTGCATTTCATGTCTATAGAAAGTCCTCAAATGGAACATCATCAAGAGCCTGCTTTAATCATGTATCAGGATTTCTGGGTAGTTTTCAAATATACACAAACTTTAAGAGTGCTCCCAGTAGATTCATGGTTAAAAACCTAAATTGGATTCAGTGCTAGCTGCTAATCATCATATATTTCCTTAACCAACTACTATTCTTTTCAAAACCTATTGTTAATGGTCTATTTTCTATAGTCCTTTACAATTAATGTCATCAGATGGCTTCAACAACTCCCTCATCTTCATAACATACTGTAGCTCATCTTCCCTTTCCTGGGAGCATTCCCTGTCTTTTATAAGGTTATTTCCTTCACCTATGCCTCTAAGTCACAGTTCCTCAACCTTGGCACCATTGGCATTTTGTGATGGGTGGCTGCCTCAGTTGTTCTGCAGCATCCCTGGCCTCTGCCCAGTAAATGTCAGTAGTATACCATCCCTGGTTTTAACAACCAAAAGTGTTTCTAGATATAGGGACAAAACCACCATTTGAGAACTACTGCTCTAATGGATATCATTCCCCACCCATGAAATTCAGATATTTTGCCTTATATATTAATAACTCTTTGGGATCTTCTCATTCTCTTTAGCTTTTTTTGCCATAGCATTAAGTATGCCCAATTTTCTCTCCTCTAAAAACAAACTCTTGCCCTGGTTGGTGTGGCTCAGTGGATTGAGCACTGGCCTGCTAACAAAAAGGTTGCTGGTTCAACTCCCAGTCAAGACACATGCCTGGGTTTCAGGTCAGGTCCCCAGTAGGGGGCGCATGAGAGGCAACCACACATTGATGTTTCTCCCCCTCTCTTTCTCCCTCCCTTCCCCTTCTCTAAAAATTAAAAAAATAAATAAATAATCTTTACAAATGCTTTCAATCCTATATTTTATTTGCTTTCCTAATGCTTATTTATCTCTGATTTTTATTTTGAAAGAAGTTCCCTTAAAAGTTAAACTTTTTGAATCATTGTATAAATGATTTTTATTCAATTTCTTTCCCAATTGCCGTCTTATGTTCACTCAATAAGTCCTTAGAAACTAGCCTGTTTGTTGCTTTATTCAATGAACATTTTCCAAACCTTAACATTTAAACATATTGAACAGATTGATTACTAACTTATTTTTAGAACACTGTCTCTGTGCCCCAGTATCTTCTCAGTTTCACGTTCAGGGTTTTCATTCTCTTTCTTTCACATAAATTTGGTGATGTTATTGGCTCCTGATAGAGTCACTGTAGTTTTCTTTTCTACCCTATAACTTTAACCTACAGTTTAAGCTTTTACACTCTTCAGTGCAGAACTCTCTTCTTTTTAATGGTTTCTCACTGACTGACTAATAACTTTAGGATAAATTATATCTTCCATAAAGTTTTTTTAAAAGCATTTACTATAGTCAATGAGCTATCAAAATGATATATTACATGTAAAGCACAGAGCTTGGCACACCATTCAATTCAAATAAATGTCAACATTATCATCATCATCAATCATCATCATCATCATCATAACATCAACATTATAAACATAGATGTAATAATAGCAAAACCTCCACCTAGATATCTTAAATATATTCTTAACTCAGCACATTCAGAATACAATTTTGTTCATCTTTGCATATTCCTCAGACATCATGCTTCTCTTACTTGAGTCTAAACCTGGCTCCAACCTGTCCCTCACTTCTCACAGCCATTCACAAAATCTTATTTTTATACTTGTCGGTTGAGTATTAATACCCACCAGCTCTACCACCATTTCCATACTCTATATGTCATCTTGTTTTTTGTTGTTGGTGTTCAGTCATATCCACCTCAAAATCTGTGATGTTAATTCCAACTTCTTTCCTGTTTAATCTGTGTGATCTTCTGAAAACCCAAAGCTGACTAACTCTCCTTAATTTAAACTATACTTTGTCTTTCCATATTTTTAAGTTGGAATTCGATCTTCTTTACCTAGTGCAGAAGGCTCCCCACAAATCTAACTCCACAAACGGGTAACTCCCTTATCTCTCACATCTTTGGCATTTGCTATTCAAAAGATTTAAATGTATTGGTTTAAATCTAGTCATAGCTTCCCACTAGCACAGAAACTGGAATGTGGCAAGAGTTCAAAAACTTCATTTTTATAGTATTATTATTGCTAATAACCTTGCTAACAATGATACATTCCATCAAGTATCAGCTTAACTTTTATTTCTGGGTTGGCTTTACTTATCCAGTAGTCTCGGTTATTTAATCTTAAATGGCATTTTTTCCTGTTTTACTTTTCTATTTCTACTATAGGTTTCATACCTGCTTTCTTTCCCACCCTCCCTTCATTCCAAGCAGACCTTATACCTGTTTTGTTCCCTATGTGCTCCCAGGGTCTATCAAAGGGCACAGCGCAACATGTTATTTGAGAGCACACACGACATATTTTGAACAAAAAAGTGAACAGATAAATGGATGGATGAATACATCTAAAAGTGACAATTAGAAAATTTCTTATAAATATTTCAGTCTGTACTCCTGTGTTTTGTTACACAAATTTATACATATAAAGTTTATCTTGAAAAGTCATTTACTTTTTTTTATGATAAAAACAGGAAATACTTTATTTATTGGGAAATCATGTATTGGGCAAGTAATATGAGAGTGAGGATAAACTAAATGCCTTAGTTCAATAACTAATATTTATTAAATAATTACTATGTTCTAGGCCCTGTGTTCAATACTTATATTATATAATTTAATTATTATAATTACTGTATGCTAAATGTATTATCAAATCTCATTGTTTAAGATAAAAAATGAATAACATAGAATCTATGTAAAAGGCTCAAGATTATACAACTAATATGTGACAGATCCAGAATTTGAAGTAATTCATTGGTTCCAGACATTAGGTATTTCCACTACCCTCCTACATGTGTATTAGCCTTTAATTTTTGGGTTACTTTCTATGATGTTCTTAAGTTAATGCGAAATACCATTTAAAGAAAAAATAATTTTGTATTTTCCATTGTATTTTATGATTGCAAATATATTGCAACAGTGAATAGATTATTAATGGATAAAAGATCTATTCATTAGACTTTCCCTGAAAATTGTATTTAGAAGTCTATCAAATATCTAAATATTTAGGCCTTTTAAATATAAAATTATTCTATTAATTGTTCTGATAGAGGGACTTTTCTAGTTAAAGAAATTGTCTTTAGATAGTCAAAAGCAAATTTGGTAGATAATTATGTGTGTACCTTTAAGTTAGATAATATTGACTGAATATTTTCATCATAATTAGAGTAATTTCATAAGCCAGCACACCTGGCTTTTTATACATGAAATGATTTTAAAATTTTAGGTTACTTTATAAAATAAATATACAACAGACTTACAAATGTCCAAATAACTTTATGTTGCCTCTGATATATGTTGCATTGAAAGTTTTGTATTTTCATAGTTTACTTATACAACACTTAATGTAATAATTGAGATTTTGAAACAAACACATACATTTTTATTTCTCCATATCTGTATATTTTAGAGAAACGTATTCCACATAGAAAACTCTATCGTTGTTTATGTAACCATGGCACTTTAATTGAAAAGAGTATTTTGAATTTTTGGTTTTGCTAGTTCATTTTAATTCACCACATTTGTTTGAATTCCTTTTTTCTATTGAGTATGTTAAGATAAATGGAGTCAGGAATACCTAGTCACATTTTAACATCACAAGACCAATTAGTAAATACAGAGGCAATAAACAGTTCACAATCATTATAATTCCAGGCCTTGGCTTGATTGACTCATCCAGACTCTTTTTCTTTCACCTTTTTCAATATGTAGAGTTAAGTCCTTTACTATACCAGGCTTTATTTTGATGGATTTAACGAATTAGACTCATGCTATAAAAAAATCCAATAATGTGCATAATGAATTCTTCTCATTCTCTGTGCACCTGTTCTCTCTCATTATATCTGAAAATTTGGGATTACTCCAAAGTGCTCTGTAATGACTTTTTGTAAGCAAGACAAGTAGAAGAAATTCTTCAAGGACAGAGTGAATTGGTATTTGAAACCTGCTAAATAACTAGGTAGGAGGGAAGTGATACCAACAGACCATGAGGCATGCATCATTTGGAAGCAGAAAGATTTGGGGGAAAAAGAGTTATGCTGCCAGTAATAACAGGTAAAAAAAAAGTAAATACATTCTCAGTTCTCTGAATACCAGCTCATATTTCCAACTAACAGAATTTTCCTACACTTATTTTGGGAAAATATTTAAGCAACATATTTTTTATATCTTTGAAGATATCTGTAAGGGTAATTATCTCATATGTTTGTACCACAATGTATCCAAAAATACATAGATTTACTTCATTATGTAATTTTACTTTACTTGCAATTTAAATTAAGTTTCTATTGTGCTAAGCACTTATCCTTGTCTATATTTCAAATTTTTAAGGTTGACATAGGTTAACCACAAATAATTTTTCTTTACAAAATTAAATCATAGTAGGAGACTAAAGTTGTATTGAGGAAACTCTAACTAAATGCTTCTCTTTAAAATAATAGGGTAACAGCTGACCGACCTTTAACCAGTTGTCCTGACTATTTCTATTAGCTTTTGTAATATGTAGATTAGTTCCTTAATATATTGCCTCTTTTTTATCCATCAAAACTCTAACTCACATCATCCACATTATTCTAAATTAAAAATTATAAAATTTCTATTGTTTATATTTCTGTCAGGAGTTCTGGGTGAATAAAGGTAGAGAAAGAGCACATGCAGAATTTAATTGCTACTAATTCAAGTCTTCTTCAGAAGGCTATAAAATAAAAATTAAGCCAAAATTATAGCAGACAGAGTTCAACTAGCAAAGCAGGAGTCCCAAAAGATATATTTGGAAATAAAGGAGCTTCTTTTCCTTCATTCCTTCCTTCCTCCCACCCTCCCTTCCTTCCTTATTCCCTTCCTTTGTCTTTTCTAAAAGAGTATTATGAATCTACTTTAAAATAATGCCATTCCAAAAATATCACTGACAGTTTGTGGATTAATGAACCAAATTGCAGGAAATTAATTGCAAGCCTGACCCACAAATGAAGTGATTCCAGTTTATAATGACCTACAGTAATGGTTACATAAAGAGATTCAGAATATCTTTGGCTTAATTTAAGGTGCATTTTCTCTTGTTATGTTCACTCCTATTTACTTAGGGTACCACTATTATTATACTAATATTATACTATTAATCACAAAACTCTAAGGGAGTTGACTTTCAGCAGAGCTAATATATGCTTCAATAAGGGCTAATAATATAATAGCTAATATTCGCTGAGTATTTATTTTACATTAGACACTGTATCAAGCATGTTAAATGTAATATTTCTTCAACTACTTAATCCAACACGTTTAAAAGAAAAGAAAGATGCAAGCAGAAACAATGTTCCTAAAAGGAAATATAGTGGAAGTTTCAATTCATCTAATTCAAAGTTTTTCTGAGATTGTTTTCGCTTGCCCTTACACTTAGCATTAATTGCTGCACATTTCTGTTCTTCTAACTAACTACTGTGGATTGAAAATAACTCCTACATTTTAACGAGGAGAAAAATGCTACCCCGGAATGTTTAAATAGCTCTCTTTGAAAATCTACTCCCTTTGTTTAATGCCATTATTTTAGGAGCCTCTTCAGTTTCAACAGTGACAAGTATTTTAGTAAGAAAATAACCTCAAAAATAAGCTGTTAAAGTCGCTCTCAGCAAGGCTAATCTAAGTCTGTTTCCATTTTTCAAATGAGGAAAAAGTCCTGTATTTTCAAATGTATACATGACAAGATTTGAAATTTTAATTCAAATAATTTCTTTTTGAGTTGGTCGAGCTGTTTAGTAGAGGGTTGGGGATTGTTTTGTGGGAGTGGGAGGTAAACAGAATGTGTTCCCTCCAGGCAAATTAAGAGTGTGTGGAAAGACTTGTGATCAAATTAAAGCTTTACAACTTATATACTCTGGAAGCTTAAGCAACTTCCACTGAGTTTTTTGAGCCTATGCACCTACAATTGAATCTTCAAAAATAGTTTCCATAGACATGAACCCAAAACCCTGATTGTCGTGGATTCGAGAAAAAAGATGGGATGTGAGGATTGGAAACGGTAAGGACAGACGATTCTTTCAGGGGATTTCTCACTAATGCAAAGTAAAGAAATGTGGTAGCTTTTGAGAGGTATAACAGAATAACTGAGTAATCTAAGTAACATCCTTTGAGTCTCAGTGATTCCATAAACCTAACGCAGAGTTAATAAAATCAGGAGTAAAATACGAAGATATTAAGCAAGACTTGCATTGACTTGAACAGTGACTGAGATAGGTTCATGAATTACATTTTCCTCTTCCCCATGAACAACGTATGATCATTTCACTTTCTAGCTTATCCCTAATTCGTGTTGTCTGGAGGAGGATCATAAATTTTAGATCACTTTATCTTTTAAAAATTATTATTATTATAGAAAACCAAATTAAGCTTTTATCCCACATTAAGGTAACTAAATATAAGGCAAGATAGAAAATGTTGGTTGAATATAATTTCTCTTTGGGGATCAGCATCTTTACTGGTTCAGTGATCTATTCTGAAACTCAATGGCATAGATATTTTACAATTTAATTTGAAAGGAAAATTTAAGTTTTTATGTGCCCTTGACCCTAAAAGTCCCTTACAAGGTGTTAAAAGAGTGGCTATTAAACAAGGATATGCTCAGAATGTACTGATCTAATTCAGCCTCCACTGGATATCCATTCAGGTTTATTTGGGAGCCACTGGTTTCCACCTAAAAGGACAAAGGTATGTATTTTCTGCATTTGTTTTGGTTAGTTGATTGTTGCTTTTTTTGGTTGGTTGGTGGATTTCACCTCCTCTGAATGTATAGAGGGAATTGATTATGGTGGTTATTTTTCTGTTAATATACACTTCTATGTATTGTATACAGAGAATGTTCCTTCAGTGAGTGCAGGCTCTCATGAAAAAACACAAACCCCGAGACACAGTACAGCAATGCCTCAGTTGTAGAAATTTATTGCTACAGGAATTGTATCTTAAAACGTCCTTATTCTCATCTACACACTAAAATGCCCGCTGCAGCTATTTCTGTGTTCCCACTACTTGACGTTTTAATTGTTAAGAGAGGTAATCTCAATTGTACATCCAAAACCAACTCCTCCTTCCGGTTTACTATGCAAGCCAGTCAAGCTAACAGAGATCACGGAAACTCATGCCCGTGGTGTCTTAAAGGAAGTCAGACAATGTTTGCTTTGATGTGTCACTGACGATACCTTCCTGAGTATTAATCATTTTATCTTTACTCTTTCCGTAGATAAAAAAAATTATACTTTCTGTTTCCTCCCTGGGTTTGGGGAAGATATATTTTTTTCCCCATTTACGGACAAGCTTGATTCCTCTTCTCTGAGGGAGTTCATGGGACTAGAGTATCTTGAAAGCACAGGGCGAAGCCATGGGCCCTCTGTAAAAAGTGAGTTCTCCCTCTGCACATCACCGCCTCAGACGACTCTGCCTTAATTTCATCTTCTTCTTAGCCACATAAAATACACCCCCTCTTTTTCAGTGTCCTTATTTGTAGAGATTTTATTTCAGATTCAACCCATAACTTCATCCCCTCTCACAAATCATCACATTTGGTTCTGGACCCTTACCTCTCAGTCCTTAGTTACATCTTTCCTGGGGCAATATTGACCAGTACATGGACAAAGGCCCACCCTGGCACCACAGGTCAGCAACCAGTCACGGCTTCTCCGATCCCAGTTCTGGTAGAGGTCTGGGGTTTTCTTTTCCTGATAGGACAGTTTATATATCAGTAAAAATCATTTTAATGTTTAATATCTTTATTGTCACATATGATATTAGAAGTATACTATAAGAGGGAAAATTAATGTATATTTCATTAAATATTTGCTGTACATATCTGAAATGGTATAGGAAAGAAAATATTGCCTAAATTTCCATGTCTTTCTTCTTTGTATTCAAGTTTGTTTTGAAATACTATGCTTCTCTCTAACCAACTCATGGGAATTTTCTCAGGCTATATTCCTTTTATCTGCATTTTGACCTGGTAATAAACAAGAAGAAAATAAAAACATTCGGTCCATATGGTGGAAATGCATGTGCCCCGCGTCTAAAGTTCCACGGTATAATGATTGCAATCAAAAGTCCTGCAAGGGTCAGGAGATAACAGCGTTAAACAAAATCTGTGTAGTTCAGATACCCATACTGCGTAAGTCAGAAAATTGTCCCTGAATTAACAGTTTTACCCCTTCAATCAGACTAAGATCTTGTACAGCACAGAAAATTCCACACACATTTATTATTTTGTAATTTGTATTTTGTAAATTGACTTCCAGTATGAAATTCATCCTTTCTCTCTGAAATTTACTTCCACTTGCAAGGGAAAAGGTCATGACACGGAGACCTCATCATGTTTAAAGAGTACATGGAGCGGATCCTGTGGCTTCAAAAATAAATTTTAGTTAGTACCTCAAATCGATACTATTTTTTGCAATGTGTATACATTTAATGTACAACAGTTTATGTGCTGTTAATTCCCCAAATACAACAGCTGAACACAGGTTATTATTTGCATATTAATTCCTCATTGATCCTCATCCTGGGTCAGACTTGTGGTGAATTAAGGGATTAATGGACGGGTCCTGTTAAATAATTGAGTTGTTCATTCAGTCACAATAGTCCAAGATCCACTTAAAGAAACAAGGAAAGAGCACCCGAATTCATGAAACAGACACCCCATGCCAATACTGAAGTTAAACATGTATCAGGCGGAGAAAACCCTTCTGTGTCCCCACAGAGCTTGCCTAAGCTGACCTATAGCCTTGAAAACTTTATTTTAGACACGTAACAGTTGTAGAATGCTGCATGAATGTTAGATGTCAAGACACACTTTTCACAGTTTTCTGATAGTTTGTATGTTTTATTTCTCAGTGCAACATGAGCTCCCACTCCTCCATGCCTTTGCCTATGGTACTTTCTCTGCCTAAAATGATCCTTTTAAATTTTGCCAAGTTTTCCTCATACCTCAAGATTCAGTTCAGTGGTTCTCTTTTCCAGAAAATAGTTACTGGTTTTTGCTTTCTGTATCCAAGTCTCTGTGCAAAATATATTAAATTCTTATCATTTTATTTTATAATTAATTTTGTCATTCCAGTTACATAGAAGAGACATAGAAGCTCATAGGAATTGTTTTTAACTTCCCCAAAGGCAAACAGGTGGTTAAGCTGGGAATTGACGCCGGGCCATCTGGCTGCAAAGTGACTATGCATACTGCCCTTCACACATATTTAATTTATGAATATCATTTTTATGTGGTCATATTCCCATTAAACTCTAAGTTTCTGTAGGGCCAGAACTGTTCATTTTTTCTCATCATGTTTGTCTATTAATTGATAATCCATAAATATTACTTCATAAAAGAAATAAATGGATACACCAATGACTTAAATTTATTGCCTTCCATGGCAGTGCATTTTACTTTAAACACCTTTTCTGTTGAAAAGTCCTTGCTTAAGTGAAATTAAAATTGAGTTCCTTTTTGTGCTCCACTTTCTTTCTAGTTAAACCCCTCATCTTAGTGTAAGACATGCAATTCATTCTTTTCCATGTTTAAAAGCAACTCATTACAAAGCAAATCTTCCCATTTCCTTTTGTTATTATTCACATGCAATACCTACTTTGTATAGTCCTTGACATTCTTCTTTATTAAAATTGGATTAAATTCAACATAATCCAAAAACTATTTAATGATGTCATGTTTCCTTTATCTTTCTAATTGTGAACAGAAGATTCCCAGGAAATAATTCAAAGTTGATTTGACTAGGAAAAAGCAGTGATCTCTCACTTATTCTAGAGAAGCTATCTTCATCATGGCACCCTAATAGTACACACTCTCTTATCTTCCTTTGTATTCTTTTTCCCCTTTGTCTATTTCCCTTCTGTTCCTCCTTTTTCTCCTCCTCCCCTTCTTTTTTACTTTATTTTTTATAAAGCCTCTTCTCAATGTCAATACCGTTGAGACTTGTACACATATTTTATGAAAATATTATTTTAAATCGCTGCAGATTTTCACTTTGTAGTCTCAGTCTTTGCCATGGTCTGTCCAGTCAAGTAGTAGAAACTTACACTGTGAGCAGGGTTCTGGTTTATCGAGAGGTTCAGTCTGAAAGATTGACTTACACATATTTCTGAAGCTCTGTTTTCGTATAATTGTCTTTTCTCCAGCATTTTACCCTGCAAGTCTTAATTAATTCAGTCTCACTAAATCCTAGTCCCTTTCTTCTCTCTCCACCAACATGATTTTCTTGGCTTAGTTTTCCTTGTACTACACAGCAGTCCAGAAAATGCATTTATACCACAAGTCATGGCAATTCTAATGCTCGCTCATTTATGCAAGTTTTACATGTTTGTTCCAAGCGTCTATTTGTGAGATATCTACAGGGACAGGGATTCACTCCATATGAGTTACACTCTTACATGGATGCAACTAGATGGTTCATATTAACTTCTCAAAAATAAAATTTAAAACTTTGAAATGTAAAAGAATTTATATTGATCATAGACTAAATAAAATACACTTATACAGGTTTGTTTGTGATACCAAAAAGACATCACAGTAAGTTTACCTCTTTATGTCCCCGTTTTCTACCTCAAAGAGGTTGTAATATATATGAAGACAAAACACATGTTTACCTGAAAATGTTATAACATAAATATAATTTGATACTTACAACTCCTAACTGAATAGCAATATACAACTTCCTGTTATTGTGACTAATGGAAGAGTTCAAGGAGGAGAGGCATGGCTCTGAGCCTAAGTGAAGGCATAATTTCTGAGCTATGGAGAAGTAAAGGAGGTGTTTAATGGGAAGTATTTTTCTGTGGTATGTATGGAAAACACACTCATGGAGGACAGAACAGTTGGAATCACGTGAAACGAATCAGCAGAAAATCAACTGGTAGGACACCAAGCTGGATGATCGGCATCACTCCACATCATTTGGAGCATGAATTTATCATAGACGTACAGTGGAATGGTGAGACAAAAACCAAAATCGGCACCCTCGGTTAGTTCAAGTGGAATGTAGTAGAGGAAAAAAAGACACACTAACTGTACTGAAATGAAACTGAGGGTCCTTGTAATTTCGATTAAATTGAGTTTTAAAACCCAGGTCTCTGTGTTTCTACACCCCGTAGACCTTGCCCTTTACTGCCCACCCCCTCCCCTCCAGGCAGCAGAAGATAATAGCCCAGACCTGACTAGTGGTCACAGGGTCCGGACTTTTGGCAAGCTAAAAATATCATCTTGACATAAGTTATGTTTTAGCTCCTGAACCCTGAGTGGAACAACCCTCTGGCTACTTTCCCATGACACTAGACAGAGGGACACTGGAATAGACCTCAAAGTTCTCCTCAAGACCTGAAGAAATAATTTATTACTTACCTCACTTCTGACCAATCAGCTCCCAGCACAACCCTGCACCCCTTAATCAAGGTGTCTTGTGATTTTGCTTTATATAATCTGTAACCTGCATGCCATCAGGGATTTCTGGCTTTTGAGCATTAGCTTCCCATTCTCCTAGATTGTGCTATTCATGAAAAAATTGCCAGTATTTCTCCACTGCATTTCTTGGTGTCTAGTGTGGGTCTCTGACACCTCTGAGTGGGAAAACTCTTTCAGTTCTATAACACAGATACGGAATGGTGCTGATTTGGAGCAGTCACTTAGTAGGAGGATGTGCAGAAAAATCCACCTCTAACTGGAGAATTGAAGGCTGAATATGACTTAGTGTGATGATGGTTGAGAGGGGGAGAAGAAACTGCTCCTGTCAGAGTAGATAAGAAGACTGAAAAGCAAGAAAATAAGAAGCACTCAGTGTCTTTTTATCGCTTTTGATCTGAAGAGGATGATGTAAACATAGCCCAAAGGACCTTGCAGTTGCGGCCCCTACCTACCTCTCAATCCTCATCTTGCACCTTGTTTCCACCCCTTATATAACACCTACAAAGGCCCGCTTTCACCTTCTTGAGTGCGCCTTGTCTTCTCTCACTGCTTGCTGTTCCCACTGCCTAGAATGCTCTTTTCCTCCATGTCCGAGGTGCCTTTTGAGTTTCTTTTTAAAAAAATTTTAATATGTCCTTTATATTTCAATTTAAATGTTACTTTCTCAACCAAGTATTCCTTTATTCGTTAATTGGGTGAAACTCTGTTAGATAATCTCAAGACACAGGTAACTTTTTTCTTAACTTATGATATATATATATATATATCATATATATATCATATATATTTCCTTTTTTATTTGAATATATATGTGTGTATGAACTCAAATTTCTATTCCTGTTCTTTTTAATGGACTCAAAATAACTGGTCTCTTTTATTGTTCTTTTTGTCCTTACTTTTCTACTCACTTAACTGGTATAAATGTATACCATAGAAAAACTCAAATTGGGTCATATCCCATAGGAACTCAAGTTCAGAAGATTTTTTTTTTCTTTTATATCATCTATGTTTTATGATGGGCATTAGAGAATTGATAAATATGATCATTATATATATGTATGTATATAAAATTTGCTCAGGGGCCTAAGATGCCTGAACTAGAAACAACAATTATGATTTTAATTCATATTTGAATCCCTAGCTCTTGGCAAATGAAAACAAAAATGAAAGAATGAATCAACCTCAGTAGACTTGGAATTGAGTTTCCATAGAACAAAAGCTAAAATCAATTAATTTCTGTGCTCAAATTAAGAGTCAACTTCTTAAAAGTAGTAAAAACCTTTTTCTCTAGGTTCTGTGCCTATTTATTCCTACACACATTCTCTTGCATATTTGATTTCCATAAAATATTTTTGACTCATCACAAAGTATTTTGATTTAGTGACTACTCAAGGATTTCTGAAAAGTCATAAATTGTAATTTTTCTTTCAAGGTGCAATACAATGGAATGGGCAAGCTTGTTGAGACCCAAGGTCATAACAGATAAAGTCACTAACAGATCTGCAGTCAATCTACCTCCCTCCTTTTCACTGGACTGCAGAGTCTTTTCTGGATCTGTGATGCTTCTCTGGATTTGGTTACCCCTGGGCTAGGCATGAGGTTCCCCAGTGTGTGTTGTGTAGTCAGTTGACATCCTCAGAGAAATGGCAGCTGAGAAGTGCTAAAGGGAGTCAATGCCTTGTTGCGATATTATTTAATGAGGCCATTGGTAGAATTTTTATTTGGCACTTGCAAAAGTCATATAACTGTTACAACTGTATTACCAGATTTTAAAAGTGGTCAGATTTTTCAGGTGAATATGGTATGTACCCTACTTTTTGCTGTGATTTTTAATATGTCCTCGTAAGGTGATAAAAGAAAAAAAGAAAAAAAAGTAGTATTGTGCTGTCCTACCATCCCAGGAAGGGGCACATTTATCAATTCTCTAATGCCCATCATAAAACATAGATGATATAAAAGGGAAAAAAAAAGGTTCTGAACTTGAGTTCCTATGGGATATGACCCAATTTGAGTTTTTCTACACTATACATTTATACCAGTTAAGTGAGTAGAGAAGTAAGGGTACAAAGAACAATAAAAGATACCAGTTATTTTAAGTCTATTAGAAAGAACAGGAACATAAATTTGTAATAAACTTTCCAAAATCCCTTAGCTAGGCAGCTAAGACCTCCTCTTTGATTTAAGAGGAGAAATGGTCATCTTGTTCTGCATAGGGTCACTGGACTCCTCATAATACACGGACCATTATAAATTAAAAATAAGAAAACACAGTGTGTGCTGGACATGTGACAAACTACTTTTTGACTCTCGTTCAGTCAGCCAAGGAATGACTGAAACTTAAGCAACCGCTGAATTGGCAGACAGTGCAAAATCGCATTTGAAGCAGAAGGGCTGTGCTCTCTGTAGGTGAGGGGGTCAGCCGAAAGGAGAAAGAGAAAACGAATTTTTAGGAGACATCAAATGCCATCTTACTTCTCTACGTTTTTTCTTTTTGTGAGATGACTTCTCACTCACCCCTTTTCCTATCTCTGACAGAGTACAATGAGCGATGGTCTCCAAATTCAGCATATGATCATTAGGACTCAGCTAAGGAGAAGCGGTCAGAATGCTCACGTTTCAGTTAAAGCTACCTACTGTGTATAATTAACATTCTAAATTAGAGCACCCAAGGTAATCCAAACTCTTAGTCAAGTATTTCAGGGAGAATTAAAAGACCGGGATACACATGACTATATTCATGCCTTACATATTTAATTCCAGATATATTGTTCTATTACTCTTTAGTTGTCAAATAACATTGGCAAACTCTGTCTTACTCTATAGCAAGGATTCAAAATAAAGAGCATCTAGTGATTCCAATATTCACGTTTATAGTGTCTGTGCGAGTCATGGAGCAGATGCACTGAGAAGAAAAAAGAACTATGCGTTTCCTTATTGTAGTTGATTACTATACTAAGGTACATCCCAGTTATAGTATAGATGTTCTCTTCTGATTATTTTCCCTCATAACTTGCTGTACGGTTCAGAATGTAAAATAGGCAGTGCCCAGTGCCATAATTTTAAAACTTCCTATTCTCTTTAGCAAATAAGATTTAATTTTATGCTTATTGAAGTGTAAAAAACTTACTGAGGGTTCTTTTTTGAACAACTTTTACCTCATTATATTCAAGACCCAGTATGTCACATTGCAAATTTTTTTCCTATCCTTTGTATTTCTGGAGATTTCACTGATGTCCTTAAAAATCAGGTCACTAAAAGAGTGCAGGAGTCTCCGGTATCCACTAATGTCAATTCTGGATGGAGAATGGGGGATAGTAAAATAATATTTAATATATTTTAATATATAATTTCCAACATTTTACTTATAGGGCTTAAGGTAAAGGGATTTTTTATTTTATATAATTTATAAATATTTGACACCTAACAATAGAAACACATCAATGCTTTTAACTAAAAATTTTGATCGTCATCATGAAACACAGGCTTTCTGGTTCTTGATCTCAGATGCTGGTAGAAAATATTTCCTCTGATGATCAATCTTCCTACTTATTTCTGGAAACTCCTGAGAGGCTTCAACATAAATGCTAACATATAACTCCTGCCAGTATTTGACAATATCTACCATTCTCTTAATATCTTACTTTGTGTCCCCTTGTGTGGTAGCTCATGAGACCTTATTTTCTACCTCCACTATATCTAATAACTACTCATAAAGGACACCAGGAATGATGCATAATCACCTTTTTTTAGGTGTCAAATATCACAATGTATTTTGTACATTTTGTATTCAAATGTTTTATGAATTCTTTGTAAGTCTGCTCTTCAACCTGACAAATATATATATGGCAATGTGTTAATCCTGGGGTAAACCCAAGTATAGGGTCAAGTTTAAACCACCTGATTAAGTATGGAGTAGTAACATTGTGGAGGACAACCCCACTCTGGCTGCCCAGAGTTTAATTTTTAACTTTGTTTTTTTTTATTTTGCCCGAAGTTGCCATGATCTCCTCCAGTCTACTTCTCTTTGAAATCCAGGTTCTTTCCTCTTCTTCCTTCTTTTTTTCTAGAGCCCAAATACAAATTTTTCTCCCTCTCTTTCTCCAGTATTCTCTAAGCAAATAGTAAGTCCATGACTCTACAAATAAGAAACAACGTAGCCTATTTCTTACCCTCAATTTATTTCTGCAAATTAGATCTCTAACTTAGAGTCTTTTATATTTCTGTTAATTATCAAGAGCTAAACAAGCTCTGAACAAGGTCAAATTATTTTGCCTTTGTACGAGCCCATGCTTTATTTGTATTCATTGACTTTCTATCATATTTAGGATGTTCTTCTCAATAACTGGAAGGATATATGATGACTCGGGTGTGATTCATATATTTGAGTAGCAAGTAGCCTGTCAAAAACTATGAAAACTTATGTACATTTAGAGCAGAGGCTTGCAAACTACTACCTAAGGCCAAGTATAGTCTCAATCACTTCTTTTTATGAATAGTTTTGTTGGGATACAGGTACACCCATTCCTGTACCTAAGACAGAGACTAGCATGGGGCAAGTAGGGCCCCCAAAGCACAAAAGTGAAAGAGACACTCACTTTCAGGGTCCTGCACTCAAGTGACTCTAAAAATGAGTGCCTCCTTCAAGTGTATGTTCCAGGCATCTCACACTTAACTCACCCTGACTTACTTATTATCTGTGACTACTCTTGTGCTATGATTGTAGAGTTGAATACTTTCCACAAGGACTCCATAGTTTGAAAATCCTAAAACATTTACTATCTGGCCATTCACATAAATGTTTTGGCAATCCCTGATTTAGAGGGATTCTTATTTGATTCTAAATGAGCCATAATTTCTGGAGTTCTGGGTAAAATATTTACTCTCACTAGTGGTGTCTCTATTAACAATTTTTGTGTACTTAAGATGATATCTAATGGAATAAAAATTGACCATGAAGATGAACATAGTAACAAAACATTAGTTAACAGAAGGGGAAAATTCCATGCAGAGTATAGTGACTAATATTCCAATCTTCTCCTAGCTCAGCTCCCTCCATCTTTCCTTCCAGTAGTAAAGGCAGCTGGCTCAGGCGTAAGGTCACATGGGTACAAATCCTGGCACTGTCACTTTGAAAGCATGTGACCTCAGATATCATACTTTACCCTTCCTCAGAAGTTTCTCCATTTATGAAAGGGGGCAGGGAGTAGAGATAATAGTGCCTACCTCAAAGGCATGCATTTGGAGTAAACAAGTTAATCCATGGAAAGAATGTAGTTGAGTGTTTGGCTGTTTGTAAGACAGCAAGTTCTCAATAAATATTAACAGTACTTTATTTTCTGAGGCCCTGAAAGGAATAAACAAGACTATAAGTAAACACTGAGGCAATGTGTTTTACTAAATTTTGTAATAAATTAGGGAAATCTATGACAGTATTATGCCTACCCTTGCTATATGCGATAAAAAAGAGGCTCACCTCTTTGTATAAAGAGCTGTGTTTTTTTGGCACCAGAATCATTCAGGGCTGAACTTCAATAGCACCTTGGGCCTTTTCAGGGAGAAAGTTGAGGCTCAGTGATGTTTGGGATGGGATAACATGACAACTGAGTCTCAGTTAACTTTGTTCATTAGGCTTCATCTCTATCAAAGGTTGTGAGGACCAGTAGCGTTTCAGTTACAGTGTTACTTAAATCTCTAGAATATGACAATGAAAAGCAGTGAGAAGTTTATGAAAATAATACTACAAGACTTTAGATAAGAGTAAGATTACTTCTATTTGGGGATTAGGGCATCAGAAACGACAGAATGACTAGATATTTTTAAATGAGGGCTTAGAAGAATTCATAATTGACACTTTGAACTGATTCAAATATTTAAAGGGAGTCAGAGAAAGATTGCCAATTCCACAAAGTACATAATTTAGGGAATCAAATGGGCACAAGTATTTTATATGGTAAGACTAATGTCCAATATTTTATTCCTCTAGACCACATGATAAAACAAATGACTTAGAAATGTTCTTATGTTATAACTTGCTTATTTTTTGTTTGCCCTGATTGAGACTAAAATAATATCACCTGCTCAACAGGTCCAGGCTTTATACTCACTGCTTTATGCTGATCTGTTAATCTCTTAGACCTATTTCATTATTCATACCACTAAAGAGTCAAACAACATATGTGCTATTCTAAAAGTCTAATTATACTTTAATGCTTTGGTTGGGATTTTTCCATTTCTCTTTTGTGAAATTTAACAAATATTTGTTTGAAGTAGCATTTAGAAAGATGTTTCTAGTTGAGCATGTGAATGCAGTTTATAAAGCATGCCACTCAAGTGATTATTATTGGAATAAAAATGATTTCTATTACATGAAAAAATAGTTAAAAGTTATAAGTACTACTTTATATTCTCTATAAACTTCTCATTTTATTCTTACAATTATTGGATGATTTTGTGTTTTATATGATTGAAGGAAAGTGTTAAAGTCAATTGAAAGCATCTCAAATTTGGAATTAGCAAGATCTTATTATCACCAGAAGTATTTTAGCCAATAACAACAGTAATATCTTACATAAGTCTGGGAGTTTACAATATGCCAGGTACTATGCTTTTCAATGTTGCGTTAATCAACAAAGCAACTCTTGCTCATGGTGCTGCATTACACCATCCTTAAATGCGTAGTGGCTGCAACGTGGACATTCTAAGAATGTTTTCCAAAGGCACAACGACACAAAATTGTAGAGTTGGGATTGGACTGCATGATGGATACAGGATTCATAGCTTGTTCACTGTTAGTCTTATAATAAAATGTATTTCAAATATTATTAAAATATCCCTTTGGCCTGCATTTGGAAAGATAACACTGGTTTCCTTGAATCATATTCTCTTCATTTGTATTCTGGAACAACTGGCTTAAAAACAAAACAGAACAAGAATCCGTTTTGGCCATTTGGGCCAATAGGCTAGAGGAATCGCTGTCCTCTGTTGCGTTCCTGTCTACCTCAGCACATCTGGTCTCCAGGGCGTGCTGTGGGTCTTAATCATAAATTGAAAATGAGAAGCAGAATAATTAAAGACCAAACTGTAATTATGAACAAGATCTAAAGGGAACAAAACCAACATTGACTATAGCCCTTCAGCTTCCTATTAGTGAATTCAGGATTAGCTATAAACAGCCTTGTTAAATCCAATTAAATAGTTAATCGAAAGGATTTTTCTTATTAGCATAGGCTGAGTGACTTGACTTTCAGAACTAAGTTGCTTGTTATGCACAAGCATTTCCCAACTACACTATGTTCTAAGTTTTTGTTTTGTTTAATTATCACATGTCCATTTAAGAGTCTTTCTCAAAGACTTTCTGGAAGTCTTTCTTTATTTATGGTATAAAGTTTTTGATGTTATCCTGAGAAAAGTCATCTGTTACAAAGACGAGTGGAGGTATTTCAAAACACTTTAAATATGGAAAAGAGGATTTTCCCACATAATATCATGTAGTTTGGCTTGAGGTGCAATAAAATACAGACATATAGATCATTGACAAAAAATATAATTCACATCCAGATGGAGCTGCTTTGTTTAGAATATCTATTGCTTTGAATTAACCACAATGTTGACAACTTTGGTAAGTTCATGAATATATTTAGAGTAAAATAGTGAAAAATCTGTACAGCCTCTGTTACATATTTTTTCTTTTTCTTTTAAGCTATGATAATAAAACTATTTGAATTTCTCCCCACCACCCCCACCAGATATTTTGGTGGCTACGAAACTAGGAAAGGCTCTTTCAACATCTGTTGAAACAGATGAGTGGCATTTATGGCAAATGTGTTATCGTGTTACTATGAAATAGCATTTGAAGTCACTTGGAGCGGAAATTAAATTTGGAGTTCCCAGACTCCTGCGTGCTGCACGTGGTAGACTCAGTAGGTTCTACTTTGGTTGTCAGTGAAAAATTATGGCAAGTATTTTTTCCTAATCTGGACAATATTTTATGTATTTCTATTTTTATAACTAATAGCTATTATTTTACTTCAGCGTTGATTCAAGTTTGTGGAAAATATTTCTAAATCATGTTTCCAGTGGAATTTATAATGTAAAAGATGTTTTCCTTACGTAGTATAAGCATATTAAATTTATTATATAAGGTTATTCATTAGTATATCAGGGTAAAGTACAAATTTAAAATGATATTTTTATATTTGCGTAGGAAATAAATGGAGGGATTGCAACTTCCAATGAAATGAATTTTAGACCCCTTTCCAACTTCACATATTTTAACTTAGTAGAGTCCAATTACTACATTTATTATCACAGATGATCCTAGTAATCTACATTTATGTACATGTTTTATTTTATGATTTTATTTATTTATTTTTAGAGAGAGGGGAAGGGAGGGAGAGAGAAAGGGAGAGAAACATTCATGTGTGGTTGTCCCTTACATGCCCCCTACTGGAGACATGGCTGGCAACCCAGACATGAGCTCTGATTGGGAATTGAACCAGTGACCCTTTGTTTCACAGGACAGCACTCGATCCACTGAGCCACACCAACCAGGGCTATGTACATGTTTCTTTAGATCAGAAAAAGACTAAATAAACAATAATTTTCTGAGTGCATAAGCTATCATGTAATAAAATGATATTTAAATTAAAAAGCAGAAGATATTGCTCCATACAGAAAAAAGAGGTCTGGTAAACAATATACTCTATTTAGGTAAGTACTTATAATTATTTAGATTATTTCTCTAATCATTTGAAAATGTTAGCATTTTAAGTTTCCAATTCTATCAGTAAAAAAAATCTTAATAAAATGTAATGTAAAAAAATCTCAAACTTGACAAAATGGTCTGAAATGATCTTGTTGGGGATGTACTGTTAGACTCAGATTTAATTCATCTGTGTGGGCATGCTAGATTTCTTTTTTTCCTTTTTTTTCTCTTATTTTTTATTGTTATTCAGTTAATTGTCCCTCTTTTTTCTTCATTGCTCTCCTCTGCCCAGTACCCCCACTCCCACAGTCAATTCCCCCCCATTGTCTGTGCCGATGAGTCCTCTATTCTGTACCTTGGCTTGCCCCCTTCCCCTTCCTTTCCCCATTATCTTTCTCCCCATCCCTTCTGGTCACAGTCAGTTTGTTCTTTTTTTTTCTATGTCTCTGGTTCTATTTTGCTCATTTGTTTGTTTTGTTGATTAGCTTCACGTATAGGTAAGATATGTGGTATTTGTCTCTTTCACTGTCTCGCTTGTTTCACTTAGCATAATCCCCTCCAGTTCCATCCATGCCATAAAGGTTTGGAGTTCCTTCTTTCTTTCTGCTGAGTAATATTTCTTTGTATAGATTTCTTATATGATAAAAAGTTAAACCTACCCTTAATTAAAATGCATAATTATTTCTATCTAAGTGAATAAAGTAATAGGGGTTGAAAGCTGTTAATCAATTATTTGTGCATGGCTAATGGAGACTATCCAAACTCTAGCTAACTCAGGACAAAAGTGATAAAAATTCAAGCATAAAACAAAGGCGAGGGAACAGAATAACCAGAAAAAATATTCTTGCCCTGGCTGGTGTGGCTCAGTGGATTGAGTGTCAGCCTGCAAACCAAAGGGTTGCTGGTTCAATTCCCAGTCAGGGCACATGCCTGGGTTGCAGGCCTGGTTCCCAGTAGGGTTGTGCGAGAGGCAACCACACATTGATGTTTATCTCCCTCTCTCCTTCCCTTCCCCTCTGTATAAAAATAAATAAATAAATAGATGAATAAATAAATCTTTTAAAAAAAGAAAAACTATTCTTGGTCTTTCTCGTTAGCTTATTTTGTTGAACATCTCAATATGGGGTTTAATGGCATTTTCTTGAATTTTGTAAAATATTTTATTTTAATAGATACACGTCCCCATAAAATACCCCTTGAGAGTAATACCATGCAATACTATTGTTTTACTGTAAAAAAAATAGACAATCTCCTATATTTTATTTGTTAGCTCCAGAATGATTATCTTTAAAAATAATGTTGTTACTAAAAATAATCTAGTTATTGCTCAAACTTGGATATTATAATGCATATTTCTCTACCTACAGAGTGCTAACATTGGAATTAAAACTAACATGGGAATTAATACTTGCAAAAATTGGTCATAAAGCACAATGTGGCAGTTTTTCAGAGGAATGATTAGTTTCAAACTTAAATTGCCAAAATTTTTCCTTAAAATTTATATTACAATTAATACTTTCCATTCCTAGGTCCAGACCAGAAGTGATTAGTTTCCAAAACCTTAAATTAAACCCATGCAGAATCTCCCAATTAAGAAACTAAAGTATATGTTTTCCTTTTTTTCCATAGGCCACAAAAATTCAATGTGAGTGAATTTCAAAATTCACACTTTACCTGTAGCTACTGTTTAGTGAGAAATAGTTGTGAATAAATGTTTTAATGTGAACACGAATGTTTTAAATATATATATATATATATAAAACTTGTACTCATAATAACAACATTAAGCTGTGTATATTATAAAAATAAATCAGTACAAAATAGCTGTATGTTAGCAAACAGCCTCAACCATACTTCTAGCTGTTACAATCAAATTATTGACTTTAAAAATATTTGCTTTCCCACTTGCATTAAAAAGAGACTTGCCTTAATTGAATGTACTCTTCTATTTGGCTTGGGAGAGATGACCTGAGTGCTTTCAAAAGTGCAAAATAATGAAGTCAATGGTCTGTTAATGTAAAAACATTTCTGTTTTAGGTTGAATTGTCATTGGATAAAATCCTATTCTAAACATTTTCTTTCAATTATAGAAGATTGAAACTGTTTTAGAAAAGTAATCCTCCATTTCTTCAGTTCTAGTATTTCATTTAGTGGTTAAATTAATTTAAAATCAATGTCCCAAATGAGATTGAAATTCCATCAACTGAATGATAGATGCATGCTTCCTTTTGTAAATTTTTGTTCACCACAAAATGTGCAGCTGAAAGTTTATTCTCAAACTGGGTAAGTAATACTGATGGACTTTTGATGAGAATATCTATAATTTTATCCCAAAGTGGAGAGGTTTGTAGAGTAGAGAGCAGTGTTGGGAAACGCCCTGCCTGGTTTCAGAAGCTGTAACTCCCCATGGCTAAGGCTGAGTCAGAGACCTTGGGACCATAAGCCACTAAAGAGACAAAGCTTATCTCCCTGGCGGGGGCACCACCTCTGCCCACTTTACTTTACCCTGCTTGGCCCTGAGCCTGACCAGTTAGCCAATGATGGGTAAGATTCCTCAAGGGAGGGATGACCTAAGACAGGCATGGTCACAAAGAGGCCCACAAGAAAGGACTTGGGGGGCTATAGAAAAAGGGGGTGATGGACCCTTGCTTCTCGGCTTTGACATAGCCTGAGTCCTCATTCTGTCTGCAGGAAGTCTCCTAATCTCTTGGCTGCCTTACTTCCCTTGCTCAATTTATGCCTGAAACAGTGCCAGAGGTGGGTGCAGCCCTGTGCTGGAAAGGGAGGATTCCCTGGGGAGATCAGGCCTAAGAAAGAATGCATAAAATCCTGTGAAACCTGCTTTGCTAATACCCTCAATTTAAATGATAAGGGTCCAAGCATGAAATGAGTTTGTTTCCCAAAGTCTTATAGCCCTTTAGCTAACTGACCCTGACTCAGGATAAGCCCTCAGAGTTCTTTGTATGTTATATATTGTTTGATCCTTACTGTCTGACAATGATTGATGAGCTTTACCTGTATTCCTGTGCAAATTGAACCCAATAAAAGCCCATTGAGGAAAAGGCTCTTGGCCCTTCTCCTTTGAGAGATAGGCCACCTTTCCTCCCCAAGTAGATCATGTCTTTGTAGACTTATTCTCATCCATGGAGGCCCAGGGGGTTCAGGGAGCCCTGCAGGGGGAGCCATCCACAGAGCAGCAATACAGTTTCAGATGTAGCCATTCAGAAATTACTTTTCTCAGGGTCTTAGTCATATTGAAACTGAACAACTACTGGGGTACTACAGCCTGCCACCCATAGGCAATAACTCCTGAGACAGAGTCCAGTGGAAAAGAAAATGGAATGTTTTTATTCACTTAAAAATATACATAGCAGATTTCTTGATGCACACCAATCCCCACCCCAGAGACGAATGCATAGGTGGGTGGCTGCCAAGGCCGCTTCCTACAACTTTGCACAGGGGAATGGCAAGCTTGTTGCCTGGCATGTCACCTCCTGCAACCTGCCTCCTAGGACATGCTGGCCCAAAATCTTCTCCCCCATTGCGGCCCCTTTCTTACCGACTTTGCACCCAGCACCTGAAATGCTCCTGGTCAGACCCGGAATGCTGAGGGAGAGGCACAGGGGCTGACACCCTAGGGTGTGCTAGGGATGTAGTCAACAGGCCCACCCTGCTCTGGGCCTTGGGTGGGCGACATCTGCTGCAGCACCTTGCCTGGGGAAGGGTCAGGGGTTTGCCAGCTGAGCCTCCCTTAGCCTGGTGACCCAAGCCTTCCCCCTGCCCCCTTACCCAAAACCTATTGAGTTCCGGGACAGGCAAGACCTGGAGCACTATGGCAGGGATACTAGGAATCCTTCCAGCTAGGCTCCTGACTCAGTGAGCCCCCAGCCAGGAGATGGGGGAGCAGAGGCCCATGGTATCTGCCCAGTGCTCTGCTTTTAAAGACCTCCCCTATAATCCTTCATAACCCCCCCAGGCAGCAGAAGTAGATAGGAAGGTATGTCTTTGCCATCCAATAACCTTCCTGGTTTTGGGCTGTGTCTTTTTTTGCTGTGTCATGCACGCTTCCTTCTCCTAGCTGGGGTGACAAATGCAAGCACCGTGTTGGGTGCTTCCCCACTCCTCCCCATATCCTGGGGCGAGTTCCCTATGTCACAATATGCATGAAATATTGAGAGAAAACCAGCCTTTGTGGCTCATGCTGCCTTCAGTTTTGAATGGGAAGTCCTACTTTATAGAACATTTCAGAAATCAATAAACTGATCACTGTTTTATTCCCATAGGGAAACTGAGGGTAGTTTGAGAATCCATGAACACGTGAATGCCACACATAGAAATTAAAATTTAAAGTTTCACAGGTTTGTTTTAAAAGTACAGGAAAGCTGAAATTCCAATAGCACTGCTAATCAACAGTACTTTTTTTTTCTTTTCCTTTCTATGGGATTCCCATATCTATATATATTTTTTCCAATGGTTATATTATCTTTAATAAAAAGCAATAACTACCTTGCATTAATCATGGTTCATGAAACAATGCCAAATTTATATACACTTCAAGGAGGCTATTGTATAATATATTAAGGATGTATATACAGTAAATGAGAAATTCAAATCTTTGTCCCACTGAAAACTTTTTATCTTGGTATTGTTAATTAACTCAAACACACTTTCCTCCAGCATTATCTCTAACCTCTCTTACATGATATTCATTATTCATAGTTTTGGTCTTGACTTGTAGATAATTATGGGCCAAGTTCTAATTCTGAAGTGTTCCTTAATCACTCCATTTTTCCTCTTATAAACCACGCTTTACATAAGAGACCATTGAGTGCCAATTCATTTTGCACTGAAAGGTCAATTTTATCTAAAAATAACAAAGTCAGTCTTGTTTGATTTGTGGTAGAAAAAAAGAATGTAAGATCTTCTAAAATTATTATTGTGATATACTACATATGTCTTCCAGGAATTTCTCTGGCTCCCAGACAGAATCTTTTTAGAGATTGTCTGGTGGTAACAAAAGTCAGTATGTGCTCTGCTATGTGCTGAATGATGCTCCACCAAGTTCATATATTCAAACACTAACCCTAAATGAGACTGTATTTGGACATAGGACTTTAGGAGGTAATTAAAATTATAGAAGGTCATAGGATTGGCTCTTCATCTAAGATTGGTGGCAATATAAGGAGAAAAAGAGAGATCTCTTTCTCCATATATACACATTCTTCCTGGAAGACAGGGAGAGAGCTCTCAAGCAAAAACCAGGTCAGCTGACACATTAATGTTGACCTTTCTAGCCTCTAGAAGTGTGAGAAATAAATTTCTGTTATTTAAACTGTCCAGCATGGTATTTTGTTATTGCAGCCCCAGCTGACTAAGGCATGCTTATATTTCAAATCATTAAAACAAATTAGGCTAAATATAATTTTTAAAAAGAAAACTTCATGTTTGTATTTATTTTCCCTTTATTTTTTAGATTTTTATTTATTTTTTAAATATATTTATTGTTTATGCTATTATAGTTGTCCCATTTCCCCCCCTTCACTTTGCTCCATCCTGCACACCTGCTCCCTCCCACATTCCCCCACCTATAGTTCATGTCCATGAGTTATACGTATAAGTTCTTTGGCTTCTACATTTCCTATACTATTCTTACCCTCCCCCTGTCTATTTTCTACCTACTATTTATGCTATTTATTCTCTGTACCTTTCCTCCCTCTCTCCCCCTCCCACTCCCCTGTTGATAACCTTCCACGTGATCTCCTTATCTATGATTCTGTTCCTGTTCTAGTTGTTTGGTTAGTTTGTTTTTGTTTTTTAGGTTCAGTTGTTGATAGTTGTGAGTTTGTTGTCATTTCACTGTTCATACTTTTGATCATCTTCTTTTTCTTAGATAAATCCCTTTAACATTTCATGTAATAAGGGTTTGGTGATGATGAATTCCTTTAACTTGACCTTATCTGAGAAGCACTTTATCTGCCCTTTCGTTCTAAATGATAGCTTTGCTGGATACAGTAATCTTGGATGTAGGTCCTTGCCTTTCATGACTTGGAATACTTCTTTCTAGCCCTTTCTTGCTTGTAAGGCCTCTTTTGAGAAATCAGCTGACAGTCTTATGGGAACTCCTTTGTAAGCTGCTTCTAAGATTCTCTCCTTCTGTTTAATCTTGAGTAATGTAATTATGATTTGCCTTGGTGTGTTCCTCCTTGGGTCCAACTTCTTTGGAACCCTCTGAGCTTCCTGGACTTAAAATACAACCAAAATCCTTCCTCACGCCAGCACTCAGACCCTGGAAGTTACAGACCAGTGCTAGAATTCTCAACTTGGACATTTATTGACTGTATGCCTTTCGGTATTTTAAATATGCCTATTTTAACAAAAATGTTATTAACACATATTATTAAAATATGCTTCAGATTATCTACACAATAGTTATAATATTGTTATAAATTTTGATTGTTCGCTATCACAAAAGTACTTGTTGCAGCATAATGCATAACATTTTTTTAAATTGTGTCATAATTGCAGGTTTTAATACTGGTGTTTCTTGTAATTTGTCATCAGAACTCCCGATATGTTTGAATATGTTTCAACCATTCTTTATAATTATTAAGATATGTATTTTTATTTTCTAATCTTTTCAACAACTAATATCTGATCTCTTTGGAGGATCATTTCTTATCAGTGCTTTGATTAAGCCTTCTAATATAAAGCTTTTCTATTTTCTTTAAGGATATTTGTACTTATAAATAAGAGTGCTCCCATATGGTTATGGATCCAATTAAAGCAACTGCATTCTTCAAATGACTGCATTTTGTGTTGGTTCATAAACTGTAAATACTAAATGACATTTACAGGATTAAGCTTTTGATCTTTGCTCATAGTCTTAAATGTTACCACACAAAACTAGGATTACTTAAAAGCATAAATATCCACTGTTTTTTTTTCTTCTCTTTGCATATCATTTTTTCATAATCAATTAACCTCATGTTCCCAACCCTATTTTATGAAGCTTTTAAAAAATTATTACAAATTGCATTCTATGTGATCTATATGATAACCCAAGGTTTTACAAAATGATTGGGGACTTTTACATAAATTATGTAATATGAGGATAATACTTGTATGAGGAAGGTCACATTCTAATACATATCTCACCTTAGAAGTGTTCATGGCTACTCTTTGACCTATAATTTATTTTCAAGTGTGAATTCTAGTCAAGGTTTTATATTCTTGAATTTAGAGAAAGGAAATAGTGAAAGAATGATACACAGGATATTAAAATATATTAATAAATGTATTTGCTAGAGAAAGGTGAAAAATATAGAGAACATCTAAAGTAATAATTCATTCTATCTAGTTCTAATGATATTTGGAAAATGCACGCTACTTAGAACTATGACTTAGTTTCACTGAACTATGAAATAATTATGAAACTATCTGAACTTACCGAGAGCCTTTGAACAAGGGAGTTTGATTAGGTCTGAGGAAGTGTGTGATAATGTGTAAATAAATGAAATGTTTTCTACTCTTAAAGAGTATCAGGGTAGGTAGGAAAAATGGTAAAAATTACTCAGATTTTGGCTCAAGGCTTTAGTCAGCTGATGCACACCGAGAACACTTTAAACTAGGTAACTCCCAGAGCCTAGCAGGACTGGAGTTCCATACTGTGAGGCAAGAGAAGGCCGTGTAACCTGGGGATATTTCTGAGGTTTCTATTTTCTTTAACTGCTGCAAATCTTGTGATTGGTAGAGTTAGAAGATTATTTGTTTTTCATGTCTTTTGTTTAGAATATTTGGTACAATCTTATTTTGTCAGCTGTCAGAACAAGTTATTTTGAGAATCATTTTTGCAAGATTGTGGATTGTCTCTAAACCGTCTAATGCCAGTTAAGTTTCAAGGAAGTGGGATAAGAAGAAAAAAAGGGAAAGAGAAGAGTGACAGAAGAAGAAAAGAAAGGGGGTAAGGGATTAAACTAGGAGAACCAAAGTCTGTTTTAATTCTTTAAATAGTGGTTGGTAAGCTAACAAATTTAAGCTTTATGTCCTGTGCACTGAACTTTATTTGCAAACATAGGCAAAAATGTTAACATTCATGATCCTCAACATTATCAACTGTAAAGCAAGAATAAAAGTTATTGTTAAAATCAAGTAATACCTGGCTGGTGTGACTCAGTGGATTGAGTGTGGGCCTGAGAACCAAAGGGTCTTAGGTTTGATCCATAGTTTGGGCACATGCCTGGGTTGCAGGCCAGGTCCCCAGTAGGTGGCGTGGGAGAGGCAGCCACACATTGATGTTTCTCTCTCTCCCTTTGTCCATGCCTTCCCCTCTAAAAATACCTAAACAAAAAATCTTAAAAAAAAAACTTAAAAAAAAACAAGTAGTATAATATTTGAAATTTTTCTGTTCAACATAGTTTGTGTAACTCTAAATAGTGATAACAGTATATCAGCTTCATTTTCATTCAGATATTTTAAATTATGGGTTTAAAGGAATAAATAAGTCTTTATACAAATTTTAAAAGGAAACTGAATGGTCAAGATAACTGTTAAAGTCAAATTGTTCTATACTCATGAATTTTCCAAAAGACAATCCAGATGTTGAATAGATAGGTGGAGAAAGATAATAATCTATTGTAAAGTTAATAGTGTTCTTAAAAAAATAAATGGCAAAGTAAATGCTAACCTTAGTTTTGAAGTAAAGTAATGCAGAAAAGATCCAAACTGCTATGTTACTGAAATATTCCTGATAGGGGATTGCTTTGTAGTTCTTCAGTATATTGTTGAGGCATCATTCTTATTTGAGCATCCTAGTATCATTTATAAAAGTCTTACCTATCTTTTACCTTATTTGAAATTTGTATCCCTCTTGTATAGTAGCTGGACCAGGTACCAGGGTAATTATTTAGAGTGGAGAAAAATAAAGACATGGGATTTTAAAAAACCTCTTCCAAAGTTATTTGTCTAGTAAATGCTGATAGCAGAATTGTTATTCATTCTGATGTTTAGTCCAGCATTTCTTGTTCAGTATTAGGTTTTAGTTTCTAGGTAGGCACAGCTAATGCAGTAGATACTGACTTCATTTTATTTATTTAACAATTCATAATTGAGCTCATTTCATGTCAGGTATAATATTAAACACTGGATACAGAGGTGAATGGAGATCACAGTCATTATACTCATAATGCTTTCATTCTAGTGGAAGGAAGCTAACAAACAGATTTTATAAATTAAACAATCCTCTGACGTATAATGAAGAAATGTTGTGAAAGCTAAGGTCAGAATGAAGGGATTGTGATGGCATGGTGAGGGAAAACCTGTCTGAGTTGATAAATTTATGCTGGGATTTTAGCAATGCCAAAGAAAGAATAATATAAAGAGTCAAGGTATTTGAGAACATAACTGTGCACAATGATATTAATATGGAAAAATACACAAATGTTGGGAGACTTTCATGGATGAACAGTGACCAATGTGGCTAGAGAAAATGAATGATGGACAGGTAACAAGAGGTAAAAAGAAGCAGGCAGGAACCAAGCCTAAAGGATCCTATGTAGATTTTGGGAAAAGGTAAGAATTTGAATTTATTTCAATGTATTAGTAATCGATTAAATTTTTTATCTTGATTATATGTATAGATTTTTTATTTTGTAAATAGTTTTATTGTGATTCAATTCTCATAACACAAAATCTTCTCATTTAAAAAGTACAACTCAATTATTTTTATTTTATGTCAAAATAATGTAATTTTAACACATTTCATTTCTGCAAAAATAAATGCTATACTGATTAACAGCCATACTTCCTACAAACAATCCCGAGTCCTAGACCACCACTAATCTACTAATCTGTTTTTCGTGTCTATAACTTTTCTTGGATATTTCATTTAAATGCAAGCATACAATATATGGTCTTTTGTTATGGCTGTTTTCACTTAGTTTTCAAGGTTTGCATGGTGTAGCATGTATTACAGATGTTAATCTTTTTAATTGCTGAAGACTATTTTATTGTATATTCCACATTTTGGTATCTATTCAACAGTTGATGGACATTTGGGTTTGTCTACCTTGGGTCTACTGTAAGTAATACTGCATCCTAGTCAGCGCTTCTTATCTCTCTTTGATTTCAGCCATCTTAGTGAATAGGATGTATTATCTCGTTGGTTTTTTTTTTATTTTGGTAATGAATAACAATGTTGAGCTCTGTGCTTATTACATATTTTCATGCACTTATGGTAATTTACATAACTTATTTGGAGAAATTTCTTTTACAACCCTTTGTCCATTAAAAAAACTTATTTATTTTATGTAGTAGCAATCTTTATATATATTATGGACACAAGTTCTTCATAAATATATGGTTTTCACATGTAGCTTTTTGATTCTATGTTTTTTTAACTTTCCTGATGGTGTTCTTTGAAGTACACATATTTTTAATTCAAAAGTAAATGTAATACATTTATTTTTCTTTTGTCACTTGTACTTTTGGTGTGTTATATTATAAAGCAATTGCCTAACAAAAGGTCATGAAAGTTTATTCCTAAGTTTTTCTTATATGTATATATTTTTTGTTTTAGTTTTCACATTGAAGTCTGTAAGTTAATTTTTTCTATGGAATGATAGAGGGGTCCAACTTCATTCTTTTGTAGGTATTCAGTTGCCAGCCTCATTTGTTGACTATTTTTTTCCCATTTAATTGTTTTGATACCCTTGGTGAAAACCAACTGACCTTAAAGTTAATGACTTATGTATGGACTATCTATAATTTTCAATTGATATATATGTCTATCCTTATACCACTACTGTATTGTCTTGATTATCATGGTTTTTTATAAGTCTTAAAATCTTGAAGTATATGTCCAACTTTGTTTTTCTTTTGGAAAAAAAAGGTTATTTCTGCTATTCTTGGTTTTTCACACTTCCAGATACATTTTAGAAAAAAAAAATCTCAATTTCTGCACAAAAGGCAGCTAGGATTTTGATAAAGGGTATCTGTTCATTCAAGAAAATTGAATGACTTGAATGAGTGTCTCTGCCTAAACTTGACCAGCTTAATAAATGTTTCCCTAAGAACCTGAAAACACCATTCTAGAAACCCTGTCCAGAGTATAACCCTGCTAATTTATATTTTTTTTGTTTATTTTGTTTAGGAACAAGACTGAATTAGTGTAAATGTCCAGAATTCTATCTTGAAAATGATGTGATCTAATGAGGGGAGAAAGAAGGGAAAAAACAGTAGGTTTCAATAATTTGAATCAATAATTCACATGGGAATATGCTACATTTCAGGTGATCCTGAAATAAAACTCCTATAGATGTTATCTTATAGGTGTGGAGTTCAGAGGATAGAATGGGATTTATCAATCAAAGATAGTCCATAAACCAATAAACAGATACATTCTAATAGAAAGAATGAAAACAAAAAAAAACTATGAGTAGATCCCTAGAAGTTTTTCTATAGAAAGATCACATTTGAATAGTAAAAATCATCAAAAAATGGTTCATAAAGTAAAGAGAAGTAAGAAAGTTTGTTAAGAGAATGGCTATCTGTGTCAATTGTTCAATGATTGAGTTTTTTCTGTGTTTTGGTGCTGTGCTCATAATAAACTCATCAAAGTTTTAAATATACTTGAAACTTGATATTTGAAGCAAATAATTCATTAGAAAGGAAATGCCTTTTTGTGCATCACCAATAAATATTCATTTCTCCAGAATATGGGTCTCAGCCTGCAGTTTGAAGCAAATGTACTAATACTAATCCTAATACTAATGATAATAATAGCAAAGATGGCTATACTTGACACCCTTTTGCACAAAGAATTCTCTAATTATCCATGACTATGTCCAATACATATTTGCAGGAATTTCAGATACAAAAAAAATGCTCCAGTTTCAATGATTTGATTATAATGCAAGATTTCACAGCCATTTTAAAATTTTCTGAGATGGGAAGAAAGAAAAATGGAGATATTAATAAATAATAGAGGCATTTTCAAATATTTAGTTATTTGTGCAAATATGTACCTAAGCTTGACTTATATTCTTCTTATATATACTTCTATGATAAAAAATGTAGCCTCAACCAGAAGGTACAACTTGAAGGTGTTGCTATATGAGGCAAAGTCAGTTATAATAATAAGGGAATATTCACTGGAAGTATAATTTCCTTAACTGATTGTCATTTGCTTAACTGTGTTGAATTTCACTTTTTCTTATCATAGTCAGAGTGGTTAATTATTTATAATTTTCCACTGTAAAATTGTGATTAAGTAATTTTATCTAACTCCATTCCTAAAGAGGCCAATATACAATTAATTGTGTTCAGTGATGGATAAATTCATTTTGTTTTCCTTAGAGCCCTATCAGCTCAGTAGCTGAAATTAAGAAGAACCAGAATAGCACTTAGAGAAGGTGAAACATAAATATTACCTTCATATGAAAAATGAGAGTTCAAATACAATTATCGTGGTCCAAATTAAATAATAGGTTTTATAATCATGAGACTCAACTGTGGGTCATTTTCATGACTTTCCCCAATGCAAATAGATTATTTAGTCCCCTAGAAGTAACCCTCGGGAGAGTAACTCTAATGGTAATAGGTTTGAGCCTCGGCATAGGCTCCAGAATGGAACGGCCGACCAGAGAGGAAAGTCGTGGTGATGCGGTCCATAGAACACGCGGGCATTCATCTCATGAAAACGTCTCCATGATTAACCAAATGGTTAAGCAAGTATGAGATAAATAATTTATCATAAGAGACAAAATATAAGTGACTTGTGGAGCAGCTATTAGTAGTGTTCATTTTGAAACTGGAGCTTTACTCCCAGGACATTCAGGCTCGCAGGTAAGTTATTCATGTGAGAGAGTCAATACAATAAGCACCCAAAGCTTTGAAAGTATGTTTTTTAATGGCAGACATACAGCAATTGGGGTATTAAGATATCAAAATCTGAAGAGTATCAGGGTAGGATCAGCTTCAATGCTAACTTCATTAGCAATTTGGAATGTCCTTGCCTAGGTCTAGAATTGGTTTCAGAACTTAAAGTTATAGATAAGCAACCATTTATTTATTTTATTTTTTTAATTTTTAAATTATCACCTAAGAACATTTTTCATTGTTTTTAGAGAGGGAGAAATAGAGAGAGGAAGAGATAGAGAGAAACATTGATGTGAGAGAAAAGCATTGGTTGGTTGCCTCCTGTGCATGCCTGAACTGGGGTTTGTTCTCTGCGGACCCCGGAATCAAACCTGCAACCTAGGCATGTGCCCTGACTGGGAATCAAACCCACAACTTTTTGGTTATGGCATGATGCTCTAAACAACTGAACCAAACCAGCCAGGGCAATAAACACACATTTAATACACTAGAAATGTTCCCATTAATTGCGGATAAGTTGTAAGAATAAAATGGTAAATTTACTTGATGTAGGCAATTTTAATTAACATTAAATGAAACTTATGGTGAAAAAAAAGCATTCATAGCATTTTTTTCCCTACAAGATGGACACTATCTCTCTGTTCTCTGGTAACTTATTTGATTAAAGGAGACCCTCAATAGGCTTGCATTTGGATTGTGATTCTATCATTTACTCCAAAGAACAAGAGAAACTTTTTCTTTAAAACGCTAAAGGCAGATATATTTTTGAATTTGTCTTTTTGAAGGTCAAATCTTTCAGTACCTCACTTTCTGTAAAAGTGGTGGAAATAAGATTTTAGTCTCTGCAATGGCATGGAAATGGCACGGTTGCCCCACATTAACTTCCTGTGTTTGGAAAGTTATGGATTTTATAAATTTTCTTGCACAGAAAGAAACATTACAGAAAACCACATGCATTGTGTTTAGATTTCATAATCTCCCCCCAATTTAGCGACTTCTGGACACCTTGACTGTGAGTGGTGTGGGTGGTATTCTCATTTCTTAATATCTAATATATTTTATAGGAATTTATTGTTGATGCTTGCAGTAACAGGTAAGGGTTTTGCTATATGCTTTTCTTGCACTGTGTGCATTTACCACAGTACCTCTTATACTGTGCAAACAGAGGGGGCCTAACTCTATTTTTCTCAACTTTGTAAATGAGGCTACTTGAAAGAAATCCCCTGGTACAGTAGCCTCTCTATCTGCCTTTTCACTTTCGGTGGTTTCAGTTGTCCATGGTCAATTGCAGTTTGCAATTATTAAATGAAATAATGAAAGGGCTACTATAAGGATTAAATGAGTTAATGTGGTTAAGCTCCTAGAAAAGTGCCTGGTGCAAAATAAAGTATTATTCAGACTTTAGCGATCACTTTGACAACATTCTCTTGGTCAAAACAAGTCATACTGTCATTCCAAGTTAAAGGGGAGAAGAAAATATATTCCATTCAATGGAAGGTGTTGTAGCTACATGAAGAATTGAGGATAAACATCTTTCCAAATCTGACATCTCTAAGTCCAAGAATAGAGAATTTTTTTCTTTTGATTTTTATAGGCTCTGCCCATCACTTTATATTTTCTTTATTAGACTCATCTAGAATTAGCCAGTCTACATGCTTCCTGCTTTAATATTGATTGATACAACATTACTACCTAGGAGTGCTCCCAGGAAAGAGACTTTGCAATGAGACTCTGAGATTGGATTATTCATATATTTGGGGATGCAGACATAGTTTTCTTGCCTGAGAACACTGCTAATCTATGTCCTGCAATCACAACTATAAGGCCACTTTTGGAGAGCAAGGACCAGGAAATTGTAAGACCTTCCAAATTTCTATCTGTCACACTTGGAGAAGTATGTATAGGATTATATTCTAGGATATAAAGTCAAAAAAAATAAAACATGATGCTGTTAAGTATTGGGTTGTATTTATCGACATAGTTTCCCAAACCTGAAACTTAAGATTTAATGTGTTATCTTTGGTGTGGCATCAGTAGTAAATGAAGCCTAAACTCTTTAATGGCATATAGTCAATGAGGTAGAAATGTCAGAACTTCCTAGACATGCTGTAAAAAAAAAAATTCAAAGCATAAGGAGTAGAAAATGTTATATGCAACTTTTTCAGATCAACAGAAGGAATCGAGGCTACACTAGAAAATATTAAAAATGCTTTGGGGAGAGAGCTATAAGCATCCTTGAAATATTCAGTGGTGATTTTCTTTTGTGAACCAGAGATGGCTGTGGAAATGCTGTAATTAAATTGAATTTCCTGATATCACTGGGAATAAGGAGGTAATAAAGTAGGAAAAGAGGTGACAACTCTTAACTGTCAGATATAAAGTAGAAAGAATTACTGCAGTAAATCATGCACAGGAAGTGGTGGTCAGGGTCTGAGCCTATGAGTATCCATGATGTTGGCTCACCCATGGCGGTACTGCTAGAAATGAAATAGAACAATGGATCAGCTACTAACATGCTGCTGACCTATAACAGCAAAAATAAATTTACAGCAAGTAGGCAAAACCCTAACTTAACTCACTACAGTGAAGATTTGTGGCTTCTTATTCTGTTCCCCGGTATATACCAATTCACAGATTTGGAGTGCATTGACCTGGGGGATGCTGGGCCCTTTGCAGAAAAAAAACAAAACAAAACAAAACAAAAAAACACCAAAACAACAACAACAAATTGCAACATGAACTCAGGTAAACAGTATGAGTTTCCTCCAGGCTTTTCCAGGAGTGCCTGCTGATATTTGCCAAGGTGATTGTTTAGTGGAGAAAGTAGTACCCAATCCTTCTGTGATGTATAAAATTATGGTTGTTTGCCCAAAGTAATTTCCAGACACTCTACCTTCATTCTTCATAGGTTTAACAGTTCAACCAATTAATTGCACAAGGAAGAGTTTGGATGTATCCAAAGGCTTAGAAATGGAGTTATAAGAGGAGAATAATTAAAGAGGAATCTAAAATTAATATACTCTGGTTTCTCTTCAGATCGTATAAATCTTTCGCCTTTTAAAATTAATAAATAGTCATCTACTCACCAGGTCAGTCACAGATTTCGACAGTTGACAAATTATATTAAAGAGTAAAACAAGGTTATATTGTTTTGCATTCTACTCAGCAGTTATAATCTGACAGAATCTACATTTATGTGATGGTGAGGAATCCTGAGCTCTTTAAACAGTACTTAGAAGGTCCTGATAAGTTATTTCCCTCTTCTTGTCTTTCATGTTGTATGAATTATGCCTCTAATAAATCACCCTTGAATAACTATAATTGCATAACCCAACAGATTTAAAACAAATTTAATATTTAATTAAAATAAGTGTGTATACTTTTGTCTTCATTCAGAACCTTCTACATCTAAGCAATATGTCTCAAAATGTCACAATTCTAATGTCATTTCTTGGTCATTAAGACCAAACAAAATACACTGCTTATGTTAAGTCGTTGTACTGTTCAGAAAGCATATACCACACATTTTCTTCCTTGGCTATACTTTTCTCATGAGCCTCAGTTTTAATTAAAAATAAAATTGTGTTCCTTAAACTGGTCAATTGGTTTGAAAATATTAATTGTCTAGCATGTATCCAACTGGGCACCTTGATAGTTTTATCTAAATTTATGGTGAGGGCACTTTACTATGAATACTTGCATCCCCATCCTTTAAAATGTCATTGAGGAACAGTAGGATCCATAAAACTTCTGGCTTTTCCTGGGACTATAAAAGAGTGTTTTGTTTGGATTAATAGTAACTTTATTAAATTATTTTTAGTGTAATGTCAATTGATGAGATTTTTAAATTGTTAGAGTTATGAAAGCAAAATCTAATGGCATACTTAACCATTGCTCCACTTAACTAAGATTTTATAATAAACTATAATGACTCAATCTGGGCTTGGGAATTAGCTGTGAAGTCATTCACCTGCAGACTTCATATTCTTTAATAATTGCAGAAGAAACCTGAGTGAAGTTCAGAGCCCTTTTACAGGAAATAATATCCAAGGAAGAAAACATCCAGGGAAGAAAATTATAATCAAATGTGAGAGTTGATATTTTGTTTGTGGAGCCTGAAACTTTAAACATGGCCAAGAGCTGGACATTCATTCTATTTTTTCTATTGCTCCAGAGCTAACATGTATTTTAATATAGAATCTGGCCCTAGGCTAATGTGATGTTACTTTTCAAAATCCATGAACCAAAGCAAAAGAATACTCTTTTTGTGCTATGAAGCACCTGGAAAGTTTGGCAAAGTGTACATTTTTAGGTAGCATGGCAGATAATATGATTAATTTGATCTTAGAAACCCAGAAATGATTATTTTTAAACTGCCCCATCAGGAGATTCTGATATTGATGGTCCATAGATCATTTTTGATAAAATATTCCTCCAGACTAATAATATGTTTATTAAGACATCTATCATACTAAGAATGCTTATCTTTAGTACTTAAGAAAATGCCTGGTATATAATTCTTTCCAATAAATATTTTTGAATGAAGTAATTAACACACATGTAAATTTTTAAAATCCTATGGTCATTACAAAGTTATTTAGAAATTGTAAGCTATGATAATTTTATGAAGACTTTTAAGTCACACTTGAAAGAATTGTAAACACTATATTTTATTTAAACACAAATATTGTTTTGTGATTCTGAATATAGTATTCAACTTGGGTTTGATTATAACTTAACAAAGCTTGATCGTATGTACACAGGTACCAACTGATGGGAGCAGAGGGGGCATGAGCATCTTCCACTGTAATAATCTCAAGAATAGAGACCAGATCAATAAAGAAAAGCTTAGAAAAAATGGGGAGCTGATATTTATATAAACTGAGGATATTTATGTCAACATTTTTGCAACTAGAGATTTTAAATGTCAAATAGCTATTCAAATGTGTGATGAGACTCTGTAGACCACAGAGCTTAAGGTTTGCTACCTCCAAGTGTGTGATTTTCCAGCCTAATTATTTTTCTCCCACCATGAAGCTGGAAGTTTTAGCAATTAATGCATAACCAAATATGGAGAGATTAAATATGTATAGTAAGAAAGTAAAATACAAACGGTGTTGGGAAGGAAGAAAAAGATGATATGCTTTCTCAGTTCATCCACCTGGAATGAGTTTCACATTCCAGTGGCTGAACAAAATTGGGTTTGTGGCCACACGTACACAAACTAAACTTGAGAAGGAACCCTTGCCTGCATTGTGTGACCTAAGAACCTACATGCAAAAAAAGTTCTTGTGGTCTTACAGGAAAGCTGTGCATCCCATCTTCAAAATAGTGGACTTTAATCATAAAGGGGGAAACACTGAGGAAATATAACAACATTTCATTACAGCAATCACATGAATTATACTAACTTGTTGAAAAGAAAGAAGGAAGTATGGAGCCAAATGAACACATTTGGTATTTATTTATTCAAAAATAGACCAATAATATGCATTTTGGTTGTTTATTCAGCAAATGGGTGTAGGATAACAATATTAAGTTGATAAATTGCAACATTAAAAAACATCATTCAGTCTTTCAGATTATAAATAAAATGTGAGATATTTAACTTGAATAAAATTTAAATTTGTACCACCAAAACTAAACAATTACTGCATAAACAACTTTATTTATTTTACTAGTTTCTTGCACTTATTCTTGTCGTCTGCCTCCCTCAACTCTTTAATAAAGGTCAGTGCTGAAAAAAAATATTATCAATTACAGTAATTGGGAAAAAATATCAGCATGGCTGTTACATTATTTGCCTTATCGCCAGTGCTTAGCTAGGTATATAACTGCAAATATGTACATGAAATTAATTGAAGCCTAATTATTTATATACCTACCAGTATTTAAAACTTAGAGAGAAATGTAATTCGATGACAATAAACGCTCTAATTCATTAGCACCAGTTAACATGTTGTGACCTAGATCTATTTATTCATCTTTCTGTGCCACCTAAAGTATAAAAACTCTAAAGACAATGACTACTTTTATTTGTCTCATTTGGGACCATAATTTATTCTAACATAGACACTTTATATCTCTAGATATATGAGTTTTTTGTTGTTTCAAAATTTTGTTTTATACTTCAGCTATATTTGCTTCTGTTTCCAATTAGTAGCTTTAAAAAATATCCTTGCATCCCACTTATAGAATATAGTTAGGCAAACATAGGCTGACTATATTGTGTTAAAGAAATTTGACGACAAATCAGTTCCTAGGTAAAGCAAATCTCAACTACCTAAATTTTGCATTATGCATAACAAAAATAAGAAGAATCAGCACCAGGAATGTATCAAACATGTTCACCTGCTTCCTAACTATGGTGAAAATCACAAAGTAAAAATATTTTTCACTATCCCTGCCCTTAAAGACATGTTTTATATTGGTATATTTTATCCCTTTAGTTGTAATTCCAGCAGAAACTGTGGCCTCGGCTGTATGTGACCTTTGAATTGACCCGGGCTTAGTTGGATTCACTTTCAGTAACCCAGAAGAAACTGGAACTTCAAAAAAAAATAAATAAATAAATAAAAGAAACTATATTTTCACTTAAACTCCCCTATATGCACAGAAAGAGCTTTTCCTCCTGTTAAGCAGAAATTTTTATGATTGACAGGTATTACCCAGAGCTTCAGATACTTCAAAGACTTCTCACAACTTCAGGGACATCTGAATTTTAGTGTGAAAGCTAGAATACCTGATTGTATCAATGGTTGGTCATATTATTTATGCAATCAACTGGAATGTTGTCTTCATTTTTGAAAATGATAAAATGTGTAAATTATAAGATTTACAGCTGAACAATGGAATATATATAATTTAGTATTCATTTAAAGTAAACATTGAAAGACATCTTGAATCAGAGGAAAACAAACTAAAAGAAAATATTAAAAATAATGTATAAATGATTAATTTCACAGTATTTTATATAAAAATAAGTTTACATATAATTTATTAACATGGTGAAGGAAGGATATTGAAAAGGAGAAGAGCCTATATGTAGTATATATAGGCTCTTATATGTAGCCTATAAGTAATGCAGAAAATTACTTCTGATAGCTGGTTGCTCGTTAGAATAACCTGGTAAATTTCTAAAGACATTCTATTGCTTCTAACAATGTCCAAAGACATTCTGAAACCCTGCTAGACATTTTAATGATGTCTGGGTTCACCTTCAGAAAATTTGATTTGGTTGGTCTTAGTGGACCAGGTAATCATGGATTTCAAATACTCCCAGGACAAACAGTAAGTTTCAATTATGCAACAATAATTTCTGGGGACTGAGTGCTCAGCATGGTGACTATAGATAACAATATTATACTGCACACCTGAAATTTGCTAAGAGGAGAGATCTTAAGTGTTCTTGCCACACTGTTAACTACGTCAGGTGATGGATATTTTAATTAGCATAACTGGCGATCATTTCAAAAGCTATATATAGATCGAAACATCAAGTTGTATAATTTGAATAAACACATTTCCTGATTGTCAGTTATCCCTCTGAAGCTGAAAAAAAAAAGGTAAAATTCTCCCAGGTGATTGTAATTTATAGTCACTATCGAGAACTCTGTTCTCAATAAAACAAAGCCAGCTATTCTAATATTCATTCCTTTGCAAACTCTGACACCTTCTATTTAATAAAATTATCATACTTTGTTTTTGACTAGAAATTTTGATAAAATGCATACTGGTTGCTTCATTTAACTTGAATATTGTTACTGTGATGCTAATCATAAAATTATTTCAGTTTATAAAGGACAAAATAATTGATAAAATTCTAATATATTTAAGTTAATTATGGAACACAATATTTTATCCAATTTTATACTTAACGATTAAGTTTCTAAACTTTGTGTGCCACATAAACACTTTTTTATCAGAAATAAAAATAATAAACAAAGAAGTGAAATTTGCAAATATACAATAGTCAATGAAAACTGTATTACTGTTTGAGACAATTTAAATGAGAAATGCCAGTTTCCTTCTTACACTGAGTAGTTTAACTGTTCATACAGCCTACATTTGCTGATGATGGAAAACCCCCAACACCATTCTGTCCTGTGAAATGCTAACAAGAGAGATCGCAGTGTTAGATAACAGTTCTTGAAGCAAAGGGCAAAATGCACATTTATAACTTGTGTACTTTTTCACCAATTACATATTCAGTTCATTTATATTTTTATTCCTAAAAGTCATGGTATTCTGAATATAAAGACTGAATGTCTGTTATTTAAATATATTTAGCTCAATATCTTATCGTGGTGCATTTTACATTGAAATATCTTGATAATTAAAGTTTCAATGGGTGATTTCTTAAATTTATTAGGTATATTATCATTTTGTGTACATTTTAATTTACAACGTGAATTAGTAGCTTGTATTATGGTCATTAAAAAAATAGGAAAAAAATAGTAGCAATTATAAACAGTATGAGTTGATGTAAGCACTTTTGTTAGCCCTGAAGCAGTTCTGATAGTTTTATTGTCTTAATCAACTTAGTCAACTCTGTTTATTGCTCTTTGGAGGTGGCAGCTTTGAACACATGCTGGGGTGTTAGTTTACCACTGCCAAATTAAAGATGATAATTCTCATGTGTGAAATGACTGTATGGACTAATGACCAAATATCTTTATAATATGAGCCACTTCTGCAGCAGGTGGCCAAACAATTATACAACATAATGTAATATATCCCCGAAATAAAGACAAAAGAAAAAAATGGACACTTGTGATAATATCAAAGACACTAGGAAGAGTATGAAAATATATATAGATATATAGATATATATAACTATACACACTAAAGATTTAATATTTTATTATAAATAGTAAAAATTAGACCCCTATTTTAAATGTTTAATCCCACAGGTACTTATGGAATATATATTTATTGTGCATGCATGAGAAAAATAAAAATGCGATTAAAGAACCAAAATTGTCATAGCTCTTGACTTTCTGGAATTGAAAGTCATTTTTCAGAAGATTTACTAGTGTTTATTGTACCATTGAGAAGGACAATTCTGAAACTTAAAACTGATTATGGCAAATAAATTTCTGGAAAGAGTGACTTGGGAGGCAAAGTGTAGATCATAATATGTCTTATATTTAAAGCCTGGCTTTGAGGTTTATCTTGAAGGAGAATGACACTCACACAACAAGCCTCACATTGTACAGGAAAATTACTCTCGCAGCAAGACAGAGGATGTATTCAAAGAAAACAGGTTAGTTAGTAGTAATAATGCCGGTGAAGTTTTTCTATACTCAGTACTGAATTAGTGACTATGAATGGAAATCAGAGACCAGATTCAACTAATTTATATAAATTAGATGTACATGATTTTTGATAAGTTAAAGGAGTCACAACAGTGAAAGACAACTCTGGTGCAGTTTCACAGATAATAGGTGGCATATATAAACAAATGACATTCTTACAAAGTGATCAAGTTTCACAGAAGCAAGCTGTTACTGATGGTGTGCAATACATGGAATTTAGAATCTTGCTTCTCAAAGAGTCTCTAAGGACCAACAGCCTTGGCATGACCTGGAAGTTTGTTAGAAGTCCCCAATTTCAGACTTCCTAGAGATCTATTGATATATTTATCACAATTTCTAGGTAGTCACATATATGATTTAGACCATATTAAATATGAGTTGTTTTTATCACACAAAGGTAGATAGATTGCAAGGTAAATGTTAAAATCAGAAATATAAATATGAATATAAGTAGAGAACATAGAACGGAAATGTATATTGGAGGAATATCAGAAGATATAACCATGCAAGAAATTTCTATTTTCTAAAAGTAATATATAGAAAAAGGAAATGCATTTGGAGAACATCAACATTCAAAGAGAAGTTAGATAAAAGGGCAATGCAAAAAACAAAGGATGAAGAACTACTAAAAGGAAATCGAGATTAGAATAATATCATACAATTCATTGCAAGGGGACTGGGTGAAAAATCTTAATGAGAATAATCTTTTCACTAACAGAGAGTGCAAAAGAGACCCACTGGATTTGGTGAAGTTATTGTTTGACAATGCAAGTACTTCCAGTGAAATAATAATGTGAGAAGACATCACAACAGGTTGAGTGTTTGTCAGGTGAGGAAGGGAGTAAAGAATCATTTTTGTGTCAGAAAGAAGAACGATGATATGGGGGTTATTGTGCAGTAAGAAATCAGTAAAATGTCATCCCAAGATGCCCACCCTTGTATCATGCCCTCTTCTCAAGTATAAGCTGGATTTTAGTGACTAGAATTTGGCTGAAGGGATAGGGTATCAATAATAAGGTTATGTTACCAAAAAAACTGTGTCTTCTGTTGTCAGCAATCTCTCCGGCTCTTTTACTCCTTCACTTCACGGCAAGCCACCTGCCATTTGTAAGCTGCTAGTTACGTGAAGGAGCTGGAAGCAGAATTTAGTCCAGAACACCCCTGAGATACCTGCATCCCCACAGTTAGCTTTACCATGGACACTGAGAGACCAGGAGCAGAACCGCCCAGATAAGATGAACTCAAATTCCTGAACAACAGAAACTATGACAACAAAAGTTCTTTTTTGTTTGTTTATTTTTCTAAGCAAATAAAATTGGGGGTAATTTTCAGATGACTAAAACAGATTTTGGTACATATCACTGAAATGTTCCCCTAACCTCTACGTAGAAGTGGCACTGGAACCAGGCAGGGGGCACTGGGAGGTGTGACTGTGAAGACTTAGAGCATATAAAGATATTGTGGGCAGAATTTAGGACTTTGAGGAGCCGGTGACTGCATGAGGAAACCTCGGAAAAGGAAAACACAATGACTTTTATACAGTGGGAGAAAATTAGCAAACATTTGTCATCTGCAGTTACGCAGAAAGCAGAAAAGTGCCTAATGGTCTAGATGACCTACTTAAGGAGATTTCAAAGCACAGTGTTGAAGGTATTATTTGGTTTATTTTTGCTATTTAGAGTAAAACGTGAAAAGGAAAAATAATTTGAGAAAAGAACTAAAGCATTCAGAACTGGATGGTTTTGAAAAACTGTAAGTGCTAAAATTAAGAAAAGTCTTCATCCTAATGTTCATTACGGCATTATTTACAATAGCCAGGATTTGGAAGTAGTCCAACTGCCCATTCGCAGACGGAGGAATAAAAAAGTTGTGGTACATTTCCACAATGGGATACTCACTAACCAGCCATTAAAAAATATATATTAAAAAAAATCTTACCTTTTACAATAGCAAGGACGGACCTGGAGAGTATTATGCTAAATGAAATAAAGCAGCCAGTGGAAAACAAATACCATATGTTTCATAAATACCACTTATTTGTGAAATCTAAGGAACAAACTAAACTATCAAACAAAACAGAAACAGACTCATATATACTTAAAACAGACTGACCTCTGTCAGAGGGGGTAGGGCTTGTGGGGCTGGGTGGAAAAGATGAAGGGATTAATAAAAAAAAGACACAGACAACATTATGGTAAATTGTCACAGGGAGAGGGGAGTGAGGAGGAGGTGGAAGAGGGCAAAGGGGCATAAATGGTGATGGGAAGAGACTGGACTCTGAGTGGTGAGTGCATGATGCAATATGCAGATGATGTGTTACAGAGTTGCACACTTGAAACCTATATAGTTTTATTAACCAATGTCACCACAATAAATTCAATAGAAAAGAAAATACAAGAAAAGAAAAAAGAAGAAAAAAAGGAAAAGATCTTCAGCAAAGATCAAATTCCGGGTACTACTAGGAAAATATCATATGAACCTGAAGCTGAAGGTGTGACTGTGAAATCTTTTTATTAAGCCTTCAGAAATCAAAGGTGGTATCTCAGAGTTCTGTTCAGTCACATAAAAGGCCCTTTAAAGGGATTAAGGATGTGCTGCAGGTTCCTCCAAATCAAACAACAGGGCTTCTAGGAAGTGAAAAGGATTGCCCCTGGCCCTTCTCAGCAGCAGCCAAAGGTAGAGATGGACTTCTATCTAAGAGATTTGTCTAAAAAAGCAAACCCCGGGAATGTTTGTAAAAGACCAACAAAAAGTCCATTAAACACACACACAAATATCACCAGGTTGAATTGAAAAAGTTATTTGTGACCCCCCTACACTCAGAAGGCAGACTGAAAACTACTCACCTGCAAATGCATCTTTCTATAAGAAAGAAAAAATGGCTCTGACAGCAGAACCAAGAACGCAGAAGGCAGAGGGAGCTTGGAAGTCCATCCTCATGGAGTCTAAACATCATAAGTCAGGCCCTCCTGCAGATGGACAGCAGCCTCTTGAGACTGAGCGAGAGGCGCCTAGCCAAGCCACACGGGATATCTGAGCCACAAAAGTTGTGAAACAACAAAAGTTTCTTGTTTTAAATGGTTTGGTTTTGAGCAAGATAAATTACAGATACAGAGGAGAAGATGGATATTAAGCAACAATTTATGTAGATTTGTAAGCCAAGTAAAAGCTTTAGTAGTTGGATTGTTCTTGGTTAATACATGTGACATTTCTTTCCTGAGATGAAAAGAAATGCAGATTATTATTTTTTAATGTAGAGTTTGAAAATATGCTTCATTGAATATCTCTATGTTCGTGAGAAAGTAAGAAATAAAGGTCTTCTGCTTCAAACAATACATTTGAGTTTGAGTAAAATAAATTGAAGGAAATTTGGGAATGATCAAACAAGCGACATTTGAGAAAACCATCTGAAAATATTGATGGCAAGACAGAATTAAAGACTAAAATGTTTGTATTATAGGATGCTTAGGATTGAGGCATCAAGGTGAATACTTTAGATTTAGTTTCAGAGCAAAGGTGGTTTACTTGACCTGTGGCTTTCATAGTAGAGTAATAAAAGTATATTTCTGGATATTGCCAAGCTAATATTGAAGTGTTGAATCATAGGAAATGCATCATATAAAAGGGTACAGCAGACTGGGGAAAATTGTGGGGTCTAATACTGATCTATTTAAAACCACGGCTTTGGGAAAAGAGACAAGATGACTGGAGATTGTGATTTTGAGGTGCATGTTGCAGCCGTTACAATGCATGATGGAGAAAAAGACACTTCATTGACATGGTATAAGAGGAGGCATAGATTTTCTGGGCTACAGCACAGGTGATTGCAGATTAGAGAGAGATGTCAAAATGCCATAAAGGGCAAGACAATTCCAGAGTTTTAAAAATATATACATTAATTATCTGGGATATTTTATCTGTTCTGTGAATACACAGATAAAAGCATAATCCTTGGACATTAGTGCTAAGTATTAAAAAAATGAGTAAGGCCACCTATATGTCAAAATATTCAAATTTTATGTAATATATTCTGGGTCTAAGAGAAATAAAAAAATAATTTGTGTCATAAATTATTTTTATTATAAAAATAAAAAGCATCTCTATATTGTAGCTTTGTAATCTTAATAATATATATTTTGAAATATAGCCAATATGTTTTACCATGACGAAAGCAATTGACTCACAGAGAATTCAGATATTGAATAATTTCAATACAACAATATAATCTATTAATCCCTCATTTAAAGGTAAAATTATCTTGATTATATGAAATAATTTATTTTAGTTTTTTATTCTCTCACAAACAGAAACCCAGAAATGCAAATATATACACAAATTGTTATTACATATGCAGTTTGATAACTCACTTTGTTATCAATTATAACACTGCTTTCTAAAATCTTAAATTAAATTATATCATTGATATTTATCACAGCTTAAATACTTCTTTAAATAATATATAAATATTTAATCATATAGATTTATCATAATTTACATAACTATTCTCTCATTTTATCAAAAATTAAGATGTGTTTATGTTTTGACTTGACAGTAATACAATGAACATCCTATGACATATCTCTGGGTAGAGTACTAACTATTCTTTCAGGTAAAATAGTGGAAATGTGTTAATTAGGTTTTAGGATATGAATTTTTTAAGACCAAAAAGAATTTATATGCTATCAAGTTGGTTTTTCTTTTAGTAAAGCTTGTATACTCTTCAGCTTTCTCAATTTGCCATTGAGTGTATATCAAAGTCTTGTTATCTAGCACCAAGAGGATCAGTAGATTTTTAACTACGTTTAAAAAAAAACAGCTAAGTGGGAATCATGGGGAAATGAATTTAACTCAAACCATACCAGGAAACAGTCCACCAGTGGCCTTCATATCTAACGTCAGGTCGGACGTGTGCTGGCCCTGCAGGCTGTGGACCAGGAAGATGAGTGCATGTGGGAGAGGACAAGGACGCCCTGGAACTCTACTGGCCTACGCAGGGCTAAGCATTGAAAACTGGGTCACTTCTCACTAACTTTAATTTGGAGATGCGAGCATCCTTCATCTCAGGACTAAATCCAACTTGACCCAGGAGTCAAAGCCTGGAGGTAGATTAAAGAACAACATTAAAGTAAGTTTACAGTTATTCATATGAAAAATAGTACAATAATTAATAAACAATAATACAAGAAAAAACTCTGCTTCGCATACTCACAACTGTAAACCTACTTTGCCCATCCTGTGTGCTGTATCGTTTTTCCTCTGCTTGTCTATCAGTGGGCACCTGGGCTGTTCCATATCCTGACTATTGTGAACAGTACTCTGATGAACATAGGGGCACGTATATATTTTCAAATCATGTTTTGTTTTCTTCAGATAACTGTAACAATGAAAAACAACTTTATACTATTTTGACTAAATGTTAAACCCAGCCTACATGGTAAACTTTTTTTTTAATACTTTAGAAGGAATCAGAGGTTTTAGTTCCTGGGTGAACCTATGAAGGAGCTTATCCTCAAGATCCCAGAGATTCTGCTGATAAGAAACAATACAGCCAATTTAAGGTTGCTGACCGTGAAGATTAATATCAAGTCCTACGGGATGATATCCTGCATATACACACACCCCACCCCTGGTTTCTTTGTTCTTTCCCTGTCCTTCCTGATAAAAACGCCAGCCTGTACTGAGGCGTTAAGAGGCGCTTTGGGACAATAGGCCCCCCATCCTCTCAGGTGGTCAGCACATGAGTAAAAAACCTCTTTCCTTCTCACCAGCTCATGTCACATCAGTTTGGCCTGCCCGTTGTTGTAGCACGTAGCGGGCCTGCATTTGGTTCCGTAACCAGAAGTAGAATTGCTGGGCTGTTTGGCGTATCTAGTCTTAATTTTTTGAGGGCTCTCCATATTGTTTTTCACAGTGGCACCAACTGGCCATCCCAGTGACAGTACAAGGGTTCCCTCTTGTTCACATCCTCAGCGACACATGCTGTTTGTTGTCTTTTTCATCACAGCTATTCTGGCTGGTGCGAGGTGATAGCTCCTTGTGCTTTGATTTGCATTTCCCTGATGATTAGTGCTGTTGAACATTGTTTCATATGTCTGTTGGCCATCTGTACTTCTTAATTAGACAAATGTCTCTTCATGTATGCCCATTTTTTGATCAGACTGTTTATTTTTTTGTATTGAGTTGTCTGAGATATTTATGTATGTGGATATCAACCCCTTATCAAATAGATTCCTTGTGTATGTATTCTCCCACTCAGTAAGTAGTCTTGTTTGTTTTCCTGAGGATTTTCTTAGCTGTGCAGGAGATTTTTAGTTCAATGAAACCCCAATTGTTTATTTTTGCTTTGGTTTTCCTTGCTTTAGGGACATGTCCCAAAATATAATCCACTACCTATGTTTTCTTGTAGGAGTTTTATAGTCGGGGCCATATAGATAAGTGTTTGACCAACTTTGAGTTTATTTTTGTATGTGGTGTAAGAGAGGGCTGCATTTTAAGTTTTGTATGTATCTGGAAAATAATCACTCATGAAACAATTAATGAAGGAATCTTTCAAATATCTTTCTTCTCACATGTCTCCTGATCCAAATTTCCTCTGGTAAATTATTTCAAATGAATTTTCAAAATAATAGTTATTATTATTACTGTTATTACCACTTATAATTTCAATATGTCCTAAGGGGGATTTACCTTTCATTTCATCTTCCATCTTCCACAAATACCGAATAAAAGTCATACATATAAGGTTTCATATTTCAACACCTTCACAAATATAATCATGACTTTTTTTTGTTTTAGATGAAACCATGATATTGAATGCTTTAAGACATTATTATTCCTTTCATAAAAACAGCAGTGTTATTCAGTGCACTTTTGCATGTATTAAATGTGCAAACTGACAAGGTAGAGTCAGTGATTTTATTCTTCACTGTGGATGATGATTTACCACTTTTTAACCCTCTCCCCCTGCTCAGCACACACACACAGTGTTCGGTGTGTGTATTGTGTAGCTTAATTATTTCAAGCAACAGTATTCTTCATAACCATGTATTCTGATGCCATTTTAAATGCATATAATGAAACGTCTCTTTCATATCCTTATTTTAAAATTTATATGGTAGTTAAAAAATCTTCAATCTATACAAAGTATTTTCAGTTGTAGTGGCATTGGGCATGTATCACGGAGGCGTTCTGCTGCTTCTATTTTCACATAAGTGTGGGAATGGAAGCTTGAGGCAATGTGAACAGCAGCTCTTCAAACTTCAAAGGATCTGTGAAGGATTCTTGCTCTGCTCTTGCCATCATGAATTGGCCTCTGCTTAGGGAGCAATTAAAATTAAATAACCTCTGAACAGCCAAATTGAAAGGCTCTAGCTCTGAGTATGAGCATACTCTATCACAATCATGGCAAAAGAGAAGTGTTAAGAGAAAGTAAAATAACACACCAGAGAGGAGGAACATGACATTTTGTATGCAGAGTGTATATTTTCCAAACCACATTTCCTTCATTGTATATTTCTTCATGTTGCCTACACTTTTAGAATAAATATATGTGTAGGGTGTACTTATATGCAAATACACTTACACATTCATACATAAATAATCATTAGTACACTATTACAAAATCAATGTATCTTTAAAAATTAATCCTTTAAGCATGTTAAACAGTTATACTTCCTAACTTCAGCACTGTAAATACAGAAATCCCCTAGTGCCCTGGATGGCGTGGCTTAGTTGGTTGAGCACTGTCCTGTAACCAAGAGGTTGCCGGTTAGATTCCCAGTCAGGGCACAGCTGGCTCTTTGGTCCCCTGTTGTGGCACTCACAGGAGGGGGCTGCTGATAGGTGCTTCTCTTGCGAATTGATGTTTCTCTCTCTCTCTCTCTCATAAAATAAACCTTTATAAAAATAAAATAACAGTAATTAAAAGAAGAAATTCCCTAGAATTATTATACAATTATCAGATGCCTGTTAAAAAGGCAATACATTCTCACTTCTCTGAGATTTCCTGTATTATGTTAGCATAGATTGTTAGTATGGTTTTCATTCCCCAAATCATTTTTTCCTTCTATCCTAAATAGTTATATAATGTGAATTTTACTTGGCTTGCATTGAATTACAGGGAAAAGTCCATTTTAAATTCAGAATTAGCTGTTCATGTTGAGAACCTAATAAAACACTCATACACAAACACACAAACACCCCTCACTCACTACTAGTCACGTGGCAGTTGCTGGCAGTCTCCACTACCAGGACTGCCCTATTCCGTTCTCTTCTTATATTGTGACATCACGATTTTAAAGAACTCTTTGCCAGGATGATAGTGATTGAAAATAACGTAACTATTAATTGAAGAAACTCCTGAAAACATTTAAAACAGCTCAAATTTTTAAAAGAAAGCAATGAGTGATACCACCCTGTTGGGAACTGCCCTGCCTGGTTTCAGAAGCTGTAAACCCCATGGCTAAGGCTGAGTCAGAGACCTTGGGACCATAAGCCACTAAGGAGACAAAGCTTATCTCCCTGGCAGGGGTACCACCTCTGCCCACTTTACTTTACCCTGCTTGGCCCTGAGCCTGACCAGTTAGCCAATGATGGGTAAGATTCCTCAAGGGAGGGATGACCTCAGACAGGCATGGTCACAAAGAGGCCCACAGGGAAGGACTTGGGGGGCTATAGAAAAAGGGGGTGATGGACCTTTGCTTCTCGGCTTTGACATAGCCTGAGTCCTCATTCTGTCTGCAGGAAGTCTCCTAATCTCTTGGCTGCCTTACTTCCTCTGCTCAATTTAAGCCTGAAACAGTGCCAGAGGTGGGTACAGCCCTGTGCTGGAAAGGGCGGATTCCCTGGGGAGATCAGGCCTAAGAAAGAATGCATAAACTCCTGTGAAACCTGCTTTGCTAATACCCTCAATTTAAATGGTAAGGGTCCAGGCCTGAAATGAATTTGTTTCCCAAAGTCTTATAGCCCTTTAGCTAACTGACCCTGACTCAGAATAAGCCCTCAGAGTTCTTTGTTATCTGTTGTTTGATCCTTACTGTCTGACAATGATTGATGAGCCTTACCTGTATTCCTGTGCAAATTGAACCCAATAAAAGCCCAATGAAGAAAAGGCTCTTGGCCCTTCTCCTTTGAGAGATAGGCCACCTTTCCTCCCCAAGCAGATCATGTCTTGGTAGACTTATTCTCATTCGTGGTGGGCAGAGCACCCCCACACCACCCCAGATATTCCAAAATCCTCACCCCAAACCTGTTATACCCACCTATCTTCAACCATTACATCATGACCCTTCTCTAATTAAGCCTGTGGATTGAAAGGCCAGTTGATGCCAGCCCACAAATGTGATTAGCATACAGACTCTGCACTTTCCACTCTCAGATGCTACTAAGCCTCTGCCGCATTAGTGTTTCCATTCACAGCAAGCAGGTTAGCTCTGCCCTATCAATAGTTGGAGATGGTGACATTTTCATGGAGCCAGCATTCAGCAGGTTGTGGTAGATGCATATGTAGGTAACTGAAAAGCAAAGGCAAATGGGGGGCCTGGAGCAGGAGATATGCTCCTATATCCATGAGATAGTTATTCTCAATCACTTTAGGAAAAAAAAAAGCTAAGATGATGTTCAACCTGGAAAACATATATGGGATCTAATTTCAGAACTTTCAGACCTCAGTGAAATATTTATATGACATCATCTATAGTGATGTAGCTTAGATTTTTTATAAGATATCAATGATTTTATAATTTTTTCATATTGTATCCAAAATTTTCCTATATACCTCTTAACTCCAGCATGTCCTAAACACACAATCAAAAACAGAAAGAGGAGTTCAGGGAAGTAGAGGGAGAAAATGGAAGGCAAAATGAAGGTTAAAAAAAAAAAAAGAAACAAACACACACACAAAAACTTATACCTGATTTTCTATACAGGAAAATAAAAAGTTAAAGGATTGTAGATACCTAACTTTAGATGGCAAATTAGCACAAATACAAAATCAGAGGATCTATCTGGAAACCAAAAAAACATTTTTTTGAAAAATGCTGGGGATCATGGTTACCAGAAGAACCAAATTTTTAAAATGGAAATATTATTCAAAGTAAAGTATTCAACTGTTTTATATATAATGATTATGATTTGTTATATATGATTTTATATTTTGCATGATTGCCATTGTCATATTATTGCTTTTATTTAGGGTTTTTCTCTCTATACCCCTTGTATTTTTCCCTTTCCTCTTACATTTCTAAAAGAGAGGGTACAGTTTGCTGTAACTGAAATTACACTGTAGAAATTGAAAGCTGTCTATAAAATGTTTAGTAATGTGTCTAGCACATAATAATCATTAAATTGAAAAGGTTTACTTTCTTATTTAATTTACATTTGTTTATTACTAAGGAAGGTTTAGAAAAAAAAAACCCTTAGGAACCTCTACACTCAACGTACAAAATTAAAAACCACAGAAATATACGATATGTTAATAACTATCCTGTATCCCTGTAAAAACCTTGTTAACATTTGTTATGTTTCCTTCTCCTTATTAATTCATTGTTCTGAATGCATGTTTATATGTGCTTACATGACTCTAAAATTTAAATATATTGAATATGGTTTTTATATGCTGTCATAGTTCATGTAATGTTTCTGAAAACATTTTATGGTCTTAATACTTTTTAAAGGTTTGATCTTTCTGTTTACATAGTTTATAAATGCTTATTTAGAAACCACTTGTATTTACATATTTATATTATATTCATCTTTAGATATTGTATACTTTATACTTTATTGAACATTATAGAATTAATTGAAAGCATCATAACCATCCTAAATGACCCACTTTATTTCAAAATTCTCACATAGTACACAACATTTTTTGCAAATTGGTATGGGCCCTGAATTCAGAATTCCAGGACTTAAATATATCCAATATTAGTTATTTTTCTTTAAATTCTTAACATCCATGTTGCTCAGGCTCTATCTGGAAAGCAGGGAAAACGCAAATTTTGAATTAAGTAATATAATATATTCAAAATATTTATTAAATCATATAACTCCTCAGTAAACTCCATGAATATATCTAAGGCCATTTTCTACATACACTTAAAAAAATTGAGTTCTTCATAAGAAAATCACAATTATACTTTGAAATGTATTCTTTGGTTAATAAACTCATTTATTTTGTAATAAAATATATTTTAAATTATTATTGCTGTTTATTAATTTATTGGAAATCTCCTGAAATTTGTGTTATGTATCCTCCACCAAACAACCCCCATTTGCTATAGCTGTTCTCTAAACTTTGGGGTCGCTCAGCCATGACACATATTTTGAAAACTGTGATTTTTTCTTTCTGACCATTACTTCATTACTTTCTGTGTGTTATAAGATATCAGTGAATATATCCATTGTTCCTAAAAGCACACTAAAATTCCACTTAGGTTCCTATTTAACAAATTTAGCTTTTAGTCACTGTAAGCAGAAAGATCTATAAAATGGTTTTATTCAATGTGTTTACCAAATAATCTCTAGAGTTAAAGACAGAAAAATATTAAGGTACACACACACAATCAGAGCTATTGAAATTCTCTTCGGGTAGATAGATGCAGACAATCATGAATAATGCAAAGGCACCATCTCTGGAGCAAAACGAGCATCAAACATGTGAATTCAGTTACCCCTAAGGAACAATGAAGCTGTAGGTAGCCTGGAATATTTAAATTAAATCACGTTCTAATATGCAATATGCTCCCTGAGAGAAATAACTGAAAAGGAATTAGCTTTTTTATTCCTCTAGGATACCATTTATTATGTACTTGAATTAAACAAAAAACTTATTTAGGGAATTTTATATCTGCATGTGCATATGTATTCACATACCTGTGAATGTTTTAGTTTGCTATCACAGTTTTAATAAATGACCACAAATTTAGTGATTTCAAAAAAAAACAAGTGTGTTATTTCATGTTGTTGTTCACAAGTACAAAGGCAACCTTAATTCTGTGTACAAAGTCTGTTTTGCCATGGAGACAACATATGTACATGTGTAACATCAGGTGGTAATGTCACGGGAACCAAAATCTTACTTAACATAGCAGAAGAATCTTCATCTTTTATGTACATATTCAAAACATGCTAAGGATTTTGCCTTAAATTATTCGATTCAATCCTCACAATGGATCTGCTAAGTAAGCATTACCGCAGACATTTCATAGTTGAGAAGGCTTCTATTTAAAATGACTAACTGACTTGCCCAATAGCACAGAATGAATTCCAGATCAGCCAGACCTTGGGCCTGGAGCAGACTGACACCAAAGCTCAGGTTTCTACATACTCTGCTCTTTCATTAATGTGACATAAGCGAACAGTAACATGCAGAATCTCTTAAGTTGGCTTGGCTCTAAATATGAAGCACTGAATCAAGTGTTAATTTTTGCCTTGTCAGGTGATTTATTAATACTGTGGTATGCAGGGCTGTCATGGTTAGAAGCACACACATGTGCACAAACACACACATATATGCACACTATTTGTTGCCTAGAGATTTTATTCTAGAAGAGGAAGTTTATTTTCAAAACAGCAAAGTCACCAACACATTATTTCGATTAATCTGATTTTTAAAACTTCTACAAAGCATTCAAGAATTTGTCTTAAAATTTACTTCAAAAATTATTCCTAGTGAAGGATATGTATAAAATTTAAAGAATCTTTATGGTTTTCTTCTTTTTAAAATTCATTTACTGATTCTCTCTCCCTCTACCTGACTTGTATCAGCACACTTAGGAACTAAATTCATTTATAGTAAACTTATGAAATGGAAGGAACTAGTCTCCTAAGTCTTATTTCTTGTAATTATATATTTTTCTGGTGTCACCGGGAGCAAATTATATTTAATTGTCTAGTATTGCTTATATGTTTCAGGTAATAGTTTGTCATGGTCATGGAAACATATTCCTTAACACAAAGTAAAAAAAGAGTTTTAAATAACTTATTCTCCAGTAAATTATCATCTTGTTTGTCTCATTTGATTTTACTCGCTCTTATTCTTGAAAGTACCTGGGCAAATACATTTTCAGTCTTGTCTACCTTCACCATGCTCTTGAAATGTGTGGTCCTCTTACGCTTCTTGAAAAGTCACACCTCTGTGTCTTTTCAAACTACTTAGTGGACCCCAAACCTCACATTTCTATGAACACAGTCAATGTCTGTCATTTTTGTTACTCATAAAACAATAATATTGCTCAAGGGAGGGATTGCTGCTCCTTGGTTTGTATCTGTCTGCAAGTAAGGCATTCCCGAAGCAGAATAGGTTGGATTCCATTGGCTTCTCAGCTTGGTCACATCTTTTTCCTCTGGCTGTGTGTTTTGTGATCATGTTTTCATCATTTTCTGCTGATTATATTCCTGGGAATTCTCTCTGCAGTGACAATTTCTGTTTGGCCTTACTTTTAACCATGGATCTAAGGTTGGGGACAAGGAGTGAAAATTTGGATGAACACACTGTTCTGTTCATAACACATAATTTTCTTATAAATCAGAAGTACATAACATAGTTAGAAATGACCCAAAATTGTACACTGTGTTTATTTTGGGGATTAAAAAACTATGCTAATAATTTTCAGTGAATTAGTGTTAAAGAAATTTTATAATATATTCTTCAATCAATTTTGGTATTACAAAACTAACTTTTGGTTGACTTTCTCTGAAGTGGATGATAGAGTACAATAAAAGAGAGTCAGCTATAAGAAAGTTCAGATTGCTGAACTTGGCATTTCCATCTCGTATGGAAATAATAGTAAGCATTCTAGATACTCTTAATTCTTAAAAGTTCTATCAACATTTAAAAGGAAGATAACAGATTTTTCTGGTTAGGAGTGTCTAAAAGCCAAATCAGTTTTAGTTGATTAAGGATTGACTTTGAATAAAATGGAAATTATTTTACTGGTTTTCATGACATAATTTTTAAATATGGTGCTGAGTATTTGTATTGTTATTTTAGAGGCATTGTATATGAAGTTTCAATCATCTATATAAATCTTAAAAATGCTATGTTCAAAAATAATAACAAAAGAATAGCAGAAGAAAAGACCATTTCCTGTGTCATTAAGAACCTGTAATTCATTCCCAGACATAAGACCCATGTTTGCCCCTTTTTATTTGCTTGCTTCTTCTGCTTCTTTTCATCATGGCCCTCTCTTTCTCAAACTGGAAGCATATTAAGCAGTAGTGTTCAACAGAAATATCATACCTTAACATGATCTTTGCCTCAGTGCTGGATTCCTTTCCTTAATTGATATAATTGATCGGGTCTATGACTTCAAACTATCCAGTATTCTCTTCTTCTGTTATGTTGTACTTTATTTTCTTTCACTCTTTTCTAGCAAAGTGGATACTTGCTGAGCTAATCTATCCCATGTAACAATATGCTATAAGCAGTGAAGAGCCAACAATGAACCCTAATATGCTGGCTTTACAACCACTACCGTGGAAATAGGACTGAATAGTTACTGGCTCTGCCTTCCATGGTAAGGGAGGTGAGAGGACTTCAACATCCAAGCAACGGCCAGCTATTTCCCTGTTGCTTGCCTCCAACTGCCTAGCCAATGCCACTTCCTTTAAGTAATTATTTTAACGAGAACTCCCCTTCAAATTACCACTTTCTATCTTAGTTTGGTGTAGCCCTAGGCACTGAGAGAAAGAAAATGGAAGTTCTTTTTTTTTTTTTTTTTCCTAATGTTCTTGGACAGTCGTGGCTTTTTCTCAGTAAAGTGATCAGGGAAAGGAACCCTTCCATGTTCCCTGGCTCCTCCCTCGCTGTCACTGTCAGCAGTCTGCCCAGCACAGGAAGGAGAGCAAGGGGAAAGCACACACACGTTAAGTGTCTGGGCCGTAACGGCTTCATGTCACATCATCTCACATTTCCTTGGTGATAACCGAGTATCTGACCCGACTGTGTGCAGGGCTGAGAAATACAGGATCTGGCTGGGCAGCTGTTTCATGGCAATGACGCTGCACACTGGGCGGAGCAGCAAAATGTCACTAAATATGCAATTCTGTCTAGGACATAGGTGTGAGAAGGGCTATGGGTGTGAAAAAAGTGTTGAATTGTATCTTAGACAGGAAAGAATTGAGACGATATGCCATATACTATTTGGAAAAATATAAATAAAATGTATATACTCCATACACACAAAAATATTTAAACAAGGGAAACAATATTACCAAATTCGCAGGGCTGTTGCGAAAATTCAATGGGCTTTCGTGTTGCTGGTGGAAGTGGGCCTTTTTCACGGACCGTGAGGAAAGCTTTTCACAAATCCTCATGTGAGAGAACATAGTGTGGCGAGGCTTATTCCGCTGGAAATAGAAGGCTGTCCCTGTGCCACACCTCCATCCATCCCGTCATTGAAAAGTCTACTTTTGCCCTCATCAAGGCCAAAAGAAGGCCAGTGTCTAGACTTTCCATTTCATTTTAAAGCTCAGTCCTTTCTTCTCACCATCCCATGAATTTAGCTTGTATTCAAACCCGGGATGCTGGCCCTGGCTCCACCTGGAGCCTCTGTTTGGAGTCTGCCACAGCAGCTTCTAGATCCACATGGTGCCTGTGGAGAGAGAAGGCACAAACAGGGAGGCAGTGGGGGGTGCCTGTATGCTGGAGGTAGAAAACTATTGTTCTTTGGGATTATGTTACCTTCTGCTAAGGAAAGACCAGACACTTTCTCAAAATCACCAATCAACCTCCCAAACTTTAGCTGGCTTCTCTTAGGCCCACCTTCTAACCAGTCTTGGTTCCTAGTGTACATGTCTCACAGAATAACCTCCTTCGGCACTTCTACTGTCACTTGCTTACCTCCCTGTTCTCCACCACTCCACCACCCCCAAAAGCAGGCTGTTCCCTACACGGGGGGCGGGGTAAGGGCGTGTTAATCCCTTTAGAGGGACAGTGCTGTGAACTCTTGGGGAGTGAGTAAACTGTACCTTCCTAATGAAACAAGGAGGCTCATGCTCCTCAGTTTATTCTGCTTAAAATGTCTGATTCCTTTTGCTTTCTCCCTTTATTAATTTCTGGCTACCTATGCTAACAATGATGCAATTTTACATATATGACCTATAATCTTTTGCTATAATTCCCTTTTTTATGACTATCGATACAAGTTAAAGCCTTAGCATATATGTGTATATGGAAAGAGTAATCCCAACTATATTTGAAATATTGCTATGTAACAATATTTGGTCAAATCATATGGAACTGTCATTTTTAAAGGTAAAAAGCATTCAAATATCAGCAGGCACTTGTCAGTCAGAACATTTTGGCTCCCTGGCCTTTTCCCAGTGCTGTTACTACTACAAATGTGTAAATGGGTTGCTTTGCACAATAAAAGAGACTTTAAGGATGGAATTAAAGCTGCTAATCGGCTACCCTTAAAATGGAAAATTCGTCCTGGAATATCCATGGCCAGAAGAGAATCCAGAATCTTAAAATCAAAGGAGGAAAGTATGAGAAAGAAGTGGCCAAAGAGAAAGCATAAGAGAAAGGCATGCGAAGAACACAGCTCATCTTTTCTGGCTTTGCAGACAAAGGAAGCTAGGGACAAAAGAAAGCACGTGGCTTCTAGAAGCTGAGAACAATGCGTGGCAGACAGAGAGCAAGAAAACTGGGACCTCACTCTTATAACCATGATAGGTAAATCCCGCCGGCAACCTACTTGGGCAAGGAAGTAGATTCTAGAGCCTCCAACAAAGAACTCATTTTTGCTGACCTCTTGACAATAGCACAATAAAACCCATGTCAAACTCTGTAACCACCCAGTAGCTTCATTTTGTTAATGTGACATTTTCACCTGTCTTTCTTTTTTATTCAAACTGGTTTCATCCAGCACCCGGACTCACCTGGGTTCCTTTTCTCCTGCACTTCCACTCCCTTAATCATTAAGCCTTCAGGACGAGACCCTGGAAGGCACTAAACAATTTTAGGAACAAAGCCTTGGGTCTATCAACCACGGAGGCAGCGTTTCATTTGAACTAAAGAAAACATCTAGGCCTCAGCTGTGTTTCAACTCCAGATTTAGAGAAGTGGTGAAACCATGGCTGACGTCAGGGCCAGGTGCACTGACCAATTAACTACCTCCTACCCTAGCACCCCCCAATCAGTAGAGACAACAACCAGAACTCCCTTAGTTACCATGTATAATGAGTTTCCCTTATATAATCAATCTCTTGAAAGCCATTGGAAAGCCAGATCTGTGAGTGCTAACTGACCTGTGGCTCTCAGCCGGTATCACTTCCTCAGATAATAAACCCTTTCTTTCCTGCAAGCTCTCGTTCACATCTTATTAGGCTCTGATGTGCACAGGCAAACAGGCCCCTTTATTCCAGTAACACCTTCTGACCTATAAAATGTGAGACTCTAAATTTGTGTTGTTTTAGGTCACTAAGTTTGTAGTAATTTTTTAGAGCAGTGATAGCAAAATAATACATTAACTTTTAAAATATATTCTGCAACGAATCACTTGCCCCATCTTTTCCCTCTAAAATAGTCACATCACTGTTCTTCTTGCTTGCGCTGTCTCTCAGTCAAAGCTGTTTTCATAAATTGGGTTGGGTAAAACCTTGGAAACTGTGAATCAAATGTTGGCATTGTCCCGCATGAACCTCCCTGGTGGCTCTCCATTATAGTTTTCTTAAATCTACCCTTAAATCTTCAACTCTTGCTGTAAGCCTATAGATTTATGATTTGTCATCGATAAAGCCTTACATTTGCTAGCAGCAAAGCTCTTTCTACAAGGTGACTCAAACACAGTAACTTTCCTTACTCTTCTCGAGCATGCCAAACACATTTCTATCTCAAGAAATTTTCATGTTTTTGTTTTTGTTTTTGTCTGTTTGTTTTGCTTGCTAGTTTCCTCTCTAGCATTGGAATGCTTTACATCTATACATTTACTCAGGTCTGTGTTGCAATGTTACCTGGTCAAAAGTACTTTTCACCTAGTTTACAATTACTACCTGTTTTCCCATTATTCAGTACCTATTCACCCTGCGTTGCTTTCTCTAACAGTGCCTATCTCTATTCCATATTACTTTATATGTTTATTTCTTTATTTATTTATCATTTATGTACTAAACTTCTGTTTACTCCATGCAACATTGTATCTATAGAGCCTAGAAAAGCTTCTAAAAACAATGTAGGTGTAACTGAGTGTGTGGCAAACCAATGTCAGTATATGCAACTATAATTTAGGTGAAGGACACTGTCTTGTATTCACCTTAGAGTACAGAAGAGTCAGTGTGTCTAAGTATTGATAAGACAGCACAATTCTATAATACATCATATGTGTATTGTATTGTGTGTTCATCATCCCAAGGCAAGTCTCCTTCCATCACCATTTATTGCCCAGCTAAGCTCTTCTACTCTCCCCTGCTGTTTCCCTCTGGTAATCACCATACATACAGCTCTCTGTCTATGAGGGTTTTTGTTTTTTTTGTTTTTTTGTTTTTTTGCTTAACCCCTTCACCTTTTTCCCCTAGCCTTGTGAAAGGCTAGGTGAAGCTCACCCCTTCACTCACCCATCTGACAGCTGTCAGTCTGTTCTCTGAATCTGAGTCTGCTTTTATTTTGTTTGTTAGTTTACTTTATTCATTAGATTCCACGTATAAGCAGAACCATGTTTGCACCAACTTACTGTAATCTCCCACAAAACAAAACCTTAATAAATTACACTAAAGGCAGGTACTCAACACTTTGGCCTTAGGCTTCATCTCCTACCAACCCCCACTTCATAATCTGTGCTCCAGTAATTGTCTCCTGGCAACAAGAACTGCTAGCACACTACTCAGAGCATGCTCTCTTGTAACTTTGAGGTTTAATCTCAGCGCCTCATTTCCAGATTTCCTCCTTGGAAGATGCCTCCTCCAATAAAGTTACTTGTTTAGTTTCTACAATACGTAATGTATTACTTCTCACCTGCATAAGTGAGCCAACAGCTGGTATTTGTAAGACTTGAGGTAGACAGTCACTTCCCTGATTTCTCAACTGGATTAGCCCCATGTTTCTCTAACTTAGATTAATTTACTTAAGATTTATTTTTTAATAAAACATTTTTTGAAAGATAAATTTGATGGTGTTTTTTAAAAATTTAAAGGCCAAATTTTTTAAGCAACCAATTTCACTCCTTGGATGCTATGTTAAGATACTATTTTTGTTTGTTTGTTTCACACTTGAACACTTCCATCTACATCTGTCATGATTGGTTGGTTTTCACACTGCTTGTCTAAGTTTCTATTATTCTATGTACACTGAGTTGTTTGCTAAAGAATACTCTACAACAATGTTTACGATAGAAAGAAATAAAAACATTCTAAGTGCTTGCTAACAGGAATTCGATTAATATGTCATTGTACGTCAACATTATGAACTGCTGCATTTTATCATTGCTGACATGGAATATCCAGGCACCCCAGGTAAGAAGACAGAACTAAGAGAGTATGATCTAAATTTACATTAAAAGGTTAAGGATGCATAAACACATGGTTTTTAAGTAAATTCATAATAAAAGTATAGAAAGAAAATAAACAAAATTCTTCTCCACTCTGGAAGAAAAGAATGTGTTGATTCCATCTAGGTAAAGAGTAAGCTTTTTGCTTTATATTTTCAGATACTATTTGAATCTTATTTAATAACAAGTGTTAATAGCAATAAAAGCTAATGTGTATTGATAGCTTACACAATGGTAAGCTTTTCCAAATTCAAATGCTAGCTAATTTAATTTTCATGAATACTCTGTCAGACATTTACTGGTGTCTTTCTTTAATAAAGAAACTGAGAAACAGAAAAGATGAATAATACACCCAAGGTCAAAAAAGCTAATGTTTCAAAAAGGATATGAACCCAAGAGACGCAGGTCTAAGTTTGCTTAATCATTATATTTCATGAAGTACAATTGCCACTTGAATGTATTAGAGAAATTTCAGGAAACCACCATTAATCTTGCCATCATATAATATTGCAATTTTAAAAAATAATACCATATACGTGGGATTGCACTCATGATTATTGTTTGTTCTGCTTTGTTTTCAACTTAACAGTATGCTCTTTTTAAAAAAATTATCATATTTAATTAGGATTATTTTTATTTCAACACCTTTGCTCTTGTTAGCCAACCTACTACTTATACAAATACTTTCCTAATTCAAGTATAAAAGTTGCAGCTGTGTGAGTTTTACTTTTCCATCGGAATTACAAACTTTTAGATAGGGATTACCACAAGAATATTCATTACTTTCTGAAGCATCTCCTTCGACTACTACTGTCGTCATATTCCAAATTTGATTCATTAGTAACATGAAATTGATATGACTCTAAAGTTTTAGAATTTTCTCAAAATTCCCTTTTAATTGTCGTTTCTCCATTGTAGACTCCATGCTGCACGCAGACTCACTTGACTGACTTTGCCTACATATCATTTGCTCAGTGCCACCTGCACCTAATTCAACAAACAGATGGTATTGATGAGACAGTGCTAGACGCCATTCTGCATGTGTTTCTGCCCACTTGATAATATTCTCCTGTCTCTTTCTTTGAGATCCAGCTCCCCTTCAAATTCCTTCAAGATTTTTTTAAGCAGGTGTTTCTAGCTGTTCACACTCTCCTTCCGAATGCCTCTGGCACTCATGAGTGTGGTTTTCACCTTGTATATTTGCACTTGTTTGCACTCTGCTTTGTGAACATGTGGAGACAGCTAAGGAGCCTGTGATCTTTATGTACAACTAGTTCATATATTTGTCAAAAACAAACCCTTTCCCTTATATCTTCCAATCATATCCTGCACACTCTCCAGATAGAGGAAAAATCAGTAAATGGCAGTTGACTATCTCATGAATGAGATTACAATAGAATCAATTACAAGGAAAAAATTATAACATATGCTGCAGAAAAATGCAGAATCTCAAAAGGGGAAAAAAAGAATAAAACTCAAAACAGAAAGGGACTGATGACAGAATCATGGCAAATGAACTGCCCATACCCTTAGCTAAGTGGGAGTAAACGTGAATTGTGAAGAGATTTCTACCCTGAATGCTTATTAGTTGCATAATTTTAGTGATACCTGCTCTCGTTTTACATAGATAGTAGTTAGTTAAACTTTTTAGGTGAATCTGATTCCCAAGTTCTAAAAAAAAGGTAGAATATTAGATATATATTTTTTACTATTCTCAATGAAATACTATACCATTTAAAATGCACTTAAATGCACTTCTGAGTTTAATACACTTATGTGGTGCCAAAGTCAAGCTAAGATATACTCAAAATTTAATTTAGAGGATAATTTAATAACTCAACATGTCATTCTTAGTTTTACAGATTCACTTTATTATCAAAACCCCATAGGACACTTCATAATCAAGTAAACAAAATTTAGGAATTATTTAAAACATGTAAGAAGACTGAAAGAACCTGTCATGTCTAGATCAGTTCATTTTCACTAGTGTTTATATAAACATTGATATCCATGCTTTATTAATAAAACAAAAGATATAAAGCAAGTTGAGGATAGATTTATTGCAAAAAATCAATTTTACATTGAAATGCTGAGAGTAACTGTGTAACAAACAAAAATAGTTTATTGGAATACTAAGCACAGGAAACTGTTAGCTAAAATAAAGTGTGTACACAAATTAATTCTTAATTTTTATATGTTCCTAATAAAATATATTATATACAAAGAATAAGTCTTAATAAAATTAGCTCTAAAATTTATGATTTGGATAATACAACAGTAAATACTACAGTACCAAGTACTAGGTTAGTTAATAAGTCATCCTTTAAAATCATTGAATTCCAGGGTATCTACTCAGTCTGTGTTAGTACAAGAAAATTCATTAATAATAAGATAAGATGTCAGGTGAGGCCCATATCAATTATGGATGACTACAAAGAGATTTATTTATATCTTTAACTTGCACTTGAAACATGACAAATAAAAGAATCATGAGCTAATCACATCACAGCCAAAATTTTGTTTTCAAGAGAACAGGGTAAGCATATATCACTCACTCACTGTGTTCAATACAAGAAGTATTTTCATAAAAATTGGGTATTTTTATGCTATTCCAGTGATGGGCAATGAGTGTAAAATCCATGTAGAAATGTTCCAATTCAGCATGTGTGCTTTTAAATTATTGCACTGTCATTTAAAAAAATTTACTTGATTTTCAAGATATCACTATGGTTCTACTTCACTTGTGAGCAACTCCTCTTGCAAAACAATACCAGTAACTAGTCATATATCTACACATGCACAAATTCTGATCAACTTTCTGAAAAAAACTGTAAGAAATGTGAGGACCCATAATTTTTTGGCAGGAAGTTTAAAATTATTCTTCCTTGCAAATTTTCCTAGAAACTCTATTTGTATGATTATATTACCTGTAATAAACCTTATATAAGTAACTATATTAATATAGTTTAATATATATATACACGTATTTCTGTATAAAATATTTTTATGAACAAAGAGATCGTGGTGCCATAAACTACAAAGCCACATTTGAGGTGATGCCGTGCAACGTGAAAAATTCTTACACCAAAAATATCCAGCTATATTTAGACTTCTCCTTTGATTCTTACAAAGATTATCGGAAGTAGAAGACAGAAAGTGATACTCGTAAACATTTGCTGTCTATGAGCACTCCTCTCTAATCCTGTTATTGGATAATAACAGAATGGATCTGTGATTTTACAAGAATTGTAGATCACAACTTAAAGAGTCCCTGGGACCAAGCAAGAGTCAGTAATTTCATTCACTGAGAACTCTTAAGTTCCCAGGTTCGAAATAGAATTTATGCTCCATGGCGTTATCTTCAAGTGGGAATAATAACTCTATATCTGGAAAACAGATACTATGTATACCAGGAGATTTAAGGCTATATTGAGCATGATCTTCATGGGTAAAAAAAATTATAAAGTAAAAATACACATACTTACATAGATTTCACTTAGCAAAACATGAGAGAATTTTTTGGTTTCTTCATTAAGAAATTCAAAAATAAAATAACAAGCAAAAGAGAAAGGGGATATTGTAAGCATTGAGAAGAAATAGAAATTTTCAATAAAATACACCTGTAAGTAACTTGAGAATGACAATATGTTGAATTTTGGAGAGACTCTCATCTACTACCAAGATAAAAATCATCCCTAGTCCCAATCTTATACATGTTAATATTCCCCTTAGTGATTACCATATAGTGGGCATTTATTTGAAATAAACTGGGTGACTAAATAATCCCTTTTCTATTATTTTCTATTTCATTTTATTTCTTCCTAATACAACTATGGGTGATCTGACATTGATTGGTGACAGTTTAAATGTTATACCTGGGCAGAAGCTACTGTCACGTAGAGGAGGCCAGGAATGCTGTTAACACATTTTGCAAAGCAAAGAATTGTCCTCCACCACAAACTTTATCTGGTCCATAACACAGTATGCCAGAGCTGGGCAACTGTGCTGCAAAGATAGGAAAGTGAGGGATCAGTTAATGGCATGCAAGGGGTAGGCAGAATGGGTGCAAACATCTCTTAGACCATGCTGGAGGAGCATTTGGATTATCAGAGATTCTTTCCTTCAATTAGACAATTTCTTATCAACACTGTTTGATTTCTTCAACTGTTCCTGAATCTGTTCTGGCATAGATATAACATTTCAAAAAGAAGGTTAAGTTTAAGGATGATGAAAATGTAGTAGAATCTGAGACTAAATTGGCAAAACCTCTAATTTTAGAATGACAAAACAGTTCTGATTGCCCTGATGAAAGATTAATTGAAAATGATTTGGGTAAAAAAATAAGATAATTTATTGGTATGAATATGGTAATATGAATAAATTGGTATTCACAGCAATAATTTGAGTGCTGTGGATTTTATGCTAAAAGTTTCCCATTAGAATGTGAATCTAAAATTTTAAATGACTGATATGTGGTAGGAAATCGTGACTACATGTCAAGATAAACTATTCTAAGAAGTCTTTTCAGGAATTCCAAATAAAATTAGACTCAGAAAAATCAAAGCTAGACATTCAATTAAAAATGCAAATATCCTAACATGAGCTCCTTTCATTTTAAATAGTTGCATAGTATTACACATCGGTGAAACAGTTTTACTGAGCTATAGTCATGGTACATAAAATAAATTCCAATATTATTGTGCTTCAATTATATAGGGACAGAATTCAAAATCCAGATTTAAATACCCAGTTCTTTTCTCCAGAATTTCTTATTTAAAAGGAGGAAATACTAAGCTGACATTTAATATTTTATTTGAAACAGAGGTCACTGCAATTTGAACACTAAGATCAGGTCACCTTGAAATCAGAGATCTGCCACTTGTCACTTTATCCCCAGTTCTTAGCAAAATGCCTGGCACATAGTGAGTGTTTCATAAATGTTTAAATGAATGAAGATGATCACACTCCTTCTGTATGAGGGTGTAAAGACTAATCTGCAACTAGTTATCTACTTTACACTTAATATCTTTAGAGAACCTTTTTTTAATTATGTTTTTTTGTTTAATTTATCCACTGCAGCCTTAGCAGTGATCAGTAGTGTTTGTACTTTCTCCTTTCCTCAGTGTCGGCCAAAACTGGCATTTTATTGCCTCTCTGGTTCATTTATTCTGTGTTTTCCTTACAAGATTTACATGCATGCCAAGTTATAGTAAACAGATAACCAACCATTCTATTTCAGGGTTAAATGCACATTGTGGAGTCATTTACTTTATATAATATATAGAATGCCTGGCACATGTTTAGAATTCATCAGTGTGAATGTGCGTAGAATAATTCTGGATCAGACGGGACTCGTTGGTACAACCATCGTCAGTGTTTCAAGTACTGTCTCAAGCATATTACTCCACTGTACGGTTCTGGGGACACAATAGCCAAATCAAAAGTTAAAATTACCCCAGGATCTCCTTAAGACCACACTGAGTGATTACCCTTTGGGGGGACTGGCTGCTCTAACAAATGAAGCCAGAGAAAAATATATTATGGCTGATATCACACCTTTCACTCCAATATATACATACACATTTAAGGTCAATGAGAATGGCATAAAATGGCTAACACAGAGTCATAGGCAGACAGTTTACAATTTTGTTTTGCTATTATCACTTGAAGTTTGAGAAAGAGAGAAAACAGAGTAAATACATTATGACTCCACTTTTTCCTTTACTCCCTGATTTTTGGAAGAATCTTAGACAATGCTAAATCACATGAGGACTTCATTTAAAGAATAAAATCCTATTCCTCTAGATTCAGGAAAGTCACTGATACTTATTTGCAGTAATTATCAGTCGTCCCCCTAATTGGAAGGAGCAAATAGCCCCCTAGAGGTCATAAATAAAGAATAACAGAGAAATCAGTGCATTTCAGTGAAATGGCACACACCAGATACTTTGTAATTCACAGGGTCCCAGAGAGAAGACAACAGATTAAGTTTGCATGCCCTGATTTTCAAAGGAGAGATGGTTCATTATGTTACTGCAGTGGAATTGAGAATTAGCTTGCCCAATTAAGCCACAAGCCAAGAGTGGCAAGACATCTGCATCAGAAAAGTTCTATTGTTCAGAGAGCTAAGATATTTTGGAGCCACAGACACTAGGTGAGGTGGTTAATTTTAAGGACATTGGTCAGCGTTCCCTTTTGATCATGTCATCCCATAAAGAATCTTTTGTATATTTGGAGAAAAATGAGATGTTGGAGAAGTGAATTTCTTTGTATTCTAATGTTTAAGTGAAGACTGAAATTAATGCAAATAGGAAAGAATGTTTTATATTCTTTCCTTTTATAAAACATTTTATAATTGCATCATCTCACACCCCAATGACTTCTGTGTCTCTCGCTCATGTTCAAAAAGCTTTTGGAAGTACTTTGATACCTTGAAATTATGGGATAAAACTATATTAACATAAACTTATAACATATAAATAAAATATTAAAATTGGCTAAAATTTATAGATATCTTAATGTCTTACTCTGTTCTAGAATATTGATGTGTAAATAAAAGTGGATTCAAAGGATACCACTAAAAATAATGCACGATGCAGGTGGAAAAGCTCAAAGGGTAGCCATTCTCTTTAAGTCAGTCACAATGACTTGAAATCTGTAAGTAGCTACTTAGAAGAAATTTTCTTCCATACCAAAAAATAAAGAAAGAAGGAAAGAAGAGAGGTATGAAAAGAGAGTAACCTCTTTTGAACAGGGCTGCGCTTTGGGCCAGTGGGAAGGAAGGTCAAGGGAATTTCTAGGCAAGAGACTCAGGCAAAGAGAAACACCCCTATTAAGAGTGTTGGGTGGCTTTAAGAAGTGAGGTCTCAGCCTTGAACTATAGCAGATACATAGGGGGAAAATGCCAGAATGGACTTTGCTTCATCAGTGGTCAATGCAGCAAAAGGACAGTGTTAACTTCAGCTGGGGTTGGATGCACAGGTGAAATCCATAAGTGAAACCTGAAACACCTGGTCAGTGTCTGTGTAGTAGAATAAGTTGAAAAATGTAACATGATCATGTGTTATTAAGTGTTTTGTACCTCCCAATGTAGCAGAAGTTTTACTCTCAAACCTAAGTGTTTTTTTCTGGAAATACTGCCAATGGAAGATATGGAATAAGAAGTAATAGATAAAAGGCCCTAACATCATTGTAAGATTCGTAGTTTTAGATGAGAGGCTTGCAGCTTCTGGGAGGTGATAGCAGACCACTACTAGGGCTGGAAGGACAGCAACCTTAATTGAATTGTCTATGTCTCAGGCACTGTGTCAAGTGCATTACACAATGTATCTCATTTAATCATAGCTACAAGGAGTTGTATTTCTATTTGATATAAGAAGGAAATAAGGCTTAAAGCAATGATTTATTAGACCAAAATCCCAATTGTTTTTATGACAGAGATTAGATTAAAAACAAGATACATCTTCTTCCAGAACCCATGTTTTTAAATTATATTCTATACTGTGTGTTGGTGAACCATGCAGTTTGTGAGTCACTCAAGCTTGCTTTGGTATAAAAACCACCAAGGAGCTAGATGCACACCATGGTGAGTAACATTTAGTCCATTTCTGTAGTTAGAATCTCCTCGTGACTTGTAAGCTCGAAACACAGAGAATATGCAGAACAAAAATAAGCCTGAAGTAAATATGACAGTAGACCTAGAGGGAAAAAACCCCTAAAACCACTAATAAAGCAATACAAGTATAGTATTTATAATTTGGGTTTTAAAATTGTTGCTAGTCCTATGCAAGTGAAAATATGTGTTTAGAACAATACATGGGAAAGCAAATGGTTAGCAACAGAACTTCAAAGTATTCCTGTCTTTTACCAGGAAACATTCCTTAAAAAGAAAGAAGGCAGATAACACCATCAACTTGTTGGGGGTTTTTTTGAGACATGTCAAAGTCACACCTCCTGATGTTTTATGCCTATTAATTTCTAAAGATGACTGAGTGATACAGAAAGATCAATGCCATTGAAAAAAGTTTAATGTTACTAACAGTTCCCATGGGAATGAGGGGCTCACCACACAGTGACTCAGGAGGAAGCCCCGGCTTTGGTCAGGAAACAGAGTGGGTGTGAAGGGAGGCCCTGGAGTCATTTTTACTGGGGTTCCGCAGGAAAGACAATCAAGGCAGGGTGAACAGTTTAGGATTCTGTGGTTTGAATCATAATAATTTGGGGCTATAGGGGTGGTCTCTAGTTGCCTGGTGCCAGGGCCAGGGATGACTAAGGGACAAGGATATTGCTTACTGGGGTGTAACAGCCAGACAGAGGAGGCAAGGATCTGAATTGCTTACACTCTGACTGCATGTCAAAGGCATGTTCCAGGCCAAGTTCCTGGCCGTCTCAGAACTGGCTAGCTCAGAAGGGATAGACTCTCCTCAGCAAGAAAGTTATTATTTTTTTAAGACGTCAAACCTCGTCATATAATAATATATGATTCCCATCTCTATTCACCATACAAAGACAGAAGAGAGGTGGCTTTCTGCAAGCTACAAAAAGATTTCTCACCAGAACCCAAACGTGCTGGCACCCCGATCGCAGACTTCCAGCCTCCAGAACTGTGGGAACATAACTCTCTGTTGTTTAAGAAGCCCCATCTGTACGACTTTGTTGTGGCAGTCTATAACGGCTAAGGCGGATTCCCTGCGGGACACTCCTGCCAGTGTGAGGAAAGGGAGATGCTGCTGTGAGGACCGGGCTGGTGCTGATGCAGAGATCATGCATGACGATGTTGACCAGAACCGCACCCACCAGATGAACACTGAACAGGTGGAGATGGGTGATGCACACATGGCAATAATTGGTATTTTTTTCCCTCTGACTTCTCGTGTCAGGCAGAGGTTAGGTCCTCCATGTTTGATGTCACTCTGAGATGCAGAGAGCCATCAGCCTGAGATGCCAAGAACGAGATGTGGTGGTTAACTCCACACCATTTGGAAAATTTCTGTGTAGACCTTGGTGCTGGTGACTGTTATTTCTTTTAAAAAATTGTGACAGGTAACCATCATGTCTGTTAAGTTGTTTACAATTTTCCGGAGACAATATTAAAGATTTTCTAAATAATGGGGCTGGCATTTCCTATATGACATTTAGCATTTTCTATAAATAGAATCTTAAAAGATCCTTTGCTTCATTGTTAATGTTTTACTCTAGCTCTCAAATAGTCGATTTTTTCTTTCAGGGTGTTGATGAAGTTATTATAAACCATTATTCTGTCTACTTAATTCAAATATTTTTTCATCTTTATAAATTGTTAGATTCATTGAAACATTATTTATATGGCTTTCACCAAAAATCTTTAAATTATTCAGATTTGGTTTCTATCATTTTTTAAAAAGTATATTGCAACAAAGATCAATATTTCAGGCCTGGCAGTATTCTATCCTTTTCCATACCCATACAATAGTTATGCAGAATCTGGAGAACATATCCGTAAATGTGTAACTTTGAAATGTGAAAGCACACCTGTTTGAGAGTGTGCAAGGTGGAAGAATTCATTTCCAGCTAGATATGGAAAGAAGTTACCGGTCTCACCATGTGCAAATTGTAGTCCCCCGGGAAGCCAGAAGCACTGCATATGTCTAGTGACATTTTAAACTGCAATCATTTCTTTTCTAGGGTAATGACTGCCCTGCTGAACGAGACACTTGTGGCCCTAATGTAGACATAAGGCTGCTGTCACTAGAGTTTTTTGTTTGTTTGTTTGTTTGTTTGACCGTCATAGCTGCAATATGCATTTTTGGAATGACAAGATAATTTATTTTCTTTTCATAATTTATGGATTTATTTTTGGGTGCATATAGTAATATTTGAATGAACTGAATAATTTTACAGAAAAATATACACACTATTTTAAAATTCACTTTGCATGCTATTTTCCTTTCTTTTCAGTAAAATATTCAGTGATTTTTTTTAAGCTATGGTACATTATTGTTGATTTGTACCAAGTTGGAATTCCACATGTTCAGATGATTAAATGACTTGTCTCTTAAGGAGAGAAAACCAGAAACACTGCTGCCCTGCTTCGTTAAACTCCTAACCAGAGTGAAGAAAAACATAATTTGAAATAAACAATAAGAGGTTACCCTATGAAAACTACCCAAGTCAACTTCAGACAAATGAATGCATAAATATCTATAGCATTTTCATAATTAAATATGGGTAGAATTTTAAAACCTGGTTATTATAGTAACAGGGATTCTCATTGGGTATTTATTTACCTTTGGGTAGGAGATCATTGGCTTAGTTTTAGTTACTACTTTGGGTTTTTTAAAAATCTATTTAAAGTAGACAAACTAATACTAATTGAAAATTCATCTTTTGACATTTGTAATACTTACTGAGAACTACTGTAAATCAGGAAATTAGGCTTGGTAATAATACCAAAAGCTGATTTTAATAAAACACTTTGTATTTGTTAAGCCCTATTGAAATATTTTATAGATACTAACATTCCTTTGTTCCTTCTACCTACAGGTGTAAATGTTATTATATATGCATTTTAACTGATTATTAGAAAGTTAAATTATATGTTTAATGGCACAGTGAGAAATTAATAGAGACAAAACTAAAAACAATGCATATTAGAACTTTGCTCTTGACCAATGAACAAAACAGACCTATTCAAAGATGGCTCCAAAATAAAATAATATACAAGATATACAAATAGTCCCTGAGGCTTCAAAAGAACAATCAGCTCTGGTGGAGAAGGCTTCCAGAGAGGTAATAATTGAGAAGGATGAATAAGAGTTTGCCATAGGAAGAGAGAAACTAGAATATTCTGCACAGAAGGAAAAAAAAACATACAAGTTCAAAGCCAACTGGGCATGATTACAAAAGGTTTGGAAATTGTGTGGGAAGAGTAGTGTGGCTGAAGTGAAGTAGGTGTGTGTGGGAGAAAGCTGGAAAGTCAGTTATCATTTGTGTGATGCTTTAGCTCTCATAATCTGTATGACATCTTCTTCATACACTGAACTTTAAGTTTCTTGAAGGCAAGAAATGCTTCTTTATCATTTAGCATATTACCAGCGTTTATCTCAATGCCTCCTGTTTCTCAGTAAATGTAAGTAAAAGGAAAGATTAAATGATGAATGAATGATATGTACATGGTTTGATGGATGGGTTAGAGTTAGATTCTGTAAGGCCAGGAAGGTACTTTTTTAGTGTTTATGAGTGACAAGAATGCATTTTGTTTGTTTCTGAGAAGCATCACCCTGGAATAGTTTTGAAGGGGCCTTTGGAAGTAGGCTTCCATGGAGATAAATGATGATTTATACATAGAGATTTGTTTCTGCAGTACTTCTTTTGATCAGCAAATCATGATAACTCTCCTTCCTCCACTGCAGATGAGGGGGTGAGCGAGCACACTAGATCTTCTTGGCCAACAAGACTGCGACATGTATTGGAGGCTGTGATCATGGGTCTCACTGTAGTGAGAATGAACAATGGGCAAGGCTTGCTTCATAGAGCACAGGTGGCTGGAGCCTGGGAAGCATAGGGAGTTGAAGCAGAGGTGGTTTATGATACAATTCGCACAAGGAATATCAGGGTGGTTACACCTGGCTTATTCCCTGGTTAAGATAAGGGGGGAGATGACTTTTGCACTTTGAATAAGTGTTAGCAAAGAAATTTGCTAAGGAAAGTGTCACTAAAATCTTTGAAATTAGAAATCATAGTCTGGTCTGTCGTCCTCCTTATTCCAGCAATTTACTGATATATTGCATAAAATCCTATTTTGTCTGACTCACTTAGCAAACTTACTTCATCCCGATTTACAATTATTTTAACAAGAGCTAAAGAAATTCAGGCCCACAGCATACAAAGGATCCCACAGCAGGAGAAGAATTTCATGTAGGTTCTAAGATCGTACTTTTTATAATTCAAAGCATAAATTCTTTTCCAAAAAGAAATTCTTCTTTCTAAAAATAACAATTTAAAATCATCATTAATTTCTCTCTCTTATGCATATAAGAAAAATAAATTAATGAACAAAACTGATAATAATATTAAATCTAAAATAGTAATGTATACTTTATGGAATACCAGCTCTTAAATTATTCTCACAGAAAACCTGTAAATAGGCAGGTCCAGTATTCACTTCTCATTGTATGAAAGATTAAACTGAAGGAAGTAATATTTAAGTGATTTGCCCCAACTTACAAAATCACAACAAATTTTAGAACTAAATACCAAATCTAATTTAAAGGACTGATATTTAATTTTCTGTCTGTTAACTCTTTTGCTTCTCATCAATTCAGATTTTAGATGTTGGTATTCTTTTGGAGTTCTGATACATCCTTCCAGTGTGAAACCTCCAGAACTGCTTACAGAATCAGCAGCTGGAATGCTTTCTTGATACATTGCAGCAGCTGCTTCCAGAGTTGTTGAAGCCAGACTCCTTTACTGCTCTACTGCTCTTCTTGGGAACTGTTAATGTTGCGTTATCTTTTCTGCAGAAGCTGCTGTGCAACTTTCCATAAATAATGCGTTTATGGTAAGGCTTCCACTTAACTTTTCCTTGCCCTTCTTTTGTTTCTTCTTACCCAGTGACAGCGAGTGGTCTTTCATTCACTTCCATTTTATTTTCCAAAAGGGTGTATCTTCATCTTGGTGATACAGACTGTTAGCACTTCCCAGTACCCACTCATTTCTCATTAGAGTATTCAGCACAGCATTAGTTTCTTACATGAGGTGAGCAAAATGATTTATTTTTATGTATGTTTTTCTTTTATTAATTTGTACTAGTAAAGTGCCAAGGGCCTACTTTCTCTGCAATCCTTCATCACATATATTTTAAATAATATACCAATAATTTTTGGAGACCAATGCATGCAGAGCAAATGAGATGGGTCATGACATCGGCATTGATAAGCTGCAGTAGAAGTTCAGAGGAGTGGTGGGTAACTTGGGTTGGAAAAGTAGCATTTTAAATCAGTCTTGATAAAATTATGATTCTGTTGTTCATCCAGAGCATAGTGGGATAGATAATAAATTAAGTAGTATGAAAAAATAATATTATTTTGGTCCCCAAGACCTAATGAATCTCTGATAGAGGGCTATAATGCATTAAAAGCATAATAAATATTTGCTGATTCAATGAATCTACCAGTACAGTTTGATTTAATTCTCTTTTAATGAAATAGGAAATACAATTTTTGTATAGGAATCAATGGTTCAGTTAAGATCACTGCTTATGAGTAAAGAAAAAAGTAAGGAAGTCATCTTTTAAAACAAAAAAGTAAAAAATATAAAACAAATGGGCTATACCATACACAGAAATCTCCTTCTTCAGAAATGATTTTTAATATAGTTACATTTTAGTAATCATTTATTATTTGCCAGATATTATGCCAAGCTTTTCATAGGAACTTTTAAAATTATTCACACTTGTCTGTACCGTGAAGACATTTTAATGTGCAACTGAAGAAACGTACTTTATTCATGCTAGAAATGTATTGAACCTTCATTTTTAATTCCATGGCTAATATACTTTAAAGAAGGTAGTACCTGGAATATAACCAAAACAACATTTTCATTTTTACTCCACCTCACCTAAAAGAAGCAAAGAAGTCTGTGTTTAGTAGAGAAAAAAAAATGGAGATTGGAAGATAAGTTCTTATCTTAAATAACCATTTTTCTTTATGTCCATGTTTATTTCCACCATAATTTTTTATGATTTCTTTCTACAGTTTTGGGAGGTTTATCTCATTAAAAGTTTACTAAGTATCAAGTTAGATGCTTAGCTACTTAATTTGCACATACACACACACACACACATAAATGGTCTGTCTGGAAAAACTCCAGCCATTATTAGTATAATGAGAACGGCTTACAGGACATTGATGTAACTTGGCAAACAAGGAGAGTGGACTGGAGCACGCATGCGTGAATAATGACGACTTCACTATAATGGTCAGTGGGGGCAGTAGACACTGTTCAGTGAGCATGTGTACTGTGTGGCTGTCTCATTCAAAATGACTGAGAAGAGCAATGTATCCATATCAAATTTTGTGTTAAGCTTGAAAATTCCTCTGTGGAAACTATTCAAATGACTCAGAATACCGCAGCTATGGTGACTGGCAGCTTCATCACTATAGCGCGGCCACTCCTGCATCACATCTCATGCTGAGTTTTTTTGGCAAGACATCAAATCACGCAGGTGACTCAGTCCCCTTTACAGACCAGATTTGGCTCCCTGTGACTTCTGGCTTTTCCCCAAACTAAAATTACCTTTGAAAGGGAGGTGATTTCAGACTGTCAGTGAGATTCAGGAAAATATGAAGTGGCAGTTGAGGACAATTGGGAGAACTGTGTGAGGTCCCAAGGTGCTTACTTGGATAAGACTGAGGCATCATTGTCCTATGTACAATGGTTCTTGTATTTTGTGTCTTCTTCAATAAAAGTCTTTATTTTTCATATTACATGGCTGAATGCCTTCTGAAGATATATACACACACACATATAATGCATATATATGTTTTATATATACCTATACAATAACAATTTAACTTTAGCTCATAAGTTTGCCAAGTACTAACTTAATCTCTCTTGAATTTTTAACTCTTTGATCAAATATAATTTTATCAGTAATTTACTTTTTGACCACACAACTTAACCTCCATCACGTGTGGTTATATTGCTATGCTTTTTGTCCCGTAGCATTTTATTGCCATTAACAGATACTATTTCAAAAAATAAGTTTTGTTGTTTTTCCTTATTATTTGTCTTTCTATATGAAAATAAACATCAAAAAGTCATGGATTTTCATTTCCTTCACTCTAATCTTCTTCATGCTTAGTTCTAATTCATAGCAGGTACTCAAAAATGCTTGTTGAGTAAATGAATAGATGAATTAATGAAGAACAATGAGCTCCTGATTTCTAAAAGAAATCCCCAACATCAGAGTCATTACTAACAAAGTGTTATTTATCACATTGGCTGAGAGTTCTGACCCATGTCTTCTCATTTCAGGAGCTGATAAAGACTGACATCAGACACATTGTCTGCTGAGGGAGCAAAAATGGAGATTAAACAAACCTCACATTAGTTCTTACAGTTTCTCATACAGAAATGAGAACAGAAAATGTAGTCCCATTTCATTGATGACAGGCAAGTAGGTTGTTACCATGCACGGAAAGAAGAAGGCTTGTGACAATAAGAGATGTTACTTGTATAGGATGGTTAGGGAAGGTCCCTCTGAGAGAGCAGCATTTGAGCTAAGCTCTGATTTCTTTCTGGAGGCTGAAACTCATGTTCTAAGACATAATTTAGATTCCAGTTTTATATGGTCTGTCAAAAATGAATAAAGCTTTGCTTACCTCCTGCTGTGGCTGTATTAAATGAGATAATGCATATGGAACACTTAGCACAGTATCTGGAAATTGGTAAGTGCTCAAATTCTTACCCATTATTAATATCACTGTCATTTAAAATCAACTTGAATTGAATGTGTCTTCTCTTAGCTGACAAAATATGAAAGAATATCTAAAAAGAGTTAATAGTGCTAAGTGGATTTTGTCATAAAAGTGACTATCCGTGTTTGTAGGACCATCTCACAAGAGGTAAGTTTTGAATCATGTTAGATTGAAGCTCTGGCTACACATCGCCTGTCGTGTGAGGTCGGTAATGCTCTCGAAATCAGAGTAACATTGACAGAGCACATGGACTATACGGAAGGAAGTGATTTCTCAAAGACCAAGCAACTAAGCTCTGTCAGAAATACAGGGCAAGTTTATATTCGTAATTTGGGTTTTGTAACCCACCAAGTACCAATGGGTGTCTCAGTTGTTAGTACTAGTATAGTCCTCAGTAATAACAGTTAATCCTAGAGACAGAGGAGGGGAACAAAGTGTTACCTTTGTTTACTTTTATGTGGATTGCAAATTTTTCTACAAAATGTTCATTCACAGATATGTAATATACACTAAAATATATTGAAAAATATTAATATGGTAATATCAATAGTATATTGTTGATACTATTATACTATACTAGTATACTATTATACTATTGATATTATTATACTATAATATAATAGTATAATATCAATATTATACTATTGATATTACCATATTAGAGAAGGAAAAAACATTGGTATTGGATTATGGAAAGAAATTGGAGGAGAAAAACCCTGTAGTGATAGTTTGGAGAAAATTTTGATGGATGCATTTACTGTAGAGAAAAATGATAAATTTACATGCCAAAATAAATAATAGAATAAAAGCAAAACACTCTGTAGCATTCCATACCTCCTATATTGTTTTAACTTCAATAATCAAAGTTTAAGATAATTAGGCATGTTGGTTAAACACATAGCACTCATTAATAAAGTAATTACCATAGACTTCCACAGTAAGGTAAGAGTGTATATCTTGATACCTGATTTATTATGCAAGAACATTAAATTGTTTAACTCATTGTTGCAAATCAGGAGCATTGCTAGAATTTACCTCATAGAATTACTGGAAAGCCTACTAGAAGTCGTGTTGTACAAAAAGAGTTAAGAAAGTCGAGGGATAAGATCCAGTATGGTTGCTTATAATCATGTGATACAAATTAGTGTTTCACTAACACTGAATATTTAAGAGCACAGTGTGACTTCCATTTCCATTTTGATTTAACACATTCTATCTAGGTGTTTAGTTGTTCGTGAGCATGAAAATTTATTTTGCCATTCACTGAGATCTCAGTTGCAACTGTAATATTCCTGACTTATCTGAGCTTTTTCCACCTCAAGTTTAAGAAAAAAAATTACCATTCCTCAAAGCACTAAATTACTTTTAGTGTTACAATTTCTAGTCCTTTGTCTCTCCTTGATCCTCTGACATTTTTTTCATGTCTCCTCTTGTAGTGCACTTAAGCAGAGCTATTTTGATTAAATAACTCCCCAGAGGAGTGAGATTATAATACAATAGTCTTCCAAACAGGTTATTCTTGAGTACATATTGCCATTATGCAGTGGAACTATAAAAATCAGTATTTCATAAATGCATGTTACTATGAAATCTGCCAAGCAGATGAATATCTTTCATTGTTCCTGACATCATTGAATTATAAATAATAAAGCTAAACTCAAATTGTTTATTTGCAATGGAATGGCTCTGAGAAAAAATTCAGTTTTAAATGATACAGTAACCTCTAGGAAATATAGTAACTTTAAAATTACAATGAACGCTATCTGAAATAATTTCCCTTAAGTTGGGCAATTGCTCAGAATCGCCATAAATCAATTCTCCAAATCCAACAGAGTTAAAATGAGTAGTGAGTACATTTCTATTTAATTCATTTTTTAAGATTCAATCTGCCTTAGTGTTTTGGAGTTAAGATGACATTAAATTGGCAAAGTAATTACTAATTAATATAGTTTTACCAGAGCAGAGCCTTCCACTCCTCTTCTGGTCCTTTACTCTTCTGAGAAATTGGTTTGCATCTATTTATTTCATTTTATTTTATTTTATTTTTTGAGGAGAAGAATTTGGCAATTTGAATGTTTAGTCAAGGTTCAAAAGAACCCTGGATCAGGAGCAGAGACCCCTCATCTAGCCCATTTTGAAGTTATGAGCTCAAACAAGAATATGAACACACAGGGAGACAACAAGGCCAAGTGCAAAACCAAGAAGGCAAGTCTTACAACTTGTAACCAGTTCTCCAGATTCTCCCCACAGCTGTCTCCCCTTCTCCCCTTATTCTCTCGAGCCTGAGCAGAATCTCCTTTCATGATATTTATTTTTTTCTCACCATTTTAAGTGAGAGAAAGTCAACTTTAATAACACAAATATATTTTCATCTGACTTGAAACATGTCTGGTTTTAGACTTCCACTTCCCTGCTAGCATTTCTCTTCTTCCAGAAGAGAATTGTGAGGTTTTTACATCATTCTAAAACAGTTTCCAGGAAATTTACTTTTCCTTCTTTATGTCAAAAGATCGTTATCACTATACACTTGGAAAACTTCAAATGTTAAAGTAAAATGGCACAATTTATTTAAAAACTTCAGAATTGGACATGTTTACTAAAATAAATCCAAAAATAAAATCTTATTCATGTGTTAAATTATTAATCTTTTTACACTTTTCAGGTAGTTAGCCTTGTAATCAAAACCATTTTATCTTAAATCTAGCATAATAGTAGTCAGTTGACCTGATTTCATTACTGAAGTTTCCATTTCTTATAGCTGTCTTACTCTGCTGACCACAAAATAATTAAAAATTCCAGACAGAATACAGTGTAATCAAAGCTACAACATTTTGGTTAATGCAAGGTGAATAAATTCTGCAGATCTAACATACAGAAATATAACTATAATTAATAATATTGTATGGTATAATGGAAATTTGTTAAGAATGTAGATTTTAAGTGTTATCACCACACACAAAAAATCATAACTCTGAGGTCATGGATATGTTAATAAGCTTTATAGTGATGAATATTTTATAACATATATGTATATCAAATCATCAAGTTGTATACCTTAAATGTATGCAATTTTTAACTGTCAATTATACTTCAGTACGGCTAGAAAATATTTTTAAGTTAAGCAAGGCTGTTAATCAATGACAAAGTACAAAAATATCCCTTTTTGAGGACCATATCACTCAGAAAGTCTTTTGTGATGTATATGTTCTCAAAATGCTTCTTGAAAAACAAAGGTTGACATTTTTTAGTTGATTAATTTGATCACAACCTGGTATTAATTTTGAGAGGTTTAACACACTTGGGTGATTAGGAACTTTGGTTTGTTTATTTTATATTTCCTTGGATTAGGGCTAATGACACAAACAACAGAGAGTGATAGCAGAACTGTAGAGCTAATCAAAGAAATTAAAAATCATCCTTTCTATTATTTAGGCAATTAAAGTTAAAAGTAAAACATGAAGGTTTATTTTCTTTGCTATTTTCTTTTACTTAAAAAATGTAATTGTGATTAAGGATCTATCTAGTTGTTTTTGCATAGAGAGTATATTTATTAAATAATGCATTTCCAAAACTTTATGAATTTAGGAAGGAGAAGGGTGCAAAAAATATTCTGATTTTCCCACTGAAATATATGAGGACACTGAACTGAAGGCATTTGAGATGTACAGTTAGCTTCTAAAATATCCTGAGCTGTGATTCTGTATTAACAATGAATAAGATCAATAGTAAGGAGGAGAAGGTAGTTGCTTCAAGGATAAAATTCTTTCTTTCTTTCTTTTTTAAAAAAAATATGAAAAGAAAGGGCTGCTATGTACTGATTCATCTCCACTGAAGGCCAATGTAGGAGCCGATTTACTTCATCTTCACCAATCCTTTATCATTTTCTCTGTGATTCCTCAGCTATTACAGTCTCTTTGACTTGACCAAGCAAGAACACGGAAAAAGATCATTTATTGTATATTTAAATTAATGAAACCAGGGGGAGAAAGCAAGCTCTGTGCTATTTGAGATATTTTTGCTCTCATAAAAGATAGAGGTGCTTATGAGGTCAAGAGCTCGTTTGGTTATAACTTCCAAACATTCTAGCAGTAAGAAAAAAAAAGTTCTATATTTTACTGTACTTCTTATAATTCGTATTCTTTTCTTCCTTTTTATATTCTATTTGTAGCACTCTTGAAAACACAATAGATGACAAAAATCAACTTTCACTTTTCTCTTGGCTGAGTATAAAATTTCTGAACATTTTTACATATATGTTTTATCATTTTCCAATTTGTTCTGTCTTGATAAAATTAATAATGAAAATTTCATTCGTGATAGTGTATGTTGTGAGTATAATTTGCCCTTATATTAAAATGCTCTTTTTAATTAATTTATTTTGTACCATCATTGAAATATAGTAAGAAAAACAAAAAGTGTGTAGAGAATGACATTAAAATCACATATTTATCACTTGATATTTCCAACTACCATTATTGCCATGTTACTTTTAATTAGAGTTAAAATTATATATAATAAAATTTCATTCTTCCATATGAAATATGTAATATCGTTAATTTCATGGCACAATTATTTTAATATACTAATATTGTACATGCAGTGTGTTGGAATTATTATTTTTGACTTTTGAATTTTACTTTCATTTTTTATGCTATTACAGATGTCCCCATTCCGCTCCCCACCTTTGATATTGTTACTGATTGTTGGTAGGGTTTTATTTCCTTTTCTCTCTCTGTCTCGTTCTTCTTTTTGATTCTGAATACATGGCATGTATTCAGTTTAAGGAGAGTTGTGTATAATAAACTACTCTTCATGAAACATGTTATTTCACAAATGACATTTACTCGTTCCTGACACAACCAGTTTTCCTAAGAAGTGAACACCCCTAGCGACAATGGCATGGTCCCCCAAGCGAGGGAAGGGCCGCAGGAAACACAGGATGCAGCACCTGCGCTGCAGGGTTAAACGAGCTAGAGCGACATGTGACAACAAAGGTCTCCACCCCCAGGCAGACACCAGCAAGGGGAAGTCTTGCAAAAAGCATGAGTGAAGCTAATGAGAGTGATCGACAGAAGGAAAAGCCCTCCAACCCAGTTCTGGTCCCTGACTGAAGGTAAAACCAGAGGATTAGCCACCTGTGCACATAAAGGCCCACAGGGTACCAGAGGGAGGTGCTGTCCTGTCATTCTAGCCTAGGAAAAGAATAGAATTTATTGGGGAGAAAGGCAAACCCTTCTGGAGTGCACGGAAGTTTAGGCTGAGGCATTTAACTTAAGGGAAGGAAGAAACTCTTTCTTCCTCTGGGATCCAGGGGCACAGACGTGGGCTGGAGCATTTGCGGGATTAGCTGGGTCCTGGAAGCCACTGGTGATGGTGGTGATGGCCCCACACGTGGATCCCAGGAAGTAGCGTGAAGCAGAGAGCTGTCTGCTTAGCAGCCTTGAGCTCCAAAGGACAGATAAGGTGGGAGGGGGGATTCTGGGCATTGTTTTGGGTCTCAGTTTTTGGGGAACAAATAGGCCTGGAGCCAGGGGGTCCTCCATTCCCCTAAATTTTGCAACCATGTAATAAAGACCTCTGTCCTTCCCCACCAACCTTTGTCTTCAGAATTTGTCTGATGGTAGGAAGCCAAAACCCACTTTTATTAGGTAACACTAGCATAGAAAAATAGTACAAAAAAAGCAACTTTTACAATATCATTACTATGGTCAGTATTATAACACTTTTATTATAATAATGCATTATACTTAAAAATAAAAATATTACTATATATATGTCCATGTTCTGAGTAAAATAATTTTCATTTCCCACACATTTTCTTTCTGACTCTGCCCACACTCATGCATGTTTTACATTGTTGCATCTAACCAACATTTTTGTTTTCCTTTTCTATTCAACCACATTCATATTTTTCCTGTTTTCTAAGTCCTGTTCTCAGCATAGTGATCTTTCATTATTTTGGTATATTGATTAATTTGAACTGTAGGCAGATAAAATCAACAAATGCAGGAAGAAACTTTTTCTGAACTTCCCTTTTCTTCCTCAAGGCAGAATCTCCTAAAGAACTCAGTTGTTATAAATCCGTCATGGGAATTCCATCAACCAGACAAGATTGAGTCTTATCAATTTATCAATGATACTACACCCAGATACACTTTCTCACAAATTATCCTATCTCCTGTCATGACTTCTAATGACCCATTTATCTTTCCTAAAAATAATTTACTCTCCCCTAAGAATCTTACATTCTTTCTCCTCTTTCCCTAATAACATGGTATTTAATCCTGAATTCTAAAGCCACCTCTTTGCATTATTCATTATTCACTTACCCCTGAATATATTCTATATATACATAAGAGATATGTGTTGATAAACTTGTTTGTTTTGCTCTTGTTAATCTGTCATTTTGCTAGAAGGGGGTCTCAGTTAAGAGCTCAGAGGACAGAGATAAAATCTTTTGCCATCCCTATCATTTCTATGTGTAAAATCGTATTCCTTGTTCAAACAGCCTATATAATCATAGTGTTCTGGCATTATCTTCAATAAAACATATAAAACAAACCTATTTTCTTATTTTATTAACAATAATAACACACATTTAATTTAAAAATACCATTTACAATAGCATCAAAACTATGAAATACTTAAAGATAAATCTGATAAAAGATGTTTATAAATCTGTATGACCTGTATGCTGAAAACTATAAAAAAACATTGCTGAGAGACATTAAATATGGCAAACAACTTTTACATGGGTTGGAAGACTAAATATTAAAATGTCAATTCTCCCCACATTTATCTATAGATTTCCCAATCAAAATTCAAAAAGGCATATTTGTGGAAATTGATAGGCTCATTCTAAATTTTGGAATCATCAAAATGTCTAAAATAGCCAAAATGACTTAGAAATAAAACAAATTTGGGATGCTAACATAATTTAATTTTTAGATGTATAGCAAAGTGACAGTATTTTAAGACATAGTGATGTCAAAATCAACATAAACAAATAAATCAATGAAGTAGAGTGGTCAGAAGTAGACACAAATGGGCCTATTTCAGATTTGAAAAAAATTGCCAGTTGATTTTTGTCAAAGGTAAAATAGCAATTCATTGAGCCAGTATAGTCTTTTCAACAAATAATGCTAAAATACTTGGATAATCATTATTAAAAATGTAAACTTTAATCCATATTTTGCTCTGAATAAAAAATTGACTCAAGATGTGTTATAGACCTGAATATAAATTTTAAAGCCATAAAACTTCTAGAAAAACCACATGAGAAAGTATGTATGTTTTTAGATTGTGGAAAGATTTCTTAGCTATGACATTAGAAGCATAATACATTTCTCAAAAATTAAAAAAAGGCATTAAAAATGTCTGCTCTTTGAAAGACACTGTTAAAAGAACAAAGGCCAACTATTGAATGGAGGAAAAAATGTTTGCAAAGTATATATTGTATAGAGTAAAAAAGAATAAAAAAGAAAGAAAAAAATCGTGAACACAGACAACAGTGTTTTGATTGCCTGGGAGAGTTAGAGGAAAATGTAAGGAGGGGTATAAGTGGTAAAAAAAAAAAAAAAAAAAATATATATATATATATATATATATATATACACACACACACACATATAGTGCATATATATGTGTATATATATATAACTTTCACACTGCACAATAAAACAATTAAAATAATAAAATGTATAATATTTAACTTAATATTTAAAAAATAACTTCATTGAATACTTTTTTATTAAATCATTTTTTATTATTCTATTACAGCTGTCCCAATATTTCCCTCTTTGCCCTATTCTGCCCATCCCAACCCCACTCCCACAGTCTATTCCCACACTGTTGTCCATGTCTGTGGGTCATTCATACATTTTCTTTGTCTAGTCCTTTCCCCTTCTTTCCACCATTGTCTTCCTCTCCACTCCCTTCTGGTCACTTTCAGTCTGTTCCATGTTTACATGTCTGTGGTTCTATTGTGCTCATTAGTTAGTTTATTTTGTTCATTAGGTTACACTTATAGGTGAGATCATATAGCATTTGTCTTTCACCTACTGGCTTAATTCACTTAACATAATATTCTCCAGTACCATCCATGCTGTTGCAAAAAGGAGAATTTCCTTCTTTCTTTCTGCTGGTGGTATTCCATTGAATGAATGCACCACAGTTGTCTGATCCATTCATTTGCTGATGGCATTTAGGTTCTTTCCAACACTTGGCTACTGTAAATCCCACCACTATGAACATAAGGGTGCATAAATTATTTAGAACTGGTGACTTGGGATTCTTAGGGCACATTGCCAGCAGCAGAACTGCTAGGTCAAAAAGCAGTTCCATTTTTAGTTTTTAAAGGAAATTCCAGACTGTTTTCCACAGTGGCTTCACCAGTATGCATTCCCATGAACAGTATACTAGGGTTCCCTTTCCTCCCCATCTTCACCAGCATTTGTTGTCTGTTGATTTATTAATGATGGCCATACTGACAGGTGTGAGATGATATCTCATTGTGGCTTTAATTTGCACCTTTCTGATGGCTAGTGATGTTGAGCATCTTTTCACATGTCTGTGGGCCCTCTGTATGTCCTCCTTGGAGAAGTGTCAATTCAGGTCCTTTGCCAATTTTTTAATTGGATTGTTTGTCTTCCTGGGGTGGAATCATGTGAGTTCTTTATATATTTTGGAGATCAAACTCTGTCCAAGGTATCATTGACAGATATGTTATCTCATTCGATAGGTTCCCTTTTCATTTTGATGATGGTTTCTTTAGCTGTGCAGAAGCCTTTTAGTTTGATGCAGTCTCATTTCTTTATTTATTTTTCCCTTTACTTCCCTTGCCCTAGGAGATATATTGGCAAAACTATCACTATACAGGATATCTGAAATTTTCCTGGCTATGATTCCCCCTAGGACTTTCATGGTGTCATGATTTATATTTAAGTCTTATCCCTTTTGAGTTTATTCTGATGTATGGTGTAAGTTGGTGGTCTAGTTTCATTTTTTTAGCATGTACCTGTCCAGTTCTCCCACCATTTATTGAAGTAGCTATCTTGACCTCATTTTATGCTTATGCCCCCTTTGTCAAATATTAATTGTCCATAGAGACATGGGTTTATTTCTGGGTTCTCTGATCTGCTCCATTGACCTACGCGTCTGTTGTTATGTCAGTAACAGACTGTTTTGATTACAGTGGCCTTGTAGTATAGTTTGATATTTGGCTTTGTGATCCCTCCTACTTTGCTCTTCTCTCTCAAAATTGCAGCAGGTATTCAGGGTCATTTATTGTTACATATAAATTTTTGAAATATTTGTTCTACATCTGCGAAATATGCCATTGATATTTAAATAAGAATTATTTTGAATCTATAGATTGCTTTGAGTAGCATGAACACTTTAATGATGTTAATTCTTCCAACCCGCGATCACGGTATAGACTTCTATTTATTTGTATCTTCCTTAATTTCTTTCTTCAGTGTTCTGTAGTTTTCCTAGTACTGGTCTTTTACCTACTTGGGTAAATTTATTCCTAGGTACTTTATTTTTCTATTTGGTACAGTAAATGGGATTTTTCCTTAATTTAGCATTCTGATATTTCATTGTCATTGTACAAAAATACCTTTGATTTCTGAATATTGACTTTGTATCCAGTTATTTTGTCAACTTCACTTATTAGGTCAACTAGTTGTCTGGTGGAGACTATAGGGTTTTCTATGTACACTATCCTATTGTCTGTGAATAATGACAGTTTTACTTCCTCCTTTCCAATTTGGATGCCTTTCATTTCTTTTTCTTGTCTGATCCCTATGGTTAGAACTTCTGGTACTATGTTGAGTAAGAGTGGTGAAAGTGCACACCTTTGTCTTGTTTCTGATCTTAAGGGGAAAGCTTTTAGTTTTTGCCTGTTGAGTATAATGTTGGCTGTAGGTTTCTCGTATATGGCTTTTATTAAGAAAATCTTCTGTGTATTGTTACAGTTTCATCTAATAAGCAGAAAACTATATTCAGGAGCTTCCAGGTAGTTCTCATTATTTTTCTGTCATTTATATTTAAAATTTAAACATAGTTATACTTAATTCTTGTTGAACTTTATAAAAGAGAGGTGAGGCAAGCAAATTGGTCTTCAATTGATAACTTGGTTAAAAAAGATCTAGTTCATTAGTTTATAAGGTCTTTCTAAATTTTTAATTTATATAAAATATCTGCAATACTACTAAACATATTTGAAGACCATGGTTAGTGTGGAAAACTAAAACAAAAAAAATTAATTTTCTTGACTCTATACAATATTTACATTCATGTATACAGCTTAATTAATATTCTTTAGTTTTATTGCCAACATAAACACTTTTATATTACAGTGGCCAAACATAAAGCAACATATATAAGAAAGTTACCAAGTAGGGAATATTTGCTACTCAAAGCTCAATATTTGAGCCAAAACCTTTTAAATTGATACTGATTTTTAAAATTGCCGTTATTTCCTTTTTCTCATCAGTTTTGCTTAAATACATTTTAGTCTTTGAGGAACACAAAATGATGAATGGTTTTCAATGCTTTACTCAGCATAGATCTTAAGCTTTTGGGAGGAATTTTATTTTTTATTCTAGATAAAATCATGTTGATGCTATTTGTCATAGACCAAAACTGGACAGCTTAGTATTTTAAACCCAGACCTTCCTATCAATCATTTCTGCAAAAGCAATGACATTAGAACTACAGGCTTCACAATATTGATTATTCTTTAAGTTATGACTCAAAAAATTCAATGTGATAACATAACCCTATTTCACCAGTGAAAATGTTGAAGGCAAAAGGTTAACTCTTTTACCAACTCAAAAAACAATGTTTGACACAGCCAAACTCCATATTTCAGGTCAATATACTGCTTTTCAAATTTATTCAAATATATTTAGAGATTGGAAATCTATACTATTTGAATTACATTTAATTATTTTAATAAGTAACTTTATATGATACAGTAATAAGAAAGAGCATCCTAATACCAACTAATTTTATTGGTATAAGATAATAAAAGTTAATCAAACAAAATTAAATTTTGGACCTCTAAGCCATGGTCCCCAGAAATACCTAAATTAGTGGCATGATAAACATATTATATGTCATCCTTTCACTCAACTATATCTCACTTACACATACAATGCAAACCTTCCAGGTATTTTTATTACTAACAATAAAATTTTAAAGTTCTCTAACCACAAAAGTACTGCGTTGTCCATTTGCAATACAAGAATTATAAGATACATTGCAAGTTCAAAGTTATTCTTCAAACACTTGGATCTGAAAGAAACATTTTCACAGACAAAAATTTTTAAAAACCAATATGTCACAGTTTTTAAAATTTTGTGAAGGACATTAAAACACACAAACACAGTGTCACTGCCCATTATTTCTATCATTCAGCAAAAACAATAGGGATATGTTGTTGGTCAAAGAGCACAAAGTCCCAGTGATAAGATGAGTGAACTCTGGGAACCTGATGTAGAGCATGGTGGTCATAGTTAACAGTACTGTGTTATATACTTGACAGTTGTTAAGAGAGCAGATCTTAAATGTCTCATCACAAAAAATAAGTAAATATGTGATGCAAATATGCAATAAATTTGTTAACTGTATCGTGGTAATCATTTTGCAACACATATGTATATGTTTATCAAATCATCACATATACACCTTAAAATATATAATATTGTATGTCAATTATATCCCAATAAAGCTGGGGAAAGAAGCAACAGAAAATTTTTAAACAAACAAACAAAAAAAACAGTGGAAAGAATATAATATCAGGAAAAGAGTAATTTTTTTATTTTAAATTCACCTCAATTGTCTTTATTTTTATTTCTCAGCATACTAAAACAAACAAAAACAAAGGAACAAACTAACAAATATATTGTCATTAATTTGCACTAGCTTTTCGACCAGCAAATAAACCATCAATAGACCTGAATTTACCCTCTGATGATGGTTTATGGAATGTAGTTGATGCCTGATTCCAGGTAAGCCTTTCCCCTTTGCCCTCCTTTTACAGATTTTAACTTACATAGGTGTCTATTTTAAAGTTATATTATGTGACTATATTGATTTAATTTGGGTTTTATTCAATAGTTTTTGGTTTACAGAAGTAAGAATAGTTGACCCTTAAATAACACAGATTTTAACTGTGCAGGTCCACTGACAAATGAATATTTTTAATAAGTGTGTACAGTACTAAAAAGGTATTTTCTCTTTCTTATGATTTTCTTTTCTCTAGCTTATTTTATTGCTTTTTCAAAAATTTTATTTATTGACCTTTTAGACAGAGGGGAAGGGAAGGAGAAAGAGAGGGAGAGAAACATCAGTATGTGGTTGCCTCTCATATGCTCCCAACTGGGGAACTGGCCAGCAACCCAGGCATGTGCCCTGACCGATAATCAAACCCACGACCCTTTGGTTCACAGGCCCATGCTCAATCCCCTGAGCTACACCAGCCAGTGCTACTTTATTGTTTTAATGTAATGTATAATACATATAAAAAGCAAAATCTGTGTTAGTCAATGGTTTATGCCAATGGAAAGGCTTCAGGTCAGCATGAGGTTATTGGTGGTTAAGTTTTTGGGGAGTCAAATGTTATACATAGATTGTGGACTATGCATGGGTCTCAGCACTCCTAAACTCCTCACGTTCAAGGGTCAACTGTACTCACCATTTCCATTTCACATCATTTTGATCTATCCCTTGAAATCATGTTATTTACATGGCTGGAGATAAAAATTACAAACCATGGAAACTCACTCCTCTAAGAAATAATTAAAGTATACATTATGTATTATATCATCTTAATCCTTAACTCCGTTTCTAATTCTGACTTTTCTGTTTTGATTATAGTTAATAATAACTCTTCCTTTGTGACTTGCATTTATGAGAACATCCATTGTGAGTATAAGAAATTCTTCTGTGACTTTTCCAGTTTAAAGGCAGAAGAAACTTTATAAACATTAAATAATTAATTCTCACAATACTCAAGGCAAAGTTTAATAATCTCACTTTATAACCAGGAAAATGAGAACAGAATGCTAAAGTTGCTTGCTGAATACATTAGATAAAGTGCCTGTCAGGCCTTGAATGAGAACTTGTAGTGTGAGCCCAGATTTGTAGATGCTGTAAAAGAAACTAGTTATTATAAGGATTAAAGAATATTATTTGAAATTAATATGCTCAGAGTTCTTGAAAGGATTATATCTTGGGCTTCGTCCTATGCTGTTGAGTAAAAAGGCCTAAATCTTTGAAGAAATTGAAACATTGGTAAATTTCATTAGCACGTGACACAAACCAGAAGTCCTTTTTATTTCATTCTAATCTCCTTGTATCTTGGCATAAATGTAGTGTGTGATTTTGAGCTGAATTTTACATTTCACTGAATTCCACATTCTGCAATTTGTATTTTACTTTTCACACTCATGGGAATAGCAGTAACTTGAGTTACTTGAGTAAAGCTCATGTCAGGGATAAATAAAAAAATATAATATACCAATTTTCTTTGCACTCAATAGAGCTATGGTTGCAGGGAGAAAAAAGGATTCAACATGGAATTCATTTTAAGAGCAGCTCCCTCAATGCTGACTTCAGCAGATGACAAAGCTACTTTAAATGAGAAGCTAATCTAGAAGCCAGAAGTTGAAAGCATTTCTTTTATTTTTTCATATCCCACATAGCTGATCAAGGATAGGGAGTTTGTTAAAGAGAGTACAGAGCATTTTTTAAAAAATAAGCTGGATTTTAAACTACAAGCTGGCCTGTAAGTCAGAGTTTTCTCACATGAAATCCAAGCATTCCTTATTTCATATTTTTCTATCTAGTTTATAATTGCAGAGGGGTGGGATAAAGGACTCTTGGATGTCAGAGGAAAAAAATGTAAGCTGAGCTTTTGAGTACAAACTTTGAAAAAAAATTACTTAGTTGTTTTCCATCTCTAAATCTCCTTCTATGTTTCTGAGACATCAACATGTCTCTCTGCTGATGACTCTAGGCATATTTAATTATTATACTGCATTAATCTAATTTACGTGCAACAATTTAAGACAGGCCAGCCTTTGTAGGCAGTCTGAGATTTTACAGTTAAATAAGGAATTTTGTCTTTAGTTACAGCAAATGTGTTTATACTAGTGAGAGCCTTATTTGCTCATTGCATTTGCCTCAGATTCGGAACACTTGTTACCATTTCACCTTAAAGAGTTATCTGAGAGTTTTTCTAGAGTTTTTTTTTTTTGGAGGGGGGGAAATCTTTGATCTTTTTCATTTAATCTCTAGGCTCCTACCATTTTGTTACATGAAGATGAATTTTAAAAGAGCAGAACAATAAACTTTCAAATTAAGAAGACAAAATTTGAAACTAAATATTTGCCCAAAGGAAGTTTATTATGATTTGCAAAGAAAGGCAACTCAGTTCTACCTTGGCCTTTGGTCGGATTTCTAGATGATCTTCTAGGCGCCTTCAATAATTGTGTAATACTAATTGTATAGCTCGTATGTAATGACCACTCTTAAAAAGTAAAACCCTTTGAAATCACTGATATCCCCTGAAAATCTTATATTCAGAACTTTGTTCCAAGTAGAAACATGAGCACAGTAAGAGAGTATATGTTGTTGTAAAACCTTATGGTATGAAGCCTGTTTTTTATTTCTACCTTATGGAACGTGCAGCGTATGTACACCTACAGTCCATGTAATTTTAGATGAGAGACGTGGTCGAGTATGAACTGCAATCAGAGGCAAACTCTCTGCTGGAAAGGCAATTACTCTAAAATAACTAAAGAACAAAGATTTCCATTCTGAGATGTATTCTAAGAGCATAATAATAACACTTTTTATTTCAACAATCAATCCTGAATTGGGAATTCAGGAACATATTAAGAAATCATATAGGACATAATTAGCCACTTATTGTACATTTATGCAGTTTGTATAAAACAAAACATGCATTTTTATCTAATAAATTTAAAACCATTTAGTACTCAATGTTTTTGAATCTACATGAAAGACCTTAGAGATCTACACTGCATGAGACAAATTGAAGATTCACTTGTCTGGTATAATTTTAGAAGCCACACAATTTTCCATGATGGATAAGAGATGAAAAAATTAATTACTCAGAACTTAAATATCTTCCCTTCTCCAGCCTACATCAGCTCCTGATAATTAACAGGCTACATCTTATGGTATACGTAGTAATAATACTTATTAATTTTCAACTCAAAAATATTTTACTACATTTAATTTGGTAAAAATCATCAATATGTGCATTTGTTTCCCCTCTTTAAATAGATAAAATAGGCATTGATATAATAAGTTGTTGGTCTATTTTAACCTCTCTAGAAATATTGTTCTCACTTTCCATTCCCAATGCAGTTGCAAAATTTTCTGGAACTGTTATTCTAAGAAGACTCTGAAATGTACTCTATATTTACATGACAGTATAGCATGAGAGATGTGCTTATATTTCCAAAGTGAAAGAAGAAAATTTATGACTTCAGAATCGTTGATATCCTGTATCAAATTTATGAGTCAGTCCAACTAGCATATAAACACTCAAAGAGTAAGTGGCTAACAAATATAGCTAAATTATTCTTATGAATAGCAATTTATATTGATTGTATATTAAAATTTGCCAAATTAGACATTGATATTTAACAAAGAATTATTTTCTGTAGAATTACATGCTCAGCAGTATACCTTCAACTTCTGATTTCCCATAACCATTTCAGTGCTCAATTCATATGCTTCTGCTTCTAAAAATAACCAGTGTATGAACTATGGAGAAGGGCAGGTTGAGAATGAAACAGGCCTTTTTATGATCTTTTCCTCACAAAATAGAGGTACAGAATTCTGAACCACTTCGGTTTATACATTTACGTATAGACAATGTTAAGTGAGAATAAGTATGACCTGTGTTTATCAATTTAATTTAGTTGTGTTCACTACACATGATTAATCAAGGGAAAATATCTCTTCGGAGGCTGATCTATATGAAATGTAATAGCTTCTGAAGCCATACATTAAACCACCTCCATTAGTGACCTGTCATGAGCTCATGCCCATTAAACCTTTATAAAATGTTTCCACTGGTCTAGGATCTGACAAGGTCATTATAAGTTAATTTAGTGTGCAGTATTTTTGCAAATACATACAACTTTTATTATTTTCAGGAATTAAAAGTCATTCATAAAAGTGGTTTACATAAAACAAGTTTAATTAAGTAATTTGTTCATTCCCCTCTGACAGTTTTCACACATCATTGAAGACACAGGCTGAATAAGCATCATAATTTTTAATGATTTCAACACGTTCCACTAAACATGAAAGAAAAAGTTGTAACTGAGAAAGACTACAATAAAAGTTGCAGCCACATAAGTGTTATTGAAATATAATATTAAAAACAAAGTGTATATTTAATGAGTAATACTAGATTGCCCCTCTTCTTATTTTAAAACTGTAGTTAATAGAGGAGCAAGACACTCAAGTTGTGTGAGCATCGATTACTTTGAGTTTCTCATATAAGGCACCTGATTTCACAAAGGCAATACTTACGGTCAAATGGACAAATTGCATGCACATTGGGGAAAACACTTGCAACAAAGACAACTTTTTCCCACTATCTTTGAATAGTAAGCACTTGTAAGTGAAGATTCTGAAAACATGTAACTATAGTTTCCAGATAATCTAAATATGAAAGAATTAAAATATTCCATGTATTTGGTAGTTGAAGAAGACTGATGTATAGTTGTACAATTAAACAAATATCACTAATTTGGATATCAATGCAAATGCTCTTTCTAGTCTCATGTCACTTGTTGTCAGAGTCAGTATTTTCCCACATAAATTATATTAGATTGGGAAGTGCTGAGAAGACAATTCCTTATATCAGATATGTTTTGCTACAATTTATTATTGCTTCTCCACTGCTTATTTTTTAAAACTAAAGGACTTTTCACAACCCTAAAATCCCATTATACTATACCTGTTAATCCTTTCTTCCTCCTAGTACCTGGTAACCGCTGATACTTTTACTCTCTTTATAGTTTTGCCTTTCCCAGAATGTCATACACAGTGGGTGAAATCATACAGTATGCAGCCTTTTTAGATTGGCTTTGTACTTTTAGCAATAAGTATTCAAGTGTCTACCATGTGTTTTTGTGGCTTAACACCTCATTTATTTTTGTTGCTGAATAATATTGATTTATGTGGATGCCTTACAGTTTGTTTATTCGTTCACCTATTGAAGGGCATCTTCATTGGTTCCAACTTTTAGCAATTATCAATAAAGCTTTTATAAACATTCATGAGCAGCTTTCTGTGAGGACATAAATTTTCAACTCACTTGGGTGAACACCTAAGACAGTGATTGCTGAATTGTATGGTTAGCATATTTTTGGCTTTAGAAGAAATTGTCAAATTGTATTCCAAAGTGACAAAGTGCCTGTACCAATTTGCTTTCCCACCAGCAATGAAAAAGTATTTTTATTGTTCTGAAAACTAGCCAGCAATTGGTATTTCATTTTTTTAATGTACTAATAGATGTTTAGTGGCATTGTGTTGTGGTTTTAATTTGCAATTAGCTAATCACATAGGATGAGCATCTTGTCATTTGCTCATTTTCTACCTGTATATATTCTTAGATCATGTGTCTGTTCATTAATTTTTCCACTTTTTATTTGGATATTTTGTCTTCTTATTACTGAGTTTAAGAGTTCTTTGTATATTTTGGTTTATGTTTTTTTAATGGACATGTAACCAGACGCACGGCAACCCAGAGCGGGTCGGCCTCAGGCCAGCCTGTAGTGTGTGGGTTCTTGGCTTCCTGTAGGAAAGATTTCACAACACGAGTCCAAGTGGTTTTGAGAATATGTTTATTAAGACTGGGGACAGTGATACAAAGAAAAGATCTAAGGTAGAAGAAGTAACAGGAGAGAGCCTAGCAGTGCTCTGCTTTGGCTCCCTAGAAAAGTGACAGAAAACAAGTGAACAAAGGTGAGGCTGCCACCTTTGGATCACCGGGAAGTCAGAGAAAAGGGAGCTCTGGAGACAGGATGAGGGGGTTAGCCCAGGTCAAGCTGCCACTACCCACTTCTCCCCTGGCTGCAAGTCTCCTTGGGACCTTTAAAGTTTAGGAGGAAATAAAAATTTCATGCATGCCCAATAAGAGGCATGGGCATGCTCTACAGGGAGCCCACAATGACTCTGTCCCGAGGGCTTTTTATTTATTTATTTATTTATTTATTCATTCATTCATTCATTCATTCATTCATTTATTTTTCTGTGCATGAGAATCTTAGGGGAGGGTTTCAGTAGAACATTCATCAGTTTTCAAGGTGCATTTTTAATATGCCGATGTGTCAAAATGAACACATTGGGTAGTTTTGGGAATATTCTTTGGTCTGCTATATTGTTTTACTTTTATCTTGGGTCTGTCTGGGTTTTAATAGTGTTTTTGTTATTTGTTACTGATTTCATGTGTCCTTGTGTTTAGCTGGCACAAATGACATTCATTGGGTCTCTATTCTCTTCCCAGGCAAGTGAGATTTAAGCTATGTATATTTTTCTTTGGGTAGGAAGGGGAAGTATAAACCATTCACTCTCAAGTGTCCTTGGTTAGGGGAGATAAGTTCTTGTGATTCACCAGCCGGCTGTAAGTTACTCAAACTTTTCAACTTTGTTTTGTTTTTGTGTCTCAGTTTCCCCATCCCACTTGCCCAGGGATTTTCCTAGCTTTTCCTATCCTGCCTCAATATTACATCTTGTAGTTGTCCCAAGTTTCTTGGATACTCAGTTCCATATTTTTCATCTATTTTTGTTTTTACATTTTAGTTTTTGGCATCTCTATTGATATATCTTCAAGCCCACTGATCATTTCCTTGGCCATGTTGTCTACTGATCAGCTTATGAAGGGCATTCTTATTTTTCTGTTGCAGAACATTCTATTTCTAGCATGCATTTTATTTTTTTCTTAGTTTGAATTTCCCTGGCTATGTTACTCATCTGTTCTTATGTGGTGTTCACTTTTTTGTTAGAACCCTTAGCATTATCAATCACAGTCATTTTAAATTTCTATTGTGATAATTTAAAATATGTTACCAAATCTGAATCAATTTCTGATTCTTGCTTTGTTTCTCCATACCGTATTTTCGCCTGTTAGCATGTTTTGTTATTTTTTTGTTGCAAGTCAGACATGACATATCCAGTATAAGAAGAGATGGATATATCCTTTGTGTGAAATTTTTGCTTAGTTGGCTAGGAGTTAGACTGAGTTTACTGTTTGTTTTACCTATAGGTGTCGGGGGATAAAATTTCCTTTACTGTCTTTGCTTTCATCTCATTTCTTTGTATTTTCCTAGAGATCCCTTAAATAGGGTCTGAGGCTTGCAGGGTTTTTTTTTTTAATATTTAATTCCCTGTTGTTATATGTTGTTTTGTAGAATCCCATTGATATGGCATTGAGGTATAAAGAGAGAAGTGTCCTATAGTTCTATGATTAATTCACAGTCTTTTATTGAGCCTGAGTTTAGTATTTCCCTTCCTCCACATCAAAGACAGAAGTTGGATTTTTCTCTTTCCATAGGCTGGTTAGGCTTTGGTAAAATCCCAATTAGTTAGGCCCTTACAAAATTGTTTCCTTTAAGCTCAGGTCTTTCCAGTGAGAACAGAGAGCATCACACTATTTCAAAATGGCTGTTTTCTTTCCCTTTCTGTGCTGGAATGAAGCAATGTTTTCTCAGGTCCTCAAGGTGAGAACCTGGTTGGTCTCCTGGTATTAAACTCATGAAAGTGTGAGGGCCTTGCTAAGACTGGGCCCCTGAGATGTTTAAGTCACAAGCTAGTCTATGCTAAGCCTCCAGCAATTTACCCTTTACAACTTAAAGTATTCCTGTTGATACTGGCTTTAGCTGAAGGCTTCTGCTTCTGGACTTTGACTCTCTGTGTGCACCTGTCTGTCCAGTTTCCAGGTCAATAGTTTGTCCTTGGACCTCAGTTCTCTGATAAAACCCAAAAAGGTTATTGATTTTAAATTTGTTTAGGGTTTTTTTTTTGTTATTTTGTGTATCAGAATGATGACTTCCAAACTCTACATGACAGAAAAGAGTTTGTTAGATTTTTCAGTAGTAGTAACAGATTATCATTTACTACAAATTCCTCCATTACCATGATAATTTTGTGTCACTTTTCATCCTCTAGTTCTCATGGGAAATAGAAGACTGGGATAAAATATTTTTCATTGTATTATTTGCTAAAAAAATGATTTTACTTTGAATGACCTCAGAACTAGGTTCAATTAACTCGGTGAACACTGCTTTTGGAATCAGAGAAATATCTCTCTAGACAAAGTATTATATAAAATGTTTTATGTGTAAGTATGAGATTATGAGTGTTTGTGTTTCTTTTTGAATAGCAAAATGTTAACAAAAGTTTACGTCGTTAATTGGTCATTCGGAGAAAGCAACTGGTCCGTCCCACACCTGAAGCCAACATAAACCCAGAAATCTCTCTCTTGCTCACTGCTCACTGCCCAGGACCTGCACTTGGGAGATGTACTGGCCTGTCCTCTGTGTGGGCCACTTGACCTTAGCAGTACTTTGGCCCATAGTATCCAGGAGGGAGTCTCTCTCTTGCTGACCTCGTGGGCATTTGCTGGTGCATTTGTGTGGTCTCCAGCCCAGGAGCATGGGACCTGGCAGTCCTAGAAGCAGAACTCAGGCTCCAGGAGGGAGCTGAAGCCAGACGGCAGCAGGGAACAAACTAAGCTACTTGGATGACCACTTAGCAGCCACCTTGGGCTCTGAAAGGTAATTCTTTGAAATGGAGCAGGAATTATAGATGCTGCATTTTGTTTTGGTCTTACTGAGGATGAATGGGTTTTGTCTGGGTTTTGCCTTGGAACTTTGAGATAGGGAGTTCCCCATTCTCCTGGATTATTCAGCATTCAGATAAAAACCTTGTTTCTTTCTCACCAGCATCTGCCCCTAGAGTTTGCCTTTTGATGATGGCGGGCAGTCAAATCCTAGTTTTATTCAGTAAGGAAAATACCAAGGGTTAAAAGATAACAAAATGGTAGAATGTTGTTGTGAGTCTGGACAGGTCAAAAAAAGTTTTCTGTAGCAAATGATGTTTGGGTTTAAGATTGGTTTCACTGAGCAGCAGATTAGGAGCAGTTCAAACAAAAGGAACAGTATCTAAGGATGAGGGAGAGGAACAAACTGGGCACTTAGGAGAGGGACACCTTTGGCGCTAGGAACCGTGGAGGAGAAAGGAGTGCTGATGGTATTGGGTTCTCAGAACTCCCGTCGGAGCATTACTACACAGGGCAAATGCTCTGTCGTAGCTTTCTCGTACTGTCCCAAATGCCCCGAGTGTATCTGACTACCGGGTCACTCTGACATTGATTCAGAGCTGGAAGTGACCCCAGCTGCCCCGGCACCACCCATTGAACCGTTGCCGTGACATTCCTCCCTCCATTCTTAGTCTCCGTGGAAGAATACTTGATCATCTTAGAGTAGCAAAATCATACCTTATCAAAATTAAAATGCCTGCTTTTTTGACAGACACCATTTAAAAATGAATAGGCAAGTGACTACTCAAGAAATGTTTACTATATGTACAACTGAACCCTAGAATGCAAAAAAGAAACTCCACGCTAAAAGGACGAACCAGGGAATGAACAAGAACTGCAACAAAAATAAACAAAAACAGAGAAATAATTCCGAGAAAAATGACGAAATAAGTAAATAAGCACATGAAAAATAGTTTAAGATCCTCAGGGAAATGCAAATAAACCTGTAATAAGACAGCGCGGCACATCCATCTGATCGTTGGTGAGGACACGTGACAACCACGATTCTCCTATATTGTTCGGGGGAGTGTAAAATGGATGATCGTTTTAGGAAGCAGTATGGTAATTTCTTGTAAAGTTAAAATTATACCTTTCATAACCTAGCATTTTCTACGGCTAAGTGTTTATCCAGGGGAAACGAAATCATATGCTATTATAACAACTTTTACAAAAATGTGCACAGCAACTTAATTCATAAGTGCCCAAACCCTGAAGACAAACAAAATGCCCATTATCAGGCACAGATACTGCATATGTTCATCCAATGTGTTACTCTGGAGTCAAAAAGAAACAAGTCGGTAATTCACACAATAACCGGTATGTGTGAATCTCCATGTATGAAGCTGCATAAAAGAAGCCACAAGCAAAAAAGTTTATATTGTATTTATATGAAGAGTTGATATTCCCTTTATATGAAGTTTAAAATGTACAAAGCAGAAGAGTGTTGTGTCTTCGGATTTGGTGAGATTTGGAACTGAGACGAAGGGAGCCATGTCCCTATTTTAATAAAAGTTCACATTACATGGGTGTATATATTTGCCAAAACCCACAGTACTTATATTTAATTTCTATTCATTTCAAAGTATGGACATTATGCCTAAAGAAAGCATTGAAAGACATAATTGCAATATTTTGTTATTTTCTTGTTGCTTCAAGAAAAGTGTTCCTGGAAGAGGAATTAGAATGTAAACACACTCTCTGCTTTCTGTGCTCTTCTTCAAGCCCCAAGGCCACACTTCTATGCTGTATCCCAAACGGGCACTCCTCCTGAGATATAGGGACATTTCTCTTGGACCTTTCCCACCTCTCTCCTGACCCATTTCCCTACTCTCCTTTTTTACCAAATCCTTACATCAGCATAAAATATGTCTAATTTCTCCTACCAAAAAGATACTCACTCAGTTTTATATCTTACTTGCCTTCACATTTTTTTTCCACTAGCCTCTGAAGTTTTTCCATAAATCTAATTCTCCTGTAGGATTGAAAAAGGAACTGCAATATTCTCCAATGATAAAGAGGACATCTTTGAATTGTCCTCGATTCTTTCCCACCTTATATCAAATACTTTAGCAAGTCCTGTTGTCTTAATTTTTCCAGCAATACATCAAAAAAATCACACCATGATCAAGTGGGATTTAACCCAGGGACGCAAGGATGGTACAAATTTGCAAATCAATAAACATAATACATCATGTAAACAAAAAGAAAGACAAAAATCACATGATCATATCAATATTTGCAGAAAAAGCATTTGATAAGACATAGCACCCATTTATGATAAAATTCTAAGTGGGAGTAGAGGGAGCATTCCTCAACATAATGAAAGCCATAGACAAGAAACCTACAGCCAGCATGGTACTCAATGGGCAAAACTGAAAGCTTTCCCAATAAAATCAGGAACATGACAAGGATGTCCTCTTTCACCACTTCTATTTAACTTTAAACATATATCGTTTTCCTCAATATTATCCTACTTCCATGCACCCCAAACATTATGATCAAAGGTAATGTTGTCTCAGGCCTTGATTATTCCTCTGACCCCCTCATGGGTCTCCCAGCCCCTCTCTCTCATTATTGTCCATACAGCAGGAGGGGCCATCATCTCATGCCACGTAACTCCTCTGTTTCAGAGCCCCTCATGGCAGAGCAGAGCTGACGAGAACTTCACGGCCTGAAATGCTTCTTTCATCTGCACTTGTCTCCGGCCCCATTGAGCCCCACTCTCCCTCACTTCTCCATGGGCAGTAGGTTTGAGTAGTTCCCCCCTGCCTCCTTCCAGATGGATCAAATGCCAGCATCCCAGTGAAAGAGTTCCCTGCAACGTGTCTACAATTTCAAGTTCTGTAGAGGACTGGGGGTCCCACCTCTCTTCTCTGCTTCATTTTCCTCCCGAGCATTCATCACACTTTAATACAATGCATATTTTATTTTCTGTATCTTCCCAGGAGGATATAAGCTCCATGAAAGAATGTACTTTTGTTCCACCTCTAGTATTTAGAATCATGCCTAATGCACAATGAATCCAATAAATATTGAGTCAATAAGTCAATTTTGAAAAAAATGCTGATAGTCTTTTGTTATATTTAAGATTGACAAGTAGTTGTATCCTTGCAATTCAAAGTTATATTAATGTTTTCTGAATTCTGTTTAACCTTCAGAAAAACATGGACTGTGTTAACACATGATTTAACATTTCTAGTGAGAGCTCTAAACATTACAAATAACTCAGGAACATCATCATCAAAAAACCTTTACAATGGTCTCCTTAAATGTTTATATGCATTCACGCACATATACACATATATGTACACACACATATGTATCGATATAACATGTACACATGATATTACTATATATTTTATAAAATTATAATTTATTATATACATCTCAATTGTTTTATTAAATTTGGTGGCAATACTTAGCATTAGAATAATTTATTTCATCTCTAACCCCTTAAAATAAAACATGAAGTAATTTCTACTACAGATTGAATAATATTTTAAAGACTGAAATTAGTCCCCCATCATAAAAAATGGCAGAAATGTTAAAATATTTATGATCTATTTTACAGCCCAGCATCGCAACAGCATAAATAAAATAGGTAATTTGCTAAAGGCTACAAAACATTACATCTGAGTGCCTAAGAGGTAAACACTGTAAATTTCTTCTTTTCCCTGGAAAGAATGAAAAAGTAATAAGACAATAAAATCAGGCTTTATGTGATATTCTCTTCTGGCCTAGGTCTGACTTTGGCCTTTTTAATCTCAATGCTACATTCCCAGTATGTTGAGTCACATGTGTAGGATAACTATTCATGTGAAGGCAGGGGATAGATAGCACTGTGGTGTTTTTAAGTAGGGTGAGTTTCTTTACCCTTGCTACATTGTTTTTCTACATGCTGTTAAATTACACCAGATAAAGGATTTACAGAGGTAAGTATCAAGTTTCTTTGATGAATCACTAGGAGCCCACAACAAACTAACCTACTGGAGAAAGGATTCAAATCTTTGAGCTACTGTATATATGTGTGTGTGTGTATGTGTGTATGTATATATATGCAATGGAATACTATTCCGCCATAGAAAAGATGAAATACTGCCTTTTGTGACAACATAGATGGAACTCGAGAATATCATACTAAGAAAAATAAGTCAGTCAAAAAAATTAAAACTCATATGGTTTCACTTATATGCAGGATATACAATTTAAGGTAACGAATGAACAAACAGAGAAAACAACCAAACAAGAACTCATAGAAACAGACAGCAGTATGGTGGTTGAGGGAAGGGAAGTGAGGGGGTAACATAGGGTAAAGAGGGTCAGATATACGGTGACATAACACGATTTGACTTTGGGTGGTGGACATGATGCAATGCACCACAGATGCCGTATCGTAAAAATATCCACATGAAACCTATACAGTCTTATTAATCAATGTCACCCCAGTAAATTTAATGTAAAAAATCCTTGGCCTGATGGTACAAAGATACTCAAACCAACTTAAATGTAACAATACAACCATATAAATCATGTAGACTATAATGCTTTGTGTTATTTACTTGGGATTTTCAACAACAAAGAAACAGCCAGTAACACAGGCTGAATCATAGGAGAGCAAAACTCCCACTATTCACCACCAAGGCCTTCAATGGACTGGATGAGGTCTCCTCACGGAGGGTGATCTACTTTATTGAAAGTCCATTGGTTTACATGTTAATATCATCAAAAAACACATTCACAGAAACACCCAGGATAATGTTTAACCAAATATCTAAGCACCATGGCACAACCTACCTGACATAGAAAGTTAGCCATCCCCAAAACACAGAAGAATGTGTGCGGTGCTCAGGAAGTGTACCTTGTGTTTCTCCTTCATGTCATATTTTGGCATACAACTAACCCATCACCACAATTTTTCACTGTTCAGATGCCCGTCTAACTTAGGGAAAAAATACTCTAGAGGGAAAAAACAGTTCTACATTTTCTTCGAAATTATAAAGCGTGTGTTATGTGATGGCAAGTAATCTCAGGTCTCTCTTGTACCTATTTTGTAAAACACTTTCCAAAGACAAAATGCTTTCATTTTAGTGACTCTTTAGTTTTATTTACAGGTCACAGGCATCAAAATGTAATTGATTAGGTTGGCCACAAATTTTGTTTGTTTTTTTTCTGTAAGATGGCTTTAGTAACGCTTAGTTGTCTATAACGCCATTTGAAACAATTTTGTTAGATTGTATTGTGACAGCTTCCATATCAGTGTGCATTAAAAAAACCCTTATCAAAACTAGTGAATTTTTGTGTAGCTATTTTAATAGTGAACATGGAAGAAAATAAGAGACATTTTAGGCATATTTTGCTTTATTATATCAAGAGAGGTAAAAATGCAGCTGAAACACACACACAAAGATTTGTGCAGCGTATGGAGAGGGTGCTATGATTGGTTGTATGTGTCAACAGTGGTTTGTGAAGTTTTGTGCTGGAGATTTCTCACTGGACGATGCTCCATGGTCGGGTAGGCCAGTTGAAGTTGACAGCGATCAAATATAGACATTGATTGAGAACCATCAACATTATAACATGTGGAGACAGCTGACATATTCAAAATATTCAAATCAATAAAGCTGTTGGTGAAAATGAAAAGTGTGTCTCATATTACAGGGGAAAAAAAAAACCCTAAATGGACTTTTTGGCGAACCATACTTTGCTGACATAAGAACTTCTGGAGACGTATTGTTAAACAATTTGCCTTACTTAGATGCCTTACAAACTCGGAAATCCTTTGAGATAGCTGAAGCAAAATGATGAGTTATTGTTGTCCTCTCAGAATTCCAGGTGACATAGTGTCTAAGGCGTGGAGGGACACAGTGAATAGTGGGAAGTTCACTGACCTGTGACTCCGCACGTGTTCCTGGCTGTTTCTCTGCTGTGGACTGCGGAAAATGGGAGGGGCCCACTATGTATGGATGCTGATACTCTCCAGAGCTTCTGACAGAGGTGTAGAAATAAACAGTTGGAGGTGGTGCAAGAAAGTGACTTTCCTATTGGCATAATCATTTTATTGTTTTAACAGAGATCTATATCCAGTTAATCTAATCTCATCTGGAGTTTCCTGCACTGTTGGACTAAAGATAAGGATTCTTTGGGCACAAAGCTGTGCATGGAGATGTGCCTGTGCCTTTCATGTGAGTGCAGCTCACTCTGATAGGTGGGAATTCATTTAATAAATTGGCACTGCAACGGCTATGTTTCTCTTGAAGAAGAAGAAAACACTGGAATGAAAATTCTGTGAAATGCTGATGCTCTTTTTTCTTTCTTTTTCAAAGTTTTTTTTTTTTAATAAAGATGTGAAAGAAATAAAGTGAATTATTTCATCCAAATATTGAATCTCTTAAATTTAGGGTTTGCTTTCAGGCAACTGGAAATTTTAAACCAAAAGAGATTTATTACCCAGTGTTAGGAGGATACAAAGTCATTGAAGGCATATGACAGAAGGTTCCGGACAAACTTCAAGGAATGATTCCACCTTCCAAATAATATTGTATCTGCCACGACCACAGGTTCCATTGCAGAAAAACAAACAACCCCATCAGGAAGCAGAGATGACCCAAGTGCAGAGTCTGTCCTGATCCGGGTCAGCCAAGGAATGCCTCAGACTCTACCTCCCTATTCCCTGAATCCCATTCTGGATTTATGTCATGTGAGTTTATCTGATCACTAATCTAAAGCACATTTAAAAAAAACAGCTGCAAGGATGACTAAGAAATAGAGTTTTTCGGTTTTCAGCCTCTCTTGTGTAAGGATGTATGCTAAAGGAAATTCAAATGGACCCTGAGCACCAATACATATTACGTATCTGTGACATCTTTAAAGACACTCCTATAAAGTTTACAGTAAATTGAAATTATGTATATAAGAATCTGGCTTCCATTTACTTAGATAATTAAAGATGTGTTCCTATGGGGAACAGAAAAAATCAATATAAAAGTTTGTACTATATGGGATAGATAGTCCTTGTGGTTCTGATTTCTATAATGCTTTTATTTTTGAGTAAGTATAATTATCTTTGCTCTTTATATAACATGTACAACTAGGAAAAATCATTGCCCTGATTTTTTATTTGCTAAGTTTATGTTAATTGACTGAATGGTATTAAAGTTTTCATGAAAACAGTAACTGGGGCTTAGGATTTTCATTAAGCAAGATGCATTTTATTTGTAAGTAAAAGAAAAATAAATGTTATTATACTACAATATTCTTTCCCTCATCTACGGTGGTATCTGTTAAGATTACCCATCAGGCTTCATAATTTGGTACAAGGACTTACCAGTCATAAAAATGGTGTTATGGTTATAGTTAATTATAGCAAAAGACACTGTTAAAATCAGTAATGTAAAAAGGTGCATGAGGTACAGTCTACAGAACCCAGGGGCAATCTTTCAGGTGTCCCCAACCTGGGAGTCACATAGGCATGCATTTCATTCGTCCAGCACCTATGTGTGATTACACGTGTGAAGTGTCACGCAGAATTGATGTCAGCCTCTCAGGCTGCAGCCACCCCTTACTCCAAAGTGCGTGCACTCACACACAAAAGGCATTCACCACGAGTCACACTGTAGTCTAAACTTCTCTGACCAAACAGGTAAAGCACTGACCAGACTTCAGGTAAGGTATAAAACACACACACACACACACATTAAAAGTAGAATATCCAAACAGCTCAGAGGTTATTATTTCCCAGAAACAGCCAGGGGCCAGTTCTAAAAGTTCTAACGATGGGCTTTTCTTTGGAATATGTAGTGTTTCAGCCACCCAGGTTTACTGAGCTGACTATGACCACCATCCTTGATTAGTATGGCTTTTTTTTTCTTTACTTAAAATGTTCGATGAGATGTTCCTGGTTCAGAATCGAAACAAGTTTATTAAATCCATGGAATCATCAGCACACAATTTTTATTCTTCAAAGAAATAGTTTATTTAATCTTATTCTAAACTTTTATTTCCTTTAAAGTTACACTTTATCATGATTATATACTTTTGGCTGGGAGGTGGTTCATTTTCCCCTGAAAGATTATTTGGCTTGCATTTCCTAGTCCTGCAAACACATCCATCATCAGTGCTATTAGATGTGCACTGAGGAACTACAACGGACTCAAATGTGCCAGGATCTCCAGATCATAATAAGTAATAGAAAGTTCTCTCTTCAGGAATGAGCTATTCATACAGAAATCAATGACGGTGGAATTCGAATAGCTTAGACATGTGGAGATGACTTGAATTTTTAAGCACCGTTGTCATCCAGCTAAGTTAAGAAACAGTGTCCTTGTCTGCCCATGAAGAAAAGATTTGCTTTATCTCCTTAAATTCATAAGTATTGTACCAAAAAATAATCCTTGAGAAAATGAAACACAAGACTTACAATCTGAAACAAGATAAGTATGTAAGTGTATAGTAAAATTGGAGAGCTAAATGGTAGGGAGTAATTTAAGGGAAGTGATACCAAAGTCACACACACAAAGAATAAGAATTGGAGAATATCAGACCAGCAAGTGTTGTCTGTTCGCCTAAAAGAAGTGGTAACAATGAAGTGCTAAGAACAGGAGACAAATTTACCCAGAATTAATGTGCTGATTTCTGTAACTGTAATCCAAGCTTATGAGTCAAATATATGGTATGACTCTAAAAGTCAGCTGAACATCAGATAAATCCCCTGGTTCACATGTACACCATAATGTGACATATTTGCAGATGGACCTTCTTTTCGTTGAAATACCAACATTCCCATATACATGTAAAACCTTAAATATCTTTTGGGGCATGTGTTAGTTTCCTATTGCTCGTGTACAAATCACAAAATTAGTGGCTTACATAATAAAAATTATATTATCTGAAGTTCAGGAAGTGAGACAATAATAATGCATCTCAGCCAGTTAAAATTAAGGTGTGGGAAGGCCTGGGTTCTCTGGGGTTGAGGAGAGCATCCATTTCCTCTTCTTTTTTAGCTTCCTGAGGCTGCCCTCGTCCCTGGGCTTCACAGCCGATCTTCTTCAGAAGCAGCAGTGTTGGACCACGCCCTGCTCATGTGCCATCCTCACCGGTTCCCCCTCTTCTGCCTACCTCTTCTACCATGAAGGGCCTTTGTGATTACACCTGGTCCCATTTGAATAATTCAGGAAACTCTCCTCATTTTAAGACAAACTGACTAGCAACTTTAATCCCACTCACAATCTTAAGTCATTTCCCTTTGTCACATAACCTAACATACTCACATATTTCAGAGGTTCAAAACTAATAAGCTTTTTTGGGGACCATCACTTGTGGACACCTTTAGGGACTATTATTCCATTTACCATTGGGTAAGAGTCACTTGCTTCAAGATTGTATTTGAAATGTACCTACTAACATTTTAAGAACCTAAATACATTCTCTAATGCTCAGATTAGAAAAAAGTTAGGTTCACAATGAGGCAATTTTCCAAGCAACACTTTGATTTACTCAGAAGAGTTTAATTGAATAAAAGGCAAATCTGATTGTCTTTCTCTATACAAATATTGTTATAAACATATTGACATAAAAGAAAGGGAGCCATCATTCTTTGATTTGTTGGTGTACAATTGATCTATGGCATTTGGTTAAATGATGACAGCATGGAGATAAACCAGGAATAGTCTTAGTAAAAAAATAAAAATATTTGATTACCATGATTCAATATTTTTGTTAATGATTAATCTGAACACTTTATTTCTACCTGTGAATGGTATTAATTCAAGAAGAAAAACTTTTTTAAGGATGAGTAAGACTAAATTTCAAGACACTTCTTTAACTCCATGCATTTATGAGCGCTGACAGTTTGTCAGCCTCATTTATGCTGAAGGTGCACATGCCAATATCTGTTATGACAAGCACAGAAGAAAAGTGCTCACTGCTACATTTTTCATTTAATTTTAATATCGTTTTTTCAAGGGAAATTTGCAAATTAAATATTTCTAAGTGTAATCCCAATCTTTTCAAAAGATATTCTAATTTTCCAAAATTAGATACATTTAATTATGTCCAATATGGTTAGTGCAAAGGGAACATTTTTAAATGTAAATGCAATCACCAATGTGTAAAAAGTTGTGAAGATCTATATGGAAAATATTTCCCTTGCCACTAGCAATTTTTTTAAGATTTCTGTTCAGACTTGATTAAGATTCCTTTGAAAATTTAGAAACTTTAATATAGACACATACAATTAAACTGATGAATACAAATTAAATTACTGCTAGTATGTTTCAGATTTGAGCAAATTAACGATATTAATGGATCAGCAAGCAAACTGGTGGGGGAAATAAATGGTACTTGATTTTAATCAGAAATTGTTTTCTAGACATCAGTGAACAATTACTTTGAAAGGTAAATGCATTTAAATGTAGTGTATTCTCTGTATCTACGAGCCTATTTCTGTTCTGCTTTGTTCATTTACTTTGTGTTTTAGGTCCTACATATAAGTAAAATCATGTGATATTGTTCTTACTCTGTTTGACTTCACTGAGCACAATACCCTCTAGGTTTGTCCATATCGTTGCAGATGGCAAGAATTCACCCTTTCTTGTGGCTGAGTCATATTCAGTCGTGAATATGCAACGCTTTATCCACTCATCTACTGATGGGTATGTAGATTGCATCCATATCTTGGCTATTGTAAATATGCTCTAATAAACACATGCATGTATATTTTGACAGTTGTCAGATGGGAGTGGGATTGGAAGGGTGGGTGAAAAAAGGTGAAGAAAATAAGAAGTACAAATTGAGAGTTGCAGAATAGTCATGGGGATAAGACATAGCATAGGGAATATGGTCAATGATATTACAATAACTATGTATGTCAGATGGTACCAGATTTACTGGGGTGACCACTTAGAAAGTTCCATAGTGTCTAATCACTAGGTTGTACACCTGAAACTAATATAACATTGTAGGTCAACTGTAATTGAAAAATACAAAAAAAATATTTAAAGTAAAAAAATAACGGTGTTATATTTTTGAAAGATTTGTTGTTGATATATATAGCTATGCATATCAACAAAATATAAAAAAGTTGGAGTGAAAGGCAAGCTTAAAGGAAACATTAGATTATAATGTGCAAACAGCATGTATTAATCAAGGATATACTAAAATAAATTTATTGGGAATAAATGTAAGAACAGTAAAATTGAAAGATCTTTATGAAAACATATGGGAATGAGGGTAGTGGTTAGCTCTTGGTGGACCAGAGAATTTGTTCAGGAAAGGGACATGCAGGACGACAAATGTGCTTGTAATGTGTGAATTTTCATGTTAAGTGTCGGCTACCTGACGTTTTATTTTTCAACTTTTCAATATAGTTTGATTACATAAATTATTTCAGAAAGCACCTTCCCTTGCACACGTATGGTCTGCTTGTTCACGCTCTCTGTGGTGTCATTTTTTGTGAATTAAAGTATAACTCTGGGAAACAGAGTTAACAAATACTCCTTTCCAAAACTTTTGGCCTCAAGCAGAATCTCTACATGCCAGTCTTGATACAGCTTGTAGAGTAATTTCCCTTAGAAATCAGGCCAACTTCCATCTGCATGTCCCTTAGATGTCAGTGAGGAAACATGGCCAGCAGCACACTCACAAAGCAGAAAAAGATCTTGGTGTGGGCTGCCCCTGAACAATTGGTAGCTTGCCCTCTGAGGCAGACCCTCTATTCTCAGCACACGAGAACCTCTTTCTAACTGGTCTGCAGTTAAGTCATTCGGACACAAACATATTTACTCAAATAAATGTCACATTGGAAGTCAATGACCTAAAAGATTCTTACTGGAGGGTTTGATTGAGGTTTTAGTAGACTCCCCTAAATAACAGCTTGTTATTTCTTTTGCAGTTATTTTGTTTTGTTTTGATTTTCCTTGTTTCTTTTACTCTTTTTACTGAACTTATTGGGGTGATATTGGTTAATAAATTTATATAGGTTTCAGGTGTGCAATTCTATAACACATCATCTGTATGTTGTATTGTGTGTTCACCACCCCAAGTCAAGTCTTCGTCCACCACCATTTGTTCCTCCATACCCTCTTTTGTTTAGCAGCTACATTGTCACTGTATTAGTCAAGCTTTTTTGCTCCACTGCTGTCTTATACACACATGTGAATGATCTTCTGTATTGCTAACTTATAGCAAGCATGTGTAGTAAATATAAGTTGAATAAATATGTAAGAACCTAAGGAGTGAAATCATACACCTTTTGTCCTTTTCTCCCTGACATATTTCACTTTGCATAATACTCTCAAGATCCATCCATGTTGCTGCAAATGGAACTATTTCATCTTTTATGTCTGAGTAGTATTCTATTGTATATACAACACATTTTTGTCATCCTTCAATGGACACTAAGGTTGTTTCAGTGGCTATTGTACACAATGCTTCTGGCAAGAGAGGAGTGTATATATCTTTTCATATAAGCATTTTCATTTTGGAGGTAAATACCCAAGAGAGGAATTCCTGGATCATATGGTAATTTTATTCTTAATTTTTTGAGAAACTTCTATATTGTTTTCCATAGTGGCTGTACTAACTTATATTCTAACAGCAATATATAAAGGTTCTTTGATTTCCAGCATATCCTTCCCAACACTTGTTATTTCTTGTGTTTTTGATAATAGTCATTCCAACCTGTGTGAGATGGTATCTTATGGTGGTTTTGATTTGGATTTTCATGATAACTGAAAAAAAGTGATGTTGATAATCTTTCCATATGTCTGTTGGCCATCTATTTCTCTTCCTTGGAAAAGTGTATGATTTCATTCATATGTGGAGTATGAAACAAAACGTTACAGTGAAACTAACCGAACAAACAAAAATGAACTCACAGATATGGACTACAGAATGATGGTTACTGGAACAAAAGGGGATAGAGGGAGAGCAAAGTGGGTAAAGCGTCAAATATATGGTAGATGAAGGGAACTGAACTGGGTGGTGAGCATGCAATAGAGTACATATATGTCAAATTATAATCTTGTACAGCTGAAAGTGATATAATGCTGTTAACCAATTTCACCCCAATAAATTTACCTTCAAAATACCAAAGAGAAACACACACACCACAAAAACAAAAACAAAAAAATCCATGGGGGATATAGCTTGTCTGCATTGAGAATTCCGGGTGCCTAAACATGATGTAATCACTGGATTCTGTTTTTAGGTGAGCTTCCAGAGTAGGAATAAAAGTCTTTGTCCATTTGGGCTGCTATAACAGAACACTACAGACTTGGTGGCTTGTAAATAACTGAAATTTACTTCTCACAGTCCTGGAGGCATCTCAGATGACATTGGTAAGATTGTTGGGCTCTGGCGAAGATGCTTTGCGGGGTCATCGTAGACTGCAGACAACTCTCTGTGTCCTCACTTGGTTGAAGAGGCAAAGGAGCTCTCTGAGATCTCTGGAGTACTAATTCCTTTCTTGAGGGCTCTACCCTCATAACCTAAGCCCAGCCCAAAAACCCCACCTTCTAATACCAACACATTCAACATCAGAATTTCGACATATGAAATTTGGGGTTGAAACAAACATTAAAACTATACCAACATTCATGTGAAGATACCTAGAATGATGAACCTCATTACAGAATCACACATCAGTTTATTTTTGTGAAATCATTCTCTCAAAATCATTGTCAGTGTATCAAACATTGCCTTTATAATCATTATGCTGTTACATGATTTATGGTATATTTTTGATTTTAGATTGCATCTTTAACCATGATGGGTATGGTAGACCCTAACGCTCAGGCTATTGCTATAAATAACTTGACTGCATAAAATAATTTATATGGTAACTATTATTTCAAACTCAATCTACTCTAGGACATAATTCTGTCAAGGCTGAATTGGTGCAGTAAGAATACACTGTATTTTTTCTTGATGTCATTAATCAAAGACACAAAACAATTTTAACAATAATAATAGTAATAGTAATAATAACACATTTATTTACTTAGGCTTTAAGTCAGCAATTCAGTCAAGCAAAGCAAAATATTATCAAAGATTAATTTCATATTTAATTGGTGTTTGGTTATAAATGTTTAAAACAGAAAAAGTAATAGGAAAATAAGCATTTTTATATACAATTTTTTTCAAAAAATAAGGGTCGATTTTTCTCTTTGAATCAACCAAGTTATAACTAGAATTAATTTAAAATTACTTATCACTGTATCATTCCTTTCTCAAGATAATGAAAATTCATGGCTACATTATGTACAGTAATATACTTTCCTAAATTTCACAGGACAGATAGAAAATGTAATACATTAGCCAGGAAGGTCTTTCGATTGCATTGCTATCCAAAAGAAAAATGCAATTTCAGAGTCTAACAGCACTTTTTGGAAAACATAGAAATGAGTTTTTAAAAACTTGTCCTGGGATGGCTACAGGCACCCAAATTCCATTCCAAAAAGGCTGTAGTATTTGTTCTTTGACATTTTCAAAGTTCACGTGATCCTGAGAAATGATTAAAGGTTATCACTAGAGCGTATTGCCAATGACAGATTTTGTCCTTTGCGACCTCGTTCGTAGGTAGGAGAGTATGTATTGTTTTACAATTTTTTATTTTCTTCTCCATTCCATCCCTTAAGTCATAATGTAAGCCATTCTTTATTCCCTAAGCGGACACAGAGCTCTGCATACCCCAGGACAGTCTATCACTGACAGTGATGGGAACACAGTTTGAGTCTTAAGAAATAATTTTATTTTTATCATTTTCTGTGATTTTGTTCCATCTGAATGGTATATTATTCCTGTATAACAAATCAAAAAAAAAAACCCAACCCAAAACTCAAAGCTCATCCTGTAACATGTTACATACATATATATTTGGTGTTTGTATTTGGTATAAGGGCTATTATATAAGATACAAATAATAGAATATTTCTACACCTGAGATGCTTGCATTTTTAACATGTATTTTTATTCTAATCCAAAATTGTTTTATTTATTACAAGGTCATTTCAAAAAATCATGATAAATGAAGGTAAAGCTTATTTACTATTCTACATTTTAAACTAAGAAGTTATAACTATAAATGTAAATGTGAATAAAATTTCTAAAATTTTATTTTTCACCCCAAAGGTTGTAAATAGTCCCTACCTTAAAAACCAGTAATCAAAAATCTTGTCAATATGTAATCGTATAAATATTATGTAACCCATCCCTTGATTTCATGTTCTCCTGGGTTAATTGTTAATATATGTTAATACTCTGTATCTCTTCTATGCTTTTATATTTGAATTGGTAAGGAAAAAGGGTATTTCCTTATAGCCTGTGGGAATATTGAGGCAATGTTTCATTACATAGTCAATTTAACAGGGCAGTTTACAACCTTCCACACTGGGGTAAGAGTTTATGTGGGGTTTTTTCCCATTTTTGTTCTATCTTGTCTTATGCTTCTTCCATTCTGTGAAGTACACTTTTAAACCATCCCTTATGCATAGATAATATGACTGAGGCAGAGTGAGACAAATTACCCCGCCCAGTTTTGCACAGGCAATAAATTGCAGGACTACAATATACCAGTACCTATAATGGAAACCAGACATATAATGTGGGTATGTTGTGGTTTCTTCCATTAAAGGACTTCAAATCTCCTGGGTGAGATGGGTGTCTACCCATGAGCTGGAGGACAGTGAGACGAATTTAAGCGGAGGACTGTAAAACACAGTGATTAAAAAGAAGAGCTTTTGAGTCAGATCTGAGAGTTATTCTCAGCTCTAACACGGCGTAGTTTAGCTAGGTAATCTTAAACAGAATACTTCTATTTTATGGCTTCAATTAATTTACCTATAAAGTGAGGTAATTATATCGATGATTCAAATGTATTGTGGTAATTAATTGAGCTGAAGCAGATAAATGATCAAATACAGCTTCTCACAAACAGGTAGTGTTTATCAATAAAGAAAACATTACTATTATAAATTGTTGTGAAGGAGTGTAATGGCCAATTATAGGAGAGAATATAAACTCATGCTGAAGCCAATTTAGTGACACAAAAGAGATGCAGAATATTCCTTCTGGCCTACTTTTATTTTTACTATCACGTGTTATCTGTTTTTAGCTTATTTTATTGTGTACGCATGCATTAAGTGAAAAATTGTACTGGGTAATTTGTAAGGCCCTCTTAAACTACAATGTTACATAAACTAATTAGTGGTTCATAGAGGGCTAAGAATTTGGGTCACCTTCACAACCTCTAGTCAGACGACATTTACAATATTTTGTAATAATGGAACACTTTTCCCATTTGTTTACAGAATGAATTCTTAAAAAACACACAAATAGGGCTTTCTTTAAGTTATAATTTTTAATGACACTGCCTCAAAGCTTCCTAGATTGCTCATAATTTATTTCAGGATTATATATCATCACTTGTTCCCACCAAAAAAAAAATTGTATGAGATTTTGAGTGTTCAAAAGACAAAACAGGAGGTGGAGATAAAAACCAGAGAAACTGGTTTTTAATTGAGAGATTATAAGTGAGCTCTTAGACCATTTTATCCCCGCAAGCTGCCGGGAACAGAAATACAAATGGAGGCAGCAGGTTGCCTGATGGCCTACATTGTGCTCAGTGCTGGAATAGACACCTGTCTTTTCAAATACATTGGCAAACCATTTTCAGCCCAAAGCCACACATAAAGTTTTAACCATAGCAGAATAAATTAGATCTTACTAAAGCATAGCAACTTAAACATGTTTTTTTATAAGAACCAATGAAAGAGAAGGAGCACTCCACTTGTCCCTGTGGATAAATGGTTGATGCACTGAGGTGTGATGTTTAATTACCTCTTTTTTATCTTGCCCTTTATTATTTTAACATTCATAGCTACACATGTTGCACTGGCTATAAAATTATATAGTCCATTTTAAGGTGCTGCTACAGCGTTTTTCTGGCTGACTTTCCAGTACAGAGTATTTTGCCCATGGTCACCCACGGTGGGAAGAATTTTCTCCAATCACTCCCAAATTTACAGCCCTTGAACTTTACCAGGGTCATGCCTTTAAACAGGGATTGTCTATGTGCCTACAATCAATTAGAAATTGCCTGTAAGTTCCGGCCTCCAGCCTCCTCCATTTGATCACTCTACTAAACCAAAATGAAGATATGGATCCCAGCTGCCAAGGTCTCGGCGTACAAAACACTCTGAACACTCCACAAAATTCAACTACCTCAGATTCTTTCAAAAGGAGAAAATATATCAATTTGTAGGGATATACAAAAGAGGCTGACTTGCAGAATAGTCACAAGCCCTGTGAGTGCATCCATAGTGAGAAACATTAAAAAAGAGCCAACAATTTTATTCGTGAAATTTGCAGATACATGTTTGAAAGCTTTTCATTGCAAAAGGTTGTTTTACACACGGCTATTATTTGGTTTGCTTACCTTCAATAGCACAGAAAACAGCACCCTAAACACCTTAACTACACCGTGCACATTGCTGAAAATACAGGGATTTTATGGTTGCCTTGTAATTGTCTAAAATGCCTAAATGTTTAGAAATACAATGTAATCTAATATATCATTTTTAAAATCAGAGATTCATTCTAGTCATTAGGTAATATTCTGATATCTCCCTTTTTTCCCCCATATACAAGAGTATGGTTAGACAAATTAGCTAGATTCTAACATTTCAGTATTTTAATGCTTCCTGCAAGATAAAAGAATATGAATATATTATGCAACTTTATATTTGCACACATATATACACATGTGCTACACACATATATTTCCCTGTGTGTATATATATGAAATAAATTTATGAAACTACAAAATTCAGGAAAAAATTGTGTCATATGTCTTAATTAATTAATTAATTAAAGACTTACCTAGAATGTACAAGCACTAAACAAAATGTTAATGACTCTGACGTATAAATTACTCTGCCCTCAGGACTTGCCCAATCTCATGGAATATAACCCTATTAATACATAATGAAGGTGCTATGTCATTATTGTCATACTCCACGAATACTCTAACGATTTCCTGTCAAGGCAAATTTTCACTGTTGGAAAACCCAAGTGAAGACTTTCTGGTACAGACCGGAACAAAATGTTTCCTGGATTCTTTACTGTTCAGGAAGACCACTCCCAACATCTCTCATGTCTGCTAAGCTAGAGTGGGACACCAAAGGCGCATCCATGATCATGTTACCTGTTCCAGGCCTCTTTTGTTAAAACTCATCTTTGCTCTTCTTTCTTTATGTGTTCACCTTTCTACTGACCCATTTCACTGTACTTTAGACACTCCTTTCGAGGAATGAAATAACAAATAATGATTTCTTCACAGAATGCCCATTTCGCTTCCTTCCTTAAGTGTAATCTGATGCTCTTGCAGCTGGTGACCTCCTCGCCTTCAGCCGGCTGCCTTTGGAGCTCACTACCCAATTATATTTCTTGGCAGCTTGAGTGTGGTTTAGTCATTCTCTAATGCATATGTTTCCTTATACCTTTGACCAAAATCTGGCAAACATCCTTCTTCTATGATGTTAATGCCACCTGCTGCTTAATAAAATTTCAAGATATTAACTGAGTTTATACAATTCTCAGGTCTTTGTTAACACAAGAATTTTTTCCTAATACACAGAAGGCAAGTGTTGGATTAGAAAAGAAATTACACTTAACAGAGAGAAAACGGAGTTAAATTCTTGTGTTTACAGTTATAAGACAGGCTCTTGATACCCAAAGCAATGAAAATAATCTTCCTGTTTTGTTGAAAGTGTTGGTGTTCTCTAGGAGGAAAGGGGGGAAATGGTCTCAGGAGGCAAAGATGAGTAATTTAGCATAGGGTTTTGCCGTAGAAAACAAGAGGGAGGAGGGAGCTCCCTAAATGCTGTCTCTGGTGGTGAAGTAGGTGTTCACATAGGTACTTATGGGAAATTAAAATGGAAGTTTCTGAGTTTTCTGGACTGTGGACATCAAAAACCACTCCTATGGCTCAGGTGACTTGAAAAGACATTCTTGTGACCAATGTAATTCACACTTGTTTACCAGCCAATAATGTTTAACATGATATGTAATAAAACCTTACACAATGCTGTTACTTTTTAGTGAAATTACACTTCCTTATGGACTTAACATTTTCCATAAAGATATGACTCCTCTGTGCAGGCCAACAAAACTGTTGATTCCTGCACAGAGAGTGAAGATCTCAAACAACAGGGTCTTCTGTAGCCACCTGGATAATCTTATCCTCTTTTCTCCTGATTGAAAAAGCAAACTGTGGCTTATCATGAATCCTTCATAACTTCATTATAGCCCCCATTTCATTTTCCAATAACTGCTAGAATAATGCTCTTAAAGTTGATACAATTAAATTAATTCTATTAAAAAAACTTCAGAGTTGAAACTATTCTCCATTTCTTCATACATAAAGAAAAAATCTTCCCCATTTGACTTTTTAATTTAGTTTCCACGTTTACCACTGACAATACTGATCATCTGTTTCCCAAAGGCAATATGGAGACATTTTACATTTTATTTCCTAGAATTTCCCATTCATGCCTTTCCACCTCAGGATCACTGCATAAATTAGTCTATTTACCTGGATTGACGTGACAAGCATGCACACCCACACATATGCATGCTCACACATCCATCCCTGCATGCATCCGTGAAATACACTTTTACTGAGGACCTCAGTTTAGGAAATACCTGCTTCCCCAAGCAAATTTCACCCACAGTGGAGAATGAGGGCCTCTTCAGTGTACTTCTGCTTTCAGCATCTTGCTCTTCTCCCTATCATACCTATTGTCACACACTCTTTTAATGACACATTAGCAAACCTCATTCTCTCATTATGTGCCATATACCTTGAGAGTAAGAACAATGTATTAACATGTCATCAGCACCTGCTACACAACATGATTAATGAAAAAATTAATAAATGACAAATTTAATCACTTATGCTTTTAATGATAATTGAGGTAGACAAAAGAATGCCTCTCTACCCCAAAGCTGCCCACATTGTATCACAGAAACCAGCAAAAGTGTTACATTACATGGAAAAGGAAATGAAAGTCTCAGGCTGAGTCAAGGTAGGTGATAACTGATTTTAAAATAAGGAGATGTTCATGGATTATCTGAGTTTGCTGTGCTGAATCCACTCAAATGAAGTGATAGGTAAGTGCACCCTGCTGCAGCCTATATGCAAATTCTGTTCTATTCTATATAACAGATTGGAGCATCCCCAACATTGGGGGCCTTAGCACTAACCCCCTGGAGAAACTGAAGGACAACTGTGCAACCATAAATTCCTAGAGATGAATATCAGATTACGTGCTCCGAATATAAGCCGTTAAAATTAGAAACTAATGCTCAAGATACAGATCGTAAGTCCATTTAATTAGGAATTAACTTTATACTTAAAATGAAATCATACAACTAATTAAAAATATTTGCAATTGAAGTACTATGAAAATACTGTCAAAATATGTGACAATAATTAAATATATTGTAAAAGAAAATTTAAAGGTTTAATTTCATTAACTCAAAAGAAATTTAAAAAAAAATTTATTGTTATTCAATTACAGCTGTCTGAATTTTCTCCCCATCCATCCACCCCACCCCAGACAAAAAGAAAAATTTTAAAAATATAACAGAAAAATAGCAACAAAACACTACAAATCAAGTAAGAAAGAAGTAATAAATATCAGGGCAAAAATAAAGAACAAAAAACAAAGAGAAGATTATAGGAAACAAACATATTCTTTGAACAGATTAGTAGGAAAGACTCAACTTTGTGAGGGCTGGTCAAGAAATGTTGAGATATTATGTAAATAAATTGCTAAGTGAAATGTATACAAATAAAATTATAAATGTAGAAGATTGTTTTTTAACTGTTAGTAGAAAAATAAATGTAAAATAACAATAACAATATAGACAATTATATTTGTGATGTAGAAGGTCAATTAGATATGATAAAAATTAGGGAGAGGAGGAAAAACTAACTACTAAACTGAGATTCTATACCCTCACTCCACTCATGAAATGTTATCACCGGTAGTTTTTTATCCACTAGACAACTTAACGAGGAGAAGAGGGCAATGTGGCAAAGCCTTAATCCTGTGAACACAGAACTGGACAGATCCTGTTTAAACTTTCCTTTTGACATATAGTCTTGTTTGTTTCACTGTATATTTCATATCTTCACTGATTTTGACCAGTCATCACTTGGTCAAAGTGCAAAACCTATGACAATCAGTAGTAGTCTTAATTACCTTTCCTTCCCAAATATAACTTGAATTTGAACTTCATCTAATTTTATATTCTAAAATTGTCACAACAAAATAAAAGGCTTGTAGGAATTTTTACTCTGTTTTCTAGTTTATAATATTGTCTGTCTGTTCAGTATAAAGTAAATAAATGTTTAATAACTGACAAAGAGATGTTTCAATAAACAAATTGAATATAGTAATGGCATTTTATTTTATAATGCTTTAGAAACTATGCTAGTCACATATTCACGTGGGAGCTTTTAGCAGAAGAATCCTTTTACCTGATTATAGCATATAAGCCACAGAAATGTACTAAAGACTCTTGAAATAGTAATTCAAATCGAATAATCCATAATGTCTTGAGCATAGCCTGTTTTATATATGCCTGTGGTGCACTAATAACTATTACATATAATAGGCTTATATTTAATGTATATAATGTCATTTATTTTACAAATGCAATGCAAATTTATGAATCAGAGAAGATTTGAAGAGTCTGTAATATTTGTGATGTTTTATAACAAGTATGATAGGTTTAAAATGTTAATCTGAAAAGATTTTCATTGAACACACATATTCAGACTGCATATATATGTAAATAATTTATAAATTTTATATATGTATATCAATAAATAGATTTCTTTAGATAGCAAAATACTGTTACCTATCAATCATAGGGGTCATTTTGAAATGCTACATATATGAAATAAGTGAAAAGAATATTAGTAAATGGTAAACTGTGATTTCAAAGAGCAGTATGTGGTAATTAATGAAATATGACAGGCTTAGGAAAAGATATACTACTTGAACTTAAAAGCTCTCATAATTAAGTGATAGCCACTTGAAATTGGTTATTAGCCTTACTGCAGTTTTTCTTGCCCTTGCTGCCCTTTTCCAGAAAGTCATTAGGAATTTCTGTGAATGTCCTTACATTTAATCTCATTCATGGAGCTGGCTGCTGCTCCCTAAACAAAGCTGGAAAAGAAGTGTCGCTGCCTATGGAGCTCCCTGCACAAGCAATGCATTCATAAATAATTCAAATATTCTCTACTTCACATGATTACCCTTTCAGCTGATAACTTCAATGAGGAGCCGGGGTAACTTTATCTGCACCGTTAACAGAACACAACTCAGAAAACTTCACAGTGTTGACATTTAAGAAAAAGTGTTATTGTACTAGATTTTAATTTAGCAAATCAATAGAATAATGTTCACATAATAAAATCAAGGGTCTCATTTTTCTCTATTGTTTGTTATTTTAAAAATTATTTATAAAAATAACTACTATATTTTGAATACTGAGCATTTTAAAAATGTTTATAGGTTGTCTGGGTTAAGTTTTGTAAATATCTGAATGTAGTGGATTTATACTTGAATTAAGTTACTTTTAAATTTATGCTTAAATTAATGATTTAAATACTTAGTTTCCGAATATTGATGCTATGTCATCTGTTGGATAAGCAAATGAAGAGGAAGATTCGTATGAAGGCAAAGACAATCTGGCTGCTAAGTGAAAATATGTGATTTGAGAAAATAAGACAGAGGATGATGAAGTGAAGAGAAAGAAGGGAAGTAGGAAAGAAAATTCAAAAGCTAGCAATAGTAATGTAAATTTAATTAGATTTAAAGAAAATCAATATTTCTGAGGGAAAAGAGCTGGCAGAATTAGGAAAATTGTCCACCACTTGTCACTTGACATTTTTAGATACCTCTTCCTTAATGTACATATTTAATTCCAGGACTGACCATTTAAGGCCACTGTCACCAAGTTTTAATAACATTTACAAAGTGGACACCCAGATAGCATAGTTCATTAGATGTAGCCACTATATCATTAGGTTTAAATTCTCTCGGTGACAACCTTTCAAATAGAAAAAAAAAAAAAAAAAGGGAAACCTTATCCCTGAATGTATATATTTCCATTCTCTATCTATTAGTATTTATTATTTTGAATAAGTAAAATAACAAAAAACGTATGTGACGGCAGATAATTTTCCCTCTGTTTATTTATTATTGTCTTCTAAAAATCTCTCTTTTATTTTTTTCTCAAGAGCTTCCCATAATTTTCTAAATTCCCTGACTTACTCCTTTTTTCTTTCAGTGAAAACGTATTTAATAGTTTTCTCTTTTTCCTATGTTTGCTACATATTCTTATATCTTATATTTTCTTATCTGCCAAATATTTCTTCTTTTTTTTTACATTAACAAATGATTATCAGGACATTGTTATAAAAATCTGTGAATCTATTAAGGACATAAACTATAGTTTCTACCTTTAAAACACTTACAGTCTAGTTTTAGATACAAGTATCATTAAAATAAAATATGAGATCAATATAAATACTTGGATATTGAGGTTATTACTGGCTATGTAAACTTCAGGGTATAAAGCAGAATTCAGTTATTCAGTGAACTCTCCAAGGTTGCACAAGTTTTCTGTTTTTCATTTGCTTGGTATCCAGTGCATGCTGTCTCCCTCCAAGACCAGACTGAGGAAGCACTTCTGCCTAGAACACTGAGAGTCTTTTGGCAAAAAGAAAAGAGACACGACGAATTACCTGCCAGCTCTTAAATGTTCTGCCCGGATGACACATTGACCAAAGCAAGGCATACGGACACTCCGAATGTGAATGGTGTAGTGTAGAATAATCTTGGAATTAGATGATTATTAGTTTTGGATATAAACTAACACTAAGAAAACTAGCTCAAACTTTTATCTCATGACATAAATTTGAGTTTCACTTAAAAGTTCTTAAATTTCTTATATTTACTTGTGTTACAAACAAGCCTTATTAACCACGAGAAAAGAGCTCCTAACAGAATGTCATAAACTGAGACTTAATACATCACAACTGAAAAAAGCAATGATTACAATTAGAGCATTTAGTCAGCCCATGGTGTAGTGTTTTTACATGGCACAGGACATTTTTCAGTAACAATTTTCCCTAATTCTCAATTTCTATATGTCAAAAATCTTTTATAAAAAAAGATACTTCTCATGGTTCCCACATGCATTTGTTTTTATTGTTGTTCAAATACAGTTGTCTCCATTTCCACCCCAACACACCCCTCCATCCCATCCATCCCTGCCTCCCACCCTTGAACCTACCTCCTTTGGCTCTGTCCATGTGTCCTTTATACATGTTCCTTGATGGCCTTTCCCCTAATATCCCCTATTACCCCTCTTCGCCCAACTCTCTGGTTACTGTCAGTTTGTTCTTTATTTCAATGACTGGTTGTATTGTTCTCACTTGTTTGTTTTGTTGATTAGGTTCTACTTGTAGGTGAGATCATATGGTATTTCTCTCCCACCACCTGGTTTATTTCACTTAGCATAATACTTTCCAGTTCAATTCATGCTGTCACGAAGGGTAGGAGTTCTTTCTTTCTGTTGGGTAATATTCCATTGTGTAAATGTACCACAGTTATTTTATCCACTCATTTACTATGTCACATTAATTTAATGTGACATCCTTAGATTATATAATCAAAGATGTAATTAACTTTTTGTGTTTTGCTGTTAATTTGTATATTGCCTGGATCTTCAGACACAAAGTTCCATCAGGCAGACCCTAATTTAGAGGGACTGATACAAAGAGGATGTTTACCAAGTGTTTGCAGCACATAGGTGTTTCAGAAGCCTTCAACACGCTTTCAGAAAATGCAGGTGAGATTACTAGTTCTTGTGTGAAACACTTCCTTGGCTTTGGCTGTACAGATAACTAACTTTCTCAGAGATGGAGAAAATGAGCAAATAATTTTAGGTCCAGCAGAATTATGCTGTTGTGGTTTGCAGATGCTCTTATATGATGTCACTTTTGCAAAAAATAACGATTTGGCAGAAAAAGAAATCACTGTGTTATACTCTGTTTCTTAAAGAGCGTTATAAAAGTGATTGATTTCCTTGACTACCATTTCCTCTGGGTGAGCCCGGCTTGTTATGTTGGTGCTAAGAGCGTGGGCAGCCTAAGCAACAACCAACCGCTCTCACAACACACAGGGAAATAAGCCTTGCCTTTTCGAATGGCAACGTTGAGAGGGAACATAGATGGTACATTAGGTCATATTCTTCCCTGTCATGACAATATGCTTTCATCTTAGCTCCTTTTACCCTTTAGTAGAACTAACTAAACAAACTAAACAATTTTCTTAAAAATGTTATTTGCAGGTGGATTTCCTCATTACATTACTACTTGTGAGAGGTGAGGTGACCAACCTAAATGTGGGATGTATCTCTGCTTAGTTTTATGAAGACCTTTATTTCTTTTCCTAGACTGCCTTGGGAAATTTCACTTTAGAAGGTCAAGTGTTGAAAACATTCTCTCTGACTTCTTGATCTCTCGGCTGGCCCCTCCCCACCTCCACTGCTTACAATCTCTGGATGATGAGTAATTTCTCCTGAATGTATTACCTGTGTGTCTTTTATGCTACTCTGCAATCTGGCTGTCCCTCCCTCATTTTGTACCATAATTTACATCCTCTGCATACCTAAAGCTCAATATTCACTTTTATTTTACTATGACTTACCTAGTTTTTGTTGTTGCTTACCCCTTTTTTTAAAAGACAGCCCATTCGTGATTATTTTCTTTGTACTACATGAATACCCATTACTTTCAAAAAGTTTTGATGGCTTTGACTTTGAGAAAGTCAGTATATGAATTTTGTACTTACAGACACATAATACCTGATCAATTCAACCCCTTAACCTGTCCATTTAGAAAAACTCATTATCTGGGAAATAATCATTCTTCTGTTGCCTTAAGAAACTTTGGCTGTAGTTTAGACTATCCTCTTTGTCCTTATTTTGAAACTTAGTTGTAAAATATCAGCAGCCCTCGTTTCTTCTTCCCAAGGATGATGGTTATTTTACCAGGTCAATATTTTTTGACCATAGTAAACAGCTTTGACCTACTCCTTTGCCCTATTCTAAGTGTGGTCGTGTTTCACGACCATCTCTAAATTTATTCATCATTGATCAGCCATGAGTTCTCAATGGGAAGTCTCACTATTAAACTGCCACCAGACTTCCTATAGTTTCAAAGGTAAATTCTTACATTATGATTGCATTTGAAGTCACTATGCAATATCAAAATAAAATTATGATTAGGCAAAGAGGCTATAATATACACAAGAACTTTGAAAGGATTGCCTGAAATGAAATTTCCCATGATTTCATAATCTTGTGGCAGCTTCCCTTTGCCATATTTCCAATTTAAATCCTATTAGGTAGGAGACACTCTAATTTCCCCTCCAGTGGTTACTCACATGTGGAACAAATCCATCCCAAAGGAATTGATTCTATATTCTACTAAAGGCCAGGTAGCTTCCAAGTGGCATTGTATCTCACAGTTGTTCCTCTCCTAGTGTAAATGGGGGTATGCTGTTCAAGAACGTACTCAATGAGAGATGTTGTCTCCCACAGATAATTCCACAGCAACTAGATTTACAATCGTACATCTTAGGCTCACATTTTGATTGCTTCTTCTCCCCGTCTTACAAAACTTGCCTTTCATTTACTGGATCCCAAAACTTTTTAACAATACTTGGTCATTTACAGTTTCTAGCCAGTCAGTATTCAACTCATCCAATCAGGGTGACATCCTGTAGTATTTTTGCAAAGTGGAATCTCAAAGTGTGTTTGTTGGACACAATTTTCCACTGGACTCATTGTAACTGAACAAAAGTGAGGGCTTGGCTGCCTGTCATCACAAAAGTCAAACTTGCGAGGCAGATGCTGGTGCAAAGGAAAAGGTTTATTCAGATGCTGCATGATCTTGGAAGACTCCCATCTCAAAGAACATCTCTTCTCCCTGCCATGGAAAAATCCAACCATTCTCAGCAAGGCCAAGACAAAAGCCAGCGTCCAGAGTTCCTGCTCCATTTTAAAGTGCAGTTCTTTACATTCTGCAGGTGGCTGCTAAGCGGTCTTAGTCTCCACCCAGGTCACTTAGCTTGTTCCTGGCTTCTGTCCATTTCAGGCTCCCTCCTGGAGCCTATGTGTGGAGCTCACATGGTCATGGGTCATGCACCTGCCAGGGCTGCAAGGTTGCATGCTCCAGGGCAAGAAAGCATGTGTACCTAGCAATGAGTAAATCACCAGGTGGTTAAGAAGAGAGAGTCTCCCTCCTGGAGACCATGGGGCACGGGGCCCTAACAGCTACGTGGACCATAGTGAGCGCACAGGCGAGTGCACTGTGCAAGTACAAGTCACAGGCAAGAGAAAGAGCTCCTTTGTCCTCCTCACATTATATTAGCTTGGATTTGGGATGGACTGGGTGCTGTCTAAAAATGACCAATCAATTTCCTAACCTTTCATGGCTTCAAGTGGGTCCATCTCTCAGCCAGTTCCTTTTTTCCCCAGGCTAGACCGACAGGCCTTTTTGGTTAGTAACTCCCCCTGCACCATTTTGACTTCTACAGCCCCTGTGCCTGCCTCTCCCTGGACCCACCCTCACTCTATCCCAGGGAGTGGAAAGGCTTATTTGCTATCCAATTATTTTGCTTTTTGTACCGTCAGTGTAAGAACCTCCCCTGTCTCATCTTGGCCAATGGGTGAGACTCCCTGGTCCTCTGACTGACTGTTTTACGGTAACACGTTTCTGTACTTATTATTTTTCTGAGGCTATATGTTGAAGGATGCTTGAATATTAAACAAATTTGGAAGACCGAGCCAATATCTTCCTTTAGGTCAAAGTGCAAGCATGCTTCCTTCTCTTTCTAATGCAGCCACTGTATTTGCAGATATTGTCTGCTTCTCCTTTGCATCTTTATGCAGGAACTGGGGCTTGGAGAACTGACTGCTGCCAACTCCACCTAATGCCCCTGCCCCTCACCAAACAAATACTGTTAATACTTTAGCTACTGCTGTTACTGTAAATAGCACACTGTCTTTCTTTCTTAACCAGAAGTCTGTGTTTTCTCTCTGCACCCGCAATGACATAGCAGACTCATTTGTTAGCTTCTAAGTAAGAGAGGCAAAATCTCAGACCCTTCACAGTTCTTGACAGTGTTATCAAGCTGAATACATATGACTAAACACAAGTAAATTTGGAGCTATGGCCATAGACATCTGTTTCTGTGAAAGGACTGTGCATTCAGTAATACACAAAAAGTAAATGGTCTTGTCTACTTTTTTTTTCTCATAGTCTTTATTCTATATCTCATACTGTTCAAATTGGATGGACACTAAGGTGTATATGATTCAGGAAATTTTCATATAATGACTCATACCAGAAGAGATAACTTTCCCCTTTTACCCACTTATGTATTTATTAACTAATTACAAAATTTTTGATTGAATACAAATTATGAGCCAGAATCTGGGCAGAAAAACTGGATAAAAGTAATAAACAATGGAGGGTTTCTTTTCTTCTTGAGTTTAAAATTTACTTACATGGGTATCACTAGTTAAAAAATACATATATGCATATTCAAAGAATGAAAAAAATATATAAATATAAATCTGTCTTTGTTCCTAATAATTGTGTTAAGCCCTCTGAGGAAAACAAATGAAATATTCTGAAGAAATTTGTTACTGGATATTAGGTAAGCAACTTTAGACTGAATGCTCATGGGTTCATATGAATTTCATACACAATAATTACTCAAATGAATTATGTAAGACCATTATAGAGGTAAATTAAATTGCAGTCACCATATATTTGAAAGCAATAAGATACTTAAAATATTTTTTTGTTTCTGTGTTGATATGTGCTATGATCTGAATATTCATGTCTCCCCCAAAATTCATAGGTTCAAATCTAACACCCAGGTGATAGTGTTAAAAGCTGAGGTTCTTTCAGGGTGATTAGATCATGAGGGTGGAGCCCTCATAAATAGGATTAATACCTGTATGTAGTAAACACTATACTAGACTTATCTGGTGGATCACTTTATAAGTTACGTAAAGGTCTAACCTCTAATTTTTTTTAAAGATTTTATTTATTTTATTTCTAGAGAGAGGAAGGAAGAGAGAAAGAGATGGAGAGAAACATCAATGTGTGGTTGCCTCTCACATGCCGCGCCCCCCCCCCCCCCCTCCCCGGGATTTGGCCTGCAAACCAGGCATGTGCCCTGGCTGGGAATCAAACCGGCAACCCTTTGGTTCACAGGCCAGCACTCAAACCACTGCACCCCCAGTCTGTAAATACCACCCACCCATTCATCACTGAGTAGCTATCTTAGTTATCAGACTGGAAGTGACTCTGATTTTACTTAATACCTAAAAGTCATTTGTGTAACTTTTACCACAGTATTTGTTATAATGGCTTTATATTATTATTAACTATAGCTGTTAGTCTCTTTCTTTGGTTAATTTATAAATTAAGCTTCTTCATAGAAGCCAGGCCCCCACAAATAAAAAGGAACAATTGTATATTAATGTTGCAGCCAATTCTACTTCATCATTAGCTCTACCACAGATAATATATGATTTCTAGGTATTGCTGTCTTGTAACTGAAAGATTTCCTGACATAGTTATATATTCATGCAGGTAGATGCTTAAAGTACGGTTTTCTTATTTATTTACTTGTCCCTGGCCGGAATTTGAAAGATGGTATGTACTATATCAGGCATGACTATTAAAGATGATATCATTGTCTGATATACTGTGATAAAACAGGGAAACCAATTCATAGCTTGTTAATAAAATTAGAGCAAAGAAAATCCTTTTGGATTTGTATTTTATCAGAAGTTTCTTTAAAACAATATTTTCTTGAGATTGTTTTTGTGTAATATCTATCACATATCTCAACCATTCAAAAGTAGAAAAGAGTTATTAGAGTGAGTTTAAGAAAAGATGATTTTAAGGAGCCTTCTTGAGGCCTGTTAGATGGGGTTAACTTGAGCACTATTGGAAGGTATTTTTATTAGCATTTGATGTGGACTTAGTGATATCATGTTTCCCTTACTTTCCTTATAATTGTTGTTATATTCTTTATTATCACTAATAATCAATAAAATGCATAACATTAGTCTTCTTTGGAAATATATTATTTTCATGAGCATCCATGATCAGAAATTTCTGCCATTGTTTGTCTGGTAGAGAAGAATATCCATGTCCTTAAATTCTCAAGTAGAATTTACCCACTGTTTTGTCAAATGTTAACGTTTCTGAACTTAGAGATATACAATTCACTTTAGAATGCATTTTGAATTGAAAACAACATTTTACTGAAATTTAGTCATTTCAGTTTATAGTAGGCCTCCAGGGCATTTTAATTGATGCATAGAAAATATTGTACATTAGAATGCCACGTTCTCCATTCTATGTATACTTAGAATGCCACGTTTTCCATTCTATGTATACTTAGAATGCCACGTTCTCCATTCCATGTATACTGGAGCCTCAACTAGTTAAAGATGCCAGTTCTGAAAAGCATTAGCGTTCTATAATTTTTATGTTTGTTTGGATGAATAGGTATCCAATTTTAATAAAATTATCCAGCAGTATTCAAATACCGGTATGAATTAATTATTCCTTATTAGTCAAGGATTGAAATGTACAGACAACAAAATCTCTGTTAAGTTGTAAATGACATGAACCCACACAAACAGTTCTTAAAACTTTCTAACCTAAGAATTTGTGTACCACCACCTCAGGGCAGTAGACCCGTGCCTGCAATACACTACTTCTTAGGAGAGAATAAGGTGTGATCCAAGCCACTTTTTGCCTAAGGCTGACCTAATGGTGCTTCTGGCATCTTTTGTTTATTTTTATTTTTTGAAACTATTTCACTGGATCTTATTCAGAAAGTGTGGCGTTCAGAAATCTAAATAAATTAAAGATGATCTTTTTGTAGGCTTGTCAAGTTAATGTAGTTGGATTGAATTTCACTACATTAAAGAGTATGGTAGGAACTGTGTACATAGTGCTCCTCAAAGTAGGTGCTTTTTTGAACTATGCCTTATTAATCCAGGATGAGATAAGGAGCTTCAAAGAAATTGTAAGTCATTCCTTCCTTGTTTGAAAAAGTCTTGGTATTAAAAAAAAAGTCAGCTAAAATCAAGTGTGTTTAGAGACACGGTGATTTATATTTTCGTACAAGCTCCTAAAATCCATGGGAATCACAAAATATTTCTTGAGCCATTATTGATCTTTCTTATTTTTGTCACTCTGCACCGAGAGATTGACAGTTAAGCCTCTGAAGGTGCCGTGGTTGAGATGAAATACCATACACTTGAAATTATTTCCAATTAGGATGGATATGCCATTTACTAAGGCACAATGGGAAAAAAAATACCATTTTGAATATAAGTCCAATGGCATGTTATTGAGGCCAGATTGCAGACCCTGATCGGTGACTGACCGCGTCTTACATGGACAAATTGATGTAATGCACCCAAGCTAATGTTTTTTAAACCAATACTTGATTATTCTACCAATGCAGGGAGAAGTATTAATGCAAGAAACCTCTTATGTGTACCTGTAGAGAATATTTATAAAATTACTTTGAGCCAAACTGCTGACACGTGCTTCCAAACAAGGTCTCAAAAACTCCAGAGAAAAACAGGTGGGCAGCTTCTTAAATGTTTTTAAAATAATGAGGGGAGATAAGGAAGATTACAGGGAGGTGGGAGAAAGTAAGAGAAGGGTGGGTTACAGAAGAGTTAATGAGATTATGTGCTCTCTTCTGAGTGATTATGGTTTATTTCAAAGGTGTGTTAACCTAGATGCACAGAAAGAATGAACCCAGCTTGCTTAAGGCAAAGGTAAACCTTTTACTAAAAACATTATATGCCTGGGGCATGACCACCATGACCTGCCCAATTAGGATTTTACAATCAGACCGCGGTGTGAGGTTACTTTTCAGAGAACCACTTTTTTCCCTTGTCCACAGTAAGCTGGCTAATTTTACATCAACTCTCATGATAATTTTCACTGTTACAAATTTAAGATTGATTTCTGCAGTTACATACATATATTTCTATTGAGGTATTAAAATGTTCACAATCCACATTAAATATAAATTATGTGCATACGTTGGAAAAATGAAACTGAAAATTAAAATGATGTTGTATAGGGTGACTAAAAAAAGCCTGTCCCAGTTCCCCTTACATCAGTGAGACAAGTGATTTATAAAGTCCCTACTACATATAATCTACCCTTTGCTGGAATGGGTGATAATGTTCCCGCTGTTTCTGAGTAACAGTTTGGTTCCTGAGCATGCCTGGACCTATATTTGTGCTAAGTAGCTGCATGGTCTTGAACTAACGGAGCTCACATCAAAATAATATGTTATGATAACACACTGTGCAAGCTATACCTAAGTTCAACAAAGGCAGAGTTAGGGGTTGCAGGGATGGAGCAAAAAGGAAAAAGGATTCATGGACGTGGACATCAGTGTGGTAATTGCTGGGGGGGGAGGGGTATAAGGGGAGTAAGTGGTAATGGGAAAAACGCAATAAAATTTTTAAAAAGAGGTTGAATTTTAAAAATACGTAAACAAAGGGCATTTGCCAACTTTATATGCTTATAAAGAAGCATTGTTAAGAGAAAGTAATTTTAATAATTTATCATTTATAAGCCCTAGGGGAGTGGAGGGAAAAATGTGAAGGAATAATAACTTAGGGAACTAGTCTCTCCAAAGAATTTCAGGTCCCTACCTCTTCCAGACTTTTGCACAGTCCTGAAGTTCTCTTATCATTTGAGATGATTTCTGTAGTGAGGGGTTAGTTAAAAACTGTCCCTAAGGCAAAAACAGAACTTAAATCAGTTGAAGACAGCTTTGAGTCTTCTCAGGGGTTTATCATTGCTTCTTTCTCTTTTATTTTTGTTCATATTTGAAACACATTTTTTTTCTCACGAAGTTTCTCCAAAATAGACTTTACAGGAGGCACTCAGAAGCTCAAGTTAGTAAGTTAGTTTCAGTAGTTTGCCAAGAACTATAATTGTATATATGTAGTTATACCACTATTCAATTTCTATTACACTTGACATATCCTTATACAAGTAATACAAACAATTGTTCTTTATCAAACTTCAACAAAGATCAAATATATATGTCACAATTTCCCCCATTTTTCAACAAATTTTGTGTTGTATGGATTTTTCTGATATCAGTTTATAAAATTACATTTAATTAAATATAGGCAAATATTTTCATTTAAATGCAATTTTGAAAGAAGTATACTGCTCAAAATAGTACCTTTTTCCCTTCCTTAAATTTTTTATTGACAATTAAAAAAATGTTTAGCTAGATTATGAACGCTAGATTGAAAAATGATTAATAAATATAGGTTCAAATTATTATGTTCTATTAAAAGTGATTTCATCTTTGATGAACATCTGGTGATATGTCATACCAAGATAAAGTAAATTAATGACATATATAAAATGATAGGGAAATGACATCTACAGTTTCATCATGAACAGAGCTTTTAAAATGCTGTTTGTCCCAACCTGTCATTCCATCATTATGCAGCACTATTCAGCATTTAAGGGACACACACCCTTCATTTTGAAGTTGTTGAGACAGCTAAAATATGGCGTGCTATGGTTTGTGTGTATCTATTATTTATTGCCACTACGATAAAATTCATGTGGCTTGATTCAAGCAGATAATAAATTCTGCTTATTTGGAAAAATTATGATTATACTCAACCTCTCATCCTGAGCAGATGGTTTAATTTTAGTATATTCCAGAGTTATAACTTCACACTTATTAAAAACATTTATTTTGATTAGTGAAGTAATCTATACAGCTGAACAAAACTTATATTTTATTAAATCACTCACCAAAATGGTTAATATTTTTTATTACTTCTATTTGAGGGGTTATTTCAGGGTCTTCAGAGAGGATCTAGAAGTGAGGGAATATGTGGTTTTAAATGGTCACAAATTGGTAATTTCTATGACTGGTTCTTTAAGGCTTATGTAGATTGTCCATTTTGTGCTATAGAATATTTTGAAAGCGAATTTATGCTATGCTTTATAGAATTTATTGTTTGGAGGATTTTTTTTCAAAATGATTTGTAAAGTTATACATTCTTTCAATATTAATTTATTCAAATGTCTATGTGGCTGCCCTGGCCAGTGGCTCAGGTGGTTGGAGTATCATCTCATGCACTGAAAGGCTGTAGATTTGATCCCTGGCCAGGGCACACACCTAGGTTGCCAGTTCGACCCCTGGTTCAGGCTTATATGGGAAGCCACTGATGGAAGTTTCTCTCACATCAATGTTTCTTTCTCTTTCTAGAAATCAGTAATAATATGTCCTCAGTTGAAAATAAAAAAAAAATGTGTATAGACTTTTAAATATATGTTCATGAATAATATTACGTAGTTTTGTCTTGTTTTGTTTTGGTGTCAGAGTAATGCCAGCCTTGAAGAACAGTTAGCAAGTAGTCTCTCCTCAACTTCTGAAGAGTTTGTATAGAACTGGCACTGCCTCTTCCTGAAATATTTGGCAGGCTACAGCGGAACCTCTCAGCCTTCAGTTTTGTTTGTGGGCAGGATTTTAATTTGAAATACACTTTCTTCTAGGTCTGTTCAGAATTTTTTTCTTCATGAGTGAGCTTCAGTCAATAGCTTGTATCTTTCAAGGAATATGCTACTTCTCTCATTCCTGATACTGACAATACTAAGTAAAACATTAACAGTCTTTTACCAGCACATAGAAAGTCATTGACTAATGTATGTGTATTCTGCTGTTGTTGCAGAGCATTCTACGACACCAATGATTTTTGGTTACTGGATAATTTCATTCAAGTTTTCTATAGCTACTGATTTGCTGACTACTTGTATAAAATATGAAAAGAGGATTGTTAAAATTTCATAACATATTTGCCAATTCTAAATTTCTCCTCTAAGTTTATAAGATTTTGTCCTGTAAGTGAAAACAGAGTTCTATAGAACTCTTTGATCAGGATAATCTGATCATAAAGTTTTAACTGGGTGGGTCAAGGTGCATATTTATGCCCCAAGCATATAACATTTTCAGTGAAAGACTTATATTTGCCTTAAAAGAAGCCTTGATTATTGTTTCTGTGCACCTAGGTTAACACACCTTTGAAATGTCCCCTCCTAAACTACTCCTTCTCATGTCTGATCATTCTTTCAGACTCTTCTTTCTCAGATAAAACTCTCCTGAAGGCAGCAAAAATCTTAACCATCCTGCAATCCAATCACCACCTTGTTTATTTCAGCTTCATGTAATCTTCCTTCAGTCTGCTCCTTAATTTTGAATGAATAAAAAAGTACAAAACTGTTATTCTCCAGAGCATTTTAGGTCTTGCTCCCTGGCATATCTCCTCAGTTTGGCTCAAATAATCTCAAACTCTATAGGACTGGACATTTATTTTTATTTTTATTTATTTATTTTTAGAAAGAAGGGAAGAGAGGGAGAAAGACAGAGAGAGAAACATCAATGTTTGCCTCTCACATGGCCCCCAGTGGGGACCTGGCCTGCAACCCAGGCATGTGCCCTGACTGGGAATCGAACTGGAGACCCTTTGCTTCATAGCCCATGCTCAGTCCACTGAGGTACACCAGCCAGGCAGGTTTGGACATTTCTCTGTTGACAGTTCCATGTATCCCAGAAATTGGTTATTAGGTGTATAAAAGTCAAGAATTCCTTTATTCATCTGACAAATTGACCCTTTTAGTCTGTTATAATTTTGAAATGACTGTCTTATGTCTAGTAGTATATTTTTACTATAAAATTCATTTTATATCATGTGAATATAACCACCAAATCTTTAAATTAGTGTTAATATGTGCTTTATTTTACTTTTAAGACACCTTCATATTTAATCCTAATACACTTTTTTTTAGAGAACAGGCTTTTTTTGGTTTTGAAACCTTTCAAGAGTATCCCAAGATCATCAAGTCACAAGGTGGAAACTCCTAGGTCTCTTCAAAGATGTAATATTCTTAATTTTATTGTTTATCATTTACATTTCTTAATTCTAATATTCAGTATGATCTATTTTACTTCTGAGTTTTTTCCCTCAGTTTTCTGTATGCACTGTTTCAGAGGAAACAACCTGGCAATCAGAAAAATATTTATGGATAACTTACTGCATTTTTTTTTTTTTGCTTCAGTAAAAGCTGATTCTTGATGGCATAGTTTTATAACAAGGAATAAAATCTTTACACTGTCCCCAAACAGCAAGTGGGGTCCTGTTGCCCACCACCACCCTCTAGTAAATTCTGGAGCCAGAGGTTTGGTGAAAAAGGTAAAGAGTCTATATTCAAAAGTCACACAGTTTTGGAATTACAGCTTTCCACATGCATTAGCCAGGTATCAATTAAGCCTATGAACTAAGGATAATATTTTTAACTCTTGAGTTCCACCTTTCGTTACTTAAGCCTATCATTAAGGCTGAAATCTTTAACTCCTGTGTTCCCCTATCATAGTTTTTAATTATATTACTTCTGTAAGATTAGTTTACAAACTAAAACAGCATAAGACACACAATTTTTGGAAGAAAGGCAGGCTTCTGCATCAGAACTTGTCCCTCCTAGAACATTCCAAGAAGAAAAGCGCTGCCACCCTCTGCCAGGCCAGCCCAAGCCTTGGCTGCACCTGGAATTTCTAATCCCATTCAAAATGCTGTCTTCTGGGAAACGCAGGCAGCTGCAGCACCATGTTCCAAGCATCCTCCAGGAAGAGAGCCAGTGAGCCTGTCTCTGCCCTCCTTTCATATTAAATCTTCTGGCGCCTAGTTCCAGGCGTTCCAGAGGCATTCAGCTTCTCAGCTAATCCCATCTTAGACTGTTTACCATTGTCTGGGACAACTTCTCCTATGCCCCGCCCCCACCCCCACCCTGATGTAATGAGATTTCTCTGTATCACCTGCACTTCTTTTGAAAACTTTTGCTTATTTATGTTGCCTGTTACTTCCATTTCCTACTTCCACTCCTCTTGGTTGTTTTAATAACATATCTGACTACACGCTCTTCTTCACTGCAAATTGTAGTCTTCTTCACCACACATTCTAATAGAACCCCAGGTGGAGTCATCCCTTTGTTTATTCACGTAAACAGAACACCCAGCAATGTGTGTCATTAATGACGACAAGAGTTCTAAATGCATTGTGAATTCTTAGACCTTAAGCTTCGCACTTACTGTTCCATTCACTGTCTGACTAAATTATAATAATCATTGAGCCATTTAATTAGAAAGGTCATCTTTCCCAAAGTTCTTTTCGTACCAGGAAATGAAGACTCCACCCTTATGTATGTGCAGCTAAAATAAATTTTGGCACATTCTGTCTCACTTACACCTCATCCCACCCATTAGAAAAATATGTTCGTCAGCAACCAAAACATATTCAGACGTAGCTATGTCTTACCACTTCCATTACCACCATTTGGTAAAACATCATCATATATATATTCCTAGATTATTGACCTGTTTGGTTTTCCTACTTCCATACTTGCTCAGTTCCATACTCCTCAGTTTATTTTTGGCAAAGAAACTTACTTAAAGTCCCAAAAATTCATAGTTAATAGGAATAAAATGTGGGATTCTTTTGGGTAGTGAACTATGCATTATATTCATCATTTTTGTCAGTTAAAGGGAAAGTGCCAGTAATATTAAATTTCAAATTACTTCATATTCATTGATAAGATGCAAAGATTGAAAACAAGCAAGCAAAAATACTTTTAATGAATTTAAGAAATAGAGATGGAACCAATATATTCAATCTTTTAAAAAGGAATTGCAATAATTTTATAACAAAAATTAGTGCACAAATATTCATGAAATAATCATATTAAGCAAATAAGCTGAAAAAAAACCGTGTATGGGGGTGAAAAAAATCATTCTGATAAAGGACAGTTTTGGTAAAATTAGCAATAGCTATCACCTAAAACCATTGTTCTGTAGTTCAACAATTTTGCTTTATAAAAATATAAAAATAATACATAGATAAAAGCATATTGGTAACTTTATGTGCTCTGATTCTTCACTGTTTGTTATTTAAAATAAAATCAAATATTTCATGTTCACGTTGTAATTATACTAAAAGGCAACAAGTTTAGGACTTTACAAAGCATAGTATCATGGGAAAAAGGTATCCCTCATCCACTCCAAAGACAAGGGAGGTGATGCTGCCTACGTGACAGCAGGGGAAAGCATCGACTCAGTGGATGGAGGTTGTGGTGGTGGAAAAAATGACACATTTGGTTTTAACTGCAGAACCACACTTGTGATGAAAGAGGGTATTCACAGCCTTGAATATGTACAAACGCTATTTCTAACCCATTGAAGATTACCTAGGAAAAACTATAAAGAGGACAAGTGTTAGTGATTCTACTAACAGTTTCATAGACAGTATGTTTCAGCAGTTTCCATGTATTTTCCGTAAAAAGCTATTTGATTTAATTTAAAAAGAACTCTACTATCTTTCTGGCTTATAAGTGACATTATTTGGTTTTGGAATAATCAATAAAATAAATCAGAAAAGTAAATCAATAAAATAAATGCTTTTTTAAGAAACAGACATGCACACTATGTTAAAAATATCAGCATTTAATCTGTCCAGCAAACATTAAACTCCTTGCTATAGCTAATTCTGGAGTTCTGCCGCACGGCAAAGGCCATGCTTGATATTGCTCATAGCCTGATGCAAAGCAATTGTCCCTTGGCATCTATCTTTCTTGTTGATACATTGTACTATATTGTTTACAGAGTCATGCATTGTCCGATATAAAGCCCTTTGTTTTGTGGGTTGATGGGTAAGTGTCTTTGTGCTATTTGCTTTTTTAAGTTTTAAGTGTATCTTAAGTAGATGACATAGGCTATAGGCTAATATAAAAAAAGTACTTATGAATCAAAAGAGATATTCTTTGCTTTGTTAATGTAATGCATAGATAGTATGCCCATGTTTTAAACTGAAACATTGCTCAAGCATTCATTTAAACAATTCATTTAAATAATATTTCTTGAATATATTAGATGTCTACTATTTCCCAGTAACTGTTCAAGGTACATGGATAAAGAATTTATGTTTCTTGGCTTTTGTGTGTGTGTGTGTGTGTGTGTGTGTATTTTGTTTAGCTTCAAGTTTTTTTTCCCCTGATATATTTATTAAACTTAGGAATTAATTCATCATTTTAGTTAAGTGCATACTATTATTATTACTTTCTTTGTCTTAGATTTTTAAAATGTCACTGAATAGAGCCTCAGTTTGCCTTGTTTGCATTGTTTTACTAATATTTTATTGGAGACTGATAATAAAAATAGAATGGTAAAGAGAAACAACCATGTTAAGCACCTCATTCAGCTGTAATTCGCTTTATTCTTGGTATTGTGTACTTAAAATGCACGGCTTGAGAACTGATAAAATGATGCATGCCTTCTAAGGTTTAAAGATGTCTGATGAAATGATGAAAACTGAAGTTCCGGGACTAAAAACTTTGATAAATCAATGTTGTATCAATGAGAACACTAATGTGAATTTTGATCTTATCAGTTTGCTGTAAGAAATGCCAGTTTCTGAGAAGGAATACTTTGAGGGTAATTAGTAAGAGGAGCTACTAAATCAATGACAGCAGAACATAAAATTAGCTAAACCTCATTTTACAGTGTCTGTCACAAGAGGCTGTAGTCCTCTCAGTTATATAGATAGGGCACTTAGTTGAAAATTAGAACATAGACGTTTTCTGAAAAAAGACAAAGGCTTTGCTTGAATTTATATTTAGATAAAGTAGCTTTGGGGAAAGGTCCGGTTTCCTTGGCATATTTTTGTAAATTTTGGCTACGATTTCTTAATTTGTACATTTAAAGATTATATTATTTGCTTCCAATAAACAAGAATGCTGCATCTGTTTAAAAAGTAAATATTAATAGAAATAAACAAATGAATAATTGTACATTATTTATTAAATGTTACAATTCTGGGTAGTTTTTTTCTTTTTTACATTTTTGTAAGGTACATGGATTTTTGAAATGGAGAAGGCCTTACTATTTGAACTAGAAGAGTACTCAGGTCAGGAATTTTTTGTTATTAAAAAAGTAACTTGAGACTTTTCAATTAGAAAGAAGAAGACAAAGATGGATTTAATCACTATATTTTAAAAGATGATTATCAATTTGTCTATCTCCTCATTTCAGATTAAGTAAGTCATTTAGTCAGTCAACTCATATTAATTAACCCCAGCTATAAAGTTCTGCCTTAAATGCTTAGATTTCCAACTGTGTTAAAGTTATTAGTACTGAGAAAACGTCCCTGAAAATATAGAAAAATTTACTTTGAGAGTGGTATTTTAAAGTGAAATAAATTTTATCTCTTTTAGGGTAGTTTAGAATTCAACTTTAAAGTTTGATAATGGAGATACATGACTGCTCAAACTTTCTAGCATCCCTGTGATTTCATGAGAAAATAAGGGTTTTCAGCTTTCTAGCTTCCCCATTTTGAATTTTATTGAAAACAAAGTGATAGATTTAAGTATCATCCAGGATGATAAAATATTCTTATGGTTAACTTTAATTACAGTATTTTTAAATAGTTCACTAATGAACCTCACTATGGAATAAAAATTCTGCTCATTAAAGTTACATAAGATAAAAATTAATGTGTTTTATTCTGTGGTCCCTATATTTCAGGTTCAGGAACTTCATGGATTCACAAAACGTTGAGAGTTTTGGGGCTACTCTCAAACTGTGCCAGTTATCCAGGTTGAAATTCTTGAGGATGTAAATGGCCAAGGAAAGAGGAATAATTAAACTAAAGTTTAGGAGAGTACTTTCCACTTTCTAAGTCATATTCTCTCAATAACATATAAAGTATCTTGTCATGAAATATTATTTAACATACTATAGTAATAATTATTAGCTGATTTACATTGGTGAGAATGATAGTTTTAAAATTTTTAAGAATATCTTAAAAATTATAAATAATGAAAATGAATCAATTTATATAAAATATTAAATTATAACTGAAACAGTTGTATGTGAATATGGTACATAAAAACCTTAAGTTCACAAATGCAGCCTAAGTGCCCACCAGTAAATGAGTGAATCAAAAAACTGTGGTACATTTACACAATGGAATACTATGCAGCAGAGAGAGAGAAGGAGCTCCTACCCTTCATGACAGCATGGATGGTTCTGGAGAGCATTATGCTAAGTGAAATAAGTCAGGTGGTAAAAAAGACAAATACCATATGATCTCACCTATAAGTGAAACCTAAACAACCAAACAAACAAGTGAGCAAAATAGAACCAGAGACATGGAATAAGGAACAAACTGACAGTAACCAGAGGGGAGGGAGGTGGAGGATAATGGTGGAAAGATGGGGAAGGGTCATCAAAGAGCATGTATGAAGGACCCATGGACAAAGTCAATGGGGTGGGTAGGATTGAATGTGGAAAGTAGGGGTGGGGAGGGCAGGGGAGAGTAATGGGGAGAAAATGGGGACAGCTGTAATTGAACAACAATGAAAAAAAGAAATACTCCAAATCAAATAAATAAGTGAAATTTCAAAAAAATTAATTGCTTTAGAAATTTCATTTTTATTAAAATTAAAATGCATGTATAAACCCAAAGTCCCCTTTGAATTTGAAAGGAGTATGCAAAACACTCAAACTAATTCAAACTTTCATTGCTCTGCTGCAAACCACGATGTGTCTGTCACTCAGGCAGTCCTGCCACATAGGGACATGTGAGTGCTGCTTGTCAGCTGCTTCAGGGATTGCCTCACCTTTGGGCAACCACAGGATTTTATCCAAGGTCGGTCTCCTCCCGGTGTGGCCCATATCCAAGAGCAGATGGAAGTGAACACATAAAGGTGGAGATATTCTGAACCCACACAGTCCAACTCTGATGGACCATTTCAGCTGCAGAGCTCCCTGTGTGTCAGCTGAGGCAGTCATCAGGCCAGCATCATAGCACACTCCTTCAGCTTGGCCAGGCTTCTTTCCTCTCTCCTCTAAAGGTACCACTTCGAATTAATTCCTTAAATAACATTCACCCCCACGAAACTCCACCTCAGTGTCTGGATTTTCTAGGAAGCAACCTTGACAATAGCCAACAAAGGTTTTGCTACAAAATATGACACCTAAGCAGATATATGAAGGATGACTGTGAGTTTCTCAGAAAACAGGAACGTTCAGAAAAAAACAGGTGGAATTGTGCTTTCAGTACTAGAAATCTTTCTTCTAAATACCCTGTAGCTCAGAAAAAGATACACCATATATGCTTAATTTTTATTTTACTTTAGATGTTTTTGTAAACTTTTGTGGTTGCAAGAAAGAGAAGAAATGAGAATCCAAGAGAGATCAGAAATGAAGAATTGACATTCACAAATAAAATTATGAGGAAAAAATGGAGAAATATAAAATGTAGAGTTAAGAGGGAGAGAATTTTTCATGGAAAGATGAATATGTTTTTTTATATGATGAATTGGGTGAGGTGACATTTATGTATCAAAACAAATCCTTCAAACAAGTGGTAATATAACTATAGCTCATAAGTAGGAAGCAGTTGATTGTTTCACCCACTTAACACATGTTTGCTGAGCCTTTCTGTATTTGATTCTTAATATAGAGTGATGAGTAAATTTGGCATGGCCCTGTACTCACAGGGCCCACAGCATAGGGTCGGTGGCAGATATTATGCACATAAGCACGTAAATAAATACATGACTGCAAACCTAGATATAGCCCCTGAGTGAGGACAAAGAACATGATAGTATGAAGTAACGAATAGGGGACTTTATACTGTTGATGTCAGAGAAAGCCTCTCGGGCGATGTTATTTTTGTTGAAACCTGAAATATAAATAGGATTTAGCATGAACAAAAGAATAGAAAAAGAGTTTTCTCAGCAAAGCGAGCAGCGTCTGCCCAGTGTTTAAGTGGTGAGTAGAAGGTAGGCTAGATTTTGCAGGACTTTAATTAACCTTGGGGTGTTATGCCACTGAGTAGTGGAAGGCAAGAAAGTGCGAGTTCCCTATGCCCTAATTATAGTTAAAGTCATGGAAGCAGACTTTGGGAAAGAGAGTAGGTCAGGGAGAGAAATAGGGCAAAAGACAGAGATTTATATATTCTCAGAGACAGAGATCAGAAAGTGGCAAAGTAAATTAAAAAGCCCAAAGGAAAATAGTTGAAAATGTAAGAGACAAATGGGAAATAACGGTGTCAAATAATATAAGTTGAAATAGATTTTAAAAATAAATACCAGATTATGAATTCCAGTTTTAAAACAAAGTCTCTGAGGTATAATTATACAGTAAGTAGAGTATTACAAAAGTTAATCAAATAAATTTTTTTGCAAATTCCCCAAATGTCTCTCTGTTGTTGTAAGCTATTCACTATATTGCACATAACAATTCTTGTACTCTTCAGTGTGTGGGGCTGTACTTTCCTTTTTATTTCGTTTTGGAATTGTCCAATCAAGGTGGCTTATTTTCAAGTTTTTAAATTGGGTTTTAAATTAGTTTTTACTGAGTATTTTAGAATTCAGTTTCAGAAAATTCGATGCAGCCTGTACAGTGCAATTTCAATTTAACACCAGCTTATCACCTTCAGTTAACACATTTTATTTAATTATTTGATCTTAATAATTAGAATTTGGCATTTTCTTATATTGTGAATAAAAGACATATCAAACTTTAAACAAGTTCAAAAGCATAACACATGATCATATAGCTCTAGATGTATAAACTACTCTAGGTGTATAAAAACTGTATTCATTAAGTGTTACTAAGTATGACATTTTAGAATGCATTCTGTCCTGACTTCCTAAGAAGTGATAATCTGAGTACTTCTCTTTGTATATTTATTGAAAGAAAATTATAAAACCATTACTCATTTTTCCATTAACATTATTTTAAAAATACTTATATATTTTAACCACTTTTTCCCTTATATTATGGAATAGGGTAAAACATGAGAAAGAAACCTAATGACTTTACCATTGCTTGTATCTTAGTTACAAACTTTGTATCATAAAATCAATAATAGCACTCATGGGCATGTACTAATCTGAAACCACACCCATCATTCTCTTTGAGGCTGCCCAGGGCTACTGAATCTCACTATCAAACTGCAGTTTACATCTTCAGGCTCACAATACTTTGTCAGTAATCCACATTCCATGAGGATCTCCAGGGACATTTTGAAAACATGGATCTTTTGAAAGGTAATTATTATGTGACATACAGCTATACTACGGCAAATTATTAAACAGTTTGCATTTTTCTATGGGTTTGAATAAGCCATCAGTATGATGATATGCTCAAATTTAAGTGTTAAATAAAAATGACAAATTGTTTGGTCAACAATATTCTCTTCAAATTAAATCCATTAGGCAATGGGGATGTTCCCTTCTTCCACACCAGGTGCAATTCTTTTGGGCAGCTATAGACAATAAGTTTCTGCAGGTCATTTATATACATATGTGCATACACACATACATATGCATGTGTGTATATGTGTATAGTCACCTAGTTTTTGTTCAATTTCTAATGCAAATCCACATGCTCCAACCTTAAAAAGAATTACATAAAAGCTTTCACTTTCCACAGCTGAATTTTAACTTCTTTACTTACCAAAATTTCTTTCCTATGAAACTTTTGAATTTTTCTAATAGTAAGATTCTATTTTTAATGTCATCTTTGTCCATCTTCAAAACTGAACTCCCCTCCAGTTCTATCATTAAATCTATCACGGTCCTCCCTTTCAATAATCTGGAGCAACTATTCCATCAGACATTTTAATTTTTTTTCTTCCTCACTAGCAAAACTGTACCAGAATTCCTTTTGTCAAATGGGGCTGGGGGTAGAAATCAATCAAATCCTATCCTCAAGTAAAACATAATTCTTACTCCTTGACATAGCAAATTATCTCAATATAACAAATTACAAATGCTATTTCCATTTTCCCACAATTATTCCCTTTTAATTCGTCCATGATGGTTTGAAATCCAATGCAGTTAAATTCTTAATGCAAAGAATTATCTTTAAATTTCCAAATTCGTTGGCATTACATAAGGTTTCAGCATGCATATTGATTGTACTTCACTTGGTTTCTATCTCTCAGTCCTTCACTTCCGTGCTTGGTTTCTGCTTCACGGAATTTCCCTGGTTCTCTGTCACACCAGTCAAGTGTCTGGTATATATGTCAGTCTTCAGAGTTCTCTTACTCAGGTGTTAACTGTTTATTGAAATGATTTATTTATTGATTTAACCAATTATCAAACTGTGTTTTAAGTATATTTTATTGATTATGCTATTACAATTGTCCCATTTTTTCTCCCTTTTATCACCTTCTGCCTTACAGCCTCCCTCCCTCCAGCATTTCCCTCAGCTTAGTTCATGACACATAAGTTCTTTGGCTTCTCCATTTCCTGTACTATTCTTAACCTCCCTCTGTCTATTTTGTACCTACCAGTTATGCTTCTTATTCCCTGTACCTTTTCCACCATTCTTCCCCTCCCTCTCCCAGCTGATAAGCTTCCCTGTGATCTCCATTTCTGTGATTCTGTTCCTCTTCTAGTTGTTTGCTTAGTTTGTTTTTTGTTTTTTTTTTTTTTTTTTTTAGGCTCAGTTGCTGGTGGTTTTGAATTTGTTGTCATTTTACTGTTCATAGTTTTGATCTATTTTTTTTATAAGTCCCTTTAACATTTCATATAATAAGGGCTTGGTGATGATGAACTCCTTTAACTTGATCTTATCTGGAAACATTTTATCTACCCTCCCATTCTAAATGATAGCTTTCCTGGATAGAGTGATCTTGAATGTAGGTCCCTGCCTTTCATGACTTTGACTACTTCTTTTTGGCCTCTTCTTGCCTACAAGGTTTCTTTTGAGAAATCAGCTGACAGTCTTATGGGCACTCCTTTGTAGCTAACTGTCTCCTTTTCTTTTGCTGCTTTCAAGATTCTCTCCTTATCTTTAATCTTGGGTTATTTAATTATGATGTGTCCTGGTGCGAGTTTCCTTGGGTCCAACTTTTTTGGAAATCTCTGAGCTTCCTGGACTTCCTGGAAGTCTATTTCCTTTGCCAGATTGGGGAAGTTCTCCATTATTTTTTCAAATAAGCATTCAATTATTTGCTCTTCTTCTTCTTCTTCTTCTTCTACCACCTGTACGATTGAGATGTTGGAATGTTTAAAGTTGTTCCAGAGGTTCTTCTCATTTTTTTTGAATTCTTGTTTCTTCATTCTGTTCTGGTTGAACGTTTATTTCTTCCTTCTGTCCCCAAATATTGATTTTTGTCCCAGTTTCCTTCATTTCACTGTTGGTTCCCTGTAGATTTTTCTTTATTTCACTTTACATAACCTTCACTCCTTCCTCTATTTTTATGTGAGAATCCTGATTACCAGTGTTTTGAACTCTGCACCTGATAAGTTGGCTATCTCCAATTCGCTTAGCTTTTCTTCTGGAGTTTTGATCTGTTCTTTCATTTGGGCCATATTTCTTTGTCTCAACCTACCAATTACATTTTAAGGGGTGGAGCTCCAGGTATTTGTCAGGGTGGGGCAACCCATTTTGCTGCACTGTGCTGCTGTATGTGGGGGAAGGGTCAGAGAGGGAACAATGCCGCTTGCGTGGCTCTTGCTCAGCTTTCAGTCACTTCCCCTGTTTCCCATAAGCAAATTAGTCCCTTCTGGTGCTGATTCACAGGTGGTTGGGTTTGTGTATGTTCTAGGACCCTCTGGGTCTCTTCAACAGACTCTCCTGTAAGCTGGGAGTTTCTTTCACTGCCATGACCCCCACAGGATTTAAAGGCAGAGGTTTTGAGGCTTTATTTCCCTGTATTGGAATTCTGGGTTGTGTAGTCTGACTCCCTCTTTGTTCCCTCAGTTTTTCTTCCTGGTTTATCCACACATAAATGTAGGACTGCCCTGTCCACAGCCACCCCCTTGCCACATGTCCTCTCTGCTCCAGCTGCCCTACTCTACTCCTCCTACCAGTCTGGATGAATGTTTCTTCTTTAATTCCTTAGGTGTTGTACTTCTATACAGTTCAATTTTCTGGCAGTTCTGGTTGTTTTTTTGTTGTTAAATTGGTTGTTGTCCTTTTTATTTTTTTTAATTTGTTTATTTTTACAGGGAGGGAAAGGGAAGGAGAAGGAGAGGGAGAGAAACATCAATGTGTGATTGCTTCTCACATGCCCCCATATGCCCCAGAACTGGGGACCTGGCCTACAACTCAGGCATATGCCCTAACTGGGAATCAAACCGGCGACCTTTTGATTTGCAGGCTGGCACTTAACCCACTGAACCACACCATCCAGGGCAAGTTTTTGTCCTTCTTTTGGATTGGCGAGGAAGTAAAGCATATCTACCTATGCCTACATCTTGGCTGGAGGTTCCCAATTATCAAACTTTTTTGTGCCTAAAGTATTAACTGTATTCTAAAGTTTAATTGTTGGACCTCTTCTTCTATTTTCTATCTGAGAAATTAGGAACACTCTGTGAATCTCATTGTTCATCTCTCTCTCCTAATTCTCCAGTTTTATGCTCTCTACATAACTCTATGCTGCCTATGGGAAGCTTATTTTAATATAAACACACAAACAGGCTCACAGGAAATAGATGAATAAATATATGCCATGCTAAAACTAATCTGATAAAATTGAAAGAGCTATAATGTTAGACAAAGTAGATTTATGAACAAAGAATATTATTAGAGAAAAATTAAGTAATTTGTATTGATAAAATTTTAATTGATGAAGGAGACATACACATGCTAAATATTTACGTTCCTATATACCAACATTTAAAATATATGATGCAAAAACTAATAGAAATTAAGTGGAAAATGGATTAATCTACCTTATAGTCTGAGATTTCAATACTAAATTCTTAATAATTAATGGAACAAGTGAGAAAAAATAGTAGGAATATAAGTGTTTTAGACAATTCTCTCAACCAGATCTATCAAATTGGCATTCACAGAGCACTCATCCAGCAAAAATAGTTACAAATCCTTTTAAATTATTTAAATCAAAGAATGGATTTTCTCTGAACAAAGTGAAATTAATTTCAAAGTCAATAACAGAAATGTATTTTGAAATCCCCAAGTATATGCAAGCCAATAACACATAGGTCAAATGACACTTCAAAGGAAAGCTTGGAAAGTATTTTGATTTGAATGAAAATCAAATTCAGCCAATTAAAATTTTTGGGATGCAGCAGTACCATACTTAGGTAAACACTTTGGCTTTTATAAAGGAGTAAAGTGTCCAAATCCATGATCTTAGCTTCCATGTTTAGAGAGTAGAAAAAGGAAGAAAAATGAAAAAGAACGTACGCTTAAAATATAATAAAGGTCAGAGCAGAAATCAATCAGATTTTAAAAAGAAAACAAAAATAATAGGGACAGATCAATGAAAACAAAATATGTTTTTTGAAAGGATAAACAAAATGGAATAACCTCTAACCAGAAAAATCAGGAAAAAGGTGTTTGGTGTCAGAAGTCATCAGGGAAATGTAAATTTAGGACCAAAATTAAAATAACCGACCATACCAAGTATTGGATATGTTGAGTAACTTGGACCTTCATTTACTGCCGATAGAAATACAAAGTGGCACAACCACTCTGGAAAACAATTTGGCCATTTCTTAAGAGGTAAAAAATATATGCAGAAAATATAAAAGAAACAAAAAGCTGAGTATAAAACTAATCAGCTAAAATGTAATTAGACTCATAATAAGAGGAGTGTAAATTTTACCGCCTTGAGATACAACCAAAAAATGAATGAAACAGTTTGCCAATTTTAAAGCATGTACAGATTTTATATATTAAAACTAACTAAAAAAAAAAATAAAAAGCACCTTCAAGCACTGAAATCAAATGAAAACTGTTTAACCTAATTATATATTATTCTTAGTAATTGTTAAACCCATCTTGTTACTCTAACCTCATTTTTTTCTCTCAAAATTAAAACTTTCATGTTAGAAGTTCTTTTTTTAAAGATTTTATTTATTTATCTTTAGAGAGGGGGGAAGGAAAGGAGAGAGAGGGAGGGAAACATCAGCGTGTGGTTGCCTCTTGCATGCCCCCTACTGAAGACCTGGCCCGTAACCCAGGCATGTGCCCTGACCAGGAATAGACCCTTCGAACCTTTGGTTGACAGGCTGGCACTCAATCCACTGAGCCACACCAGCCAGCGCTTACAAGTGGTTTTTCCTGTTTGTTTTTTTAGTATACTTTACTAAAATCAGCAGTGTCAATTTCTATGCGATCCTAAGGAGTTGCCTGACCTCAAGGCCCCAAGACACAGGAATTCAACCCAGTAGTGAAATCAAGGATGCTGACCATAAAGACCCACCTCAGAAACAGCAAGGACACTGCCTGTGTGTCCACAGTTCCTCCCCTAGTCTCTTCATTCTGCTTTCTCTGTCTGCGGTGAGCACATGTTTTATAATATAGTCTTTCCTTAAGCCAGGCTTTGATTCCTGCTTGCGGTGTCTGATCCAGGCCTTAAGAATCGAAAATGCTGAGCCACCTACAGTTCTACAGGAATCACTGGCATCAAGAAATAACAGAGAGCCAACAAAGGTGACTGTACTGTTCACTCGGCTTTTATTAATGTAGATTCACTCCAAATCCATAGTAAACTAATACAGCAATAATCATTCAGAAACAATCAGTAATAACATCATACTAGAGAATTGGGCAATAACAAACTCAAGTCCCAGAGTCTCAGTCTGCTGGTCTGGGAGACGGCTGGGTAGGCAGGGGAACTGTCGAGAGTCTTACAAGTCAGAAATCTCTGGAGCCGGGTCAGCAGCAGGGCAGATGAATTTCTCCATCCAGCAGGGCAGAGCTTCCAGCAGCAGGGAAGTGAGGAGATCAGCATGGCGTGGAGTAGCACCTTGGTGTGTGGAGCTCAGCTGCCTCAGCGGTGGTCTGAGGTCCCCACTTCTCACCCCCATGAAGGTCATGTACTCCACCTTTCCGGTCTCTCCATAAATGTCTTGAGATCCTTGATAAATCATCAGGGAATTCCTGATGGTCTTATCCTGGGGGGACTCCACCTCCACACACACCTCTTGAGGTCACGTGAGAAGATATCTTGAACACTCCATCCAGGTAGGCATGACTTAGGTATTTTCCTTCTTGAAATAAACTATTCGGCACCTGGCTGACCTGGCAGCCATTTCATTGAACAGGACTGATGTCATTTTATACGGCCCTGCTCTTCACACTCTCCCTCCTTGTGAGAACCTCTGCCTGCAGTCAGATGTTAAGATGGGCTTTGGGACAAGAGTCCCTCCCATCTTCTCAGGTGGCTGGCACTTGACTAAACCTCCTTTTTTCTCATCAGCACCTGTGTCATGAGTTTGGCTTTTGTTGTGACAGTCAGGTGGACATGGCTGTGGTTACATATGCATTGACATAAAAGTATCTTAAAAATTAATATTGTGTATCAAAGGAAGATGGTTGACACAGAAAGTATAAGACATTTATGCAAAATTTAAAATGAGAGCATAAAAGTGATTTACAGGTGTTGAACCACAATATAGGTTTCCTCTGCGATCCAACAGGAGAGAATTCTTATGAAACCTTTCCGTACGTAAAGTGAAGAGAGTACCTCTACTTTCTGAAACTTTGCGTTACACCACTTCACTTTTAGAAAAGACCTATATCAGTACCTGTTTTGCTAACTTAAAGAAATCTGAAGAGGATTTTCCCTTTTACCAAAAAGCCCTTAATGTATGACATAAGGAAAGCTATGGATACCTGTAATCGTAGAACCTTGGACAGCAAACATAATCACTAACCTCTAGTGAGGAAAGTAGAGCAAGTAGGCAATGGAGTCTGGTGGAGATGTAATGAAGATAAAAGTCTGTATGTAATATTTTATTTATTTGTACGCAGAAAGCATGACTAATTAATATGCATTGTGTAACTGCATTTATGGCTCTTGGTGGGTGGTACTTAAAAAAAAGCACACACACAAACATACACATACAATTTTTCAATCATCTGTGGAGCACTTGAGGAGTGTTTGTTTCCATTCACCATTAAAAATATTGCTCAGAAACACTGAGGATATAGCAAATACAATCACTAAGGTGCCTGGCATAGCATTTGATTTTGAATGGCACTCTGATCCATTTAAGTTTATATATGTATATGCTACATATATTTATATAAAGTCTTCTATGGGTCATTGGTCTTTCCTTCAACTCCACCATTTATTGTACAGTGATCTAAGTAAGTGTTACTGTTGTAATTAACTTAGGACTCTTTTAGTCTCATTATCCAGTTATAGTGGATCTTCCGGTTATATCTAACTTTCTATGAACCTAAACCCAAAAGTCATATCTCAACACCAATTACCATTACATGTAGTTTGTTCTAGAAAATTCTTTTGTGCACGACAGTGTTTTCATATCAACTTTAAGGAGTTCTTTTATCTGTCATCGTTACAGTTTTGTCATTGGGGTACACCAGAGGTGGTGGCTGCACAGGCCATGACTCCTCATACCATCTGGTTCAGAAATGGAACACGTGTTTGTTACAGGTAAGCCTTTCTCAGGCTCACCTTCCTTTCCAGCATTAAATCTTATAGTTAAAACTGGTAGTGAAACACAAAAGACAACAGAATTAATTCAATTGCTTTATTAAAATGAAATATTTGAGGTCTTTCTTGTGATTTTTTCCCCACTAATTAAAGACAAAGCAATATATAATTTTGCAAAATACCATATTGTGTAGCAGATGTAAAAACTCCTTTTCAAGGCCCTTGAAAAGTACAATCAAGGCATCATTTGGGTAATGACATTAGAGTGACAAGACTGCTAATTGTATCTATTTTATATGTATCCCATCATTGCAATAATAATAATTGGATAATTTTGTGTGCAGAATTCAGACAGAGCTCATGGTATGGTAATAGTCATTTTAATTTTGATGTTTGATCAGATGTTTATAGGAATATACTCATTTAATGTTTTTATTGTTTATACAGACATGTAATTTCTCCTCATTTTTACTCATTCCCCAATCTGCAGTTAAGCATATTTAATAGTCGGTGCTGAAATTCCATTCCATTGTATGCATTACATTATATGCTTTAGGCTCAAAGAAAGAGAAAATAATGGAGCTTTCAAATACTCACGCACCTTGTCTCCAATGAATGTAAAATAATTGCATTAAGAGAAAGAAGCAAAATGTTGTGCTCTTATCAAAAAGAAATGGTTACCATCGTCCAACAAAGAATGAAATAAACAATATAGGTAAAGTCTCTGCCTTGATCCAACATAAATCATGCAAATCCAACATATTTATCCTAAATGTTTTGAGATTTCAAAATGGATTCCTTGTTCAAATAAAAAGAGCTATAAACAGGTTAAGCTGTATTGCTTGCTGTATTTCAGTAAAAGTAAAAAAGATAAGAATATTTTGTCAAGAACACTGTTCTTAACTTATCTGAGAATATATATATACACACACGTGTGTGTGTGTGTGTGTGTGTGTGTATTCATGGCCATGTTAGATCTAAGGAAAATAAGCACACTAATAAAACCAGAATTAATTGGATAGTGAATAAGCAGAGACAGGCACTTTTATTTATACATGTCTATATTAAAGGGCTTATAGGGAAAAGTTTACTTATTTATACAAATATTTTCGTATGCATAATTTTTATAAGGCACTGAACTCACTTGTGGGTACATTTATTTAATTCTTTTACAATCCATAAATGAAAACTAACATAATTTTACAAATGGGGAGCCTGTAATTTAGATAGTTTAAGTAACGTACTCTAATGGACCAGGTAATACGTGGCAAAGCAAGTAATCAAGTTTGTCTTACTATTCAACCAATGCTTATGAACACTGCTGTATAGTGCAGAAATCAGAATACAGCCAGAGAACAGATGCAAGCTTATGTAAGTGCTTACTATATCAAGGAAGGTCTGACTCTCAACATTTGTTACAGTACAGTAGAAAATTGCTTTGAAACATTATTCTCTTCATATGTGTATGTTATGATTCTTTTTAAGTATATATATATGCATATACATATATTCAAATAAAACATGTATATACTTGAAATAATCTTTTTCATTTATGAAAGCAATTTTTCCCAATTGAAGTTTCTTAAGCTTGCATTTTATACATAAGACCCAGGCTCAAAAAAATTTTTTCACATAATCTCACTTATTTCTTTTTCTTTTCACTTAATGTTGATTTCAATTCTTCAAACAAAATTCAAGCAATAATGTAAGTTATCATTTTATTCTGTAATAGGCATTCACTATACTATTGCTATGGAAGGGCACTTTCTTAAATGTGTAACAGTTTTTCTCCATCTATATAAAGACAGTAAAAGTGATTATATTCTTAATCTTAAAATATTCTGGCTGTTTGTTGATAGATGAAGTTAGTTTTCAGAAAATAATTTTTTCACTCCACCATCATCTTTGAGCTGCAAGAATACAGATGTAAGCATGTTGGAAAAGACAGAGTCTGATGGATAGTGGAATCGATTTTGGGGTCAGAATATGGAACTTAGAGAATTTAACCAACCTCAATTCATCTTAATTTCTTTATTGGTAAATGTCATTGACTCACCTGATAGGATTATCATGCAGTTTTTAATAAACAGCATTTTGTAAAGTGTTAGCATGGTGCACAGGTCACAAAGAATAGCGGTCTAACCAAGCATTTAAAATCATGGGTCCTGGGATCAGAAAGTGTACAAATCTCTGTTATGTGACTATGTAGTTCTATGAGCAGAGGTATCCTAACCACTGTAGTACTCAGTTCCACATCTACACAAGCGGGATTTCCCTCTGCATAGGATCAGTGACTATTAACTGGAGATATCCTTTGTGGAGCTCTCAGCACACTTAATAATTTATTGTTTCATGGCCATTAATTATGGTCACATCACATCATTAATAGCAGCAGAATGAGGAGTGAAAGAGTAATAAATGCCTAATGTGATATAATGATGATGATATAGCTGATAAAAATAATGTTCAGTTCTGAAAATGTTACTTCATATATTTATGTTTGTGTTTTCAATGTAATCTTGTAAAAGGACAAATGCTTGTTATTTTGCATGAATAGAAATACTTGAGGTTTTAAAAAAGTCTACACATTAAAAAATGGAGCAAAACAGAAGTCCATTTCATTTAAACAAAGTTGCCTAAGGTATGGGTAGTACTGGTTTTAAAAAGAAACATATATATGTGTGTGTGTTGTTATTTATATGTAATATATGGTATTGATATGTTTTTATGTAAAGAATGTTTATGTGTAATGGCAGCAATAATTGTAATTTACTCTGAATGTTATATTAGAGAAAGACAAAAGACAGACTCTGTCTTTTTTTTTTTTTTTAACCCTCACTCGAGGTTATTTTTAAGAGAGAGGAATGGAGAGACACTCCAACCAACTGAACCACCTGGCCTGGGTGAACACTCTTGTTTTCTTTTACTGTGTAAACTGGGTACTACCCCCAAAGATTTGAAATCCTCATACTTTGTTATCTTTGGTAACATTACTTATAACTACAATTCTTCTGTTTCCTACTTTCAAGGACTCATGAATAAGACATGTCAATATTTTTAGAAATTGAAGACTCTGGACAACTGGTTGATTCAGTGCATAGCAAAAACCTCTGGTCTTTGCCCTAACCCATGTGGCTCACTTGTTTGGTCATTGCCTACAAAGCAAAATGTTGCTGGTTGAATTCCAGGGCAGGGCACATGCCTGGGTTGCAGGTTCAGAGGCAACTGATCGATGATCGGTGTTTCTCTCTGGCATTGACGTTTCTCTCCTCTTTCTCTCTCTCTAAAAATTAATAAATAAAATATTAAGAACCACAACAAAGGAAAGCCTCTGGTGCTTGCTGATTTTCTCTTGTGGAGTCTTGAATAGCTACTTGTGCTTGTGCTTGTGCCTTTGAGGGTGGAGACTGTCTTATCTTTGAATCCCCCCATATCCTGCTGTAGAGATCTGAGCAAAAGTGGATCTGCAACAGAGTGCCATAGACGAGAAAGCATCTGCATACATTAGAGGACAAATCTTTGAGCTTTCATCTCGTCATCTGCAAAACTCATGTACTAATAAGTTACCTCACTGAGTTATTGAATGTTTAAAAGATAAAGGTATGGCAATACCCTGATGAACCTGAGTTTGAAACTTATTAATTAAATTATAAGTATTATTTCATCCTCAATTGCAATTCAAAATATGAAAAGGTTAAAAGGCCCATGTTTCCTAAAGTAAGATACTTCCATAAACTGAATTTGTCAATTTTATTAGCTTACATGATACTTAGAACAACTTGTATAATAATGTTTCTCAGCTCAGTTTTTAGAACCTGGATCTACTTGAATATTCTAATGTATATCTCAATAGCTTTTCCAAATCATCAAAATAAAACTTTAACTTGTTAACATAATTATAACTCATATATATAACACATAAGTAATTCATTTTAAAATATACTTTTTCAATCAATGAGCATAAGGTAGATAAAAAACAAGTGGGCAATGTAATGCTGTTATATGATAATTATGTTATAAAATAATTTCCTTTTCTAGTATTTTAATGATGACAGAGCTAGCTAGTATCCACCATTTAAAGATCCGTCAGGATATATGAAGGCAAAAAGGCATATTTTAGTGAACGTTTAAAGTTGTTTCAGAAAAGAGAAAATTGAATTAATAATTAACTAATTCTCTCTAAAAAGACTTTATTTGGCAAGTTCAAAAAGCAGATGGTGCATTGAGACTGACAGAAGCTTATTAAGATATGAAGAATGTGTTTTTCTCTATTGGTTTTACAATGCTAGCACAGTTTAATCCATAAGAGCAGGGTAGTTTGTTGAAAAAGAAAAGTGCATTATGATTTATATGGAAATTAACTGATTTTTAATAAAATCATTATAAAAGTATTTATAACATTTTACATAAAAAGGAATATAACTATTGCAAAATGTAGCACCCAACCTCAAAAGTGAATTAAGGCTTTATCTTGGTTTGCAGCCACCATGAAATCACTCTTTCCAGTGAAAAATATATTACTTGCTGTAGGTCCAACAGCAACTGAGTAAGAAGTTCAATATTTGGTGGGATGTTTTTCTGAATTTAGAAGAAATTATATCCAAAATTTAGAGATATTAATAAGCCCTATCAAATTATCAACACAGAATTTATGTACTATTTTCTTTACCAAATTAACTGCACTATAAAGTAGCAAATCCTAGTGTTTTTAATTACATGGTATTTAAAACACTTGCATCAGTTTTTTGGCTTTGAAAAAATAGTTGGTGATACAGTTCTCACTATATAATTTCTCAAGGAAACTCTAATTAAGTGTAGGTCATATATCTAGCAACTTGCCAAATGCAGTGGAAAGGAAAATATCGATAAAACATGTGAGCAGATGGCTACATGCTTGAGAATCACGCCCATCTTCTTCTGACAATTTGGCCCTGACGTAATTCAACAGACATCATCAACAGAGACTTTGGTTAATAGATACAAGTGCTAAAATGGCTGAAATAATACTTTCAGAAATCTGTTGCATACTATCCTTTCAGTGGAAATGGAACTCTCTGGCTGTTTTAGCTAAGGTTCTGCCACAAGAATACTTGGAAAAGAATTCAGTGACTCCAGTGATAGTCACATGTTTATGGAAGCAGACACTTCAATATGGCAGCAGAAATTGTAGAAATTCTTGTCTTTCTAAACACTCAGTTTTGGGGGGCTACATAGAAACTAAAAAATGTGTTCTTGAAGGCAGATCTACGGATCGTAAACTGTGGGTGTGGGAAACCACATGCCACGTAGGCATGGATCTGTTTGAGATGACTGCCCGACCAGTTAGTAATGCTTCCAAGGACACCATGTTTTCATCCGAGGCTCACCTGCTCTACTGACTGCGACTACGTACACTGAAATTTCTAGAGGGCAGTGTCTCGAATGGTTGTCCGGTACATTGCTTTGGATTTGGGTCCATGGCTCAGATGAGTTTAAGGGGGAATAATCCAATGCAAAATTTTAAATTAATTTAAAAATTAAAATAAAAACTTTTTTTGGTTTTGTTTTTGTGATTCCTGTAAATGAAACTACAGAAAAGGTCTAGTAGCATATATTTAGTGTGTGTGTGTGTTTCATCATTTCGGCCCTCCTGCTTAGGGCTTCTTAAATTTCTGATGGTGTAGTATAGAGTCTGTAGCAAAGGGAGGACAGAAGGCGGTATTATAAAAGATTCCTTTTCTATTCCTTTACATTTCCAGAGCAATAAATTAAATAATATTGTCTGGGCAGATCAACCAAATATTACATTAAGTGAGTGGGCTCTGGATGGATCTTAAAAGGCTGATTAGTGAATATGAAAAAATATACTCTAAAGAAACTCTTTGCAAAGGCTTAATTAAAGCTGAACATTTATGCAGTTTTAACTGAAGGTTTAGAATGGTGTTTTGGAAATACCTTGCCTATTATATTATAATACCCCTCACAAAATGTTATCTAGTCACCTATTAGTCCTTTCTACTAAAGCCATTGCTCTTTGTTTTATTTTCCATAACATGTGATGAATTGGCATTTGTGGGAAACAAGGGACAGGGATATAAAGGGATGTAATAATCAGATAGACTCAAAACAGAGCAGTAAGCTACGTAATCATTTAATTTAGCCAATATGACTATACTAATATATGTGGTGCTTCAATGCATGAACAACTACAAACTGAAAATTTTCAGGAGAAATAGTTAATGTAGAAAATTTAGACAGTGTTGTGTAAAATTACCTAAGACCCCTTGTGGTAGTTTAACAGCCTGGTGTAAGATGTAGCTTTTAGGATCCAAACTTGTACTTTCTTTAGTAAGCAGTTAACCATAGAAAAACGTCGTTAAGTAAATGAAAAACCCTTACCATTTCCTCAATTTTTGTTTTATATTACGTTCTAATTGCATTCATGTTTCAACCCATATTGTGTTAATAATGCCCAAAGCATTTGTGGTTGTTAGAATGAAATAAATTTGAAGGTTTCCATGAGGAAAAAATAGTATTTGTCTTAAAAAAAAAAAACCCAAACCCACAGGTATCTTCCCTGCGGTTGTTTGATTTACACCCACCACACGCTCCACAGGCAACCATCTGTGTTCCTGTCTTTAAGAAGTTTTATCTTAGAAGTCTTTCCTCGTGACACTGCTGACTATTACACAAATCACAGAGACATTTGCCCCCTTGGAATGGAATCAGAAACCCGCAAAGCTGACTACTGTCAGGATTCATATGGAGTGCAATTAATACATTTATTATTTAGGAGTGGAGCTGCTTTAATTGCAGAAATTCATGCAAAATTGGAGTGCAAGCCAGAGTACATATCAAAGTAACTAAGCTAAAATTGTTTTCTCAACTTCAAGTTCACCCATTTGACAGTCATTAAGTTTTCTGCTTCATTTCTGCTTCTGTCAGCACTGCATGTGTCAGAACACATCATTCATTCATTCAATCAACAGAGACCCATTTGGTATCGTGTGTGTGTGTGTGTGTGTGTGTGTGTGTGTGTGTGAGTGTGAGGAACAAAACAAATCCCTTGCATAATGGAGTGTATCATCTACATTTTAAAATCCATTTTTGTACTCGAAACCACAAGTGTAGCAGTATTTATAAAACTGAAAAGCAAATAGATAATAATGATTTTAAAGAGAAATAAAATATCATGCAGAAGATCAAGTGATTTATCCCTGGGATGCAAAGATGGACTAGCATACACAAGTCAATAAATGTGACACATCACTTTAAAAAATGAAACATAAGAAATCATACAATCATTTCAATATATGCAAAAAAAGCACTTGACAAAATTCAACATTCTTTCATGATAACAATAAAGAAAGTGCAACAAATTGGGTTTAAAACAAATGTACTCCAACATACTAAAAGCCGTATATGACAAGCCAATAGCTAACCTCATACTCAGTGGAGAAGGCATAAAAACTTTTCCTTTAAGACCAGTAACAAGACAAGTGTGTCCACTCACACCACTCCTATTCAACATAAGACTGGAAGTTATAGCCAGTGCAATCAGGCAAGCAAAAGAAATAAATGGCAACTAAGTAAAAAAGGGAGAAGTAAAATTGTCTTTGCGTGTGCATGACATGATCTTATACATAAAAAATTCTAAAGACTCTACAAGAAGACTGTTAGAACTAATAAACAAATTCAATAAAATTTCAGGAAACAAAATCAACATACAAATCATGAGCATTTCTGTTTTCCAACAATGATCTACCTGAAGAAGAAATAAAGATTATAGTCCAACACACAATAGCATAAAAACAATAAAATAAATTAAGACTAAATGTAACCGAGAAAGTAAAAGATATGTACACTAAAATTATGACATTGACAAAGAGATTAAAGAAGATACAGATAAATGGAAATATCATTTAGGTTTTGGATAGTAATAATTAGTATTTTTTAAATGCCTATACTACCCAAAGACATTTGTAGATTCAATTCAATCCCTATCAAAATTCTAATGTTGTTTTTTATAGAAATAGAAAAAAGTAATCCTAAAATTTGTATAATATCACGAGTGACCTTAAATAGCCAAAGCAATTTTAAGAAAAACAAAGCTGAATTATTATACTCTCTGATTTGAAACTCTACTATGAAACTGTAGTATTCAAAAACAGTGTACTACTGGCCTACAAACAGACATATAGATCATTGTAATAGAATCAAGAAAAAACTCTCAAATGTATGATCAACTAATATGTGACAAGGTAGCCAGAATACTAAATGGGGAAAAGGCAGTGTCCTCAAATAATGATGTTTAAAACATTGGATCTCCACATGCAAAAGAAACTGGAACCCTATCTAATAGCAGTCTTAAAAAATATTTGAAATGGATTAAAGATTTCAATGTAATGCCAGAAACTGTAAAACTCCAAGTAGAAAACATAAAAAAAAAAAGTCCTGGACATTGGGCTTGGCAATAAATTATGGGGATTTCACAAAAAGCACAAGAAACTGAAGCAAAAATAAGTAATTGGCACACTGTATCAAAAGTAAAAACTTTTTTACAGGCAAAAAAATGATGAAGAGAATGAAAAGGTGGTCTACGGAATCAGAGAAAATATTGGAAACCATACCTGATAAGGGGTTAATGACCAACATACATAGGAAACTATTTTAGTTCAATTGAAAAAAAAAAACAAGACAAAACAAATAATCCCATTTAAAGATGAGCAAATGACCTAATCAAACATTTTTTTTTTGCAAAAGAGATATATAAATGACCAACAGATACATGAAAATCTGTTCAACATCAACAATTATCCAGAAAGGTAAATCACAACTAGAGTGAAATATTACCTCACACCTGTTAGAATGGCTATGATCAAAAAGATAAGTAACAACAAGTGTCGGTAAAGACATGGACAAATGGAAACCATTGTGTACTGCAGTGAGAATATAAATTTGCGTGGCCACTATGGAGAGCAGTGTGGCGATTCCTCAAACAATTAAAATTAGAACTATCCTATCATCCAGTAATCCCACTTCTGGGTATGAGTTAAGAAAATTAAGTCACTACCTCAAAGAGATAGCTATATTCTTAGACACACAGTATTCTCTAAGATGCAGTATTCTTAGAGATGGTAGACACCAACAACAGCATATTTATATAGACATGTATATTTATAAAATATAAATTTACATACATTTATACATGTATGTATATGCACACATACATATTTATAAAATATATATACACATACATATATATGCACACACATACATACAATGGAATACTACTTAGCCATTAAAAAGAACATCCTTCCATCTGCAATACCTATATGTGGAATCTAAAACAGAGATTAGTGGTTGCCAGGGGTGCCAGTGGGGTGAGTGAGGTAGTCAAAACTACAAACTGTATCTACAACATGAATAGTGCTGGGGATCTATTGTACAGCAGGTGGCTGCAGTTAGCAATGCTGTGTTGTATATTTGAAAGATGCTAAGAGACTAGGCCTTACAAGTCCTTTCCACTTACCCACAAAAAAATGTTAACTATGAGATAAAACTGTTTAGCTAACTTTAATACATTAATTATTTGGAAATACATACATATATTTCTATATCATTTCTATTGTTATTATGGTAGAGTTGTTCCAATTTTTCGCCTTTGCCCTCCTCTGCCCATCTCACCCTGTGCTCCCACAGTCAGTTCCTACACTGTTTTCCACGTCCCTGGGTCATTCATACATGTATTTTGACTAGTGCTTTTCCCTCCTGTCCGCCATTATTCCCCTCCCTGCTCCCCTCTCGTCACTGTCAGTCTGCCTCATGCTTCCATGCCTGTGTTCCTATTTTGTTCATTAGTTTATTTTGTTGATTAGATTCCTCTTATAGGTGAGATCATATGGTATTTGTCTATCACCTACTGGCTTATGTCACTTACCATAATATTCTCCAGTTCTACCCATGTTGTATTAAAAAGTAAGGGTTCTTTTTTTCTTTCTGCTGTGTAGTATTCCACCATGTAAATGTACCACTGTTTTTTGATCCACTCATTTATTGATGGGCACTTAGGTTGTTTCCAGCACTTGGCTGTTGTAAATTGTGCTGCTTTGAACATAGGGGTGCATAAATTCTTTTTATTTTTTACCCTCAATTTATTTATTTTTATTATTTTTAATATACTTATTGACTATGCTATTACAGTTGTCCCATTTCCCCCCCTTCAGTCCACTCCGTCCTGCCCACCCCCTACCTCCCACATTCCCCCCCTATAGTTCATGTCCATGGGTCATACTTATAAGTTCTTTGGCTTCTACATTTCCTATACTATTCTTACCTTCCCCCTGTCTATTTTCTACCTACCATTTATGCTACTTATTCTCTGTACCTTTCTCCCCTCTCTCCCCCTCCCACTCCCCTATTGATAACCCTCCATGGGATCTCCATTTCTGTGGTTCTGTTCCTGTTCTAGTTGTTTGGTTAGTTTGGTTTTGTTTTTTAGGTTCAGTTGTTGATAGTTGTGAGTTTGCTGTCATTTCACTGTTCATACTTTTGATCATCTTCTTTTTCTTAGATAAATCCCTTTAACATTTCATAGGATAAGGGCTTGGTGATGATGAACTCCTTTAACTTGACCTTACCTGGAACCATGTTATCTGCCCTTCCATTCTAAATGAAAGCTTTGCTGGATAGAGTAATCTTGGATGTAGGTCCTTGCCTTTCATGACTTGGAATACTTCTTGCCAGCCCCTTCTTGCCTGTAAGGTCTCTTTTGAAAAATTAGCTGACAGTCTTATGGGAAGTCCTTTGTAGGTAACTGTGTCCTTTTCTCTTGCTGCTTCTAAGATTCTCTCCTTCTGCTTAATCTTGGGGAATGTAATTATGATGTGCCCTGGTGTGTTCCTCCTTGGGTCCAGCTTCTTGGGGACTCTCTGAGCTTCCTGGACTTCCTGGAAGTCTATTTCCTTTGCCAGATTAGGGAAGTTCTCCTTCATTGTTTGTTCAAATAAGTTTTCAATTTTTTGTTCTTCCTCTTCTCCCTCTGGCACCTCTATAATTTGGATGTTGGAACATTTCAAGATGTCCTGGAAGTTCCTAAGCCTCTCCTCGTTTTTCTGAATTCTTGTTTCTTCATTCTTTTCTGGTTGGATGTTTCTTTCTTCCTTCTGGTCCACACCATTGATTTGAGTCCCAGTTTCCTTCGCATCACTATTAGTTCTATGTACATTTTCCTTTGTCTCTCTTAGCATAGCCTTCATTTTTTCATCTAATTTGCGACCAAATTCAACCAATTCTGTGAGCATCCTGATTACCAGTGTTTTGAACTGTGCATCTGATAGGTTGGCTATCTCTTTGTTGCTTAGCTGTATTATTTCTGGAGCTTTGATCTGTTCTTTCATTTGGGTCATTTTTTTTTTTTTCTTGGCACACCTGTTATGTAAAGGGGCAGAGCCTTAGGTGGTCACTGGGGCGGGGTAACACTGGTAGCTGCCCTGTGACGCTGTATGTGGGGAAGGGGCCAGAGGGAGCAATGGCGCCCGCTCCACTCTCTGCCGGATTTCAGTCAGTCCTTCTGCTGCCCACAATCAAACTGGGTCTCTCTGGTGCTGATTCCCGAGTGGGTGGGCTTGTGCATGCTTTAGGCCCTTGTGAGTCTCTCCAACAAACTCTCCTGTGAGGCTTGGAGTTTCTCCTGCTGCCGCCTCAACCCCCACAAGTGTTTTCAATCAGAGATTTGAGGCTTTATTTCCCCGCGCTGGAGCCCTGGGTTGCAAGGTCTGTTTCACTCCCCCACTGTTCTTCCCGGTTTATCTACGCGCAAATGTGGGCCACAGGGTCTGCTAGCGGTCCCATTGCCTGCCCCACTCGTTCCACAATCTGCCACCTTGCTGGACCCGGCTGCATTGCCATGAGTCCTGTCCACCCTGGCTACCCATCTCTGCCCCTGCTACCAGTCTGGTTGAAGGTTTCTTCTTTATCTCCTTGGTTGTTAGACTTCTGTGCGGTTCGATTTTCTGTCAGTTCTGGTTGTTTCTTGTTTTTAAATTGTTGTTGTCCTTCTTTTGGTTGTGCAAGGAGGCACAGTGTGTCTACCTATGCCTCCATCTTGGCCGGAAACCAATTTACCCTCAATTTAAATGATAAGGGTCCAAGCATGAAATGAGTTTCTTTTCCCAAAGTTTTATGGTCTTTTAACTATCTGACCCTGACTCAGAATCCAAATTCTTTTGAATTGGTGATTTGGGATTCTTAGGGTATAATCCCAGCAGTGGAATCATTGAGTCAAAAGGCAGTTCCATTTTTAGTGTTTTGAGGAAACTCCATACTATTTTTCACAGAGGCTGCATCAGTCTTCATTCCCACCAACAGTGCACTACAGTTCCCTTATCTCTACAACCTCACCAGCACTTGGTGTTTGTTGATTTGGTTATGATGGCCATTCTCACCGTTGTGAAGTGGTATCTCATTGTGGCTTTAATTTGCATGTCTCTGAAGGCTAGTGGTGTTGAGCATCTTTTCATATGTCTTTGGGCCCTCTGTATGTCCTCCTTGAAGTGTCTGGTCAGGTACTTTGCCAAGTTTTTAATTGGATCGTTTGTCTTCCTAGTGTAGGGTCGTATGGGTTCTTTATATAATTTGGAGATCCAACCCTTGTCCCATGTTATCACTGGCAAACGTGGTCTCCCACATGGTCGCTTCCCTTTTTCATTTTGATGATGGTTTCTTTAGCTATGCAGAAGCTTTTTAATTTGATGTAGTCCCATTTGTTTACTTTTTTCCTTTATTTTTCTTGCCTTAGGATATATATCAGCAAAAATATTGCTGCATGAGATATCTGACATTTTACTGCCTATGTTTTCATCTAGGACTCTTATGGTGTTATGACTTATATTTAACTTTTTAGCCATTTCGAGTTTCTTCTGGTTTATGGTATAAGTTTATGGTCTAGTTTCTTTTTTTCTTTTTTTTTTTGCATGTACCAGTCCAGTTCTCACTGTTTATTGAATAGGCCATTTGTAAGCTATTGTATGCTTATCCCCCTTTGTCAAATATTAATTCACCATAGAGACTTGGGTTTATTTCTAGGCTTTCTATTCTGTTCTATTGATTTATGTGTCTGTTCTTATGTCAATACCAGACTTTTGATTACAGTGACCTTGTAGTATAGTTTCATATCACATATTATGATCCCTCCTACTTTCTTCTTCTTTCTCAAGACTTCCAAGGCTATTTGAGGTATTTTATGATTCAATATAAATTTTTGATATATTAATTCTAGATCTGTGGAATATGCCATTGGTATTTTAATAGGAATTATGTTGGATCTGTAATTGCTCTGGTTAGTAGGGACATTTTAATGATGTTAATCCTTCCAATCAATGAACATGGTATATGCTTTTTATATTCCTTAATTTCTTTTTCAGTGTTCTACAGTTTTCTGATTATAGATCTTTACCTCCTTGGTTAAATTTATTCCTAGGTACTTTATTTTTCTTTGTTGCTATAATAAATGGGAATTTTTCTCTTTCTGATATTTTACTATTGTTGTACAAAAATGCCATTGATTTCTGACTATTGACTTTGCATCCCACTCTTTTCCCAGATTCACTTATTTGGTTAAGTACTTTTTTGGTGGAGACTACAGGATTTTCTATGTACATTATCATGTTAGGCTAATGACAGTTTTACTTCCTTCTATCCAATTTGGATGTTTTTTATTTCTTTTCCTTGTCTGATTGCTGTGGCTAGAACTTCCAGTACTGTATTGAATAAGAATGATGAGAGTAGACACCCTTGCCCTGTTCCTGATCTTAAGGGGAAAGCTTTAATTTTTTTGCCCACTGTGTATAACATTAGCTGTACATTTCTCATATATGGCCTTTATTATATTGAGGTATGCTTTCTCTACTCCCACTTTGCTGAGTGTTTTTATCATAAATGGGTGCTGGACTTTATCAAGTGTTTTCTCAGCATCTATTGATATGATCAAGTGATTTGCATTCTTCATTTTGTTTATGTGGTATATGACATTTATTGATTTGCAAATATTGTACCATCTTTGCATCCTTGGCATGAATCTCATTTGATCATGGTGGATGATCATTTTAAAGTATCTCTGAATTTAGATTGTCAGTATTTTTCTGAGGATTTTAGAATCTGTGTTCATCAGACATATTGGCTTGTACTTTCCTTTCCTTGTTGTGTCTTTACCTGGTTTTGGAATTAGGATGATACTCTCCTTGTAAAAAGAGTCTGGGAATCTTCCCTCTTCTGAACCTTTTGGAACAGTTTGAGAGAGATAGGAGTTAGTTCTTCATTAAATGTTTGGTAAAATTCACCTGTGAAGTCATCCAGTCCAGGACTTTTGTGTTTGGGAGTTTTTTGATTACTGCTTCAATTTCACTGGTTGTTATTAGTCTATTCAAGTTTTCTGCTTCTTCTTGATTCAGTTTTGGCACATTGGATGTTTTTAGAAATTTGTCCATTTCACCAAGGTTGTCCAATTTATTTACATCTAGTTTTTCATACTAATTTGTTACAATCATTTGTATTTCTGTGGTAGAGTTGTCCTATTGTTTTCTCCCCTTTATTTCTTCTGCCCTGTACCCCCTCTCCCACCAGAAACCCCCCTTAGTTCATGTCTATGGGTCATACATATAAGTTCTTCAGCTTCAACATTTCTTATACTATTCTTAACCTCCCCTGTCTGTTTTATACCTACCATTTATGCTTCTTATTCCCTGTACCTTTTCCCCCATTCAGCCCTCTCTCAGTACCTGCTGATAATCCTCCATGTAATCTCAAGTTCTGTGATTCTGTTCCTCTTCTAGTTGTTTGCTTAGTTTGTTTTTGTTTTTGTTTTAGGTATGGTTGTTGATGATTGTGAGTTTGTTGTCATTTTACTGTTCAAATTTTTTATCTTCTTTTTCTTAGATAAGTCCCATAACATTTCATGTAATAAGGGCTTGGTGATGATGAACTCCTTTAACTTGATCTTACCTGGAACCATGTTATTATCTGCCTTCCCATTCTAAATGATAACTTTCCTGGATAGAGTAATCTTGGATGTAGGTCCTTGCCTTTTAAGACTTTGACTACTTCTTTCTGGCTTCTTCTTGCCTGTAAGGTTTCTTTTGAGAAATCAGCTGACAGTCTTTTGGGCACTCCTTTGTAGGTAACTGTCTCCTTTTCTTTTGCTGCTTTCAAGATTCTCTCCCTATCTTTAATCTTGGGCTATTTAATTATGTTGTGTCTTGGTGTGTGCTTCCTTGGGTCCAAATTTTGGGGACTCTCTGAACTTCCTGGACTTCTTGGAAGTCTATTTCCTTTGCCAGATTAGGGAGTTCTCCATTATTTTATTTCAAATAAGCATTCAATATTTGCTCTTCTTCTTCTTCCTCAGGCACCTGTATGATTCGGATGTTGGAATGTTTAAAGTTATTCCAGAGGTACCCAAGCCTCTTCTAATTTTTTTGAATTCTTGTTTCTTCATTCACCCCAGGCATATGCCTGGAACAGGAATAGAACAGGTGACCCTCAGTTCTGCAGGATGATACCCAGCTGAGCGACACCAGTCAGGGCTGATTACGTATATTAAAAGAGTTACATAAGGGTGTTATGAAAGGAAGGGGGAGGGGAAGAATAATATTGCCATAAATAATTATAGCAGTGTTACTGCTAGAGTAAATTTATTCATTTAATTATGGTCATAAAAATGGTTTATTTGTACAGTATATCATGCAATAATGAATATGATGGGGTGGTACTGAACAACTTTAAGACTGACATGTTATTTGCTAACTTGGTAACAAATATGTGTCTTGCAGTCTGACAATACTTTTATATAGTATTCTAAGTGATGTCCATACATTTACTTAATAAACCTTCAGGGATATGATACGTGAATTATTTAATGTCATAGAAATATATACAATTTGCAGGAATATTATTGTTTTATATATTTCTATCACTTCATGTAGGCTACTCCTTGGTGATGTAAGACTCTGAACCACAAAGGAGACCCCTCATCCTTCATTTCCTTTTCTTCTTCCCTGGGGCTGCAAAGTGTACATCTTGGTGGTGAGAGTTTTAACATGTGAATGCAGAACTTACCCTAGAGGGTAACAGAGCAAGTTAGAATTAATTGACAAGTTACATTACATTATGTAGTACAACCACATACTGTCCTGGGATACTCAGGTATCTCTCCTACAACAGATGAGATAATTTTTTATATTGTTTGAGCCACTACATCTTGGTTTTCTTCCTTACAATAACATAGTTTGTGATGGTTTCCTTTCAGTTGATTGATATAGGGAGACAAGCAAGTTCGTTGTTGGTTGAAGGATCAGGAAAATATTTCAATTTAGAATAAATGGGAAAAGTTCAGATTGATCAATGTGGTAGAGTATCATAATAAAAACCCTACATAAGCTGCATTGCAAAATTCAACTTTGTGCCTCAAAAGAATCACATATTATTTCTATTTTTGAAAGTGTATTATTGAGACAGGTTTGGAAAGGTAGATGTTATATTTATAAACTTATCAGAAATTGCATTGCTCCAAGAGAAATGATTTTTGTCAATGCTATTTTACTGGGAAATTCTGCATCATCAAAACCCTATCATTTTGGTGATATATGATGCTAATAAAGCATCCTGATGACCATGATGATGTATATGTGAGTCATAATACATCATCGCAATGAGATCCATGAGATGATTTATCAGGATAGTACATCACTGGTGTGACGTTGCACTGATGGTGAAGGAACAGCAGGAATACATCCCTCGGACTTAAATTCCTTATTTTAATAATAAATGTTTTATTTTTCATCAGTTTATTTTAATGAGAAATGAACTGTTATAGTATGCCAGGCTGGAAAAAAAAACAACAACAACAAGAAATTCAAAATGCTAAATCTGTATATCAACTACCCATGGACAAGGTACTCATATAAACAAAGATATAAGTGCCAAACAAATAAAGTATTCATTCCCTTAATTCTGGAAATATTTTACTCCCACAATCCAATTAATACGGTGAAAATTTTGTCCAAGACCTCCAATTTTCTTTTTTTTAAAAATCCATGTAGTAGATTTATATTTGTTCACAAAGATAATGTAATAGAGGATTTATGTTCAAATTTATTCTTGATAACTTTTGAAAAAGATATCTGAGCATCAAATGCAGATGTCCAAATGGATTTTTCAGCTCCAAGTAATAAGCGTATATATGTTTGCACACTTCTCAGAGAACTTAAAATCAAATACACAAACAAACACAAAAGAGAAATTCATGTTATTACTTTATTTAGGACAGAGTCAGTGCCTCACTCACAGAGTAGGGTTTAAATATTCCAATTTGTTGAAGTCAGTGTGTTCTTACAATTTCCCACTTCTCACGGTAGATGAAATTTTGCTGTTCCCTGGAATGCTGTAGTGGTGTGACTGCCAAGGCTTTCTGTGGTGGGCTGGGGAGGAGATGGAATAGCTGGTGCAGTATTCCTGGCCTTTGAGTGATAATGGAGGAAATACTAATTATAAGAACTGTGGAATTAAGTGCTTGTTGCTAATTGCCATTGATAAAAGAGTTAAAAATATGCATTCTCAGAATGATTAATCAGAAATATAAAGGAAAATACAGGAGAGTCTCCCTGGCAGTATTTATAGGGGTATTTATCACTTGGACTAAGACGATACACCAAGTTGAAGACCAGACATACAAGTTACATTTAATAGAGCTAAAACTGCCCATCTTGAGTCTGGGTGTGTAAGAAACATTAAGCCATACACTTGCTGATGCCAGCAGTAATCCCTTGTAAAATGGACATAGCAGGCATAAGACTGGGCAATGGCATGAATGGATCTGAAGAACATTAAGCTAAGTGAAACAAGCCGATCAGAGAAAGACAAGTACCATATGATTTCACTTACACGTGAAATCTAATGAGCAAAATAAACTGAAGAACAGAATAGAACCAGAGGCATAGATACATGAGACTAAGACCTATCAGAGGGGATCATGGAAGGTGGGGGTGGGGGAGGGACTGGATGAAACAAGGCAAAAGGATTAGCCAGAGAACATATATGCATAATTCACAAATATAGACAACAGCATGGTGAAAGCCAAAGGGAAGGTGGGGCATGGGCTGGGTGGAGCTGGGCAATGTGAGGGAAAAATGGGGACATCTATAATGGTGTCAGCAACAAAAATAAAGTTTAGAAAATAAAAAAAAATATTTAAAAGAATATTGTGCTTGGGGAGATTCACAGGGCAAACATAAGATGTGTGGACATGAATGGTTGGTTCAGACTTTCTTGCCTTTCTTTCAGCTCCTCATGGCCTTATAAGGGACTTCCTATAATCAGCTGACAGAGATAGAAAAAGGCCAAGTTGTTTCATGGGTGAGTTGGACAAGTACACAGGTACAAGCTGAAATGCATCTTTTTCACCATAGCCCCACTTAAGGGTAATCCTGAGTGACGATGGTGATGGGAAATCTTCCTGTCTGGCAGAACTTTGAGCACAGGTCCTGATCATTTGTTTTATTTGGAAAGATGAATCACTCAAAACAGGGATAAATAGGGCTGCGTGAGCAGTGATAAATGTCTTGCCTTATACAAGAGCTATAAAACAGAAAATCAAGGAGAAGACATGGAGAAGATGCATATTAATGGACAAACTGGATTGGGAATTAAACGTAAGAAACTTTTTATTGCACAATATAATGTACCTGAGAACATTCACTAATCAGAGGTATAAAAAACCCCATATTTTTGCAAGTCTTTTGGATATTTCCAAATTGAGAATTTGCAGGCACTTCAAGTTGTACAAAAGCAAATACATCATGACACTTCTTTTTTTCTTTTTTAAAATTTTATTGTTGTTCAAGTACAGTTGTCTGCTTCCCCCACCCCCATCACTCTCCCCATCCCAGCCATTCCCACCTCCCTCCCCTGATTCCACCCCCCCGTTGGTATTGTCCATGTGTCCTTTATAGTCCTTCCTGAAAACCCTTCACCCTTTCCCCCCATTATCCCCTCCCACCTCTCCTCTGGTTACTGTAAGTTTGTTCTTTATTTCAATGACTCTGATTATATTTTGCTTGCTTCTTTGTTTTGTCGATTAGGTTCAACTTATAGGTAAGATCATATGGTATTTGTCTTTCACTGCCTGGCTTATTTCACTTAGCATAATGCTCTCCAGTTCCATCCATGATGTTGCAAAGGGTAGGAGCTCCTTCTCTCTTTCTGCTGTGTAGTATTCCATTGTGTAAATGTACCACAGTTTTTTGATCCACTCATTTACTAGTGGACACTTAGGTTGCTTCCAGCACTTGGCTATTATAAATTGTGCTGCTATGAACTTTGGGGTGCATAGATTCTTTTGAATTGGTGTTTCAGGGTTCTTAGGATATAATCCCAGCAGTGGAATTGCAGGATCAAAGGGCAGTTCCATTTTTAGTTTCCTGAGGAAATTCCATACTGTTTTCCACAGTGGCTGCACCAGTCTGGCACTTCTTAAAAGTTGTTTCTTTTCATTATTAATATTTGTTCATTTGAAATATAATGTTTTATATTTTGGAGAAATATTTCAGGACAAAGTTAATAAATCTCTTATAAATCTGCTGGAAATATTGGGTTGAATGTTAGGGTCCTGTGGGTTTCTATGCCAAGAGAGTTTGAAGTATTTATAAATACATTTAAAATTAATTTTGGTATATTTGCTCTCCATTAAGAAGAAAAACCTGAAGAAGTGGAGAACACATACAAATAGATATTTAGGAATGGAGGTGATTTCATAATAGCTAGAGTTGAAGTTATCAGAAATTATACCTAGTTGAAAATATTGTCTTCAAAATGGAATCTATGCTCTTAAACTTTATATGGTTGTTCATGTACTCAAAAATATTTGAAACATTTGTTTTTATTTAAGCAGTTTTCACTAAAGCATCTGAAAGCAGAGAAAGTGAAAAGGAATGTATTGTTCTTTTTGGGATAGCATGCAACACATAGCCATCAATTCCTGAGTAATTATTTTTTTTGTATTTTAAAGTTTAGTTAATTAGTTAATTCATTTGTTATATTTTTATTGATTATCTATTACAGTGGTCTTAATGTTCTCCATTTGCCCCCTCCACCCAGCAAGCCCACATCCTCAGGCAATCCCCCCAACATTGCTCGTGTCTGTGGGTCATGTGTCTAAGTTGTTTGGCTCTTCCATTTCCTATGGTGTTGTTTACATCCCCATGGCTATTTAGTATCTACATGTTTTTACTGCTTAATCCCCTCACCTCTTCACCCATTCTCCCCACACCTCTTCATATCTGGCATCCATCAAAGTGCTGTACATATCCATGATTCTCTCTGTTCTTGTTTGCTTAGTTTGTTTTTTAGATTCAATTGTTGAGAGATATGAACTTATTGTCATTTTATTGTTCATAGTTTTTATCTTTCTTTCTTAAATAAGTCCTTTTAATATTTCACATACTAATGGTTTGGTGATGATGAACTTCTTTAGTTTTTTCCTTATCTGCCCTTCGATTCTAAACAATATCTTTGTTCAGTAGAGCAATCTTGGCTCTGGGTGCCTGCTTTTCATGACTTTGAATATATCTTGCCAATCCCTTCTAGTCTACAAAGTTTCGTTTGAGAAATCATCTGAGAGCTTTATGGGAACTCCCTGTAGGTAACTAACTGCTTTTCTCTTGCTGCTTTTAAGTTTGTCTCTTTATCTTTGGCATTTTAATTATGATGCATCTTGGAGTGGGTCTCTTTGAATCCATTTTGTTTGGGACTCTTTGTGCTTCCTAGAATTGCATATGTATTTCCTTCACCAAAATAGGGATGTTTTCTTTCAGTATTTTTTCCAATAATTTCCAATTTCTTGCTCTTTCTCTTCTCCTTCGGGCATCCCTATGATGTGACTATTGGGACGCTTGAAGTTGTCACAGGAGCTGCTTACGCTGTGCTCATTTTTTTGGATTGTTTTTCTTCTTGTTGTTCTGATTGGTTGTTTTTTGCTTCCTTATGTTCCAAATCATTGATTTGATTCTTAGTTTCAACCACTCTATTGTTCTTTCTCTGTAAATTGTTCTTTATTTCAATTAGTGTATCCTTTGTTTCTGACTAGATCTTTTTATGCTGTTGAGGCCCTCATGAAGTTCCTTGAGCATCCTTATAACCAGGGTTTTGAACTCTGCATCTGATAGATTGCTTATCTCAATTTTATTTAGCTCTTTTTCTGGAGTTTTGATCTGTTCTTTCATTTGGATCATGTGTCTTTGTCTCCTTATTTTGGCAGCCTCTCTGTGTTGGTTTCTATGTATTAGGTAGAGCTCTATGACTCCCTGTCTTGGCAGTGTGGCCTAATGCAGTAAGTGTCCTATAGGGTCCAGTGGCACAGCTTCCCTTATCACCCAAGGTGGGTACTTGAGGTGCCCCCTTCTTGTGGGATGAGTATACCCTCCTCCCATAGTTGAGCCTTACTTATCATTGACAGGTCAATGGGAAAGATTTACCCAGGCCAGTCAGCTGCAAGGACTGTCTATGACCACTGACCACCAACCTCCACCTTCTGTGGAGGATCAGCTGTGCAGGGGCAGGGTGATGGTGCCCCGATGTGGTCTGTAGCCGTCCACTGGGTGCACAGGCTCTGAGGAATTCTGCATGGTGCAGGCCAAGGTCAGCCCCTTCCTGTGTTCTGCAGGGTCCACCCTGCATAATGTATTCTTAATGCATACTCATCAGAGCAGCCTGGTGTAGAAGACAAAGAACCTCTGGTTGGATATCTTTGTATGACTAAGTCGTATTTAATAGTTATGTAATATTCATTCATTCAAGAATCAGTCATTGAATACCTAAGTTGCTTAAACTGGGATCTTATTTCCAGTGAGATTTTACAACATTTTGCAAGGAAACAGATATGAAATAAGATAATTCAGGAGAAAAATGTATCAGTATTGCTCTTGTTGAATTTAAGATAAAATTTAATAAATTAATAAAAAAATATATAGCAGTAAGTTAAATAAATTGAGGTAAACAAAGTAAAGTAAATGTACGATTCCAATGAGAAATGAGGTAAAATCATTAATGAACTATTTCTGAGCTTTCTCCTAAAGTTAAAAATTATAAAACTTGATTTAGCTTATCTGTAAAAGCATGATTGACACTTATTTTTTCATGTCACTGTATATTTTATTTTGCTTTTTATTTTGGAAGACAATATCATCAAAAATAATGACTAAACTTTAGGTAGTGATAAATACTTTTGAAAACATACCAAATTCCTATTTTTCTTTTTAGAATTTTTTTGAACATATTCATCTTTATATAAATGTCTTACCTTAGTATAATGTACAAACACATGACATTATTGTACTGCAGGAAATAAATTTTAAAATTTCATTGTTTAACCTTTTATTTTTATTTCTTCCATTATTTCAGTGTTAGTAGCAATCTTGGGAGCATGCTATTTAATTTAAAAAGGCTAGTTTTTAATATTATTTCTATTAGGATATGTCAAAGATAGTATTATATTAGAAATATACTCTGGATGTGTTACAGAATTCATATAAAGTGAACAGATGAGAACCTCAAGGTCAAAAATCAGGTGTTAATAAGAACAGAGTTTTTCAAAGCTTTCTTAGCTCTTCAGTTGAATCCCCAGATGTTCCAGACTTGTAAAGGCAGCAGAAGGGCAAAAAGAGGTTATTGAATTCAGGGTTTATATATATTGAGGATCATTTTATTGTACATGCTATTTTCAGTTATAGTTGATATGTCAAAGATAATGGATGATTTTAGTCATTTTATGTTTATATTTTATAAATATATAAAACTATATAATACATATAATTATATAAGTATATATTTATATGCAGGTATGGTTAAGCTTTTTGTGAGTAGAATTTCGCATTACATGAATTATTCATTTAAAACTAAATAATGAATAATTAAATCTATGTACAAGAATATGAAGTCACATCCACAAATGGCTGATGGGAAAATAAATATAGTACTTCAAGCTAAGCAGAACATCACATTTGAATATCAAACAAATAAATTGACATTTCTATATAAGTTACAGCAAATCTTAATTGCTTTACCAAATATAAATGACACCATCACCTGGGTATCAAGCCTGCAAGTTATGCATAAGGAAATCGCATTAGATTTTAGAATTTCCAAATTCCAAGTTGCACAAAAGAAAATAATCTAGTTAACTATTATATTTAAAAGACACCATTATAGAATATTACTTATGTGTGTGTCTCTGTGTCACCGGGGTCATGTGTGACAATTGTTGAATTTCTAATCCAAGGGGAAAAAAATACAGCTATTTAACAAGGGTTTTCAAAGAAATGCTCAGACGCTGTAACTTTCCTCCTTGGAACAGACAATCAGTGACGATTTCAGCAGGCACTAACTGAAACCTAGCAACCTGTGCTTTTGTGATTAAAATCCTATAATCCTCAATTCCTTTTAGGAAGAAAAAAAAGCATAAAGTGGAGTCAATGATTTAAACTTCTTTTATCAGAAATATAGTTCTATGGCTATAATTTTCTTATAATAATAAATGTTACATTTTTATTTACAGAGAGCATGAACAGTGAAGTCCCTAAACCTAAGTCATTAAAGCTTGAACAGACAAAGTGGTCATTTCATCTGGAAGATCATGAGTGGAGAAAGAATGCCAGTCTCCTGGTAACAAATGACAATTGACAGAGAACGGAAGAATGGGAGGCACAGAAAAACCTAAATGAAGTTAGTGTTAATATTGTAGAAATAGTACTATGTTTGACATATGTTTCTAATTATTCATTAATTATTCTGAATTTTGACTGAGGAGAAAGAAATTTGATCAATAAAATTTCATAATTTTTTACAACAAGGAAAAGTAATTAATAGAATCTACCTTGAATATGACATAAAAAACAAAACCACTATTATTTCTATATTATATACATTAATTGGTTATTGAAATAATGATAATTTTAACACTTAAATAAAATATTTAGCATTAGCACCTGAAATCTCAGTCTCATGAGTGAGGTCTTCCATGCAGTACAAATTTGAGGTAGGCTTGATATGAGATAATATTTGTTTCTAAATTCAGATCAACTATCAAATGCATTCACTTAGAAACAATAATTTTAATAGTTTGGGGGAGAATATTTAAAAATAAAATAAAAAAGGTTATTTTTAACAAAATCAGAGACTTGATTACATGTTAATAATACAAATTTTCATGTTGTAAAAAATGTTAAAGCAATAAATGCCTCTTAGTCACAAAATGAGCATTCCCAGCTAAATATAACCATTGATGCTTAAAGTTTTCAATGAAACTACATTATGCGATAGCAACCACCTCATGCTTACTATAATACTAGAATTAAATTAAAACAGAAAATGTATTTAAATTCATTAATTTGTTTGGAATATACTTGTATTGGAAGAATATTCTTTAAAACGCTAGCTACCGTATTTTGGACCATAAGACACACCTAGGTTTTAGAGGAAAATAGGGGAAAATTTTTTGAAGTAAAACATGTGGTAAAATATTTAATAGCATCATTTAAAGCAGAAATCCTTTTCTGCTTTGACATCTTTCCACAATCACGGCAGATTCAGCAGGAGACTACGGTACGCTATTGTATCTTTCTACAACGAAATACAGTAATGACAGAACTGTCAGCACTGTGTCCTTCATAGTTATGGGGGCGCTGTAGCTGAGAACATCAGTGGATGATGTGCTATTATGGGGGGATCTGCTGCTGGCACTGTTATGGGGGGATCTCCTGCTGGCAGGGCACAGGTTTTGCAACACTCTTGTATGGGGACAGCAGTTTTGCACAATCTGTGTGGCTCTGCAGCTGTTGCCAAATTACAGCTCCCATCATCCCAACCTGTCCAAGCATGATGGGAGTTGTAGTTTTGCAACAGCTGCAGGGCCACATTGACAAGTGACCCTGCAGTGGAATTTGCCTACTTTAATGTTGATGGGGCTACACCAGTCACGTGATGGAGTCGCGTAGGGGCGCTGCAGGCTTTCTTCTCGTAACACGCCTCCATGGCCTGTCATCTCCTCCCTAGCACTACAGTATGCCACAACGGGGACTCCGCTCCTGCCTCCCTTGCTTTTCACCACCAGGACACCCCGTCCTCCCAGCCTAGGACCCGCAGCATCACCCCACTCCTGCCGCTGCGGGCTTCCTGCAGTGGCGACCCTGCTCCTGCCTCTTGTGACCCCACTCCACCAACCCCCACCCCAGCAAGCCAGGTAAGCTACATTTGGACTATAAGATGCACCCTTACCTTCCTCCCAAATTGGGGGGTGCGTCTTATAGTCTGAAAAATACGGTAGTTATTAAATGTATTTAAAAATAATGGTCATGCACCCTAAAATTTCTCCTTAGATTAACTTTTTTTTTAAATGAGCTGAATGTACTATAGTTACAATATATTCAAATCATAGTTTGATTTAAAATGAATTATATTCCTTATATAGTAACAATTTCCAGGAAATGTATGTTGTCACATTTGGCACAATGTTTCTGTTTTAATCCTTGGCCTTAATTTCTGTCCTTGATTTCTGTGTCACAAAGTTGAGAGGAGGTAGACAGTGATTAATATAATCTGGAATCTAATTCCTCCTGGGTAGTATTGCTTCTGCCTCATTGTATTAACTCCTCTTGTGAAGATGCAGGTGATTCCTTTCTTCATAAAAAGTAAAGTCAAGGTCATTGAAAGCCTGACATATGAATAGATTTCACTTCTGAAATATTATAGTTTCATAACATAAAACTTTTATTGTATAGAAATTATCCATAGCCAGTCAAGGAATTTTATATAAGGTGAAAGGACTAAGAAGTAAAAATTGTCACTTATAATAAAAATAATCTTTGGGCTATAAAGGACAGCATAGGGAATATAGTCAAATATTGTAATAACTGTGTATGGGGCCAGGCACATACTAAATTTAGAGGATGATTACTTTATAAGATATACATATATTCTATATTCTTATGTCTTTTAAGATATACATATATCTTATAGCTACATATAAAGTATATATCTCATAGACATATGCCTTACATATATACACACATATAAATGCATATATAACGCAGGTATGTATATAATGTATATACGTATATAATACACCATTCATATATGTATATACATATTATATACATCCCTGTGTGATATATACATAAATATATGCATTATATAGAATATATATCCCTGTATGTAATGTGTATAACAGGCACACATATTACACATATGTATTATACATGGGTTATATATTAAACATATATTTATATACCCCATATACATATATGTATACATGTATTATGTGTGTTGTAGATAATTATATACAGTTATATACACACATACATACATACATGATGTCTAATCTCTATGTTGTACACCTGGAACTAATATTTTATTATATGTCAATATAATTTAAAAATTTTAATAAATAGCTAAAGGAAACAGCCCCAAATTCCTTTGTCTTTAGAAACATTTTATACTAAATTTGACATCAAGAAGAGAACCCTGTGTATTCATTAATCTCAAATGCTCATTCCCTAGTATTACATTTTAGATGAGTTATAAATTTATTGTCAATATGAGTTATTGAAGTTTTGAGTTATTGACATTTTTATAATGTAAGATCTTAATTTAGCATCTGCATCATTAGAATCATTAAAAATAATACAGTTATAGTACAAAGTAAGTTTTCTTTAAGCTACATTATCTATATATCCATCTATACTCACACACATTTGCTTTTAAGTTTTATTCATTATTATTAGTTATTTGTTATGCATGTGTTGTGGTTATGTATATTGATAATATAAAATATATTTTATTCATTTAATATAATTTGTCTTCATAATAACAAAATCAACTACTAATATCTGTATATATATACACACACAGGGGGGTATACATATATATGGGGTATTTTTTATAGATTTTTATATTTATATATATGCATTTTTAAAATACCTATAAATTATTACATAAAACCTGTCATTATAGCTACACATAACTTACTTTTATTCATTGATACTTTAATTGTTTCACATTTGATATTTAAGGGGTATTTTTAGTAGTGTTACTCTTTAAGATAAAATACTTGTATACTGAAAGATTTGGAGGATCATTCATTACTGTGATGACATTCTTTGCAGACATGACTTCTTTGTCTCAGCTGTTTGCTTCTTGCATTCTGTCTTCTGTCCACAAAGATTTGGGTCTTTGTGAATTGCTTGAGTCCCAGGGAAGGTTCTGCATTTAAGTCAAAATATTTTTTAAAACATTGGATTAGATTTCTCCTCAGGATTTAGACAGATCATTTGTCATAGTTTTCATTGAATGAATACAAATTCAAAATGCCTTTTTACAGGAAAATTTCTTTTTTCTTTTTTTGCTGAAAAGTTATGTGATAAAAGATATTTGAAACATCACACCGCCTGAAATACAATTGGGACATATTTGAGAACATATTTTTTGAAATTTAGACTGCTTCAGAAAATTCAGGATATTCCAACTAAGGTTGATGGAGACATAAACGTGAACTCAGGACAAAGTAGAGATGCTTATACAAACACACACAGAGTTTTCACCTTTTCTTGTCTCGGTGCTGTATCTTAAAACATTATAGTACAACGATTTCTTCAAGAGTTGATTATCTAATCAATGTTAGTTTTTAGACTCAGATTTATATATCCTCTCAAATTTCAAACACCATGAAAAACACTTTTACAACACATACATTCAGAGTATAGTTCATCTTGTCACTATGTTATTCAACAATCATGAGTTTCTAACACCTCTTTTTCTGTCTTGTTGAAAATTATATACATAGACTCAGGATGCACCATGGTTAGCAAATATTAGAAGTAGCAAGATGATATCCATGTTGCTGAGGGTTCATGGGCACATGGAAGTCCACGGAAATTGTATTGGAGGCCACAAATTCTTGAATATTAATTTTTATAGTGAGTTATTATTTATGTTATTACAGTAGTCACAAATTTCACCCCCTTGCTCCCCTCCACCCAGCCCATCCCCCACTTCCACAGTCAATCCCCACACTATTCTCCATGTTCATGGGAACATCATATATGTTATTTGACTAATCCCTTCGTCTTCTTCCAATTAATCCTAACCTGCCTCCCCCCATCTTACTGCTGACAGTCTATTCCATGATTCCATGCCTCTGAATCTACTGTGCTGATTACTTTATTTTGTTCATTAGATTGCTCTTATAAGTGAGACCATAGGGTAGTTGTCTTTCACTGACTGGCTTATTTTGCTTAGCATAATACTCTCCAGTTTATTTTTGTTTTTTAAAAATTTTAATAAGTTACATGTATGTGCTTCTCACACACATTGATATATATATCTTTGCACATCTGCCTGATAACCATCAACATTACAATGAGGTTTTCTTTCCATTGTGATGTATTTCTCTGTGTGTGCCTTCCGAATCACTTTTTAAGTGCTTTCTTGTTTCTAATGCCTAGCCTGAGTACTACTTACATTATCGTGAGGTATTGAGAAACAGATACTAATTTTATATTGCACAAAGGGATTTCTGCCAGGTAAAAGCCAAATATTGCCTTGTCCCTTCGGAGTAATTGAGGATTTTATTTTAACAGCACGAACAGAGAAAATTGAGCACTAAATGAGCCAGTACTTTACACACAGAAATATACGCATGATCAGGTTAAGTGAATCTAGGCCTCAGCAGTCACTTCTATATTTATATTTTGAGTAGTATTTAATATCAGCAAAACAACACATTAAGAAAATAGTTATAAAATACATTGTGTTGGTTTTTTGGTGTTATTCATTTTTTATTTAAAACTGTATTGGTTTGTTGTTGAATAAATGTAATAAACTTGAAAAGTTTATTTCTACTTTTATGTGTACATATTTAAGGAATATTAGAATACATGCTTCCTACCTAAGCATTCACTTAATGCATTCAGCTTTAAAAGTTAACAAATAGCAGACAGAGCCTCAGTTCCTGCCACTGTCCTCAGAGCCATCATCACCACTGCCCACCACTGGCCAGCATGTCCTCTGCTCACTTGAACAGAGGCCCCACCTGCAGTCTGTCAGCCGAGACCAAGAACGGGCTCACCCAGAAGTATGATGTCCAGTGGGAACAGGAGCTTTGAGAGCGGATTAAAGGGGTAAGAGGACATGTGTAGGCAACGACTTCTTGGACGGCCTAAAAGATGGCATCATTCTTTGTGAGTTCATCAGCAAGCTCCAGCCAGTCTCTGTGAAGAAGATCAATGAGTCAGCACAAAATTGGTACCAGCTGGAGAACATAGGCAACTTCATCAAGGCCATCGCTAAGTACAGGGGGAAGCCCCACGGCATCTTTGAGGCAAATGACCTGTTTGAGAACATTGACCACGCCCAGGTGCAATCCGCTGTCCTGGCCCTGGCCTCCATGGCCAAGAAGAAAGGGAACAAGGTGAATGTGGGGGTAAAATATGTAGAGAAGAGGAGCAGAAATTTGAGTCAGAGAAGCTTTGAGAAGGGCAGAACAACCTTGGGCTGCAGACGTTTTCTACCCAGCAGGACATTAGGGCCTATGGCACTTGGCTTCAACTGTATGACCCTGAGCTGGGCACAGATCAGCCCCTGGAACAGGCCGCCATCAGCATGCAGATGGGCACCAGCAAGAGATCCAGCCAGGCTGGCATGACAGCTCCTGGGACCATGCAGCAGATCTTCGAGCCCAGCCTGGGCATGGAGTACTGTGACGTTTTCAATGTCAGCCTGCAGATGGGAAGCAAAAAGGGGCCCTTGTAGTGGGGCATGACCATGTACAGGCTGTCTCACCAGGTCTATGACCCCAAGTACTGCCTGATGCCTGAGTACAGGGAACTGGTGGAGCCTGCCCACAACCACCACCCACACAACTAGTACAGTTCTTCCTAGGGCCCTGGGCCTCCTGCCTTCCTCCTAGGGGTCTGGCTGCTGCTATGCGCAGGGCCTTGCATGACCTCGCTGCCCCTGTCCCCTGCATGATGCCCTTCAGCCCCTGGCACCTGCCTACCAGGGTGGCATTTAGGGGGAGCATACTGGGGGGCTCAGGGGGGTCTTCCTCCCTGGAGCACTACAGGGTCCAACACTGAGCCAGATGTTCCCAACAGCACCCAAAGTATGACTGCGCAAAGCTACCCAGGCTACCCCTCGATTCCCTCACAGGTGGGTTCCCTCAGGACAAGAAATCCCCCAAGCAACTTTGGTTTCGTTTGCAGCAACTGTGTTATGTGGATGTTTGGAACACGAGTACTTTTGGCTTTAAAAAAAAAAAAGTTAGCAAGTAATAATCAAATATATATAAAAATTATACATGGAAAGGAAATAAGAAAGTTGTAATATTTTAATGTAATATAAACACTTGCTATGACATGTATTTACATATTTATTCTTAAGTATTATATTAGGTTTCTATAAAATTATAGAAATGACAATGTTTAAATTGTAGTCTTAATTTTCTACATATTAAAAAATAAACCATACTATAATACTTTCTTTTTATAATTTTTAAAACTTAATCACTTTTTTAGTGGAGTTGGTTTTCCTCTAAAGTATTGGCAAAGTGTGTAAAAAATATGGTTCAATATAAAAGAATAAAAACATTTTTAAAACAGTGACCTTTGATTTAACCCTATGTTAAAATAAAAAATGTGGTATTAAAATTGAAGTTTTTATAAATCCTAAACAACAGTGTTCAGCTTGGAATTTAATTTCTTTATATATTATATTTAATTTTAGTAGTCTATTAAAAACTCAGAGGTGAAGAAGATGAAATAGTATTGAGATTCAACTAGAAAATTTCCTCACTTCAGGCAAGTAGAGTTTATTTTAATGAAATTAATTCAGTGAAAATAGAGTAGATAGTACTGTTTTACAGGGAGTGCTACAGAATTAATATGATTTTTGAAGCCCAATAAGTGACTTTGGGATGGAATTAGCTGCAAAAAAAAATCACACTAACATTCTATTAAACATTATTGGAAAGTTAAAAGTGAAAGGCCATCTATTTAAAATTAATATATAAAATCGTGTACTTTTCCATATTTCAGAATAAATGCATTAGTCAAGAATAGAGGAGAAATAAGAGTGAATAAAAATTTAAAACTAATCTAAAGAATTACTGAAAATAATAATAAGGACATTGAAAAATATTTCCAATGTAAATAATTATAAGTGATATATAGAGGGAGATACATTGAAATCTATTTTTTCCCCCAGAATAAGTTAGATTTTTTTTCAATCCAAGAGAAAGCAAGGAATCTCACATTTACTTAATACCTAGTATGTGTCAGGCATGGCTCATACAGTAATGCACATTCATAGAATTATTGTTTAGTTCATGTATCTTAAACAGTAAAGCTCGGAGAAACCAGTGCCTAGCACATAGCCAGTTACAGTAAACTTTAGCACCTCCTCTTCTTTTATTTTCCTTGTCCAATCCAACATTATGGTGTCAGTTCAGGTAAAGGTCTTTTACAATTGCACATGACAAATGATTTTGTTTAGCATTATTATATGCAAAAAAATATGAACACCTTAAGAATAGCTGTATTTTCCAAAGGTGTAGGTTCTAAAACTTATGAACACTAGTTACCTGAAATCCTGTACAAAGATAGATGATGCAGAAAAATTATATGTAATGCTTATCCTTAGAATAAAGTCATCATTCAGCTAACTATGCGACCTAATTACCCTCCAATTGTGCTTTTCAAAGTATTGGGAGTGGTTTCTCAAAGTCAGAAATTCTTTCATGACATGACAAAGTATACTGATCTGAGAGTGTAGAATACATGCAAATAGTGAAAAAATAAAATTATTAATGGTTTTGAAAATAATATAATGGGATTTTCACAGAAAAGATGTTCTCATATGGAGGAAGCTTATCAACTTCACAGTAAGTCAAGAAAGGAGCAGTCATCACGAGTACAGGAAGGACCTATCTGGTGGTATGTCAAGACTAAAAGCGTAAGGAATAGACATTTTGTGGAGAATTGTGTGTTGATGATCTCATCTTACTGCATATACTTTTTGGTTTCCTTTTCCTCCTCCATTAATCATTTTTCTAATCTATTTAACTCATAGACCACCTACTATGGAAATTTCAGGTTGACAGGAAGTGCACGTTAGGACAGAGTAGGATATATTTTACAGAGCAAATCCATATTTACAAAGAAATATAACAAGAGGTGAGGACAAAGACCATGAGTGCCCACGTGAAGCAGCTGGTTGATTCGGAAGACAAAAAAAGTCTATAAAGTGGGGGGGGAAAGCACCAAGTAAAACCTCAAGAGAACACATGAATAAATTGTTTCCTGTTAAAGGTAAAAATATATTCTGGGAAGTACAAAGGAGAAATGAAGAAAACATTATAGGCCATAAAAAAAAAGATGTATGCTGATTGAACATGTCAAACATATACTATCAAATACAAGAGAAGAATAATTTTCATTCCTGCTTTCTCATGTTCACAGAGTTTAATTAACTGCTTTTGCAGACTCTATATGTGCCTTTCTGCCTCAGACGTGGTTCCTGAAAAGAGCAGCTGCTTTGTGTCGCTCAGTGGTCTGTGGGCCGAGAAGAGCTGCACTCGCACTCTTCACCTGGGGCCTCCTGCAGTGTTGGTTGGTCGGGTGAAAGTGGGTGCTGCTTATTTTATGCTTCGGTCACTGGGGTTCCGTGATCTTGCTGGGTAAGTAAGTTTGTGCATTTCACAGTTTTACAATATATTCCACCTGCCTGTTTTTAGGCCTATGCCATTCACTTCATTAAGAATTTCTACCCACCTCCCTCCCCCACCTCCACCCTCCCCCTTGGTTTTGTCCATGTGTCCTTTATAGTAGTTCCTGTAATCCCCTCTTCCCACTGTCCCCGCCTCCCCCCGCCCCCCCTGGCTATTGTTAGATTGTTCTTAACTTTAATGTCTCTGGTTATATTTTGTTTGCTTTTTCCTTTTGTTGACTATGTTCCAGTTAAAGGTGAGATCATATGGTATTTGTCCCTCACCGCCTGGCTTATTTCACTTAGCATAATGCTCTCCAGTTTCATCCATGCTGTTGCAAAGGGTATAAGCTCCTTCTTTCTCTCTGCTGCATAGAATTCCATTGTGTAAATATACCATAGTTTTTGGATCCACTCGTTTGCTGAATGAATCATAACATAGATTAAAGTCCTCACAAGAAAGAAATAATTTTAAAGGACCCATGGTAATGGAGAACAGGGTGGGGACTGACTGAGGGAGTGTGTGTTGGTGGGGGCGGTAGGCAGGGAAGGGGAGTTGGGGGGGAAAATTGGGACAACTGTAATTGAACAACAATTTAAAAAAGAAAGAAATAGTTTATTAAAGATGGCACCAACTTGAAAAAAAAAAAGAATTTCTAGAAATTTAGACTACTTCTTACTCATTTAAAAAAATTCTCAGAGACCTGACATAACATGAGGAATGGTAAAATAAACAGCCTGCAAGGGCCAGTCTCTGAAAAAGAGTAGTAGCCCATGCACAGCGTGTAAATCAGGTAGAGCTTGGCTGGGGGAAAGTGTGGGGTAGATTCCAGTGTTCTGCACAGCATATGAATACACAGTAGTAAGTCTGGAGTGTCGAGACGTACAAGTGTCTTGAGAATACATGTGCTTGGCATAAGCCTCTACTGTGTTAATATCTGGGGAAAAAACAATCAAATAATCCAGTGTTTTAAAATCATTTTTGGAATACTTACTTTCTCCTGTGCAAGAAAAGCACACATCCCATCCAGAGAGAAATGATTTAAAATAAATGAGAATATGTATTGAAAGCTATTGTTTGACTACAAAAGGGAAATTTCTGTTTATGTGGTACAATGAAAGTGTGATATTAAGAGATGTAACTGATTCTCAGAAGCTTGACACCCTGCGTAAGCTGCCTGGTGGCTGTAGTGTAGTTGCTGACAATGGCACCCAGGAAGAAGACCTGTGCATCGGAGAAGAGGGGGTGTGGTTTGACAAAACAAACAAACAAACAAACAAACAAACTCCTGAAAATGAACATCTCTTTGTGCATAATTCCTCAGGAGCTTTATAATTGTTTTCAATATTACTTTATAATAAATTAAGTGACAATAGCAAGGGTAAAAATACATTTTCCCGTGGAGTCTGACTGGTATATGGAAGAGTGGGGATAAGGTAGAGGTATGTGACAAAGGGGCATCAGGAAGAGTACTTACCAGTTGTTTTATAAAACGCCGTCCTGTGTTTATTAAGTCTATCTTTTTGGTTATTTCCAAGTCCGTTCTTTCATCTGAAATGCCTTCAATGTGTGTGTAAATACAATACAGGCAACGGCGCATATATGTGCACACACATACACATGTTTGCTAGAATATCACTACTAGGTGGCTGTTTGTAATTTTTTGCCTAACACAGGGTAAGTCTTCAATAAGTATATGTTGTTCATATGAACACTGTTAATAAAAATGTATTATCTCTTTATATATTCCAAATTAAATAATAAAGTAGAATGCCGATTCAGAAATATTTTATCATTCAAGTCATTTGTCTAATGTAATAATTTCAGAATGCTGTATATCCTTTGTTCTATGTTGAAATTTAAAAAAAATAGATAAAGTAAACCAAAGACAAAAGGTCACACAGCACCTTTGATATGTGTCTAGGGCTTTCATTGAGCTCTGAGAAAAGCAGTCTCTAGTGATGCTACAAATGTCTTTTTAAAAGGTGGCTGACGCTGTCAGGTGTAGTAGCTGAGAAATCTATGTAATCTTGTTTGATGTTAAATCCAAGGGCAAAGTACTGATTCCCTTGCCCAGAGCAGGACTGTTAAATGAACAGGAGACTTCTATTTCTAGGTCTGCCTGTCAGGGAATTTTTGAAAGAATGCTCCAATATGATTTTAAAAACTGTTTAAGTGAAAAAAAATAAATGGTTTTCTAGTTCTTGATATGAAAAATTTAAATTGATTAGAAAAAATACTGTGTTATAATCACTAAATTAGCATTTATTACATTTAAACAAAGTTATAGAATCAAAAATTATTGTGGAAGTCTAGAATGTAACTCAAAAGCAAGAACGTAAGAGATTGACTCGTGAAGTCCTTGTGCATTTATTGAAGTTTCTGAGGAAAATTATTTGTAATAATGTGTCACTGATTGTTTGGCATAAAGGTGATCTGGAACAAAATCAAATAATGAAAACTAAATAAGTTTATGAGAACAAACCAGTAGTACTTTAAATTATATGAATGAGGCCTATTAATATTTAGTTTTATGAAGTATATTTTTGAAAGATACAGACTTTGTAATATGGAAATAGAGATATGTACTTTTTCTCTATCAGATCATAAGAATGGCACTTATAGAGGTATAGGACATTTTGTTTATTTTTCTACAATGGCTCTAGCTGCTACCATGAAACTCATATTGTTTTCTTTTTCTCATTCTCCATTATCCTGTCTGTAGGAGATATCAATATCTAAAACATGTGCAAAACTTTAAAAATATTGTAAACTAAGGGGATCATTTAACAGCAAGGGCAAATGGTCAATGTAGCAAACATGAAAAAGCCACAAGGTTAGGGAAAGTTTATTGTATATTTCACAGTGTCAAACATAGTTCAATACATAGTGCAACAAATGTGAAATCTACAATGTCAACTAGAGACGGAGGCTGGGGATATTACAGACTGACATTACTGTAATTAAGGAATGAAAAAAATAGCAACATCTCAGGACATAACAAAGTACACCATCTGTGCCTGCCAACTATAAATATTAAATATGGAAAAAGAAAAGACAAACAAAGCTAATATAAGCATCGAGTCATTTTGCAAATTCATAAAGAATCAAAGAAAATCAAAGAATCATTATAACCTCTAAATGTTTCTAAGGGTAATTTGTTCATAAAAGAAGCTGGCATCACTTCATGATTTACAAAGGGTGATAGAAGACAGATGTCAGTAGCAGATGTACACTTCCCAGAAAGGGAAAGAAGGAATGCTGAAGCAAAACAGGATCATTTACAAAATAGAGATCAAATAAACTGGGAAAAAATAAAGACTGAAAAAAACACTAGTTTTACAGAGTTGGCTCAGTGGTCCTATCAAATCAATGCTAATCTTCAGGTCATACAGCTCTCAAATTTGGAAGCACCATGGATGGAACAGACAAGTTATTGCTGTCGTACTTCATGTGTAGCACTGTGCCAGGCCAAGAAAACACATCAAGATAAAGGAGACAACTAGCTTCAGAGACCTCAAGAAAAGACAAAATACAAAGTATACAGATGGTCACAGAAGTCGTAGTGTGTTAATAAATTTTTCAGGAGGTGGTGGAACAAAAATGATTTCTTGCATCCATCAATCACCCATAAACTCAACCACTCATTCACCATCTATTCTTTGACAAATAATTGAGAGGCTATTCTAATTACAGCCTCAAATACAATATGGTTGAGGGTATTTTAGAGGTCAAGCAGATATAATAAAAAGATTATTAATTTCAAAACAGAGCTCTTTACTGGGTTTGGATAAACATTAGATGTTAGTCATTATTTAAATGCACGGGTGCACATTTGATTTGCCTAATTATTTCCTGAGTACTTCAGAGTAACTGTAAGATGAAAAAAATTGTACTTTCTATTTACTCAATTATTTTATATATATCCGAATACATGATATGTATAATGCACACATATGCCTGCTTGTATTATAGAGATGCATGCATGGGTACCAAAATGTCTATATGCGTAATATGTTATGTGTGCATGGGTGTATATGTTTACAATACAGGGGGAAAATAATTAGTCTTAGATTCAGTGATAGAATTGGCCATACACACATATATGAAGATGACTTATCTGAAAAAGCATTTAAGACTCATTACTAAAACTGATTACAGCTTAAATATATGAGTTCTTTCCAGAAAGTATCCAGCCACACACTATGAAAAATATAGATATTTATTGACAGTACAAGATACGGCAAACAGTGTACATAGGACAATGATGCCACAGTCCCCCAAGGAGGCATCTTGGAACCTTACATAGTTCTCCCAGCATCTCTTCCACCGTTCAAAACACTCACAAAATTCTTTTTTTGGAATCACCATCAACTGCCCTGTCATATTTTCCTGAATCTCATTGGTGGTCTGAAATCTGTTCCTTCTCAAAGGTGATTTCAGTTTTGGGGAAAGGCAGAAGTGGCAGCATGCCAAATCTGGGCTGTAGGGGGGGCCGAGTCTCCTGCATGATTTGATGTTTTGCCAACAATCTCTGCGGGAGACATGATATGTAAGCGTTCGTGTTGTCATGATGAAGCTGCCAGTCAGCATTTCCCCACAGCTGTGGCCATTTCTGTCCTAACGCATCTTTGGTAGTACTCCGTATTAACTGTTTGGCCTGCAGGGGCATACTCGTGATGGACAACAGTTTTGTAATCAAAAAGCACAGTTAACGTGGTCTTGATCTTGCTGCAACTTTGCTGCGCCTTCTTCAGGCCTGGAGAACCAGGCGATTTCCATTGGGATGACTGGGCCTTAGTTTCCAGATCATAGCTGTAGAGCCATGACTCATCTCTGCTTAAGATCATCGTGAGGAAATCTGCTTCATTGGTAGCTGTTTGAATGAAGTTATTAGCAACTGCAGCACGACGTTCCTTCGGCTCTGGTAGCAGAAGCCACAGAGTGAATTTTGCCACATTTCATGCCAAGATCCTACGATAAGATCTCAGATGCAGTAGTTTTTGGAATCCCCAGGTTGGCTTCTACAAGGTCTGGCACAAATAACATCCTTTTTTATTACAAAGTCTTTTATTACAAAATCATAAGCATGTAATTCTGTAACATAACAATATCACACTCAAACACACCGTATGACATTTTACATGAAATGTTCAAATTTAAACTGTAAATTATTACACCCATATCATGAGCCTACCACCCACAGTGAAGCAGGCGGTATTTCTGATGAACTCTGTATTTCTACCACAGTCAGTGGTTGATCTTTATCGAGTGCAGCCTGTACACATTCAATATTTTCAGGTGTTCTGCTTGTTGCAGGCCTTGAAGAACACAGATCACTTTCAACAGATGCTCGACCATCTTTGAAGTGTTTGTGCCACAATTTTATTTGCACTTCACTCCTTGCATTGTCTCCGAGAGCCTTCTGAATCATCTGAATAGTTTCCATGGAGGAATGCTCAAGCTTGTCATAAAACGTGATGCAGATTAATTGCCCTACTCATGCAATCATTTTGAATGTGATGGCCACACAGTACCCATGGTCACTCAACAGCAGCTCCTGTCCCCACTGACAAATAAAGTGAAGTCATCATTGTTCACACATGTGCGTTCCAATCTACTCTCCTTGGTTGCCGGGTTGCATCAATGTCCTGCAAACCAGCATATAATTATTTGGTGTTACACACCTTTTCTTTTATCACTTACAAAAAGAAGATAAACAATAAGATTGGAGATTTTTAAAACTGGTGATATTGATCACACATGCTCTCTCTTTTTCTCCTTTATGACCCGAATGATCTTTCTCTTGTAGAACCAGTGGTTCAACTCCAATCTATTCCACTTAGTCCTTCATAGCAAAAGTTTCAAATAGATGCTCTTATCCTCTTGAATTTAAAAAATATTTAATGCCAGTTTAGCCCTTGGTAAACTAACGTTATGAAAAGCAAAATGACTTCAAATAAAATACAGCAATGAAAAAAGCAGTAGATTCCATTTAGGAAATATGTTTTTAGTTTAGTGCCCTATTTATTTTGTTTTTACAGGCAGAGGTTTATTTCATGCGTACATTGAACCATACTGAATAGAAGCCTAAACAACTTGTAATATTATTTACCTACATAATCTATAGGGGTATAAATATTTTCAAATATGGCATTATTGAATTGCTACAATTTAAGGAATATTAAATTAGGTAATGTAACTAACAAATTTATTGTAAACATGAGCTCAGCTATAGCAAGTCATGAGTTATACTTTTGTGAACTTTCAGTAGAGTGACTACATGCCCAACCCAGCATACGCATACTGTTGATGTCAAAAGAACCAGTCGAAAATAGAATGGCTTAACACAAATTCACGGTGATACAAGCAATCTGTGGTGTGTGTGCATGCGTATACACATACTTTATGTTTTGCCACAGACAGTGGTGATTTTGGCCTACTATCTGGGTATACTATTAATAGTATCTTCTCTCATATATATTTATATATACATACACATGTGTATCTATGTATCATACTGAAATGAACAAATGAAATGGCTCATATTGCAGTCCTTTGTACTCGGAGGATACTTTTCACATGTGTCCTCAAGTTTACATGCAGTTATGTGCATATGTACTTATGGGTTCAAACATACACACATTTACATAAAAATATTATGTATGCACACACATACTAGATCTACATCATAATAGTCCATTGGTGCAGCTTTGGCACAGAATTGGTATAGCTGGGAACTAGACTTTTTCTCTAATCATATATGAAACATAGCCGCTATGTTAAAATATTGTTCTCGTCTCCAGCTAAAAATTCTGATCTAGTGACATGCACAAGATGAAAATGCCTAGAAAGGATAAATCTATTTTTGTTTGGTGAAGTCATGGAGCTGATTAATAGCAAGAGCTACAACTTGGAAGCCTGCAGTGAAAATGTTTCCAGTGTTGCTGGATGGAGCTGAAAGTCTACTCCTTAAAAGCAGTAGAGGACAGTTGTTTATAAATGTATTCTGTGCACCTGGAGTAGGATTTAACTCAAAGAAGAGCTTTCAAGTGATGCATTAAACAAATGGTATTGAAGAATCAACTTCATCACTTCCAAGACAAAGTCGTTTTTCCCTGACACTTAAATGTGTTCTGTCATTGGGTTCTGCATTAGTAATCTTGACAGTAAAAAGCAATAACAATTTGTAAAGTATGGTAGGGATCGTTTCCTTTCCATTTTGAATCAAAGGGAATAATTTTCAAAACATGTAGAGGTCTAATAAACTAGGTACTGTGGATAAGATAGAAGCAATAAGCTCATTGTAAGCTTTTACTAATAGCCCCAAAATGTTTGGCCTGAATAAACATCTGACATGAATAATTCTTTCCCCCCTACAACTACTTAAAAAAAAATCAAACTTGTCCTCACTACTGCACATGAATCAATTTGCATCTCATATTCTCCCCATCAGCATTCCTCTAAATATTTTTATCTCTACTACCACTACGGATTCTGTCTCTAGAAGAAAGACTAGCTCACAGAAAGTTGCTACTCCCATTGATTGACAGGCAAGGTTGTGACATAAATGAGCGAATTTCACATTTCCTCACCCATCATGAGAGGTAAGGGAATGGGAGAGTGTAGTGGTGATAAGGGTTGGACATCAGAATATAACTCTTTTGAAAGATTTTTAAAAATATTTATTGCCACCACTTTCAAGCTTCAGGTATATAATGAGTTTTAAATGTGTCTGCTGGCAATAATGGGAATCCATATTTCAAAAAGTTGGACTAGAGGACTTTCAACTCAGGAAAATGGGTGGAGTCCTTAGACCCACAAAGTGACGCTGGAAAGACAAGAGTTGGCAATGAAGACGGCTCTTAACCTGAGGATTCAATGTGTTTGTGTATGTATATTTATATTGCTTATTTTTCCTGAATGAGATCATTGATTTGGAGATTTCCCCTCCACCCTTCCAACGAAGCATACTCCATCTCTAGCACATATGTAAAAGGTACCCTAATATATGAATAGAACATATCCATATTTGAAGTTGAAGTCCTTGGCTCTTACTTAGCTCTGATCCTGCGGCAAGATATATTCTAGATCCCTAATGATCAGTGGACATGTTCTTAAATTGGCCTTTCCCTAAACTGCAAAACCTAATTATGGTTAATAGTTTAATAATGTAGTTTTCAAGCAACAAATTATGAATGACAAAGTGATTGTTCATATACATAATTCTTTAAGGTGATTTTTTGACATAAACACAGTATAACCACAGGAATGACAAAATAATTGACAAATTACTTTGAAAATAATTATTATGCTGAGTTGAATGTCCATTAAAAGTTGACTCTAAATTCAAAGTCTTTGTAGTGAAAATTGCGTCAAGGATAAAATGTCATTTCATTTCTTCATGTGTTTTGCAAATATGAACATTTTATATAACATTTTATGCTTGCTAATGGAAATTTTTATATTTTCTAAATGTTCAATAGATTTTACTATTTGTTTCTTTGAAAGATGTATCCAAGTTAATAGTAATTAATATTTTAAATAAAGTCTGTACCTTCAAATAGTAAGCTCTCAGATATTATTACTGATGAAATTATTAGTTTTGCATTTCTAATCCTATTTTTGTTCACTTCTTCATATTACTATATTAATCATAATATCAATTGCATAATTAAGACATCAAAAAATTTTGGTGTTCTTAAAATAGCATGCAGTTTCTACTGTATTTCTATATATTTTGGTGAGAGCAAGACCATATCTAATTAGCTACTTTTGCATCAAAATATTTACTCACATGCTCTTCTAAAATGCACATTTTCAAAGATAGATTATTTTAGATTCCTTTCAAATAAAAGAAAGTAAGACAAAAAAACCCTGGAAATTTCTTACTTCTGGCCACACAGCTTATTCTCAGCTCAATTAAGTTTAAAGATTTGTTGGCTTTTCCCTCTAGTATCCCCAGCAGGTTGACTGTGTCTTTTTCTTTTTAAATACCCTTTAACCCAACTGTTTAGGAAGGACAAGGCAACTTCTTAAAATTCTGCTTGTGTTCTCAGGAAATGTCATTCACTGGCAGGGCTCCCAATGTGTAGCACAGCTTGATCCCCTTGCACAGTCCCCAGAACAGCCAGGCCTGACACTAGGAAGCTCTTTCAATGACAGGCATTCATTCATCTGAACTTATTCTGAACTTAGAGAATACGTTTTTTTTTTTTTTTTCTAATGTAGTCTGAGGGGCACATTCTGATGTCTCTCTGACCAGTCAGTGTTCCTTCTCTAAAAGTACTTTTATGCAATAGAATGGTTTTGAGGAGATTCCTTTTTCTTTATATTTTTTAGTAGGAGTCCTGAAATGTAGGAATGAATAAGATTTTAACACATATTGGCAGATTCCTTGTTTTAGAATTACAGTTTGGCTTAATTTAATGAGAAGGTAGATTTCACTTAAATTTCACTCATTTAATTTCCACTTAAATAAAAGAATGTAAGTAAAAATGACAGTGTCAATTTTAAAGATAAGATTTTGCACAGAAACTATTGGGTTTTTTTAAATTTTAGATAAGAAGCTTTTCACATCAAATCAAAATTCCACCATTACAGATTGGAAAAAGATGCAGTGTGCCTATGTTAATCAATGTGATATTATAAACTTCATTTGCACATATATTCACTACAAAGCTTCATATAGTAAAAAAATAATACCTTAGAAGCAGCACCTCTTAACAGACATGTGGACAAGGCCAAAGAGGGGTAGGATCAATGGTGGTAGGTGGTGGGGCGGGGAATGGAGGTAATTATACTTGAACAACAATTTAAAAAAAAAAGAAGAAAAAGAAGGATCAAGTCTTGATCAAATCTTGGGCCACCATTTACTACTTGTGAAAATATGAAAAAAGTTTCTTAACCTTTCTGTGTGCATCTTCAGTTTTGAAATAAGGATTGAAATGCACTTAACTCAGAGGATAATGAATTAATTATTCTATGTACAATGTTTTCATTGTGATTGGTGCTCAGTGAGCACTCACTCATTATAAGCTATTAGTTGGTGCTAGTGTTTCTAGGTTTCATTCATCCACAAAGACGATTTTTTACAAAGAACATTGCTTTTTTCAATTAATCTCATTTAGTAAAAAAATTTCAGTTTATACAAATGTTATTATATATTTGGAATATTATATTTCTTATTTAAGAAAAAATGTGAAATCTTATTTGATGATTTTACAGTTCTATATAATCTGTATTATATCTGCTTTACATTCAGTTACTGGGAAATTGTACTCCAACGTGTAAGTAGGAACAATCCCTAGACAAAGTCATCTCCCTCTCCATTGCCCTACCTTATAGTTAAAATGATGTTCATTTCACATGATTTTCCATCACATAGATGTTTTTCTATATCTACGTATAATGTCTATGATTATATTTGTATTGCAAATATAATGTCTTTTCACTAGTAATGTGAATTTTCCTGTATGTGCTGTATAACTTCTAAAGTCCTGATGTGGGCGTCAGTTGCCCTTGGCCGTTTTGCTCCTTGACTTAGCCAAATCTCTTTGGTCACTATTCAGTTATCTTGTCATAAAGTCTTTTTTACACAATGGTAAAAAGTTAAGTCTATAAAGTGATTGTAACATTGTATTGAAAATAAGCATCATGTGCATTCTTGCAATAGAATAGTAACCAAATTTGATACATTTCTGACTATATTAAAGCATATACATAAAAAAGACATAAAATATATTTTAAAATATCCCATGATTTGTATTATAGATTTTTTTCATATAATACAATAGCAATATTTCCATAGATCATTCAATATTTTAATACCATTTGCAATGGATTCTATTGCAATAGTATAATATTCTGCTTTTGTTCCTAATCATTTAAATAAAAATAGCTTATTTGGATATTTATATTGTTCCCAAATCTATTGTATTTGTATTGATTATACAAATAATGAACTAAGGGATGAAATTTAGGTTGTGTGTAAATTTCTGGATACCTATCAGATATCAGTTTCTTTAGTTTTTTTCAACTTCTTGAGTAAAAACTTAATGTATTTACTTTCATTTCTTCTTAAAGAATATAGGCATCTGATTCAAAGATCTAGCTCCAGGTGACAGTTTTTGGCACAACCAGCAGATTTCTTTCATAATTAGCACATGTTATATTGCATCTATTCGATTAAAGCATTTCATATTCACGGAAGAAAATTTCACAAATACAGAAAGTATAAATACATTTCATACCAATATGCATTTAATATATATATACTTCCATTCCTTTTTCAATACCTTAGTGACATGTGATTTTATATTCCAGAATCTTTAGGGAAGTTAGATAACAAAGATATATGTGTATACACATAAAAGATTAGAATCTTTATAGCTTTTTCCCTAATTTTAATTTTCCACATAGGAAAAATTTAACATATTCTTGCTTCTTTTTCATAGTGTTGAATATAAATACTTAGCTTAATTTTACTAATTGATTTCTACACTTGATCTTAGCCAAAAGGCTAAGAAGCAATACTAATTGATTTCTTAGGTATCTAATTAATGTATTTTCCTTTTTACAAAGTTACATATATTTATAAATACCTTTATGCGTATTGACTGGCAAATGTATGCATACATACCTTTGTGTACACATTAATATATATATTTGATTATGTTTGTGTATACACATATACCTGTGTTATCAGATTATACACAAATACATTGTAAGGAATTTACATTTCATATTAAATACAAAGGGTGTTCATAAAGATGTGTTTTAATATGTGTTATAATTTATTTGCATACTTTTCTATTAAATATTTTATAATCTAAACTATGGGATCTTTATAGAATTTAGGGACATCTATTTTGCAATATTTTTAAAGTTATGTGCTGAGTAGTCTTATTAACCAAATCTGTGTTCATACCCTTTATAAATTATTAGAATAAATTCCTAGATATAGAGTGATTTGTAAAACATTTTAAGTGTTTGATTTACAATGATGAAACATCTTTAGAAACATGCCAAATTAAGTCTAACATATACATATTTATATATTTAAAGATTAGAAATTTAACAGTGTAAATCTATAATTCAAAAGTGATATTCACTAAAACCTCATATTTATTTGTATTATTTTGTGTATTTATATTACCAACAAACACACCTATGTTTTTTAGTTTACTAGAGTTCTTTTCTGTACTAAGTGGCCTGTTTTATATTGTTTTGTCTTATGTTAGTTATTCTGCCAGTGTTTCCACTGTTGTGAAATACTGTTTCCATGTTAATTACTTTATTTGTTTAGGAGAATTATATGATTCAAATAGCTTTCCAGGTTACTTTTTACCTTTATATTTTTATTTATTGGATTATAGTTATTTGATGTAAAGTAATCTTTGAAATTTGTGTAGTAAAATCTATTAGTACTAAAATATATTTTATTGTTTTATATAATAAAATCTTTTCATCTCTTAAAATTTAACTTTACAAATATTTTTCACAGTAAGACTTTACTGTATCATATATTTTATAGCATATAGATGTCAGATTCTCTTAATGTCAGATTGTTATAATTCAGCTCTTTCATATTATTTAATCTAGCTGTTGTTCAAATTATGTGTGAAAAGTAATTTTATTTTTCCAAGATATGAATAATCCATTTACTTATCTAATTGTTAGGGAAACTAAGAAAAAAAAAAGAAAGTAATTTTTGAGTGGAATTGTATTAAAAGCACTTAGAAATTTAAGGATAATTGGCACACTACAATATTAACATGAATGGATCAAAATATATCTTAAATTATTTTGTTTCTTAATGATGTCTTTTTTTCTTCATAAATCTATAGTAAATTAATACTTACTATATGTAATTTAAAAATAATTATCCATGAGTTTCATCCTGAATACTTGGAGAATTACATTCATTTTAATATTTCCTCTTTTAGAATGAAATAACCCATAATATAAAGTGCCAGTGTTGAGAATGAACTCAGGCTATCTAACTCCAAAAGTTATGCATTTAAGCAGCACACTAAATTGTTGGTGTATAAATGAGCTTTGTTTCCTTGGGTGGTTGTCCTTTCTACTCATATGTGTTTATTTTTTTATGAAGCCTAATTGCTGAGTTCTTTGATCAGCTCTATAGTTTTTTATTGATTCACTTTCATTGTGTAGACAAGGAGTCATTTGCAAATATTTCCAATAATTGTACTTTGTTTACTTTTGTATTTATTTTTCCCATTTATTTGTGATTTTTTTCTATTCTTTTAGAAATATGCTAGGCTTATTGCATGTGTTTATTCTTACTCAAGCAATTATTTAAACAATGAATTTAACTCTACTAATTAGACTCTAACCCACCCGGATTTTAAATTTATTTTTAATATCTTTTAAAACGGGTAGATGTTCTCAGTAGACAGACAGCCTGGCTAGTATCTGTATTTCCACTTGGTGTGTAAAGACACCTAAGGACTTATGTTAAAATCTACAGATTCTTAGCATGGATTGACTCATCAACTAGGGAATCAGAAAAAACAACACTGGAACTTTAGTGACAAAGGGAAGAAACACGGGTGGCTCTCTCAGAATGGTACAGCGTGTGAAGGTACTCCTATCTCGCATAAACGCCCACCAGAAAGTATCAGTGTAATAAGGGATGTAAGAAGTTTTATGGTATAATGTTTCAGATGTCAGTCAGAAGATTCAGCCCTCTCTGTGCTTCTTAATGAACTCGCATGCAAATTGTTCATGGTGGCAGAGAATGGCGCTAAATACTGATTTAGAAACATGGAATTTCTTGCACCAGGGCTTGTCTGGCTACCTTCACTACTGAGAAGGCTGCATAATGATACCAAAGGCCAACTTGAGCGCTTTAATATCATAATACCCTGGAAGACCAACTAGCAGGTAACAAGTTTGTAAGAATCTACATCTTTCTTTCTGAAATTGGGTAGAGGTGAAAATTTCTCCCTACATGATAAATGCAAACTACTGATAGGGCAGAGCTAACCTGCTTGCTGTGAATGGAAACACTAATGCGGCAGAGGCTTAGTAGCATCTGAGAGTGGAAAGTGCAGAGTCTGTATGCTAATCACATTTGTGGGCTGGCCTCCACTGGCCTTTCAATCCACAGGCTTAATTAGAGAAGGGTCATGATGTAATGGTTGAAGATAGGTGGGTATAACAGGTTTGGGGTGAGGATTTTGGAATATCTGGGATGGTGTGGGGGTGCTCTGCCCACCACGAATGAGAATAAGTCTACCAAGACATGATCTGTTTGGGGAGGAAAGGTGACAGATCTCTCAAAGGAGAAGGGCCCAGAAACTTTTCTTCAATGGGCTTTTATTGGGTTCAATTTGCACAGGAATACAGGTAAAGCTCATCAATCATTGTCGGCAGTAAGGATCAAACAATTGATAACAAACAAAGAACTCTGGGGGCTTATTCTGAGTCAGGGTCAGTTAGGTAAAGGGCTATAAGACTCTGGGAAACAAACTCATTTCAGGCTTAGACCCTTATCATTTAAATTGAGGGTATTAGCAAAGCAGGTTTCACAGGATTTTATGCATTCTTTCTTAGGCCTGATTTCCCCAGGGAATCTGCCCTTTCCAGCACAGGGACACACCCACCTCTGGCACTGTTTCAGGCTTAAGTCAGGCAGAGGAAGTAAGGCAGCCAAGAGACTAGGAGACTTCTTGCAGACAGAATGAGGACTCAGCCTATGTCAAAGCCAAGGGGTGAGGGTCCATCACCCCCTTTTTCTATAGCCCCTCAAGTCCTTCCCTGTGGGCCTCTTTGTGACCATGCCTGTCTCAGGTCATCCCTCCCTTGAGGAATCCTCCCATCATTGGCTAACTGGTCAGGCTCGGGACCAAGCAGGATAAAGTGAAGTGGGCAGAGGCAGCGCCCTGCCAGGGAGATAAGCTTTGTCTCCTTAATGGCTTATGGTCCCAAGGTCTCTGACTCAGCCTTAGCCATAAGGGGTTACAGCTTCTGAAACCAGGCAGGGCGGTTCCCAACAAACATCAACATGGATGTTTATAACAACATTATTCGTAATAGCCCCAAAGTAGAAACTACCTACATATTATTAAATGGGTGAATTTTATGGTATACGGATTATATCTGAATACAAAAATTATATATATTTTAAAACCACACTTACTAGCAGAAAGAGTCAACTAATTATCTGAACTAGAAATGAATATTATTATTAGTAGTAGCTATGAAGCATTTATTGGGGGTATCCATGAGAGACGTTAAAAGCACATGGAATGTTAGGGCAATTGTAATGACAAGGCATGCTCGCTTACTTGTCATCATGGGTTATGTTTTATTTTTATCTAGTGTCCACACAAGAATTTCTAGTGGTATCTTACAAAAATGCACCATCTTCCCTTAAAGTAATTTGACAAATGCACACAATTAGATGTGTGTAATATGCTTTAAACATACGTTCATTTTCTGCAGCTTTGGTTTCTATTTAGTTTTTATCAATTTTCAGACTATTTCAAGGTCTCTAACTTTTTATTTTGGTTTTGTAAGGGATCTGAGAGCAAATCTCTAATAATTTTAATAAATATGTGATTCTGCAGAAGCTAATTAAACATCTGTGAACATTACTTAAGCTATACAAATATACTAGAAAACTGTTTAAATTCTCTTTGAACCGGCATCACTTTAGTATCAATGGATACAACAAAATAGATGAGCAGGATAAAAATAAAAAAAATCTGAAATTTAGTAAAGTAGTCATTGGGTTATTTAAAGTTTTGAACTGTTACTATATATCGAAGCTTGTGATGTTATCATTTAAAATATTCACACATAATAAGCTTACAAAAGCAGAAACAAGTAGTTTGATGTGAAGGATAATCTTCAGTGTTGATCTAAGGCAGTTTGTTTTGCAGAGTAGTGTGGAATGTAAAAATGACAGAAAGCTAAAATAATGGAAATTTATTTTATTAATTAGTGCAAAAATCATGATTGTTTCCTAATCCATACAATTGTCAACAGCTAAAATATTTTAATATTTGTTATGAATGTAAAGGGAAGTGAAAAATAGAATACAATTATTTGATATAGTTATTTAAAATATTAAAGTGTTGTTTCTTTAAAAATACTTATCAAGAACAGTTTGAACAATGTTTGCCATGTGTTTAACTTGTAACTTTCAACATGGAGGTTATTTGTTCAAATGCTGAGCAGGTTGTGTTACTCCTTTCTAAATTCAGATTGCCCACCCACGTTTAATCCTTTGTACTTTCAACTGTTAGAAATATATCTGACAGTTGCTTTAAACTTTTATGTGAAGTATTTTGCTGGTGTTATTTTCTCTAGTACATCCTTTTTTGTTGTTTTTACAGTTACTTTCCTCATTTGGTTTAGCAAGTTCACTTTTGCCTTGTTTCTCTAGGGTTTCCAGAAAGGCAGATTTATCAACATTTTCAAGGTCAGGTATTTTCACTATAACTCTATTTCACTATTTCACTATAACTATGTTTTATTTTGATTTTCTCTTCCAGTATTTGTTGGGAACCATCCTGCCTGGTTTCAGAAGCTGTCACCCCCCATGGTTAAGGCTGAGTCAGAGACCTTTGGCCCATAAGCCACTAAGGAGATAAAGCTTATCTCCCTGACAGGGGTACCACCTCTACCCACTTTACTTTATCCTGCTTGGCCCTGAGCCTTACCAGTTAGCCAATGACTGGTAAGATTCCTCAAGGGAGGGATGACCTAAGACAGGCATGGTCAGGAAGAGGCCCACAAGGAAGGACTCGGGAGGCTATAGAAAAAGGGAGTGATAGATCCTTGCCCCTTGGCTTTGACATAGGCTGAGTCCTCATTCTGTCTGCAAGAAGTCTCCTAATCTCTTGGCTGCCTTACTTCCCCTGCCTGATTTAAGGTGAAACAGTGCCAGAGGTGGGTGTGTCCCTGTGCTGGAAAGGGCAGATTCCCTGGGGAGATCAGGCCTAAGAAAGAATGCATAAACTCCTGTGAAACCTGCTTTGCTAATACCCTCAATTTAAATGATAAGGGTCAAAGCCTGAAATGAGTTTGTTTCCCAAAGTCTTATAGCCCTTTAGCTAACTGACCCTGAATCAGACTAAGCCCTCAGAGTTCTTTATATGTTATCTATTGTTTGACCCTTACTGCCTGACAATGATTGATGGGCTTTACCTGTATTCCTGTGCAAATTGAACCCAATAAAAGCCCATTGAGGAAAAGGTTCTTGGCCCTTCTCCTTTGAGAGATCTGTCACCTTTCCTCCCCAAGCAGATCATGTCTCGGTAGGCTTATTCTCATCTGTGGCGGCCAGGGGGGCCCTGCGGGCGGAGCCCCCCCCCACAAGTGTTACCACTTTTCATTGCTCTGTTGCACTTTTAACTTTGTTAATTATGACTTGAAATATCCACTTGGTAACATGATAAGGATGGAATTATATCGTGAGACAAGAAATCAATAAAACAACATACTTGTTATCTGTGCATAAATGGAATAGCTGCTGAGGGGGCAATCTCTGACAGACTTTGAAATAAGTGATGCAGTTTGTTACTGACCAGGATGCACACCTATGGTTTATGTAGTTGGTGATTCCTTCGAAGACTGAAAGAGCAAAGTTTACCTGTGTACGTGCTGACAAATAACGCACCGTGGTAGTGAACTATGAATCACGTTATCAGAGACCAGTGTTACTGGACAAAACCGTGGGCTCGGAAATCCATGCAAATCTTAATGTTGCATGGCAAGGCGGGTTGTTTTCTACATAATCCACTTGATCGCTCTGAGAGCACTTTAGGAAGTTCATTTGTACAATTTTTAAAAACATGCCTCTCCAGTTCCTTTGTTTTGGTATTTGATGGAGATTTCATTGTCAGACAAATTAGAAACCAAGGATCAAACCCTAAGTCTCTCTACAGGATTTCAACTTGTAGGACTGAAAAAGGAATTTATACAACATAAATGAATTGGTTCTGTTTTCTTATAAATAAATATAAAATATATGAAAAATTATTTTATAAAATGTAAAATAAAATTTAAAGTAAAGCATAGTATTACAAATTCTTAATATAATTATGCCATTTATTAAACTTCAATGCCAAGTGATAGGAATATGATAAGTACTTTATAAAAAATGATCATACTTAATCATTATAATCTTTCTAAAGGTAAGTGTTACCTTCGATATTATATAGGTGAGGCAAAGGTAGTATAACATAATTTTGCAAAGCTTTCACAAATAAAAATGTAAGATTCTGAGCATTTTTTTCATATGACTCTGGGCCCTCTGTATGTGTCTGATCAAATCTTTTGCCCATTTTTTAATTGGGTGGTTTGTCTTCCTGGAGTAGAGTCATGTGAGTTCTTTATATATTTTGGAGGTCAGGCCCTTGTCTGAGGTATCATTGGCAAATATGTTTTCCCATATAGTTGGTTCTCTTTTCATTTTAATGCTATTTTCCTTAGCCATGCAGAAGCTTTTTAATTTGATGAGGTCCAATTTGTTTATTCTTTCCTTTATGCCCCTTGCTTTAGGGGACGTGTCTGTGAGGATGTTGCTGTGTGGAATGTCTGAGATTTTCCTGCCTATGTTTTCCTCTAGGACTGTTATGGTGTCACAACATATATTTAAGTCTTTTATCCACCTTGAATTTATTTTTGTGTATGGGGGTATTCCATACTTTTCTTCATACATTGAACAAATGCATTATCATTCAAAGCATTCTTTAATTTTCTGAAGAATATACATACAATGGAATATTTTCACCCATAAACAGGAATGATGTTTTCAAGCATATTAAACAGGAATGAATGTTGAAAATGTTAAGTGAACTTAACCATAGTTAAAGAATACATATGGCATGCTTCCTGTTATAAGCAATACCTAGAATAGGGGCAGAAAGTAGGCAAGAGTTGATCAGGGTCAGAAAGGAAGGAGGAATGGGGAATTATTGCTAATGTTTTTTAGAGTTTATCTTTGAAGTGATAAAAAATTTGGAAACATAGAGTGGTGATTGTTGTACACCTTTGAAAAAGTGATTAATGTCATTAAAGTCACAGTTAAAATGGTAAATTTTATTGTCTATATATTACTACACAAATTGTTTTTTAAACTAAGCCAAATTTAAACACGAACAAAATAATCTCTTGTGTGATCATAAATCACGTAGCCTCTAGAAAATCCCACTGTACATTCATTCATGATAGAATAAGAGTTAAAAAGATAGATAAGGTCTTAGTGCAGTGTTCCTCCACTGGAGATGATTGGCAACGTCCACAGATACGTTTTGCTCTCACGGCTTACACCTGAGTTTGGAAAGACAACTGGAATCTAGTGAGTAGAGTTCAAGGGTTCTGCTCATCACACTACAACAAACAAGTACTGTGCAAAATGGGAAAACTGCCTTGTGACGTCACTGAAGCATATTTGGGTCCTCTGTGATCTCTGGGTGTCACAGTTAAAGTTTAGCATGGTTTAGAAGAAATTTAATGATTTATAATCCAAAAATATCTAAAGCATCTTTCTTCAATAAAAATGTAAATCAGCAAAGAAGCAGTATTATTTTGATTAAGGAAAAGACATTGTTTACCCTTTATGAACATACAATAATACGTGTGTTCATTTTCTAATTAATAAGGTAGTAGCAAAACTCTGAAACAAATTCTTGTAACTGGGATGGATAATGCCATTCTCAGTATATAAACAGAGTAAGTAGAAAATTCCAGGTATACAGTGCTCATTGGCCAACACAGGAATAAACTAGATTGGGCATGGTCCACTTCAATTTATCTTCAATTCTGTAAAGCAAAAGGACCATTCAGTCTAGGATACTACCCATACAGTGTATAGTTAGGCATCTTTGTCTTTCTTGCAGTAACAACTCAGTTATGCATGGTTTAGTAGCTTTGTTTAAGACCAGGCTGTTTACTTTAGGGAACACAAAGTACCCCCTTACTTCCTGCTTCTCACTAAGCAAGGCTCAGCAGGACTCCCCACAGAGTCTTACTTTTGTGTCGGAACAGCAAATGCAAAAATGCCTCTGCAAAGCAAATAAGCACTGAGGGAACTTGGCAAGAGGCTCAGAGGGAAGGCAGCTCCTCAGGAGGGAGAGCACATCACGGACTATATGTGAGCTGTCCAGATGTGGAGTTGATATTGCCAATCTGACACAGACTAGACAATTTGGAGTACATGGAAGAAAGTTTCAAGTTACCTTTTACTCCGAGAAGGTCTTTTGAACTCACAGTGACAGCAGGACTCAGGTTTGCAGTCACTCTCAGTCAACCCCTCACACACGCTTAGATGATAGCAACCCTGAGGCCCAGGGCAGTTCCTTAACCTCAGCACCTTCAATGTTACCATGACAATTGCTGAAACTCTCTTTTTACCTTGATGCATTGCTGCTCTCTGCCTTTATGTCATGATACTCGTTACATAGGGGCCTGCTGGTATTTTGATAAGTCCCTTGTATTAAAGGGGATGCATTTTCAAACAGGCATTTCAAAATCTGCATACCTAAAGAAATAGTATTTGTTACATAGTGCACCATTCCTTATTGGCTAAGCACTGTCTGAAATGTCCCAAGAAATATCCATGGAATCCTCACAACTTCTCCATGAGAGAGTATTGTTATTACCTTTTTACAAAATACAAAACCAATACATAAATACAATCACAAGCCTCCTATTGATAGAGCCTGAGTTAGAATCAAATTTCTTGAGCTCCAGAGTTCATTCCAGAGTACTAAGTAATATTGTCTCCTTATAGCAATAGTACCATTTAACTTTATCTTTAAAGAAATGTGTACTGTATTGATTGGTATGCAAAAAGTTGGTGCAGAACTACTCACATTGGACAGACAGCCATTGACAACCTCAATGGATATATTGACAATGAGATACAATAGAGAAAAAAATAATCATAAGATTGGAAACATTATTCAGAAAGCTAACAATAATTGTATATAAGCTTTTTGTATCAAAATATCCCAGGGATTTACAAATCGACATGAGGAAATGTATAGTGAGATCTGTATATAGGAAACACCAGTCATTATCTTTTCTGTACATGGAAAAAGAAAAACCAGAAATCATAATTTCTATGGAACACCAAAACCAGAAGGAAAGTTCAAATAACTCTCATACCTCAAATTTTAAATATGCAATTTTGGCACATAGAATTGGTACAGAATTATATCAATCACTTAACCAGCATTTATTCTTAAATCTAATAACTTGTTCATTTTTTAATACCGATTTTGCACTCATTATTAGACTATGATTTTTTTCTTGCCTTTAGTGCCATTTTCTGAGGAATCTTGTTTTTTTCTTCCTATTTTTCTATTGTTAAGTGGGAAAGAACAAGTAAAATATACATTTGGGTTTAAAACCAAATTAAAGTCCAGAGCATACTGGGATTTATCAACAAAGACCGCCAGGTTGAGAACTACCTTTAATGGTGTATTTCCCCTAAAATTATGTCCCCTCCCACTTTCATTTTTTTCTTTCTTCTTTGTCAAACCTCTAAAAACTTCCAAAACTTTTATTTGTCCTCTAAGTGCCATTCCAAATGATAGCCTCTTCCTATAAAAAACAAAACAAAACAAAAAACCAAAAAAATGACCTCCCATTGAATACCATTTATCAACATATATTTTATATATTTCCTCTATTGTGGCATCTATCTTATTGAATTTTGTTTTATATACATGTACATTTTAATCTTGCACTTGCCATCACCTTTAAAAAATTGTAAACAATAGATTGACATCCTAAGTATATTACCGTATTTTACCATGCATAATGTACATTTTTTTGCCCAAATTTTTGAGGGAAAATAAGGATGTACATTATACACAGGTAATATTAATTCTGTACCTATATAAATGTTTTTAATTCTTTTTTTATGTTTATGTGTTAAAAATGTAACTGTAAAGCAATAATGATATCTGTATGCAAAATAACACCCTAGAATATGATAATCAGTTTGTTTCTAAATATAATAAATAAATACTGAATTAAAAAATTAAAACAAATTTTTTTTCCCCAAAAATCTTGGCCAAAAATCTGGTTGTGAATTATTGGCAAAATATGGTATATCCTCAGCAGAAAGGAACAGAAAAAGAGATGGTTAGTTAATAAACAGTTAATAAATGTAAGTTTAACAGGACATGAAGAAATATTAGAAATAGAAAACAGTAATTTTTGGCCATGATACATACTAACAGAAAACTAAGTTATTTTCCAAATATTAATTTACACAAAACTCTTTTTTAGTGTTTTTTGAAAATTTAGTAAATGTTCTTATATTAAAATAAAAATTAAAAAACTTGCAAGCTGAGACTCTACTACAGTTATTGTATTTGTCATATAGGGTAAATGTAACTGATCATTAATAAGATCAACAACTGTTTACCTGTAACTTTTTGTACCAAGTATGCTCATTTACCTGGTATCACAATAATTTTAGCTTGTAAGACAGCAAGTGCAGCTTAGATTTATAGAAAATAATAGTGTGTATACATCATCTGTATTCTCAAAATTTTATATATTTCAAGATGGTGAATCTCATGACATTCTACCACCTTGTGAAAAATAATTAGAAAAGAACCCAACACACTGACGATGGAAGAAGGGAAAAAATAAGCAACAAGGTTCTCCTGAAAATTTGAAACCAAGAGCACGTCTGCTGTAAGGTAAATATATGTAACTCTGGCTCATACAGACAAGTTTATATAGGTGAATTGCAAAGTAAGAAATTAATTTACAGTGGTACCAGACTGGTAGTTCGACTTCAGACTTGGTAGAAAGAAGCTCAACATTTCTCTAGTGAAAGGCACTTCCTGTCACCTGTGACAAGATGGATGGACCCCGAGGGCATTATGCTAAGTGGAGTAAATCTGAGAAAGGCAAATCCTGTATGATCTCATTTATATGTGGAATCTAAACAAAACAAAACAAAAACCACCCAGGAGTCATAAACAAATGAGATTTGTTGTCAGAGGTGGGTGAGGGAACTGAATGAAGGTGGTCAAAAGGCGGAAACTTCCAGTTATAAGCGCCATGGATGCAATGGGCACCGTGAGGACTAGAGATAGCACTGCGGTGTGCTTTATTTGAAAGTTGCGAAGAGAGTAGATCTTAAAAGTTCTCAGTGCAAGGAGAAAGAAAACCTTGTGTGTTTTTTGTTATCTGCATGAGATGATGGATGTTAGCTAAACTTACGGTAGTAATGGTTTCACAATACACGTAAGTCAAGTCATGCTGTATGCTTTAAACTTATACAGCATTATATGTGAATTATGTCTCAATAAAACTAAAAAAAAATCCAATTACACCTTTAGGATTTCACTGATAAAATTCAATGAAAAATATATCCTAAAATGTTATCAACAAAATGTGAAATGAGTATAGTATGAGTAAACTTCAATAAAGAAACAGAAAAATAAGAGTTCCCAATAGAATCAATTTTTGGATTTGTCAGATACAGGTATAAAATATCCATTTATTTTAAATATGAAAGAACACAAAAAGCGGGAAATAAAACATTATCAAAAGGAGGAAGGAGATTTTAAAAGTACCATTAAGTCCCTTTAGAAATGAAAATATGTTTACTGATGTTAATAGCTTAATATATATCTTTCATAGCATATCAGGCAAAACTGAAGAATTGTTAAACTGGAAAATATAACTAAAGAAAATTATGCAAAGTCCAGCTCAGAGATAAAAAGAGATAGAAATAAGAAACAGAGGTTAAAAAGATGGAGACTAGAATTACAAGTACAGTATCAGTTCCTCTGATTTCCAGATGGGGACCTACTGAGCTAGAGAAAATATTTGAGATAATGATTTACATGAAAATGTCTCTTGAACCAGTCATTAGAGCTCTTCAATAATGCAAATAACCACTATCAACATTATTCCTGCTACTTCTACATTTATCTCCCCCTGTGCATGTGTGTGTCTCTTCCTATCTCACTGTCTCTGTCAATCTCTCCACAAAAAAGATTGACAGCAATTGTTCAATCTGGCAAAAAGTGTATCTGTTGTGAATACAACACTAATTCCTACATATGACTGAACCAAGTGACTCAAAAAAATAATGCTCAACAATCTGGAAAATGATGCTTTTTTTGTAGAAGAACATATGCTATTCATATACTTTGACACACTAATTACCTTGTGCTTTTCTCTTACCTAAGTGTTTCCATCATTCAAGTTTTCTTCATCCTCAGAAATAATGTCTGTGTTCCTTTTAACTGGCATCATGTGACATTCAGGACAGGTGCTATATTTATTTATTTATTTTTCCTCAAATATTTAAGACAAGAGAAGTGAAGCTGTATCTTCCAGAGACTAGAACAAGGCTCCTCACAAAAGAGGGTATATGAAGCTATGGTTTGAAGTCTGCCATCACTGGGGACTGGGTTCCGAGACATAAAGATATATAATTGTGAAAGGATATAATTGTGACAATGTAGCACTCTCTTAAATGTAGTACCTAGGGAAAGGGCCATTTCTGACTGATCTAAGAGTGGTATAAAGTGCAGCTTGGAAGAATAATGAAGAACAAATTTAAGATCAAGTTTATTTCTTGCATGCAAGGAATATCTTTTTCATCTGTATAGATGTCTTAGTCCAGTCAAGCTGATATAATGGAATGCCATGGATTGGGTGACTTACAAAAACAAATATCTCTCACAGTTCTGGAGGCTGTGAAGGCCAAGGTCAAGGGGTCTGATAACCATCTTCTCACTATAATCTCACTTGGCAGAAGGAGGCAAGGGCACTCTTCCCATCAATGAGGCTTCTGTCCTCATGACCCAATTCTCCCAAGGCCCCACCTCCAAATACAACCATCATCACATATAAATTTCAGGACCTGGGAAACTTTCAGTCTACAGTAATTCATAGTGGTCTATTCATAAACTGTGTGGTTTATTTGTAGGTGTTTAATTTATCAATTATTACTATACTCATAATTTCTGAAGATGATTTGTATAAATATATCCTTTCACAATCCCACCTTCTCATGGTCTTTGTAATTGCTATTTAAAATTATGTAAGATATTTTATTGTTACACAGCTTTATTTTACATTCTGTATATTGAATATTAAAATTGTATAGTAAACTTCCACATGATCATAAAATCAAGTTAGCACAGAATACGTCTCATGAATAAATTCCTTCTGCATCCTCACTGAACACCCCGCCACTCAGTCTCTCAATGTTGGTATCTACAAACGGAATTCCCATATGACAAGGAGACATCTGTTCAAAGCTGGGCTGCCCGAGTTGTGAGGAAGTCCGGGGACAGGCATAGCAAAACCACCTTGTCTGTCAGATCATCTGTGCATTTATTCAAAAATGTTTCCTATTTTTGCTCTCCAAAGTCATATAACAAACATATTTCAAAATGAATGAAGTATAAATATTTTATCATCTTATATAAACAATATAAGCATAATGTCAACAATTAAATTTCTCACACATGAAAATGTCTCTGACTGAATGATTTATGATTGGTATTTATTCCTAAAATTTGTTACCCAGACTAATATTACAGAGGTGAAATAAATTATCCCAGAAAAATTTTGTATCTTACAATGCAATATATTAAAAGTTAGCAACTTTTGATTATAAGACATTTCCATTCATTTTCAACTAGATAGATCGATCAAACTTTAAATAAATGCCAGTTATCAACTGTACCGTACTAGGAAGTGAGTAAAATAGTCATTACAGAATATTAAATGTGTTAAAATTTGTTTTGAGTTCAGAAATGTTCAACAATTAAAATGGTCTTAAATATTAAAATAATAGTTTAATATTACTTTCCCTCTTGCCTAATTCTTAAATGCCTTTAGAAAAATGTGCATATTGATTGTATGTGTCTAATTAAAAAGAATTTAAATATTTTAAAGCAAAGGACACATTCACATTCAACTACAGTCTGCTAGGCAAGCAAATGTTTTCAGTGTGGAGGCTCAAGAGCGTCAATGCTACATGACAGGTGTAACCGGCATTCAATTTACATTTTTTTCTTATTTAACCCATTCACTGATAAACACAACCTGCAGAAGCAAATTTCAGAGGATTGTTATTTGGGGTCAAAAATGATCAGTTTAGAATATAAAAACTGAAATCTCCACATTTAAATTTATATTCATAATATATTTTCTGTTTTTGTTACTAAGTTTTCCTGAGACTTGGCTTTATATTCTTTGCCTCGTGAGCTTGACTAGTTTATTGAAAGTCTATTTTAAACCTATGAGTCATATGATTCTTTTCTTTTCACTATAAACATTTTATTACATTTGTTTTTAGGCAATATGAGTATAATTGGTGAATTAAAACAAAAACTAACATGAAATTAAAATATGTTATATAAAATTGTATAAGAAATGCATGCCATCATTTGTATGTGTCTAACTGGAGTTGCTTCTCCTAAAACAAAACAAATGTTTAAGCATTTAAATAGACTTCCAGATTAATACTGAAGGTTTTCTTTGTTGTTGTAAGAAACTTCTCCCACTCTAGTCCAAGGGAACAGCTGTGAAACCTCTGTAGATCATTAACATAAATTTATAGTGATAAAATACCTTCCTAATAAGAATTACTTTTTCAATAATTTAAACTGATCATCTACATTAGATCTATTGGCTTAGGTGTAATATGATTCAGGTAACATTGTAGGTGAATTCGTCTTTGTTTACGGTACTGACATTCAGGAGAATGGACCTCAGATACCAATACATCAGTAAACCGGCAGAGTGAGCCCCAGGAGACCCCAGACCACCCTCTTCCTCAGTATACTCATCTGCAAAAATGTGGTTAACTAAGTACTCTTTAGGAGTAATTCTGACTCTACATCTCTTTGATTTTAATTAAAAAATGTAGTTGTCTTTATACTTAAAATGAAAATTCATTTCATTTTGCTAATACACAGCAGAAAACTAGAACTCCAATTCTTCCATAAATACAAGAGTAAATATAGTACCTACAAGTAATGACAATGCAATTTATCAAATATGTACAGTGTTTTAATAGATTATATACTACATTTTGGATTTATGGAAAGATTATTTTAAAGCATTCATTTACATAAATTGTAAAACTCATAATAATTAAATTAAGTGCATCCATTAAAATTTTTTGAAATACTTTTTATGAAATAACTAGCATATTACCTATTCTTTATAAGATATACTTATAGAGGAATCATGACTACATATTCACCATTACTTTTAAAATGTATTTAAGGAGCTTTGTACTGTGCTTATTACTTCTTATGATGATTTTATTAAAACTAGGCTTATAAATATAGTTAAGTATTGTCATTTCTGTCATAGACAAGTGACTATTTTTATGGTTTCACATAAGAACACTTTGTCCAAGGTATCATCTGCTCACTTTGGTATAAAATCCACTAGATTTGGCAAAATGCATTTCATGGGGAAAGAAGAAGGTAGTAGCTCAGTGATAACCTTGCAACATCATTGTTATGTCACAGCTGAGTAACCTCGGGCTCTGCTTTTTGTGTTTCAGGGCGGTATGAAGAAAGCTTAACTCGATAACATCTTTGAGGTAGAATTTTTATGTTTTTCTTGGGCTAAGGTTTTCTTAGCAAGGCTGTTATCTGTCATGGAGTAACTATGGTCTTATCATGCTGTCCTCTGAAGCATGGCATCGTGACTAAAGATGAGAACCATTACTGGCTCGCAGACACTTGCGCTGAATGCTGATGGATGTTTCTGCAGCATGCTGTAGCCTCTGTGGACAGAACACGGGACTCCTGATTTTCCAAAGGACTAGTTGATGCTTTAAAGATAAAGGAGAACAATTTCCTAAAAGACAAATATTAAAAATATGTCGAGTTACTTAGATTAGTGATTTTGGTCAAAATAAAAATTGCCTACCTGCAGTATTAGGCTCATTCTTTACTACAGTGTTAAAAATAAACTGTATAGACTCCAAATATTCCTTTACTAAAAAATCACCTTGTATGCATTAATTATCTAAGCATTAATATTTGCATTGTGTCTTGTAGTTTTAAAATATCATTTATCTTTTTACAAATTTTTCAAATAGCTGTGTTTTGTCAGACAATAAATGTAAGTATTCTGAAGTTCTCCAAAGTCACACAGCTAGGGAGTGATTTTCTAGGTAAACAATAACAATTTACATCCTGGTTGCTAAGAGTTATGGGTACATTTTTATTTCGGTGTAGATGTAATATTTAAGAGAATTTGCTCTATGTTTCATTGGCAATTTTAAGAATTTTTTGTCATTTTAAGAATGTTGCTTTTATTCTAGAGTGTTGGTAGGAAGGTTGAATTATACAACACATATGTTAAAGGTGATAGGAGATTAGGAGAATTTATTGCTGACATATTAATCTAATAATAATCTCTATAATTATAAAATATCCAAAAACTCCTAGCATAAGCCTTATCCTGCTCTATATACTGTAAACTCCTAGAATAAATTATTTCATTTGAATATTTTTACTTGTTCTTATAGGTCTTTTATTAGAATACTGAGGGGAAGAAAACCAATATAAAGTTGTCATCAGTCATTTAAACATTACTCATTAAAATGTCTTTATTTATTTGCATTGAGTGCCTACTAATTAGCAGAACCCTTACTATGTATTAGAGGTAAAATACTTAGGAGAGAAAAAGAAGAAACTGAACCCTTGCAAATGTCTACAGGAGGCAGGCATTAAATAATTAATTGTATAAATAAATCATTTGAACTGTGACAAATGCTACAAAGTACATGCTGATATAACTAAGTGTTTAGAAGGGAGATGTGAAATAATTTAGGGGTGACAGAACAATTTTTGAGACTGTGACAACCTGAGTGAATTCTGAAGGAGGAATAATTTTGTAAAAGAAGAGTCATAGGAAAGAAGGGAAGGAGGAGGGCTTACCTGCAGCTCGTGCAGAGTTCTAAAGAAGCACGGCATGTTTAAGCATCTTTAAAAAGTATGTGCACGCTAGGAATAGAGAAGATGCATTTTTGAAAACAGGTTGCCTCACTTTACAATTGAATTATGTACTTATTCAGTTAATATGGATTACCTTTTATTTATACCTCATTTTACAGACGAGTTGACTAAGACCCTAAATTTTTTTTTATGTAAATTCACCAAAGTGAAAACGTAATGAGCAGCAAAGCAGGGGCTTGAAACTCTATCAGTTGGACTCCAAAGTTTCTAATCTTTCCAATATTACACCCAACATCTCATATGAAAAAAAATAAGGACTCAGTAGAGAATTGGGATAGAAATAAGTCAATTTCTTAACTAATAAGAAGATACATGACCTTGGTAGACAGAATTGGTAATCATGCCTAGCTGAGCCGTGCTGCAGCCTGAGACAAAAGGAAAAATACTGATCCTGCATTTATTTAAAATGTGATGTTTTGCTTATGGTGATGTTTTTCATAATTTAAAAATCATTAAAATATTGTTCATTTTGATTATAAGGATTTTGGTGCTTCTTTACATTTTCTGCCCAAGGCAACTGCCATAAAACCTCCTCCTGTTCTAGACGTGGAGAAGAGGACAGTGATTTCAGTGTATAATGCAGAAAAATGATAACAGGATGGCCTGTAATCAATTGACTTAGGAGGAAAAGAAGCAAATGAAAAGAATGATAAAGAAGGAATGACAGGACTCAAAGCTGGAGATGTGTATAAGTTGATATATGTTTTGGGGGAAGAGTTAGTGAGAGAAGAATTGCAAGATTAGGATGAGTTCATCAGAGTTGGGATTATTTGATATCAAGGTTTTGGAGAGGTTGAAACTGTTATTGGCAATGATAGAGGAAATGACTGAAAAACTCACCATATGCTAATAAAATAGAAAATCTCTCTTAAAAACATTGCTATAATTTTAGTTGACACTAATTTACTGTCCCAATACATTATCTTGACGTCTACTTATGTTAAAAATGTTTATTGGTATAATACAAAAACATTTTGTGCTTGCTTAAGTACTAAATGATGCACGACCATATGTTTATCAACTGGCCACAATATTTTTGATGGACTTGATGCCAAAATTTAAAGTAGTTGAAATAAGAACCAGAAAACAGAGCTCAAAGTCAGGTTCCACTTTTACTTTGAACAGGAACTCATCTTCACATAATGACTTTCTCTAAACCTTAATTTTCCAACCTTTAAATATAATTACAAGTGATAATTTATAATTATTGGGCCTGGCTTTTCCCAGAGTCTCTAATAGCTTCTATGATAAATGATTGCTATGTGCAATATGGCATGTTAACTACTGAGCTGGAACATCCTGACCATATGTTTATCACTGCAGGCAAGTCCAGGAGGATGGTGACAAGATACAAACACAGGGTAAGTTCTCATAACTACAAGGAAGTAGAAACTGGTCATTGACAGGTGAGAAATTAGATGTAAAATTATTGCTTCCAATGTTTGGAGTTTTATAAGTGGGCACATGTATGAAAATATGTGCAATGCCCAATAGTTAAGGCAAGAATTTCTACTCAGAAAAATGTGTACTTAACCAAAATTCCTCTTAGTATGAGATGAGATGTAAAATTTATTAATTGAAATGCAAGAGCATCAAACCATAAATCTGGGTGAGGTTACACCTTTTTTAAAGCTGCAAATTGAAGTTAACAGATCAAAATCAATTAGGTCTGCTAATCAGTTCACAAAGGTGTAAATTCTTAATCAGAATTTATTACAAGGCTGACAATGTAATTTAACAGCAGTACTTAAATCTTGATCAGACAATTTAGCTGTCAGGCTCAGGTCCATATTTTTTCTTAAAGGAAATAAAGAGATTACTTTAATGTTAGCATCATAAGCAGATTGTAATATCAACTATATTCAATACACACAAGGTATGTAATATATGATTTATGTGTCAGAAATACTACTTAGTGCCAAGGAAGATTTTGGGCATATTTTATGAGAGGTGACATTTAACTATATTATCTGCTCTTTTAAAAATTATTTTGGAATATGTCAAGAGGTAATTCCCTTAAAATTCCTATTTTTGAAACCATCTCTAGGATATTTTCAATTTCCCATAACAAGGACCACTTCAGAGCAGTGTAGTGTCTGTAAAAATGAAGTCAGCTGTGTTCTCACCACATCCACTGGTGACAAGAGGTACCATTTGCTTCGAGCTGTTCAGCAGAATTAATTTCCTTAGATGTTTTAAAATTACACAATGTCAAGTGCCTTCAGAAAATGACATATAGAATATATATGGCAGTTGACATTGGCAACTAAAATTTTATTTTTTGCTTTGACCAAATAGATGTTTTATGAATGTTTCTTATAAGTGAAACATAAGTTATTTGGGGTAGAGATTGATGGCTACTCTAGAGTTTTCAAGGTCTCACTTTTCTCTTGGCAACTAAGTTTTGTCTTGGCTTGTAGAAAGAAGGGCACATATCCTCATGTTAATGAAACTATGCTCAGGGAAGTTAATTGTATTAAATTTCTGAAATTTTAATTAAAAGGATTTTAGAATTTAGTGGCATATGCTTCATGTATTATGTGAAGTATATTACCATCTATTAGAAAAATTATATTTAAAACTATATCAAGCTAATAAACAAAAATTAAATAATTTGTTTAATATTTTTGGAAGTCTACATGTGATGAGCAATTTTTACATATTAGTTGACGTAGAATTGAACAAAATCAACATAATGCCAGCTTGAGAAAAGTCCACTTAATTGTTTACACAAAGAATCACAGATAGTAAAAATATTTTTAAAGGTCTCAGAAATAATGCAATTCAAATCATTACTTGATGAAGAAACTGCAGTCAGAGATGTTGGATGTCTTGGCAAAGTTAGTAAGCTAATTACTATAAAATTGATCTAATACTAAAGTCTCCCAATGTGATATCATTTTAAACACATTTTAAATTTTCAATCATTACACACTCTTCCTGCAATTGTTGTAGATAGAGAAAAAGAATTGGCACAATATTTTTACTTTGAATTTTTGTCTAAAGTATCATATATATGAAGTCCTATCCAGAATAAAGTCCAGCCAATGTTAATATAAAGAGAATGGTTTGCGTACCATTGATGTAACCTGGCAGCCAAGGAGAGAGACTGGAATGTGCATGTGTGAACAATGACGAGTTCACTGTAGTAGTCAGTGGGGACTGTAGACACTGTTGAGTGGGCATGTGTACTGTGTCACCATCACATTCAAAATGATTGAGTGAACAGGGCAATGAATCTGCATCAAATTTTACTTTCATCATGAACATTCCTCTGCAGAAAGTATTTGGATCATTCAGAAGGCCACAGCTATGGGCAATTGGTGATTGGCAGCTTCATCACAACAGTGTGCCCACTCATGCATCAAGTCTTGTGCAGAGGTTTTTGGTAAAGTGTGAAATCACACCCAAATGACTCAGCACCCCTACAGCCCACACTTGGTGCCCTGTAACTTCTGGTTTTTCCTAAAACTAAAATTACCTTTGAAAGGGAAGAGATTTCAGACCATCAGTGAGATTCAGGAAAAGATGACAGGGCAGCTGATGGCGATTGGGAGACCTGGTGAGGTCCCAAGGTGCCTATTTTGAAGGGGGCTGAGTTGCCATTGTCCTTTGTACAGTGTTTCTTGTATCTTGTACCTTCTTTACTAAATGTTTCTATTTTCCTCATTACATGGCTGGATACTTTTTGAACAGACTGCAATGTGTAGAGAGGAGCAATGTAGACAGAGAGACTGATAATAAAAAGATAAAATAGTAATTTTTTAAAAAGTCACTATTCATATTAACAATGCAAATAAAAATAATAATTTCCAGGAAAATTTACAAATTGGAAATATCTGTCTTCAAACATTAATTTTTAGTAATAATTTTGTAGAACTGAGACGACTGTGGATCGCAATGCCAAACAAGTGTTATACAGACACCAGTTCTCTAATAGATGTCTAAGCAGAAAATGTTTTAGTTAATGTGATGGCTTCTCAAGCTATTTTCAAATCATCAGTGGACCTTAGAAAGCCTTCTAAAGAGGATTTATGTTCAACAACCCCTCAGGTTAAAACAGTTAACAGGTGAATTAAGTGCTGTACCTCCAGTGACCTGAAATGGTAAAGAGCACAAATGAATAATTCGTGTGAGTTCTACGTTATTCCCATTAAACACAGACAGAAAATAAAGAGAAATTTGATTACTGAACAGCAGAACTTTAGAACTGGAAATGATCTTAGATAAGATATTTCATATTTATTATTCAATTGTAATTCTCACAGTGCATATAAGTAGAATAGTAATATCATGGTTTAATTGAAGTAGAAATGAGACTATCTTAAACTCACTTTCTTTTTCAAATAAGGCAGCTGAGATTGAGAAAAAAAAAATTGACTTCCTCATCAGAGTTCATCAGTTTAGTGGGTTAGAAGCTCTGTTCCTGGTCTATCACTCCTAGTTCCGCATTTAATCACCGCCATAGTATTGTGAGTGCGCGTATAGGCAGACGGGTAAATAGATGGTGGGTGGGTGGGTGGGTGGATGGATGGATGGATAGATAGATAGATAGATAGATGATAGATAGATGGTAGATAAAGACAGAATCAATAGATATGAAACATTATAGTTTGAAGGTGTGAGTAGGATATTTGTAGGGTCTATAAATAACAAAGTATCATATATTGCATAAACATACTTTGAAGATAGTCTTCAGTAGTAATATTACCATTTAATTTATTGATTTCAAAAAAATTAAATTTATATGAATTTTCACTTAAGAAACAAGAGTTGGCATATTTGTGTATTAAGTTTCAAGTATAAATATGGTCACATTCACTAGATAATGAACATTCTTAAAACTGTAAGTAATTATTTAATTTGACTTAATTTTTGGTTTTTATATACATTTAAATTTTACTTCAGTGAAACATTACAATAAATGCTTATTGCTTTAAAACGATAAGAAAGTTTTTTATATTATTTTCCATAATAAATAATTTTCTGCATATACAAAAGAAAAACACTTTTTGAATAATATTTATATATATTAGTGAATTTTGTCTTAACATAAATAAAGATGAAAGTGAAACATATAATTTAACTTTCAATATCTAGCCATAGTAATAATTTATGATATTGAAAAATAAAAAATATATAAAGAGGAGAATAAATTCATTCAGTGATAGTTACTGACATTTCAATTCTGCCTATAAAAAATATATATATATACATATATATATAATTACTTGTATATATATGTGCATGTGTGTAAATACATAGCGTATATACTTCTAGTGCACCAATTTCACATACAGATATATGATCAAAGTCTTCTATGTGAATAATTTTTATATAAAAACATAATACAGACTTCAAATTATGAAATAAAACATGAATTAAGCTTAACTCAGGCTGATAAATATTGTTTATTAGTATCACCTTAAGTATAAAAAGACAGAGAAAATCTTTGTCACTATCTGTTTCATTAATATTTTATGTAACAAAATATTTTCCTGATTTCTTTTGTTTGCTGCTTGTGACATGAAAAACTAGTAGTTTATAATGTTAAATATAAATATTAGATTATAATATTAAACATGAAATATACCTGGGAAAATGCATGGTTTTTATTTCATGCTGTATACATTTTTCTATTTTCCAAAATTTTTGTGGTCAATATATAGTGTTTTTATATTTAGAGAAACTAAATATTATATGTAATAAGATAATAAAATTTAACAAATTCATATAATATAGAATAAATTTTTAATTGATTTTTTTTCAGGAGAAAAAAGTAATTTTAAAAGGTTAAATGACTTAGGTAGATTTTAAAACTGGTTTTATCCAAAAGAGTCTCAAATATCTTTTGATATAAAAAAATAAGAAAGTGTTAACTTAAATTTTAAAAGCTAATTTATTTAGAATCAAAGAATTCCAATTGAGAAGCACAGAGTTAAGCAGAAATTCAAATAGTATCTTGATTATAGTGGGAAGACAAGGGTTTTGTTTACAGGAAAAGCAAAGAAATAATTACATGAAAAGAAGAATTAATTCTTATAAGTGCTTATAAACTGAGCTGTTCTTGGCTATGCATGGTCCATTACTGCTTCTATCTCCAGAGAGAGAGCCCATAGTCATCTGTCCCTGTGGTCAGGATGTCCACTGGCCTGCTGGCTGTACAAACAGTCGTCTGTGAGACAGTGCTGGTTTGGCCCAATCCAAATAGTCCAAATGTTCCAGGAGCAAGACATTCAAGGCAGTTACTCTGGAATGGCGGCTCAGGCTCCATTTTGAAATGGATCCATTTATGTCATTCCTTACAGAAGCAAGGTTAAAAGTAATTTCCAGCTTATAATCAAGTGTGGCTGAAGTCAGCTGAGGTTCATCACAGTAATTGGAGCAAACAGATTGCATACAAACGTTGAGAACATCTTGAAGATGAAATGTACTAAAAAATTATCAGAGTATCCTTTACAAAGTGTCTCACAAAGAAAACAAAGAACCTCTAATTCTGAATGTGAATATGCTATGCACAAGACCCAGGCTTCTCAAATTTTAACGAAGTGCTTGTGAACCTGGGATTCTGTTAGGACATAGATTCTGATTCAGCAGGCCTTGGGTGAGGCCTGGGATCCAGCATGTCTACCAATAGCCAAGTGATGTCCACATTGCTGGTACGGACCTCTTCTTGAATTGCAGGGTTCCAGGCACTCTGCTAGCTATTGCATGTGTATTGGCTGTTAGCTTACGTTACTATGCCAAATCTTAAATGGTAAATTTGAGAAAGTTCTTCAATAATTTATTAAAACTCTCATAGTACCTGGGTTATTTTGCTGTTGCTGCTATAACAAATTACCACAAGTGTAGTCATCAAATTGGGACAAAAGTAATGGGTCTTTGGGTCAAAGGTCCAACAATTGCTGAGCTGCTGGCAGTGCTCACACGTAGACTGATACATCCCACTCGAGTACATGCCATGACCTTTTCCCATTTATGTAGCAGGCAGCTGGCAGTTACATGGATCCTGCACGACCTCAGGCTGGCTGCACAGAGTCAACAGAAAAGTTAACTGTGGAAACTCAATTACAAAGTAAGTATATAACCATGAGTAACAAGAAACTGCAAGAATGTGAAGTACTAAAAGCAACAGAGTGATTCAAAAGTTTATTGGATGCATTAAAATACAATTAAAAATAAAAAAAATTATCACGAGGAATGAATTCAATAGGTGGGACTAGCATGTAACAGACACAGTTAAGGGACAAATTAGTGAACTCGAAGATAAAACTGAGAAATGATCTAAGAGTATTTCCTGGAGGCATATGGAGATGGAATTTATGAAAAACTAGTTAAAAATCAGAAACTAATCTTTCAAGAGTTATAATCTTTGCCTGATAGAAAAAGATAAGAGATGAGGGTGTAAAGTCAATAGTGAAGAAAATGAGATGAGAATGGCTCGGAAATGAAGAAAATACTAGAATCCTAGATATTTTATTGATAATTATTAACAGAAAAAGAGAGTCCCATAGGATTACAGTGAATCTACAGAGGGACAATGATAAAAGTGATAATCGTACATTTGTATGCTAATATACGTCTATCGATTACACATTCTTAACAACACTGGGTGGGATTTGAGAGGACAATGAAACAACAGTAATGAGGGAAACTAATTTAAAATGTACTTTTCAATAGGCAGCCAAAATACAATTACTGTGTAAAAAGGAAATAAAAATATGTTCTTACATATGAATATTGTCTGAAATAATTTTGTACTTTTACTCCAGACAGTAAAGTTATCTTAGAAAAAGAAGTATTCCCCCCAATTTATTTTTAGAATTAAAATATAAAATTTATTTTCCTGTGTTGAAAGAAAACATCAATAACAAAATATTTTATGTACCTTTTTATACTTCCTTCTGAAAAAGCAGAAGCCTCCAATCATTTTCTTATTTGAGTATATATAGCATGTCAGATATAAAGTATTTGCAAACAACAGTAAAGATTCAAATGCTAAAATATTCAGAATTTTTACTGTTTTATTTTTATAGCACATTATTAAATATAGAGGCATTTCCAAATTTTTTCAGTATTAATTATCACTTAGTTATAAGCACATTGCATATGTTTTAGGTGATCATTTTAGAGATAAAACAATTTATACCATAGAATTAAAGACGTAACACTTTAAAAGACTCCAAAGAAAATGTAAAATATATTGCTATCTTATTCGGTGAGCAGGCCCTATGAGGTTTAAAAACAGATTAATCAAAGAGAGATCAATTTTCAATTAACTGTGAGAGACATATGATTACCCGGACCCATAGCTCTGTGTACAACTGGGCTCTAAACACATTTCAATATTTTTAAAATTATATCCTTTTTATTGTCATTAGTGTATCATAGGATAATAAAGAGTGAATTCTATGGAATTTTTCTAGTACAGATAACCCAACCCAATCAAGAAGAAATTGTAACTTCTCAGTGTGGCTCAGTCACTGAGAAGTGCAAATAGGAGACTTAGGCTCAACTAGCCAAACATCACAAGGAAGCTTTCAACGTGGCTCTCCTGGGGGCGAGCCTCCTAAATGATGAACCAGCCCTGCATACTCAACGCTTAACATTTGCACTAGCAGCAGCGAGCCCTTTCCCTGTTAACGCTGAAACAAATTATATGCACCTCATCATTAGTTTAGACCAAATGCCCACTTTCAGACCAATCACTCTAGCCAAACGGACAAAGTACTTTCATTGGACAAACTTAAGTCCTGTGACAATTCAAGTCATGGTCATATAAAACATATGAGCTGAGAAGGAAATAAAATGCCCACTAAGAATAACCATAATTTCTGCCTCCAAATGACTTTATTTTCAAGATGAATATATGGCAATAAATTAACATATGGCACCTATTATCCAGAAAACACAGGCTAAATCTTTGTAAGGAAATCTTATTGTATCATCTAAAAGGGAGGCAAATGGAGGGCTATTTTTTTCAGGTATTTCAATTGAAGAAAATCAAAATTAAAATGTTATTTACAAATTACACTAGAAGTTGTATGTTATAAACTGTAAAGCATCTGTGATATATATATGTGTGTGTATATATATATATATATATATATATATAAATCATTGTCAGTGTTACAAAATCAATAATTTGAACTATTTTAGTTAATATTAGATCTTGGGTATATATTTGAATTTGCTTTGAATGAATGAAATTTATTCTGGTATTTAAATTTAATTAACCACATTTATATTTTTTACTTTTTTGTCCATATTATAAGAGATATACCTTAAAGAAGAGTTAATAGATTTTGTTTCATATTTCATGACTTGAATTTTGTCTCCTTCCAAATATTTGGGTACTATTAGTATTCGTTTCCTAGGTCAAAATAGTTTCCTCTCTACCCCACCCACTGTGTTAGCTTTGCAGAAGACTATGAGAGTCTGGTTCTATCTGGTTATTTTCTACAGAAAATGTCTTACTTTACCCAGATATGTGAGAGGGGCATCCGGTGGTATCTCAAAAAATTGAAATCTCAAATCTGGTCAACAGACATTGTCACATATGTGGTAGTAGAGACACCTTAGGAGGATTTTCTATTTTCCTAACATACAGCAGTCGCTGTACAACCTATTCATGTGTTGAGAGTAAGCTTAGAGATAAATAATCAAGGAAAATTGCCTGTCGTTAGTTCAAGGTATTAGCCTATTTTTCCTACTTTTCCTGACAATTCTTAATTTGCTCTGGCTATACCCTCTTTTGCCATGTCTAAATACCCTCATTCACTGGGTTTGTCTTGTATATCAAAACACTGCTAGTCTCCTGAATTTGAGTGATTTTCCTCCCTTTTACACTAGTGACCTGGGTGTTCTCTAATGATACTGCTAGGGCTCCATCATTTGGCTCTGACTGCTCTTGGCTGATTTGAGTCACTACCAGCAATTCTTCTCATGGTCACAGCAACCTGCTCAGCTCCAGGACCGGGTGTGTTGGTCTCATAAATGTCAGAGCGTTTGATACTGTGTTAAAGAACAGTGATTGAGTTTTAGTTTTAACAATTTATAAATGTGTAAAACTGCAATTATTCTAAAAACAATTCATTAAAGTAGTTTCATTGCATTTTACTGTATTTTAAAAAATTGCAAAATGATGACTTGAGGAAAAGATTCCCCAAATTATAATGCACAATTCCATTAAAGGCAAGCTCAAATGGTTTATTATGTTGAATAAATATTTCTTATCATTTGCTCTTATCGAATGTGTCAGATACATTTAATGAGATAGACTGCAATCAGTAAGCTTTGAGGTGTTACTTTTATGTTGTGCTGATTTTACCTTGAAGTGGATACTGTGGACTGCCACTTAGAGCCCCTGCAGGTACAAAACTTTCATTATTACAGTGGCTGAGAGTGTCAGTCACCAGGTGATGGAGGTGATGGCTCACTGCTCAGTCCTCCTCCTAAGCAATGTCCTCAGCTGAACAGGGCTAACTGACCCAGTGTTATCCTCCTTTTGAAAAACAGTTCACATTCAGTGATTGGTCTGCATGAGAGTACAATACATAGGTCTGGCTCTCTTGTTTTCATTAGAGACATCTCCACTCATGCCCCAGCTTAATAGTTTATTTATTTTTTTCTTTAAAATTATGTTTTATTGATTATGCTATCATGGTTATCCTGATTTTCTCCCTTTGCCCTCCACCTCCACGCAGCAACCCTTACTCCCTCAGGTACTCCCCTCACCATTGTTTAAGTCCATGGTTCATGCGTATAAATTCTTTGGCTACTCCCTTTCCTATACTGTAATTTACTTCCCAATGGCTATTCTGTAACTACTTATTTGTACTTCTTAATCCCCTCAGCTCTTCATCCATCCCCCTATACTCCCTCCCATCTGGCAACCATCAAAACGTTTGCTCTCTGTATCCATGATTCCGTCTCAGTTCTTATTGTTTCCTTAGTTTGTTTTTTAGATTCAGTTGTTGATAGATTTGTATTTTTTGCCATTTTATTGTTCATGGTTTTGATCTTCTTCGTTTTCTTAAATAAGATCCTTTAACATTTCATGTAGGGAGCTCCTACCCTTTGCAACAGCATGGATGCAACTGGAGAGCATTATGCTAAGTGAAATAAGCCAGGCAGTGAAAGACAAATACCATATGGTCTCACCTATAAGTGGAACCTAAACAACAAAACAAACAAGCAAGCAAAATGTAACCAGAGACAGGGAAATAAAGAACAAACTGACCATAACCAGAGAGGAGATGGGAAAGGGGAATGGCGGGGGGGCGGGAAAGGGGAAGGGTTTTCAGGAACATGTATAAAGGACACATGGACAAAGCGAAAGGGGTGTAGGGTTAAGGGTGGGAGGTGGGGATTGCTGGAAGTGAGGGATGTGATAGAGGCAAGATGGGGGCCACTGTATTTGAACAATAAAAAAAGAGAAAAGAAAAAAGAAACAGCTAAAGGAGTTCATCATCACCAAACCATTCTTTCATCAGAGACATCCTGAAAGGCTCAGTCCAGCTTCAGGGCTTCTTATAGGGTTGAAACAAGGACTTTGTTGCAATTGCATTACAGTTCAATGTCCACTTCTTCCAGGAAAAAAGATGAAACATATATTGCATAAATTTTCAAGGTAGAAATAATATGTGAGTACAAAAATAAAAATCTTTAACCTCTACTTCTTTATTTTTGTGGACTTAAACTGAAAGCCTCCCAGCAAATATGTAGGTTTTATAAAAGAAATTAAGATTTGTTTTGCATAGTTAAAGCTACTGTGGCAGGGTTATTGAAACAATCTCATATAACAAGATCAGAACATATCAAGGGACATCTCTCTTCCTCTTTCTAGGCAGGCAGATGTCTTGTGGACCATGAGTCTATGTCTCTTTTTGGTTCTATTCATGTCGGTCTATCATAAATAACACACTTCAAATCAGTAGAAAGCTTTTTATCAGAAGGTAAAAATTAGTAATTTTCTAAGTTATACTTAATTTTTTTTATCACTTTATATTTCCTAGGTATGTATCTTTAATTATTTGAGATATGTATAATTATGTATTATATTTATCATCAAAATTAAATGCATATATTAAAAATATACACTTTCTTAGTGTAGACTATTGAAAATAATTTAAAAATCACAAATACAAATCACATTCTAACCTAACATTGAGATAAAATTGATCATAGCACTTATAACCTACGTCTGCTTATTTTAGTATGTGTGTTCTTTTCTAGAATGTAAGAGTCCAGAAGTCCTGGACTTAATCCTTCACCACTATTTCATTGTGTCTAGCACAGTGCCAATCAATTAATAGGCAGTCATAAATATGTGTTAAATTAATTGATTTTATGAGTGAACTAATTGATAAACAAATAATGTATTACCTCACAGTGAGGAAACATTGACAGCTGAGACTGATAGATGAGTAGATTGAGAAGGACAGAGAGAGGAAAAAGAGGAAATAAACAATGAATCCCAGGGCTCTGAGTTGAACTGAATAGATGCTCCTGCCATTTACTGATAATGGAAGAGTGTGGGACTTTTATATTGTTGGCATAAAATGTGGGGACCATTTTGGACATGTTGAACATGTGATGCCTACTAAACACTTGGAAGTAAATGTTAATATAGATACAAAATTCTAGAGAAGGGATACGTTAACATTACTTTCAGCACAGTTTGGTGATCAGTTAGAATTTTGGTACTACAGATACGGAATCTTTACACAGCTTTCAGTCTCTTGATCGTTGCCTTGAAAAAATATATACAAGTTGCATTAAATCACTTGTTCCTCATTAAAGAGTCATAGCAATCCTTATCTCTATATGCTTCCAAACTGAATAATGTTGTTAAATATTGTTGTGTCGGTTGTATTAAATAATAATGTTAGAAATTACCAGGTAATATCAACCATAGATATCACAGGGTTTTGAAAGCGACATTTTCCTAACTTTCAAAATAAATACACATATAAAATTATTTTTATTTTTCTGTCTTTGAAGATCTCTGCTTCTGTGTGAGTTTTATCCAAACATTGTGCTACTCTTAACAAATCCTAGGTCCTTGTTGGTAAAAAGGCAGAGGAGAAAGGAGAAAAGTACATTCCATCGGTGTCTTCCAAAAGTAAACTAGAATTGTCCTCTTTAGGCATAAATAAGTCTTTCTAGATAGCCTAAGCTGCAACTCCGATTACTGTTAGCATTGTAAGTATGAACACTTGAAATTTGCTCTCTTCTACCTACCCTACTTTACACACAAGAGGGAAAAACCAGTAAGTTCTGCTCTGCCTCTGGTTCTTGTCACGTGGTCTTCACTTACAGTTGCCCCATGTACATGCCGTGTCCCTTCTCCCTTCAAAGTTTTGTATTGTATTTTGGCTCATTTTAAGTCTCAATGTTTGTATTATAATGCAGTTGTATCTCTCACATTACAATGTCTTTTTCTTACTCACTCTCCCACATCCCACTCAAATTCCTTCCTGAAGGTTTTCCAGCTTTCTTCAGGAAGAGGCATCCACTCACTTAGGTGTTCCTTCATTTATGCAACACTCATTTATGTGTTCCTTGCTGAGTACCAATTTTGGACTGGTCATTCAGCTAAACAGGAAAAGTACAACATACTCCTAGAGGCACTATCTTCATGGAGTTTATACTCCAGTAGAAGAAACACACATTAAAAAAAAATTATAACCTGGTGTTAGTTCCCTACCTGAGATAAAGATTTGGAGGTAACAGAAATTGGTGGAAAAATTAATTTAGATATAATATTGATGGACATCTTTGTTTCCTTTCACCGTGTGCGTTTTCAGTATGTGCCTTTCTTCATCTCCTCTCTCAGTTCAGCAGTTTCCTCATTTCTCTCCCCCACTGCCTCGATAAAAGTGCCAAAGTCATTATAAATACACAGTGTAATTATATTAGTAACAGACGGTCTGTGAATAGATAAGGAAAACAATTTTTGATCAGTGCTGAAAATTATTTATTTTAAATTAGACTATTTCTATTTGAGTTGCTTGGAGCCCAGGCATATGTTTATTGTCATGGTCACAGATCTGTGGACTGTGAAAATAATCCACAGCTCTACCATATGTCAGAGCGAATATCTTAGCTGAGATATGCAATCTAATTTTACCAATTTCCTTCTATCTTCTTTTTAAACAAAGTCATGAAATGTCTTTATTGTTGAACAAGCTTTTTATTGTCACAGCTTAAAGAGGCATTATTGTAATTATTTTTAAAATACATTTTTTGTGGATCTATTGTGTCACTAGCCTTGGAACTGCTTCACTGAAGACAGAAATGAATTGAAAGGCTTAATAAAATGAGTCATTTATTTTTATTATAAATAAATAAAAAAGTGTTTAGGGATGGTTTAACATGCCTAATTTTAAATGTCTTCTAGATTAAAAACCTAGGTGTAAGATAAAAATACTTGGCCATAAACATAAAAGTTATGAATTGTTATATTACATTTCATGATCAAACTCTGGTGACAAGAATAACATACCATTGGTAGAAAATAAACAGAAAAACAGCAAACCATAAAAAACAAAATGTAAAGTATAGCATAAAATTCCTTCACTTAGAGATCAGCATTCTTAATATTCTGACATACATACTTCCATGCATTGTTGAAACTCTTTTATATGACCGCCTATTAAACAAAATAAACCATTGTTTTCAAATTTCTTCATCAAAGACAGATTGATGTGCACAGAAAGGTAAGTTTTCATAAATAATACATTTTAATGTATGGGGCATTTTTATGCTATTAGGTGAACAATATTCGCACCAAAATAAGTTTTGTTTGTATCAAATATTAGTGCCATCATATAATCATTGAATTTATTTTGCTTTAGTAAATATTTTAAAAAGTATTTAAATACAAAAAAAAAAAATCCTTTGCAACAGCATGGATGGAACTGGAGAGCATTATGTTAGGTTAAATAAACCAGGCAGTAAAAGACAAATACCGTATCTCACCTGTAAGTGGAACCTAATGAACACAACAAACACATGAGCAAAACAGAACCGAACCGGAAGCATGGAAACAAGTAATAGACTGACAGTGACCAAAGGGGAGGGGGGAGGTGGAGATGAGGGGAAAGAAGCAGGAGGGTCTACTCAAGGAACTTGAATAAAGGACACCTGGTAAAGAACAACAGGTGGGGACTGACTGAGAGAGGGCGGTGGGCAGGGCAGGGGAGAGCAATAGGGGAAAAATTGGAACAATCATAACTGAACAATAATAAAAAAAGAAAACTATTATTATTTTTTTTACCATGGAATTACTTTACCAAGTAATTACTTTAGAATTATTAGATTTAAATGATTCACTGTGAAAAATTATTAGATTTAAATGATTCACTGTTCACGGGACATTTACAAAGGGTTGGAAAATATAGTATAAACCTTGAGTCTTTAGTCAGACCGTTTCATAGTTTCCAAGTTCTTCCATAACAAATCAAACAATCTAGATCTCTGAACTATAGATTATAAATCATTATGTACATAATTAATAGGGATGAATCTTGGATATTAAATAGACATATCAAACTCTAAATCATGATCCTGAATAAAAGAGAAATAGTGATAAAAATAATAAAATAGATTTATACTTCCACACTTTTTTTCTTAGAAAATTCCCATCCCCTTAGCTCTAGCTTTCTGTATGACAGTGAGTGGGAAATACCCAACTCCAGCCCACTCAAACCATCCTGTCTCATCTAAATGAGGGGAAAAAACTGAGTAGCAAGTGTAAGTTTATGTTCCAAAGGCAGATTCACTCAAGCACTGAAACTATGGACTCTTTCCCTCCCCAACACATGCCTAATAAACATATTACAGAAGGCCTCTTTTATAATCATTCCTTTTACTCAATAATTCTATCTGGATATAGGAAAAAAAAAGCATGATATACCAGATTATGATGTTGATTTGACTAGGTCCCTGTAAATCCACTGAATTTGAACAAAATTATTTTTTTCTTGAAGGTAGATCTATATAGTATATCTCATATCATTGATATACATGTCCTATTTTGTACATTGTAGTATAATCTAATATAATTTTGAAAAATTGTTGTAGTATCTGCATGTCTGCAAACTTTTGGTGCGATTTCTATTTGTATTATGCGTCTACTTTAAAGAACTATTTCCAGTACTTTTACTCTTCAACAACATTTATTTTATTTTATTTTTACTATCTTGCATAACTTTATTTTTTCACATTTATTTTTATTGTATTTTTCCATTAATATGAAGTCTCCTTATACCCTCCCCCCATTACCACCCTGTTGTCCATGAGTCCTTTGTTTTTATTCTTCAATCCATCCGCCCTCTTTCTCCCCCCACACACTAGCTGTTATCTGCTCTCCATCTGTGCGTCTGTCCCCATTTTCCTTGTTAGTTCTGTTTGTTCCTTAGATTCCACATATGAGTGAAATCATTTTGTATTTGTCTTTCTCTGACTGGCTTATTTCATTTAGCATAATGTTCCCCAGGTCATTCTAAACTGTCTCAAAGGATAAAATTTTCTTCTTTTTTACTGCCCAGCAGTATTCCATTGAGTAAATGTCCCACAGTTGTTTTATCCACTCATTTACTGATGGGCACTTAGGCAGCTCGCTCCCATACCTTGGTGATTGTAAATGATGTTGCAATGAACATGTGGGTGCTTCTGTTCTTTCCAATTAGTGTTTTGGGTTCCTTTGGATATATTTCCAGAAGTGGGATAGCTGGGTCAAAAGGCAGATCCATTTTTAATTTTTTGACGTATATCCATACTGCTTTCTTTCCACAGTGACTGCACCAATCTGCATTCAGGAAACAGTGCAAAAGTGTTCCCCTTTCTTCTCATCCTTGCCAGTACTTGTTTGCTTACTTATTGATGATAGCCATTCTGACAGTGTGAGATGTTAACTCATGGTGGCTTTAATTTGCATTTCTCTGATGATTAGTGACTTTGAGCATCTTTTCATGTGTCTATTGGCGATCTGTATGACTTCTTGGGAGAAGTGTCTATGTAAAAGACTTGTACTCAGAAAATTATAGAACACTGAAGAAAGAAATTGAAGAAGATACATGTAAGTGGAAACACATACCATGTTCATGGATAGGAAGAATTAACGTCATCAAAATGTCCATACTACCCAAAGCAATCTAGAGTTTCAACACAATTTCTATCAAGATTCCAATGATGTATTTCACAGAACTAGAACAAATACCTCAAAAATTTATATGGAATCACAAAAATCCCTGCATAGCAACAATGGTCCTGAGAGAGAAGAGCAAAATTGGAGGAATTATGCTACCTAATATCAAATTATATTATAAGGCCATAGAAATCAAAACATCACAGTACAGGCATAAAAACAGACATATAGATCAAGGGAATAGAATAGAGATCCCAGAAATAAACTTACACCTTTATAGTCAATTAATATTCAACAGAGGAAGCAAACATATACAATGTGCTAAAGATATTTATTTAATAAATTGTGTTGGCAAAAATGGACAGATACATGCAGAAAAATGAAACTAGACCACCTTCTTACACCACACACAAGAATAAATTCAAAATGTATTAAAGATTTAAATGCTAAACAGGAAACCGTAAAAATCCTAGAAGAAAACATAGGCAGCAAAACCTCGGATATTGCTCGTATAAATACTTTATCGGATATATCTCCCCAAGCAAAAGAAACAAAAGAAAAAATAAACAAATGGATTACGTCAAACTAAAAGGTTTTTGCACAGCAAATGAAAACATCAACAAAATAAAAAGACAACCCACAGAATGGGAGACTATATTCACTGATACATCTGATAAGGGGTTGATATCCCAAATTTATAAAGAATTTACAAAACTCAACATCAAAAAAATAAACCACCCACTTAAAAACCAGGCGTAGAACATTTATTTTAATAGGATAAAGTTAGAGCTCCTTAATCAATAAAACCCAGAAATACAATAGCTACAGAGATAGAAATTTTCTTTTTCCATTACAAGAAATGAATTATTCTTGTAATGATGAGTTATTGGTCTCTACTTAGCATAGTGGACTAGTCTGTTCCTCACAAGACATGAATGCCAGGCACGACTGTCCTCATTTGCAACTGGCATCAAGGAAAAGTGAGGTGGGAGAATGCAGGACAAGTATCTTTAAAAAAAAGGAGTCACTACCGACTGTACCATTGAAAATCCCAGGAGCACTCATTACTTTAAGTAACCTTATATCCCTGTATTAGAGGACAAATCAAAGGGATTCGATTGAACCAATTAATCTCCACCATAGTGAGAAATTTAAAATTTAGCCTTGCAGTGTTTCCATAGAGGAAGACAGAAATGGAATTTGAGAGTATCAAAACCAAATACCTGACCTAATTATTCTGTGGGAGTGGGAATAGTGAAAATTGTATAGTTATGAAAGAAGTTTAGATGAGAATCAGCCAGAATTATGGAGTGATTGTGTGTAGTGGCTGTGGGACCTCAGGAAATGAGACAAAGTCTATATTCACTGGTAGGTTGAAATTATGAGGCCAGTGTAACAGCTAACAGCCCTAGACCACTGTTTCTCACACATTCTGATCGCCAGACCCTTGCACACTCTTAACAATCGTTGAGGACCAAGATAGATTTTGTTAATTTGGTTATATCTATTGATACATACTTTACTGGACTATGAAACTAAAAATTAAAAACTGTGTGCATTTACTAGTTTATAGGTAGCAATAGTAAATCAATTTCTTGTTATTAAACTTGATCAAACAATAACAGCTTTTGCCAAAACAATAAGTAAGCGAGAAGAGTGGCACTGTTTAAAATTTGTACAAGTCACTTTGGTGTCTGATTTACAGATGATAACTGCATTCTTGTGTCTGCTTTTGCAAACCATCCCTTAAACTATATATAGCCTCTGGCAAACTCTGCTCCACACCTGTGAGTACGTGAGAATGAAGAATGTAACTTCTGACTTGCCGTTATTATGAAAAAACTATCGATCTAGCGGACCTACGGAAGTGTGTATCCTGCTCCCCCAAAGCTCCTAGACCTCACATTAGGAACCACTATCGTAGCCCAAATCTACCCATATTCTATTGGTGGACTACTAAGAAAACTGAAGAACTGGTTATTTTTTTTTTCACTTTTGCATTGTTTATAATACATTACCCACTGAAGAGCCAGAGAGATCATTTTTAAAATATAAATTCAGTAACGCCTCTTTTCTGCCTACCATTCTGTTGGTCTCCCACTTGTCTTAGGAGAAAAAAACAAGTAGTTACTTGACTCTCTCTCATAATCTTAAAATTCTGCAACAATTTACCCCCAAGATTTATGGTAGTGTAATAATTTAAAACTTTGCAGAAGACCTTTTGCATTGATAAGTATTTAATAGCTACTTAACAATGACTACTGATATTCTATTTATAGCCCTCAATTTTATTGACTTCAAAGAAACAATTTCTGGTTTCTTCGATTATATTTGTTTTGTTTCTTGTTTGATGATTATACCTTTTATTGTTTCCTTTCTTGTTTTTTAATTTCTTTTTATTTCATAAGATGGCACCTTTATTCATTGATTTAGACCTTCCTCTTTTTTTCTAACCTAAAGGTAGGCTGCTATGAAGTTCCCTTTTAACAAACACTGCATTAGTCGCCTTTTAGAAATGTGGTTCCCATGCTGATTTCTTTTCACTCAGTTAAAATACAGTACTTTTAGTTCCTCTTTTTGTGCTTTGTATCAATTCTTCAAATTTATTTAATCAAGTTGTACAGTTTGTTCTCTGTTGAGTGAGCTTTAGTAGTTCGTAGCTTTCAAATTGTCTATTTTATGTATGTTCTCAAATGTTTTGCCATGTATTAATTACTATCACTGCATAGCAAATTACTTTTAACCTTGGAGTCTCAAAAACGACAAATATTCATGATCTTGCAGTATTTCTGAGGCTCAGGAACCCAGGAGCAGGTTGACTGGGCGCTGTGGCCCGGGGTCTTTCATGGAATGGGGCTGCAGTTATCTCAAAGCCGCAATGGGGCTGGAGAATCTGCTTCCAAACTTATTCACAGGGTTGTGGGTGGATCTCACTTCCTCACCGGCCAGAAATCTCGGTTGGTCAGAAGCTTGTGTTTCTCATGTGGGCCCTTCCAAAGCCTGCCTGAATGTGGTGGATGGACTCTCCCAAGGAAATGAGGAAGAGCTGGAGAGGGAGACAGAGAGTGGGATATCTCAAAAGTTATAATCTGCAGTGTTTAATAATTCATTTTTGTAAGTGACATACATCACTCTTACCATGTTATTGGTCACACAGATTAACCCTGGATGACAATGTACAATTGTGATTATTAGTGGATGCTTAATACCTATAATTCTACTTCATGGGAATTGTGAAAACATTACAACATTTCCTTCAGACTCAACACTTCATTTTAACTTTTTACGTTTTTTTAGGGAACATTTTAGTGGAGACAAATTGATCTTTGAATCATCAGAAAATGTGCCTATTTTTCCTGTTCTCCAAAGAATATCCTTGCTGGATATTGATATCAGGATTAACACTGATTTTTGTTATTATTGTTTGTTCTCCTTTCATCACCTTAAAGATTCCGTTTCTTTGCCTTCTGGCTTCTGTTGTTTCTGAGGAGAGGTCATTTACCATTTGTACGTGCCTCTTTACGTAACGTGACTTGACATTTTTCTCCTGACTACTTTTAAGCTTCTTCTTTATCTTTGGTTTATAAGGTTATCTATGATGTGTATTTTATTTGTTTGTAGATTACCCGGTGTTCACTGAGCTTCCTAAAATGCATGGATTTTTTCACTCATTGAGGAAATATTTAGATATAATTGTTTTTTTCAAATGTTAGTTCAGGGTGTTGTTCTTCATTGGCTTTTTAATTCAATCAACTTTCTGCTATTAAACCTATACTTTAAGCCTATTCATTAAACCTATACATTAAACATATATATTATACCTTTCTTTTCCAATAATTTACTTATTTCTTGCATTTACATTTGTCTCATATTTATTGACATTTATTTATTTTTCTTTTCTAAAATTCCCTTTCCATTCACTCATTATTCTCATTTTCCCTTAAGTTCAGTCATATTTGAAATATCTTTTTAAAGTCTTTGACTATTAATTTCAACACCTAGGTCACTGCAGGGTCTATATCAATATAGCTCACAAATAAATTTATGTCACATTTTCACAATTTATAACTTCTGTTTTATTTTAAACATCTTCATATGACTTATAGTGTTTGTTTTATGCTGTGCATTTATGTACATGATACATAGAAGAGACTTGTAATTACAGCTAACAGTACTGAGTTTTGTTCCCACGGACAGTTAAAGTAATGACAGATGATCCTGATTCTTCCAGACTTGATTTATTATTTGTCAGAGCTGATATATATTCAATTTTACCTTAGTCCCACAGTATGTTATTTACTGCAGGTTACAGTCCTTACTGTTTGTCATTTCTGGTTCTTAACAAAGTGACTGAATCCCTCAATAAAAAATTGCCCACACTGGCTTAGTCAGAATTCCCAACATCCCTCAGTCCTGCTTAAACATAGCATCTCTACTCTGTTCTGAGTGCCTCAGGGGTTCCTCTGTTATATTTACGGGAAATCTACCTTACTTTTGCACAGAGCAGTCATGGTACAGGGTCCTGCAGAGCCCGGAGCCCCCATTTTTCCTCAGATCTGTCTTTCATGCCCCATTAGTTCACACGGCATAAGCAGTGCTGAATTGTGATTTCCACATTTTCTGCTCAGACTACCTTGCTCTGCTTGCACCCACTTTTGTGTGCCAAGACCTGAGAAAATGAGGAAATCGCATCATGTGTTTGCTTTTGTCAAGTTCTGCAATCTATCACTGTCTGTTGCTTAGTACCTAAAGATACTTGAAAATAATTCTCATATTTTTATCAGTTTTACAGTTATTTATGTTGGAGGAGAAGTCCAATATCAATTATTTTGCCATGGTGCTTAAAATAGTCTTTATTGAATGAATTAACAAAAATGTAGAATGTACAAATGAATGGAATATAATTTTAACGACCATTTGCTGAGAGGTCGTATAAGGAACATATACTCATAGACAGACATAATCCATTGCTTCAGTACTACAAAGGCGCTAAAACTATTAATTTAATGAACGTCGGGTTCATGATTTGGCTATTTTTCTACATCATCTTCTTTTCCCAGAAGGTTCACATAATCATAGACCATAAATTGCAAATTTTAATTCAATCTAGAAAAGCTATTAAAAGATAGGTTTTTGTTTTAAAGTGCTATTATAAAAGAAACAGAAAATCAAACTTGTCTGCCTGTTCTAGATTTTCTCTAGAAGCATATTGAAACTAGTGCATTTACACATTCTAGTCATTTTGAAAGTTTCAAAATTATAATATTTAAGTAAAACAGTATAAACAAAATTTAAATCTGTGCTTAGTTTTTAAAAAATATAATAAGCTTTCAGTTTATCATCTGAAGTCACAATAATTGCAGTTCAACTCATTATAAACCATCATTTTTTTGTAAATAAGACATAATTTGGTCATCCCATGAGCAATGGGTTGAAAATATTGTTTGAAATTAGTCATGTTCTCTATTTCTCCAGTTACTTCTAGTAAAATTTATGTCATGATTATTGAGATATAGGAAAATGTACAATGAGCATTAACTGATGAGCCCTAATTAATAATTAAGTTGCACCCTGGGAAACAAGATGCTTTATTCTGACAAGTGATATCACCCATCTCCCAGATCACCGTGTCCTGTCAGACGAACCTCAGCCCAATGACTTTATTTCAAACATATTGCTTTTGAAATAACAGCAGGGACTTCTGGGCTGCTCAGCATCTCTTGTTTACTATCTAATGTCATGCTTAATGATCAACATTAAAGTTACTGCTTCCAAATCACCTTAATTAGGATTGCAAACACTTTAACTAAAGTTCCTTTCAAAAGCTAGATCATATAATTATATCGCCTTCCTATATTGTGATTATACAAGGTTCTTGTACTGAAACATGATAATAACATTTCCAGGCATCTCGCATTTTTAAGGTAACTTTTCCTACCCACCGTTCTTCCTGTGAATATACTGATCTCCACTCTCCAAGTTAATAGCTGATTAACCAGAACAGGGCAAGTAAACTAAGCAACGCAATGAATAGGCTAATCTGTAGCTGTGGGGCAGGCTGCTACACAATGCCGAGCCCAAACCTAGACAATCCGGTTTAACTGAATTATCCTTCAGCTCTTTTAGAGAGTGTTGTTTTCTATAAGCTGTCCTACACTTTTTGAAGAGAATTCCTTATTGAAATGCAACATATACAGAAAAATCTATGAATAATGTTTGCAGCTTGATACAGTTGCACAAAGTGAACCAATCTATGCTACCACTGCCACAATTATGAAATGAAAAATGCTCAGCACCAAGGAAGTCTCCTTATGGTCTTTTTCAGTCATTAATAACTCACTAAGGAAACCATGGTCTTCATCTCTAGCACCATAGATAATTTTTCTCTTTTTCTAAAGTTTTCTTTAAAAAGTGGAATCAAATCTTATATATTTTAGACGTGATACCTTTTACTTCCTGTTACTTGTGAAATTAATACATGTTGTCAGGTGTACCAATGATATATATCTTCTCTGTGGTTTATAACATTTCCTTTTTTTCCTGAAATTCCTGTTAGTTCATGATTTCTTGATAGACTTACAATATAGGTATAGACATTTACATTTTTATAAAAATCCTAGTCCATACCATTTGGTGAATACTCTAATGAATATATTAATGTGAGTAAAACTTCCAGTGTAGACATTATGTATACATGTTTGGCTAGAGTAGTTACTGTTTGTATTAATTTCCTATTGTGGTGGTAACAACTTACTACAAACAGTGTTGTATGGTAATATAAAATGTTTATTTTATATTGAATAAATAAATTAAGAGCTATGGAGGCCAAAAGTCTAAATTCAAGGCTTCATTACTTCTAAAAATTTCAGGGAAGAATGACTTCCTTGCCTTTTCCATCTTCTAGAAGTTGCCCACATGCCTAGGCTCACGGTTCCTTCTTCACATCACTCCAACTTCTTCCTCCCCACATCACACCTTCCTCTAACTTTGATGTCCCTGTCTTCCTACTGTAAGGACCTGTGCGTTTACATTGCATTAACCCAGATAATCGAAGATAATCTCCCCGACTCAAAGCCCTTAACTTACTTACATCTGAAAGTCCCACTTACCATAAGATACCGTATCAGTGGTTCTGGCGGTGACCTCATGGACGTGACTCTGCCAAACACAATAATGAGGAAAAGATGAGTGGAATTCTTAGACTTTAGGTCGCAAAGGACTGTTTCTAACACTGTTAAGCTATGGGAATTTGAACCGATTCTCTGTTGTGTCCTGAGCTGACATTGCTCTTCTTTTGGAATACAAGAAGGGAAAAGGTTTCTGCCACTGTGTGGGGGTGAATGTTAGTTGTACAGTGTTCCAGTTGTTGACGGGTCTCAAAATTTTTTTGGATAGACTTAGGATGACTGACTCATGTGATATCCCATGAACTAAAAGACACAAATGGAGTCCAAGTAGCATAAGTAGAGATTATCAAACTTATTAAGCCAATTTCAGAAATAATGTATCAGTGAATGTACAACTTGAAAGTGCACAGTTACCTATGGCTATATTTAGATCTCAGGTTCATAAAAATCTCTTTTTTTAATTTTATATATCTAAAATAAAATTATATTCCAAAGCAATTAACCAATATGGATGGCCTTGGGAAGGTCTGGGGGAAATTTTACAAAAAGTGTATTTTAAAAAATAACATAAAGATTAAGTTAATTTTTAATGTAAATTTGATCTTGTAGTAAAACAGTTTTTTGATGCCATGAATATGTTTAACATGTTTACAAACTTAATTTATATTAAATAATTTTATATTGGTACCATGACATTCCACTTTGTTTCCTAATTTCATTTGCTTTTGTCGTTTTTAGTGAACTGAATTCCAGATTAAAGTATTCAGTTGTTAGCATATGTAGTCAAAGGAAGCAAATGAAGGCCAATTTTAAGGTACTTGATATATATTAAATTTTATGTATATATATTTAATGTATAAATTTAATATATATAAATTTAATATGCATTCATTCACTCTTTTTGATATTATCTCATGGAATGTTATATCATGACTAACCTTTTTATAAATAAATTATTTATATACTTGATGGATGGAATTGTGGTTATCCATTTCCTCACCTATATTTTATTAAATACAATGTCCTGTTTCTTAGAATTATTGTGTCTTCAGGAAATTATTTTTACTATTTAATTCCAATAGGTGGTATGCTTACTTGGATCTTCTGGCTTACTACCAGAAGGAATCTTTTTTTTTTTTTCCAATTTAAATCTGTAGTAAAAGATGCCAAAATGAGCTCTCAAGCAATTATATACTAAAGTTATCTCACATTTTATTACATTAATTGCCACATTAAAATGTGGTATTGACTTAATATTTTAGATACTTACATTTAGTGAATTCAATTAGTATACTCAAGAAATCTGTCAGTTTTTAGATAAAAGTTACTATGTTTTATTCATCTTTATAGAGTACTAATGTAACAAGAGTTTATTTAATATCTATTTCTGTACACTGCATCAAATGTTAGCTAAGTAGAAAAACTACTCTATTGTGTGATTTATCTTAAACAAGACCTTCTGGTCCAATTTTTCTACTGGGCTACTTGGGGGTTCACTAGAGCCAATTTGGAAGTCAGTACACGGTGCACCAAGGTTCAGCTTTTCTTCCCTTCTATGCACAGAGAAGTCTCCACTGGTCTCCACCTGGCTGAGTAAGTTTCTAACAGAATGACACTCTTACAGAAAATAACTATAAACTCTGTGCAATTTACACCAAACTACTTAAAAGCTCTGGAAAGAGAACAAAAGCAGACAGATTCAGAAAGAGAGTAAAAACTTGGGTGAAGAGATTAGCGTGTGGTATACTCTACATACATTACCTTCATCCCTTTTTTTTGTTATGTCTATAAACATGTTGTAGTAATTTTGTGTGTGTGTGTGATCAATCACAAGTTTGATGACTCAGAGTCTTTTTGGGTTGCAGGCAAGTGGACGGAGATTTTGAACTACTATGTAGTGGCTACATTGTAGCCACTATGATGCAAGATAAAATAGTACAGAAGGGAGAACCAAAGAAAGAGCCAAATTTCAACTTACAAACACTCTGCAAATCTCTGCTGACACCAGTGCCATCATGCATAGTCAGACTAAAAGAGAAAAGGGAAAAAGAAAGAAAGAAAGCATCAGACTGGAAGATACTTCAATAGAAAATGTGAAAACACAGAGGAAAAAAAACATTAAAAAAAACCGAAAAGAGCCACAGCAATGTGCAGGACAATACAAAAGATCCAACAGCCCTAGCCAGGTAGCTCGACTGATTAGAGTGTCATCCTGAAATAATCTTACTAAGGTTGTGAGTTCGATTTCTGGTCCTGATATGTAGAAGAAGCAACTAAGGAATGCCCAACTAAGTGGAACAACAGATTGACCTTTCTCTCTCTCACCCCCCCTCAATCTCTCTCTTCAATGAGTATTTTTTTAAAATCTAACATATGTGTAACTAGAGTTCAATAAAGAAGGGAAAGAAAACATCAGAAATAATGGTAAGCCCATTTTCCCCCAATTTCGTGAGAGATATAAACTTAATATTCAAGAAGCTCAGCAGACCCCCCAAGAAAGATAAATGTGAAGCAAACCATGCCCAGGTTTATTATAGTCAAAATACTGGAAACCAAACATAAATAACATGTCTTGAATTTAGCCAGAGGAAAATAACTTTGATACTGGTAACCACAATTCTAATGAGCACTAGTTTTTCATCAATAATGACAGAAGGCAAAAAGAAGACAGCATCTTTAAATTACTGAAAGGAATAGGACTGCAAGTTCTAAATTTTATATACAACAGAAAAATATTCTTCAAGAATAAAATTAAATAAATGCATTTTCTGGTAGGGAAAAATAAGAAAAGTTGGGGTCAGCAGACCTGCAATCGAAGAAATACTTGAAACAGTTTTGGGGTTAAAGATGAATGATACCAATGGAAACTTTGATATTTATAAAGGAATAAGTAGTATGTGCTCAGGAAAATAACTGGTAAGTAAAAAAAATCTGTATATGTTTTCCTCTGGATTTCATTATAAAACTGATGGTGCTATAAAAGAAAACATATTTCCATTGAGTTTATTTACATCATATCTAAAGCATAAAAGATGGCATGGGGTGGGGTTCGTGGGGTTCAATAGGCCTGTATGGTTTCCAGTTTGTTTATATTTACTCTTAGAAGACATATAGAATTTAAGAATATACAGTGTAAGTCCCAAACCACTGAATGTTAAAGAGCTAACATGTCAATAAATATATTATTTCAAAATGTATTCAAGTAATCAAAAAGAAAGAAAAGAAGAAACAAAAAAAATTAAAATAGTATGTTTAAATTTAGCAATTTCTGTAATAACATTGTTGTTAGACCTCATATTTTAATTAAAAGTCAGGGTTTTTCAGAATAGAGGAAAGAACAAAGCATCTCTACTTTTGGCCCTACTTATAGTTGTACAAAATTATGGAAAATCCTGACCAATACAATGTGAGAAGAAATGATGTACATCATTCTGAGCTAAGACTCAACTATCCAAGTATTTGCTTCTCCTGCCAAAGATGTTCAAGAGGGTACCCACGGAGGAAGTGTTGGACCCCTCATCTTGGGTCTCCGAATCTCTCCTTGGAAAAATGCCCTAGAGAATTACCTGGGTCCATAGGAGAATTTCAGTGAGACATAAGCAACCATTGCTTTGTTAAACATTATTTATGTTTGTGAGCATAACATATCTCAAACTATTCTACTCAACAGAAACTCAGTTTAACATTGTTAAAATAATAGATGAGTCTGTCACTTAAAATAATTTACATAATAGAATAATAATTTTGATACATGTACAATTTTGATCAGAGTAAAATATCAGGAACACATACATCAAATATGTTACAGTATACTTATTGCACAGGTTTTAAAGCTTTATTAAGTTACAAAGAAATAGAGACATCAATAACATGAAAACTATTAAGATTTTATCTATGTGTGCATGTTAATTTTTATATTCATTTATGTGTGAAATCCATCCTTCTGAAAGTATTTGAGACATAAATGTTTACAGTTTTAAACTAGATGTATTCTTCTGAAAGATTTTTTCAAAATGATTCATTCTTAAAGGTGTGATCTAAATATTGGGGGAAAAGATTGTTGAAGAAGTATAAACTATGAAGAAGCATATTCATTGTCAATCTACCTAAAACTGTAAGCATGAAACACAGAGACTTAAGCTAAATATCATACTAGATTTCATAAAAGTACATACTACATAATGATGTTATAAAACTACTTTTAGAGGAATAGTGGGAAAGATGAAAAGAACTAAAAGACAAGATATAATATTTCTCCATAAGAAATTACTAAGTTGATTCATAGTAAAACTATAAAAGTGAAAGACCTTAAACTATAGTAATTTATTTATTCTATAAATCCAATTATTCCTCTGAACATAATAAATACCAAGTAAGTAATTAAGATTCAAAAATGTTAAAATTAATAATATGAAAATGGAAGGAGGAACTTCTTATTTAATTTATTCTTTAAATTTTTGAGATTTCTTATTTATGCTTGTGAAAATGATTTAAACAAAATGTGTATAAAATAAATAGCTAATTACATTTCAGTATAACATTTTAAATGAATTTCTGAAAGTTGATAATACCTAATAGTTAAGACTGTTCAGAAGTATAGGTCTAAAAGTGGAATAATACAGAGTACTTTGTTAATGTAAAATTATCTATACCTTAAGCAGACTAATGCAATAAGAAGCTATGGGAACTCCCTTTTAACTATTATATAGCTCTTTGCAAACATCTTCTTCTATAATATCTGGTGCCTGTGCTGTTTAATATAGTTTGTGTTCTGTCCCTTAATTTTTTATTTGCACTTTCCCTTCAGTGTATGAGGTCATCTTCCTCAATGGATCTGTTCACTTTCCAAAGAAGAAATAACGAGTAGGATTGTGCATATTTGAGGAGTCTAAAACCAGGTCAGGAGTTACTTAGCAATATCAAAGACTAACCAGTTGTAAAAATGACTAATGCCCAGTGTATTTATGATTCGTTCACCAATCCCTCATGTCAATAGGGCCAAGAAGGGGAAGGATTTGATGTTCATAGTGTTACCCAGGAGAGACTGGAGTCAAGGCTGCCCCAAGCTTCTTTCTCCAGTCTTGTCTGGCTCACAGGACATGAATTCAGGCGAGAGACAAACACATATAGTGGAAATGAGATAGAAAGTTTATTTCTGAAACACACAAAGAACACAAAACTGCAGGCACCCAGCTAGTCTGAATGTCCCACCTATAGAGGAAATAGAGTTGTTAGTAAGTTTCTTAGTAAATTAGTAACTTTGTTTTCTCCACTAAAGCCGAGGCTACACATGGGCACTCAACTAATCTGAGTGCACCGACTATTGGGGTTCAGGGATTATATACCTTAGTCAGCTTCTAGGTTCCCCTTCCTTCTCCTCTTGGGAATCATGTACAGTTACAAAGTCTGTCTTTCTTAGTACAGGTTCTTTGTCTTAGTGAAATTGTTACAGAGGCCTCCTTCCCCAGCACAGAGTCTCAAGGCATCCCCTTCTCCTTGCACTGTCCCCATTGGTGATGTTCAGAATACCTGGCAATCTTATAGGACCAGGCTTAGGACTGCAGAGTTAATTGGTGAGACATTACTTCCTTTGGTTTCCAGCCTCCTTCTTAAAGTTCTTTGTTGGATTGTAATGGCAGGGCTCTGCTTTATTCCTCCCCCCCACCCCAGCCGCTAGCTCATTTCTAGCCGCTAGCTACAACAACAAAAGTACGCAGGTCTAGCATTTTAAAATTATTCCTAGTGTTTTTTGATGCTTTGCTATATTCTGGCTCTCATTAATTCCATTTTTTTCCGGCTTGATAAAATGTTTGATGTTTGCCGTAGTCCCTGTCATCACATTGTTTGGTGTTCACAGTGAATGGTGACCTTGATCATGGCTTTTTCTTTGTGTACTTTCAATAAAAGGGCTCACGGGCCTCCGGATACTTTAGCAACAGTGGTGTCTCCTTCTAAAATAGATCTGACATCGTCATTAGTCATTCAGAGAAGCCCTAGCTGTTAACCTACTTCGTCTTTCACCGGACATCAAATGCTGAAGTTTACAACACAATTTTTCTGCTCTCAATCAGATGTCTGCCTGCTATTTTAAGGCATGTTGAATACTGCGCAGCAAATGTAATTCTGGAATAATTAGTCAGAGTTTCTTTTCATTTCTTTATACTATTTTCTATAATTTGAAATAAATCCAAAATTTTCTTAGAATTTTGATTACTTTTCTCTCATGAGATCATGTAGCATTGAAAATATTCAGAGTTTAAAGACACTTAAAATGTTAAATGCAGCCAGAGTGTCTTTTCCCCCAGTGTTGTTCTCATCCGATGCAAAAATATGATTTCTGTTTCCTGTGCTGTCAGTTCATCACGTTTCAATGTTAAAAACATTATCCAATGGGGTCCGACATTTTTCCTGTTTTTGAACCTGATTCTGAAGAAGCTGCTCAGTGTCTAACACAAGGACCACAAAACTAAAATCTATATATCTTGGCAGTTTGGGGAAATGTCTGGTCAGGGGGTTTGCACCGTCTGACAGCGAAGGATGGCTCCGTGATCTGTCTCAGGGGTGGCCTGCTCTGGTGGCATGTGGACTGCTCACAGGGACACGAGGAGACAAACGCCATAAAAACAGGAGACAGGATGTTTAAAGCCTCAAAACAGATTTATCCTCTTGTATAGTATGGGATATTGCATAACGATTCTACATAACTGACCTGTTCTGATTTATATTGTACTTTCTATTGAACAAAACAAAGTGATGAAAGTAGAATTGAAATACACTGGTTTGAGAAATGAGACGTGAAACTGAGCATGTTGCTCTACCACAAAAAGAAGAAAATTACTTTTGTTCATTTTTCCGATGGGCTACAGCCTGTATTAGAATTAGTTAAATACTGATAGTAACATTATGGTCTCTACACAAATATATTTAGTGAAATAAGTCACCACAATGAATTATTTGTCATCCTATAAACTTGTATAGCATAGGTAAATGGTTTCAACTGTGTAATGATTTGTATTAACATTAATAAATTTAGTCTTTTAAGATCATATCAAATGGTTCAAGAAAATGTAAATATTAGTACAGCTCCATTAAGAAGACATAATTATCAGCAACATTCTCAGTAATTATCTACATACAATTTATTTTTATTAGCCTTGAACATTACTCCAGTACCAACATCCATTTTTATATAGTTTCATGTTCTCATATTCTTAACTACAAATTAATTTGCATAATTTATATAATTCAATGCTTTCTTCCACCCTCTTATAAATTTAAATCAGAATGACCACAGAACATTTGCATATACCCTGGAATTAATTGATTAATATATTAACCAAATATATTGTTATGTAAAAAAACATTCATGTGGGAATATTGTTTCCTGTGGCACCATCAAACTGTCTCAACAATTACACTGACTTTATTTGCACTACCTCTTCTACTTGAAAGTCGCCTAAAATATGTAGGTACGTACTGTATTTTACTTTATTTATTCTTTTAAAGATTTTATTTATTTATTTTTAGAAAGAGGGGAATGGAGGGATTAAGAAAGGGAGAGCAACATCAATGTGTGGTTGCCTTTTACACGCCCCACTCTGGGCACCTAGCCAGCAACCCAGGCATGTGCCGTGACTGGGAATCAAACCAGGGACCCTTTGCTTCGCAGTCTGGCCCTCAATCCATTGATCCACACCAACCAGGGCTGTGTTTTACTTTCTTTAGTTGGAAGTAAAATAATTAAAGAATCTTTTAAACATGTACAGCAATGATGTTTTAGTTCACAGTCTATGGAAATATCTCTATGCTCTCAGCTTTTAAATTTCATGTTATTTACTAGAATATTCCATGATGATATAAACATGTTATAACTGCACTTTCTAGTCGATTGCCACAAGACACACGCAGCCATTAAACATTTGTGAGGGGACTACTATGACTAAGAAACTGAATTTTGAAATTTAATAATTTTCCTTATTATAAATTAAGTAACCACATGTGGCTAGTGGTTATACTACTGGGAAGTCCAGATCTATATTATCAACTTCCATAGAAGTATTTAATCTCTTCAAATTCAATTTCTTTGTTTCTACTCCGTATCATCTACTAATTCAGAAGATCGTGTCTCAGACTTTAGGGTCAGAATTAATGACAAAGGGGCAATTTGTGTTCTCTAACGGAAGCTTACTCTCTCTGGGAAGCTGAATATCTAGGTCTGCAGTATCGAGAGTCGTGGAGAAGAGAAATACAACTTTTCCAAGGGAGCCGCAAAGAGAAATGGTAATTGGGGTCACTCCATCAACGATCCCCCAGGATGGATGTATTCTCCCTTTTGGGGATTCATCACCACGAAACGGTTATCAAGTTTGTCCTGAAGTATATGTAGCATTGTGTACTCACAATTAGTGCCTCAGCTGTTCATTTGAAATGTCATTCTGTCATTCTCTCCAGCTGAAAGTTTCTGGGTGTTACAAGAAGTAATATGAGCAGTTCATCTAATGGTTGTGTGTCTCCCGACTTGACTGTGAAATGGGCCATTTGGAGAGGAAGGAAAACCCATACCCGGAACATGGACTGAATGCCCTTAGGAGAAATTGCTGCCTCTTCCGGAACACACAGATTCGGTATAATCCACAGGCAATCAAGTGGCCGGCTGGTCTCTGCAAGAGATGGAAATTTATCAGGGTTAATATACGTCTACACTGCTTCCAGTTTAAATGTTAGGCTGGGGTACTATCTAAATCAGTCCATGCTGATCCATATGTTGTTAGAGACATGAATACCTCCATCTCTGACACCACACCTACTGTCTTCATACTAACTTTACACCAGAACTGCGTGGCCAGTAAAATAATCTAGTAAATGTCAGCTCATTACGCCATGTGTTCTCTTCTGTTTGGTGCCTCTGTGGTTGGTTTGAATATGCAAGACAACGATCTCCACACACTGTACAGTTTTCTGTAGGTTCCCAGTGTGCCTCTTGTCCTAGACTGTCCAGTCTTCTCCTTCTAGGGCCCTTAACAACCAGCCACGCCTTTCACTTTGCCGATAAATATGTAAATAGCCTTACCTCAGGCTATTCTTTTTCACTCAGAATGTAACTGGGTATACCACTTGATGATATGTCTTTTGGTAGGATTGCTACTCACCAGTATCTATCAAGTCACTTCTGAGTATGGTTTTAGCACAACTGGAGTCCATTTTGACCTTCCCAATTTACCAAATTTCCTCATATATGGACAACCGTTAGCCTTATTCCTCTTTCAACAGGCTATAAAGTACTTTATGCAGCTGTGGGTTGCATAATTTTGACACAGGCTACAACTCGATGAACCTTGTAAACATTATGCTAAGTGAAATAAGCCAGGCACAAAGGATAATTGTTACATGATTCCACTTATATGAGGTACCTAGAGGAGTCAAATTCATAGAAACAGAAAGTAGCCCAGGGGTTGGGGACAGGCGATAGTGTGGAATTATGTTTAACGAGTAGAGTTCAAGTTTAAGAAGATAAAAGTTCTGGAGCTGAAAGGTGAATGTACTTATTGCCACTGAACCATAAAAATAAAAATGATAAAAATGCTAATTTTTATCATGTATATTTTACTACAGTAAAAAAAGTCCTATGCTATAAACACAAAAGAAGTCTAGGTATTCTTCTTTCCTCGTTCTATATCATGTAGTTAACTAACTGAATAGCTGTGTGACTGTTTGGGGAAGTTCTGGGAGAATCATTACCATATACCCTCGCTGCGACGTTACTAGGTATTTAGTTCTGATGACATGGGCCCATCTACAGTCAATTCATTTTTAAAATACATCATCAATATATTTTTATGGCATACAGGGAGCAGTACTGGATTTCAGCAGGTCCTAATATTGCCATGTTTTATCAACAATCTCCAGACGTCTCTGTGGCCAGCCTTCTTACCTGCCACTCCAATCTATCCACTCATTGTAATTGTGATCATTGCTTCATGTGATTAAGAACTGCCACCCAATTATTAATCTTCGAGGACTTAATTATTCTCACTGTAATTAAGGAACCCACAATTTTAGTTCTTTGCATGATTTACTCATGCAATCCTTATAATGCATCAGTGAGGTAGTGACTCATCTCTCTACTTTATCAATGAAGGACATTGAGGCACAGAGAGCTTATGGGTACTTGTAGAGTAAAGTAAGGTATTTCCAGTCAACAATATTTTCCTGACAAAATATTCTCATAAATATCCATGAAGATCATTATGAGTGAAAATGAAGAAATTTCAGAATCTCCAGTGGAAGTGTGAAGGTGGGGGGAAGGGGGGAGAGAACTGAGTCAAGAGGCTCCCTCTTCCACCTCAGTTCTTGTCTCGCCTCAAGAGATACATTGAAGCAAGAGACAACATGTATGATGGAGATGAGATAGCAAGTTTATTTATGAAACACACAAGCACAAAGCTTCAAGCAGGCACCCAGCTAGCCTAAATGTCCCATGTATAGCAGAAATAAAGTTGTTAGTCAGTTTGTTAGTGAGTTTATTAATAAGTTTGTTTTATACACTTGAGCCAAGACTACAAGTGGGTACTTAGCTTATCTAACTATGCCAATTATTGGGGTTTGGGGGTTATATATCTCAGCTGGCTTTTAGGTACCCCTTCTTGTTCCCCTTGGGAATAACGTACAGCTACAAAGTCTTTCTTTCTCAGCAAAGACTCTTTTCCTTAGCTAGTAAAATTGTTACAGAGGCCTTCTTTCCAAACATAGGCCACCCTCTTCCTCCTGTGCAATTTCCACTTATGATGTTCAGAAAACCCAGCAGTCTTAGCAGGATTGTTACAGAATCCCCTTTTCTCAGCATGGTCTCAAGGACTCTCCCCTTCTCCTGGGCTATTTTGCTTGCAATGCTCAGGACACCCGGCAATCTTATCGAACCAAGCTCAGGGCTGCTGCTGAGTTAATTGGGGAGACAGGTCTCCTTTTTGTTTCTAGCCTCCTGTATTAAGTTCTTTGTTAGATTGTAATGGCAAGGGCCCCACCTTTATTTCCCATCTGGCTAGTCATTCCCAGCTGCTACTTAACAGAAGTTTCCTTCTTCCTTTAAAAAGTTGTAATCAGTATGGATCCCAAATGGATTCCTGGTATTCCTGATGAAAGTCCAAGATAAATGCTAAGACTTAATAGTTAAAAGTGACTTAGCCCTGTTGAGGACAGACCCCAGAAGGGTGGCTGCAATTCAGTCTTTCCTGAAAGCTCCCGATTCTCCATTTGAGCTGAAAGTGATGGGTGGCCCAGAATGCCTTGTCCTTCCTGGGCCACTGACCTGAAGTCTCCCTTATTCCTTTACCTGGCACCAAGGAATAACAGTGAGCCAACACAGGTGTCTATGATATCCTTAGTTTATTAATGCAGGTTTCACATGCAAATCAATCCTGACTTAACATTACTAAACACACAGCAAATCAAGGACATAAGAGAGGGCAGATTCCATTAATGAACTGAGTCCAAGAGTCTCAGTGGGTCAAATGCAGGAGACAGCAGCAAATGTCAATGTCTTACAAGGCAGAGTCTATGGTGTCCTCATTGGGCATTGGTTGCTCACACCTCTGTACACAGGTGTCTTCAGAGTAGCAGAGGGCAGCATTCTTGTGTAGGAGATCAGCTCTCTTAGCTGGGGCCTTGCCTTGAGGTCCATTTCAATTGCACCATAATTCTTGGCACCTGATTGAGCTAGGAAATTCTGTGGCTCGGGGCCAAGAGCTCCCATAGCTCTATTGGTAGGTGCACCTTCTCTGCAAACACTTCTATGCACTGATATTTTGGGTGTGGCACCCTGACAGGCATTTAGCAGGGTACGCCTGGCTTCACTTAGGTAGTTTCCCTCTTGAACCAAAGCGTCAGGCTGACAGGCAGCCATCTTGGTGGACCTGAGTGATGTCATTGTATTTTAAACACTTTATCCTATCTTGACTGGACCAACACCATTTTATTTGTCCTGTTCTCCACAAGCCTTAACTAGTATAGTTCAGTTGGTTGGGCATCACCTGGCAAACTGAAAGGTCATCATTTGATTCCCTGGGTTTGATTCCCTGGGCACAAGCCTGGGTTGTGGACGTGGGCCCTGGTTTGGGGTTTGTGAGAGGAAATTGATTGATGTTTCTCTCTTACATCAATGTTTCTCTACCTCTCTTTCTCTCTCTCTTCCCCTCTATTTAAAAATAAATATTTTTGTTTAAAAACAATTTATTCCACGAACTAAAGAGTCTCCTAAGTTATTCTGATAATTTCTTTTCTTTTAAAAGTTTTGTTTTAGAGTCAAACTTTTTTTTATTTTCTAGTGACAACAGAGCTTAAAAAGGTTTTCAAGTGATTGTGAAAAATAAGAAAGCAACTTCCACAATTGACTTACAAGACCTTACTCATAGTCTTAATGTCATTTGTGGTTCACCCTGCTGTTCACTGTTGTGTTTTTATAGTTTGAAATCCCATAAAGCAGAACCTCAGAAAATAAATGGCAGATTCGCTTGTGTACAAATAGATGAATGGATATGATGTCAACCAGATATGGGATATGCTTAAAGAAAGATCTGAGGAGTCAGGTATGAATAGGTCAAAAGAAAAAACATAAATGCCTTGATAAACCACAAAAGCAGTTGTTGTTGTTTTCCTGAAATGAATTAGGATTATTGTGGATAACTGTGAACTACCTGGAACATGTTCCGAGCTACGTTTTTAAATGACTACTTTGTTGTGTGTATAAAGGAAAATCTAGCGGCATATAAAACCAAGATTGCGTTCAGTAAAATGATAATTTGGACTAAGGTAATATTGATGATGCTGAGAATAAAATATAGTAAATATTGTATAGTCCTTATATGTGCAAGACCATATCTAAGTGATTTATATGTGTTACCACGTGCAGAAGTGCTGAACTATTATAATATATGCTTTTTCATTGTATAAGAAATCTATGATAAATTTTCCGATATTTTCCCATTATTCCCACTTGCACATAATGAAACTTAAAGTGGAGCAAGTATGTGAACACAGTCATTTGGATACAGAATCCAAATGTACACAAATGTTATAGTGCCACTCAGTACCTGAGTAACCATCAGGGATAACCAAGCAAAAGTAAAAAGAAAACCAAGCAAAGTAAAAATTGTTATAATTAATCCACTAAATTATCTATTTCATTAGATAATTCATCAGTTGTCACCATCACTCTGCTTTTTAACAGAAGCCTGTAGTATGATGCTTGCATTTTGCATACTTATTGCTGTGGTTCCAACATCTCTTAGATCTTTATCACCTTGCTCTACCATAATAGCTGCTGTGACCCACAGTTCTGCCTCTTGGGACAGACAGTGGATTTTCCTAGAGCAGAAATTTTTAGCTTATGTGCCATGATACAATGGTGTGCTGTAAGAATTTTTAAAACATGTAATACCTGAGAATTTAGTCAGGGACACTGACCTCTTTTCCCTTAGATTGTCAAATTAAAAAAAATGACAACAACCTATACAACAGCAGCCGTCTGGTGTGAATGAATCAAAATTATATCTATTTTTGTCAGATTGGCAAGCAATATAATATAATCTTGTGGTGTGCCACAGAATTTTAGTAATTACTTTATGTGTGCCACAAGATGAAAAAGGTTGAAAATTGCTTTCCTAAAGGAAAGGGACCTCTAAAAAATGCTTCTGCACAACAAAGAAAACCATCAACAAAATAAAAAGGCAATCAATTGAATGGAACAATGTATTTACTAATCATGTATCTTATAAGGGGTTATATCCAAACTATGTTAAAGGCATACAAAGTAATAGCAAAAAAAATCTTACTTAAAAAATGGAGTAAAATGACAACAAACTCACAACTATCAACAAATGAACCTTGAAAAAAAGAAAAACAACAAAAACAAAAACTAAACAAACAACTAGAACAGGAACAGAATCAGAGAAATGGAGATCACATGGAGGGTTTTCAGTGGGGAGGCCGAGGGGAGGAATAAGTGGGAAAAGGTACAGGGAATAAGAAGCATAACTGGTAGGGATAAAATAGATGGGGAGAGGTTAAGAATGGGTTAGGAAACAGAGAATTGAAAGAACTTTTAAGTACAACCCATGGACATGAACTAAGTGGGAGGGGATGTTGGAGGGTTGGGGGGTGCAGGGCAGAAGGGGGATAAAGGAGAGAAAATTGGGAAAACTGTAATAGCATAATCACTAAAACATACTTTAAAAAATAAAAAAAATGGCAGAGGATCTGAATATTTTTTTTCAAAGAAGACATGCAGATGTCCAACTGGTATATGAAATGTGCTCAACATTACTAATTATCAAGGAAATGCAAATCAAAACCACATTGAGATATTACCGCACACCTGTTAGAATGGTTATTATCAAAAATACAAGAAGTAACAAGTGTTCATGAGGATGTGGAGAAGAGGGAATACTGTGCTCTGTTGGTGGGAATGCAAATTGATGCAGCCACTACAGAAAGCAGTGTGGAAGTTTCTCAAACAACTAAATATAGAACTATCATAAGATCCAGCAATTCCACTTCTGGGTATTTATCCAAGGAAAACAAAAACTAACTAACAAAAGCAAAAACTAAATCAAAAAGATATATGCACCTCTATGACCCTCACAGCATTGTCTGCAATAGCTAAAGGAGGAAACAGCATAAGTGCCCATTAAAAAAAACTGTCTGGAAATGGATAAGGGCATTAGCTAAATAAAATAAGTCAGTCAACCAACTAAACACCCCTCCCCAAATTTGAAAAAACAAAAAGAAAACTCATAGATATCACAGATTTTAATTACTAAAGGTAAGGGTTGGGTGTGAGAAAAATGGATGAAGGGCATCAAAAGGTACAAAAAGTCCCAGGAATGTAACATAAAGCACGGTGATCTTACTTAACAACCCTATATTGCATATTCAAAAATTGCTAAGAGAATATATCTTAAAAGTTCTTAACACAAGAAAAAAAAGGCATTGTAACTATACATCGTGACAAGTACTGATGGCAATTGTGAATTGTGGTGATCAATTCACAAAATATACAAATATTGGATGATTATGTTGTATGTACATTTGAAATGATATATATCAATTATATTTCAGTTTAAAAAATCCATTGATGAGTTTGTAACAAAGAATGGGTACGGCATGCTGGTTATTGTTCCACTAATCACACATACATGTCTCCTGCCAATATGATGTATTGTGTGATGATGGAAGTTCATCACTGGCATTAAACACTATTTGTTTTACCATCCCCCAAAGGAGAAAAATGAACAGAAGAAAGAGGAAGAACTGCATGTAGAACTGTTATTCCAACAAATGTCCTTGATTTGGGGGGTCCTCTTTGCCATTGACCTCATCCAGGGAGATATGGGATCAGATGATATGAAGAGCGAGAACACGTCGCCATAAGGGAGTCTTTCTTTTATACCCAGTGTTTGAAGGCCTCCTGACCACTCTCTTAGAGCAAGGCTTAAGGCTAGGGTCAGTCCCTTCATCTGGCCTGTCTGGCATACCCTTTGATCCTAGATTACACTATATAATTTTGCTCTGCTCTATGTCTGCTTCATGTGTTGTAATTTCAAGAAAGGCAAAGTAAAGCAAATTTGGGGAGATCAAAATATGTGCCTTAATTATTTGAATAACACGATTTTCATCTCCCCTCAGTTCCAAGTTATAAGAAATCAGTATCTAATTCAATCCTGAGGGGACTGTAGTTCATTCTTCTTTCAGGGTACCCAAAAGAATATAATGTGAACCAAAATCGTAAGCCACATACATCATTTTAAATTTTGTAGTACTAACCTTTTTAAAAAGGAAAGGAAGAGATGAAGATTTTAATATTTATTTTAACCTAATTAAAAATATTCTGTTTATATATTATCAACAACAAAAAAACATTTTAAAAGTGTTTTACATTATTTTGTTATGTTAAGTTTTCAAAACCTATGGATAGGGTGCACGTACGACACGTCTCAGTTCAGACGAGTCACATTTCAAGTGCCCAAAGCCACGTGTGGTTTGTGGTCTCCATCCCGGGCGGCAGAGGCACACAGCCCTGTCAGGTCCCAGCTTCATGCCCATGGAGATTCAGCCTCCTAATTATCCCCTGGGTGAGTGGGGCCTGGGTTGTTTCCTACTTACCCTGACTCAATTGAATTGAAAATTAAAATTAATTTTATTCAAAATCCTCTGGGCAGAAGCCATGTTAATTATTCAGCTTTCATCTTTGAGTTGTCACATTAATTTGAGTTTATTTTTCAATTTTTCTTTTTTTAAAAACTTACGAACTTTAATCATTAAAGAACTGTAAACATACAGAAAAAGGGAACCAATCCAAAGTGCATGGATCAAAGAATACTCACAAAGAGCCGTGGATGGTGTGACTCAGTGGATTGAGTGCTGGCCTGTGAACCAAAGGGTCTCCCATTCGATGCCCAGTCAGAACACATGACTGGGTTGTGGGCCAGGTCCCCAGTAGGAGGTGGGAGAGGCAATCATGCATTGATGTTTCTCTACCTCTCTTTCTCTATCCCTTCTCCTCTCTCTAAAAAAAATAATTAAAATATTTTAAAAAATAATGTTCACAAAGAAAAAAAAAAAACCTGTAACCCAGAACCCAGCTCAAAAAATAAACCGATACTAACATACCAGAAGTCACTCTTTGTCACTTCCCAGATGACAATTTTTTCCCAAATGTAATCACTAGCTTGAATTTTAATACCACATATTTGATTTGTCTGCTTCTCAATTTCATGTACATGAAGCCACACAGTAGGCACTACTTTCTTCTTGCTTTCTAAACTTATAATTATAATGGTATTATACATGTAGGAAATGTAACTTTTTATTATTCTTTGCTTCATTCTTTCTTATTTTATTTTATTGTTTCCATTACCATTTATCCCCCATACCCTCTTCTACTTCCACTTACCTCCTGATGTTTTTACTTTTTAAAAAAAATTTCTACGAGTGTCTTTCTAAATTGCCAGAACCCCAATGCACTTTGAAAAGGAGAAGGAAAGCAGTCTCTGGTGGCCAAAAACCAGCCGCAAACCGGCCTACCACCACCAAGTGTGTGTTGCTGGGAGGTGGATAGTCACTCAGAGACGGACCAGGCTTCTCTCCTGGGAAACAAACAGTCTTGCAGAATACCATTGGATGAGGTCTGTCTATGATCATAATGAATCAATACTTGTCTATTCATTAAAAATTTCTGGCCTTAAAAAATAAAGGGACATTTACCAAACCATAAAAATTATCAAACATCCCTGCATTCTGGCTCATATCAGAGACTGGCTGACTCATATCAGAGACTCATATCAGAGACTGGCTTTAGAGTTGTTTCATTCCTTCTACCTCTAGGTAACATCCACTAAGATGCCCAATCATAGAACTACCTTCATATTGGACGTGACACAATTTAGAGCAAGCCCACTTCTTTGATTGCTCCACTAAATCGCATACAAAAGCTCAATCCTATAAGTCCTTTCTACGGCCCTGTTACTAAGATACCCCAGCTTTCCACACTGTGCTTTCACTTTTGTTGCAACAAGTAATAAACAAAATAAAACTATGTTCAACTATAATTCATATGGAGGCATTGACAATTTTCAAATTGCTTTTATGATGTTTTTGATGTTTTATACTTATTAAAATGGTACACACACACACACACATATAATGTGATCATTTGATTGGTAATTTCTTCATTACCGTCACTAGACACTTTGGATGCCGTGGCCTTCTTCCTTGTTCTAAAGCTTTTTATGAGTGTTCTCATCAACTCTAATAGAATTTAGGTTTCTGTAAGGTTTCACAAAACTATTTCAAAAAATTGTAGATTTTGCCCTCATTCACCCAATACTCATCAAATGCTTTTATGCTTAGAGCTATCATAAATTAATATTAGATGAATAAACAAAAGTCAGGTGCATATTAACACTTTAGATTATCAGTGAGAGACTGAGCGCCATCATTTGTCTTCTTTTCATAATTCTTCCAGAGAGGTGATGAGATGGTGACCTGGAAAGAATGTTATCCTTTGTGGGGAACACAAAAACCGAAAAGCTGTCATTTATAATATTTAAACACTTACACTTTGAAAAAAATCAAGCCACTTCTAACCAGTTTTGCTAAAAGGATCTAGTTTAGTTCATCCATTTGAAAGAGGGTGCCAACTACTTATTTGTGGTCAGGAAGCTGTGAGCTCCAAGCCTCATTCCCTGTTCAATTGGAAGGTGTGTTAGTGACCGGCATCTGCCCCACAATTACAGCGTCTGTGTGATTTGCTCATCAGCAGTGCGAGGAGATCTGTGCCTAGACTGGGCTCACACGGATTGTGTGCTGGGAGTCCTGGGGAACATTTCTGATGCTTGTGCTATTGCAACTGCTGTTCTGGGTCTTCTTTTTCCTGTTTCAAAGACTGGCCGTGACAAGGGCAGAGACAGCCAGTGATTTAAGAGTGAAGGCGTCTGTGATAGTTGTGGCGTCTGTGATGAATGGAGGCAGAGCCAGCAAGAAGAAAAGAAGATGTGAAATGAAAGGAGAGGGCTCGGAAATGACAGATTTAGAGCCATTCTCCACCACATCCACCAGTTTACCCTGTGAGGTTAAACTATGCAATTTTAGTTTTAAGAGATGTTTATGAAATGTCATCCTAAATTTGTTTGAATCATGGTTTTAAACATAAATCACCATCTACTTAACAATTGCCCTTGCCTGGGAGAAAATTTTATTTATTTTTCTCTCTTGGACTTCCTGAAATTTTAATTTTTGCTTAAGTAGTGTACACAATATTATTTTTAATATAATATGAGGAGAGATATAACATTATAACTCTTAGCATTATTGCTCAGCGAAATAGTAATGTGTTCCCATATTTGACTATTATTTAGAAAAACTTTATAAAATGTTAATAAGATAAATTTTCTAACTTTGATTATGTAAATAATCATTTACACACCATATTCTTGTAATCTCTATAGTCTTATCTACTCTAAGAAACAAATAAAAAACCACAAGCTCCATTTTTATTCTATTAAAACTTTAAAACAATGTTTCAAGACTAAAATTTAGATGCATGAAACAATTGATGAACAAAACAAAGCCAGCAAACAATATAGGGCAATAAGGAAAATCCTTTTGGGATTTTTGTATAATTGGAAAGAAAAATAACAATGTTAAGTAATTTTATCATGAATGCTTTAATGAAACCCACAAATCATCTGATGGGCTGAGAGCATAAATTAGAGGATTCCCATTTTTACTCTCAGGTGCATTTACCTAGAATTTAGTCATCTCACATCACGTCCAGGGTTGGCGGGATGCATTTCAGAGTATGCAATTTGCATGAGATATGTGGAATTACTTCCCTAAGAAGGAATTCATTCCAGGAAGACAACTGTAAGACAGCTACGCCTGTTCTGAAAGCAACACTGCCAGCTGAAGTAGGAGAGGCTGTTCTGAATATGGCTGACCACTCTTCTAGACAGCATGGATTCGTTCTTCCTCATAAGGAGAAGAGAACTCCTTGGCAAAGTCTGTGATCACAAAAGTCTCTGCCATACCTTGGGAATACGAAACAACATTATCTGGCTGAGATGCAGTGGGGTAAGGTTATGTGTAGGAGATCTTCTCTTTTTCACTCAGAGAACACAGAGCAAAGACCAAATGCACAGCCTGGATGACATCTGCAGCGTGGGCACTCCAGGGGAGCAGTTTCTCCACAGACTGCCACCAGCATCAGCAGGAGACGGTGCCAGAGCCCCTGCTGTGGTCGCGTCACATCATCTCCTGTGGGGGTGGCAGCACAGAGCTGCAGTGATTTTGTGTACCTGCCCAGCATTTAATGGCTCTAGATGCCAATAAGGCAGGGAAATGGAGCTTCAGTAGCTAAGGACAGAAAAGGCGAATGACATGTTGCAGTTGAAATCACTGTTTTTGGAAAACACACATTTATATACACACCATACAACTTCTGCATTATCTCAGAAATAAGTTTGGAGGGAATGTTAAAAGATAAGGGCATAAAAATATCAAATTGGTAGGCAGACATCTTACTTTCCGCAGGCTGCTAAAACAAAATACCATAACCTGGGTGGCTTATAAATAACAGAAATTTATTTCTCCTAGTTCTGGAGGCTGGAAATCTTGGCACTGACAGATTTATCTTCCAGTAAAGGCTCACTTTCTAGGTAACCATCTTTTTTCTGTGTCTTCACAGGACAGAAGGGGTTCCCTGAGGTCTCTTTTCTAAAGGTACTGATTTCCTTCTTGAGAACTCCAACCTCATGACCCATATACTTTCAAAGGCCCCTTTTCCTAAAACATCACACTGAGGGTTAGATTTTAACATATAAATGGGGGAGGAGGCAGACATATTAAATCTATGGCAGTAGAAGATGGCAAATCCAGAGAAATACTGTTTTAATACTCATAAAAATCCCATCCCTTACCTCCCAGAACTGGGACTTTGGGGTTAAGTGCACTGGGGTGGGGGGGGTTGTATGGACAGAAGAAGAATCTCTTCCTCTTCCTCCTCCCCCCTTCCTTACCCCACATTTGTCCTTCTCCTCCTCCTCCTTCACTTCCTCCTTCTCCCCCTACTCCTTCTTCTCTTCCTCCTAATCCAGAAAAACTTTTTCCTTACTACATTGAGGAAGAGAACACAACAAATAGAAAAATTCACTTAGACCATACACGTGCTGGATTATTATGAGTTCTAATCAGGATTCCTTTTTAGAATCTATATATTTGATTAAGTTTTACAGAAAAGGCTAGCCTGGAGCTTATGGTTTCCTAGTTCAAATTATAACATGTCCAATATAATGCCACTTGATAAAGTTCTAAAACTTACCTTTAGTTAAATTGTATATCACAACCTGTCTTGTGAACCACAGAGTGAGCCTGAGGAGAACAGATATGTGTTTGTAGCAAGAGTGCTTAGTGTTTAAGAGAGGGAAACCTAGAACCGAATCTCGGTTTTTCCCCTTACAAACTATTCATCCTTATACAACACAGTTGGACAGAAAAAACTTCAGTTCCCACATTTTATATATGTATAATTGTAGAATAATAAAGCTATGGGAAACTAAGGGAAATTAGGCAAATTCCAAATCTCTGTTCTTTATTTCCCTTGTGTAAGACTCGGGTGTTATATTAGAGGGCGAATAATTCTGTGAAGTTTTAACACCTTCCATTCTAGGAAGATTATATAACCGAATGACTAATACAGTTTACATTTCATGAAAGAAGTATCAAAGGCTCCATATCTTACAGGCTTCTACATGATTCAATTTGTTTTGTGGTGTTGTAACAATAATCCGTACAGTGCTATTTTGTCCTCAAAAGAGGTGTGCTAACATCAGTTTCAAAATTAATGGCTAATTTGTGAGGTCTGCCAAGGGCTTTAACTTTGTCTTTGAACTGCTTTGTTCATTTTGCACCATAGACACAAGAAGAATAATTGTTCTCAATAATTTGGGGGTATGAAGAAAGCAGAGGTGTTAACAAATTTTAAAAAATAAATTATTTAATTGAGCTATGAGACAATAGTAGCCAAATAATGGAGGAAATCAATGGATAGAATAACCAGTCCAATATGTATCAGGCTCCAAAGTGTCCTTGGTGTTTTCTACTAAATAAAAAACTCATTCCACCTACATATACAGATTTACCCAATATGGTCATATTTAAACTTTTGATGCTTTACCTTAGTGCTTATTTTTAAATTTGGAATCATCTCTATGGTGTTACTTTGAATCTGCTCCAAATTTACTGCACTGTCTAATTTAATGATGGCTCAACTTTTGTCAATGTTTTGAGTAATCCTGAGGGATGACTGATGTGGTCACTCCCAATAATTCCACAAGTGACAAAATTCTGCCATTTGCTTAAGAATCTTCCAAAATAAGCTCGATGGCCATCAAGAGAAAAAGTTTCTACTTAGTCAACTTTGGTAACAGTTGCGTCCTTACTTTTAATTTCACCCTGTCTTGGCATTACCCATCAGGCATCTCCCGTCTCTGCTCTACAGTGTTTGTATTTGGTCTCCCTTCGTTATAGCACTTGTCCCACTGTTGTGATTGTTCCATCTCCTCCCAGGAACTCCTCAAAGAGGAAAACTATCTTTTCATCTCAGTAACTACACATAATAAGATTTCAATATCTTTTATTTGAGTAAAGTTTGCATCAAGAGCAATAAAATATAAGTTAATTTTCTAAGATGCTAAGCTGCCTAAATTAAATATCAGCCCACAGAAATCTATAACCATGAGTCATATCTAAAATGATTCTGGAAAAAGTCCTAAAATTTTCTCTGTTGAAATAAGTGTAATCTTCAGAGTGATCTTGGATTGTTAAACAAATATTGTAACGGATAAGATAAAGATATAAATTCTAAACTAATGTTGCATATGTAGAGAGTTTTTACAGCATATGCAAATTTTACACACGTTCTCGAAACATTTATATATAACATGTAGGACTTTCATTATCCTTTGATTTCAGAGAAGAAAACTAAAAAATCAAAAATGTTAAATTATTTTTCCTAAGAATATCCATCTCCTAAATGGTACTAGGATATGAACCCAGGTTTCCTAGCTCTGGGTTTGCATTCTTTCTACTAAATCATCAGATAAATTCAACAGATAAGGAGTTATGCAATGAAAAATCTATTAAATGAGTGAAACCACAGAGAATAAAAGTAGAAATTATATACTAGGACTATTCATAAAATTTAAAAAAGGCAGTTTCTAAGGAGAATTTAAACATGAAGTGAGATTTTTAAATATGCCAAACCGTGAAGGTTGTAACTGTGAGTGAAACTCACTTGATATGAAGAGCTGAAGAAATTAAAACAATTACCTACAAATAAATTTATGTGGGTTGTAATATATAAAAAAATAGTTCAGGGTATAGTTATGAAATAAAAGCTTATGTTTACTTGATTTCAAATTATGACTAAGGGAAAAAGGCAATCCCAAACGTAATCCACTGTTAATCAAACACACAGCTAACCTCTTTCAATGTTTGAATCTTTTCAAACATTGCATTTTTAGAACAAAATGCAAGGTACAGGTCAGGCAGACAAGGGTCAGAAATGACAGGAAAGATAAACACCATTTATTTTCCTATGAAGAAAATGTGTAGCGAGACTAGTGATGTAGTACTTACATTATGCTGACATGCAGGCTCTTAAGACGTATACTGAAAGCTGGGTACAGGAAAGCAATAATGCGCCGCTGCGCAGAGTTTTGAAGGATGGTGGGTAGCACCCCTGTTACATTGTCCTTGCTGACTGAATCACTCTTCTTTATTGGAATATACTTTGAGAGAAAAATTTTGCAGACATCGGGGTTGAAGCTAATGGATAAATATTTTATATTGCTTTTGGGATGCTATTCTACAGAGTCATCATTTGAAGTCTCACATTTGTATCAAATTAATGTCAAGGTTATTTGCAAAAGTTTGTGCTGTTCTGAAAAGTTCTGTTAACCAAAGCCAGAGAATTTCTTCACAATTCAATTTTCTTTTTTATTTTGCTTCCACTTCCATTTTTTCGTATAATAAGATGACAAAATAAAATAGATGCATCTTTTGTGTGTAATAACCAAGGTTTTAGATTCAGGAAACTAGACTTCAAATCCAAATTTTACTATTTACTAACTAAATGTCCATATGCAAGGTACATATGCTACTGCATCTATCGGTTTTCAAAAATATATGATAGGATTAAATTAACACCTATCACTTCTGGTGAATATTTAATGACATAATACTTCTCCAACAACACAAAACCATTTCCTTTAAATAGTTGGTACTAATTATATATTTATGGAAGCTTTTGTTTGAATACCACAGTGAGGTATCGACTCGTACCTGTCAGGACGACTATCAAAAAGACAAGAGGTAAGTGTTGTCAAGACTGTGAGAGAAAAAACACTTGCATACTGTTGATGGGAAAATACATGATACAGCTACTATGAAAAACAGTACACAGGCCCTGACCCTTGTAGCTCAGCTGGGTGTCGTCCTGCAAAGGGAAAGGTTGTGGGTTCAACTCCCAATCAGGGCACGTGCCTGGGTTTCGGGTTGGTTCCCCGTCGTGGCATATAGGAGAGGCAAACAATAGATGTTTCTCTGTGGCATCAATGTTTCTCTCCCCCTCTTTCTTCCTCCTTTCCCCTTTCTTAAAAAAATGAATTAATTATAAAATAGTATGCAGTTTCCTTAAAAATAAAGCTACCGTATCATCTAGCAACTCCACTGCTGAATATATGTCTGAAGGAAAAAAAAAGTACCAACTCAAAAACATATATGCACCCCCATGTTCACTGCAGTGTTATTTAGAATAGCTAGAATGTGAAAACAATGGAAGTTTCTATCAACTAATAAATGGATAAAAAAGATATATATGCAAACACACAGTGGAATATTAATCAACCATAAGAAACAAGGAAATCTGCCCATTTGCAACAACAGGGTGAAACTTGAGGGCATTATACTAAATATAATTACATGTCTAAGTGAATACATCTTGGCATAACTAAAATCTTAAAAAGTTGAACTTGTCAAAACAAAGAGTAGAATCATGGTTTTCAGGAGCTGGTGTTGGGGGGAGGCATGAAGGGAACTGAAAGATGTTGGCCAAAGGCTCCAAACTTCCAGTTGGAAAATGGGTAAGTTCTGGGGATCTAATGCACAGCATTGTCCCTATAGTTAGCAATAATGTATGATGTACTTGAGAGTTTCTAAGAGAGTAAATCTGGAATGCTTTTACCACATATAAACACACATAAAATTAATAAGTATGGGGCCTGATGGAGATGTTGGATAATGCTAATAATCATTTTGTAATATATAGGTGTATCAAATTGACAAATTATACATTTCAACCTTACACAATGTTATATGACAATTATACCTCAACAATGATAGAAAAAGAAAACTTCCAAGTAAAATAGATAAGGCATTCAGGACCCCCCCCCCCCCCCCGCCAAAAGAAAAACAATGCTGTGAAAAGAAAGAAATAAAAGAAAGGTAATTGACTTTAGATAGAAACTTTCATCACTTATTTTTCATTAGGATAATCTGAGTATTTTTCTGAAAAATATGTGGTTGCCAATTATACCAGAATCTTTAGAAATTTAGCCTGGACAAAAATATGATTCATTGCCCCTGTGGCTAGACACTTTTAATGAAATATTAAATAAGAAAAAATTGTACTTTTCTAGTATGAAAAATTGCAGAGTTCAGAGCTGCAAATTGCAGGCATTTTTATATTTCTGAAAAACATAATTAAAATTTTGTTTAATTTTCAAAATTTTCCTAAGCAATTTATAGAATGGGTAATTACTTTATCCCATTGATCTGTATTTCTAAAAAATAGTTTCATCATCTACTAGTTTTTAGTTTTTTATTTCTGTTGGAAGTTGCATGTATGTGTTTGCTCTAATTAGCTGCATCTTTTGATGTCTATTATATACGAAATCCACTCTGCATACAAACTGAAGTCCAGTTAATGCCATGTACTTTTGTGTTAGTGTTTTAAATGTTTTATGAGCCCTGGATGGTGTGGCTCAGTGGACTGAGCACGAGGCTGTGGACCAAAGGGTCACCGGTTTGATTCCCATTCAGGGCATATGCCTGGCTTGCAGCCAGGTCCCAAGTAGGAGGCACACGAGAGACAATTACACATTCGTATTTCTTTCCCTCTCTTTCTCTCACTCTTCCTCTCTCTGAAAATAAATAAACAAAATCTTAAAAAATAAATGTTATATGATTTATATAGTATAGAACATTTTTTATTGACGCTAAATAAACATAACCAGATAGACAAATTGTGCAAGCAAAATGTCTACAAACTTAGAGTATCCCTTGAACAAAGAGTGTTAGGTGAATGCAAATTTATACTTAGTAGTTTATATTGCGTAGTTTAGTACTACATAATATAGCTAAAACAAAACAAACTTAAAAACGAAGACTGTGTGCTCCAAAAATTTTTGACATGTTGAGTACACATTTTTATATGGCTCTAGTTTGACACTGGTATGTCTAGTGAAATCCTAGTCTATTTCTCTGAGAAGGAGCAGAAGCAAGACAAGCTCAAGCTACTATTTTTCATAAATTGGATTTGAATGTAGGGTTAAGAAAGGATATCATAGCTAGATTTTAAATTGATTTTGTACAAGTCTAAGGGTGTGGTTTTAGCTTTTATCCAATGGAGAGTCTGAGGAATTTTGAAGAATGGGATAGAAAAATGAAATCTATATAAGCAAGATTAATGCAAGAGTGTTATAATAAATAAATTGGCAGAAATAACAGTTTCACCGAAACAAATAAGTAAGTCATGGAAATAAAGAACAAACTGACAGTGACAGGGAGGTTGGGGAAAGGGGGGTAACGGGGGAAGAAGGGGAAGGGGCAAATCAAGAAACATGAATAGAGGACTGAACATGATACACGGGGGAGTCAGGAAATACTAGGTCTTTTCTATAAACTATCTTTGACTCTAGGTCTTTTCAAAAGAAAGGGCTGCATATTCCACTCTTGGGATTGACAGACATACGAGGGGGATCCCACAAAATAAGATTATCTTCTGGAGGTCAAGCTCCTTGTAATACAGGCTTCCCTCACTAGGTAAGTATTCTAGGAATGCATCTGTATCAATGTACCAGCTGGCATTGTTGTGAGAGGCTGTGTTCTGCTTCAGTGAATTTTTTTGGAAGACTCTTTCAAATTGCCCACTTCCCAATGAGTGATTTACAAGTGTACCTGCCAACACCAATGTGAGTGTTCAGCAGTTTTTGACCAAAAACGGAGTGGCCCCTGTGCCCCACCTTCCCTATTTATCCAATCTCACCCCCAGAGACTCTTTTTTTGTTTCTCCCGATGCAGAGAGTCCTCAAAATGAAACATTTTTGCCTATGTGGAAGAGGTGAAACAAAAAACAGCCAAAGCACTAAAGACATGAAAATCGACAAGTTCAAAAACTTTTGAGCAGTGGAAAAAACATCTCGATAGCTGTATTGCATCAAATGGACTGTACTCTAAAGGTGGCTGAAGTTTAAACATGTAAGAATACACATTTTTTATAAATAAATTTTGTTTTTGGAGGGTCCTCTTGTAATTTCATTATACCAATAATGTGCTTTCTCTGTAATTATTTGCTAGAAACATTTTGTTATTCTTAACTATTTAAGTTATTCAGTTAATTCAACAAGAAAGACTTTGAGTGCAAGTATGAATTACTCACTGCAGTTATTTTGGGCCAGCATTAGTTTAAATATGACTATATTGTATTTGAAACTTGTGTGCAATTATTCATAAAATCTTATCTAAAATTTAAGTAAAATTAAAAATTACAAAATTCAGAACTCCTGCTTTCAGGAATTCCAAATATAATTATTTTCTTTTTTAATGAGCCTATTAATGCACAGCACTGATAATTTAAACCATTTACTTACAGTCACAAAGCCAGATTTTAGCAAAACTCGATTCCAGTAATTTAGCCTTCCATTTCATCGTTTCTCCTCTTTTCCCAATGTCTTTCAATAGTTATTGCATTAATTATCATAGACAGGAAATACTATGTTTTGGATTTATAATTTTAAGGGAGAAAGATCAACATAAGGCATGTAAATTGAATAATAATGAAAAATTAGTCTTGTGTTCTTGGCAAAAGCACAGAAAGCACACTATAATTAATTGCAGCTGTTTTCACATAACAATTGTGTAGTCTTCCTTTCTTCCCAGGAGTTGCTGAATCAGGTTATGCAGCAAAGTTTATGGACACCATCCGTGGAAATGAGATGTTTGGGATACACTATCCTCGGATGCCAGGATGGATGACAGTGTGAGACATAATCCTTTCCTGTTTAATGCGACCCAAACCAATCTACGTTGTAAAAGTCATTTGATTTCTCCCCTCTGTACTGCTGTCAGATAGCAACTAGCTCTCTGGGGATTCCATTCATGCTGAGATTGCGCTAGCTAGTGATTACGCTGCTGAATCAGTCTGTAATCAATCTTACATCCTACTGATCTTCTTTAGAGTTTTTATTTTGATCACCAACTGATGGGAAACACAGCATGTTAAAGAATAATATAGTTTCATCTAATTGTAGCTGCTTTGAAAAGGCCTCTGGGTACTCTTGTATTCATATTTCAGTGAAAGTGTTCGTAATACAGTCATTTCTGAAGTCAAAACAAACAATTATTACAGAGTTAGGTTGCTTTACATTGAGTATACATGCATCATTTAAAAAAATTTATGAGTTCTCAAAACAAATACACTTTTCTAAGATAAAAATGTACTTATCTTCTATGTTCTTATTTATTGTCAATTCATACAGATTCATAGATACTTGGATAAGTTGCCTAATGGGCTTCATAGTTTGGATATACCTGCTCCAAAATGTAGATGTAGTAGAGAAGCACATTTATAATGTAAATTTAAGAGACAGTATCATTTCTTCTACTGTGTACAGACCTTATTTCCTAACAAACAGGGTTTGTGAAGAAAGCATTATCAGAAATCTCAGTTTTAAGTTGCTGTCAAACTTTTATATATAATCCTATGTTTATGTGTATGAAGGTTTGTGAAGCAATAATTCAAAGGTACAAAAATTGAAATGTTAAATATTGAAAAAAGATGGAGATAAATGAAGGAGAAATTTTGTGTTCTTACAATGTGGTCAGTAAATATTTCAAGAAGGCTGCATGATGTGCTAGATTACCAAATTATCTATACTCATATCCACCTTAGTTTGTGTTTCACAGAAGAGGAGAACCTGAGAAAGTGACATGAATGTGTGAGGTAATTTTAAGGTCTGTCCTTGAGAATGAATGTGAAGATGAAGAAGTAGAAGAAATCAGAGAATGAAGAAAATAAAAAATATTCAACATCATAATCGCATCACAGTTAATGTGATACACTTGATTAGCAAAATAACATATAAAAGCATATCATCATCTCAATAGATGCAGAAAAAGCATTTCATAAAATCCAACAACCATTAATGATAAAAAACTCTCAACAAAGTGGATATACAGGGAATGTACCTCAACATAATAAAGGCCATATATATGACAAGCTCACAGACACCATCAAACTCAATGATGAAAAGCTTGAAGCTTTTTCTCAAAAATCAGGAATGAGACAAAGATGACCACTGTCACCAAATTTATTCAAGATCGTATTAGAAGTCCTAGCCACAGCAATTAGACAAGATGAAGAAATAAAAGACTTCCAGTTGGAAAGAAGATGCAAAACTGTCACTATGCATATGACAAAATATAATGTATAAAAATCTGTAAAGATTCCACACAAAAATCTCTTAGGAATAATAAAGAAATTAAGTGAAGTTGCATGACACAATATAAATATACTGAAATCTGTTGCATTTTTATACACTAGTAACAAACTTTCAGGAAAAAAAGTATTAAGCAATCCCATTTACAGTTGTATCAAAAAGAATGAATTACCTAAGAATAACTTTAACAAAGAAGTTAAAGACTCATACTCTAATAACTATAACAAATTAATGGAACAGATTGCAGAAGGCAAAGATAAATTAAAAGGTATTCTATGCTCATGTACTGGAAAAATGTTGTTAAAATGTCCATTCGACCCAAAGCAATCTACAGATTCCACGCAATCCCCATCAAAATCAATGGCATGTTTTACATAAATAAAATTATCTATAATTTGCATGGGACTCCAAAAAAAGAAGAAAATCATTGAAGAACTAAAACAATCTTGAAAAGAAAAAGAGCTGGAGGCATCACTTTCTGATTTCAAAGTACTTTACAAAGCTATAGCAATTGACAATTTGGCATAAAAACAAACACATAGAACAATCAATAGAATAGAGAGTCCAGACCCACACATGTAGGATCAATTAACTTTTGACAGAGAAGCCAAGAATATACCAAGGACAAAGAATAGTCAATTCCATGAGTGGTTCTGAGAAAACTGGACAGACACATTAAAAAAGAAGAAGAAGAAGAAGAAGAAAACTCAACCAGTATCTTACACTATACACAAGAATTAATGCAAAATGTATGTAAGACTTGCATGTAAGACTTGAAACCACAAAATGCCTAGATGGAAACAGGCAGTAAGCTCCTTGACATTGGTATAGTAATGATTTTTCTAAACTCAACACCAAAGCAAAGGCAACAAAAGAAAAAAGAAAGAAGTGGAACTACATCAAACTGAAAAGCTTATGTACAGCAAAGAAAACTGTCCCCAAAATAGAAGACAACCAACGGAATGGAAGAAAATATTTACAGATGATATATCAGTAAGGGGTTAACAACCAAATTATATAAATAACTCATACAACTCAATAACAAAACACAAACAGTCCAATTTAAAAATGAGCGAAGGATCCATATAGACATTTGTTGAAAGTAGACCAAAAAATAGCCAAACGGCACATGAAAAGATGCTCAACCTCACTAATCGTCAGAGAAATATAAGTGAAAACCACAATAAAATATCATCTCACACCTATTAGAACAGCTATTATCAAAACTACAAGAAATAACAAATGTTGGCAAAGATATGGAGTAAAGGGAACTTTTTTGCACTGTTTGTGGGAATGTGAATTGTTGCAGCCAAGATGGAAAAGAGTATTGGTGTTCTTCAAAGAATCAAAAATAGAAGTAACTTATGAGCTAGCAATTCCATTTCAGGGTATTCATCTGAAGATCCTGAAATCACTAACTTGAAAAGATATATGGACCCCTATGTTTATTATAATATCATTTATGATAGCCAAGAAATGGAAGCAACCTAAGGGTCAGCCAATGGATGAATGTATAAAGACATGATGTATAGATACATTGGAATGTTATTTGGCCATTAAAAAATTAAATATTGCCATTTGAGACCACATGGATAGACTTTGAGGGAATTATGCTACATTAAATAAGTCACACTAAGACAAATGATCTCATACACATATGAAATTGAAAAATGAACCCGCAGATACAGAGAAGAGATTTGTGTTTGCTAGATGCATGGTGTTGGGCGTTGGCCCAACGGCCAACGGGTGAAGGTTGTCAAAAACATGAACTTCCAGTTTTAAAATAAGTAATGAGGATATACAGCATGGTGACTACAGTTAATAATACTGCATTGTGTTGAACAGCAGGTCCTGAAATAGCATTATTTCTCTCAACATTGCTTCATTATAATGACAGGAGGGAAGTCAATTCCTGGCCAAGACACTGTCAGTGTGAAGTCTGCTTGTTCTCTCGTTTGCATGTGTGTTCATTCATGTTCCAAAGACACACCCGTAATGTGAATTGGTACATCTAAAGTGTTTCAGTCTAAGGAAGCGTGGATATTTGTGAGGGAATCCTTCAGTGGAAATGCATCCTGTCCAGGTTTTGTCCTGAGCTTTGGGATATGAGCTCTGGCCATGTCCTACCCTGAACTAGAATCAGCAGTTTGGAAAGTAGTTTTCTTACTTGTTTTTATTAATCTTTTTAAAATGTATGTACAGCTCACATTTATTTCAACATTTAATATCAGGAGTGTTTTTGGTCTTTATTTGGAAGTTTTGTGATATTTTTGTGATGAAAATATGTTGTTAGGAACTTGACTCTTATTTATATCAATTAGCCTGTAGTAAAAATAAAAGTGGTTTGATTATATGACCTTTCACTTAAAGATGTAGTTTACAAGAACCTATTGATGATGTCAAGTGAGAACTTAGTGTATATTTGAATGTTTCTAAGATAGTAAATCTTACAAGTTCTTATTATAAATATAAAAATGTAACTATGTATGGTGATGGATATTAACTAGACATTGTGGTTATCATTTTGGAATATATACACATAGCAAATTATTATATTGTACCTATGTAACTAATATGGAAAAGAAAATAAAACTCAATTATTAAATTGATTACTATGGGGGACAACTCTGTCTTATTCAACATGCTTTGATGAAACATGCAAACCTGTGCCTCCGAATTCTTCTTTGAAGGATGGGCAGCTATGCATTTATTCATGACTTCATGTCTGTCAGATGAAGTTTTGCCCAGGGGGTAAATCCCCAGTACTCACTTGCAGAGACTGAAAAATTCTGAACATTGAGGAAATCCCTGGGTACAAAAGTTGAAAGATGAGTCAGGGAGGGTGCTTGAAACAGGACACTACTTTCCTACATAAGTCCTGTCAAACCCAACTGCAAACGTACCAGTGAATCCAGTGAATGTGGCACAGAACACCTACAATTTTGTGACGAAATCTGACAGCATTTGAATCTGTGAATTTGGCCTCATTAGTATACGCTCTGATTCCAAGATCCCTTCCCTTTTACACAGAGACTTTAATAGAGATCACACAATTCATGTTCACAAGACTTTGGAAAGAGTCTAACGGCGGAAATCCACACGGACGTCTCTGGAGTGTGGAAAGCCCTAAGGTAAAGTGAGAGCCCCGTCTGCAGGCAGGCGAGTGGTGCTTGTCTCAGTCCACGAGAGTTGCCATAATAAAATACCATAAACTGAATGGCTTATTAGCAATAGAAATGTATTTATCATAGTTCTGGAGGCTGGGAAATCCAAGATTATGGCACTGGCAGATGTTGTGTCTGGGGAAAGCCTGTTCCTGGTTCATAGATGTTGAACTCTTGCAGGGTTCCTATAGGGTGGAAGGCAAGAGAGCCCTTTTATAAGTGCACTGACCCCGTTCCTGAAGGCTCCACCATCCAAGGTCCCAATGCAAGGTGCTATCACAGTAGGCATTGGATTTCAATATATGAAGTTGGGGGTGACGCAAACATTTGGTTAATTGCAGTGATTTCCTTAGTATAAATCTGAAAAGTGGTAAAATTCATACGGTTACTGTGATATACACACTGGGATTGTAGAATGCAAGAGTAGTGAAGTCAGCATTTGAATCTTATTTCTGCCACTTAATATTATTTTTGTAATAACTTATTGAGATGTTATCTTATGACATGAAATGTACCCTTCTAAAATGTAAGTTCAGTGTTTTTTATTGTATTTCCAGAGTTGTGCAAAACCATCGTTATTAATTTTTAGAATATTTTCATCACCCCCCCAAAAAAACCCAGCTATCCTTTAGAAGTCACTCTCTCTTTTTTTCTCCCCTCTCCTCGCAACCACCACTGTCTACACAGAATTTTCTATTAGAGGTATTTCCTATAGTGAAGTAATACTACACATGACCGTTTTTTTTACTAGCTTCTCTCACTCAGCATATTATTTTTAAGGTTTATCTATGTTGTAATACCATTTAGTACTTCATTTTAGTTGCAAAATAATATTCCACGTTTTATATATAAATATACCAATCCTTGTTTATCTATACATCCATTTAATTAGATATATTATTCATTCAATTCAAATTGATATTTGTATCATTTCTACTTTTTGGCTATTATAAATAATGCTGCTGCAAATATCTGCATGCAAATTTTTGCCAGGACATATGTTTTCAATTTCTCTTGGGTATATATCTAAAATTGAAATTATTGCATCACAGTCTAACATTATGTTTAATATTTTGAGGAAACACCAAACTGCCTTTTATAGTAGGTACATCATTTTTCAACTTCACTAGCAAAAAATAAAAAAAAGAGGTTCTAATTTCTCCACATTCTTGCAAACACTTTTTACTTTTCATGTTTTCTGATTATAGTCATCATAGTAGGGGTAATGTAGGATCTCACTGTGGGTTTGATTTGTATCTCTTCAATAGTTACAAATGTCAATATATTTTAATATGCTTATTGTTTATTTGTATATGATCTTTGGTGAAATGTCTATTTTTAAATCAGTTATTTCCTTTTATTTTTGAGTTGAGAGTTTTTAATATATTGTATATATAAACCCTTTATCAAATATGTAATTTGAAAATATTTCTCTTATTGTGTAAGTTGTCTCTTCACTTTATTATTCCATTATTTTAACCATAAAATAATTTAATTTTGAAGAAGTTTAACTTATCTGGGGTTCTGATAGAGATTTTATTATCTGTTTTGGGTTTTTTAAATGTTTTTTGTGTTTGTTTGTTTTTGGTCTTTCCACTTTAGATTTTGGTATAATATCTCTGAAATCTTTATGTAGTTTAAGGTCCCAACGACTTACTCCTATTTACTTCCAAGAGTTTTATAATTTACCATTTAAATTTAGATCTGTGATCCAGTTTGATTTAACTATTTGCATGTTATAAGGTAGGTTTCAGCATTACTCATTTGCATGTGGATATCTACATGTCCCAGCAACACTTTTAGAAAATACCATTCCTTGGCCATTGGAATTTCTTGGTATACTTGTGAAACTTTGTAAAAGTTTATTTCTGGACTTGATTCTCTTCCATTGATCTATATGTTTACCCCTAAGTGAGTGCCACACAATCTAATTTAATTTTGCAGTTACATCCAGTAAATCTTGCAATAAATGTTAAAATTAGGAAGTGTGAACCTCTAAATTTGTTCTTTTTCAAAATTATTTTGGCTCCTCGGCCTTTCAATTATTGAAAAAAAATATGATAGCTGGTGTTGTGATAGAGATTTTATTAAATGTGTAGATCAATTTGAAGAGCACTACCATCATAATAAAAGTCTTTTGCTCTATGTACATAGATCTTTCTATTTATGTAGATCTTGTAAAATTATTTTAATGTTTTATATTTTTAGAGTACAAGTTTTTACTTCTTTTGTAGAATATGTTCCTAAGCATTTTCTTGTTTTTAATGCTATTGTACATGAAATCAATTTCTTAATTTAATTTTACATTCTGCATTGCTACTGTATAGAAATACAACACTAGGGTAGGGTAAAAGCAAGCTTACATTTGTCTGTACAGAAAATTGCACAATAATTAATATGTAATAAGAATAACTATGTGTCAGGTACTCATTCATAACTGTAACACTTCTTTTGTCCCTCCTGTATTATGTGTTGATCTTTTATTCTGTGACCTGCCTGAACTTGTTCATTACTTCTAATATTTTTTGGCATGTGAATTCTTACATTGTTTCTATTAGATCAGATAACCTAACAGCAGAGAAACTTACATTTTCCCAGTCTGGATAATTTATATTTATTTTTCCTACCTAATTGCCCTGGTGGGGATCTTGCAGACAAACGGAAGTGATGAGAGGAGACACACTTATCTTGTTCCTGAAGAGACAGAATTATCTTGGTCTTGATCTTAGGGGGCAAACTTTCAGTCTGTGATCAATATTTCATGTTGTTATTGTTGCTGCTGCTGGTAGCTTGTTTAATGACTTCCTTAGACTAATTCCTTAGTCTGTATTCTTTTTAATGTGTGACTATTGAAGTCTGTTGGTGTGGTTAGCTAAATGTTCACCTATTGATTAAAAATATATTTTCTTAGTTGCATTCAACCAATTACTCTTCCAATCCTTGCTGAGGTGGCTTTTGTGTTGGTGGGGGATGCCTTCAATATTGGGTTTTAGGACACTGTCTTAGCCTTCACTTCCTGCACTGGGCCTCAAGTTCAGCCAGACGTGAGAGACTAAGACCATTTCAGATCATTACTGGGCATGTGCACATTCCTACACATACACATAGCCTTGTATATATCCCTAGTAAAATTATTACAGTAAACTATGAAAAACATCAAATTGACCATTTCAATCATTTTTAGTAAAATTCAGTAGCATTAAAACATCTACGCTATTGTGTAACAATCATCACCATCCATCTTCAGAACTTTATCATCTTTCAAAACTGACACTCTGTGCCCATTAAACAATCACTCTCTCTTCCCCGACCCCCTAATCCCCAGGAACTATCCTTCTATTTTCCATCCCTATGAATTTGACTACTCTAGGTCCCTCATACAAGTGGGATCACAGTATGTGTCCCTTTGTGTCTGGCTCATTTCACTTAGCATAGTGTTTTCAGGGTCCATCCATATTACAGCATGTATCAGAATTCCATTCCTTTTTAAGGCTGAATAATATTCCATTGTGTGCATGTACCACTGTTTGTTTATTAAGTATTTGTTGATGGATTTGGGTTGTCTCCGCTTTTTGGCTATTGTGAATAATGCTCCTATGAACACAAGTGTGCAAATATCGTGTCAAGTTCCTGCTTTCAATGTTTTGGAGGTGCATACCCAGGATGGGATTGCTAGGACACTGGCAATGTTATGTTTGCCTCTTTGAGGAACTGGAATACTGTCTCCACATAGACAGTACCATTTTACATTCCACCACCAATTCACAAGGGTTATGATTAATGCACATCCTTGCCAACGCTTGTTGTTTCCTGTTTTTTGAGAAGAGCCATCCTAATGGATATGAAGAGGTATCTCATTGTAATTTTTATTTGCATTTCAATAATAATCGGTATATGGGAAGTTTTAAAACTATTAATTCAGTTTATTTAATTTGTATACAACTACTCAGGATATTTATTTCATCTTGACTAAATTTGATAGATTGTGTATTTGAAGGAGTTTATTCAAAAAAAGAAAAATAATCATGGACACAGTCAACAGTAGGGTGATTACCAGAGGGAAAAGGGAGGGGGGGGAGGGGTAAGAAGGTAAAGGAGGATAAATGGTGACAGAAGGAGACTTGACTTGGGGTGGTGAATACACAATACAATATACAAATGATATATTAGAGAATTATACTCTTGAAACCTATATAATTTTATTAAACTATCTCACCCCAGTAAATTTAATAAATTAAAAAATCCCCCCAAAAGAAAATAACAAAAACACAAATGACCTGTATCTGGAATGAAAAGGGGGAGAACACTACAGGTCCTACAGAAAATAAGGCAACATTTTGAACAACTTCATGGGACCAATTCAACTACTTGGATTCAATGAGAAACTTCATTCAAATACACAATCTAAACTTTTATTTTCAATATTTGGGCCAGTCACTTGTTTGCCCCAACTGGGATTGCTGTTCACTTCAACCATACGTTAAATAATTGCTGCTGTTTTTTTTTATAACACATGCGTTGGGATAGAGCTAACTTTGTATTTGTGAAAGAACACCAAAATCAAACCAAATTAAGAGAAGCTTTGTTAACAGTGCTTTTATCAGGAATTTGCCAGCAAGGTAAAATAATGATGATTTTCTGGAAGTTTTTGGGAAACTCTGATACTGTTCTACCCTCCAGTGCTACACTGCTGGTTTTCTCAGCAATTGTGGTTCCAAGACCGCTGCTTTTTATGGCTACCCTAGAACTGAGGATGGAGTAGGCGTCGGGAAATGTAAAGCACCGCAGTCTTAGTTCTGCCTAAGATTTAGCCATGCATGCTCAAAGATTCTCTCTCAATCCTTCAGCCAATTTTCAGAATTGCGGAAAAAAATTGGTTTGATGATTTTTGCCATTGTCCTAATTGTTTTTAGGAATGAACATATTTTCTAAGGTCTTTATTCTGACATTTCAGATGTTTTTCTCCCCCTGCCACTTATATTTATGTGACAAACTTTTCACATAGAATTCTCTTTAATATTATTTTTTATTACTGTTCTTCAGTTAATTGTCCATGCCACTGAGTCCTCTATTCATGTTCACAGAGAATTTTGAAATGCAATTTATATGAGACCAGAATGGTAGCATTTGTCATACATTTTCAGGATTATGATGGTAAAACATGTACTTCACAGTTTTTATTATGCACCATGTGTTTGCTACTATGCTGTGTGTCTCACATTTATTATTATTAACCTCTAAATAAATATGCAGGGTAGGCATTTTCTCTATTATATATATGAGAGAATTTCGATTCAAAGAGACATGAGTTATTTCCTCAGTTATGCATGGAGTGAGAGCAAAAGCAGGAAGACAGAGTCATGACTAGTTATCTGCTTTCTAGAACAAATCACTCTGTAAAACACAATGCTCAAGAAAGCTGACGAGGAGGACTAGGAAGAGCAAGGGGCTAATCTGTTATTCTTTTTTTCTTCTCTAAACGTTTTATGAAAATAATCATTTAATCTCAGTAAAGCATAGAGCAAAGTCTGTAGAGTTCATTCTTTGTGTACATTTATATCTGTAAAGATCTTATATTACTCACCAACAAAAGGTAAGATACTGTAATCTTATAAAATGTTCGCTAGTGACAAGGTGGTGACAGCTTAATTTGGAGCATTATGACAAATTGCATTGTGTGTGTGATTCCTGCAACTGTGTAACAACCTTATTGTTCTGTGGAGACTTTTCAGAATAATGGTATATTTGCTTTTAACAATAATAGTTAATTTCTTATGATTTTTCCTCATTTCTGTAGTCTCTCTCTCTAAGTAGTAGTGAATTGTGAAATATAGTTTGGTGATAGGAAATAGCCAACCTTCCCTACCTCTGTTCATCGACATCTCTGGCTCATTTCCAGGTGATTCTCTTCAGAGCTTTAATTGTTAAAATGCTCTGATACTTTAAATTATTTGTTTAATTATCTTTTATTTAATTTCTGTGTTAGGGCACCCACTTATAATTGGTTAATTAATCAATTAATCTGTTATTAAGTACCTATTTTATACCAGAGGAATTCTGGGAGAACACAAAATTATTTACCTTAGGACAGGCCTTAATTCTTTAAAGATGGCAAACGCATATAACTTTAAAACAAGATTTTTTGAGCTAAAAATCTCGTTCTTTCAATGGATACGTAGCAGTGTATCCAGCCAGCCCATAGTCCTGGTTACTTCCTTGTTTCTTTATTTCTGCTTCTCAAAGTCTCTCAAATTGTGATACCCATAACATCTGAATTTGTAGATATCGCCCCTAAGTCAGGAAATTTAATTTCTTTTCAAATACCTGTTTATTTATTTTTCTGGGTTTTTTTTTTTTTTTTGGCTTGTGTTTGAGAGGAGAATATTTTATTAGAGAATCAGGTTTTGAAAATGAGGCTGTGGAGCCAGTATACCTAGGTTCCATCCAGTGTCACTTACTAGTACAGTGACCTTGGAGGAATATTTTACTGCTTGAGCAATTATTTGGAGATGGGACTGAGAAAGATGAATAAGTGGCACAGAAACAAGTTTTAATAGTATGGCAAGAGTCCAAGGAGATAAGATGCGTGCTTTAGTGAATGTAATGTTTTTATTAAGCCACATTTTCTGCTGGAAGCTGATGACATAAAACCAGGACATCATGATGCTTGTGTATATGTAATTCACAGTCTACGGCAGAAGAAAGATATGTAAAAACTACCACAAGCCAAGTTGTTCATTGACACATTATTAGTGCAAGTAAAGTCCTAAAGAACACAAATTGATTCCGTTATTCCCTAGGTGTCCTGACCAACACAGTCCAATGGGGATATTATATCCCATTATCTAGGCAATTAACGTCTACTCTACACCTTGAGATCATATTACCTTTGTTAACTACACCTTACTGATGGGTCCAATTAAGCAAGAGAAAAGGAGTGGTTGATTTTTTTCCCTTCACATTTTTATTATTTAAGCTAATAATGACACTGGATGAATTTTTATTTTTACTTAATGCTATGGATGTATGTAGTTTCTCAGTGTCTATCATTACTCTAAAATTAAATTTTACAATATAATACAGGTTTTTGGTAAGTGTTAGGATAGACAGAAAATGTGCTCTGATATTTTTTAAATCGGGTGTTGACATCACCTGTTGTCCTGCCATAAAAACACTACATCTCTTCTAACTTAATGACTTCAATAGATGGCCTTATATTTGATTCTTTGATTTTAGGGTTAATTCAATGCTTAGAACAAATTTAAGAAAACATCCATGTTAATTTTGTACTACTGAAAAAGTCTGAGACACAAATATCAGAGGAACCTTTGGGCTATTTATATACAGGATATTTATATACTTTTGGGCTATAAATATCCTGATAAAAGTGTAGATCTTTTCAATATAAAATGAAAGAAAAATCAGGAATTGAAACTGAAATATAAATTTGAATCTCAGTTCTTACAGTTATTATACTATGTGTGAAAAAGTTACATTTTAGGGCATGGATCTCTTCATGCATAAAATGGGGTAAAATGCGTCTTTCATGGCATTATTTTGAATATTAAATTGTGACAAATTAAAAAGTTTAGAATAGTATCAGGCTTTTGATGAACTATTAATAACGATATATTATTACTTTTACTACCCATATTGTCATATGTTATATAGGGTATTGTTTATATATTGGGAATTAGTTTTAATACAGTAATATTTTCATTTAAATGGTGTTTACTGCTACTATTATTAGCTTTGAAATTATTTAGTTTCCAGTATTATAAAACTTAAATTAAAAATACAACATAAATAAAATAGGACATTAGTAATGTACCATATAACATATATAATATTCTTTTTTATTTTTTAATTTTTATTCAGTTACAATTGTCTGCATTTTCTCCCCATCCCTCCACCCCACCCCAGCCAGTCCCACCTCCCTCCCCCACCTCTACCCTTCCCCTTGATTTTGTCCTTGTGTCCTTTATAGTAGCTCCTATAGACCCCTCTCCCCACTATCCCCTCCCCACTCCCCTCTGGCTATTGTTACATTGTTCTTAATTTCAATGTCTCTGGTTATATTTTGTTTGCTTTTTTCTTTTGTTGATTAGGTTCCAGTTAAAGGTGAGATCATATGGTATTTGTCTCTCACCGCCTGGCTTATTTCACTTAGCATAATGCTCTCCAGTTCCATCCATGACATTACAAAGGGTATAAGCTCCTTCTTTCTCTCTGCTGTGTAGAATTCCATTGTGTAAATGTACCATAGTTTTTGGATCCACTCATTTGCTGATGGGCACTTTCTATATTTGTTTTTTTTTCTATTGAAAATTGCAGACAGCTTTCTCATTTTCAGAAACAAATGTTGATTGGCAAATTTATTTACAGAAAGAACAAATAAACATACTATAATATTAATGTAATTTTTTTTGAAATTCTAAATATGAAGGGTAAAAACATGAAGCTATTTTATAGGAAAAACATATCTAGAAAATCTAGGTAAATTTTTTACCCTTTTGGGGCTTTAGTTCCTTCATGTGTTAATTGGATAATTTATTATTCAAAGGGTCTATAAATGCTAGTTATATCTGAAGCCCTACAATAGAAAAACTTGAAAAAAACCCACAAATCAGTTCTTGATGTACTCCTTGGTAATTTTTTCATTTTAAATTAATTGTGATATATTAAAGGTCCATAAATTACCTCATTTGCAAGGTACATATTGTTTTATTTACTATCTAAATATCACCTACAAACTGCACTTTTCAGTTCCATCATCCTGATACTATTCACATGTTCACCATCCATATGGTTATAACGACAACACCGACGTTGAGACAAAGTGGACAAGTGATTGTCATTTCCAGTTCATGGATGAAGGTTGGGGTTTCTGATGCAAACTGGTCTTATTAGAATATATCAATGTTAACTATAAGTGTAGATCTGGTGTCTGGGAGCACAGTCATTTTAATGAAAATATTCCCAACAAGAATTCCAGTTCTCCTACCACTTACTTTGTCATAATTTCTCCTTGTAAGCTATAATTCAATAATCTTAATAAGTCTCTCTACTCACTACTATCCACACTTTTTGTTATTCCTTTTGGTTACACAAACTGAAGAAAACTTCTGTTATTTAAAAATGAACTCTGACATGGATCTGCTAGGCTACTTGCTAACTATCTTCTTTGGTTCTAAGTTTATTTCATACACAAGGTCAAGTAGAATATTGGAGTGCAATCCCTTTAAGTCTATATCTGTAGCAGAAGCTGCAAAATTTAAGCTGTCATTGACAGATAGGCATGGTGTCCAAGACTGATGGGTATTGGAAATTGATGAGGTATTGATCACCCTAACTTTAATCAGATAATAAGTCCAAACTTAGCTAACATTTTTAGGTCTGTGTTGATACTGTAGTAAAGTACAGGACTCCATTCATTTGTTATACAGGTATATTCATCGGTCTATGCATTGTTTTGTATCAAAAATAGTTTGCTTTAAAGCACAGGTATTTTGTCCCAGATATTTCTACTCTCAAGTTCTGACACTCTGACAATTTGCTGTCTTCTCATGGATTAATCAGAAATAGTTTCTATTGGGAACGTGCATGCAAATATGTCAGAATGAACATGTTCTTGCTTCAGTATCTCTGCAAACCATCTTGTCTTATATAACTCAAAAGTAAATCCAAATGACTGTGGCACCTCTAAAACTTCCCACAGTAAGTTCACAAGACCAGATACTTTGGATTATACAGTTGCTCATCTATGAGTAAGAAGTCAAGTCTCTCACACAACATATATGATAATTGTGTAGTGGTTATTACATTAGTTTAACCTGCATTTACTGAACTTATGAAATGTGAGATGAATTAACCAAAATGGTTAATATACAGTATTTTATCCAATCATGATAAACGTTCTGTGATGAAAATATTACTTTTTTTCTGTTTTATGGTCATGGAGAGTGAGGCATAAATAAACTAAATAAAGTTCCTCTGTTTCTCACATCTAATCTCATATGGGTTTAACTCTGAATTTTACAAAATCTACACTGCATAATTAGAATTTGCCTTAGGAAAAAGTAAAATAAACTCCAAATGAAGCATCTCCCAAAATAGGCATGTTTTAGAACAAAAGCAAGCCTAGAGTCAGATCGCCTTGGGCTAGGGCGAGGCTTACTGCTGCCATCAGGGTCTGAAGTGCTTTCTGTCTTTCTGTTCAGTTATAATTTTGAGAAGCAGTTTAGTTAGAGCAGGAAAGCATAACCTTGGGATCAGACCTCTCAAGTTCATTTCCCAACTGCAAATTTCCCATCACAAATTTGCCATATGACCTTGGACCCGTTAATCTCATTCTGCTTTATTTTCCTCCTCTCAATGACAGATATAATAACAGTACCTACCTTACAAGATTTTTGTGAGAATTAGAATACAGTGTAATTGTTGTGGACACCCTAGATAAATAGAATGCATCCCCTTTACCCCAAATTTGTTTCTGATGTCAAGTTTGAAGATAACACATTGAGATAATACAAAAATGTGTATTTCTCACATGATGATTTCTGGGAGAACAGAGAAAACTCCAAAGCAGGTCTAGTCTTACGATGGGTTGGAATTAATCCCTTGGCCATACACAGAGACTCCATTAGCAATTTTTTCTGAAACTCGAAGGATCAGGATCTTTTATTTCTTTATTTTTTTATGACAGAAGTATAATCAGAATCAGCAAATGCATTTTATAGGTCCTAGTGAACTGTCTCCATTCAGTGACCACCTGATGGCCTTTATGAAATACAGGGTATTAAGTTTTTTCCTCAGCGTGCTGTAAATTAGGGCCGATACCTGGCTGGGACTCAGGACTCATTAATGATCTAAGGGTGAGAGTTATTCCCCTGAGCCTTGCATCCATCATGGTTTTTGCTAAAATAAATCACATCACTTAATCTGAGATGCACAGATACACTGGGGCAGAGATATGACTTAAAGCCACTTTAAAGAGGGCCCAAACCCACACCCATGTCCCTAAGCATCAGTTACTGAAACCAACTTAGCTCAGTTAAATGTATGGCAGAGGTTCAATAGAATTCAGCAAATGCAGCACAAATCAGCACAAAGGAGATCCCCACCAGGCAGCAGCTCACAGTTCAAGTTGGCCAGTAAGCAGTAGCACAGCTCAAAGAGCAGGCTAGCTAGCAGGCAGCAGAGAAAATAAGAAAGCTAAAACCAAAGGAAAAAAAGACACCTGGTGCTGTTGATCATCACCTAGATATCCTTCTTTTTTAAACACCTTTTTTTACTGTTGTTCAAGTACATTTATTTCCACTATCCCCTGCCATGCCACCCACCCCAGCCATCCCCACCTCCCACCCTCGATCCTACCCACATTTGGCTTTGTCCCTCGGTCCTTTACACATGTTCCTTGACAACCCTTCCCCCTTTTCCCCATTATCCCTTCCCACCTCCCCTTTGGCTACTGTCAGTTTGTTCTTAATTTCAATATCTCTGGTTATATTTTGCTTGCTTGTTTGTTTTGTTGATTAGGTTCCACTTATAGGTGAGATCATATGGTATTTGTCTTTCAGTGCCTGGATTATTTCACTTAGCATAGAAACATTTCAAAAAACTAGATATCCTTCTTATAGTACTAAATGGTTGAGGTTACCCTACAGAAGTGATTTGGACTTCCATCACAAAGCTGGATTGGATATTGAGGCTGATGAAAACAACCACAAGAATAGACAGTGTAAAAAAAGAAAGCTGTAAAAGGCTTTCTGGGGACAGCAAAGGCTCCCAATCAGGCCTGAAAACAGCCTGAGAGAGTAAAGTAAGACTGGATTGGCTCTTCTTGTGGGAGGAGAGTAAGGCCAGGTGAGATTTCCTGTGCATATGTGGGCCGTGGCTTACATGGTCTGAACTGTCTTTTGGTGCCTAATGCGGGAGCAATGGGATGTCTTATCAACTTTGACAGACATGGACCAGAGAGTAAAAGAAAGTAAAAGGACGTGAAGGCTCAGTAGTTACATGTTTACATTAGAGTCAGGCTATTAGACTAATATATTATTTTTTCAACAAATCAAGTATTTTTCATTATCCTTGGTGTGTTAAATTTCATGTCATATTCACCACTCCACAAGCACATGACTAATGCCCTAGGAGGCCTCACAAAACACTCCTGGCAGGGGGAGAACAAGAGGCCCAAGTTGGCACACATTTCATCTATGCCTTTTATCAAGATAATTTAAAAATCAAAAATAAAAACCTTTCTAAGAACACTTACTGCAGCTTTTCAGCTTTGTCCCTAAATATTACCCAGAGAAACCTGAAACACTAATTTGAAAGAATGTAACCACCTCTATGTTCATTGCAGCACTATTTACAATCACCAAGATTTGGAAGCAGCCCCAGTGCCGATCAGCAGATAAGAAGATAAAACAACTGTGGTACATTTACACAATGGAATACCACTCTGCCGTAAAAAAGAAGAAAATCTTACTCTCTGTGACACAGCATGCATGGACCTAGAGAACATTATGATAAGTGGATTAAGCCAGTCGGAGAAAGACAAATACCATATGATGTCACCCATATGTGGAATCTAATGACAAACTGAACAAACAAGCAAAATAGAGACAGACTCATAGATGGAGAGCTCTGGGGGATAGAGGGTGGTCAGGAGGTGGAGGGATGGAGCAAAAAGGAAAAAGGACCTTGGACATGGACAACAGTGTGGTGATTGCAGGGGTGAGTAGGGTGGGGTGAGGTAGAAGAGGGTATAGGGGGGATAAATGGTAATGGAAAAAAATACAATAACAACAAAAAAGAAAACTTCAGTGACCTGACTATCCCTACTGGAAGGCAGATTGAGGAAGCTGGTATTTCTAACTTTGAGCACAATGAGGGGTCATCTTAGAAAGAAGGTGGTAATGACTTCTGGTGGGTAGGTAGCTGAATAGAACAGTAGTTTTTAGTATACCTTATGCGAAGAGATGTGCACAAAAATTAATGACAGTTGTAGGGAGAGTGAATTGTTTTACTGTGCTACGCATCCTATTCCCTGCTGTTAAAGGTTGACAACATCCATCACATACAAATAGCTAAGCTTTCCAGTGATTGCTGCTTTGACAATATTGTGTCTTGTATTGTACGTTTGGATGAAGGAGGCTGTCAGGAGAAGAAGCACTTATTACCTTGGAAACTCACTAAAAGTTCTTCTTTCTGTATGAATGGCTTATAGACGAACATGCACTTTATCAGAGGTCATTGTATGGTCACTTATCTAACTTTTCTTTAAAAAAAGTAGACATGAAAAGCCTTGCCCCTCGAGTACTGAGCATTAACTCATTTTGAATTCTACACCAGACAGAAATTACCTTTTTTAACCCATTCATAAAAGCCAAATAATCAGCAATAGGAATTTTTTTTTAAGTATATCCCTATTCAGTCATACAAGCCAATAAGGAGGAGAAAGAAGCAGCAGAATAAAAGCAGTTCCCATTTTGATATCACAATTTTACATCTCAGTGCCTTTCTTTTCATACTTCAGGAACAGAATGCCCCTGAACAGTGAAAGGAAGAATTTGAGCTATTAAAGCCGTGCTTTCTTCTCTGTGCTTCTGCATGGATTATCGCCCTGCACTCGCACAGCCGTGAAGTTACACTGATGTCCTCTTTGGACCATGCCTCCCATGACTTTATCACACAGGGAGAGAAAGGCTTATTAAGTCAGGAGTAAATGAGATGTCTCATTTGCATTGAACTATACAAAGGATCAAAGAAAAGGGCTACTTCTTTGCCAAGTGTATTTCTTTCTTCATAATATACTGACGATATAATGGTATTGGACATGACACACTCATTTGCATTTGGCCTGGCTTTCTGTAGTGTTTTCATAGGCTTCTCGTTTCATAAACAAATGACAATGGATTTTATCCACTCAGAAAACTATTAAACCTTCATGCACTTTTTGTGTGTAATATATGCAAGATCTTATTTCCCACTTCGGATTATTTTATTCTGTGAGATTATCCACATGATTGAAAACAACCATGTAAATAAAATACCTCAAATTTACTATATGATAAAAATGTTTTACCACCCATTCTCCTAATGAAAAGTACAAAGGTAGTAAAGTACATTATATCAGATAGTCTTTGTTACTTTACCTAAAACATTATTCACCAAAGGGTAGTGGTTAACTGAACAATTATTTTAAATTATTCTTGCTTTCTGACTATATACAAATAATCTGATATTTTGCAAAATGTTTCAGGTGAGCCACACTCATTAGGAAAACATTATGATAACAGGTATGTTTGTCCTCATTTCCCATTACAGTCTTACTTAAAAATAAATTAAAAAAAAACCTTTGACCATGCATTTCCTTACTCAAGGTGAATAGTATTATCTCACTTCATGATTAAATGTATGAAATTAACAGCTTTCAAACTGGGCTAGGCTTCGTAACATCGGCACTGAGGTGGATGAATGTTTCCCGAATCGGCAGAGAGTATTACTGCACAACAAATTACCGTTAACATGGCACCACAGGGAGGGCCCAGCTTTACGTTTAGAGAGTGAAGCCCCGTCCTTTCTCAGCTGGTTCTCTTGCACTGCTGGAGTCGCTCCTGCGTGCTGGGATTGTACAAGGCTAACTCCCATCCTGCCGTTTCTAGGCCAGGCTCTTCTGCTCCTGCCTACATTCCACACACGAACATTTCACCGGTTAATTACTTCTCCTCGTGAGTAATGTTCAAGGAAGGCTTTCTGGGGACAGAAAGCCTTCACGTGTAACTGTGAAGAAACCTATTGTACTAGTTCAGAATCTGCGACCTCACCCTCTGTTCCAAATACTCTTTTAGAATGACCTGCATGGTGATGGACCATAACTGATCTTACTGTGTTAATCATTTCCCAATTAATAAATATATTAAATTTTAAAAAAAGAATGATCCACTGTCACAACTGAGGAAGATCTTGAGATTTTCCAATAAAACCTCATTATACAGAGGAGAAAAATGTGCAAATTGTGCCCAAGACCAGGTGGGTGGCTCTTCTGAAGGATTAAATGCTAATTATCGGCACAGCTGGTACTAGAATAAATGTCTTCTGCACCAACTATACTATTATCCTAATTACTTACATTCTTTGCTGCTTTCATTCCTATGTGCTTTGTAGTTATTAGAACTAAAGATGTAGATGACTGAAGCAAATTGCCTTAAACACAAAAGGCAGTCAATGGTGGTTAGTGAATTAATTTGTTTTAGCTATTTAGTAGGTTAAAAAAAGCACAACTATATTTAAGTATCTTTCCAAAAAATGTGTTCCTTGAGAGGTCTATGAAACAATGGTTTCATAGCAAATTCATACTCCTCTGTTTAATTGTAACAGCCTTTAGTTACCAGAGAATTATTGATGTAATAAATGTAACAATTAATTACAGTTTTTATAAAGTTATAGTCTCAGGACTTTATGTTGCTTTGTACATGTGTGTCTGTTAAGATATTTTTAGAAACAGAAAACAAAAAATGTAGAAGTACATAAATATTGTCTATAATTCAAACACCTAGGAGCAAGGGACACAACCGATTCTAAATATGTGCCTGTATATCCATGTAGAATATCCAAATTTTATAACTGATTGTGTAATACTCCCTTATAATAGTAAGGTTATCTTCAACATAAATTCTTCCTATGCTTATTTGAATTGCTACAAGGTACCCAATATATCTAGTGCTTAGAAAAAATCTTTAGTATTAATTACCTTAATTTATATCTGTGTGTCATCAAATACCATTAGAAAGTGCATGACTGTAAACACCCTTCAAAACATTTGCCATGTTGCTTTTTACAAACAATATGCAAATTCTATCCATAGACATAGTATAAAAAAGTGAGACATTTCCTAAGCACTAAAAAACATGATTTGTGTCTTTAAAATTTCATGAGTAACAAATGATAATGTACTGTTGTGCAATTTACAATCTTTTAATTGTGAGCTACAGTAAATAACAAAACATACTTTTCACAATATTTAATTATTTATAAAATTCTAAAATTAAGCAGCTCATTTTATTTTTATTTATTTATTTTTAAATCTTTTTTTATTTTATGTTTTAGAGGAGGGAAGGGAAAGAGAAAGAGAAGGAGAGAAACACCATGTGTGGTTACCTCTAGCACACCCGCTACGGGGAACCTGGTCAGCAACCCAGGTATGTGCCCTAGACCAGGAATCGAACTAGTGACCCTTTGATTTGCAGGTGGATACTCAACCACTGAGCCACACCAGCCAGAGCTTAAAAAGCCCATTTTAAATACACTTTATATTAATTGCTTTGTCTATCCCATCTCTCATTCTATATAGGGGAAAATTTAAGTGGTGAACTCAATATGATTCTACAGTGTATTTTTTTTAAAACAAAAACTTTCACAGAGACATAAAGTTGTTGCATAATACAATTTGAAACTGAGCCCTTAACACATACAATGTTTTAAAGCTGATATGAGATACATATGCATGCATTTGCATATGTAAAATAAAAAAATAGTACATAATAATCAAAATAAATCCATGTGCATTGTAGTCTGATATATACCTTCAAAATTTATCCTAATATTCCCTTAAATGAAATAATAAACTCTTGTTTCCTAAATAATATATTGAAGACTATATGTGCATAACAGATGCAACATCTACAGGAAACACTAATGGGGTAGAAATAAGAACTATATGACTCAATTCAACAAAAAAGAACATTGCAGGTGGTCTCTGAAAGGCAAACTCAAGTGACGGCTAGTGTGCATGAGGTTTACTAGGCAGCAACACTTGCGAACGGACTGTGAAGAAGGATTGTGCAGGGGGTACAGTCAAGCTGCACAGCATATTCCATGATAACCTCAGCTGACCCCTCAAACGCTGTGGATCTAAAATGTCAATCAGTTTTATCTTGTGTTGAGCCAAAATATAAGGTCCTTTGTGCCTCTGTCTCCATCAGTCCACCCTGGGAAGGGTGAGATATTTGGAGCACCTGCTCTCTGCAGCTGAAGTCCCCTGAGGGTGTCCCTGGCAGCTGACAGCGCTCAGCTGGACCACATTCTCAGGAGTTCAGAAACAAGTTCTTCCCAGAAGGGACAGGTAGACAGCACAATTCCATGTCCAGCACAAAAACTCTTTAATGATATTAGAAAAACTAATCATGTCAGAAACAGAAAAATGGTGAAAAATCAATGGTTATTGAGATAATGGTTCAAATTCTCCAGCTCAATTCCAACAAATGGCCTCTTAGATTACAGAGATTTAACTGAGTCTGGGGTAACTTTGTCAATTGTTCTGTGATCTCAACATTTTTACTTGGTTGCAGTTGCAAAATTGCTTTAGTCCTATAGCATGCATATGTTGTTAATATGCATTGTACAAAAATAATAGAGCATAGTTGAGTGTGGACTGCTGTTTGCCTGCTATAGATCATCACTCTTGAAGTTGAAGGGAGAAAAATGTCAAAGGGACATTTGTCATTCAAAGGGAATATGTCAAAGTAGCTCAGGAACCTAATGAAGAACACCCAATGGGCAAAGCTGGTACGATTTGAGCAACCAAATAAAGTGACATTGGATTATACCTCAAAGTGTGAAATAAATATTCTGAGCCATTAGTAATATGAACAATGACTGAATAAAGGAATGATAGAGTAAAACAAATCCCCCCATGGAGAATTCTAAATATGTAGGTACTGTAACATCATAAAGGTAAAGAGCAAAATTCCCCACTTCACTAGTGTGGGCTGCTGACAGTGACCTCATTCTATTCTTTCTTTGGTTTTACTAAACAGGAACTGGAAAACAGATATCAGCAAAAAGAACTTCCAGCAATTTATATATTTAATATGACATTTTTTTAGAGCATATGTTTTGGGTCATTCACTTTTTCAAAAGTAAAATCCCTGAAAATGGGTAATTAATAAACTGTAAATATTATTGCTATTTTTATGCCTTTCATATGAAAAGTAATTGCTACAATTGTTAAATTAAATACATTTTACTCTAAAGGTGATATTTAAATTTATCTATTTATTTTCAGTTTCCTTCAATGTTATTGGTAAAAACTGATAAAATTTTATATATAAGCATTTTGGTACATTATATCATCTAACTTCATGCTTTGATTTATTAATGGGATTATAAATTATTTATAAAACTTCCTAAACATATTTTGCATATTGCTAAAAAATATGTTGATAATCCATATTATCAAGTTTATGTCATAGTGCTTTATATTATGTTATAATCAGAATAAACATGTCACACAATATTTACAGTATTAATTTTAAATTTTATCATTTGAAACATTTATTTTGTATTAAATTATATATTTTATATCTACATTAATTCTTTATTTTTAAGCAATCATAATTTTGGGTATTTTAACATAATTTTGTGACCCATATTTGAATTTACATAATGACCTTGAATGTTACACTCCCTTTGTTGAAGCACTTTAATTTTAATTCCATAATCTGGGATTAATTCATCCAATTTAAGACTATTGAATAATAAGCATAATTGAAACACTCATTTGTTAATGTAATATCCTCATTGTGTCAAATCCAACTTTTATTACTACTGTAATTATTTTAGTATTTTGAAATATTTATTCATTCCAAAATTTTCTTTCCAAAGTTACTTTTACATTTACTGAGTAACAATCAAAACAAAATTAATATTAAAATTTTGTATTTTTTAGGATCATGAAAATAATTTCAAATTAAATTTTTAGTTTCATTACTTGTATAAAAACAATACTATTTATACATAGAAATGCATGCATGTTATTTGTTGTTTTCTCACTATTTAACCATGACCGTGTTATATGTGAACTGAAAAAATTATATTTTTATAGTCTACTAGTTTCAAATTACTGGTCAAGTCCATAATCTCATAGGAAAACATAAATTTGGAAGTACATGTATAGCAGTACTGATAATTGGAGAATATAACTATTTAGTAAGAAAAACGACCTAAAAATAAATTTGTTAAAGTTTATGTACCCAACAGCTAGCATCAATAGCAGTTATTAAAATGACTTATTTTATATTAATGTGCTTAATATTTTACTTCAACACTAACCAATTTGTGCATATGAGAGTTCACGTGAAGGAGCCATCCCTGCATTAGAGGTTTAAAATAACTTTCAGAAGTGAGGAATATTTGGACTTATCTGTAAAGTGTAATTTGGGAGAAAATAAATGGTAATATTTTTAAGGGGTGACAATTCTAGGGATGAAGCCAAATAGGTGAAAAAGTTTAAGATTTTTTCTGAAGAAAGTTAACCAGTCAGTGTTGTTGTTTTGTTTTTATCATGGAGCCCTGAGATGTTAAGACCAGGTTCAAGCTTAGCTTCGTAAGGTCATTAATCCTGCTTAAAGTTTATTTCGCACACAATGGAGAATCATTCAGGGAGGGTATGGCAGCCTGAAAGCAGTGGCAAAGCTGGCACCTCTGTGCAGGATGCGTTAGAGTGGCAGAAATGTCCAGTTCTGACTATAGAAAGCAAGCTACGACAGAAGCAACACAGGAAAGACAAAAGCCTTCCTGGGGGACTTAGAAAAATTTGCGTCTATGTGTGTCTGTGTGTTCATTAATGACTTAGTAATTTTCCAAAGTCCTACAGTATTTCCTAGACTTAAGCCAACCAGTACCTTGCCCGTCTGTTCTTTTCCTAAGTTCCTCAGAGGAATTCATGATCTCGTGGACACCATGTTGGGAAGTTCCTCCAAGCAAGGAAAATCACATGCATGGACGTGTGAATACTGGCAAATAGCTTCAAATAAACCAAGAATTAGAAGTTCACTAGAGTTAGAACCTAAAGAATCTAGAAGGTGATAGATACATTGAATAATAACTCACAATGATTCTTAAATTCCACATAAGGAATGTGTATTATTCAGTAGATGCTTTGTATGCTGAGAAACACTTGAGTGAAAGCAAGGAAAATGATAACGTATAGAAACTTATTTTTAAAAATCATGTAAGAGGGATGAGAAATAAAAAAGATAATAAACATATTTAAGGAAGTTTGAACAATATATAGTGGCCCCTTAGGTATACAATTTAGTGAACATATTGTGGTCCATATCTTCCTCAATATCTCAGCAATATCCATTATTGTTATTAATTCTTGCTTTTTGGAACACATAGTTCTAGACTTCTAGAAACTGTTGTATTCTTCTAAGATTTCTCCTTTTTAGGGGGTGTTTCACTTTAATCTTTATTATCCCCACTAAATCTACTTTCCTTCCTGTATGAAATAATTCATTAATAGTTTCCTGTTATTAATAATTAACAAACAATTCATAGCAAAGAAGTTCATGTTTCCAATTACTTTATACAAATTCTCAGACTCAAAGTAATCCAGTTAATGTAAACTAAATAATGAGATACCTTTTCACCCTCATCAGTTTAAAAATAAATACAAAAGTCTTACAATGCCAAGCATTACTGTGAACATAGGTAAAAGAGAACTTTCATACACTTTTAGTGGCTATAAAGTGCTTCAAGCAATAAAATATGTTTTATTAAATCAGGGATATTTTTATTTTTATTTACAGCTATATGCCTAGAACCATCACACATGCTTAGCACAAAGTGCTCAATATATAATTATTGCATGATAAAATAAATGTAAAGAAATTGAAAATATCTAGTAAAATTAAAATGATATGTTTCTTATCCAGCAATTCAAATCTTCATTGAGTTTCCGACGGACACCACAAGGTGACAAAGAACATCATATTTATTGCAACACCATCACAAAAAATAATAGCAAAAATTAGAAATAAAATCATATAAAAATAATGAATATACCATTCTAAATGGTGGCTACCACTGGTGACAGACAAAAGAAATTAGAATGCGAAGGGGTACGTAAGTATTTTGAATTGTATCTACAACATTTCAGTTCCACAAAAATAATCCAGAACAATTATGACAAGTTATTAAGGTGTAACTAAGCCTAGTGGAGGTAGATTTTTATTAAATTATTCTGCATGACAATGAAATTTCTCAGTTAATATACATAAAATGTTGGTGTTAGAAAACACTTCATTAACAACATATGATTTTCTCTGCAAGAAAAATTTTCTGATTTTAATTGATTCATAACTATACATATGTAAGGGAAGAAACTAGATATTTTTCTTCAGTCTCTGCTTTTCTTCATTTCTGGGTCATCTGTCATCATCCTCTACTTTCACATATTGTGTGTTCTTGCCTTTGTCCTTGCTTCCTTCCTTTACTTTTTTGTTATTCCTCTTTATTTAATAAGATAGTAACAAAATCTGTAAACACTATTACATGACATTATATCAGTATAAGAATGCAAAAAAATTACAATGGAAATAAAAGAAAAATGGTTATAAAACTTCTTTTCTTTAGTGTGTTCTCATTTTGGGTGTCACATAGGGCAGATTCTTAGCAACTCTTCAAATTAAAACTTTAAGGTAAATTTCATAAGTGCTAGCTGCTCAATAAATATCAGTTGCCTTTATGAGAGAATAAATGTATGACATAATTCCCCAAGAAATTTTAATAATTCAGTTTTATTTTATAATAGTGTAAAGTATGATGAATATATCTCAGTTTTCTCATGAGGATTATCAAGTATAACCTTTATCTCAGGGTTTTGTGTTATAACCTTTAATTACCACTAAATATTTGCTTAGAAATTCCTTTATATCAGTAATGACAATATAGTTTGCTGAATGTATCAATAAACTTAACTAGTTAGGGCCTATTTAAAATATTAGTTTGCTTCTAAAAATACATGATGCCCTAAAATGTCATCCCTAATTAGACAGACATTATCGGAGATTCTGCAATTTATCCATGTTTCAATTTCTTATCAAGTCTTAAAAATCAGTCAATTTACTTCTTAAGGCTCATGTGTGTGTGTGTACATATATATTTATATATATGTACACACATGTATATGTATACACACATGTGTATGTGTGTGTGTATATATATATACACACACACTTTTTTTCAAGCTTTGCAGAAAAAAATAAGAACAGCTCCTCACACCTTACCTCTTGCCTCCTGTCTAATCAAAGCGTTTTCTAATTCTAATTGCATTAAGTCGTGCAAATCAGATGAGTTCATCTAGTCATTGACTGAGAAAAGCTTCCCACTGAGGGCTGATCTGAGAAATCACTTAAAGCTTTTAACTATCAAGCTGTTTTCAACCTATTTATTTTCCATGACATCGATTATCATTTTCACAAGGCTGGTTTCTCAATAGTTTCTTTACCTGGTAAGGTGGCATTGAAGGGGGAAAAAAAAAGTGATCTTTTTTCTCAGTTACATAAATCTCAATGCTTAATCCCCATTACATTCCCAAACAAGTATAAAACCTAAACTCACTCAAGTACAATATTATAGGTGGAGGGGATAATGGGAGGAAAAGGGGGAAGGGTTTTCAGGAACATCTATAAAGGACACACGGACAAAACCAAAGAGGGGTAGGATCAAGGGTGGGAAGCAGGGATGGCTGGGGTGGGGGGCCAGTGGGGGAGGTTTAAATGGAGACAACTATATTTGAACAACAATTAAATTTTAAAAATTAAAAATAATTATACAATGCAGTATTCAAGTTCAAAGTGAAATTTTAAACTTTTGTTTATTTTATGAATGAAATGCTGGGACTTTTTTATTTAGATACAGACAAAGATAGATACACTTTAGAGTGTAATCATTCAATGTCTGTTTGGACCACCTTCATTCATTTAATGATTAGAAGACCAAATTGACATTGGGCCATTTTTTAGTATATATACTATTTTTAATTGATTGGAGTAGCACAAAAAATCATCTGAGACAATTCTCAGGGAGTTACTAAAAACAAGTTATAATTACTAAAGGAAAATTCAATCTAACTTTAAATTTAAATTTAAACTTACAAAATAGATAAAATGATTTTGAAGACCCTTCCACAATTCCAAGTTTTCCTCAGGCCCTAGATATTTAACAATACTTTTTTGAGTTCGTTAATTCTTACTTATGTCATATATGGTAATACTTAATTTTATATAATTTGCAGTTAAACCATCCATTTTTGTTTTAATTAAGTATTTTATTATTTTTGGTTATTATTTTGATTACTTGTAGATCCCTGTCAATAATTTAAAGTTTCAAACCTATAACTATGTTTATTTTATTACCTGTGTCTAGTAATGCAATAATACAAAGTATTTGTGTGTCTGTTTCTACTGTATGTTTTTTTCTTCAGGTTCCCACTCCTCTTTCTTTCTTATGCTTAATTTGCATCTATTTTGACTCTTAAATGTGTGTGTGTGTGTGTGTGTGTTTTCTTTTACAAGTTTATTTTAGGAACTCTTCACAACCCTGAGAAGATTCGGATTCCTCCAGGGTAACTTTTGCCTTTCTGTTTGCTAAGCCCCTGGAGGTACCTTGCACGTTTTCCAATTCTTGATTTTTGGCTAAAAACCTGTATTACAGGAAATCTGTGAGTATAAATTTTCAGTATTTTTACATGTTTTTATTTATTACATTGTTACTATTGGACCTTACAATTTTCAACAAGTTACATAAAAATTACTTTCCATATAATACCCAAGCACTGTATTTCATATTCTCACTTACATTAGTGATTCTGGTGTAGTTCTTCAGGAGCTCCTTTGAAATTACACTTTGGATGATCTATTCCGGGGCCTTTTCTCCTACCTGTAATACCTTAACCACCTAATTTCTAGTTCAAATAGTTTGGGAGACCTCAGGTGAAAGCTTGGCTATAGTAAAAACCTTTCATGGAAGACCTCTATTCCAGTCTCTAGCATTCTTATGCATGATACCCAAAGATTTTAAAAATACATATTTTATATTGAGCCCAAAACTTTTTTTTTTGAGCACAGGCAACAATCCAGTTAAGTAGCCTGACATAATAGCAGAAATTGGTGTCCTGGTGTTTGTTTGTTTGTTTAAAACTGATAATGTTTCAATGGTTTAATCAATTAGATTTTCATCATTCCTTTCCAATTAATTATGTTCTTTAGTCATTATAGAAAGAAAGTAAAAACTATTATTATTGAGCACTGTTAAATCCATATCTAAATTCTAAAGTAAAAGGTGACATAATATTATCTAAAGACAAAAGAATCCAAGAGTATATTATGAATTCACTCTACATCAATCTGCTCTGTTGAAACAAGGAAGCGTTCAGCCTGAGAATACATTATGCCTCTCATCTTTGTGTGTGAGTTAACCTTAATCCTCAGGAAGGACTAGATCCATAATTCTTTGTTGCATATTTCATCTCCCAAACAGAACAGGTTTTGCTATGCTTGGATATTGATAATTCCTTGATAATTTTTTAAAATTTATTACAAGTAAAGAATAAGAAAAAGTTAACTGATGTTGCATATAACTAATGATATATTTACAGCTTAAGCCATCTACCATTTGAAGCCATTTGCGATTAGGTAGAAGACAACAAACCTTGTTATTTCTCACAGTGTTACCAAAATATATATATTTTAATGATAGATTTTTCCCAGTTATCAACATTTCTGAGTGTTTAATGTCATAACTTATATTTGATGGGCCAATGTGTAGCAATGTTGATGTTAATTTTAAAACCTTTTTCTAAGACATCATGTATGTTTTTCTGGGTAGATGAGTAGCTATGTGCAGAAACATCAGTGTGTTTATGTGTTCAATCTTTCATCTTATAGTACTTCTTTAAAATGGCAACATTTGAAGCATTGATTTAATGCTGTAGACAAATTCCTACTTTGCATGTATATCTGAAATACATGAGAAATTATAATTATATACAAGATGGAAATACTGTGCCTTAGATACTTTTAAAATCAAGACTAACTCGATGCATTAGGAGCCTGCATAACTTATAAAAGACTGTATCTCACCAATGATATTTTCTAAGAAGCCTTGACTTCTAGGAAGCTGACTGGTTCAGGGATTTATTAGCCTGCTAATAAGGTCAGAACAATGTCTGACATTCACTTAGAGAGGGAGCTATTCAGAAAAGATGCTTGCTGGGATTTGAGCATTATGACTTTTCCTAATGCACTCCCACCCTTTCATCCATGCATTTTCTCTGTATTATTTCAGAGATGAAATTAGCATTATTGTCAAGAGCTCATAATTGAAATGCCATTGTTATTCAGTGTTCATATTATTCCGAAAACAATGATCAAAGACAAACGAAAGGTCAAGGTGCAGTGGGTTAGAAAATAAGCAAACATAGACATAGACATAAAACTGGCAATTACAGTTAGAAGCATGCAAGTGGCAAAATTCCTTCCTGGTGACAGAGTATAGACTGCAACTGAATGTAAAAATCAAAGGTGATAATGACAGAAATTAATTCTGTTCATATCATGAGCATTTATAGCAGACATACTACCAGGCAAGTTCACAGAGTAGCAAAAATTGAAAATACAAAAGACTATTAAGGCCATCAAGTTCATCACATGCCCAGTGAAAGCTTGTTTAGAGCAAGAATGATGGATGGTTCTTATTCTTCGTTTTCTCTAGTCTGAAATATTTTGAGAAGCAATGCTTTTGCTTTTCTTCATTTCAATCGGCGTGGCTCCAAACTAACACATCAATTTCATCACAAACATGCCCCATGTGTGTACTGAGCTCAAAAAAATTGACCTTCCTCTAGTGTAGACACTTTTATCTTTTTTTGTACCTTTGTATAGTTTTTCATGCTGTTGAAATAGCCTCTCCGTGTCTTCCATAGAACTTTCTCCATTTTTTTCTAGATCATCACAAAGGCCATCACTTTCATGAAGAATTTCTATATACCTTCAGTTTTTTTCTTTTTCTTTTTCCTTTTTAATTTTTCAACTATTTTGAACTAATTTTAGACTTACAGAAAATTTGCAAAAATAGTACAGAAATCTCCTTTACATGCTAATTCCATTTTCCTCAATGTTATTATTTTAGGCAGCCAAGGTACAGTCATCAAAAGTAGGAAGTTAATACTGTTACAATACTACTTCAAAAACAACAACAATAGCAACTATAGACTATTCAATGTTGTCTGTTTTCCTACTGTTGCCCTTGTATTGAATACCTGCAGTGAGATATGAGATTGGAATTCATGGAAGAAATTGCAGTTAGAGATAATTTATTTAGGAGTCATAAACACATAGGTATTCAAAGCCATGGTTGTGGAGTAGATCACCTAGGAAGTGAGTATACAGAGAAAATAACATATCAAAACACTAACCCCTGGAGTATCCATCATTTAGTAACAGGGAAGATGAGAATTCACCAAAGGGACGGAAAATCACTAGTGAGTGCTGAGGTTAATATGTCAGCTATAGAGAGCAATTTTGATGGCACAGAAAAAGGATTTTTGATTGTGAGAAAGAAGTTCTTGAGTAGTAAATACAGAATCTGATCCTATGCAAACAAAACAAAAGTAAAATGCTTAATGATTTTAAAAGAAGAAAGGTCCGTATTTAAGATGACAGATCCAAGTTTGTGAGCAGCTAATAGTTTTGTTAACGTGTAGAAATAATCTTCTGTTAGCTTTTGTTTTTTCAGTGAATTAAATAAAAAGCAATATTGCCAGCTGAGAGTGAGAACTGGGGAAGAGGTTGTGAAAATAAGGGTACTTAATACCAACACTTCATGATTGCAGCTCACATAGAAGCTTAACACAGGGGATGGGCTTTTCTTACTCACCAGTTGTCTGCATAGCTCTGTTTAAGCTAACCTACTGGGTGGATCTCTTCCAAGCAGTTCTTGGACCCAGGCTCTGTCCACCATTTGCTCCCCAGACTTCAACATGGGGCTTCATCCAAGTTGCAGGGAGGATCAGTATGACGAGTGTGGAGAGGGAATATACATTCTTAACTGCCTTGACCCTCTAGTGTCTCATAATCTGTGTTCACATTTCATTGCCAAAAATGGGTCACTGTGAACCTGTCAAATGTGATGAAGTCAAACAATACTGTTTAGATCTATAACCAGGATAGGGCTTTTGTGAGGTGGATTGGAAGTTTGAGGAAAAAAGGGGGTGACGTTACTTTGAATCATTAGAAGAATGAAAATTACTAGATATGAGATAACTACTCAGCAGCACTAAAGTTTTTCTTGAGGTATGTAGTTTTAAAAGTGAGAGTATTTACCACAATTTGATACTAGTCTTAAAGTTATGGTCATGGTTTTAAACTGAGAACAGTCGTTTTGATTGTGATGTTTCTGCCTGTGGAGAATAAGAAAGGAATTGGATCTAATCATATTAGAGATTTACCTGGAAGGTTTAAGTGAAGGAGGCCAGAGAGTTGAAAAACATGGCAAATAAGAGATTAAAAATTGATTTGGATCCAACCTTGACACTGAAGAATGTAAAAACAAAAAGCTCTGGCCCTGACTGCTATGGTTCAGTGGATTGAGCAACAGCCTATGAACTGAAAAAGCCAATAGGTTGCTGGTTTGATTCCCAGTCAGGGCACATGACTGGGTTGCAAAGCCAGGGCCCCACTTGGGGCTGTGCAAGAGGCAACCAGCTGATGTTTCTTCTCTTTCTCTCTCCCTCTCCTCTCTCTAAAAAGAAATGAATAAAAATTTTTTAATTAAAAAAAACTAAGTAACAATGGACAGATTGGATGACCAACAGATACATGGTTCTCCTGGGGGTTAAAAAAATGAGTCAGGGGTCAGAGAGAATTAGGTGGAAATACAGAAGGTGGGTCAGTTAGTGAAGGGTTTGTACTTGGCTGTGACAATGAGAGGCAGGATGAAGGATGAAGAGGGGATCATTGGAGGTGAAAATATTAGCAGTATTCTCTACAAGAATGTTGAAATAATTATGAATTATTACAAGAGAAAAAGAGAAGGTAGCCATGATTTCAGGAACCAAACTCTTCAAGTTCCTTCATGTTAGGAAGAGGAGTAGACGCAGATAGCCACATGCTTGCAAAGGAGTTGGGTCTTTAGCAGACAAGAGAGGATCATCTGGAGGTGACAAAGAGGGTGAGGAAAGATGCCTATTCCATCTCCCGGCAGTGACATATGTGAGAGGAAAAACAGCTACCACTAGAGACATAAGAAAAAGTGAAGTCTCGGCGCACAGTAATGATTGTTAACAAGACGGTAAAGGAACACTGCAAATAAGGAATTTCAGCGATGACAAAGCATGGATTTCTTTTTTTTTTTTTTTTTTTTATTGTTATGCAATTACAGTATGGATTTCAATGGACAAATGAAAGATTAATTGTTGTCTAGAGTCAGATTGGGTCAGATGAGGGGATTTACAGAATTATTTCAGGATGAGAATCTTGTTGATGAGGGATGATAGGAAAATAATTAATTTCAGCAACTTTGATCAATTGATTGTTCTTTTATACCTTTTCTGGGCTATACCTGGAGCATAAATCCTTTGGGGGTGCGGTGGTTTAATCCTACGAAGCCACACACGCAAACACATACACACATACACAAACAAAGGAGGCATGACTTGGAATATAAGTCACACGTATTACACTTTAAAGGCCCGAATGCCAATCAATAAAAATGTATCATAAAGGCCACAATATCTTAATAACTGAAGGGAAAAGAATTAGCGTATACAACTATTAAAGAGTTGTGTTTTTACTGCACGTATATTTTTGTCAGTAATGTAATGTGAAGAATGATAAATTATTATCTAAAATCAAATAACTCCTTTTTCTGTGATTAAATCATCAGTTTTTGGAAATACTAAGAAATCTTCAGTGATTTAAAAATTAGAAAATTGCATTGTTTTTAGTACATTTACTAATGCTAAAATAGCCCCCCAAAAGACAACTACAGTTCAAATGAATAAGGGACTAGTATAGACATGCAACCAAGGTTTTAATTAATGCTTGTGCTACTTGATCATTGCTAATTGGGAAATGAAATATGGTATATTAATTAAATAAAATATTAATAACAAAAATATAAATGTTTTATTAAGATTTAAATCACAGAATTGTGTTCTGACTTCACAAGTAGTAACCACAGCCAGTTTGCTTCCCTTTCTAGGTACAATCAGTTTGCTAACATGCTTGTTTTGAAAATGCAAACAAGTTCCAACTTGATTGATTTAGTGAAAACTAAGGAAAATAAGAATTTTTTATTTATGCACAAACTCATCATGGGAAACACTATGCAAACACAGAAAACTGTACCCAGGCACATCGAGGCATGTAGAGAATGCAAAAACATCCGCCAGCTAGCTACCTTCGCTCACCCCAGAACTTTCCACTCTATTTTAGACTCCCCACCTTCCATCACTTCACAATAACCCACAGAATGTTTATAAAACTTTACTATTATTTTTATTTAGTTCCTACATGTGTCTTTTAAAATTACGAGTCCCTAATGTTTCTCTAACACCTTTTTGTATGGTTTGTGCTTCATGATTTTATACAGTGTGATAATTTTTTGGAAGAACTGACTATACCGGGACGTTTCACTCGTTAGTCTCCTATCAGTGGGGAAGACGGGATCATGTGACTTATCTTGGATAATGGGGAATGAAAGAAGTAACACATGACTTGTGGGACAGAGTACAGGCTCGCAGGCACACAATTCTATCCCTGTCCCTTGTCTTGTCTCATCAACCTGGGAGGTCAGGCATTCCGGACAGTGCAGCCACAGGAGGGTAGAACCACTGTCAACTGTGTTATTTCATGTTTGCATGAAGGTTCTTTCAAGCAATTTCAGAACAGCACCAGACTTTATATAAAAGACAAATAAATATTTATGAGGTTAAGGTCCTGAGATTTTGAGGTTGTCTCTTATTGCAGAACAGTTTGTAGTATTTTGACTTTTAAAGAAGTAAAAGTTCAATTGTAAAGTTTGGGCTAAGTGTTCCACAATAGACTTACTTCGGGTTTTCATTATTCATCTTTAATAATATTTCTGGAATGTGTATGAGGTATTCTAAATCACAGGTGTTTTGTGGTCCTTATTAAGTACATCACAATAAATAATACCTTCCCACACTCCCCTCCCTATGCTCTAGTCCTTACCCTTAGAGTGATGAAATTAGAGCCAAGTCAATCTTACTCCCTAATCCAGGTATTTGGTATAAAAATAAAATCTCTCCAGGAGCCTCTGCTTTTGGCACCTAGAAGAGTCTCTAACTTCCCTAGCTTCACTGGGCCTTGAAATGCAAATACCAAGAAGGATGGCTGCTCCAGTCCTCCTGGAGCACTGGGAGTTTATCCAAGGATACTAGTCTGGAATGTAACTATGGCCCTTCTCCTAGAGATAAGAGAACTTCTATTACCTTCTCCAGTAAAAGTGATTAACTAAACAAATGGCTAGAGGTAAACAACTCATAGTTTGTGAAGATTATTAAGAGGCTGATTTTTTTGTTTTGTTTTGTTTTTACAGAAAACACTGAGAAATCTGGGAAGGTTCTATTTCCCCATACTCGTCAAAGTTGTAAAGACCATATCTCCTTTTTTTTTAGTCTCAGTGAACAGGTAATTACAATCAATTAATTAATTTCAGGGCCCGTATTGAGTTTTATACATGTTTCTGACAAAGTTGGCAAATTATATTTTTAGTAAATTAGGATTAGATAATTTTATTCTCCAGGTGAAAACAAACACTATTAAGAAATTCTTTTTAAATTTACAAAGAATAACTTTGGGCTTCTGACTTAATATTAATAGTAGCTAATATTATTCAAACACTAACTTCCGTTTGTGTGCTATTTTAAATGCTGCATTATACTAACACACTTATTTCTCACAACCCAATAAGGTAAGTACTATTAATAGCTCCATTTTACGTGTAAGAAAACTGAGGTACAGAGAAGTCAAGAAATTTGTCCAAGGTCACACAGTAGATATATGTCAGCAATATAACCTGAAGTCAGAAACTGGACTCCATTCTCTTTATTACTATACTCTACAGCTCTTCCTGCAGTGAAGTACTATCACCACTGAGTCTTTCCCAGGCCATCCCACCCACAAGGTTTCACTGATATGAGATGAGGTTATTAAGTGATGCGTATTACTCAAAAGAGTCTGTTATGGTTTTCAAACTCTCTCAAATGAAAAGATATAGAAAAATAACAACTGACATTACACATTTTAATCCCAAGGAATGTGGGTATATTATAGCCCTCCACATAAAAAATAAATATGTATTTTTATCATAAAAATGTTGCTTAGCTTCTGTAATTTGAAAAACGGTTGTCACTTATATGCATTTTATAAACAGAATCCATGTTTCTTCCGTATATTTGACTTCTTTTCGACTTGGCTCCAGTTAACCTTTGCAACTTGTTCAATGAGAAACTCCAGTGAACTGTATCACCATACACAATTAATGGTTGAGTGGTCTATAAAAAATGAAAATGCCACCACTGCTTAGCAATTAGCTTATGGATCATCTCCAACCACTTAGAACCTCTTCCGTCTGCAGCATTTAAACATGCTGGGTGATTTAAATGATACTTAAAGCGAACGGCAATATTCAATTACTGGTGGGTTCATTGTGTGGAATTGTCACTGTTATGATTAACAGCCCTTATGAAAAACAATTAATGTGGTGTCTTGTTGCTAGGTCAACTATAAAAACTAATTCTCCTAGGAAAGAACTATGTTTATCAGTACATATCCTTTTATAATGCTGTGACCTAAAACATAAACATGATACTTTTAAGAAAAAGTTGCAGAAATTAAGTATGAAAGTATATCTTCAATATTAACTTAAGGGGAAAAATTAGTCATTGATTTTATTTTATTTTGTTTTTTGCTAAGAGAACATAGTGACAAGTAAAAGGGAAATAAAAGCTCAATTTATACAAAAAATCAGGTATATTGTCTCATATTTCAAATCTGTCTTTGGGAACTCAGTGACTGACATTCAAGGGAGGAATCGCAGCTAGACAAAGGCATTTGACTTCCTTTGGATGAGTTCAAACACAAAGGAGACATGCTTTATTTCAAACCCAGCAGCATTAAACAAATAACTTTCTCATCTAACCAAAGCACTGCGTAAAAGGAAAATGAGAAACAAAGCAACACAGCCTTTTTTTCAGAAAATGTTTTCAGTAGGTATATAAAAGAACTGTTGTTGATTTCTTCGTAATCCCTTGGGTGAGGCTGAGAGAAAAACCACTCTGTTCTTTTGAAAATCACTGTCTCCTTGTATTCACGGTCTTCCCTGAAGGAGGTAAGATTCAGTATCACTCTGCTCTATGAAGCCCTTGGAGCCAAGGAGTTTATATTTTGTTTAAATATAAAACAAAATATATTGTATTTTGATTGTTTTGGACTGTGGTGTATTTTGTTTGTTTTTTTAAATATATGTTTGTTTTATTTATAGGCACTTATACCTGTGTGTAGTCCCAATGGATCTGTTTGGACGACATTTTACCATCTTTTCTAATCTTCATTTTTTTCCAAAATTATTGTCTAATCTTGTTACTTAATCCTTTACAATATAATCTTTTTTCCTTTAATCAAATTCTTCATTGGGGTTCAAACAAAACTTTCTTGCAATCATAAATTGCCATTTATCTGGGTTCTTCAAAGGGAACTTGAAGGACACTAGGTTTAAATGTTTGTTTACCACGTACATGACTGAATAACACCACTATTGAGAAATCTTATGGTTATGGTTTCCCGTGGCAATTTGTTACCTGTCTTGGTGATATTGAGCAATCTAACCAAAAGACTATACCAAAGTCTTCTCTTCTGTGTGCCAACATTATCCTATCCATATTTTTATTTTGCTTTTTCACATTGCTTTGTATAACAGCTATGAATAATTGACATCCCATTATAAAAACTCAAGGATAATAACTGCATTTTATTAATCTTTAAATCTTCTGTGTTTATAAAGTATATGGTCTATGAATATTTGCCAAATAAATGAGTAAAGTAATAAATAATAACATTCATTTTATTCAGCAAATAAGTTGAGAACATGAGTAACAGAATTATGCTAGGGGATGTATATACAGAAAAAACTAGGATGGTCCCATCATACTTCCTACTGATAATATTAAGGGAAACCAAAACTCCATATTAATATGCCATAATAAGACTCAGGAGCCACAGAGCTTACTCTTAGGTCAATTAGTCTGTTCAAAATCCAAAAATAGATGCTCAGTAATTTGCTAGAGGATACAAGTCTCGCAGGGATAGCTTTAAGTAGGTTTCAGAAAATAATTAAAAAAAAAAAACTAAATGAATAAAAATTTCAAGGATCTCTAATTTATGTAGAGCTTTGTGGTTTATAAAATATATTTGGGAATGATAATCTTGTTGATTCTCAGATGAACATGATGAAAATAGTTTGGGTTTTGTTATACCCATTTTACAGTCAAGGAAAGTAATTCTCAAAAATTTAAGGGACTTTCACAATGTGTTGTAGAAATTTGAACCAAGATAATTCTATAGCCTTACTTCTCAGTGTATCGTCTGTATGTAAATAGTGTGGACATTATCTGAGACCTTATTGGAAATGTAGAATCTCAGACCACAGGCATACAGAATACAAATCTGCCTTTAAACGTGTTTCTAGGGTGATGTGTTCGTATGCATAATGTTATAATATTTGAGAAGTGCTGGTCTAGTTCTCATACTGCATTATATCTGTCATCACATTAAAAAATTAGACATCATATAAGATATTGTGGCATTTTTAGAAATAGTAGAGAGTGAGAAGTAAAACGCAAATCTGCACACATACACCTTAGTGAGCAGGAATTTTGACAAATAGTTGGGAGTGTTTGTTTACTGGTTTTGCAAAGAAAAGTTTGGTATAAAATAAGTTTCAAAATAAATAACAAAGAATAATGCAAAGAAGAGTTAAGTTTATTGTTTTGGGGAATCGAGTGTATAAAGCTAAGCTAGGATTATTAATAGGTGATTGTAAACTGCGGTGCGCTGAATGCAGCTTCCTTCCTTTCTGACATCACAGTGCCTGGCATGTTATTACATTTTCTTGCAGAGATTTGTTAATTATGATAATTGCTTAAAACACAAACATGAAATAGTGTCATTCTGTAGCATGCATTAGAAAATGTAATGCACATGAATGACAGATTACATTAGAATGTATAATATACTAAAGGTAGAATACACTGAAGTGCAAGGCCATTTTTGAAGGTCTTGAATTTTTTTGTTTTTTTTTTTAATTTATGTTCACTATTTTTTTCTTTCCTATTCTGGCACTTAATATCAGATAAAATCTCAGGAAAATATTTCCCTTGAGATTATATGAATAAATATAAAAATATTTACTTCAGTAGGAGTTGCCTCACACTATCTATGGTTTTTAAAGTGAGGCCTAGAAGCGTATGAAGTAAGGGCAACCCAAAATGTCCCCATGTGAACTCAAATGAATGACTGAATACAGTAGCAGGTAGACCAAAGTTTCCTTTTATTTTATGTGGGTGCAAAACAACTTTCAGAGTTCTTAAATGGCTGAATTAATAGACAGCAGCTCCTCCTTCAGCTGCACGTTCAAACTAGAGATCTTCTGACCCCTTAAAAACTCGTTCATTCATGATATTTATAGATGGTACTGAAATCCTTAGTGAAATGCTCCTATTTACTTTGGGAGCTGTGATTTGGAAGAGACTGCAAAAGGATTTTTTGTAAAACTGGTGACAGTGAAATTGTGTCTGGCTGACAAGAGCCTGTACTTTATCTATAATTTATAGAGTTCTGTAATCTATGTTTTTTTTTCTCTTGGGATTTTCAGAAAAGAAAAGATTAAGAATGTACCTAAGTTTTGATCTTACTATAAGGGATTAAAAACTAGGTAGAGAATTCCCAAGTATTTTGGGGAATTAAACTTATTATTATCTGAATAATATTTCTTTCCATAGTCAAATTATATCCATCTGTTTTTTTCCTACAGTCAAATTATATTTAGAATTATTAAAATGTGTTATTTTCAACAGTGAACTCCTGGAATTTCACTGTGACTTTGGCAGCAATATAGCACTGTTTATTGATTTTACTACACGCAGAATATATATTTGCACTCTAATCATTAACCTTACAAAGATATTTGACTTAATGAAAACATTTGGGAATGTTTGTTGCTGCATTTGCAGTCTGCATGTGAAAACCCAGCTGTCATCCAGCAGTGGGACTCACTAAACCCCACCAGTTGCTTGAAATGAGGCAGGACATAAATTGTGATATATTATTTCAAGAGCATAAATTACTGTATTTAGAAATGAAATGTGTCTACATTCTAGTATACAGCTGTATCGCTAAGGCATTTTTGTTTGTTTGTTTGGTTTTCCCCTCTGATGCTTTGACATGTGGGGTCTTGCTGACTCTGGAAAGATTGCCCCTCCCAAGGATAGCCAGTTCCTAGAGATACTAAACAACTGACCTATAGGGAGTGCTGTTTCAAATGCAAACCTGCCCACCCAGAGCCTCTAGGACCAACCACTTCCTTTATGAGGCTTTCACACTCTGGGCCACAATCCGTCTGAACAAATAATCCCTGGAGCCAGAAAAAAGGCAGTCACTATACCTTGGAGCCCACTGAAATAACTCCAACCAATCAATCTTACACCTGCTTACTGGCCTCACTCACTCCTTCCCAGGGAAAGGACAGTGCAAGCTCTTCCCACAGTTACTCCCCTCCCTACAACTCCTAACTCACTCAGGTGATCTCTGGTTGTTACCCTTAGTGTGTGTAGTGCCCCTACTCTAGGGATCTGTGGACATAGAAAACTAACTTTTCAGTGGCAGTTGTTTCCTGATGTGTTGGCTTTACCATACTTAAATGATAAAAAAAAAACCTTTATTAAAACAGTATCATGATTTTTATTTTTAAGTTAGAACAAATGTATTACTATATTATTTAGAATTTAAGTAGGATCTAAGTTACTAAACTTGTGTCGAGTCCGCTATGTTTTAATGGAAACATTTTTATACTTTTGTTAGTTTTATAGAGTACCAAAAAGCAGAGTGAAAGAAACGTGCTCCGATTGTTCGTTTTAAGCTAAGATAGAACATCACCGTGTACTACAAATATGAGTCAAGAATCCTAATCCTATTAAATACATCATAAGCCGTTTTTTGTTGTTTTGTTTTTTACAAGGACCAAGCAAATATGTAGAGAACTTTGGCTACTTAGAAATCTGAGTTTTTCCTGTAAGCGATTATGTAAATGAATACCAGTAAACTCTGACACAGCCCACCCTCTGCTACTCACTTGGAGCTGTGTTGAAGAGTGGCTGTGTGAGCCCAGACCGCAGTAGGTGCTGTAGGCACCAAGCTGAATAAAATAGAGTCTCTATTGTCATGGGACTCCCTTCTGTGTGGCAGAAGTATTGTTTGAAGAATAGTATTTTAAAAACAGTGGGAACATGGTCAACAGATAATCATAGGTTTGATAAATCAAATGATTCAACAAAATAGCAATGCATTTGATGTGTGTAAATGCTATTAAATTATCACCAAATTAGGGGGAAAAGGCAAATTGATTTATCTACTTGCACACAGAAACACATGAGCACAATGTCAGAATTATTCTGATCTTCCAAAATGTTTTACAGGTCATATAATACAGGGCGAGGCGAAAGTAAGCTTACAGTGAGGAAACAAACACGTTTACTCGACACTGAAGTGGGGAATGACGGTAGGCGGGTTGTGGGAAAAGGAGGCGAAAAAAAGAGCAGCCTGGAACTTTCTATCTGCAGTGCGATACTGTCATGTAAGATTGAGGAAAGAGGCAATGTATCATTTTCAGATAACAAAAATGACTGAGAAGGTTACTTTACTATTCAGGGTTCTCCAGTGAAACATATGTATACACACACACATATATATGCATGCCCATACATGTGAATTCAAATGTATCCATTTTTATATTATATTGATGAACATAATATTTCGAAGTAGAGATTTTAAGTAATTAGTTCACATAATCGTAAGAGTGGTCAATATATAATACAATAAAAATCATAAATATATTCTATTATTTATATTTTACTGAATGCTGAATAAAAAAGTAAACTTCCACAGTCTTTTTTATGACAATAATATATTCATTCCTTCCTTAAAATATATAAAAATATATTTTATATGTCAGTATAAAATGTCTATATCTGATGAGAACTTCCGTTTCTGAATTTTCTTCACCCAATCTGTAGGTTGTGTTTCTACACTTGTTTTGGAGTGGCCTTCCTCACCATGACATGAAAAGTCATTATTATTGAGTTCCTACCATTAGCAACACGAAGCGTTTAATCCCTCAGGTGTTTACTAAATTTAATTCTCTAAATGGACTCATGAAGATAGGTTAGGCTAGATTTCCTACATTTGGAGTTAAAAGCTATCAAGACAAATTTAGAAAGAGGCTCTATTCCTTTCTTTGTCTTTCAATAACTGTAATCTTACTGCACGCTGAAGTATTCTGTCAGAATGATCAGTGGTGGTCAATATTTAATGGCGATCAACTGCACAACTAATTATTATTATTTTTTTAATATATTTATTGATTATGCTATGACAGTTGTCCCATTTCCCCCCCTCACTCCACTCCATCCTGCCCACTCCCTCCCTCCCACATTCCCTCCCTATAGTTCATGTCCATGGGTCATACTTATAAGTTCTTTGGCTTCTACATTTCCTACACTATTTTTACCCTCCCCCTGTCTATTTTCCACCTTTCATCTATGCTACTTATTCTCTGTACCTTTCCCCCCGTCTCCCCCTCCCACTCCCCTATTGACAACCCTCCATGTGATCTCCATCTCTATGGTTCCTTTCCTGTTCTAGTTATATGAAATGTTAAAGGGAGTTACCTAAGAAAAAGAAGATAAAAAATATGAACAGTAAAAATGACAGCAAACTCACAGTTATTAACTACCACACCTAAAACAAAAACAACTAATTATTTTTATTAATAAGAAATTTCACAGAGAATCTTCATAGTTAAAAGTATTTTATGATTTAACCAATTTTTCTATTTTCATTTCTTGCTATTTTTTCCACCAAAAGTGACATTTTTTCATGCATTGTGAATCTTGTCCCTATATGGCTGATTTCAGAGGTGTTTTTTTTTTTTTTGGCTTGTGTATCTGTAACTTTTATTTCAGTTTAAACACTGTCCTAAGTATTGCTATCTGCTGTGTTAGTTAGTATCTGGTATAAATTCAAGAGAATCAGGATACCATTTGACTTAAATGCATGCCAGAGAAAACTCTAAATGGAAGTTTGTAATAAAGTTTTGAATTAAACTTATACAAGGAGAATATTAAAGATCTAAATCCCTCATATATTTTTCTTGAACTTATTTCTGAAATTCATGAGGCACCTAAGAAATAAAAAAGAGCAAACATGCAGTGGAGATACACTGTTTACTTTGAACCCATTTTAAAAGAAAATTTGTTGAGAGAGACTAAAACTTTCAATCAAAATTTGTCTATGAGTTAGTATTCATTCTTCTCTGTTCTGTAATACTAAGAACAACTTATCTTTAAAAATTTAATAATTATTAAATCTTTGAGGAAGGTAGACCTTAATATATGAGAATGTTAACAGAATATCTTATAATTAAGAATGCAATAATAATTTTATGTTTTGGCTTCTTTGTTATAGAATCACAGTGGTTTTAAAATACCTTTCATAACCTTTTATTTTTTCTTCATTAGGAAAATAAACATTTTTTGCTTTCTGCTATTCTCAAAAGAAAATTAAATCTTTTAACTATTAAGGATTATATTAAAAATGTTAGGTTTGCTAGTAAATGAAAATTTTCTAATAAAATATACTTACAAGACATACAGTAAAAAAGTTTTATTTTCTGATATTAGATATGGAAGTTAATGATTATTGTTTTCTATGAAAGTTAACTATTAAGACAACAGAAGATTGTTTATAAGAACAGGCCGTGCAGTGTATGTCATATCACTATATACATATTACTTGAGCTCGTAACCTGGCCTAAGCAAGATCACATTTAAATGAAATGACTGTTTAGCTACTCTTAGTAGGTCTTAGAAATACTCATTTTTTTACACGATACCATTCTTGAAAGTGATTGTAAGGACACTAAAGTCTTGGAATGCCTCATTAATTCTGAACTCTTAAGGCAAGTTCATGAGTTTCAATTTTAAGGATCAAGATACCTGTGAGCTCTAATTGCCATTTGTGCTGTAAACAACATTATGTTATGTTAATTTTTTTTTTCTGGCTCACTAAGCATTTGTACTATCGTATTCACAAAGAAATTTATGTTTGTCTGGAATTACCTAGATGATTCTATGCTTTGGAATAAAATGTTCTTAAGCACAGCAAACTATTAGCATGTATTAGAATCATATACTTTTTTAAGTCAGCAAACATGGTATTTTTACTATCACTACGTTCCTGGAAAAAAGTGGATTTTGGCTGCCTGCCTTGGAACACAGGCATATTACAAAGACACAGGTCGGTGGGAAAGGAAAAGGGACTTTATTAAGGTGTTGCACTATTTGGGAGGAAAGGGAATTCTGCGGCTCCAAGATCTCCTCCTCTGTAAAACACACACAAAAAAATGTGTTCCCCAAAAGACTGAAACCCAAAATTATGCCCAGAAATCCCACTCCATTTTGTTGTCTTCTTGGAGCATGAGGCTGCTAGGTGGATGGCTCTCTGGCTTTAGGCTTCTGCCTGTAGTCTGCCCACATGCCTTCCAAGGCCCACTGGTCCGTGAGATCTCTAGCCCATGCATCCATGCCACAGATCCCAGAGGAAGTAAAGGGTGAGTCTCTGCCTTCCCTCCATTGAAATTTTCTGATGCAAGCTTCTGTGGGTGCCAGAGGGGTCCAGTTCCCTGCCAATCCTGTCCTTTCCCCAGGCCAGATTGTCAGACCCTACTCCAGCCCAGCACCTCCCTCTTTCACCGTGCACGGGAAGTGAATTGGAGGGCTTTTCCCTCTGTCAGTCACTCACTAGCCTGACACAGGCTCTGTGCAGGCCTCCCACGGGTGTGTATCTGCTCGAAGGCAGAGAAATCTGTTGTCACATGCTATATGCTTGCCGCTGCCTTAGACAGGTTCCTCCTGCAACTCCTCCTCTCTCCAGGGTCTGGCCAGGCTGCCATGACCCCGAACAGGTATGTCTGTACCTGTATAAACTTCTTTGGGAGATACTTTGGGATTTTCATTATAATTACAATATATTCTATATTCTGCACATTTCTTCTTTTCTGTAAGTTAATATATAAGACAAGGTCATATATAAAACTCAAGGTTTGAAAGGCAGAATAGTTGTCTGGAACAAACCTGGAAACTTCTTCTTGCTCTGAATTGATCTTAAGTAAACAATTGATACATATGAAATGCTTCAATGGTTGTTATTTGTTATTATATTCACTTAAATTTAATTCTGAACACTTCGAGTACAGGTGCCCTCAGGAAAATGAAAATGCTAAGAGACACTAAATCCTGAGATCTCACTTGACATACCTTACTGAAACACTTATTTTACTCTAATTTTTTAAAATTAAGCAATGTAATATTTGGTTTGTTTAAAAATGTCACAGATTCCAGTTTCCTTTCCAACATGTACCTTACAAATCATCATTCCTAACCTCACAACAGGAAACAAAACTGAACAAGCTGAAATTCAACAGCCTATCTTGGATCCACCAGAGAAGTGAGGTCACAAGACAAGCTGTCTCCCTGAAACTGGCGAGACTGGTGAATTCAGGGAATATGTACGGATCAGCTTTCTTGAATCAGAAACCTCTGGGGCCTCTGAACAGTAACTTGGGTGAATTACGGGAAGCTGATGGTGGACTAGCTTGAGAGTTAAAAATTCTGGGTTGCCCAGTCTAGGGAGGTGCTCTGTACTTGGAGGTCTTATCTCCAAAAAACCATGAAGTTCTCTGAATAAAGGTTCAACAAAAATCCAATCCTTTTTTTCGGCCAGGGTAAAGGAAAAAAAATAACCACTTTACATATACCCATGGAAAAAGTAACCATTTTGAAATAAGTTCAACATGTTCTCAGCAACGAAAGCAAGCCCAGAAAGAGGTAAGACCTCACCAGAGTCTTGGCCCCTGTGGCTCAGTTGGAGTATTGTCTCATAACCAAAAGATTACGGGTTCAATTCCCTGTCAGGGTAAATACCCAGGCTGTGGGTTCCATCTCCAGGACAGGTGCATATGATTCCAGGTCAGGTCCTGTACGGGAGGCCATGTTTCTCTCTCTTCCTTCCTCTCTCTCTAAAAGCAATAAAAAATATCCTCAGGTTAGAATTTTAAAAAGTTAAATTAAAAAAAAAAAGTTCATGAGAGCCCTATCCAATGTATGTAAAAGGGAATTACCCAGTTCCAGCCATCTCTAGCTTTTCTGTCTCCACTAAAAAGGGATAGAAAAGCTAAGAAGCACTTGTGAAGGTCACAGAATAGAGACACAGATCAGTCAAAAGACTAAAACTTATCCACATGTTTCTTGGACACTTTCCCTCTCCTAACATCTTAGCCACACATCCACAGGGCTCTTGTATAATGATGGAAAGCAAAAACTCTTTCAAAGCTCAGACTATACTGAAGACGGAGTTTCCAGGGAAAACCAAAGGCATGAGAGAAGCAAAAAAAGACACTGAAGGAAAATGAAAACTCTGAAACCTACAGTTGCAGCAACCAGTAAATACAGCCTAAGTGCTAACCAGATACCCATAACCTTAAACATTAAAATGCGATCTATTTCAGTTTCTATTACCTCCCGTATCATGTCCCGCTAAAAGGCTTGATACAAATACACATATACATATACACATACAAACACCCACAAAAGCAACATACAACTGAACATTTCTTTTTTATTGTGGAAATTCTTTAAATATTTAGTAGCATTTTCTGGAAAAGTGGGGTAAAATTAAAGGAAATATATGCAGGGATTACTACATTCCTAACGAAAACAAAATGCTAATTTTGTTTTTCTCCTAATGAACATATTTGCAGAATACTTGGCTGCCATAAGCAACATATCATTCAATTTTAATTTATTTTGATGCAAGTGATTTCAGAGTTGTGCCAAATCCTTTTGGAAAGGAAGGGCCATATAATTATTGAATGCTTTATAGTGTCTAATGTCTCTATCATGAAAGAAGCTAATGTCATGGGCAGACAAAAACCTAAGAATCGTCCACTTCGACACTGTGGAACACACAAAGGCTGTATTGTAGTAGAGGTGCTTTCATTTTAAATGTCCATCTTAATGTTGACTTTGCTACAATCTACAAATACCCATTTTTCACATAAATAATTTGTAATTTGGCAACCAAAAGCCATAAATGTTTTAAAAAGCTTTTAGTTTAATGATATCCTAAGAGCATTGATATTTTGCAATTTAAGTTTATTGAAAATAAAGGTATACATTTGTTAGCGAGGAGGAAAACACAAACGACTCGGGTTGGTGAGTATAGCCCGACAGTTTATTGAAAAATATTTGCTGTTCACATTCCACAAACACACTGAACAATGAGCACCGGGTTTTTTTCACATTCAGTTATGTGCATGCTGGGAAACAGTTAATAGTTGACAGATTGAGAATTCCCAGTCACATTATGATTTGCCTTACAGTTAACTAAAGGTTCCCAGTAAATCAGAGTGTAAGGGAGAATAGCACTTTCATATTTGTTTGGTTAGTCTGTTTTATTGTCCTTTTGTAGGAAGCTCACAAAGATCTTCTATTTTAAAGTACATTATACAGAAAATAATGAGAGTTAATCACAATTTTACTAAGAATTTATCAAACCGCTTTTTTTTGCCTATCATTTTGCATTGTGCATAAAAACTTAACTTTTTCCATTTTGCATTCCATTATCAAGATCATGTTTCTGATATATGCATAGCCATTATTATTATTTCAAGATTATTATTGAAATGCTACAGATTATTATTACAAGCAGAGGTAGGCCTCTGAGATTTTTGCCATGTTTTGGCTATAGTAGCAATCTGTTTCTTTGTGAATAGTACATATGTGCTTTTAGACGTCTTTGGGACATGCAGAAATTATCTGATGGCATACATAACTTTCAACTTGCTTGTATAGTTATACAAATTGTGTGTGTTCCAAAAAGACTTTATTATATGTGATTCTGGTGTGGCCAGATTTGAGTTTGAATGTCCCAGCGGGAGACATCTGATCCTTGACCATACGAGTGCATTTTCAGATAGTGAAATCAAGTGCACAGTGCTTTAAAGCTCAATTCTGGGCTCAGACAGAACTGAGTAAAATCTAGGATCTCCCATTTCAAAATGTGTCTTTTGAAAACCTTTCAAAATTTTTGATAATTTCAAAATAATGCTTCTTAACCTCACTTAGTCTGAGATTTTATGTTTTTAAAAATGTGAATAAAATATAATACGCATAGTATTTTATTTTATTTCTATTTGTTTATAAATTTTATTTATTTATTTTTTAGAGAGGGGAAGAGAAGGTCAAAGAGAGGGGAGGAACATCAATGTGTGGTTGCCTCACACACCTGCTACTGGGAACTTGGCCCACAACCCAGGCATGTGCCCTAAACTGGGAATCAGATTACCCTTTGATTGACAGGCCAACACTCAACCACTGAGCCATACCAGCCAGGGTTGTATAGTACTTTAAATTATATATATATGCATATTTATATATTCAGATCTATTTCTATATCTACAAATCTCCATGTATATGTGTATGTCTACCACTATACCTACATGTATACCTATCTAGGTTTAGTTCTAGGTCTCTATCTATACACTATGTCTGTGCATACCTTCGACTCAATAATTCCACCTCCATGGACTTACTGTAGAAATAAGAAATACATATTTCATATTCAGGAAGAAAAAATGCCTACAGAATTGAAATGAACAATGCACGTGTTTATTTATCACAGCATCGCTCACAATACTAAATTCTGGAATCAACTTAAATGCACACCACTAGGTACTTGTGAAATAAATTGTACCACATCTTTAAAATCAAGTAAGTTTTAAATCATTATAAACACACATAAATATACAAATACAGAAAGATTAAGGAGACTTTTTATGTACAGATATTTAAAAAACACCAAAATATAATGTTAAATAAAAAAATTAAGGGACTAACAAAGAGTACCCTATACTGTTTTGCATAAAACAGTGAAAACATAAATCTCTCTCTCTATATATGTGTGTGTGTATATGTATATATATATATATATATATATATATATATTTGTTATTTGAAATAGTCTGGAACTTTAGACAAGGAACAGATTCAGATACACATAAGAGCTTATCTACAGTGGTGGCATTGCCAGTTGGATGGTCAGTATCCAAGAAGATTGAAAGAAAGTGTGGAAACAGAACTCTACTTCTTTTACTTGCTCTCTGTTTTGATTCACATGACTGTACTATCCACTTACTATATAATTTAGAGGAAGGAATAGTATGTGAAGGAAAACAAAACTGCATGACTGATTCAGGGGCTGGAAGGCCCTAGTGACACTGCAGCCGGGAGGGTTTGGGGGTCACCTGGACAGGCATTTGCACCTCTGTGGGCTCAGTCACATAACAATGGCTTGCCTGGGGTCCTTTTTGTTATTCTCCTCTTTCTCGACCATTTTTCCCTGGAGCTCTTCTCAACTAATGTTCAAGGATTTAAACTTCTTCAGGCACAGTCGCTATAGAAGGAAGCACCATTTGGTGGTTAATTTGTATCTCTTTAGCATTCATGCCACAGGACAGTGACTCCCTGAAAACAATGGGTGTCTCTGTACATGCAGAGACACCCGTTCACGAACCTTGTCCAAATGAATATTTAAAAACCTCTTAAACTGACTTATTTTCCTAAAAGCAGGCATAAGAGCCCTGACCAGTGTGGCTCAGTTGGTTGGGTATTGTCCAGCAAAGTGAAATCTCACAAGTTCAATCCCTGGTCAGGACAAGTGCCTAGATTGTGGATTTGGTTCCTGGTTGGGATTTATACAAACCAATCAATGTTTTTCTACTTCCCTTTCTCCCACCCTCCTCTGTATATAAAAAGGAATAATGAAATAAAAATTTAAAACAAAAATAAGATTAAAAGATTCAATACATTAAATGCTCAAGGATGCAAAATAAGTAATTCAGATTGAGTGCTAAGCTTTACTATTGACTTCTTACCATTTTCTTTCCCAAGGAAACCAGCACAGAAATCTTTATACAGGAGCTACCTCTATCTTTAGTGGGTTAAGTTGATGTTACTAATAACTACACATCTGGATGCTGATTTTTGGTTACTATGGAAATAAATGAAAATGAAGCGAGTGAGAGCAAACAAAGGCTGTTTATTTAAAGCTTGCTGTATCCAGAGAGCCAGTCGCCATCACTTGTGTTTGGTAAGGACCCAAAGGCAGGCAGAGAGGAGTGGGAACCACCTATGCAAAAAAGAGGAAGTCTTCACATGTGCTCTGATTGGAATTATTGGCACAGGGAACCTGGAGCAGGCTATCAAGAAGTGGGGTACCCTGTAGGATTGGCTGGGGGAGCATGTTTGGGTTTTTCTGTTGGTTCTAGTTTGGAAGTGGGGGCAAAAACCAGGGAGACGGTCAGTTATTGAACTAGTCCCGTCCTGGTTGCTGAGGAGGTCATGGATCAGAGCCCGATGTTCATTAATGGTTGGCTTTTGTCCCTCTGTACATTCAGCCGCGTGCCACACTACAGGAGGGCATTCACTCCTGGGAGACACCTATGACCAAGATGTCCTTCACCTTCTCCTCAGCGTGAATATACGTCAGTCAGCTTTTTTTTTTTTTCTTGGCTAATCTTCTGACCTCCTTTTCTTAGAGCTTTTACTATAGAAAGCTTATACTTTAAAGTTATTTCTCTGTCTCTTTCCATCTAAACTTTGTAAAAAGTCTTGTCAGATTTACAGCCCAGAGCTGTTTGTCTCAAGGGTTGGAGCCATCCTTTTCAAATGAAATCATCACGGGAGATAGTACACCATCTCCCCATCTCTGTGGGAGGGAGGAGTTGAACTTCTAACTTCCTAGGGCACCTTGTTCCAAATTGTAAATCTACCTCCCTTCATTGGGAGGAAGTTTATTTCTCCCTTTAGTAAGTCAGCAAACAGAGAGAGTCTGTGATCTTCCTCAACCCCACCTCTTAAAATCTCTCCCAATCTTCGTTTCATTGGAGTTGAATTCAGATTCTTTCTCTCCTATTTCAGTAGCCATGAATAAAGTCTTCCTTCCCTGCTTATCTTCATCTAGTGCAAATTTTGCCTTGTCATGTACATCATAACTTTACGTTATGATTTTTTCCAATGCCATACTTTAAAGAATAAAGCAAATAATTAAATGTGGAAGGTAAAAAGACTAATGTAAAAATATAACTCAAAATGTTAACAATAAAACAATGTAAAAAAGAATATTGGCGAAAAATCTTAAACAGCAAGTCATGTCTTTTTTACATAACACTTTATTTTTAAAAATGCTGAATCACCTTGCATAAAAACACAGAAAAATTCTATGATTAAAAAGATAATTGAATGCAGGAGTACAAAAATCTCAGTTATTAAATCTCCATACAGAAAGGAGAGAATTTTGAAATGTCTGCCTAAAGAAATAGGGTAAATAAACAAAGATAATAGTTTTATAGCTGGTCTAAAAGTAAACATGTAAATATTGTCTGCAAATTTTTATTAACATTCTATTAGGTTTAAATAATTATCCTGTACAACCACTGGAAAAGTCTTTAACTTGGAATTTTATGGAAACATTTAAATAGTTAAGCTTTACTCAAATCACACTACCTTTATAGAAACAAAAATTCAACAATACTGCATTGTAGAGAGAACAAAAATATTAATGTGGAATCATTAGTAAGCGTTCTGCTATCGGTTGCAGAATGGTGGTACGACTAGTCTCATGTATGTATACGCCTGACCAGATTTGACTTGTGTTTCTTAGTTTATCTTCCAGGTTTAGTTCCACCTCCCTCTACTTATTTATGTAATAAATAACTTACAAAGCCCTACATCAGAATGAGCACATTCTTTTGGTAATTTTTTACAAGATTTAATTTCTTATTTGTAGAGGGGAAGGGAGGAAGAAAGAGAGGGAGAGAAACATCAATATGTGGTTGTCTCTCACATGCCCCCCACTGGGGACCTGGCCTGCAACCCAGCCATGTGCCCTGATTGGGAATAGAATCTGGGACTTTCAGTTATGCTGGCTGGCACACAATCCACTGAGCCACACCAGACGGGGCTGATTATTATTTGCATTTTATCTATTCATATGTTTTATATCAATACTGAGTTCTCCCCAAAGGTCCATGCAGATGCTCAGAGATCATCTAAACTTTTTAAAAAATAAAGCATATAAAATGTATCGACAAATAGGATACGTATAATGGCTATTTTAAATTGGTCTAAGTGAAGTGGGCATATCACAAACCCAGTATCATTTTCAAACTTTTGTTAAGAAGTTGTACCAGTAGAAGAAGTTGTACGAGTGGAACTGGTATTTTCCACCTTACCCAATTATCTAAAGTTCCTTGAGCTCAGTTTCTGGTGAAATTACATCTTGTTCTAGGGAGTAAAAAGGTCTTTGTCACTCTTCTTTGTCTCGTTACCCTATTTCTCTCTACAGAAGACTTGGCGATTCATCATTAGATTCTTAAAAAAATACAGCATTTATTAAACCTCTTGGCCATTGTCCAGGTCTGAGAATAATAAATTAGAAGGCTTGGTATATAAGGAAGAAAGCAAAATTGGTGAAAGTAAAGCAAAATAGTAATTGACAAGTAACAGCCAAATCATACAGACATGGCCACGATGAATGAAAGATCCAAGAAAGAGAATAACAAGTTACGGGGCCTAATTGTGATTGCTTAGATGCTGGAAAAGAGACAGACACTGAGAAATTAATGTAAGTAAATACAGAATAGTTACAGCTGTGTAAAATTCTGGGCATGCATATATAGAATAGATTGACACATCCAATAGGTACCTTATAGGAACTGATGTTATTTTTTTTTTTAATATTGCTCACTAGGACAATTCTAGTTCCATTTCCTGGGCTGGTAATTATTAGTGTTCTGCAGACTGTGTCTTTTGAGTTGAAAACATTACACTGGAAATGTAGATAATGTAGAGAGTTTAATATTTACTGTTATGCTATCTCTTTTTATTAATATTTTCATTAGAAATATTCATATTATATGTTTATCATATTTTCTTAATGCTCTGCAATGAATATGTATGACTTTTTAATCAGGAAAAATACATACCTATTAGATGAGGCAAATACTGAAAATGAAAGCATTAAAATAGCTGTCATATTTGGGTAATTTAAAAAATGACTAGTACAAAGTGAAGTCAATTCAGTGATTATCTGTAATTTATGTTTCGAATATTTATGCTGTATGCCTGAATATATAGATTTGAAAAATCATGTAGACTGTTAATCATTGAAAAGTTCTATATTTCTTATTCAGTAAAATATGATGGGACTAATTATAAATCTTTTAAAAGCTGTAGAATAATAATAAAAAGACTAAATGCATAAGTAACTAAACAAATGGATGACTAATGTATTCAGGTTACAAATACCAGAAGGTAATGTTCCAAATAATTGAATGGATTTAGGTTCTCCTTGTGACTGAGCTCAGTGATTCTGAAGGGAGAGACACACCTGCATTCCCACAGAGGCCTTCTCCACAAAGCCACCGCAATTTACTTCTTGAAGTTTGCGGAGAAGCTGCATCTGTTGGCGCGCCACACAGCCTTTAGTGCACTTTATGGCATATAGGCAGAATATAAAAGTCATTCAATTAGACCCATAAATTTACAGAATTTTGAGGCCAGATGTGTGCTGAAGTGATTATTTAACCAAACACCTTCCACCGATTGGATCAAAGACCAGAAGCATGAACGCCAAGAATATTTCCCTGGTTCAGAGAAAGATTTAACACTGGAGCTATGGGTAGAAGTCTGGACTATTCTTGCTCAGCTCTCGGTCCCTACCCTACACCAAGACTTTTTCTTAAGGACACACAGGTACACAGTGGCAAGATGGACATATGTAAACTTTTAAAGTTTTGATTACAGAGTGCTAATTTAATCAGGACGGTGTTTAGTCAAGGGAATGAGCCAGAAGGAAGAAAAAATATCTGGTGAGGAATCATCAGACCCTAAACAAATAAACAAATATTTGTTGATTTGTATAAACAAATATATTACTTTTATTTAATCTGCTACAACCTTCACTTTGTATTTGTAGTTATAACCCATAGCCAAAATTGACATAGCTAATGTAAACATCATGAAAGGAAAAGTAACGAGAAAATGGTAATAATACTGAGAACCGCAGGTAACAACTATGTTTACACCTCTACACTGAAAGACTTGACCAAAGTCTGGAATGGATCTAGAAGCTGAAAACCCTGCTCCTACGACGACCCCGGGTACCCTTAAAATGCCTGCCTGCGGAAGGTCAGTGCTACCAGGAACATCTACTCTTTGTTCCAGCTGAAACTTCCTGAAACCTGATTCCTCTCGCGAAAGAGTTGCTTTAGAAATCTGGTCATTTTAAATTCTTTCCTTGTCTTTTGAGATGTGAATCTACCACCCGAAACTGTTTTCTCAAGGACCTGAGAGCGGGCTGCTTGAAATGCAAGCACTCAGGGAGATAACTCCCAGACTCTCGCAGTCCCCAGGGGAAGATAAGGGCCAATCGTCCATGCTTTCCTCTCTTCAACTTCCACCACTGCCTCCCATCATGAAGACAGAACTTATTTCTCCTCCGGATAAGCAGCAGTCAACGGATGTAGGCGGCCTAGTCACATGGACTAACCCCCTTCACAACTGTCAGAGTCTCCTTGTTAACAAGTACCAGCCTTAACCTTTTGCTTCACAGATTAGAGCTCAGTTCACACTGGACTCTCTTTCCTATTGCAGCCCTCTTGCTGGATAAAACCTGCCGTTACTACGTTAGTGTCCTTTTTTGTTTATCATTGACAATATATTGCTATGTCGGCCAGAGGTGACAGGTCAAACTCAGAGCATGGGGGACTGAGTGAGGCCATGTCATTGCAACTAGTCCAGGGGCAGCATCAGGCCCACACTTGTCATATGATGCCATTCACATGAACTCCAGTTTCTACCGCCTTTTGAGATTAAATATTTTAAACATGAGTATTTAATTGCTCAATGACTTCAGTGTAGATAGAGACCACTATTTTCAATGCTGAAGATGAAAGCATTGAAGGTTTGGCTCTTCAACCCTGTCCCACTGGTGTTCTGAGGAAGTGGATTCTCCCTAATTTAAAACAAGTAGTGAATGCTCTGTCTTCAGTATCCAGGTGGATTTAATGTGGCATCTTTGTTATAAATGGGAGGCCAAGAAACTATACGAAACTGGAGTATACAAGTGTTCCAACATCACTCAAATTTGAAATAATAAAAAATTCAGATTATAAGCAGTTAATGTTGAGCTTTTTTTATTGTTGTTCAAGAACATTTGTCTCCATGTTCCCCCTCCACTCTCCCACACCCCAGCCATCCCCACCTCCCACCCTCAATCCTTCCCCACTTTGGCTTTGTCTATGTGTCCTTTATACCAGTTCCTTGATTACCCTTGTCTTTCCCACCTCCCCTCTAGTTACTGTCAGTTTGTTCTTAATTTCAATGTCTCTGATTATATTTTGCTTGCTTGTTTGTTTTGTTGATTAGGTTCCACTTATAGGTGAGACCATATGGTATTTGTCTTTCATCATCTGGATTACTTCACTTAGCATAATGCTCTCCAGATCCATCCATGCCCTTGTGTAGAGTAGGAGCTCCTTTCTGCTGAGTAGTATTCCATCATGTAAATGTACCACAGTTTTTTTTTATCCATTCCTTTACTGATGGGCACTTAGGCTGTTTCCAACACTTGGCTATTGTAAATTGTGCTGCTATGAACATTGGGGTGCATAGATTATTTTGAATTGATGTTTCAGGATTCTTAGGGTATAATCCCAATAGTGGAATTGCAGGTTCAAAAAGCAATTCCATTTTTAGTTTTTTGAGGAAATTCCATACTGTTTTCCAAGTGGCTATATCAGTCTGCATTCCCACCAACAGTGCACTAGGGTTCCCTTTTCTCCACATCCTCTCCAGCACTTGTTGTTTGTTGACTTGTTTATGATGGGCATTCTGACCAGTGTGAAGTGGTATCTCACTGTGGTTTTAATTTGCATCTCTCTGATGACTAGTGATGCTGAGCATCCTTTCGTATGTCTCTGGGTCCTTTGTATGTCCTCCTTGGAGAAGTGTCTGTTCAGGTCCTTTGCCCATTTTTTAATTGGGTTATTTGTCTTCCTGGAGTGGAGTCATGTGAGTTCTTTATATATTTTGGAGATCAAACCCTTGTCTGAGGTATCACTGGCAATATATTTTCCCAAATGGTTGGTTCCCTTTTCATTTTGCTGATGCTTTGAGCTTTAAATGGCTATGTTTTCACCCATGTTTTAATATAATAATTTTATTATATGCATGAAAAATAGTGTTTGGGATCATTGGTTTGCTTATAGGCCTATTAAATTATATAACCTCTCTTTTGAATGTTTATAAAACTGTTTTTAATTAAAGATTTAAGTGACATATTTGAAACATTTTTTGTATTTGAATTGTTTATAAATTCAGCTTCATATATAGTGTATTTGAGGATCTATGTGTTACACTATTTTATTTTATTTTAATAATTAAATTATATTTTTAGTAGTCAAATTACAGGAATTTTATTTTATTTCAGGGGGTTTTCAGAAGTACATGGAAGCTCTGACAACACCAAATACTAAAAAAATAAGTCTTTGGTACAACATGAACATTTTGAACTTGTCAAATATAAAACCAATAACAACAAATAGTAATTTAATTTGTTTAACTAAGATCAAAATAAAAACAAGTTTTAGACACTATTTAAGCTTTCAGTCTCTCAATTTTTGCTGTGAATTAGTTTACACATATGCATTTTTCTAACAGTTAGGAACAAGGAATTGTGAGCTTTGTAAACATTTACTTTAATTTTTGTTTGAAAGGAACAAGTGTTGAACTCTAAAGTATCAGGAAATCCATTGTCAGGAGAAAGATTGAGCCAAGATTTATAAGAGAGACCATGTGACCAAACATAAAAAGGAGACAATCTATTTGATAATTTCTAAATGAAAGTCCTAGATATAAACTTGGCCTTGGTGTCTGTATTAAATATCAACCAAACTGATATTCTGACTCTCACAGCAATTTCATACTAATTCATGAGAAGTATTTATTAAGTGCTTATGATATTCAAGGTCTTGTGCTTTGTACAAATTCTGAAAAGACGCTATTAAAGAAGCTAAAAAGGGTTATAAGGAAGTTACAAATAACTAGAATGAGGGACCCTATGTGAATAGTTTATTTTTATTTCAAGTCCACCTACTTTTATTCCTCCCATGTAGAACATTCAGAAATGTTGAAAAATATTGGGAAAGTAGCAGAACTTTGGTGAGCCAGTTGAGAAGATGCTTATTCTTAGCTATGGGAATGGTCTATTTTTAATTTATATATATTTTATACACTAAGTAATAATTACGATACTTATATTTATACATTTAATGTATCTAACAAAACATGTCATACAAAATTAGAGGTCATACATATTGAGGAAAGAAATTCAGTAATGTATACATTCATCTTGTCCAGGATAAACCCATGACATTTGACAGCTCAATGATAGTGTTTAGATGTAAAGGATTTTAAAACCTTGATGAGAAAGAATGTAAAGAAAAAAAATGTGAAAAATACTGTGCAGCAAGCAGAGAAGTGAAGAAGATGACATTCTGTCTATTTGTGTCATCAGATCAAATCTTATTGCTGGGTCTCACTCTCATGCTGAGTACCACATCCCATAGACTCAAACCAAGGTTTGCCACTGACCATTAGTTATAACAAAAATTTTCATTAGTCAAGTATTTTCTTTAAAAAAATCCACACATAGCTTTATTTTAAAACACTTTTTTAAAAACCAAAAGCATTTAGCATATTCTTTAACAGGCTAAGTGGTGTGAATGAAGGAAATCATTCTGATTGCCCTGGTTTTTGCTCTCAAGGAGTTTACAACCCAATTTGGCCAGGAAGAAAGGCACATTTACAATTAGCCTGAAGCATCAAAAGCTAAGTAAACTGGCTATATTCAATAAAAAGTAAATGACTTGCCTTAAAATCCTTTATTCCACAAAAGTTTTGTGACTATGTATACATTCAGTTTTTAATAGTGACTCTTAAATTCAGTGTGGTAGTAGACATAAAAATAACTTTTGAATTATGCAGACATAAGTCTGAATCAGTCCCTGCAACTTAATGGTATCTAGCCCTTTCCAATCTTTGTTTCTTAATTAAAAAAAAAAATCTAACTAAATATCACTCTTTCAGAGTGGCTGTAAGAACCATACATAAACTTTACATGAGGTACAAACAGTGTTTGGAGGACATTTAGCACTCAAAATTTGGTGGATATTTTTCTGATGTTATGTTTCTGTGGTATCAAATGCATGTTGTTAATAGACATAGATGTAGAACTTAAATTAGAAAATTAAAAAAAGAAGAGAAATAGATATCATTTCCAAAACCTAATCACATAGTAAAACTAATTACTCAAGATTTGAGTGTTTAAGATAACTAGGGTAAAAACAATGACAATAAAATTAGATAGAGGAAAGAAAAAAAATGCTTTACTCAAGGGATTCTCAACAACTTCTTTACTCCTTAAAAATCAAGTATAAATTCATAGGAGTCACACAATTATAAAGGTAGAAATGACTTCAGAAATTACATAATCCAAATCTCTTGTTTTACAGCTGATAAATCCAAGGTCAAGAGCTCTTGGGTTAATTGTTCTAGTCAACACAGTGCCTGAATTGAAGTCTTGCAAGTTTCCCCTCTGTCCAGACCTCTCATAAGACAACAAACCACCTTCACTTGCAAACCTGCATTCAAACATATATGAACATAAACCAGAGAAGAAAAAAAGAGCAAAAATTCTACAAAAAGCCCAAATAAGAATCTTAAAAAATTACAGGTAAAATATAGGTAATTATAAACTTCATATTGCTCTATTTATCTTTCCCACCCTTTTGAAATATAATTTGCATAATATTCATCCTAATTATTTGATTACACCATCTATTTTTAAGATATTACTAACCTATTAGTGTGATATTTTTCAGACCATTTATTTAGTAACTACAATTATTTATGTTTAACATATAATCAAAGAACCATTATTCCCTGCTGACAAAAATCTCTGAATTGCCAGTGATAACTGGTCTCTTTGTGGCATCCTTAAAATAATGATTTGCCATACATGCATCCATATTAGCAATTAAGTAATCATGAAAATTGGGCACATCTTCGTTAAGGGATAGTGTACTCAAAATTTATAACTGTGATACAAAATATCTGTTACATCATGATCTATGGTAAATAATAAAATTCATGTCCATACAAAATTAAAATAGCATCTAAATTTAAATATTAAATAATCCTCTTTTGCTATCATATTGCTTTACAATTAATGTAACAATGAGATATTGTCATCAGTATAATATTTAATATATTAAAACTTCTATTGGTTGGGAAATATTTGAAAAGCATGTGTGTGTATTTGATATAAACTTGGAAAACTATTTACTAGATCAATTTTTAAAATATTTTTAGTTTTCAGAGAAGTTTTAGGTTCAGACAAATTGCACTGAAGGTACAGAGATTTCCCCTGTAGCCCCTGTCCCCAGGCATACATAGCCTCTCCCATTACAAACATCTTTCAGGAGAGTGATACATTTATTACAACTGAAGAACCTACATGTACACATTGTTACCACCTAACATTTATAGTTTACTGTTAGAGTTCCCTCTTGGTGGTATTGTTCCATTGGTTTGGACAACTGCATAATGACATTTATCCACCATTATAATATCAAGGAGAATATTTTCCCTCCTCCAAAAATCCTCTGTACTCCATTTATTCATTCCTCTCTTGCCCCTAACCTCTGGCAACCACTGATCTTTACATCTCCCCACTTTCACCTTTTCTAACATGTTCAGTACAGTCATGTGCCCCATAACAAGGTTTTCATCAATGATTAACCTCATATACAATGGTGGCCCTATAAGATTAGGATGGAGCTGATCATTTCCTGTTGCCCAGTGAGTTGTAGCTCTGTAGCCATCAGTGACATAAACACGTCATTCACACGTGTGTGGTGATGCTGCTGCTCACAAATCCCTGTGCCGCGCTCACACAAAAGTATAGCACATACAATTATGCACAGCATGCAATACTCGATAATGATAAGTGACTGTTATTTATGTGTTAACTGCACAGTACATTTTATCAGTGTTTTAGAGTGTGTTCCTTCTACTTATTAAAAAATCTTTGCTTAAAAACTAATATATTTCTACCACTATCAACAGGATACCATGTCACACCAGCAGCAGCCTCATACCTCTTGTGTTTACTCCATTTATTAAGTTATTTAACTCATAATGGATTTAATCTGGTATTGTTTTGTACAGTAACATCCAACCTGCAGCCCACAGCATGATGGCTATGAATGCAATCCAATACAAAATCATAAATTTACTTAAAACCTTTTCTTTGCTCATCAGTTTTAGTTAGTGTTTGTGTACTTATGTGTGACCCGAGACAACTCTTCTTCTTCCAGTGTGGCCCAAAGACGCCCGAAGTCTGAAGACCCCAGCATGCAGACTTTCACGTAGAAGCAGTACGCTATTTCATGTAGTAAGCTGTGTCACCCAGGTTTGCGTAAGTGCACTCTGAAGTTGGGGTAATGACAAAATCACCTAAGGACATGTGCTCAGATGGTACCCCCATTGTTAAATGGCACATGGCTGCCGTTGGAATGATATAGTGTGTGGCTTTTCGAACTGGCTTTTTTCACTTCCTAATATATATTTATATTTCCTCCACGTCTTGCTATGGTTTGATTACTCATGTCTTCTTAGTGCTGAATAATGTTCCATTCTTTGGGTGTACTATGGTTTACTTATCCATTCACTACTGAAGACATCTTGGCTGCTTCCACGTTCTGGCAATCATGAATCCAGCTGCTATAAATATCCATGGCAAGTTTTCATGTGAACATAAGTTTTCAACTCCTTTGGGTACCAAGAAGTGTGATTTCTGGATCATATGGTAAGATATGTTTAGTTTCATAATAACATTTTAAATAAAATAATTTTAGCTTAAAAACGAGTCAAAATAGCATCTTTTAGAAGAGAATACATTTTTTTCCTTTTTATGTTCTATCCAATTGAAAATTAGTAACATAACATACCATAAGACTTCTGCTCTCTAGAGATGGTGAGCTTTTTTGCTGATAAAAAGTATCCTCCTTTCAACCTTAGGCTGACAACAAAATTGTCTAGCATCTAATTGTGAGTCATTCTTTTTCTTAGAAGTAAATTGTTTGAATGATCTCATGTACTAAGTAATATTTAGCAGAAAATACCCTGAAGATAGTGTACTTTCACCAGATCTGACTGAAATTTATCTATCAAGCATACGTGCATATATATTTAACCCAGAACGTATCAGACCACAATCGATTCTAGCTGAATTTAATAACCCCCTTAATTTTCAAGAGTGAATGTTCACTTAGCTCAGTTGACCTGTGATTTACATGGATGTTCCCCTAATCATTTGCATTTTGTATGTGCTCCATTCTAGGCTCTTTCAAAAGTATATAACCAGAAACTGCAAAAATCATGGTGTAAGTTACAGTCTGATAAGTAACACTTGTAAAAGTGAACTGAGGGTTATGTAATGCACCCATTCCTACAATTTTCTAGTTTTCATTGCATGTTCTAAGTGGACCTCCGGAGAATTATATTATTTGTTAGGCTATGTTTTGCATCTTTATCAAATCTGAACTACTTAAATAAACTTCTTTTAACAATAGTCATCCTCTTTCTGGTAGAAAGCTGTTAAAATATCTGTAAAACTAAAACTACATTGTTTTTATCATTGTTGTTAACGATATTGGCACCCACCACACACGCACACACACACATGATTTATAAAGGATATCTCTCTCAGAATTCAGTACTAGAAGAAACATTGTATTCCTGAGAAGCTAGAATTAACTGGTTAGTGTCACATATTGTCTACATAAAACAGTTTACTTTTCACATTTTGCCTTAGTATTCATTAAGCTAATATTCAGCTTATTTTTCAGCTCAGAAATATGTTGTTTAGTACCAGATAACACAAGTTTCTATTGAATCTGTCCTGATTCATATAATTTACAAATCAATTTGTGCTTTCACTTTGCCTTAACACTATTTTCCAGCTCTCAAATAATTCTATTTGAGTGTAATTTTGTAAACCATCTTGATGTCTGCTTTATTCAGGGCAA